>NC_142516.1:2800000-4211250 GCF_057876585.1 Rhinolophus sinicus | reverse complement strand
CAGTATTAGCAGGCGCTCCACGTGCTTGTTGAATAAAGAAACTTAACGATGCCCCCTCACCACAGACATCTGCACTGGCTGCCTTGCAAATCCAGCCAACAGTTCAAGTATTCACCACAGCTGAGGAATTCTTATCCAAGTGACTTTCAAGATAAACGGTACTTATTCCTTCTAGTGCAAAGACTTTATTTTAAGCATTTTGACAGACAGCTTTCTAAAATGAGCAATGTTTTTTAAAAAACAGTAGTAATGATAACTTGGCAAAATGGCGGGCGACTGGTAGGGTGAAATTAACTGCTGCTACAGAGCCGCAAACTCGGCTCCAAGGGTCCTGAGCTTAGAAGCTTGGTTCTTACCTGTCCAGGTGACTTGCTAAAATAATAATAATAATAATAATAAAAAAACAGCAAGGGCCATTTTCTAAGCTGCTAAGACATTCCTTACAATCACATTTGCCATTACAATGGAAACAAAGTTTCTAGAGAATTCCTACTCCTGCCCCTACCATTTAGTTTACAGTGCCCCTAACAAAGCCCTGCCCCACACGCCACCGTCACAGCATGGAAGCCGGGCCGGCTTGGTCGGTGCCCTGCTGTCCCCAGGGAAGAGTCCATTTCAGTGGCTTGAGAGCCTTGGCCTGGGGTCTGATTCTCTAACCACACGGCCACCCAGAGGCCACCTCCAAGGCCGGATGTTTGTTTGGCTGCACGTTATCTTTGCTTTTCTTCTTACAACTTTTAATACGAATGACCAACATTTAACATTCTGGAAACTTCACCCAACTCGGATCCCCAGCTTTTCTGGAAGTGTCAGAAGAACTGGGGGCAGTAACAGTGTGCCTGCCTCATGGGTCCCCGTGCGGGTGAGGATGACACGAGTCCAACATGGGATGTGCTGGCACAGGGCCCAGCTCCAAGCATCACCGAGTGTGGCCCGGCCTCCACACGTCCCCGAGGCCTTAGGGCAGGGTACACACCTGCCGATGCCGGCGTCCCTGGGGTCCCCCGCGGCCGCTGGAGTTTAGGACCTCTCCCCAAACACTGCCCAGCATCTATGCCCCAAACCTTCCTGCTCACTGGGTGCCTGGCCTGGCGAATCTGTGCCCCTTTCCCCATCCCTTCCTTAGCTGACCTTTGGAATTGAGCTCTTCTGGCTGAGTTTTGATAACTACAAGGTGCCAAGCCAGGCAAGACTTGCTAATGACAGGAACCTCTAACGCGCTCTTCCAGACCTGCTCCTCCGCCTGCTCTGAGGAGCGACACTGCCACCCACCCAGGGGTCTGAGCCGGGCACCTGGGCTTGTCCCACCGCGCAGATGCAGGCGTCTCGCAGGCCTGGCGTTACAAATCATTCGTCTTGAATCCCGCCACTTCGTCCCACTCCAGTCCAAGCTGCGGCTTCCCCGTCAGGACCAGGAGAGCCCCCGCTAGTCCCTCCATCTGCTCTTGTGCCCTCATAAGGGACATTCTGGAGCGATGGGGAAGGGCTGGGGCTCTGGAGGTCTGAATTCGGGCTCCACGTCCTCCAGCAAGGCCACCCTGGGCCAACGTCATGTTTTTTAGCTGCAGTTTTCCCGTCTGAGAAATTGGGATAGGAACGAACAGTACCCGTCATGTGGGACAATCATGAGGATTACGTGGTCATGTGCGCATACTGTTCAATAAGCTATGGGTCAAACTGAAAACTCTCTGGGAGTTACGTGACCACACTTAGGACAGAGTCCAGGACTGGAGAGCTGGCATCCGAGACCCTGCAGGGCCTGGTCTTGCCTCCTCCTCTCCTCTCCCCTCCCCTCCCCTCCCCCCCTCCCCTCCCTTCCCCTCCCTTCTCGTCCCCCTCTGAAAACATCTTGGCCCCCAAGTGCTCCGTCTCCTCCCCATCTCCTGCTCCTCTTTCTGGACCCAGTTTAGACCCATGTGCTCAGGGAAGACTCCCAGAATACCCTGTGGGTCATGTCTCCTTGCTCGGATCTTTCTTTGTTTAGTGTCCATTCCCCTAACCTGACTGTGAACTCTGAGGCCAGAGACCCTGTCTGTGTAGGTCCTCCTGTGTGGGGGTGGGGAGACAGGCGCTAAGGACTCGCCACCCCGGGCGACCCCCAGCCTGCTGGGATCCTGGCCCGTCTGCCTGCACCAGGACTTCCCAGGGCTCAATGCCCGGCTCTCCTGTCCATCCTGGCACACGGGAACTTTTCAGTTCGGTTTGGCTGCGTGGCTAGTTCAGCCAACACGTCAGGAAGTGGAAGTGGTGTGTGCCTTCTGTTTGGAGCCGGTGAAGGGCAAGTGTGCATTCTCATGCCCTGTCCTCCCCTGTGGTGCTGGGAGCCACCCACAGATGGTGGGGCCTCGGTTAGGTCTGGGTCCCTGAGTGCCTCTCACAGCTCAGGATGGTGGAGTTGTGTGAGCCACAAATGCTCACAAGTGACAAAAAGTGTGAAGTCCTTTGGTTACAGCAGCACCACCTCTCCTCTTCACACTGATATATCCTCCTTGGAGATTTATTTCCTGTTTGCCAGGTCCAGGATTCCCGCAAGTGACGGCACACATGACTTCAAGCTGTGGCCAAGGGAATGTTCGTCTAGAACAGTGCTGCTTGCATGTGGTTCATGGGCCAGCAGTGCTGGAATCACCGAGCCCTGGACCCCTCGCAGACCTAGACTCAGCCTCTCCAGGAGGGGCCCAGAAATTAAGCCAGTCTCTGCAGCTGTTCTGCAGATGCGAAAATGCAGAAGGATGCAAGTGTTAATGAGCACAGTCCCTGGGGACCCTGCTACTGCACACGCTGATTAAGTAGGTCTGGAGTGGGGCTTTTTCCAGACTGGGCATTTCCACCTGACTCCCAGGGGACACCAAGGCTACTGGTGAGGGACCAGGTTTTGAGCAGCCAGGTGGTAGAGTATTTCCAAAGGGGCAGGCATTTGATTCTGAGGCACAAAACGAAGGAGTACAAACCTGAAGGAGAGCCTGTCTTTTTCATGAATCAAAACGAATGACATCCCCTGCACGTCACAATGGTGCTGTGGACCAGGGGGGCAGGGTGAGGGGAAGACATTTCCACGGGTGCCGGTGGGGTGCTGAGGTCTTCCCACTTCTGGAAGGTGCTCACTGAGGACCCTCAGATTAATTTATAATCACTGGATTAGTGCGCGTTTACGATGCCTGTGATGCCTGCGTCCCTCACACTTAATCCCACAGTAGCTGAGATGGGTGTGCTCCTTACTTCCATCTTACAGGAGAGGAAATGGAGACTTACAGTGGGTGGGAGGACGTCCAAGGTCACGCACCTGGTGAGGGGCGATGGCTGTTTGAGCCCACGCTGCCTCCCTCCCCTGGCCAGCTCTCCTATTTGCTGATGAAGGCACGTGCCCCAGGGGCCCCGGGCCCACCACCTCTCCCCACCACCTCCCAGCTTGGTGAAGTCTTTGGAAAGCCAGAGTCCCGATGCGAGGAGCAGCTTAGATTTGTCATGGTGGCTACTCGAGCAGAACAAACTGAATTCACTGGGAAGTGTCCTCCTCCAGGTACTGTTTCTGGCATCTGACTCCTAGGAGGGCACGTAATTAGTCTCCCTGTTACTGGGCCAGCAATCTGGCCAAATCTAGGCTCTTTTTCAGAAGGTCCAGTATAAAATGCGCCCTCAATTGCCAAATGGTGGCTTTTTTTTCCCCCCGGTGTTGACACAATCATTTAATTTCTTTAAT
Source organism: Rhinolophus sinicus (assembly GCF_057876585.1). NCBI lineage: Eukaryota > Metazoa > Chordata > Mammalia > Chiroptera > Rhinolophidae > Rhinolophus > Rhinolophus sinicus. Next base: position 4,207,550 of record NC_142516.1, on the reverse strand, counting down.
TGGCCATCAGCAATTACAGAAATATTTTAATAGAAGGAAACAAAGCTGACTCATTGGCCATGTTTTCCTTCCCTTCCTCCCAAACTCCTCCCTGCTGGTTTTCAGTTTCCCATGACCGAACTCCAAAGCACCAGGCAAGACATGGTTGTTGAATGTTGGAGAAATTCACCTATAACCATCTTCCTTTTTTGTCAAAGCATTCCACCTTTAATACATTTTTGTTTTACACTTTTCAACAAGAAAGATTTTTTTGTTGTTGTTCACCATCCAAGACGTGGGAAAAAACAGGCCTGAGGCAACAACAAAAAAATTGCTATTAACTAATTTAAATGGACTCCGTGCCAGCTCGCTGAGGTTCGTCCTGTTGTCCTGTAAAGCTAATGAGATTCCGCTGGGAGATAAAAGCCGTCCCTCCCAGCAGTGGAGGCAGAGGAAGGGCACTAATGCTGAGAAAGGGACGCCATTCATCCCACCAGTGAGTGTGGGTTTGAAAAGAGCTTGTGAAAAGATCAAAAGAGATGGCGAACCCAAAGAGAAGGGGGGGGGGGGGAGAAGGTAAGAAAGTAACAATAAACCAGCGAGATTGGGACCGGCGGGGGGGGGGGGGCGGGGAATGACAGCGATGGGACCAGCAAGGGCAGCACAGAAAGACAGACTGACCCGAGGGGGTGCGTGACACCGGAGGCCCGACACCAGGTCCCATCTCACCTCCAGGCAGAGAAAAAGCGCAGATGCTCTGGCTTAGTCTGGCTGCGCTTCCTCCTTTCCCAATGCTGGACCGCAGGTGATTTATTTTGAGTCGGTGACACTTCCATCGTCCACCAGCAGACCCGCTTTGCTCTATGAACCGCACTCTGTTTCCTCGTCCTCCACCCACAGGGCTTACAGACATCCCCCTCCCACCCCCCGCCCCAAGTTCAAAGAGGCGGATGGGAACTAAGCGCAGAGAGGGAGAAAGGAATCTTTCAAGAGACCTTGAAACAGCTTCCAGTCAACACACTGGAAAAGGCGACACCAGTGAAAACAAGTGTCCCAAAGCTCCCCCACCATATTGTGAGCAAGGAGCAGCTGACATCTTCACTCGCAGCACCTCGGCGAGAGAGTACTTTGGGGATGACGAGTTATTTCAGCTACACCCAGTGCGACCGCCCATCACGGCAGCAGCCCAGGCAGCGTTTCCTGGGCAGCTGGTCTACACCGCCCAGCCTGGCGAGGGCCCAGGCGCGGGTGTGGTCTGTCCCTGAGCCGTGTGGCCTGGGACAAGGGTTGAATGTATCAGTGGAGGGAAAGTGTTTGAACAGGGTCTGACCAATAGCAAGCGCCCACCAGATGGGAGTCGTCACATCTTTATGTCACTTTAGTCGCCACAACCACCTTCTGACGGCGCTCCCATGAGAAGTCCCACGTCCCGGGGAGGCTGAGTGACCTGCCCAAGCCAAGCAGCTCCCGAGCAGCAGAGCAGGACCTGAGCTTGGTGGACCCTCCACCCCGGGTCTCTGGGTGATGTGGGAAGGTGGCAGACCCAGGCCCGCTCCTCCCCAGGAGGGAATGGACTCCGAGACTCCTTGGGTGGAGGCAGGACTGCACCCCAAGTCTCTTCACTTACACCCCAGTTCACACAACTTCCTCCGCCTCCCTGCTGGAAGCTTCTGCCCGTCCTCTCACTGCCACATCCCAGGCACCCACCCTGAACAGGGCCTGACACACACGGGGTGGGGGAGGAGCCTCAAGAAGGTCTCAGACTGAGCGCATCTCCCTGCCTTGCAGAAGGAAGGGGAAACAGGGCAAATGAAAGCCAGCAGCATTTAGTCAGGAGTGTGTGCGAGTAACCAAGGGAAATAAAAATACAGTGCTAAAAAAGGGGGTGCTAAAGAAAGGGGGGAATCCTACTGAGGCAATGATGACTTGGACACATCCAGCCCAAAGCCTTCTTCCCACTTGTGCCCCCCAGCCAGCTGTGGGGCGCGGAGAACGGGCTTAGGTTTGCCAAGACTATTTTCTGTGTAAGGGCAGCCCCCAGAGCACAGGTTTTGGGGCAACCTGACAGACTGTTATCAGTACAGGAAGCCCAAAGAACAGGGTGGTGACACACACAAAGGACCAGGGAGACACAGACAGGGGACAAAAGCTCTCGTAATGGAATCTCATTCCCCAGCAGTTTCCGCTTCTAAAAAGCGAGTTAGTTGTATTTCTTGGTGGCCCAGGGATTGTCCTCAGAGATTCCTGAGGTGCTAAGACTGTAGGCAATGTCCCAGGTGCAGGCTTCTGAGCCAGACCGAGAGCTTGCAGTGCAGCAGACGTGAGGAGCACAATCTAGAGATGGGCCGAAGGCAGCATCCCTCAGCTTCTAGAAGGCAGCTTAGGCTGGGGGCCAGGACCTGCTGTTAAAAAGGGCCCCAAGGTGATTCTGATGTCAGCCACATTAGGAACCGCAGCGGACGGACCGGGGGACATTGCCCACTTCCCACCACCAGGGGGCAAGACTGTGCGCAGTGCTGGCGGGAGCTGAGCTGGAACACGAGCCAGTTCTGTTGCGCTCTTCCTAATGAAACGGACTAATGGCACTGAGCTACGTTATCTGCAGCTCACGGCCCACGAAGCCCCAGGCCTCCTCGGCTAAGCTGGGAGAGCTGGGACCTCCGACTATTAAAAGTACGTCCCGCAAGATTAATAAATAGGAAAAGTTAAGTACCCAAGTGTTTAGAAGTTGCTTATTTAAGAGAGAAGCTTGGTAGAGACCCAGATTCTGGCTTCCCTCCAGCCAGTACGTGCTTCCACATACTATGAGGAAGATTCTCCCTGGCTCGCATTAACGAGGGAAGGCAGTATGGTGGGGAAAAAGGTGACACAGCGTCAGGAGACAGGTTAGCCCTGAATTCGTCACCACCTACCTGGGTGACCTTGGCTGCATCATCACTGCCCCCACCGGCCCTGGTAAGAGAGCAAGGCTGGGACCATCGGGTGCCACTAGGCCTGGGTTTTCAGTGGGGCCTGACTGCACGCCCTGAGGCCACACCTGTGGTGAGTGAGCTCCACCTCAGACCAACTAGCAGTGACATTTAAGAAGGACACGCGAATCCCAGCAGGTGGGGGGGGGCACCAGGTTCCCGCCCCACCCCAGGAAGCCACCTGCTGCCCTGCTGTCAGCCTCGTGCAGTCCTCGGTTTCTGGGCCAATGACACAGAGCTTAGAGAACCAGCTCAACCCCAGGGAGACATCAGCGCAGCACCATTCATGGTGCTGGAAACCTCTTCCCATCTTTTTGGGTTTCAAGGAGACTCAGGGGCACAAACTAATGGGAACAAAGCAAACGTTTGCTACTGGGTTGTACATGTGCTGGTCCTGCAACTCACAGAAATAAAAATAAACTTTCATTCACTGGATATACTTTAAAGGCTACACAGGAGATTAGCTCAGGACTTTGGGTCTCTTCTCAGGGTTTGCTGAGGACAGACCCACCCTTAAGGAGACGGACACTAGGAATCTCAGAAGGAGAAAACTCTCTGTGGGTCCAGGAATCAAAAGCGTGAACCTAGTGTGTTAAACGTTTATAGAGACAGCAAGCCCTGCCAGCGACGTTGCTCTGACGATGAGCTCCGGTTTCACGAAGAATAGTTAAAACAGTCCCAGAAGTACACATTCCATGAAGAGGAACCATCTTGATTTCAAAATTGAAATGCTATGAATTCAGTCTGGAAAGTGCTGGGGGTGGGGGCGACGGGGAGGAGCAGAGATGAGCTGCTAACACTGGGGTAAAAGTCCAGGAGAGCAGAGGCCTTTATGATATTGCCGGAGTCTAATCCACACGCCACGGGTGCAGCAGGCCCGAGGCCCGAGCAGGAAGCGCTGCTGTCCAGGGGGACCAGGGATTATCACTGAGACGAGATCAATGCCTCCTCCTCGGCTTGATGCAGAAGACTTCACATGGGCTCTGAAGGCTTCTACATGTCCCCTCGAGCCTGGCAATGCTGCTCTGGGATGAGACCAGAGGTGAGCTGCGCGGGCTGGACCTGGAGAGGCGAGTACAGACACTGCTGTACCACTTTGCTCAAGATCCCTGGGCACAGCTTGAGACCAGCGGGCTGAGAAGGATGAGACCTCATTTACAAAGCACTGCATGTAGCCTGTGGCACACGCCAGGGCTTCCATAATGGTTTTTTTTGGGGGTGGGTAGTGGGAGAGTTTTCATCCTGACCCTCTTTGAAGTCCCACCAAGATGGTACTGCCATCGCAAAGGGAAGCCCCTCAACTCCCTGATGCTTGAGTACAGACTGGCTGAGGGTGGCCTCCAGAGGCATAAACAAAACAAAAACAACTAACAAAAAAGCCTGCAGCCACCTGCAGGATCCTTCGAAACACCATGGCATGGCACATGAGTCCTGGATGACATGACCCCCCGTCTTGCCTCCCTTCAGCTCCAGTCACACCCCAGCAACCTGGCTGCCTTAGCGATTCCTTCTCCCAAACCTGCTTCCCAACTCGGCATCTGTGCTCAAGCCTGGAATGCTCGTCTCTGGCTAAGCCCTGCTCCTCCTTCAAGACTCAGCCCAGGGGCCTCCTTCCCTGTCCCGCCCTGTCCCCACAGCAGCACCCTGTGGACACCCTGGACCGCGCTTGCCTGGCCTGTGACCGGGAGCCCCCAGCTTGCACCAGGCTGTCCTCTCCGTGAGGATGAGGCCACGCTGGCCTCATCTGTCCCCCCCTGGGCCTAGCTCAGGGCCTCTCAGGAGAGCACAGTACTCAACAAGGTGGCTCTGCAGTGGTCAGTGGGGACAGGGGAGCAGTGTGACAGCGGGGTGAGAGGGTGGCAAAAGCTGAGGTCACAGGGCATTGCCCGGGAGGAGGGCTTGGGTGAACAGGAACAGCCCAGGTGGCTGCGAGGGAACTCTCCAGGGTCCTGAACAGCCATAAACTTCTGCCAAAGGCCTGCGCAGGGCTGAGCGGAGCCACACGAAAGGCCCTTGACATTTCCCAGGATTTAGGAATTAGGCTTTTCATTTAGATGAAACACAAAAAAGTTCAATGCGTTCCAAGATGGTAAAATACCAGATTCTGCTGCTGGCTGCCAGGAAAGTCCCAGTCCAAAGATACCTGAATTGTTCTGTACCCACTTGGTGTGATGTTATTTTCTGCAGGAACAGCCTTGCAGAGAGAAGCACATCCAAAGACATCTGGGCTCCCAAGAAAATACAGACACCACCACCTACTTCCCCATCAAAATTGAGGCAACTGCAGGAGAAAGAACAGAGCCCACAGAGCAGGGAGTGAGCCCTGGCCGAGAGGCAGCTCTACTGCTGTGGCACCTGGTGACTTCTCCCCAGTCCCTGCTGGGCGGATGGGGTGGGGAGATGGGATGTCAGGGCAGAAAACACTGATCTCAGTTACCTTCTAGGATCACCCAAGGTCTCACCAGACCTCACAGGACATGAAGGATTGTTCCAGGTCCTGGGGCTGTGATGCTACATCAGCCAGGGATGCCCAAAGGGCACTGCTGGGTGGTTGTAATTGCTGGTGTCTTATTCCCTCTATAACTCACTTTTTGGGGCCAGAAGAGAGAACACGCCTGGAGAAAAGTGAAGATGAACGATGCTTCGGTGGGTGTCTGTGGGTTTGTCATGGCAGCTGCTGGTCTTTGGTTTACTTCACAAAAAAATACCTAACAAAATGGGCCATACAAATGGCCACAGCTTCGGCACTCCGTGCTGCTCCCCACGACAGTGTTAACAGCAGCAGCTTCTAGCTACTGAGTACCTACTCTGGGCAACCTAGTGACAAGCACCTCACAGCATTACTTCAGTGCTGCCCACAACACTGTTCCCCATAAAGCAGGTTTTACTGTTTCTCCCTTTTTTTATGGCAGAGTGACCTGAGCAGGAAGAGCAGCTATATTCCTAGCCCAAGGTCCTCCAGCCAGTTCATACACAGCAGAGCCGAGCGTAAATCCAGGCGTGTCCGATTCCGGAGCCTGCATCTTCTCCACTGTGTCCACTGTGGAGAGACCGGAAGAGGTGACAGCAAAGGTATGAGCAGGAGTGGCCAATGAGGGGACAGCACGGCCACTGCCAACACGCGACAGAAGCCGAGGGAGTCACAGGTGAGAAGGTCGCCTCACACTCCCACCTAGGACTCAGTTAATGTCGCACCAATTCTGTGAGGCAGTGGCTCTTATGCTCCCATTTTACAAATGAGGAAACTGACGTGAGTCAGGCCACACAGGGAGCAGTGGTCAGCAGAACTGGATGGCCTCTCTCTGGAACAGTCACGGCGGGGAATGTGATGGGAGGTGAGCCAGGGTTTGAGAGAGGGCGGTCGGCTGGAATCCATGGTGCAGTGGGCAGACACGGTCCCGGGCACTGGGCAGGCTGCTGGGTTGTGCAAAGTGGCTTGGGGAATGGTAGCAGCTGTCAGCTTCTGACCTGGAGGACGGAGAGTCCCGTGCAACCCCTCAGGCAGACCAAGCTGTAGAGATGAAAGCGACTACTCTATGACTCCTGTAATGGCAGAGAACCACAAACCACTGCCAGCAGGATGGGCCGGGCTGTCCTGCTCCACTTCACTGTAAAGCTGGGTACACGTGAGTATCTGAACAAGGCTCTTGGTCATGACCACACTCAGCAGAGCTGAGGGAGCCTTGCAGAGGGAAGGAACTGGGTTGTCATACGGGGAAAACAAATGATCAAATCTATTCTGGATTTAGAAGCTTGTGAACAGTCAAACATGCCCCTTAAGAGAAAAGGTGGCGATGAAAGGCTTTTCAGCTGCAGGGAGCTCATAATGATCCCTCCCGCCATTCTCAGCTCCCAGGGCCCCTGGGGTGACGTTTAACAACATCCACACTTGTTTTCCTTCTGCTTCTCCAGCTTGGTCAATACAGGCCAGCTGTCAGCTGACAAAGGGGCTGCCCTTCGGGATGACCCTGGAACTGTCCATCGCCTCTTTCCCCAACTCTCGTCAACAGCCCGATACTTGGCTCAGGAGGCCCCCCGCCCACACCATCTCTCGTGCAGAGTCCGCGGACAGGAATTGATCGTCCTGCACCAACTGCCCACTCGCCCTCATACCGGTGAGAGTTGTTCCCTCGGCTTTATCCATTTGGGATGGCCAAGACACACTTGTCAGGCAGCATAGGAACACACAGAAACAAACACAAACGCCACCATGTTCGGTCCACAAAACCTCAGCTCTCTTCACTGGAAAAGGTTCAACGGCACTTAAGAGAAAAGAGGACTGCAGAGCAAGAGGATCTGGAAAAAACACAGGCCCTTTCATGGTATGAAGAAGACCCCCTAGACTGCGGGTCCATCCAGGTGTGGGGCCTCCACCGACACTCACCTAAGCAGGTACCGAGCCAGGGGAAGGGCAGAGCCTTGGCACGGGGCCTCCACAACCACTTATTTACCTGTGGCATCTGAAGAAGGGTTTCTGAACGGAAATGGAAGTGAGCTGGTAGGAAGAAATTCTAGGTATTACAGAGCATGCGATTTGAAATAATTGCATGCCTACTATTTGAGCCTCTGGCGACATACACACGGCACCAGGGACATGTGCAAACATGCCACAGAGCCGCATTCAAAAGCAGCCAGTCCTGTGCCCTGGGAATTCGTGCATGTTGGATAGCTTCTGTCCCTGGGATTGGAACTAGCACCATCCAATGTGAGTGGACAGTTTATGCCAGGTGCCCCGTGCAGCCAGTTTCAGAGAACCGACTCTTGTAGACGTGACTCCCTCTTCTGCAAAGCACCAGGTGGCCACTTGGAAACACCCCATGATAAGTCTGTCCCCACACAGAGGTCTGGCTTTGTAGCAAAGTATGGATGAGTGAGCGAAAGGACAAACCAGGGAGCAGATGAATGAAGGAGCAGGGGCACCTGCCCAGGACATTCCCCACCGCTGGACAACCCACCGACGCACAGCTAAGCTCTGCCCAGGACACACGACTGACAGGTTACTCTTCCTCTGCTGCCTCTGGAATAATGACCGTGGACTAAGCACTGGGCACCGTGGGCTACGACTTCCGTGTTTTACCTCCGAGTGGACAGCCTGTGATGTGCGTCAGTCCCGCTGACACTCTCTCTCCTCCCTGACCCGTCCTCCCCTGGGGCTGCACACACTCCACCTCTTTCTTAGGTCTCCCTGCTAAGATTTAAGGCAGGAAGTGGCTGCAGACATGCTCCTACTCTTCCTAAGTTACTGGAGGAAATACACACTGTTCTGAAATGAGGAGGTGAAAGATCAAAACAGTGACTGCCCGCAGAGTTTAAATGTCAGAGAAATATGAACGCGTCTGAAACCTTTCCTGGCTCTTTGTGATTCTGCCCTTTCAGATGGTTCCCCCGACTTCTAAGTTCCCTTCTCTGAATCCGCTCTGCTGGAGGCGTGCGGCTATAAAAAGCTCCCCGCTCCAGGATGAAGCGCACAGAACCTCTGGGCACCGCCGTCAATGAGGGGACCCTGTTGGCAGCCACAGACCCACAGCAAGCTGTCCCCAGCCCTCCGCCCTTCCTCACCACTGGGGAAGGGGTCTAATGAGGGAGAGGGAAAGGGCTCGCTGACAGAGTCCCCGCTGCAGACAAAAGGCAGGCAGGCCGGCCGCATTTAGCTTCATGTGGTGGGATTTGCAACAGGCCTCGTATGCTGTCTTTAACCCAGGGAGTCAGGCGCGGCCCGAGGAGAATTTGACAGGTGTGCGGCTTAGCTCCTGACAATATTTTCCAGAGATAAAAAGGCGAGTGTAAGCTCTGTCTGGCTCTGCGAGTCAGTCCCCCCTCCCACACCCCTGCTTTGTCACATTGAAGGGAAGACCTGGGAGAGCTTCCCGCCTTCCCAGTAGGCACCTCTCTGCGGTGGCCACTGCTGCTACTTGTGGGCAGGAGAACACACACATACACGGTAATTGCAACCACATAATGAACGCCAAAGAAAGGAGCCCTGGGCGTCTACAGCAGAGCAATGCAGGGAGAGTTCTTCTAACCATCCGAGGACAGTGGAGGCTGGTGGCCCAAGAGCCCCACCTTGGAGGTGCGGCAGTTATAGCACCTACCACCACGGTCGCAACAGCTGGGAACTGTTTTCTGCCCGAGAAGTGCTCCCTTATTAATGACGGAGGAGCCTCCTGGACCACGGCACTGTCCCCTCCCAGCGCGCTTTCCCTCCTGCTTCGGGCTGAGCTCTTCTGGATGATGCTGACAGCTAGTCCGCCCCGCCTGGTCCGTTTGGCGGGCCGGAGGCAAGCAGCGGTTGGTGGGGGCATGTTTATCCCACGGCTCTCGCACAGTGTCTTTCCAGGGAATGCTACAAGCCACATCAGTCGGGACATCCGAAATTTAAGTGGGTGGATAAGAAGATAAAAGAATTCTGAGAAAAAGCAGATACTGAGAAGCAGAGTTTAGAAATATTGCCACCTAATCCGTCTCTGTTGGCATCCTGAGTTTGAAACACTGAACATCAGCCCATAAACGACACCAGGGCTTCGGAATCTGCAACGGCCAAGGCGTCCCGCTTTGCTTCAAACACGGCCCGGCTGTGGGTCACAGGCCTGCGTCTGACCACCGACACGCCAAGACTGACATGACAACACGAGCAGAGCAGCCACCCATCCCCATTCCACACTGCAGCGCCCGCCCTCTCTACCAAGGGCTTCTGCAAGAAACTATACAAAACAGACTTTTTAAAACAAAGTCCTGAGCCCCTTCCGTGAGACGGTAATTAGTTGAAAGCTTTACTGATAAAGGATTAAGCTTAATTCTATAATACATGATTTTCCAATATATTCCTTAATTTGACAGCAAACAGACAATGTTTTAGAAGGGAAGAGAAAGGCCTCTTTAATCCACTAATTCTTACCTGACTCTGAAAAAGGAAAAGACTTCAACGTTATCTACCTTTAGTTCTAATCAGAAAGCACCATCACCTGCCCCCAAACTGTGGGTCATTTATATAGGACAGGTGAATATCAGAGGTCACGTCCACTCAGTTACTAATAGGTGAAGGCAGGGATGATAAAAGAATCTCAGAAAGTGGTCTGCACAAATACAGACAATACGCCATTCACCAGTGGAGATAAAATTCCCATCCCTACAAATTCATCTTTGTACTGCTTCAAACATGTTATATAAACTACAAGGAAGGAATTGGCAGGTGCTCCAAATTTTTCCAACTAGACCAATATCCGATTGTAAACACTGCCTCAGTGTGTGTTTGTGGTTTAGACAAATACAAAGAGTGCTCACTGGGTTATTTTTAGGGGAGGCAGGATAAAAATACAGCACTGTCTCTCCAAATCTATGCTTCACCAAATCTGTGTTTCACACATTTTACAACTTCCTAATAAACTTTCTGCTCACACTCAAAGACTTAATACTACACAGAACATTAAAAATACATATGCAAAGGGAAGCATGTTAGCCCCTCCCTCCTAAAGGGCACACCAGGTTGCGAGTCTGCAGGGCCCATGGCCCGAGGTCACCGCCTGCCTTCTGTACAGAGGACACTAAGATCAACCAGGATAAAAAAGAACCCAAAAGCTGTTTTAATGTTTTTCACTATGAAAGCGAAACAAGACGCAGGTGACATAGTATTCTTTCTCCTTAGAATGCTCTGGACCAGCTCGCTGGGGGGAAACTGACCAAAGCAGGCTGAGACTCCATGCACGCTGAACAAGCACATGCCTCCGGTACGGTCACTCAGCTAAGAAGCTAAGATCAGAACTGCCCCCACGGGAGCCCACACAACCACACTCTTCCTTCTGACTCCAGACCCCGGGGGTCTGGGGAGCTCCGCGGGGCAGAGCAGTGTTAGGGGAGTTTTCTTTGTAAACTTTTAATTTTGGGTTAGCTTGAGATTTACAGAAAAGCTGCAAAGGGTACACACGGTTCCCATAGGCCGCTCCCCCACTCCCCCGCTGGTAACATCTTTCATTACCTGGTATGTCCGTCCTAAGTAAGAAACCACTACTGGTTACTTACTACTACTGACTAACCCCAGAGCTTATTTGGAGTTCACCAGTTGTTCCATCAATCTCCTCCTTCTGTTTCAGGATCCAATCCCGGGTGGCACACTGCATTTAGCTGTGACAGATCAGGACATCTGTGACAGATCAGGACATCGGCATGTGTTCACAGGCTCCTGCAGGTGTGGTGTTGAGCTTCAGACTCCTCCCCCGGTCCCAGCATCAGTCCTTCGCTTAGCCTTTCCCACAAAGGTTCAGGACCAACGTGAACTGGATGCACGCGAAACACCGCGAGAGGGCTGGTCTATTCCACTCTCACACAAAAGCCTTATGCTCGGCACTTCATGGGTACAGGTTTCCTTTTGGGGTGACGAATCTGTTTTGGAACTAAATAGAGGTGGTGGCCCCACAGATCTGTGAAGGTACCACCATGTTTCCCCGAAAATAAGACCTAGCCAGGCCATCAGCTCTAATGCATTTTTTGGAGCAAAAATTAATATAAGACCCAGTATTATATTATATATTATATCATATTATATTATATTATATTATATATTATATTATATTATAGCCGATATTATATTATTGTGTTGTACTGTATTGTATTGTATTACATTACGTTACATTACATTATACCCGGTCTTATATTGTAGTAAAATAAGACCAGGTCTTATATTAATTTTTGCTCCAAAAGATGCATTAGAGCTGATGGTCTGGCTAGGTCTTATTTTCGGGGAAACACGGTAAAAGCCATGGGACTGTTCACTCTGAAGTGGTTTATGTTATGTTATGTTATGTTGTGTTATGTTGTTACGTTATATTATGTTGTTACGTTATGTTACGTTATGTTATGTAATGTTAACTTCACCTCGATTAAAAGCAAGGCCCTGCACTCTCGAAGCTACCCGGTGTACCTTGGACACGACTATTACTGAAGTGGGAATAACATGGGCCCATCTTGCAAAATCATGTCCCCCCTCCACATCCAACCCTTCAACGGCTTTGCATTGAATTGAGACTAAAACCCAAATTCCATTCCAGGACCTGGAAGCTCCTGGCTGCCCCCAGCTCTGCCTCTCACCTCCTAGCCCCTGCAGCTCCCATCACGTGGGCTCCTAGCAGTCTCCAGAACACACTTCTCAGCAGCAGGTTCCTGGGCTGTGGCTCCCATCGCCTGGGAATCTGTTCCCACGGCTTTTCGAAGGGCCGGCTCCTTCTCATGCTTCCTGTCTCCGTCAGTTCGATTTTGCCCTAAAGGCCTCCTGTGACCACCCAACGTAAAGGAGGCCCTTCCGCTGTTGTTGATCACAGCCCCCTCGTGATAACCTGCAGTTGCCTTACTGAATTCGCGCCCTTGTCTGCCTTGTTTTCCCCGGTACTCCTAGCAGCTAGCACAGTGCCTAACACGTGGCAAAGGGGCTCAATAAATAATTGGTGAGGAACTTGATGAGGCAATGAACGACATTACAACCAATTCTATTATTTGCACTGCTGGATGAAAGCAGAGACAGAGGATGTATGAGAACAGAAGGAAGCAGCTGGGGCCTTCGGGGGAGGGAATGGCCTGAGTACTGGGGAAGGGGGTGGGGGTGGGGTGACCCTCAGAAGCCCCAGGAGTTGAGCTGGTCCAGGGATCGGCCCCTCCACCACAAGGGGCTGGGAAATGCAGTTGATCGAGTCACATTTCACTTTTTCCTTACATTCCCGAACCAGTATTTTCTGAGGAAGCCTCCTATCTGAGAAGGGAGTCACCAGAGTGCAAAGTGGGGTGGGGCCAGCCTGCCTCCCTCAGCCCACCCCTGAGGCATCTGAATAGACCCCAAGGACTCGAGCTCGGACAACTCAAAAGCCTCTGATTTCTTTTTAAAGGTATAATTTACATATACAAAATTTGTCCTTTGTAGGTATATAGTTCTATAAGTTTTGAAAAATATAGTTGTGAAATCACCACAATTAAGATACAGAGTATTTCCATCACTCCATCACTTTCCCTCGTGACCCTCTGGGGACAAGCTCCTGCTCTCACTCCCAGTCCCTGGTCACCACTGATCTGATTTCTCTCCCTAAGGTTTTCTCTTTTCCAGAATGTCACATAAATGGAATCAAACACTGAGCAGCTTTTGTGTCTGCCTTTTTTCACTTCTTAAAAATCCCTGGGATTTAAGACCAATGTTTATTCCTCCAAGCACTTGTATTTCCCTTAATGCCCATTGAGTAAGAAGCGAAAAGTAAAACTTACCTTCTGGAATACTTGATAGTTAGATTTGGACCATATATCAAGCTGGTGGGGGAAGAGATAAAAGTGTCATTAGCATCAATTTTAGAACTTTGGACTTCAAAAGATATTGTAATTACTGTCATTAAGCTTGGAAAAAAATCATGATTATAGGGTTACAGAATGTTGGGGTTGCAAGGACCTTAAACAGCCTGCTTGAATTTGCTCTTCATCAGCCGGCCGGTGATTTAAGGAGACAACATGGAGGGACGTGTGGGAGGCAATGTGAGGCACGTGTGGCGTCCGAGGCCCCGCGATCTGAGCCCCTGCTCACTTCTCTAACCTTCACTCCTACCATGTTCTCTTGTGCCACTCAACGTGCCAAGGGCAGTCCTGTCTCAGGACCTCTGCACTTCTGTGCCCTTTGCTTTCCCACACACCCTCACACGGCTCCTCCTCCTCTAGCTCAGATGTCACCTTATCAGAGAGGCATTTCCCAGTCACTCTGCCTATAATATTATTCCCACATCTGTGTCTGGAGTCTCTTTATTCTTTCAAAATTTAAAATTTTCATAGCATTTCAAACTGCCTGAAACTTTGTTTACGCTGTCCTGGTACGGGACCTAGCATGTCACAGGCATCGGGAGGTCTCTGCCAAGGGGAGGAAAACTAGCAGCTGCTGGCTGGTGAGCCCCTGTGACCTGTGCCATGCAGGGTGGCATGCGGGGTCTCAGCTCCCGCTCCCCGCACAAGAACGCAGGACATGGTGAGCCCGAAAAGGAACATCCACGGAGCCATAGGTAGGGGAGTCAGACCACTGTATTCTCGCTGGCGGCTGGGTTGGAGACACAGGAAGCAGGAGCCACACGAACCGCAAACCGCTTGCTGGTGCAGCCACGACAGTTGTATCAGTGGCCAATGGCTAACTGGTAACAGCTGATGGCCAACCAGTCACAGCTGACGGCCATCTACTGCCTGAGCCAGCACCTTTCCACATGAGGCCAAGAGCCTGGAAACTGCTCTCCTGGCTCTGTCCCCACAGTGTACCTTTCCCTGCCCCCATTGCTGGTCCCTTCTCCTCCCTGGGTTTCCACAAAAGCCTGCTAAGTGAACCCCCCCCACTTCTATTCTAGTTAAACTGCTCTCCAGAAAGATGGTGTCAATTTTCAGTCACTGCCCCATCGCCTGTTACCTAAACCAACTGATGAGGCAAGAATTTAAAAAATCTTTAGGCATGAAAATTTTAATTTGACAGGTTAGCAATTTGTAGGGGGAAAAGTGCCACGTTACCTCCAGATAAATCTGAAGGAAAGCTCAGAAGAAACATGAAACGAGTTCCCTCCATTATCAACTCTGCTGAGAACCGTCCTGATGGGCAGCTAGCTGGTCATGTCTGGGCGGGTAAGTCAAGTTCAGATACGGCCCCAGTGCAGCAAGTGAGCCCAGGGCTAAGAAAATGCAGCATTTAAAGATGATTCTGAGATTGCAGATGAATAAGAATAACATTTTGTACCTTTCAGTTCTACCAAATCACTGCCAAGATGACAGGAAGATGACAAAGCTTCTCAATTTCAGGAAGAGAAACATCCTTGTCTGAACTTGGAACTAACAGAATTCTCCTGCTGTTTGCTGAGGCTACAGCTGTGTCTTCGGAAGATCCCCACTGTTCATCCTCCCTGCCTGTTCACATCATACAGAAGCAGACCAAGACATAAACCCAGGGCCAGGAAAGCAGAGGAAAGGCAGAATCAGCATACAGACCAAAAAGTCATCGTTTCTACTTGAGAGAGAAAATTATTTTTAAAAACCTCCAGTACTGCAAAGGCTTTACTAGAAAAATCACCTGGAGAGACATATGCATAGGTTTAATTAGGGACAGACTCTCCAGCTTAAGGGTGGCTTCTCAGCCACAGCACGCTTACTTAAAGTGAGTAGCTGCTGGTTTGGAGAGGCGGCTTCAATATGTTATTCAGGACCCTCGGGAATAGTCCCGACCATCGGGGACAGAGGGACGTTGGAAATACGCCCCATATACCAGGTACACTCGGGCAGGAAAGGGAGCCGATGACAATGGGTTCCCCTCTCGTTGCACAGGCACAGCAGGCGGTTTGTACTTGACTTTCTGCTAGATTTACGCCAAAGAAAGCCGCGTAGGTGAGCCTCGGGAGTCGGTGCCCTGCCTCTCCTTGGGGCCAAGCAGATTTCAGAAATTCATTTCCGGGAGCCGGACGGACCCAAGTGAATATTCATTAGCTTTAGCTGATTTGCTGCACAGGGCACGGCTACCAATTTTTTGCTGGCTGCGATATTAAAAAGGAGCATTCTGGAAGCTGCAAACTTCCAGCCTGACGAACAAGAAATTATTCTGAACTACAGTGTCAGGAAAAAGAAAGTAAAGCACCCCTCAGTATTCTGGGCAAGTATTAGAAAGGTCTTAAAATGGAAAAGCCAGCCTTATGGTAACTGGTGGCAGAACCTGCAGTCTTGGCAGCGGCCGCTGCGACTCAGGATCGGAATGGGTATTTTCGGGGTGGGAATGTGGTCTACTCTCAGGTGACATGAAAACAAACCGCACAGACGCCGAAATGCTTTAGCACAGACACACCTGCTCCCAGGTCAGTCATCAAGATGTCAAAGGAAGAACTAGTGAAAACAGACAATGACGTTTACTCACTGAAAAGAAAAATCAGAATGACCCAACATCAGTAGGCTGGGAATTCTAACTACCATGATGGCCCCGCTGTTACAAGCAGCGAGGGCAGACGCCTCTGCTGAGATCACTACGCATTTAGCCTGCACTGTTACCCATGTAATCTTTTTTAAAATCCTCCCAGCAATCGCATGAGGATGGTAAGATTATTTCCAGTTCACAGACGAGGAAACTGAGGCTCAGAGAGTAAAGTAACTTGCCCAACCTCATGGAGCTAATGTGTGGTGGAGATTTGAATACGGGTCTGTCTCCAGAGCCCCGCTCTTAACCTGGGAGGAAGGCTGCCTTTCAGCTGGCATTCAGATGGAGTCTTGGAGCCCCTCTACCCGCCGTCATGCTGTCACAGCTCTTTGGGAAGCACTTTTGCAAAGTTCCACATGACAAATCTGCAGATGTGACAATCATCACCACTCAAATTCAGTTAGCAGCACATGAAAATTTTGACAGCTTATCAGAAAGTTACCAATTCTTCATTTCAAAAAATAGTACAATGAACTAGAAATTATCTAAAATTGACACTTCCAAATCAAACTTGTAAGCCTCACAGGGACTTCCACTTTTAAAGCTTTTATTGATTCGTAGCTTCATCTGGAAAGGTCAACAGGTGACGCGTCAACAGGGGTAGGATGCCATCAACCAGCAATGGTGATGGATTCCTCCACAGTTACTCTGGTTTTCAGAACCACGAACTTCCATTTGGTCATTTCTTAGGCCCGCCCACCCTCCCCGGAGAGCAGAGGCGCGAACAGTTCTTTCCAAAGAAGGCAGTGTTATGGGTCTGTTATTCTTCAACTTTTCACTTTCAATCAGGACATACATTTGTCACCAAAAAACTGCTGAAAGTACAATTGCAGGGCATCCTCTGCCTGTGAATTAAACCGGATTCCCCTTCCCCACTTGCGCCCTTCCCCCAGAAGTAACGAGAGGCCATTTTTCTGAAGGTCGTCTGAACAATTTCAAAGGCTATAACAAATCAAAATGTTCCCTGCATCTAATATCAAACGGGGCTGATGCCAACACTTATTAGAGAAATCAGATTCAAGCTTCCCCCAACCCCCTCGACCCAAACACACACACACACATCCAACTTTGAAGTGGGAAGAATGCCGGGATCCGAAATTACCCTGGAGACAGAGCTGGCTGGCTTTGAAGGTTCCCTTTGATACCACCATTTCTTTTCCTCTCTTCCGCTAGGAGGCTGAAAGCAGCCCTTTCTTATTGATATGGGGTAATTAATGAAGCTATAGCATTAACATAACCTAAATCCCCTAACAAGATAAATTCAACCAAGACACCTCCATTTCTTCAGTTAGGTCTGACCTGTGTAACACCGGGACGTGGCCATTCGGCTCAGGTCCACCTTGTCACATGCTGAGTCATGTCTCTTCGCTCCTCCCTGACTACAGTGAGTACCAGGTCGGGAAGTCTTAAAAGCATTTTTATATTTTAGAGGAATTAGTCTACCGGGGCTTGGTATCAAAAATACACACCACAGGTAGAGACAGGCCGACTGGGGTAGTGATGGTGGTTGTTACTGCAAAGTGACAGCCTTGCTGGGGTTCTGATGGGGAAAAAAGCCTGCCAGGTCTGGAAACCCGGGGTGGGGGGCCACTACAGTGAATAGGGACCACTGAACCTTTTAGAACGTGCGGGGTGCTCTGGGTTTGGGGGACATAGGCCCCTGTAAACCCACGAGAGGCTTTCCAAGCCACACCGACCGTGTCAGCGGCTGTGCTCCGGAGACTGCAGCAAAATGCCACCAGGCAACCGCCAGGCAACAGCTCAGCAGATGCGAGGCTGCTTCTAGGGAACAAATGGCAGCTGCAAACAACAAGCTGTCTCGCAGACCATACCTTCAGGCCGGTGGCTCCTTCCAAATGGAACGAGTTATTTGGGACGAGCCAGACACTGCAACACATTACCTGCAGTAATGCCTATGTGTGTGGAAATACACGTAAATTCACATACACCAGTATCAGTACTCAAAATAGAACACTAATAACAGCTGCACAGCTTTATTTCTACTGTTTGTAAAGTGCTCTGAAAAAAAGGGGCTAATCAAATTGGCCAGGATTAGATTCTGGGCAGAGCAGTCATTTGAGAGCTGCTCTGCCAAACGTGGTTAATGGACTTTTAAAATAACAAGCGGACTCAGTCCTTCAATCTTGCTCTTCCCAGTTTGAATGCCCCCACTTACCATTTGGACTATGCGCGCAGCTGTAAAGGGGTGCCAGAGGCCTCCTGTACCACATTTGTCATGAGAATCACGGTAGAGTTCAGGTTCCCAGACACACACTCATTTTCTTTCTGATGAAGGGATAACCCACGCTAATCTCTCATTAGGAAAATACGCGCCTGTGCGCATGTGTGAGTATCTCCTTTATTCTCTGATTTATTTACGACTTCACTCCCTGCTGCTTCTTCTAGTGCCCATCTCTCATTTTCGTTTCTCCACTTTTCCATTCCAGCTAAAGCATTTTCACATTCCAAGCGGGCATGTTCATTATCTCCTCCCACACATCACTGGGCCCCTGTGTTCCAGGCACTGAGGTTCAGTCTCGGGATACAGTCAAGGGATGGATTCTGGGCCCTCAGGAGCTCCTGGCAGATGCATGTTTTAGATCTGGCTCAGTGAGACTTAGGCAAGTCCTTCGACTGTTCAAGGTCTCAGTTTCCTCATCTGGAAAATGAGTCTGGGATTCAATAACCACTGTAGACAAAGTCTGCTTTAGCACTGCCTACCAGACTAACATACAGAACACTATTAGTATTTTATTAATTGCAAGATAGACATGTAAAGAAATAGTCATGATGCACTAACTCTGGTTAGAGACAAGGACTGTTAAAAATGCTATGGATGGGGCCGGCGTGCTGGCTCAGGCGGTTAGAGCTCCGTGCTCCTAACTCCGAAGGCTGCCAGTTCGATTCCCACATGGGCCAGTGGGCTCTCAACCACAAGGTTGCCGGTTCGAGTCCTCGAGTCCCACAAGGGACTGTGTCCGCTGCAACTAAGATTGAACTTGGTACCTTGAGCTGAGCTGCCTCCTGGATGGCTCAGTTGGTTGGAGTGCGGGCTCTCAACCACAAGGTTGCCAGTTCGATTCCTTGAGTCCCACAAGGGATGGTGGGCAGCGCCCCCTGTAACTAAAATTGAACACAGCACCTTGAGCTGAGCTGCCTCCCGGATGGCTCAGTTGGTTGGAGTGCATCCTCTCAACCACAAGGTTGCCGGTTCGACTCCCGCAAGGGATGGTGGGCTGTGCCCCCTGCAACTAGCAACGGCAACTGGACCTGGAGATGAGCTGTGCCCTCCACGACTAAGACTGAAAGGACAAAAACTTGAAGCTGAACAGCACCTTCCATACCTAAGATTGAAAGGACAACAACTTGACTTGGAAAAAAGTCCTGGAAGTACTCTGTTCCCCAATTAAGAAAAGTCCTGTTAAAAAAAAAAAAATGCTATGGATGTACTAATGATGATGATAATTTGTGCTGTGAGCAGAGTCAAACACAGGCCTGCCACATCCAGAGCCCGTGTTCATATAAGGGGACAGTATGAGAAGGAAGGTGGCATTCAGCCAGTGTAAATGGAAGAGTCAAAGTTTGTCAGGTGGACGAGGAGGGGATGGCACAGAGGCGAAGGGCACACAGGGTGCAAATGTGTGCGAGCTTGCAATGTCCTGGGAGCCACCAGTGGCACACAGGGCTGGACAGGAAGACGAAATGTGCTCAGCGAATGGTGGCAGACGAGGTCAGGAAGGAGGCCAGGCACCAGATCACTCGATGCCTGGCTCAGGAGTTTGGATCTCATTTTAGCAAACAGAGGTTTCAGAAGTTTGTTCTGCCAAACCCAGTGTCATAATCTGCTCGAGGAATAAATGAAGACAGAAACAATTTGGTGGTCAAGTAAGTTAGGAAAACACTGCATAGTATATACACCTCCTGGGAGACTCAAAAGGCACATGAGCGAAGAAAAGTCTGAGAATTTATTTCTACAGTCGAGAAACCTGCGGAAACCTCTGACCCAGTATTTCACAAACTTTTTGGACCATGGAATGCTTTGTGCCTAACATCTATTAATACCTTCCTTTCCTGCTTTGGGAGGGCTGCTTTGGGCAATGGGAAGAGAGCGAAATGCAAGAAATCATACGTTTGGATGTGTACGTTAGGAAGACAGCTCTGGAAACCAAAGTGAAGGGCAGACCGTAGAGAAAGTAAGGCTGCAAACTACAAGTGAGAAGGCTAGAGCAGTGATTCAGCTGAGACATAATGAGAACCTAACAGGCGTGGAGATGGACAGGAGCGGGCCAATTTGAGAGACATTTAAGGGGGAGAAGCACCAGAACCCGCTGACGGACTAGCTTTGGGGGAAGAGGGGAAGGAAGAGCTGCACAAATAGGCAGTGGTAGAGTGAACCAAGCAGACAGCGGAAGGAAGCCGAGTTTAGGGAGTGAGATGACGAGGTTAGTTTTGGACAGGCTGAATCTGAGCACATCTGGGGAGGAGCAGTCTAACATAAGAACAAATCAGGAGCGATCCCTGTGTGGATGACACGGGAAACCGAAGGGGTGGATGAGAACTGCAGAGGGGCAGAGCGGGTAGAGCAGAGAACGCCTGGGAACCAGGGAGGCAGGGAGGACTACCTAGGGCCGCTGAGGAGGAGGAACGAGGGAGAGACGCCACAGGTATACCTGGGAGCCTACTTTGTCATAAAAAGTACGAGTTATCCCTTATCATGTATGCGGCGTCAAAGTGCTAAGGGCTTTGTACGTGGTATTTTGGACGCTTTCGGTTGGGGGCGGTTACCATGCTGTTAAACATCTGAGGCAGAGTAGGTAAGATCTCTATTCCTTGTCATCTAAATTCAGAGTATGCGGCATCTGCATCCTGGTTTTTGGTCTTTTGTGGCACGGTCATTATTCTATTACCTAACTTTTTATGTACTTCTTCTTCATCGCCCGTTTCACTTGTAAGTCCCCTGAAGGGCAATGGCTGTTATGACTATGACGTGCAAACCTTGGACAAAAGCCACAAGACCACAGCTCTAAGTGCCCACTGCCCAGGGGTCCTCGGCTCAGGTACCACTTCCCCAGCTGCTACGCAGGTTAGCATTTCTTGGTTAGAGCAGCCATCAGAGTTTACGAATCACACACACAACAGATCACTCCTGCCCCGAGTATCTATTTTCTTCTCCACGATTGCTCCGGAGACATTCTGGTTTTCCCAAAAGGAAAAGGCAAAGTCTCCGCGTAAGGAATACTTTGCTATCCATGGGGAGATGAATGAGAATTTGGCAGAATACTTGGAAGAAGAGCAGCTTCCCAAGTTGACAACATTAGTGTAAAATGTGGAAACACAGAAACGCTGGGTTACTTGTTCAAAATCTCACTCCTTTCGGGTCATCCTGCTACCATAACGCAAGGTTATGTGCTAAGCTACGTGTCACCTTTTTCTGAAGAACATTCCATCCTCATTATAACGTGGCCGTCGGGCGGTGAGCGCTGGCACTAACGAACTTAAACTTTAACGGGACTCGGGAAGAGAAAGGCAGGCCCCTGGGGGGGGCAGCAGAAGCCGGTGCGGGAGGCGAGCGGGGCGCGCCGGGTGGGCAGCTCGGGCGCTCATTACGCGGCGGAAGCGAACGCAAACGACGGCTGTCAGCTCCCGTTAGTGCCGCGGACGCTCCCCACAGGGCCACGTGGACGATGTGCAGCCAGGAGGAGCCGGGGTCCGCGCGGGTGAGCTTCCAGGAACAAATCACCCGTGGAAACGACTCGGCTCCCCCAGCTGCCGTTCAGTAAGTGCCACCGCGGAGACGCACCGTCCCCAGGCCGCCTTCTTAGCTTCACGGGAAGACACTGTCGCAGGGTGTGCGTCAAATTAACTCAAATTTCCCCCGTGGTTCTAGGAAAAGCGAAATGCTGAACCCTGGGCTATTGATGTGCTGCGCCACTAAGCAAAAAAAAAAAAAGAAAAATCTATTTCCTCAGAAGACACATTTAATGAGGCAACTGGGGTCTAAGGTGATAAATTAGAAATTCAGCTAAGGCCATCAGCTTAAAGGAGAAAGCAGAAGCTTGATGAAAAACGCAAGGGGCGAGAGATGGTTTTGTGACGCGTCATCGTCACACTGATAAAGCCGGGCCTGGTGGCATTTCCGCGCGGAGCCCGGCGTTCACTGTCACTCCCCCGGGAACCTCCTCCGCGCGCCCCGCCCCGGGAACCAGGCCGGACGCGGCCGCTCGCTCACCTTGCCGTCTTCTGTGTAGACGTTTTCGTTGTAGCCCTTTACTATGGTTCGGTCGATGAACAAGCTCCGCATGACGACGATCACCTTCAACACCTTCCCCAAGGTCACCTGTCAAAACACACGCACGACACGTGACCGTTTACACGTGAGCACACACCCCGCGCGAAGTCGCGCGAGACTACGTGGCGCGAGACTACATGCGAGCATCTAAAGCGCCGCAGAACAAACTCGCAACAACAGCAGTCCTTCCCTAACCACTTAAAGATGGCGCGGCCCCCAACTCCTCGAACTACCCTGAATTTATTTATAATTTTGACTTATAAACGCTCAGGAGGAGTTCCACACGTTTACTGTCCGCTGGATGAAGTACCACTTCCTTTGTTTTTCTGTCTCAATCGAAGGCTGGCTATGACTCTGGCGCTCCGGGAGAGAAGCAGCACATCTGCGCTCGTGTGACGCCATGGCCCTCCCTACGCGCCCCCGCGGCTGACGGCGCGCTCAACAGAGAGGTCAGAGGCCGGCACCAAGGAAGCCCTGGCGGAACCATGGATTTGTAACAGCCGGGAGAGGTGCAGAAGCCACACCAAATACCTTCTGAAGGTAAATGGACAGCAACGGGATTTGATCTCCAAACAGGAACATGATCCTGGAAATACGTTTAAGTGCTTTTATTGTTTTAGAACTTGAAGTCCATATTATGGATTAAAAACGAAAAACAAACCCCACCTAGAAAAGTGCAGTTTCATACCTGCCAGGGAGAAAAGAACGCGCCGTGCGTGCTGAGTCAGGCTCAGCGCCAACACGAGAAACAGCACCGTCCTTGCCTCTGGGGCGCAGGTAACCCTGCCTATCGTTTGCCAAGCCTCTTCCCCTTTCCTAGATGACACCCTAGGAGGAGGCTTGGCACAGGCCCCGTCCAAGGCCCAGGGTCCACTGTTCCACTGAGGCTCTGACATCACAGAATTAGCTGAAAAGGAGCCTTGCTGGTCTAAGTGCGACCAGAGCCTCCGACCCCAACAGCTGTCTGTTTCTGGGGAGGCCACCTCAACTGTCCTGTCCTTATGTCCCCAATTCCTTGCGGTTTTTCAATTGATTGTTCTCAGTAACAACCTGCCTCTTTCATTGATTAGTCTGTTACCAGTGAACATTCCTTCAACGACTTCTAGGTCTGAGTTGATGTCTCTATTTATACACCTACAATGGTACAGGATATAAACTGGGCAAGAAAAAGATATGATACATTTATTTACATTTAATAAAATATTAAAAAAAACCATGTACAGTCCTTTAAAACATTGTGATGCCAAGTAACAAACACCTAAAGGGTCGGTTCTTACAGAACTGGAATCACCTTTTCAGGACGCCAATAAACGGAAGCAGGAACAGCACATCTGTCTCTAGTTTACCTGCACTTTATCGGAAGCAAGTGGGGGAAAGGAATCCAGCTACAATTTTGTAATTATCAGCACTGAAATTAACAACCTCTCAGTAGGCGCCACAGGGTCACTGTTTTTAGCCGCATAGTTTAACTGTCTTTGCTCATAAACACAGATAACTAAGCAATTGTGTCCTTAAAAAACCGAAGTCTGGCTGACTTTAATGAACTGATAAATTGCCTTAGTGTTTTCTCAAGTTTCTTAAGATGGAATTCAGAATAAAACACACTACGGATACTAGAAATTTTATATTTGTTTTTTTTAAAGTGAATTTTGGTATTTTAAACTAATATTAAAAAGTATTAGTAATAATGCTTACTATTAGATGGAAAAATCTAAAATTAGAGAAAAAGGAAGAAAATAATTGTTCAAAGTCATTCCAAGATAATCACCATTAACATGTTGGGGTACTTCCTTTCTTTTTACTAACAAAGATTTATGGTTTTTGAACTTCTAACATGTTTATAATTGAAGCCACATATAATTTCAAATCAAATTTTTATTTAAAGTTATGAATAAGCATCGTTCTGTATTGCTTTGCAGTCTTCAAAACTAGCATTCCATACTGCATGGCGTTCTACTCAGTGGATACACTATAATTTCTCCTGCTTTTTGGACATTAGTTGCTTTCGTGTTTTCCCTAATATAAATATGGCTGCAATGTACACTATTGTTCACGAAGCTTTCCCTACATTTGGGATTAGTTCTTGAGGACAGATCTGCAGAACTGTGATGACTGGGGCGAACAGTACAAATATCTGCTGGTTTTTGATACAGTCTACCCAAGTGCTCACCACAGGGCCATGCCAATCAGAAAGGTATGAACCCACCCATTTCGTTTCGCTCTTGCCAGCCATAGGTGCCGTTAAATCAAAGTAAGAGAAAATAAAACCCAGCCCCTTCAGAAGTACCAACTTAATTGATTCCTTGAAGTCTTTTACTATGGAAGAAATAAAAAACATACAAAAATAAATGAAATAGTATAAAAACCCCCATGGACCCATCCCAACTTGAACAGTTACACCTCTTAGTAAATCTTGCTTCACCCCAGCTGCAATTATTTTGAAACCAGTAACAGCCATGGTAGCATTTCATGTGTAAATATTTCAGCCTGCATCTCAAAAAGATAAGGGCTCTGAAAATGAACCATGATGACAACCCACATCTAAAAACCAAAAAATTCTCCAATATTATCAAAGCTACAGTCCAGTTAGTGTTCGAATTTCCAACAGCTTCATAAATGCTACATTTTAAAGCTGGCTTACGTCAGGACAGGAACATGGCACACACAATGTGATTGGCTGTCTGTCTCATAAATCTTTCCTAAACGAAAGGTCTCCCAGCCTCTAGTCCCTCCCCACATTTGACCGGTTGACGAAACTGGGTCTTTTTTACCCTGGAGTTTTCCACACCTGGATTTTGCTGATAGCCTCTGCATGGTGTACTTTACATGAACATCCTTACTCTGCTTCCTCAAACTGGTAATTAGATGGGATTCAGGCTTGATTTTTCTCTTTTGTCCAGAATACTTCACGAGTGGTGTGATGGTCTGTCCATTGGAGGCATGTGAGGTGGGGCGTCTCGGTGTGACGTTGGCCGCTGCTGACCCATAAATGAACGAGGGTTACAGGCCCTCTTTTTCCAATGCGATCATTCCGTCTTTTACTAGCTGGAATGCTTTTAGAGAGAAAAACTTCCCCTCATCTACTATCTGGTTACCCAGTGGCAGACTTTATTATATAGGAAAGGCAAGATAAATGCTCAATTCTTTTTCTTTACCAGTTTTCAAAACAATGCATTGGTTCACTAGTTCTCTTCCAATATAGATGAGATTCGTTTTTCTTCCCCTAACATTATTATAAACTCATAGATGTAAACATATTTGATGTGTTTCTGTCTGATGCAATTATTTTCTTACTCAAATCGTCCTGTCTGTGCTGGTGGCCTCTCCTTGATGGGGAGTCTTTTCGTCTTAATCCTGGTCTCTGATGGCTTCCTTGCTATCTGGTATCTGATATTCCAGGCTGTCTTACACAATTCCTGCCTGAGGTCATTTCCTCAAGCAGCCCTGGGTATTTTCAGTGGGAAATGGTATTTTAAGACCACAATCAGGGCAAGAAGGGCAAGTAACTTTTGATCAGTTATAACATTTTTTTAGTTTTATGAATCTGAATTAGGGTGAATCTTTTCCTTTCCATTTTTTTTCTTATAATACACGTAACATACATCTCCCCCACCTCCCCAATGGCTTGTGCCTGTACTGGGCTATAGCAGTTTATGGACAGTGTGGTGAAGTCTCGCTCTGGTTTACTTTTGTCTTTCAAAACCATAAAGCTCTACAAATCTGTTCATTCCTATATTTTTACAGAGCTAGAAAGGACCCTGGTGCTCATGTAAGTTGAACATACACATAATTACACCTTTTGAAATTGTAACACGGTCAGTAATGAAACTATATATGCAAATTTGAAGCCTAACATTTTGAGGCTTGGGAATCAGGTCTTGGCTCTGCTACTGGACAGGTTGGCCCAGGTTCTGACCTGCCTTCTCTGCATAGCACTTGCCTCCCGTCCACTAATGGAGAGGATGACAGCCCCATCTCAGCACGGCTAGGAGGAACCACTGAGACCACGCACTGAGAAGGCTGTGGTATTGCGCCTGGCACAGAATAAGTACGGTCTCTGTGGCAACTCTGCCCAAACTCTTGTCAGGACTTCACAGAGTGAGACGACTGGGAGTCAGTCAACATCAAAGCTGGAACGGGTGTCTCCGACACAGTGGGCTTGCCACTTATGTTCATTTACTTTTCTGCTGTCACACCTGGGGTTAAAGCGAAGTTGCAGACAGTGGCTGACAGTTGTGCTGGGCCCTGAGGTAGGAACAAAAATGTGCTTCCTGGTGCAAAAACAACTGCTGAGAAGAAAGTTTGCAAGCCTGGAGGTCAGGGCAGTTTGGGGAAAGACAGAAGCCACCATGTGGGCTGATCTAACCAGACGCCCCCAACTCCCAAAGGAAGCCATTTGGAGCGAAGGTCAAGTGAACTGGGCTTCAGTCCCACACCTACCACTTCAGTGCAGCGTGTCCAAGGGCAAGTTAAATAACCTCTTGTGCCTGTTTACTCAGCTATGAAACGCAGAGAGGCCTGTTGAGGAAATTAACTGAGCTGATCTGTGACACATGTGGCTGTGGGTGTGTGTGGTGTAAAACGCAATGCAACAGCTGTCGGCCTCTGTTTCTCTTCAGAGTGTGGTGTGGTGGACAGGTCAGTGTGAGCACTCAAGTTCAGCCATCGAGAGAGCTTAACCCATGTTCTCCAACATTCTTTCCAGCCCTCACACCACTCTACAATGACTCAGGTTCTCATGTATCTGATGCACTAGGTTGTAATGACCTTGGAGTTCTGGTAAACTGACATGGCCTCACATACAGGCCAATGGACACCGTCTTGCAAACTAGCCACCGCGGGCCATGCTCACAGGCACAGCGCCCAGTGACAGGGGCTCCAGGTCGGTTCTTGGCAACTGCGACGGGATCCCACAAATAAAGCTAATGCCATCTGGTAATGAAGCAGGCTTGCTGTTGCCAAGGTAACACTTCTTCTATCCTGAGCAGCACATTTCCAAAGAGCTCACTCAACAGTCCTCCTGCATCTGTCCCCGTGAGTGTTCAGCGGCCAGTTCTGAAGAGTCCAAGGGAGCACCAGGCTTCGTCAGCAGGAACTAAGGTGAACTTGAAAAGGAAGCCGCTGGGCCGCCCAGCCGCCGTCACACCTTCCGGGCACGTGTGCCTACAAGTGCTTGTCAGGGCCCGCGACGTTCTGGGCAGCTGGGGCTGCCATCGGTGGTCTTCTCTATCTGGTCTTACAGCAGCTGCCTGCCACGCTGCAGTCCAGTCAAAGGACTTCTAGTTCACTTGGCAAGTCACAGGCAGGGAAGGCAAAGGGGGAGCAAAGGTGAGGACAACGGCAAAAACACTGAGTTCCGCTCTGCCGCCACATGCTATGGAACGCACACGTAGCACATCCGGCAGTGGGGATGTTGTCTACACTGGTCGGCAGGTGAGCTGAGCAGGTGAGAGACGCTCATCACCTGAAACTTGTTCCGCCGGGGCTTGTGCACGGGGACAGGCACTTGAAGTCGAGCGCAATCTGCATCTAGGATCCGGGGCCGTGAGCTGACCCAAAGCTTATGTGCACGAGGAACCCAGGAGCACGGGCGCAGGCCCGAGGCGGCGTAAAGCCCGTGTGTGGGAGGCATAAAGGCAGCCCAGCAGTCGTCATTCGGACAAAGGCTGCATGGCTGAGCTCTGCTTCGGGGACGGGGTATGTTAAAGAACAAAGAGGCCAACCACACAGCCATCCACAAGTGTTATTTCCCAGGTACAGAAAAGTCCAAGATGTAGGTACCCTGAAGGGGTTTGGGGTACGTTAAGCATTGTTTTTCAAAGTGCAGTTAGAAAGGTGGGGGCAGGAAGGGAGAGGCAGAGAGGCACATCTACAGAAGTTTAGGAAGAGGTTTCCTTCCGTGCAGTACTAAGAACCTTCTTCTTTGTACTAATTCCAGACAAAGCAAAAGATAAAGTGAATGATCCCAATAAGCATTTATTTATTGAATAATGGTTTGTGCTACAGGAAGCACTGGGTGAGGACACTGATTCAGAGAATCGTATAACTTAAGAGCTGGAAAGGATTTAAAAAATTATTTTACCCAACTCTCCCCGTTTTAAAGGGGTAAACTGAAGCCCAGAGAGGTTCAGAGTATCAAATATGGCTCCTAGCTTGAAGGAGGCGATGAAACTGACATGATGAAATAAAAGGGGCACATTGGTGAGCCAGCATGTGGGGCTCATGTGTCCTTGAGAAAGTTCAGGGAGGGGGGCTGCATCCCTGAGCTGTCTGGCACCATGAGAAAAAGCGGGGTTCGGCGCCTGCTCAGTGTAGCACACGTTCTGAAAGGTAGAGGTGGTTGTTCAGCTGAGCACTCCCCAGATGGCGTCCCGTGGAACACTCCTCCAAGAGGTGGTCCTGGAAAGTGTTCCGAGCCACCCAGGCCTTCCCTGACTCCTGGGGGGTCTTCCCCAGAATAACACAGATTTGCCCTTGGCCTTATGACGAGGCCAGGGGCACGCCCCCGAAGCTGCAGCACTCTCCATCTGTCTAAGAAGCCCGGGATGCAGCCCAGGCAGGTGTCTTATTTCCATTCTTAATAGAAGAAAGCTGAGGTTTCAAAGATCTGAGTGGAAGGTCACTGCTTTTCTGTGCAGAGTCAGAAGCCTGCCTCCTGCTATTCCCCCTCTCATGCCTGGCCCACGACCGCACCAGTGTCGCTATATCACAAGAAATGGTAACCGTGGAGCCTGGGGGCATCTAACCCTCCACCTGCCCAGCCATCTTCTCCGGGTCTCTGGTAAGCAGCTCAAAACCTTGCTTTGCAAGACTCCCGTCTCTCTCACCAATGGCCTTAGACTCACACTCCGGACCCACCTAGAAGATGCCAGTAGAGCACTTGCTTCGTCTTTAATGTTCTTTAAAAAGTTAGCACTCTGTATTCTGCACAGCTGCTAGGACGAGGTGTGGTCACAAAATACGGTGAATGTTTAAATGAAAAAATTATTACAGTAAAGACACATTGCCATTAATCCCCTCAAAATGCTCCCCGTCGCTTTGAATACACTTATCCCATCATTCTTGCCACTTTCTGAAGCAGTTCCGGAAGTCCTCTTTCGTGAGCGTCTTTAGTAGCTTTAATAGCCATCGAGTCGTGGCTGCCTCGATGTCCTGAATCATTTTGACTTTGGGAAGAGCCAGAGGTCGCCCGTTGCCAGATCAGGTGAATAAGGTGGATAGGGGGACACACTGTAATGTTTTTGACAGAAATTTCCATACCAGAAGCGATGTGTGACACGGAGTGTTGTCAGGATGGAGGATGAAGTAAAGACACTCATGAAACTGAACTTCCAGAACTGCTTCAGAAAGCGGCAAGAACGATGGGGTTAGTGTGTTTGAAGGGAGGATGAGTATTTTGAGGGGGATTAATGGCAATGTGTCTTTTACTGTAATATATTTTTTTTTTATTTAAACATTCACCATATTTTTTTACCATCCCTCGTATGTGTCGTCCTGACAATGAGGCTGGGAGAATTTTCTCTAAGCAGCAGGCACTGAGAAGCTGCGGCAGCAAGGGGAAGTGGAAACTTAAGGGGTACCAAGGGAAACTGGCCGTTGCTTCTTTCCAGGAAAACTGTAAAACTGGATATAGCCAAGAGAAAAGTGAGACAGACCAGCCCTGGAAGGCTGACACTCGGGCGAAGCTGAGGTGGAGAAGATGAGCTGGCTGTCGTGGCCTGGAAGAGGCGGCCACCATTACTGCACAGGGCTGGACAGTAACCAGGTCGTGGAAAGGAAAGGGGGCTACATGACTTGGGAACCAAGAGGTCACACCAAGGATTGTCAAAGAGAAACCGGATGTTCTTGCGGGCGGAGGACTCACTTTGCTCAACGGGATCGATCAGCTGTTCCTGTGATGACAAAATGCAATGCAATGCAACATGTGAAAGGAAAAATAAAGCAGCTCTCACATAGGGACTAGATTTGACATACAAAGTTGGTACAGCCCCAAGAGCTGAGTTACATTTTTCTTTTTGACAAAGACCTAGGAAAAATGAGGCAGATAAGCTGACTTCAGGTTCTGTCTACCAACAGGTCAGAAAATCAACTTGCCAGCAAGGCAAGAGAGCCTGGACCCTGGGAGAAAAACAGACCTGAGTTTAGATGTTGGCTCTGCCCCTTCCTGGCTATGTGACTTGGCCTAATAAGCCCCAGTTTCAGTGCCTGTGAACCCAGGGTAAGGCTACTGTGAGGAGGAAATTCCACCAGACGTGAAGTGCTTAGCACAATGAGATATCTATCACCTCACACTAGCTAGAATGGCTTATTGATACAAGACAAATAATAACAAGTGTTGGAGAGGCCGTGGAGATAAAGGAACCCTCATACACTGTTGGTGGGAATGCAGACTGGTGCAGCCGCTATGGAAGGCAGTGTGGCGGTTCCTCAAAAAATTAAGAATAGAGTTACCATATGACCCAGCATTCCCTCTCCTGGGTATCTACCGAAAAAAATATGAAAACATTTATTCATAAAGATATTATGTGCTCCAATATTCATTGCAGCTTTATTTAGTGGCCAAGACATGGAAACAACCAAAGTGTCCTTTGATGGATGATTGGATAAAGAAGATGTAGTATCTATACACCATGGAATACTACTCTGCCATAAGAAAAGATGAAATACTGCCGTATGTGACAAAATGGCTGAATCTTGAGATTATTATGCTGAGTGAAATAAGTCACATAGAAAAAGAAGAGAACCATATGATTTCACTGATATGTGGGATATAAAACTGAAGGCAACAAAGGAAAAGACAAAGTAACACAATCTCATAGACACAGATAATAATTTAGTGGTTACCAGAGAATAAGGGGGCGGGGGTGGTAAATGAGGGTAAAAGGGAGCAAAAACATAGTGATGGAAGGAGCACTGACTCTGGGTGGTGAGCACAGAATGCAATATATACATCTATATAGAGAGAGATGATATATTACGGAATTGTACACTTGAAACCTATGTGATTTTTTAAAATTTATTGGGGTGACAAATTGCTAGTAAAATTACATAGATTTCAGGTGTACAATTCTGTATTACATCATCTATAAATCCCATTGTGTGTGCACCACCCAGAGTCAGTTCTCCTTCCATCACCATATATTCGATCCCCCTTTACCCTCGTCTCCCACCCCCCACCCCCCGACCCCTTACCCTCTGGCAACCACTAAACTATTGTCTGTGTCTATGAGTTTTTATTTCTCATTTGTTTGTCTTGTTCTTTTGTTGTTTTTGGTTTATATACCACATATCAGTGAAATCATATGGTTCTCTGACTTTCTGTCTGACTTATTTCACTTAGCATCATACTCTCAAGACCCATCCATGTTGTCACAAATGTTCCCATATCATCTAAAAATATGGAACGCTTCACGAATTTGCGTGTCATCCTTGCGCAGGGGCCATGCTAATCTTCTCTGTATTGTTCCAACTTTAGTATATGTGCTGCCAAAGCGAGCATGAAACCTATGTAATTTGACTAACCATTGTCACCCCAATACATTTTAATTAAAAAAACAAAAACAAAAACAAAACCCGCCCAAAACCAAAAACCTGACAAGTACTCCATCCGTGGTCCAGCTGGGTTACTCCCTTCAGTCCCCTCGTCACAGGGGAAAGGTAGCACGGCGCAGGGGCAAGTCCCAGGGCTTCGGAGCCCGAGAGACCCAAGTTCATATTCTGCCTCTGCCACATACATAGTGGTGTGGCCCTGGGAACGCAACCCACCAGCTTCACGAGGGGGATGACAGCAGAAGTGAGAAGCCGATGGCTTTAGGATGCAGTCGACGTGATCTGCTACAGACGAGACGTGAGCTGAGAAAAGCGGGAGCTAACGTGGTTCTAGGTGTCTGGCTTGAGCACCACCAGGTAGATGGTTTTGCTACTTACTGAGATGAGATGAAACAGAAGAGGGGAAAAGTGGAGAGGAAGGGAACCATTCTCCTTTTATTAACTCTAAGGTGCTGTGGAAACATCTACATGCAGAGATGCTAAATGGGCAGTTCGGAGACCAGGCCTCACAGCTGAGGTCTTGGCTAGACAGTTCACGTTTATGAATGGTCATAACAGGCCCTTTTTCCAGGCGGCCAGGTCAGCTGAAACCTCATTTTGAACCCATGCACCTGAGCAGCATTAGCCCGGCTGAGGGGCTTAGGGGCGCTCTTCTCCTAAAGAGGTGCGAGGAGATTCAAATCCTGGCCAAGGTGATCCCCACACATACCTGCCACGTGCACCTCCACCAGAATGGTGCCACGGTGCCCTCTGTGGCCAACCTGGCCCTGTTACATCTCAACTTCTCCTGTCGACACCCTGTTAGATACCTCTTGGCTTTTTAATATTTCCACTGTAGGACGTGTGCCAACTTGACCTTGATGTAGAAAATTTTAATTCAAATCAATACATGGACAAGGTCACTTTAAAATCCAATTAATATGAATGGGAAAATATGCCCCACAGTTCTGTGAGCTGAAAAAGGAACAGTTGCAAGTTAACAACAGCAAAAGACACACACACACACACACACACACACGCACGCACGCCCGGTTGGTCCTCTGTGTTTGATGATGCAGCGAGCTGTGCCCTTAAAAACATGCAGTAGTTACAACACTGAAAAACTTAATTTTTCTGGGCTTCTATTTAGGGTAGCTTAAAATTAAACTAGTTCGTTTGAAGAAATGTACTGCAAACTGTGAATTCCTATAACTCGATTTTAAAGAAATTAAACCCTGGACTTCAACTCACCAGGAATGCCTAGAGAAATCTAGGGCATTTAATATAGTTTGCATGGCAGCAATTTGCATGTGTATAAAATCCATTCACAAACTGTTTGCAGTGATAACCAGGCCAGAAGGGGAAACTGAGGCGCTGGCATTTAAGAGCCTTATTCCTCAAGTGTTCTGCGGCCAGGAATGCAGGACACTGAGATTTACCACCGCTGCGCGTCCACTCTGCTCCTCACTAATGAGAAATGCTTATTTCATACCAAGAATCAGAGACTCACACAACAAACGACAGGAATGTATTGTCACCACCGGGCGCTGCTGGGCTGCTCCTTTTCCTTTCGCTTCATCACTGTCCCACTTGGATCTCAGCTTTACTACCCTTAAACCAGGTTAGAACAGAATAGAAAGGATCAAGCGTCCACCTAAAGAAGAAAACATTGCTTCGTAACGTCAAGGAACGGCTGCAAATGACGTAATGCAAACGGGAATGCGATACTGGGGGTGCCGGTGAAACACCATGAACCTCCTGGTCAGCTGACTTTACATTGGGATGGTTTTCAAAGGCTGCAGAAGAGACTGGAGCTGAGCTGCACGAGGAAAGTCCACACTTGAGTGGCATTTTCAGCGTCCTAGGAAGTTCTCACGGATTTGCAGGGCAGTTGTCCTGCGATGCAGGGCTGAAAAGAAAGCTTCAACCTCAACCTCTCCAGCTAAGGTCGCAGACAACTGTGAGCGTGTGTGTTCACCTGTACAGATTACACTGCAGCAACGAGTGAAAAGCAGCCCAACTCTCGCAGCCAGAGGACGAGCTGCTGCCTTGCATGTGTGCTCTGGCCTCCCCTCGTGGGCTGGCTCACAGGATGATTTCACATTCTCCTTCACTGGAAAATAATATGAAACCAGCAGGCTTCCCCTCCAACCTCCAGTTACCTCATCTGCTGCGAGTATTAATGCTCCTCACACACTCATTATTCTTTAATGATGCCTGTTTGTAAATAGCAAGATGGGATGCAATTAAACCATGAGAGGCTAAATAAACACACATACTAATTAGGATCTTTACAAGAGATTTTTTTTCATGTATAGACTGGAATTTACCTTTCATTAATCTAACTTAATTACAGTAGTGCACCAATAAAGAGTCAACACAAATTAAGTGCTCTAAATGATTTTCCCATATTACAGGGGAGCGAGGGATCCTTCCTTTGGGTAACAAGCCATACTCTGCAGAAGGGGGGAGGAACCGGGAAAGCAACATTGGCAGAAAGGTTTCAGCGGTCAGACAGGTACTGCACCCCCATCATATGCGGGTGCGTCAGGAACATCTGTCAATGAGGTCAAGGTCATACGTTCAAACTGCAGCCTCACCCCTCTCATGAGTCAACCAGCTTTGCTCAATTCCATGGCAGCAGACATCACCCCTTACATGTGACAGTTTTCTGTCACTGGTTCCAAGGTTTCAATCAATTGGTTCAAATCCATTCCTAGTCCTACAATACTGTGTTTCCCCGAAACTAAGACCTACCCTGAAAATAAGCCCCAGTTAAGACTGTCAGCCAGACCGACGCATTTAGTACATTATGACAACGTTCCGGAAGATGACATGACTATATTTGAATAAATGTAGATTGTTGTACATGAAAAAAATGAAAATACGCCCTAATGTGTCTTTTGGAGCAAAAATTAATATAAGACCCGGTCTTATTTTTGGGGCAACACACGTATACTCCCAGGAGCACCTGCTATGTGGCAAAGCAGCACACAGGAGGTATTTCTGTATGAAAAGGACACCTGTTATTTGCAGGAAAAGAAAAGTTCGTGTGTTTTAAGGTGTGAGAGATTATATACATTTGGCAACTACACTGAAACAGAATCTGATGGTGTATCAACATTAGATATATGTTTTGCAAAGGCCTCAAGCACCTACCAATTTATTCATTCAACAAATACTGCCTGCGACCCTCTCGGTTGCTGGTACGGAGCAGGAAGCTGCTCAGGCAGGAGCTCTTTTCTCTTTTACGTGTTTTCCTTATCCCTCCCTAATCACTGCTGCTACGTCATCTATCACCTTCCTCTCTTCGTCAAGTACAGGCATGTATGGATATATGTCCCCCCCCCCAACTGAGCCAGTGGCACTAATGGCTTGGAATGCGAAACGCTGAACAACGTCAGAACCTGAAAGATTCCAAGTGGCAAGATGGCTGAGGCAACCACCCCAAGGAACTGAGACTCCACCTTAAACTGTCTGACCAAGACGGCATCGATTCGCTTCTTCAGTTCCTAATTTTAAAATACGTTCTGGAGAAGTTCTCCATGAGAACATGTCCCAAAGTGTATTCCACGCACTGTGAAACTGTACATTATGCGTCTCTTAAAGATTCGCGCTGCACATCGGCATATGAAAGGCTCTGAAAAGGACGGCAATAAAGGAACCTGCTTGGCTGTGTTTAAGCAGTCAGGGAGTGCTTCCTAAACTACAGTGCTTACCAACTCCCTGACACTAGTGTCCAAGAAATCCATGTTGGGAAACACGTCATAGCAGTATCCGGAAAGAAAGAACCTGCCCATTCAACCACGCACCAGCAGCCTGCATCCTATTTCTTCAGCTGATACCACGTTTCCCCGAAAATAAGACCGGGTCTTATATTAATTGTTGCTCCAAAAGACACATTAGGGCTTATATTCAGGGGGTGTTGTCCTGAAAAATCATGCTAGGGCTTATTTTCCAGTTAGGTCTTGTTTCGGGGAAACACGGTACTACACCTAACCTCATTCGCTGCCCACTTACTCCCTGCAGCTAGAAACAGACAGCGATACAGCTTCTCCCTCCCTCACCCCAGAGAATGGAGCCCACTTGTCTTGGGCTCACTGCAGCAAACCAACAGAGGCTCCGAGAAAGAAAACGGCTCCCTGCCAGACTGTGGATAAAAATCTACCAACTCGAGGATATCTAATTGCTTCCAGTTCAAGAACTTCCCGAGATTTACTCTTAAATTCATTTTTATGGTTACATTGTAAAGTCTCTGAAAATCCTGGCCTTTGTAACAGCGTCACCGACAGCCCTTCCCTAATCACTCTGGTAGATCATATAGAAAACCAAAATAGAGCTAAAAAAATCATTCCGTGTCAGTGAACAGATGTCTAGCCCATTTGCAATTAATACGACCCACTTCCATACAATCAGCCTGCTTAAAATTCCTGGAACAAGATGTAAAAGTTAAGATGCAAATGTTCTGATTTTAATGAGAATGAATGGAAACCATAAAATCCTCTCTCCCTCTGAGGGTAGGGACAATCTACGTTTAAGTCCCAACTGCACACTAAATTTATCAACAAAACAATCACTTGATAAAGCCTGTGTGAAAGAAGAAAATAGAACTGGGAAAGTCAGAAGTATATTCAGAAAGCATTTCCTACCCACATTAAACGTTATCAAAACCATTATTCTGTAAAGGAGGTTTTAAAGAAAACTTGACTCGTTTCAGTGCATTTCCCCCAGGTCCCTTATGTACTGGTGGCTTCTTGCATTTCCTCGATCCTGTGGCCTTTTTCTGGACAGGATGACAGAAGAGACCAGGATTTTGGCACTTCCTGGATCTCGCTTCAAATCCCATCTCCACTGCTTAATGCGACCTTGAGCGAGTTAGTTAACCTTCTGAATCCAGTGTTCTCTATAAGATGGTGCTAACATTTTGCATTGAGGGCTCGGTGTGAAAATCAAATCAATAAGCATATTATTAATGGGCCAAACAGAGTTCCAACCACATGGCAGGCATATGAACTGGTGGCAATTATATTAGAATTCTATTCATTATGGCAGGGGCATACTGTTTTAGCATCAAAAGACAAGTCTCACCTTTCACTCCGATTTCTCCCTGCTTAGAACGCCCTTCGGCCAGCTTCCTGAAACCTCACCCCTTTCCTGAAGATACAGTTGTGGTTTCTCCTGGAGTCTGGATTTTCACGAGGCAGCAGTGGGTTTCTCGAGGTGTGAACACCACCCCACTCCATCAGGGGAGTCAGATACCCTGACCCCCCCCGTCACTCCCTTAGCTCTGGGTGTTGCTGACATTTCCGACAAACACCCGCAAATCTAGCAACTCTGAACCCGGCGTGGGGCCTCCCAGGGCAGCACTGAGTCTGCTGAATTAAACGACGACACAGAACTCGAACTCTAGCAGCACTATCTGTGCCTCCTTCGTTCATTCAACGGCCATTAACAGAGTGCTTCCTTTGTCCTGGGCACAGCTCTCAGGCCTGGAAACACGACAAGGAACCAGAAAGAATTGGACAAGATTGCATTTTGCTGGGGAACTCACAGTCCAGCAGAGGTGCCCGAGGCTGAGAGTAGACCAGCAGGGACCAGGCAGGCGCTGACTGTCCTTTTATCTTTTCTGACGGGCACAAGCCCCATGGAAACCAGGCATGGAAAGTATTCAACGAAACCATGAACAAAATCAAGGCAGTGAGGCTTCTAAGGCACAGGGCACGTCTTAGAGATTTGGGGCTGGCTCAGAAGCACCCAGAAAGGGAAGGCCAAGTCACAGAGCAGAGAGAACACAGCTCTGGATCCAACTCGCAGAGGCTAAGCCTCAGTGCTACTACTTGCTGGCTGGGCGCATCCGTGGCAGCACCTGCCTCAGAGGCTGGGGGGCGATCGCCCTGCAGAAGAGCAAGCTCATCCATCTCACGGATGTCGCCTGGGCACTCGCACTGTCCTAGGCCCTGGGGTACTGCAGTGACCCAAAGCAAGCCTCTGCCTCCACAGGGCTCGCATTCTAGTGGGTGGAGACCGATAGAAGCTAATGCATAACATGCCAAATGAAGAACAATGCAGCTCGTGAGGGGCAGAGTGGCCGGGGGTAGAGCCGGTGCTGTTTTCAAGTGTGATCAGGGCAGGTCTAGGAGCCTGCAGGACGTGAAGGGGACAGCCAGGGACAGAGGCCCCGGTAGCTGCAAAGGCGCTAAAGCAGGAGCAGGCCTGCTGTGCCCTCGAAGCAGTGAGGAGGCCAGTGTAGCCGGGGGTGTGGTGTAGGGGGGTGGGGGTGAGTGCAGGGGAAGGGACAGGAGATGGGGCTACAGCAGTGTGGAAGGCAGGGGACAGGTGACACAGGGCCTAGACCACCATAAGGAGGCCTCTAGGTACGATGGGAAGCTAGGAGAGGCTTCTGGGCAGACGAGCGACGGTGAAAAATAGTGTTCCAGCTGCAGTGTGTACAAAGACTACAGAGGTGCAGTGGAAGCAGCAGAGGGGCCAGGTGGGAGGACGCTGCGATGACCCAGGTGAGGAGAGTGGCAGCTTGAACGGGGGTGTGGGCTGGAGGTGGTGAGAAGTGAGTGGATTCTGGATACACCTCCAAGAAGCCCCAGAACTTGCCAGTGGATTGGTTGTGACGTACGAGATAAAGAAGAGGAGGGGCGATCCAGGGCCTCTGTTCCAGGTAATGGGAGGCCCAGAGGTGTCATTTACTGACACAGCAGCAAATGCGGAAACTGTGGAGACATCAACAGGCAGACGGGTTTGAAGTGCCGTCCAGGAGAGGCCCGGACTAGGACGTACCCTCGGGCGTCCGCGGCAAACAGCACATATTGAAAACCCGGGGTGTCATGGATGAGATCACCTAGGGCGTTCGAGCAGACAGAGCACGGACGAGATCCACGCCGCGTGCTGGGAAGAGGAATCTGTAAAGAAGATTGGGAAGGTGTAACCAGCGACATGGGAGGACATCCTCAGTGAAAGTTACCTTTAGGGCAAAACCCAACCACACCCCTGCGCTCAAATTCTGACAGACCTCCCATCTCTGTAATGGGAAGAGCTGGAGAAATCTGGATGCTCTGTAAAATAAGCAGGACCAACAAGTAATCACCTGAAAAGCTGACACAAAGGCTGTCACCATGTAGTTTTAACTAAAAATCTAATTCAAGAATGAGGGGGGATAGAAAGGTAAGTGTTTTTATCTGTGTTTAGAAAAAGGTCCCCCCATATTACAAAGGATTTTTGAAGAGAAAAGAGGAATTTTCTGATGTCACGATGTTTATGACCAATGGCGACCATGTACATGAATTCAGGGACAAGGCTTCGGAGTTCCAGGCAAATGTCGAGCAGAAATTACCACAATCCCACCTCCCCCCTCCCTCCCCAACGCCGACATTTCCGAGTCTCCAGTCTCAGCTCCAAACGCGCTGCCTGGACTGACCTGGCAATCTTCACAACAGTCCCATGTGAGAGGACGCCGACCTGCTCAGCAGGAAATGACGGCACAGAGAAATGAAGTGACACATGGCTGGCTAGTGGCCGAGAAAGGAACTGAGCCCAGTGGTCTGGCCCAATCCTGCATCCTTATTGGTTTGTGTCTGAGCTGGTTACTGATGACGATGGCGGGAATAATGACAACCCATCCCTGTAACTACACAAACGAAGTCTGACAATTAAGTCCGTGAACTCACCCTAGAGAAAGTGCTACGTAGCTCAGTGCTGAATATCACTACGCTCACCTTGAAAGTCCTCCCCTTGGGCAGCTATGCATGGACGCCAGCGCCCAGTCCACCCTTCAAACCAATGCTGGAACTCTTTTTCTGGAATGGCCATCAGAGCTGTCATCATATTACCCTTGATGTCCTGAATGTCATAAAAATGTCTTCCTTTCAATATTTCCTTTATCTTCGGGTAAAGAAAGAAGTCATTGGGGGCCAGATCAGGTGAGTAGGGAGGGTGTTCCAATACAGTTATTTGTTTACTGGCTAAAAACTCCCCCACAGACAGTGCCGTGTGAGCTGGTGCATTGTTGTGATGCAAGAGCCATGAATCGTTACCAAAAAGTTCAGGTCGTTTTCATCGAACTTTTTCACACAGCCTTTTCAGCATTTCCAAATAGTGAACTTGGTTAACTGTTTGTCCAGTTGGTACAAATTCATAATGAATAATCCCTCTGATATCAAAAAAGATTAGCAACAGCATTGTAACAAGTTTGCGAACTTAATTGTCAGACCCTGTAGCATAGTTAAATTACTTTTAACTAAAATTCCATCGACTGTATAATATTAATAATACCACAGTCCACATTAGTGTAAACCATACTCATCTTTAATCCAACTGCCAACAGAAATGGACTGTGTAGGTCACTTGTATTAAAATCCAGCAACTGTTTTATCTCAATGCCTAGACACAGTGAAAAGATTAACTGAAGGAAAAATCAACCGTGTAGATTGGGATTAGGGAATAAAGTAAAATACAGAGATAAACTGCTTTTAAAACCAGTTGAAGATTTAATACAGCTCTGGACGGTTTCAATTATTTACATGCTTGGTCTACACAGTGTAAATCTGGGCTAATGAGATTCGCTTCTGTGTATAAATCTGAAACAAGACAGCCCGATTGTCTAAAGAAAATAGCAGCCTGGACTCCTGTGTTAATAACTCTTCAAAACGAAGATTATTATTTGGGAAGAAAAACAGCACTGGGCTTCACATTACTGATTGGGTGGGTGTTGAGAAATGGCTCCATTTGGCCAAATACAAGTTCTGAGAAAAGGTGCAAGGGACTCCAAGAATGTATTGAGCGATACTGTTGTTCTTCTAGTAACACCCACCACCAACAACCTACACTGTCTCCCTGTCCTGTGGAAATCAGGAAGTCCCAAGAGAACCCTTCTTCTTTGGAAAGCCGCTCCATCCAGGACCAGGGGCTACGTACTGCTGTGTAACGAGGGAAACACAAGAGATTCATGGGTAACTGTCAGCTGGCAGCACACCCCCTCTAGGATCTCCACCAAGACTGTGGCACAGAATGATGTGACGCTGCAGGTGCTGTCAAATGGCGTTTGAAAGCAAAGGGGTCCATTTAAGATCAATCCGTGACAGCTCTGCACCCTGTAACACAGGCATAACGAGGGCTTCAGGAGCACAAAGGAAGGAACTGTCTCGGCCTGAAGAAGTAAGGGTGGCCTTCCTGAAAAGTAACATTAGACCCCAATCTCAAAAAGTGCACAGCAGTTTTGCCAGAAGGGGCAGGAGGTGGGCAAGGATGCCACAGGCAGAGGGACCCACAGGCACAAAGCATAGAAGCAAACAGGAGGAGGTATTTTTGCTTGCCACAGTAAGTGGGGAGAGCCACTGGTGTTTGGCAGTCTGGGGCCAGGGCCGCTAAACCTCTGCATACTTCCATTCAAAGAGGAACTGTCCCGTGCAGATGGCTGGGGAGCGTTAGAGAGTGCTGAGGGCACCCAGGCAGGGAGGGGGAGGTAGGAGGGAGACGCTGAAGGTGAGCTGAGGCCAGGTTATAATGGCCGCGTAAGCTTCCCTAAGGAGGAGAGAGGGCTTTATCCTACGCACCAGCGGCAAGACGCCAGCAGAGCAGGAGACTGGCATGGAGAGACCAGCCCTTTGAATGATGGCGTAAGTGTGGAGATGGAGTGGAGGCGGGCGTCCAGAGACCAGGACTCACTAGAAGGCAGTGGCAAGAGGTCAGGCAACAGGAGATGGGAGCAGGGAAGATGGGCAGAGGGGCTGATTGGGAGACACGAGGCAGAAAGCGTGTGCATGTGTGTGTGTGTGGGGGGGGCATTTTGTGTGTTTGGGGATGGCTCACTGATAGAGATTACAAGTCGGGTTATTTTTCACACAGTATTGGATCAATAAGTATTTGTTACAAGAATGAAGATAAGTATTGGAACAGAGAGCTGTCAGGCGGGGGGCAGGGCATAAGACAAGTGGTCTGGAAATCATTTACGCTGAAAACAGACCCAACACTTACCATTAAATAAAACTGAATTAGACAACCTAGAAAAACGGCGAAGGCAGCTGTGGTCCTGTGCATCCACTCAACCCACTTTTCTGACTTTCGAACACATAGTTTCACCTTGTTTAGGCAAGTGCCACCTGTTTCTACCAGACGTTAATTTCATATCATGTATTCAAAATATTTTAAAAGTAAAATCCAATAAAAATGCCTTTGAAGTTGGAATAGCTTTTTCCAACATTTAAATTCACTGTGGCTAATGCCAGCCTAATGAAATACACCTGTTAGGGTTGGTGGGCTGTGCTTCCCAACTTTTGGGGGACAAATGCAATTTTAAAGTACTGACAGAAACTAGAGGTCTGGATTGTGGGCTGTAGAGGAAACCATCAGAAAGGGGAGCATTAGAGGATTCATGTCACATTAGCATTTTTTGAGGCAGGGGATTCTACGGTGCCTACCTGGGCCATGACCAATTTAGACTAAATATTTTTAGGGACTCTTAGGGCAACTGTCAATTACCGTGAAGTCCTAAGCACAGACCATCTGACAGGCAGGAGTGTACCGTCGCCTCTGGAAAGGACTGTGCTGAACTAGTAGCTAAAGAAATGAAAGAAGCAACATAAACTTGTACCCCCCCCAAAAAAGAAAAATGAAACAATATGAACTACTTAAAATTAGTCCTAAGAAAAATTTGCTTTTATCAGAAAATAAAAGTATATAACTCAAAAAAAAATTTTTTAATGTCTTAGCTGTAAGAAAGTTAAAAGAATACATTTACGTCCAAGAAGGTTTTTTATGCTGCCACACGCTGGAGCCTGAAAGCATCGATTCCATCTGCTTCCTTCACATGGCCATTCTCTCTAAAAGCAGAGTCTCTAGCCCTGGGCTTTAACCTGGAAAACACCAGAAATTCACCTGGAAATGAAGTACAAATGCTATTATGCTGAATACGAAACCAGTACAAGGGCCAGAAGCCGCACCGGCTGGTAACCAGAAAGCCTGAAGAGAATTGCCTCCGAAGTCAAGTTAAGGTTTAAGACCATGTTCTTCACCTTCTTTTGGGAATTAACCGCCCTTTCTTATGGAAGCCATAGACCCTCTTCCTCAAAAAAAGGCACAGAGCACATCTACAGGAAAAAACCCTCGGGGGTTCAGAGATTTCCTGGAGCCCAGCCATTATCTCCCAAGAGTTCAGGGACCCAAGGTTAAGATCCCTAAAATGGTAACACTAGCTCATTTCAGAAGCTTCTGCAGGAAGAGGACAGGGAACTCCCACAAAATGGTATTTCTAGGAACTGCTGGAACGCCGTATCTACACAGAACTGAAAACCACATGGCTTCCAAAGAAAGAGCCCAGCATAGCCTGGCCATACATATTTCAACAGAAGCACTGCCAATATTTTGCCGAGGAAACCTCAGGACAAGTGGGCCCAGAA
Source organism: Rhinolophus sinicus (assembly GCF_057876585.1). Lineage (NCBI taxonomy): Eukaryota > Metazoa > Chordata > Mammalia > Chiroptera > Rhinolophidae > Rhinolophus > Rhinolophus sinicus. The sequence continues at coordinate 4,164,434 of NC_142516.1, read as the reverse complement.
CCATGACTGGGACCCGTCCCCAGTCCCTATGCAGTCGCCATTCTTGGTCTGCTGGGTCCTGAGCTCATCTGACAACACGGAGGCTGGACATTCCAAGGGCAGGAAGCACCCTTAGAAGCAAGGACACCAAGTTTCAGGGCTGGAGAATTAAACAACTGGGTAGCTCAAGTAACCTTTTTCTTTTTTTAACGGATAAATGTTTGAGCTTTTGTGTCAGAGACTGGGTCTGAACTTCACTCTGTCACTTACGATTTGGAGTTCTCTTTCAGTTGTGTGGCCTTGAGCCTCTCCAAGCCTCAGCTTACTCATCTGGAAAATGGGGACAAAGCCAGCCACCTCCTGCAGTCCTGAGTAGGGGCCGGGGGAGATGCTGCATGTAAAGAACTGAGGCGGGGGTGGGGGGGCACAGAGAGAGCTCTGACTAAATAAAGAAACTCACTGAAGCATCTGTGTGGCAGGCCAGTCTTTCTGTACCCAGTGCATTTTATACTTGAAAGGACAGTTTTTCTCTGATAAATTTTAATCCTAAGAATAAGACACGATTACAATTTTCAGAAAAAAAAACACCCAAACACTATTTAAGTGTTTTAAGCAGAAAGTGAAAGAACGAACTCCCCTGCCCCCCCCCCCCCCCCAGCCCGCGTGAGAGAACCACTACTCCACCTGCACAGGGCACAGATAGCCCTCCCGGACTGTTTACACACGCAAGCATGCACACACAGCTGTGTGTCCGTCCCCCTCAAAACCGGGACGGCACATGGTCTGCACGCCAGGCTCACGTCATTCCCTCATAGCTCATTGCAGGATTCAAAACACTCCTTTCGTTTCCTTTTCATATGTACATGAATGAGAATGAATATTTATTCAACTCATAATTACTAAGCACCTACTACGTGCCAGGCCCTGGTCTAGGGGCTTGGGACACATCAATACAGATGCACAAGATATCGCCCGTGTGGAGCTGACAGTCTTTCTAGAGGAAACAGACGAGGCAACAAGCGCACTAGGTAAGGAAATCATGTGCCATCTTAGAAGTCGTGAGTACTATTAACCAAAATAAAGGCTTCTCTAGGAGACCGGGGGTCGCTGGACCTGCTTGTCACTGAGGAGGGACCTAAGAGCGAGCCTTGGAGGTGATGAGCAGGGAGCCCGGGGCTGTCTCTGGGCATAGGTCTTAAGGCAGGAGTGGGCCCAGCGAGGGCAGAGGGGTGCCAGGGCCGGAGGCAGAAGACGACGACGAGCCTTAGAAGGATGGGGCTTTCACTGGAGGGAAATGGGGTACGCTGCAGGCTTGGAGCAGACACAGGACCTGCCTTTCCCTTTAAGAGACTGGCTCTGGGTGGAGAACAGACAGGAGGCAGGGGAAACAGGGAGGGTGATCAGGGGCCGCTGTACTAACCCAGGCGAGAGGTAACAGAGGCCTGGATGGGGCGGGCACATTCTGGACAAAACCCGTAATTTCATCTAGTTTATACATCTAAATATGCATGCTTAAAAATGTGACTTATTTTGAAATAATTCTGGACAATCTCAGACTTACAGCAAAATTGCAACAACAGTACACAGAATTCCTGAACACTCTTCCCCTCGCTGTCCTAAATGTTAGCATTACACTGCAGGGACCTGTGTGCGTGTGCACACATCCGCTCTCCACACACACACACACACACACGCACACACAGGCGTGCACACTGACACGCACACTGTCCGTCATCAAACTCTCACCCATGAATCCTAGCAGCATCCACTGACCATTCCTGATTCTTAGGTGAAACAATTACTACTTTGGTGGCTGCCGAGTTTTCTAATTCTTTCTCCATTTAGAGCTCACATTCCCCTGTAAGGAACGGCCTTCCCATAGTTATTGTTACGTTACACGGATACCTCCCATACCTTTCTTCATTCATTTACTTTTGGATGATTATCGTTTCTGTGGGTTATGAGCCATTACGAGCATGGCCTATTTTGGTGCCCAATGGTCCCAGGCCTGGCCAGCAGCAGCCCTTCAAACTGGCTGCTGTGTCTTTTTAACACAACCCCGTCATTCTGCAAGCACTTCCCTTACTTCCTGGCACAGCAAGACGTTCCAGGTTCACCTTGTACTTTCTCTGCCCAGCTCTGGCCTCAGGCTTTCCTCCAAGAAGCCTAGTTCCTGTTAGCGAGAATGACACAGAGGAACTAGGACGAGACAACAGATGCGCTCATGGTTCCTGGAATCTCTCTGCTTCCAGACCTTCTCCACAGACAGGACAACAGTGCACGTGTGTGGAGCTACTTCTGTATCTATCTACAGGTGTGGTCAAAAGATACGGTGAATGTTTAAATAATTTATTACAGCGAAAGACACAATGCTATTAATCCCCCTTAAAATACTCCCCCTGGCTTCAAACACACTTATCCCATCATTCTTGCCACTTTCTGAAGCAGTTCTGGAAGTCCTCTTTCGTGCGCATCTTTCAGTTGCGCTGTCATGGCTGCCTCAATGTCCTGAATCATTTTGACTTTGGGGAAGAGCCAGAAGTCACATGGTGCCAGATCCGGTGAATAAGGTGGATGAGGACACACCGTAATGTTTTTATTTGACATAAATTGCCGTACAGAAGTGATGTGTGACACGGAGCATTGTCATGATGGAGGATGAAGCCATTCGCCCATTTCTCAGGCCATTTTCTACACATTGTTTCTTAAATGCTCTAATGCCCTTACAATACTTGTATTCAGAGTTCACCGTAGTGTTCCTGGGTACAAACTCAGCTCGCACAATTTCATCAAGGTCAAAAAACACAATTAATATCACCTTGATGTTACAAGCAGCAGCACTCACCATATTTTTTGACCACACCTCGTATATATTTAAAAACAGCTAGTTCATACTGATACTGCCCATTCTGGTCCAACACCAAGGGTTTATTCCAGCATTCTCCTTTCTGTATTTGCAATGTCCCTCTCTAAGACGGAGAAACCTGGCTCCTGTTATACATAATTTATTTCCTTGTTTGCTCAGTCCTAGAATACACATGAACAGTTTCTGAATCGCTGACCCACACTCCTGTGAAAAACTGGCCAACCACCTAGAGTCTAACAGTAGCTCAGTTATGAGTCCTTAGCCTAAGGATTTAGTCCAGTGCTGTGTTCAAAGGGTGCGAGGGTTAGCTCTCCGTCCTCCTCCAAAGCATGGTGACGTTATTCACCTGAAGTACAGCTAGATTTCTTTCTTTTTGCATTCCCTTTTTAAATAAAAAATCCACTCTTGTTGATTACATTTATTTTTTAGTGAAACATTACCTTGGTTCTAAAGTCCAACTATACAAAAAGTATACGCAGAGACACGTCACCCCTCCCTCCGTCCTACCCTCGTCCCATCCACCTCCCTCTAACCACTATCTCTTTCAGGTTGATTCCTGTGTGGCTCTCCCCCCACCCCCAAAATGAGAGGGTAACAGATATTTTACATCCCTTCTTACAAAAAGGAAGCGTATTAAGGATACTCTTGCACTTAGCTTTTTTCCTCTTAACAATATATCTGGAAATCACTTCATATGAGTCACAGAGGTCTTTCTCCTTCTTTGTTAAAAATGAGAAAAGGAACAGTGAGGCTCCATTGTGTGGCTGTATCGTAATTTCTTCAATCGCTCTGCACAGGCAGTTGGGTTATTTCCAGGATTTTGCAATTACACACAAGCTGCAGTTAATAATCCTGTGCACGTGTATTTTCCTATCGTTGGATGTGTGTCTTCAGGGTGAATTCCTACAAGCAGCAGTGCGGGGCCAAAGGCAAATGCACACAGAGTTTTATCAACATGACCAAAGCCCCCCCCTGCCACACACACACACAGTGGCCGTCCGATCTGGACCCCCACCAGCAACGAATGCAAGTGTCTGTTTCCTTACAGGCTCACCAACAGAATGTGTTGTTACACTTTTTCATTTTTGCCAATCTGGTAGGTGAGAAATGGTACCTCTGTGCAGTTTTAATTTGCATTTCTCTAATTATGGGTAAGGTTGAACATCTTTTCATATGTTTAAGTACCATTTTTATATCTTTCGGAGGGGCTGAATTGTCTGCTTCTTTCCCTCATTTTCTATCCTATTTTTGGTCTTTTCCCCTTCATTTCTAAGATTTTAAAAATGATCTTAGGGATATTAGCCCTGTATCTGTGATCTATGTCGCAAGCATTTTCTCCCAGCTTGTTGGTTGTCTTCTGACTTTGTTACGGTGTTTGTTGGCCATCTAAAATTGTTTTCCTTTTCATGGCTGAGACCCTATCAATTTCAGATGCTACCTTTGTCATAGGCTAAACTTTCATACGTACTTGAGTCTATTTTAGTCTAGTTTATTCTGCTAGCCTCTTTGTTTACCCATGAGCCAATACCGCACAGTTTTAATTATAGATGCTTTAGACTGTGTTTTAATACCTGACAGGGCAAGCTTCCCTGGTAGCTTTTCTTTTTTGGTATTTTCCTATCCTTTTTTCATACTTCTTTTCCATATGAACCTCAATAGCAACTTTTAAAAAATCTTTTAATGAGTACATTAAATTCATTCACATCTATTGGTATGACTGATATGCGTGGTCTCAACTTGGTCACATAATTGTAGTTATTATGTGCTTTTACAATTTCAGTGCTGCTTTCTCTAAGTGAGGTTTTCTTTGCTTGAATACTCATTTATTTGTTGACTGACTGTATTTAGGAAGGTTTATATTTTTGTTCTCATGCTTACCCATGTACATACACATTCTAATGCCCTTAGACACCCGTTTTCTTAGGTAACATTTAGCATCTCGTGTGTCACGTTTTAATGGTATCCTTTAACTCTCATTACGCACACAAAAACCAGTGAGCTCATTCTACTTTTATCTTTACCCTCTCTCCCATTTTTGTTTAGATGAATTCCATTGTCAGAATATACAGTACTTATATATTATTACATCACCCTCATCACTGCTTTTGTTTGCGTGTTATATCAACAATTAAATAGATCACACTCTTACTATCAGTCCTTAAGCTAAAGTTTCCCCACTTGTCTCTTGGCTGGATGAAGTTTATCTTCCTGTAGATTCCTCAAGACGGGCTAACACATACAGAATTCTTCTATGTTTGAAATGGTTTTTCTCTGCCCTTGATGCTTGAAAGACACATGTACCCTTGATTCACACTTTCTTTGAAAAGGCTGCTCCGTCACTGTCTTGCTTTATATACTGTTTTCAAGACGTCTGATGCCAGTCTAATTCTCTTGCCTTGTAAGTTATTTGATTTTTTTGCTTGGAAGTCTTGGGGAATTTTTCTTTATCTTTGAAGTCTGGAAGCATTACTAGAATATACCTTAGACTTGACTGTAGCTGGTCAATTTCCCCAAGTACCCAGTGAGCCCTTTCAATAATTTCTAGATATTTTTCTTACAGTTTTACATATTAGTTCTCTTCCATTATTTTGTTTTTCTTCTTCATGGACTCCAATTATATGTGTTTTTTTTTCCTTTGTCTTTGTTTCACTTCAACTACTTTCTCTCTGATCCTTTCTACTTCTTTATGTTATTTTCATGCTGTTGATTGTTTCCCAGCATTTCTTCAATGCCCTTTGTAAAACTACATTTGAGTCTATTGTTTCCTTGAGCACCTTGAAATTCAGTCTTAATTTCTGAGATAACTAACATTTTCTTCCATTTTTTCCTGAGTATCATAAATGCTTTTCATTTCTTCATATTTTCTGTCTGGTTTCAATTTCTGAATTTCTGCTTCAAGGATTTTTTTTTTTTTCACCTCTCCAAATGCCTGAGAATATTAAAATCGTTTAAGAGTCCCAGGTTAAACAGTTTTCTTTTGCTTTGTGATATTTGCTTCCTTGGGGTGGAGGGTGGTTCTCTAAGTTGAGATGTTTAGTCCTTCAACATTATGAAAAATTTCAAACATCTAAAAAAATGTTAAGAACTATAGAGTGAACACCCATATATTCCCATGAGCTAGGATCTACATGTTTGTCCTATTTCTCACATACATCTCCGTCTATCTACCCACTGATTCATATTATTATTATTATTATTATTATTAATTTTTGATGCCCTTGGAAGTTGCAGACAATAGTATACTTCATCCCTAAACACTTAGGCAAGCATCCCATTAAGTAGGGTTTAACCTTTAAAAAGTTTTTTTGATGCTAAATTTGCCTACGCCGAAATGTACAACTCTCCAGTGTACCTTTTAGGGCATCATTCTAGTGTAGCAACTCTTTAGCGTTTGCTTTCTGTGTGAACTGTGACAAAGGCACACAGCTGAACCAACCACACCTCGTCAAAAGACAGAACATGTCCCCCACCACGAGCTGTTCCCTCGTGTCTTTCCCAGTCAACGCCTGCCCCCTCCTTCCCACGGCAAATGCTGCTCGGATTTTTATCCATCTTCGTTTTGGCCTGTTCTAGAAGTTTGTATCAGGGAACCATACAGTATGTGCTCTTTCGTGTGAAGCACCTTCTCCATCAGCAGAGGTTAACAGTGAGTGTGGAAGTGACAGCTCCCTAGGATGTGGGGTTTTCTTTTCTTTGTTTTATTTACACATAATTTGGTGTGGGCATTCTTGGTCTTCCAAGCTGTGTTTATGGTGTGGTTTTTGTAGCTTTATGTAGTCTTGTTTTTCTGTATCTTTTTTTGGAGGCTTCATGGAAGACTTGGATTTAGATAGTCATCCACAGTATTTCTGATGGCAAACATTTTCCAACATGAAGGAAGAGAGATTGTTTAAAAAAACATCCAAATTAAAAAAAAAAATCATGATTTTCCCATACCTGCTTCATCTAGCCCTCCCCTCCTTTTTTTCTGTTGAAGTATTTTATTTTATTTATTTATTTATTTATTTTTAAATTTTTATTGGGGAGCAGTGTGTTTTTCCAGGACCCATCAGCTCCTAGTCAAGTCATTATTTTTTTCAATCTAGGTGTGGAGGGCGCAGCTCACTGGCCCATGTGGGAATCAAACCAGCGGCGTTGGTGTCAGGAGCACGATGCTCTGACCAACTGAGCCAATCGGCGCCCGTGTTGAAGTATTTTAAAGCAAACCTCATACCTGATGTTATTTCAACTCTACACACTTGAATATCCACCTCTGAAAAACAGACCTTTGGTTTCCTAACCACGAGGTCATTATTACACCTGAGAGACTTACCAACAATTCCTTCGTATCATCTGAAATTTAGACTATATCCAAGTCCTTCAAATCGCTTTTTTAAGTTGTTCTTTGACAGCTGGCTTGTTCAAATCAGGATCCAAAGTCCACACTTCACCTATTGCCGTTACACCTTTAAGCACCCCACCTTCCCCATTTCGTCCCATGTCGCTGACTATGTTGAAGAAACTGACTTAGCTGTCCTGTAAAATGTCCACATTCCTTGACCATTTATTTTTTTTGCCTTTTTTTAAACCTCAAAGTTTTTCATCATAAATAAACTTCCATTCATGTCACTACCATTGCAACACACATTTTTGGAATCACTTTTTTGAAATTTAATATGATACATTGTTTTGAATCTTACTAGTTGGACATATTTCTCCTTAAAACAGCAGTTCGTAAACATTTGAGTCTCGGGACCTCGCTACACTCTTGAAAATTATTTAGGACCTCAGGAACTTTTGTTTCTGTGGGACAGAGCCGGCAATATTTACCATATTAGAAATCAAACAAATGTTTAAAACACAAAAACACAAGCCCACAGCTGTCATCCTCATCTCACAAACGCGGCCTCTGGAAAACTCCGTTACGAACCTGTAAACGAGTTACCGTGAAAAAGGAAAGCAACGTCTGTCTTAGTATTGCTAGAAAACTAGTTTTGACTTTAGGGGCTTCCCCGAAACAATCTTTGCGACTCCCTTCTCACCGGACCGTAATTTGAGAACTGCTACCTTAAAGAATGGGTCTGGTTTTTGGAAACAAATGTCTTTTGGAATCAGGTTTGCAAAATAATTTTTATATGTCAAAAATGAAGTAGAAAATAAAAGTTGATTTTTCTTAAAAATTATATAAAATGGCATTTTATTTTTTTTAAAAAAGCATTTAACAAAGAATTCCAGTAATATTCCGTACTGTGACAAAAATGCTAAGATATGGGTACGATTCCTGAGTACTGCTGTAGCATCACAGAATCTTAGCACTGCATGGTCTCCAGAAATTTCTGAAGGACAACCGAAGTTATTAGCTATGTCTTCGTGTGTTTGGGAAAAACCTGTTTCACTACTTCAGAATGGCCCTTTCAGAAAACAGTTTGGCATTTTCATGGGAAGTAGAACATTTGCACGTCCTAAGCCAAGGTTTCTCAACCTTGGCACAACATGTGTCTGAATGGTTTAAAAAAGAAGATGTGTCATTCAAAAGCAAGGCACGGATATGTTAAAGAAATTGAAGGTTAAAATGTGTATTTAGAAAGATTGAGTTTTATCTGTTGTAAATCATATAACATAGAAAGGTTAATTTATAAAATATCAGTATCTTTCAAATATCATGGTTGAAGCTTCATCTTTTCCTTTTTTCCTAACATGTTTATACCTAGAGAATCAGTCAAAATTGTGGATTAATTATTTCAAATGCCAAAGAAGCCAGCTGCTTGTTCTAGTCTCTGACTCAGTTAAGCTCTTACAATATTTTGACTGTTTGAAGAAAATTAATAATGGGATGTTAGGCGGTAGATTAACTGAAACTAAATATCAACATAGCTAGACTCGTTTTGGATGACTGAGCTCATCTCTTCAGAGAACGGAAACAGGGTTTATTATATCATGAGTGATTAACTTACATGACACGGAACCAGCAGCCGCCAACAGAGCAGAGAGAGCACCGGCGACAATGTATGAAAAGATTATGGAAGAGGCTGAAAGTTTAGATTCTACATTAGCTGGGGCATGGAGTGTATCGCTACAGTCGATTACCTAAGACTCACAGAGCCGCCAGAAGAAATTAAGAAAATAAATGTCCTGACAGTTTTGGAATCAAACTGCTATTAATGCCTTATTCTTTCTCTCCCAAGTAGCAGGTCCCCACTGCAGCCAATATGGACAAACTGATACATATGGAAGAGAAGGATGTTTGTATTTGTCATTCATGTATTCACTCAGCAAGTATTTACTGAGCATCTACCAGGTATGATCAGAAAATACGGTGAATGTTTAAATAAAAAAAATTTATTACAGGAAAAGACACATTGCCATTAATCCCCCTCAAAATACTCCCCCTCGCTTCGAACACACTTATCCCATCACTCTTCCCACTTTCTGAAGCAGGTCTGGAAATCCTCTTTCCTGAGCGTCTGCAGTTGCGCTGTTGTGGCCGCCTCGATGTCCTGAATCGATTCAAAACATTTACCTTTCATGGTCATTTTGACTTTGGGGAAGAGCCAGAAGTCGCACGGTGCCAGATACAGTGAATAAGGTGGGTGAGGACAGACTGTAATGTTTCTGACAGAAATTGTCATATACCAGAAGCGATGTGTGACACAGAGCCTTTCCGCTGTGATCACAAAATACGGTGAATGCTGCTGCCACGTGCCAGCCAACAGAAAGGCAGGGATCTTCAATATGAGAAGTGGTGCGTCAAACCTCAGTAACAGTGTGTGACGAGTTTCAACTTGTTCAGTGCAGTCAGTTGGGTGTGAGCTATGGTTGAGAGAAGGTGTGTTTTGAAGTGTGCCATAAATCATCCTCTATCATGACAACTTTCCATGTCACACATCGCTTCTGGTACGGCAATTTCTGTCAAATAAAAACATTACAGTGTGTCCTCATCCACCTTATTCACCAGATCTGGCACCATGTGACTTCTGGCTCTTCCCCAAAGTCAAAATGATTCAGGACATCGAGGCAGCCACAACAGCGCAACTGAAGACGCTTATGAAAGAGGACTTCCAGGACTGCTTCAGAAAGTGGCAAGAACAACGGGATAAGTGTGTTCGAAGTGAGGGGGAGTGTTCTGAGGGGGATCAATGGTCTTTAACTGTAATAATTTTTTTATTTAAACATTCACCATAGTTTGGTTGCGCCTCGTACTTCTCCTCCCTCCCCTCCACCAGCCCCATCTCCCAGACACGCACTGTCTGCAGGTTTATAAGCATGAAGAGGACACACACAAACGCACATCCGGATCCAACACAGTGCCCAGGTCAGAAGGCGACCACTCAATTTCTGATGGTTTCTGGAACCCAGGCCAACAGGAAAGGCTGGTTTAACTTTAAATGAGCCCAAATGACCCCAATCGCCTTAAAAAATGCCAATTCTATACTCTCCCTTTCTCTCTGCCCCTTCCCTGTGGTGAAGAAACCGTTGGTGGTGCCCTGGGGCCCCTAGTTACAGATCACAGTACACCTGAAGCAATCCGTTGCTTTTTGGCAGTGGCTGCTTGGTGAAGGAGGAAACCAAAACGGCAGCACCGAAATCTGCCTCTGTCCATGGGCTCTGGAGTTCAGTGACTAGGCCGTTTTTCATGTATATGCACGAAAACATCCCCAAAGGCCTCCCCACCTACACCAGGATCAGAAGGGGTCTATTTCAACAACAAAATCGGCAGAACACGCTGATCGTGGAAGCCAGGCCGCTTCACCTCGGACCCCTCTGTACACCGGTGTGGGCATCAGGCCACTGCATGTCACAGCGCTAGTGACACTTCAGAAAAAGCTCTGTGCTCCACTGCTCCCAACACTCCCCTCTCTCCTGCAGACGGGCCTGCACTGGCTCCTCGAGCTCCAAAATGTGCTCTGATATATGTGCCAGAATGTTCACACCACCGTTCTTTAGAAAGCAAAATGGGCCACGCACTACAGGGAAAGAACAAAGTGTGCCCAGAAAAGTCACAGGATGGACTATTACCTGACAATGAACATGACCGCGTTACCCGATCAAACTCCCACACAGAAGCATCGCAGAAACCACACACACAGCATGAGATCATATTTATAAAGCTCAAAATTGAACTAAGTGATACGTTATTAGGGACACATGTGCATGTGGTAAACTGCATGAGAAAAGGAGGAGAGGATGGTTATCAGTGGGGACGGCGGTGACTCGGGAGGGAGAGGCAGGGACTGGGGAGAAGTACAGCTGGTTACGTTCTGCTTCTTAACGTGAGAGCTGAGCTCGTGGGTTTAGCCTTCTGCTTTATAACTGACCTACACATTACACATGTTCCTTTGTATAGGTCAAATCATGTAACAATTACAAAAAAATGACGAGCCTGGTAGCCCAAATTTACTTGCCACCATCATGAGCTATAATCAGACAGGGGACAGGCATCCCGGAGGCTCATCCTGCAGCATGACCCAGGAGGGCCCCCTCAGTTTCCCCACCCCTAAAATGATGCTCTCTAACAGAGGTGAGCACTGTGTCAGCCGCAGGCCCGGACACTGATGTCTGTTTTACCATGCAGATTGCTGCTTTCTCTGTTGGCCCTGCCTCTTTTCCCCTGGGGTCTGACCCTGCTCTGCGCCGTGCAGTTCAGTGGGGCTGCCAAGGCCTGACTCCCCCACCACAGGGGGAGGGAACGACTTCTGGACAGGCCAGCAGGGCGTTTCTCGCAGGTTCCATGAGCACAGGCAGGGGACGGAGGGCAGCTGACCGCCAGTCATCGGGGCACAGTGTCCTGAAAGGGCTGTGTCTGCTCCTGACACGCCTCGAGCTACCTCCTGGCAGGTCAGCCCAATCTCTGCCTGGGAGCATCTAGCACCATTAAAAAGTGGAACAAAGACAAAAACAAACCCTTTCCTTGCTTAAGCTAATCACAGCAGGTTTCTGTTGACTGCACTCAAGGAAGCCTGTCTGACTCAGGAGGAAATGCCATTTTACTAACAACACAGGCGTGGTTCAGGCCTTGGCCAAGGTGGGTAAAAGGAGATGGCAGCAGAGACTGCTCAGGCGTGTCCGCTTCAGCAGCCTAACTGGTCTCTATCAGTATCACCTGCCTCCCAAAGCTTTCCAGAATACACTGCAATCCAGATGAAAACAATTCATTCCAGACTAATCTGCAGAAGATAGCACATTCAAGTCTCATCTGAACCGCCTACGGGTGCCCTACTGCCTACAGTACAGCTCCCAAGCTTTCTGCCAAAGTCACAGGGAACAGGGGACTAGCTATGTCGTAGGGCAGGTGGCAGCTGTTGGTCCCCGTCCCTTCCCAGGTGAGAGTTCCCTTCAGCCTCAGAGATGGTTGCAACAGCAGCAAATGGCCTAGAGACCTGCAATCTAATAAAACACCGTCTTTGAAAAGTAAAAGCCACATAAAGCAATTATGCTGGAAATGTGATTATCCTCCTGGCAATCTGATCAGAATCATATTACCCACTGCTGTGTGAGCACCCGCTTATGTTGGTTCCGTGTCACCCAAGAAAGCTGGCTGAAATGTACAGTGACCTGAACCAGCCACTCCCGAGGGTAAAATGGTGTATATAAAATGGGATTCTTCCCTTGAACTGCGCCCCTAAACTCTCATCAGTCTATTAAAACAGAAGCCCCATGGGAAAGCAGAGACAGAGGACAGGCCATTGTGAAACAAAAGCCAGCTTTCTCAGGCGGAAGGAAGTCACTCTCACATCTTACACCTGTTTACCCATAATTCAGTTCTCTCTGCTCATTCCCTTCAAGGCCAAATTCCTACCTTCATCCTGAAATGGAAGCTCAATGACCCAGAAATAATTTGAGCAAACCTATTTCACTGAGGACGCTTTCATGTCTGTCTTCATTAACTCTCTGGGCCCTGTCACGGGCGCTGAAAGTGGGATTTGCTTCAGCTGCTGGGTCCAGGGGGTCTTAAACTTTAAACAATGCGTACGTTGAATGGAGGCAGAAAATACTTCCTGTTCTGTAGACAGATACAATTGTTTTCTTTTTCTATTAAAAGGACACTGCATTATCTCATTCACTGTATTTTTTAACTGAAAGAATGTGAAACAAAAGTAGAATGTTACCCAGATAAATGTCACTAATTTTTCCTGCCACAGATGAAATACCACGCACTTAACAAGCCCAGTTTTCCTTTGCACACACACATGCGTGTTCTCCTCAGCTGCATGGCGTGAGTGAACAGGAGCTCATCCTGGGTGACTGGCTCTTTATAAGGTTTTACAAGAGGGAAATACTAAAGTATGGGGAGGTCACACTAAGCCCCAAAGCTGCAGTAACAGACGAGACATAAAAGACACTCACTCCTGAAGTTCATCCCCCTGACACCCATCAAAACCACCCCTGTTATTTAATTAATTCTGCTTTCTGTAAAATGAGGTGGCTTCTCAAAATCAGCGTTCAGGAAAGAGCCTTCCAGTGAATATTACCACACAGAGCCTTAGAAAATCTCCTATGCCTCTCTAGTTGCTAACGTAAGTTAGCGCTTCTATTCCACCGCATTGCCCAGACACACCTGTCTTTGGTGAATTCATGCAACTACAAACATCAATGGGGAGTTTACAAGGCCACGTCACTCAGAGCAAACCAACATCAGAAACAACAAAACCGGAAGTTGGCAGTGGTAAGGTGTGGGGACAGAGCCCCAGAAAGTAGTTTATAGGCTCTCGGCCTCACATGGAGGGGTGCTGGCTCGGGTGGTGGATGGCCGTCAGCTGAGGCTGGTCGGCCGTCGGCTGTGACCAGTGAGCCATTGGCCACTAATATAACTGCCGTGGCTACGCTAGCAGAAGATGGGGGCTAGCAAGAAGATGGTGGCTGAGCTGGCAGGAGTGGATTGCAGAGAGGCGGATGCCGCCAGTGAGTCTATAGTGGTGTGACTCCCCTACCTATGGCTCCATGGGTGTTCCTGTTTGGCCTCACCATGTCCTGCGTTCTTGTGTGGGGAGCAGGACCAGAGACCCCGCAGGCCTCCCCGCACGACATAAGGTCTCGGAGCACCTTCTTCAAACACACGATGGATTTGATCAATGATTTTCCACAGAACCTGGTTCCGTTTTACGAGGCTGTTTTCTTCAGCAGGATCCAATGGTTGGCACTACTGTGGTCGTTGGGACAACACAAAACGTATTCGCCAGAGTGCCATACACTGACTTCCAGTGAAATGGTCCTATCGTGTCTTTCCTCTCTGGTTAACTCTGCAACTTTGTTCAAAAGTGCAGAATGTTTAACATACAGAACGCCGGTAAAGAGAAATACGCTATTCACCAGTGAACTGGGATTTACTTTCCATTCTACAGATCCCACAGCATAGGACCAGAGACAAAATCTTGAGGCCCATTTTCTTCCCCACGGCCCTAAAACAGCTCAGGCAGAACTTACCAGAAGCATTGCTGATGTCCCATTGGGTCTGGACAAGTGGATGGACATTTCAGGGAACATCCTGTCAATACGGCTTATGACGTCATCAACGTATCTAAGTGGGAAAAAAACGTGTATGAACTGAACCGTAGTCAACGAAACACAAATCTACAGTGCACGAAGACTTCAGACGTCTCCTCAATTTAGTTTTCTATTAATGGAAGACAGTTTTAAGAAGGCAAATGGGATTACATGGCTTTTTATAAAAAATACCCCCGCCCCGTTGCTTCTCTTGCCTTCCAGAGCCAACCATTTTTTAGTGATTTCTTGGGTATGTCTACAAATGTGTTTTTAAATGTCAGTTCTTGCTTTTTCATTTCAAGGCATGACCTAATGACTTTTTTCTACAGACCAGAATTTAGCTGTCACCTTCCTGGCCACTGGGCTCTAACTACTGAGGTTCCTCCTTCGTCCTTTGGTACAAGGAATGGCAGCAGCTTCAGCTCGGGTCGCCTCGCTATTGCCTGTTTGTCTTCTCGACTCAATTCCCTGGATTGAATTCCTTCTGTTTTCAATACCTGAAGTCATATTCCCATTTTCCTGCTTGGATTCTAATTCAAGTCATATCACAGCTGCTGCTGCAGTGGGTGTTCGATGTTTACATCCTTAAATCTCGGCACAGATCTGTCAATAGCTCAGCTCCATAGCGGCTCATGAGTCCATTTACTCACTAGTACAGCTTCCTGCTTCTCCTTGATTTTCACTTGAGTAGTTTTCTGTGCACCTATTCCAATTTCATCCCTAAACTCTCTGACTGTAAAACTGCTCTCACTATAGTCACATTAGACAATCTATCAGCTCCGTTTTTTCCTGGAGACATTCCTCTGAGAAGGGAGACCCTGTGCCTCTGGCCCAAATGGAACCCCTATCTCTTAAGCTTTCAGAACCACTGAGATAACTGACTTTGAGCACTTCGCCTGGTGCCTGGCACATACTAAGAACCCCAAATGACAAATACTCCTGGTACACCGTGGGCTATTCTGTAAAAATGCCCTCGCTTGGCAGGACGAATTCTCCCCTCCAGTGGACACTTACTGTGACGCCGCCACCCCACAGCACCCACAGGGCCAGGCCTGGCTCAGATCCCTTGAGAATAAAACCATAGCAGCATCTGTGCTCACCATCCACTCACACTGGACACGGAGGGGATGTAACATACAATAGATGAGATGCAAAACTATCTATTAAGGATTTCGCATTGGATTTCATATCCGTTGGATCTGACAAATTAAATTACATGTCCATTAGATCAGGGACATAGAAAAGCTATGTTCTCTTGAGGGAAGAGGGCGATTAGCGCTCTACTCACAACATGAAAAGATTTTCGTTTGAAACGCAGGGCTCATGAAAGATAGCAGACAACATCATGCCATTTATTAAAAAATGATCACCCAGTTTATCAGCTCTGAGTGTCAGGGAGGAATCCTACTGATTAATTTCTCAGGTTTTCCTGACACAATGTTTTATATGGAGAGGTTTTTTTTTTGTGTGTGTGTGTTTTTATTTTATTGGGGAATACTGGGGGACAGTGTGTTTCTCCAGGGCCCATCAGCTCCAAGTCGTTGTCCTTCAATCTAGTTGTGGAGGGCTCAGCTCAGCTCCCCCAAGTTCAGTCGCCGTTTTCAATCTTTAGTTGCAGGGGGCACAGCCCACCATCCCATGTGGGAATGGACCCGGCAACCTTGTTGTTAAGAGCTCGAGCTCTAACCAGCTGAGCCATCCAGCTGCTCTATATGGAGAGTTTTAAAGTCCGACTGAAGGAGGGAAGAGAAGAACGATAGCAGTCAGTGTGAGTACTGAATTAACAGTAAGAAGACAGAGCAGAGACGCCTGAGAAGTGCTGGAGGTGCGCTGAAGGCTATTTGCTGCTGGGGAAAGAGGGCCGAAAAAGACTGATATTCTTCAAGGCTGCAAATGACTTTTACCAACTTAGTGCCAGACAGTTCTCTTCCATCTCTCGGAAGGACCAGAAGATGAGGACATGGCATTACAAAGCAGACTTGCTCAGAAAGAACAAGAGGTATTTCTTTAAAGTAAGGCCACGTTCTCTTCATATTTTAAAATGGTTTAAAACAGTCTTTCCTGGATGGCTAAGAAACAGCCTAAGACCCCACACATCTCCCACAGTCCCCTTCTGGATTTAAAGCTGCATGATATACAAGCTTGGCTCTAGGCTAAAATGCTACAAAGGAGGTAGGAAGACGAAGAAAGGAGGAAACGAACACGTTTTCCTCCTGCCTGATGTTTCCTGAAATGGTGGGAGATGCAGGGCAAACTTCATGCCGACAGCTCACACCAAGGCCCTGGAAACATGTCCGCATTTACATGCTTCTTTTCCGAATCTATGTGTGTGGTTTAAACCCAGTTCCTTCAGACTCAGCAGGAAGCAACAATCTGCTGTCCTGTGTGAGTGGAGGTCATTGCTAAGTATATGCTAATGGGGGGAGGTGGAGGCAATGCCTCCTGAGCTAACGCTCAGCTCAATTGATAGCCATCAGAGCTCCAGACGATGGTAGACTGCAAGTGACTCTGCAGGACGTCAGCACAAAGGTAACGTCATAATTCGCTCTCCCTTGTTCCTTTCACCTTGAAGTTTTCAAAAGACTTTCTGGAAAACCTGTCTTGTTAGTAGGCAAGGAAAATAGGGGAATGGACAGGTTAAGGGGTGATTCCAGAAACCCAGTTTTGTGTGTAGATTACGAGGTTCCACGCCGACCACCGAACTCCTTGCTTTTAGTACGAGCCGGAGTTCTAGAAGGGCAGACACCTGCTCCTTGCCATTTCTGATTCCTTTATTTATAAGTTCTTTACTTGTAAAGGAAGGCAGCAGCAGAAGAAAAAGAATTCCTAGGGAAAATATCTGTCGCCGTAGGAAAGTGGGGGTTCTGGGGTGGGATTTCTGTTTTCTTCCCAACCAGAGATCTCAAAGCTCAGAAAACTCAACCCAAAGAATTTACTAAGCAAAAGTAACTTTCAAGGAGACTGTTTTTCATTTACATGCCTAACATAAAGGAGACGCAAATTTCCTTTTCACAGGTGACATTATGTGTTTGCCAAAGAGAGAGAAAGAGAAAGAAAGTCAGCTGTGTCTTTTTAACTGAGGGAAATCATGTCTAAATCCTAGGAGCAAAAATCAAAACATTTCATTTTCAACCTTCAAAACACAAACCCACCACGACCCCCAGTGACGACCCCCAGTGACGTGAAGGAAATACAGAGCTGGAGACAAATGACACTTCCTTTTTGCCGAGGGCGGGGCCGGCACGGGAGGTGGTCCTCCCATTACTTCTCCGAAGCTGCCTCCAGTGAGTGCTCCGAGCTCTGCGTGCTGAGCTGAGAACAGGTAGGAACAGCGAGCTCCCTCCCACGCCCCCACCGTATGCTACACTCCGCTCTGTGGCAGGAGCAAAGCACTTTAATTTTTACCTTTGGAATATAGGCAAACAAGCAGTAACACAACAGTGGTGACTAGTTTACACTTGAGCAGACGCGACGTGCAAAGACATTAATTTAGTGCCAAATTGAGCTGTGAGTCACAATTTGCACATATCTGTCAACCTGTTAGCAGGGTAATAACTTGGAAGGACTGTTGTTCCTGTTTACATTTCAGAGGCCTTTCGAAAAGGGGCAGCTGCTTGCTTCTCCTCCTTGAAGCTGGCTCGAAGGGCCAAGAAACGGGGGTAGAAATGCAAACCCCCTGACATCACCAGTCCACATCAAGGTGTGACTCATCACTTCAGGATTTGCAGGCAGAAAATTAACTTTCAAGCAAGTACAGAATCCAGTGCCCCTGTCCTGCTCCCCACTACAGACTCTCAGTGGTTTCCGATCCAATATTCCCCAGTATAATCCAAGTGATTCTTTATCGAAGTTTCTGAAGGCTTCCTTAGAACTCAGCTTCAGTCTCAACTACTTCACTATCTTGGCCGCGTTACAATCATGCCGTTCTCAGATTTCTAACATTAATTTCTGAAGCCCTTAAGCCTGGTTCTCTTCTGATTTTCTTCAAGTAGCCTAGCCTGTTCCTTTAAATATCCTTAATCAGAAAAGTAGAGAACACTGGGCCCTCAGAGGTCCTGTCATCCAACGTCCCGTCAATGCAGGAACGTACCACCACCTCCATGAGGTGGTCTGCTCTAAGGCAGCCCCTGGTACTGCTGGGCGGCCGGGCTGTTTCAATCCACTTACCAACGTCTCCACCCAATGACTCCACGTCAGCCTTCTGCAATGATACAACTATTTCCTGCCGAACGTAAAGGCTTTCCTCAAACATGAAAAAGACTATCGGGTTTTCTGATTTCTTTTATCAGCATTTTAAACTCTTTCTTGGCTCACAGATCCCTTTGAGAATGTACCGAACACTACAATACATGTCCTTAAATATTCGCTGAGTGAATGGAGAGGACATTAAAAGTCAGCCATGTGGACCCGGGTCAGGCAGTTACGAAACAAACACACGCGACGTTCTCTTCAGCAGATCGGAGAATGCATTATATATCAGCCATCAAAAATCACCCACAGCAGAAACCAAAGTGCTCCACAAAACAAACCTCAAAGAAAGCAGCAGAGACTCTTCAAAGTCTTACAGCGTACTACGCAACCACAAACTCCCTACATCTGTTTTAGCAGAAGCTCAGTCCATCTCAGAAACAGAGCCTTCCAAAGGAGTGCACTGAGCTACCGGCATGCCAGTTTTCAAATGCTGCTTCTAATGAACTAATTAATTCTACAGAAACGTTAGCACAAACAGGTGTGCTACCAAACCAGGATTACAAGACTCAGATGACAACGAAACAGAATGTGGAAGACATTTCCAAAGACGCTGGTTTTGCAAAACATGAATTTTCTACTCTACACATTAAAATATATTGCAAACTTTTTATTATTAAAGACTTAAAATAATCTGCTGGACAGATGGCTTGGTTCTCTAAAGTCTGACCCCTCCTCAAAAAAAAAAAAACAGTCTGTACTCCAGCCAGTGATCTCATGTTAGAGAGATGTTTAGCAGCTCTGACCAGATTCCAATAGCGTTTACCCCATACAGTGTGCACGAGACACGCTGTTCATTTTCTCCACCCACACAAAATCAGGAATGCACATATTAATAAACCACCTTTTGGGGGAAAGGGTAATGCCCCGTAGATACCAAAAAGGGAATCATTTGCACGATCTGAAAATGATTTAAGATTTTTCTTCCACACCTGTCCAGAATGATGACACCGAGGAGACTCTGCCAGTGGGTGGAAACAGAGGGGGGTTTGTTTAATTACTTCATGAGGATAAGATTGCCTGAAACTACAACTATCAACCTCAGTATGCTGAAGAAAGAAGGTTGGGAGCATAGGTCAAACTCGCTCATTTATTTCACTGAGGTCAAACGTGTCAGATTTTTGTATCATGTCTGTGAAAGATTTCTGGTTATTCTAAGGAAATTAAAAGTATTTCCTAAACTGTACATCTAAAAGTAGGACTAGCTGGATGCATTACAGAAATGAGAGCCTTTGCTTAGCCGGCTATACCAGCCCTCGCTACCCTCCCTGATCAGCCCTACCCCGAGCTACTAACGTTGTGTTATTCTCTTCCAAAAAGACACTCAAAAATGGCAAAAATCTCTTTATGGAAACTCAACACCCAAGCAGACAGGGCTGTCAAGATTAGGGACTGGCTTTCAAGGGGTAACACTGGCCAGGCCACAGAAGCAGACGCGGACCTTCCTGTTCTCTCCTTCGTAGCTTAAGCACTGCGAGCTGTGTGAATATGCTACCTGAACCAATTTAGAAGCACCAGGGCAAGCAAACACAAGCTACGCTATGTTTCCTAAAGTTGCAAAACATGCAAAGACCCCGCACACAGTTAAGTATATATAACAAATGTTCCTTCTTCTGTTGAGTGTCAAGCATCCCAGGCAGTTCAGGGCTATGCATGAACTGGAACACGTGACAAGTACCATCATAAAAACAGCAATCTTATTACACGTGATTTAGAGAGGCAAAGAGTGTAGTCTGTAAGCTGTCTCTGTTATATCTATTAATAAATATTTATTGAGTGCCTACGGTTCTCAGCAAACAATTCCTGTGTTCAGGGAATGATATTAAATATTAGAGACAGAAAACAGCTGCAGTAGCTGGCCCACAGTGAGGCCGGCGGGGCGTTAGCCCGGGCTTTGTGCTGGACGCGCATCCGGCTGAGCGGGGAAGCAGGCCCTGCCCTCCAGGGTGCAAAGCGCTGTGGCGTCCTCTATCGCATTGGAGCTCTCACCTCCTCTATGAAGGCAGAAGGGCAAGTGTAAGAGTCCCGCTTCAGAAATGACAGGAAAAAGGAGCTTAAGTGACTTGCTCAGGCTAACAGCACGGCTGAGTGGCAGAGCTGAGCCCAGGACCCACATCCAGTTCCCCATTCCCGTAGTTTCCTTCTTGCCACTCCCCAGACTTTCCATAAGACACCCGAGAAACAGTTCAGTAGCGGTAACAACATCAGACTATGATGTTCTCTCCTCCCAGTCATGCAGTAAAGAGCAGCCGCGGCCTAAGCGAGCCCAGGGAACAGTGAGTGACGATGGAGGACTCACCCTCCTGGGCTTACACTTCACTTGCTACAAGCCATTCTCCTCCTCCAGGAAAACAAGACGAGTAAGTTAAATCTCCTTCCATGCTTCTGTTGGGTTTTTGGTTTTGTGACTCAATTTATGTACAAAGTTGGTAGGTAACAGGAAGGGGAAAACCAGTAAATACTTGTTTTGCATTTTATGTTAATAACTAATGCAGATATTTCTCTACATTTCTGTTCTTCCACTAAAAATTTATTCAGACATCTGTGGGTCCCAGTTTCCCCTAAGACATTTAAACAGTGTATTAAGCTTGGGAAAGAATTATCATCTCAGGCGACATCTACCTCCTCCGCAGGCCCAAGCATGTTCCAGAGAGGGGAAAAAACAAACAACCCAAAAACCCAAACAAGAAAAACACCCGTATTGAGCTTTCCAGCAACACCAATTAACAACAGTTATTGAATCAGTCATCTCCGGAGCAACACAGATGGGCAGGGATGAAGGTGTGAACAAGTCACCCGGTGAGAAAGCACCCCTGGGCTTCTAACTTTCAACGGGGAGCTGACGAGGACAAACAATGCAGCAGTGCACACTGCAGAGCTACACCCCTTTCCAAATCCCTCGCCTCCCGTCCGAGCCCCTCACAGCTGAGGCCCGCTTCCTAAGTGCAGACTGGCCTGGTCGTTTGGCACTTCTCGGCAATGCTTTGATCCAGTGACCGGTTCCAGAAGTTCAGAGTCTGCTGCACACACGCAGAACAAGATTTTGTTCCCATTTGAGTTTTTAATGTCCCCGAGAATGTCCATGGCAGATCGCATGAAGGAAAAATGCCAAAGAGAATGCTAACAACCACTGAACACCTGACGTGTTCCAGGCATAACACCAGATTAAGCAAATGCATGCTAGTAGTCAGAAAGAGTCAACACGTTTCAGGAAACCACAAAACTCTTCTTTTCCCTCCTCCTGGGACAAATTTGTTTGTACGACAGTAATTTCACGTTTTCTTTTCACTCATCAGACAGTCACTCGCTGAGGAGACAGCCTGAGGTCTCCCCATCTCCAGCCTGTGCAACGATTCTGCACATAATACACACTCAAAAAACAGTAGGCGAACTGCACATAATACACACTCAAAAAACACTAGGAGAACTGGACTGACTTCAGCAGACTGGGTCACGGCTACATAAAGAACACAGAGTGAACAGAACCTTGTGTGGTAATTGTTTCTTTTATAAAAAGTAAAAAAATTCTGAGGCAGAAAATCTCATCCAACACAGTTTGCAGACACAGGGAGGTAGCTCCCTCCCTTCCCTTTCTGACAGCAGCAACGCAGACCAGCTGGGTTACAGAAGGCAGACTTGACATGGCAGCAAACGGAAAGTAACAGAAAAACGGAAACAAAAGCAGCCCTTCCTGGCTGGTGGTGTCTGGACTGGAGCTTTAGGGCCTTTCCCACCTAGCAGCTTGTCTGAGGTCTCACTGCGCACTGTTCACTCCGTATCTGACCCCCTTTAGATCTCTGCTGACACCAACCTTCAGTAGAAAAGTCTTCTCTAAGGCCCCGAAATGAAAAACGGTCCAGGGCCATCATTCATGGCGTCCTCACTTGTCCCTCAGAGTCCACAGCACAACCCACCCATACATCTGGATGGCTATTAATGGCCACCTGCCCAACAGACTGGAAGCTCCATGTGCGGAAGGCACAGCCCCCGTGTTCCGTGCTGCCAGCGCCCCCGCACCCCGTGGGCTCTCAACAGATACCTGGTATGTGACTCTTGCGTGTGGACCCCTCTGCAGCGTAACAGAGCCTGAGGCCGGGGCTCAGGGCCCCGCACTCAGAGGCTCCCAACCTCACTGTGCCCTCATCTGGGACAAGTTACCGTAATCTCCCTATGCTTCAGTTTCCTCGTCTATAAAACAAGGATAAAAACACTATCTTCTCCATATGGTCATTATGAGAAATGGGTGAATGCAGCACAAAAAGCACTTAGCACAAAGTAAGCAATTAATATTAGCTGTTCCTTTTATATGTACAAATATTGCCTTTTTCTGGGAAAAAAAAAGGTTAGGAACTTTGTTTGAATGTAGAGGATGACGAAGCCTCAGGACGTCAATCGCAGACTGAAAACTGCGTGAAGAGTAAGCATGAAAGGCAGGGAACGTTACTGTCCTCTCAGGCTTCCTGCTCACTTCAACACATTGTCACTTGTCAGTTAGTAAGGCGAGTTCTTTTCATGATTTTCAAATGAAGGCAGACAAAAGAGAGGGAAGGCTGTTGCTGACCCTGAAACAGGACTGACGATAGAAGTGGGCTGCAGTGAATAGCTCTGGTTTCTAGAAGGAGAGCTACACTGGAGGTCTTTCCGCATCCAGCTTTCCACCCGGTCCATCCTGCACAGTGGCCCAGGAGGGTGACTAACACATGCGCACGTTACATCCACAAGCCTTCTGACCTCTGGCCTCCAGCCGGCTTCCGGTCAGTGGTGGGCACCAGCCTGGGACTCAGAAGGCGGGTTGTGGAGGGTGGCTGTGACAACTGAGTAAGACTCCCTGCAATCCTACCTAGACGAAGGTTGGGTTTGTTTCTCCCCACCCCACCCCCCAGCAGAGCTATGAGCAGCAGAGGGTCATGGGGATAGGGGACTGGGTGGGGCCGGAGGTCAGCTAGGACTAACTCAGGCTTTGCTACCAGCTGTAGGGGGGCGGGGCGGTAACAGCAGTTCCTGTGCACCGTTTCTCCACCCCACCCCCCAGTATTGACATAAAGGGGGGGAGGGGGCCTATGGCCAGAAAGGTACCTCCCTCCAGACTCTCCTCTTCTGTTACTCCTCTTATTTCCCCTTTTTCCTTAAAGGGTCCCAGCACCTCCACGCTGTAGGCACAAAGCATTCCTTCTCAGACCACTGCCAACTGCTAGTTTGCCTTTCCCTCTCTTTAAGTTCACTGTCAAATTCACAATTGCCCCAGACTAACAATTTCCAAAGTGTGACCTGCATACTCACCAAGGGGCACGTGAGGTGATGTTAGGTGAGATGTGGTGAGCATGAACATTTTTAATTTAAATATATGTGTATATAGAAAAATATATAACTAGCAAATAACACCTGTGCGTTCACAGATCTCACTTCTGAGAATGAGGCTAAGTTTAAAAATTAGTTTATTTAGAGAAAAATATTATGCAAATAATAGAACACCCGATCAAAGGTTATGGCAAAAATCCTATAGGTGGTTGTAAATGACTGAGTTTAGAAATCCCTCTAAAGTGAGGCAGGTCATAAAACAGCTTGGTTTCAAAAAGGTTTTGCTTGTCTTTGTAAATTGTGGGGTGTTTTTTTTTCATTCTAAATAAATCTTCACCTTCATGCCTTAAAAAAACAAATCTCCATACACATCTGGAGATATTGCAGAGAGGAGAAAACGGATAAGCACCCTAGGCCGGGCCAGGGTGTTGAGGTCAGCAATACCGCGAAACAAGGGCTGCAGACCATCCATCACCCTGGGAGCTGACTACGCTGCGGCGTGTCTGGGAACACGCAACGGAGCACGGCAGGAGGGCCTTCTGAATAAAAATAAAATGGCCTTCACACAGGCAGCAGTACATGTGGCCACTGCCCCCAAACTCCTTTTGCCACTTTCGAACGAGTTAAAAATTGTGCCAGAACATGTTTTGCCCAATGGAGCCAAATCAATTATAGAATCCTACTGGAGACAGGTGGATGATTTTTGCAGCGCCTTGAACAAACTCTCAAAGGGCGCCCTCTACAGGCTTCCAGCGGCCTCACCAAACCATAAATAACATCATACCTCCCTAATCTGCGAAATCCTGTGGCAGTCTTTCAAATCCTTGCAGAACCCTTTTATATTGTAAATCAAAGGAGAAACACAGTTAATCAAGACGACCTTCTGCTCACCCACGTCACCCCACCCCTCGGAGCCCTGCCTCCTGTTCTTCCCCCACATAACCCACCCCAAGGAAACGTGCCTCTGCCCAGGGAAAGGGGAAAACTTCAGGGGGAAAAAGCCCATCATTTATAAACAAGAAAGGTCAAAAAAATGATTTGAAAAAGAAAAAGAAAAAAAGCACGGAAGGGTGATTTCATCCAAAATACATAATAATCATTAGTGTGTGTTCCTAAGAAGAGCCATTAACAGTCTTGTTTCAGTAATAAAACAAGCAGAAAATCAGTCATGTATCATAAAAATCCCCAGACATTTAGAGGTTAACCAATATGCTTCTAAATAACTCATGAGACAAAGAAGAAATCACAAGGGAAATTAGAAAATATCTTGAACTGAATGATAAAAATATATCAAAATTGGTGAAATGCAGCTAAAGCTCTACCTGCAGGGAAATTTATAGTTTCAAAAAGCTTATGTAAAAATTTTTTTAAATGCCTAAAAGATCAAATATCTATGCTTCCATTTGAAGAAGTTAGAAAAAGAAAAGCAAATGAAACCCAAAAGTAAGGAGAAGGAAATGTTTGTAAATGAATGAAAAACAGAGACAAATTAGAAAAAGAATCACTGAAATCAAAAGCAGTTAATTTAAAAGAAAATACATAAAATTGAGAAATCTATAGTTAGAGTGATCAAGGGGAAAAAAAGACACAATTTATCAATATCAGGAATGAATGAGGAGACATCATGCAGATTGTAGAGACATTAAAAGGCTCGTAAGAGAATATTGCGAACAACTTTATGCCAATAAATTTGACAACTTAGATGAAGTGGACAGTCCTTGAAAGATATAAACTAGATAACTAATATAAGAAATAAAAATCTAAATACCTACTTTTAAAAAATTGAATTTGCTATCAAAAACCTCCCCATAAAGAAAATTCCAGTGCCACATGGATTCATTGGTTAATTCTATCAAAAAGTTAGGAAAGCAGTAATGCCAATCTTAGGGAAACTCAGAAAACAGAAAAGGAGGGAACGTTTCTCAACACATTTAGTAGGGCCAACATTATCCTGACACTGAAACTAGACAAAGGCATTACAAATAATATATTCTTCATAAACAAAGACACAAAATTCCTTAACAAAATAGTAGCAAATAGAATCCAGCAATATGTTAAAATGATCATATATCATGATCAAGGATATTCTATAATGCAAAGTTGGATTAGCATTCAAAATGAACCCATTTTGTGGTATATACATACAATGGAATATTACTCGGCAGAAAATGGGTGCATTTTATGTAAACTGTATCTCAGTAAGACTGATTTGTTTTTTAAATGTTTAGAGAATATGCTGAATTCTCTGCACTAATCTCAAGCATTAAAGGGATGAGAGTCCCAGTTAGTGATTTTCAGTAAGCCTGGGAGACAGAGCACGAGACTGCACCGTTTGGGACTTCAGGGCATGAGAACTCGGTCAGCTTCACGTGTGGGCTGCACGCGTGACACACACCTGTGCAATCAGTTCTGAAAGGCTCCGGACAAAGCTGCCTCAGGCACCATTACTGCCTCTCCCCGGAGCCGGCACCAGTCTTTACCACATTGGTCAAAATGGACAAGAATCTACTCACAGGAGGCTCCATATGCCCAGCGCGCCCACAGCAGCAGGATTTCAGCAGAACAACCCCATACGGGAAGCCCTTTTGGCCTCCATATTTGCCCATCTGGACCACTAAGAGTTTCACATGCATTTGAATACAGAAAACATTTGGGGTATCTTTAGACCTGTAAGTCACCATCAAAGCAAGATACTTTCCTCAGGACAATTTCTGGACAGAAATACTTTCTTTTCATGTTGAAAGGGAACACTGACTGAATCAGGAAGGCAATACTGTAGTTCAGACCATGAAGTCAGTCCTCCCACGGGTGGGGGAGAGGTGTCCCCGCTCCACTGAGTGAGGCAATTACTAGGCTTCCACCCTCATCCCCAAACGGGGCTAACGAGAGTGGCTCTGAAGTCTACGTGAGAGAGTGCTGGAAGGAACGCAGCACACCTCCTAGTTTAACTACCACACACCCACGAGAGTCACAGCGGGTTATACGCTGACGATCGTCAGTCAGTACATTCAAGCCTCACCTGGAATCCACGCTAACGGGGTTCTTCTGCCACTGCTTGCTAAGGCCCTTCCAGCTCTAGGCAATTCAACATGCGTTTCCTGAGACTATCCATCTCTGAGCAGTACATGTGGTAATTATTCTAGAAAATTCAATCCATCAGAACGACCCATGCCTTAACCTTTGTGACTAACTGGAATCTATTGTACTTGATGGATTTTAGAATCCATCAGTATTTTAATAGCAGAACTCTTCCAAGTACTGGCATAAAACACACCGCCTTTGTCACTGTTGGGGGAGGCGGCATTACTAGAAATCTCCAAAGAAACTTGTAACGAGAAAGAATTACAGCCACCAAGTCTTAGGAGCTAAAGCTGAGCATCTTAACAGGACCCCAGCAAGTTTGTAATCAAGGACACGTACAGGAAGGACTCCGCCCACTGGAGTCCCCAGATGAATGCTGACCGGCTGAGGAGGCTGCCCTAAGCGGCCCGTGGGCGGTTCCGAGGGCTCTGCAATTAAAGGGCACAGAACGAGTATGTCTTTCACTGGAGGCTCTCAGAATAACGCAGAGAAAAGCAATTATTTACTCAAATGTTAATGGCTTCAGAAATAGGAGCCAGGAGCATAAGCATCCAGGTCCTAAATTCTTCAATTCCAGACACCCCCTCTTGTAAACAGAAGTCCTGCTGCAATGAACAGATGCAGCCGGAACTCACTCAGTTGTGTTGTATCAATCCCTCGGCTTAAGGCTCCAAGTGTCACCTACCCCAGAAGGCTATGCCTCGAGCTCTGACCTGTGAAGTGGCATGCACACGTGCACACACGCACACGTGCACACACGCACTCCTTCAGTAGGCAGAGCAGACTCCTCAGGAGTTGGGGACACAGCTCCTAACGAGGGCACATCAGTTTCTCTTGCTCACATCCCACAGTTGTCCTGACAAGGAAAACTGCGGTGAATCAGCCTGCGAGTGAGTCAACACCACAAAGGTGTTCACGTCGCCTGCCTGGCGTTGTGTGAACGCAGAAGAGGACGTCTGAAAGACGACATAGTCATTCCATCTGGTAAAAACAGGTGCGTACCCACAAGAACACTGAGGAAGGGACGACAAACAGAGGGTAGGCACAGAAGACACGCGCAGGAGCAATCCTTCCCGGAAACGAGGTGCACAGAGACGTAAGAACAAGGCGAGAGTCTGTCTCTAACAGAGATGAGATGACGCTGCTACTCCTACAACAGGCACATGGCAGTTGCTGAGTGAAGACGGAGCCATTACGCCGCGTCGGTGAGAATATTAAGAGAGAGCTCCAGCAGGGAACACTGGGGTTACATGAGGCAGCACTTTACAACTGGAAGGATTGCCGGCAGAGCAGAGGGCTGCCAGGAGAGGCGAGGAAATGACCGCCTGTAGAGGCATTCTAGGTTAAAACTCGACACCTGCCTCCTCATTACAATGGAATTATTCCTGCCACAGTTCAGGAGAACCGAAGAGATGTGCCATTAGACAGGTCTGCTCCGATCGAAATAAGAATGAAAACAAGGAGGTTAAATGCCTGCTTTTCGACAGCTTTAACCCTCTAGTATAAATGAGCGTTTTGCCCACTGGGCAAAACTCTAGACATTGAAACTCATCACATGCCTGTTAACACAGCCTGCCTCTGCTACAGTGGGCAAGAAATCAACACAACGGCACCTTGCTTCAGAGAAGAGAGTCCAGCTGTCTGGGAAGTGGCTTTGGGTAACACTTATCACAACCACAGAGCAGTATCTCCTCCCTGCCTGAAAAGCTCTGCACAGTTCTCAGCCTTAATTCAAAGGTTTCTTTCTTTGAGTTCAAAAACAATAGCATTATTTGTTGTTAAACAAGGTAAAAGCATTTCAGTTTGCTCAGCATGACTCAGAAACTTTTCATCATATTCTTGAAGGTTCTAAGCGCCCAATGATGGCTCTGGGAAATACGACTTTTTCCTGATTCCCTCAGCAAATAATGAATTGACCGTTGGCGTCCGCATGCCAAGGCCTAATGAAGGCCGCAGGGGACGTGACGGAACTTCTGCCTTCATTAACTAGCCAAGGATCTCAGGCTGGGGAGACTCTGTTCTCTACAACCCCTTCACACCTAAAAGAGCAGAGCCCACCCACGCCCCCCATGGGACCCTAACCCTCTATGGCTAGAAGGCCTGCTTGAGCTCTGCAAGATGACACACAGAGTGTCACTTCTGGCACTCTTTTCTCCACTTTAGTGAATCCATTCATGTTTGGAAATACTTCCAAGAGTTGACAGATTTAAGAATTAAAATCATAGCCCCCAAAGTAATCATGTAATTCTAAAGTTGGAAGGCAACTGTGAGGGTACCTAGTCCAAATTCCTTAGTCTCTGGAGAGAGAAACGGGGGGCACCGAGAGGCTGGCTGGCTTCTTTAAAACCTTCTGGCTGGTTCTAGGCAAAGCTGGGATTAGCGCTCAGATCTCTGAAGCTCTTCTGTCCTAGATATAGACCCTTACAATGTGGCTACATAATAAAAACATAGACATATGAACCAATAAACTCTTCCAAAGGACAGAGTTAAGAGCCTTTTACAGCCACATGTAAAAAAGTTTTCATTGTATTTTTCCATCGTATTTTTAATATTCTTATCCACTCTTGCTTTTCGAATGAGAAATTCTGGCCATAGTTTAAATGTAATTTAAATTATGCCACAAGGTCTTGAGAAATCTTCCTGATCTATTTCCAAGCACAGACTCTGGAGAAATAATGAGTTTGTGTATAAACATAAGCTTGGACGTCCTGAAATCAATCCAGGCTGGTGCTGCCCAAAGTTCAGTTAATATCTGTTTTGGTGTTTTCTGAAACACTTTTGGAATAAAATAATAATCCAGTTAAATGCATATTTTGTAAAGCTTCTGAGCACCCTCACCTTCAGTGAGGAGGAAGGGCTGGATGAAGTACACAGTAAGATGCTTTTATTTTGTGTGGATTTCAAGTCACTGGCTAATGATTTTCATTCTGCAGATGAGGATGACATGTCAGCATTGATTCAAACACACTTGATTCATCTATTTTGGTTTGGGAGAAAGTTTCCACTCTAAAAATAAAACTTTAAAAAACCGAAAATGTATTTCTAAAACCTGAGCCGTAATGACCAGTAAAATATTGAGGCATAATGTTCAACGAAACCATTTTCCAGCCATACATCACTTTCTGTTTGGGTCCTGCCCAACTGTTTCAAAGTTCATTTTTACAGTGTTCAGGGATAATAGCAACCGTATCATTCACAGAGCCATGTCGAGTCAATTTCTACAGAGAGCAAATGGAATTTTTCCAAATAGATTAAGTTTTAGCGTAGAGAACAAAGACCCCCTGAGGTTAGCTTTTCTGAAACAAAATGGCCAGAAATTAAGTTTAGATAATTTCAAGGGATATTTTTCAAGTGTGACTGACTCAAAATGGGAGGCCCGCTATCTTAAACACGAAATTTTTTCAAGCCCCCAGAAGCAGCATGAAAGAAGCAGAAAAAGAAGACGGGAACAATCAAGACTCCTATGCTACGGCAAAAGTATTTCTGATCCCCCAATGTAAGGTGCTGGACGCAACCCCTCCAGCCTGCCCACCTCTGCTGGGGAAGGTGCCCTCCTCGTTAGCAAAGGTTTCTGATACCTCACGCCTGTCTCTCTGGATGCCGAAACTGAATTTTATCCATTTTTATGAGTATCTTTTGAAAACAAAGATATATGTATTTCAAACAAAAAAAACAATGTATTTTATTACTGTTACGAGCATCAACTCAAGCCCTTGTGATTTATATTTATAGTTTTCGTCTGTTTCTTCTGTTATATAAGCATCGGCTCCTAGCTATTGTTCATATGTGTGCCGTGTGTTTCCAAACGCGTTACCCTGACAACCCGAAGAAAATGGGCTCTGACAGAGGGTCTCTGACAGTCTGAGAAACTGACAGCAGCAGTATCAGTTGGGCCTGCTTTCATACTTCTTGGTTCTTGACTGTTCCAATGTGTTATGGGGGTCAAAAAATGGACAGTGAATAAGTGAGTGTGCCCTTCTATGATGCTGATTACCCACTCAGCATTAAGTACCTCTCGTCTGATTGTGAGGCAATGGAGAAGGCAACATAAATGCTGAAAGGAGTGAAAACACTGGCTCTGGTAAACTTGCGCAAGTAATTCAACACCTCAAGCCTCAGTTTCCTCAACTATAAAAGGATGACAGTTGCACCTGGCTCAGAAGGTTGTTAGGATTAAATAAGGTGTTAAGTGCTTACAACAGTACCTGAAACTGAATAATCACTCAATAAATAACAGCTACCGGTGGTGATGGGGGTGGTGGGGGTGGTGGGGGTGATGGGGGTGGTGGTGGTGGGGGGGGTGAAGCAGTATCCATCCAGGCCTTTGTTAATTCCTTCAACGCCAATATGGTCAATGAAAACGTCACTAAGGCAAATCACTCTGGCCACATCAGACAGGCCCACAAATACAAAACCATGGGGGCTTTTAATGACATAAGAATGAGAGAAAGAAGAAGGGGGGCAGGGAGAGAGGGGTTACGGTATTGTAATATTGTATCTAACCCCAGCCCCACACTCGCATTTAAACCTTGAACCAAGGACATGCAATTGGTACAAGATGATGGTCTGTTTTAAAAAGTGGGGAGCATAATGTTTAAGCACAAGAGAGCAAACTGGTAGTGTTTTGATGGAGTCCTTTCTGATACAAGGACATACGTATTAACCATATTTCAAGCTTTCCCATGGCACTATGCTAATGCATGTTCAATGTTTTATCTAAAATCCCACAACACTTCCAGCAATTTCATACCCAGTTCTTATTTTAAACTCACTGTATTGACACAAAACCTCTCTTAATAAAGGCTTTTTAAAAATGAAAGTACATAAACTTACACATATGCATGTATTATGAATTTTATTTATCTGGATCGATATCATTTACAGGTATTTTCACTTAAGTAAAAAAGATTTGGGAAGGTGAGAAAGTTCAGATCCCTTAATCTTTTCTTTGGAAATAAATTATTCATGAAGCTCTCTCCCTCATTCCCAAATGGTTAGGTTTAAACAATTGCTTAAAGTGCTGTTTTTAACTGAAGAACACATTATTCATGATGCCTATAGCCCAGGAAACACTTACTTGCTAACTGGTCATTTTCTTCTGATCAATGACCTCACAGGGCTGAAACACACCACAGTGGGATGTGCTTCCAGCTCGAGGCCAGTGGCATTAAGTGCCTGCCTCGCATAAACAAAGCAAGTTGGTTAATGGTCATTTTATGGGCCACACATTATCCTGAAAATCTATTACAGTGTGGCATAGTCAAGCTTATCTGAGATGATCTGGGGGTACTAAGCACAGTGGGAACCTTCCTGTAACAGGTTAATGGATCAATTTATTTATATATTTCAAATTTGTTCTTTTCAAGTTGAAAACCACTAAAGACTTTCCAAGAAATCAGCTCAATAACCGTGAGGTGAGGCAGTCACGCTGGAGCTGTTGAACTTGGCCCTTTTCTGTCAGTTGCAGTGCCTGCCTCAGTGTTGCTGGCTCACTGGTGGCACAGTGCAGGGCCAAGCAAGTCGCAGGGCCTAACTTGTCCCCAGGAGTGTACGTGCCGACGAAAATCTTGGGCTACCTCATGTTTAAATCTATCGCTGGGCTCCACTTTAAAAAAAATACGAACCCGAAATAAAGAAACAGTTCAAATAGGAAAAAGCACAGTATTCCACTTAAACGACAAAGCCTAGGCCACTGTCAGTTATCCGTCAGTATTACCTCAAATTTCTCAAAAAATGTCACTGATTTTAGATCTCACCACCCCCATGTACTCCCCCAAACTGGGAATTCTCTTTCTAAACGAACACCTCTCAAACACTAAGGCTCCAGTGCAGAGTAACTACGCCTGAGCAAGACAGCGGGTGACGATCACAGATTCGGAGTTGTTAATGCTTCTTGGTAATCGTGGGTATCCAGAGAGGACATCTACTGCGCAATATGGTGCTGACACCTGCGATTAATGTATTCCTGCTAATTAATGGTCCCAAACTGAAGATTTCAAGGACCGGCAAGAGGAAGTTTTATTTTAGCTGAATTTCAGGTCACATGCAATAAGGCTAAAAACTCAATGTTGTCCCTAAACATAAAGAACAAGTTTAAAATTTCTTTACTTAAGACTGTTTTTGCTCTTCTAGCGTCACTTCTAATGACATGGTTGATAGTGAGAACTTTGGATTCTTCCTGTCAGTCGCCATACTGCTACTGGGCAACATGGTATAGGTGCCTGGTGATGATGGCGGTGGTGATGGTGATGGTGGTGGTGGTGGTGGGGGTGGTGGTGATGGTGGTGGTGGTGGTGGTGGTGATGGTGATGGTGCTGGTGGTGGTGATGGTCGTTATGATAGTAGTGGTGGTGGTGATAATGGCGGTGGTGGCGGTGGTGATGGTGGTGGTGGTGGTGATGGTGATGGTGGTGGTGGTGGTGATGATGGTGGTGGGGGTGGTGATGGTGGTGATGGTGGAGGTAGAGGTCGTGATGATGATGGTGAAGCAGTATTGAGGCTCATCTGTGCCTTCGTCAATTCCTTCAATGTCAAGATGGTCACTGACTGCCCGAGTTCAAATCTTCACTCTGACACTAGGCGATGCGGCCTTGGCCAAGTCACTTAACCTCCCTAGGCCTCAGTTTTCTCAGTTGTAAAAGAAACATAATAGTACCGACCTCACAGGGATTCTGTAAGGCTCAAATGGCTTAAGAAACGCAGAGTACTTAGAACATAGTGCAGCACCTACTAAGGACCAACTAAATGCTCACGACAACTGTGACCACTGTCACACTTCATGAGTTGTGTGGCACTGTTTCATCTTCTCGCATCTCGGTTTCTTCATCTATAAAATTCAGGAATAGTAATATTTTCCTCACAGCATGGCTAAACAACACTGTATGTAATGTGCTTGGCTCAGGGTCCGGTGCACAATATGTGTTCACTACGCAGCTGCTAGCACCATCACCATATCAGTAACTGAGTACTTTCTCACATTGTTCTCTACTCTGTGCAAGAATCTCTGTGCCTGGATAAACAATATGCCATAAGCTTATTCAAAGTACAAACCCTGGGCCATTCCAATCTGTGGGTGTTAATTCAAAAATTTCAGAAATGCACGGTACTATTTTCGGAACCGTTCTTCTCCAAGAAATCTCTCTTAAACGCACCCCCTGAAGCCACCATTGTGAATAAACAAAAATGCTCAATGGCTACTTGCAAATGGATTGTAAAATTAAACTGAAGGGCACGTTTCTTTAAGGTATTACTTCTGCTTTCATTATCACGTTACAGATATAGCAGAGACTCCAACTTAGAAAATACTTGTGTCCCATGACTCTAATACTGGGGGGTTAGAATTGGTCTTAAGCTAACAGATTGTTTATGCTTACAAGAATCCTACTACTCAGAGCTGAAAGGGAGCCAACCCCCTTATTTTACTGATGGAAGAACAGAGGCATTAAGCGGTCACGGCCGTGAAATTGCTAAGGGCAGAGATGGCGTAAGAATCTTGCTTTGCTTCCGGCTCTAGGTCCATCTTTCCTCCCACTAGATTATGGCACTCCCTAATGGATGTAGTCTATTTGTGAATCTAGAGTTGATACTGTTTTAGACACCAGTTACTATTCTGTCTTTAACCATGGTGTATGTGTGTACACACACGTGAATGCACACACACGTGAGCACATAAGATGCACTGACGAGCTTCATAACAGAAAGATGGAAACCAAGATATCAGTCTTCTTTGCTAGGACAAGGTAAGCCTAGGTTTTAATTTTTTTAATATTTAATTCAGTGTATATTTCATTAATATTTTAGGATCTTAAACAGAATTTTCTTCTTGCATTTTTTTTAGTTTAAGTTCAAAACATTTAAGTATAAACTGCCAGTTATAAAAATAGTCATGGGGATGTAAAGTACAGCATAGGGAATATAGTCAATAATATTGTAATAACTATGTATGGTGTCAGATGGTACTAGATTTATCAAGGTGATCACTTCGGAAGGGATATAAATGTCTAATCACTATATTGTACACCTGAAACTAATATAATGTTGTATGTGAACTATAACTGGAAAATAAATGTGTGTGTATGTGTGTATACATATATATGTCTAAACGCTAAAAAAAATAATTTTCGAGGGGTTCCAGAGTGAGTAAGCAGCCCTGACAAACAACTAGAGAATGAAGCGAGTCCCTGCTTGGTGGCGATGTGCACGTGCAAGCTCCAAGGGGGTGACACGGCAGCATAGGAGGGTGCCTATTTTGAGGCGATCAGGAAGGCCTGTGAGGCAGATTTACTCTGATAGAGCCAGCATAATGTTTGGAATCTCTCTACATCTCCTGGAAACTAGACAAAGCAACTAGAATAGTGAGAGATGGATGAAACCTTCAGGAAAACTCGATCTTAAAAAGCCCCACAAAGCAAGTCTGCAGAGTCAGCAGCTATGAGGGTGAGTCGCGGGAGGGGAAAAGGGACGAAGGATTGGCCCTAGACCACTGAACCCCCAAGTCACCAGGAATTACCCAGCTGTAAAAGGAGGGTCCCTACCCAGGTGGGAGCCCTGCAAAGTGGGTCTGGGCACAGCCGACAAACTGGGTGCGTCCTCTGAGGGTCTGAGTGCAGAAGGTCAGGAAAACCCAAGATGCGGGGGTCACTGGAGGCTGCCCCAGCTGCAGAGCCATCCAGCAAACAGTCCACTCAGAAAGGCAGAGCCTTGTCCTGAGGGCAGGTGCTGGGAGCAGCAAGCAAATGCAGCAGAGCACGAAGGCCGGAAGCTGGGAGGGCAGGTGGTCCAGAGGAAGTACCGAGTAGCCAAAGTCTGGACCCCCTGCATGTCGAAGGCCGGGTGGCAGGGCGCTCTGAGAGGCAGACGGGTGTCTGGTCCTTCGTGAGCTGGGAAGGCCACCCTGGCTGCTATGCCCCTCCCACCCCGGACCTGCCCTCAGCAGAGCAGGGGAGCCCGCCCCACACATGGGACACAAGAGAAATACGATCCCGCCCTACTCAATCCTACAAGAGAAAAGGAGGTGAAACTGAACAGACTAACAGTCCATACCATGAAAAAGTCCACAAGCAAATAAACACTGTGACCAATTTTTTAAAACTGAGCTAAAAGAAACGAACAACTGATGGCTTGAAAAAATAGCACGAATCGGAAATAGACTTCTTAGAAGTAAGATGGATGGACAACGAGAGCATATGAAATGAGAACAAAACTCAGCAACGTGTGAGAAAAAATGTTTAGAAATAAACACCGAATTAAAAGAAACTTAAGAGCAAAGGGACATCACAGAAAGCAAAGTAAGAGAAATGAAGGAAAAGAGACAAGTGAGAGCACAAAAATCAAAAGTACCATGTGGAGCTTGATTGGATCCCGGTTAGAAAAAAAACAAACCAACTGCGTAAAAGGACAGTTTCAAGACAACTGGGGAAACGTGAATATGGACTGAGTATTAGGTGATATGAAGGAATTACTGCTAATTTAGTTAAGTGTGACATGACACTGTGATTATAGAAGTGAATGTCCTCATTTTGTAGAAATAAGTATTCAGGAGTAAATTGACATGATGTCAGATTTACTTTTTAAAATAGTACAGCAAAAACAACAACAAAAAACAAAAGCAGAAAGAAAGAAAAAAAGGATAAAGAAAACGTGGCCAAACGTTGGTAATTTGGGATTTAGGGGATTGTCCCATGGGAGTTCATTCTACTGTTCTCTTCTTTTACATGTTTGCAACGTTACTGATAAGAAGTGTGTGTGTGGGGGGGGGAGCTGCCTGCCACATGGGGGTCACAGGAGAGCAGAGCAGGCAGAAGGAACACACAGCGCTGAGGCACAAGGTGGGAACAAGCTTGGAGATTTCCAGAAGTCACTGGAGGGTTCAAGCATTAAGGACAGAATTAAATTTATGTTGTGGAAACAATGCTCTGGCAGCTGCATGCAGGGGCAAGACAGAAAGCGGCCAAGCGGTGAGCTGCGTTTGCAGGACTCCAGGTGTAAGATGCGGGCAGCTCAGCCCGGACACATTAGTGCTGATAGAGAGAAGGGTACGGTTTGAAATATAATTGAGAAGATACTGCTAATGGACTGGGGGGGGGGGGGGGGGTAAGGTGAAAAAAGGGACATTTGTTCTTGGATTTTGGTCTTCTCATAATCACCTGTCTGATCTTAACCTTTCCTCCAGAAATGAAAAGAAAGCTTTGCAATTCTCTATGCAAAGGAGCTTACATCTCTGAGAGGAAATTTCAAAAGCCCTGTCAGATTCAAATCACTATCAGACGTCTGATTTACATGGGTCCTGGCTGAGGCCACCCCTACACACAGGTAACAAAGCCATAAACACACAGACCACGCAGTTAACTATCCAGGTAATGGACAGAAGAGAGTTTACGACAAGGCTAACTACACTCGCTCACTTAAAAAAAAAATCCTACGCTGGTAATGGCTGTCTTCCTGCCAACCTTCTTAGTTCTAGTATAGATAGCGATCTTCTAACTGGATTCGTTCCATCACAAACCTAAAGCTTTCAAATATGAGAGGTTTGAACCAAAGGATATTTATTTCAGATACTTTGGGAGGAATGAATACTACAATGATCTGCCCATTGTCCCCTTTGGGAAGTGAGGTCGAGTTTCACATGCCAATTTCCAACTGGAGCCAAGTACTCAGTACAAAACAGTGTCTTTAGATTGACCAAAAAATGACAGCGTGAGCAGGTAGAGTTTGCTCAGTTATTCCTACATCGCACGCAGCTTTTCAGAGATGCTGAAGCACTGTAATTAGAGAAGCAGAGTCAGGGGGAGATGCCCCTGTAGTTGAGGGACAAAGCACAGAAATACGCCCAAGGCAGCAAAGAACAGATGTCACGTCTGAGTCCTCCCAGCACCCAGCAGCGGGGCCTCGCAGACATGGGCTTAGGAAACAGCTACTGAATGACTGAATGAGTGAATGAATGCATGAGTGAGTGAGTGTTACGTCTGTGACGCCAACCGTCCTTCTTCTCCCCTGAACTCTTCGCGTCCCTGGGCTGAATGAAGAGAGCCTCACTAGGGATAATGCTCCAGTGGGAACAAGGTCAAAAAGGCCCAAGGAAATCCACAAACAGAACTGTTACATCACAAAAGCTACAGTCTGAACAAGAGCAGCCCACATACAGTTTGCTCCATTAGTCCGTCCTCTCCAGAAAATCAAGAAGAAATTAGGCACCAACGTAGAACGGGGAGAAGTAGGGAACGCGTAACTAAATCCACGGCCAGCTTTTCAGGAGAAGGTGGAGGAAATGGGTCAGCTCCCCGCCACCTTGGAAGAGGAGAGAGGCACTGCGGCCCAGCACGCAGGTGAAGGCAACGCGGGAGCTCAAGATAAAGCGGCGGTTATCAAGCAGCAAGTGGGCTCCGAGGCCTCCGTCCTTCCAGGTCTTTATCAGGAGAAGAGCCAGCAGCTACGCTGTTGCAAAGAAAACGGGAGAACACTGGGAACACTTTCCGCCTTTGTTGTGAAGCACTGAAAACAGTGATAAAATTACGCCTAAATGTACGCAGGTAGCAAGAGTGTTGAAACACTATGACTTTAGTATCCACCTTTAAAGGAAGTTTAAGGACATCACGTCACCATCAGCAAGCGTGTAGAAATAAACTTCACGGCTTAAAAACAACTCGGCATTTTTTTCCAAAACTGAATATGTCCTTTTCTAGATTGCAATGTACAGAGAGCAATTGTATCACAGAATTTATAAACAATTTAACAGAGCGATGGAAGTTCAAACACTCCCATGCTCAGAGCAGGAAGATAACTGACTTAGTCACAAACCATCTTCCGGTCGCTAATTTCTATCTGGAAATATTCTTTACTCTGTCATATACTTTCTTGCTTCAACAGTTACCTGGCCATCCCCTTCTTCCTTGTAAACCCTATGACAGGTAGCATTCTGCAAGGCAAGGTGGCCCGTCCCCAGCTGGAGGGCAAGCCTAAGGAGCCTGACTCTAGCCCCACGGGAATTCCTGGTCCCTTGGCAATGACGGGGACACCAACAGGCCTGTGTGTGATGCACAGCCATTTGGCCGATGAGGCGTGTGGGGAAATCAGCTGTGGGGCTTCTGGGAAATGTTCCCTTCTTTTAACAGGACGCACCAGAAGAGGCAGAACCACAGGTGCGTCTCAGCTTTACTGTGTTATGACCGGATGGGATGCAGCCACCTTGCAACCATGGAAAGAGTAAGCCTGAGGGTAACGGCCATCTGGGAAGATGGTACCTGTGAGCTACTGAATTTCTGTTTCACTGGATTCTAAAGTATTTTCCCCCACATTTAACCATCTTTGAAATCAAATCAGATGTGTGATTATGTTCATTATAATCAATGTCACAGTTTCACTGACAGATTTTTCTTTCTTAGTGGCACCTAAAATAAGGATGCATCTTAGGTTTGATTAAATATGGCACTGCCGCCCCCCCAGAGCTGCCCCACCTTGGAACTTCTCATTATAATGAAGTTTTAGAACTAAATTGTCCTACTGTTTACGTTGGTTGTACTGGTGTTTCTGATGCTGGTGGAGGAAGGTACTGGTCTTCACTGAGACAGGAATGGAACAGGAGCGCCCTGGGGCTCCGGGTCACCCCGAGCGCACACCCTGATTTCCATCCGTGCCACCTGCACTACACTGGGCTGTGTTTCTAAAACTCTGAACGTTCAGGAGGTGTGACCATGTCTGACCATGTAGATGGGGCTCATAGTGAGAAGGGGCCTTGGAGATTAATTATCACATTAAAAGAAAAGGAGAAAACTCAGGCCCTGAGAGAAGTAGGTGACCTGCCCAAAGACACAAAGCCGGTGAGCGCCAGAGCTAGGAACAGAATTTGGGGGTGCGGTCCGTAATGCCCACTACACCCACTGCGGACCCTCTGCCCACCGGCCCCAAGGTGAAGCCCAGGCGAGAAGAATGGGTTAACGGGTTACAGCCAACCAACCTTTTCCTGTAAGCTCCCCTCCCAAGTCATCGCTCGGTGCCTTCAGCTGTGTTCCAATGAACACCGTCCGTTGTTCCTTCACTAGTAACTGTGTTTGCAATCACTCTCTCAGTGGAGGTTTTCCAGAGATCTCTTCCATTGGCCATCAGTTCAGAAGGGCATCTACATTTTTTAAGATCAGCAAACCCAAGAAGTGCCAGGGAGAACAGTGTGATTTGGGCGTAAAAACCGTGGGTGGGAACAGGTATTCAAAGGAACCTAAGTGATTTTCTGTCTGCTATACTTGATTGTAAGTTCAACCCGCATCTATTTTCACATTGACCTTTAAGCCAATGTAAAAAGCCATAAAAAGAAACTTAATTACTTTGCAGTCATTTGTAAAACTTGTTTTGATTATTATTTTTTATCCTTTAAATATATGATTTGGAGGTTTGCTGAATACATAAGTTTTTATAATATCTTGGAGCCAATATATTCTATTTCGATTTTTTTAAGAATTTTATTTTATTTTTATATTTATTTTTAATTTTTTTTTTTTTAATTTGGGGAATATTAGGGAACAGTGTGTTTCTCCAGGGCACATCAGCTTCAAGTTGTTGTCCTTCAATCTAGTTGTGTGTGTGTGGGGGGGGCGTAGCTCAGCCCCAAGTCCAGTTGCCATTTTCAATCTTCTTAGTTGGGGGTGGGGGGAGGCGCAGCCCACCATCCCATGCGGAATTGAACAAGCAACCTAATTGTTGAGAGCTCGTGCTCTAACCAACTGAGCCATCTGGCCGCCCTATTTATTTTTTTAAGGAGGGTGCAGCTCACAGTGGCCCATGTAGGGATCGAACTGGCAACCACTGATGTTGTTAGCACCACACTCTAAACTGAGCTAACCGGCCACCCCGGAGTCAACATATTTCAAAAGGAATGTATCTCCAATTTTTTCACCAAGTAAATGGCAGCTTAGCATCACACCTCCATCACGAGAAGTTCACCTAATCTTGACTATTGTCAACAGTCACCCCTGTGTTACGAGAGTCTGCAGGAATGTGGTTAGTGGGCCGCCAGACCTCGCTACTCTCCCTCTAATTCGCTGCTAACCCCACTGCTCATCAACACCTCCCACAGAGAGCGGGCAGAAGCAACACGGGAGTTCTGCTCCAGGCTACACCACCGAGGAAAGAGCTGACAGAGAAGAAAGGACGCTACAACCAGCGACCACAGGGGAGTGCGGTTTGATAAAGCCCTGAGTTCTGATCCAGTTTCCACTTCTAAATAAACACGCTTCACTGAGTCTACGCAAGTATCACCTTTCTGGGTTTCAGGTTCCCAGTTTGAAAAAACAAAAACAAAAAACATAGCTGTGCTCTAGTCATGGTTCTTTCAAGCAGCGGTGCCCACATCCTATACTGTCCTATGTGCTGGGGGCGCACAGAGGAACAAGATACAAACGGGCCCTCGAGGACTTCAGAGCCAAGCGAGACAAAGAGAAGCAGAAACACGCAATACCGACGACATAAGGACTG
Organism: Rhinolophus sinicus; assembly: GCF_057876585.1. Classification (NCBI taxonomy): domain Eukaryota; kingdom Metazoa; phylum Chordata; class Mammalia; order Chiroptera; family Rhinolophidae; genus Rhinolophus; species Rhinolophus sinicus. The sequence continues at coordinate 4,123,039 of NC_142516.1, read as the reverse complement.
AAGACAGAGAAAGACAGGGCTTTATGAGGATATAGACGCCTTTGGGATCAAATGGCTGCGAGGAATAGGAATCCACTGAGTTGAGGGAAAAGGGGGGAGTTCCTTGGCAGGACACCCACATGTCTCTCACAGACCCAAGTAACAGGAACGCTGCAGCCCTCCGAGGGACACAGCCTAGTGTGTGAGCCAGGCGGCATCTCTCTGTCTGTACAGGGCGTTCCACTCAGCAGGGTCTGTGATGAGAGACTATGGCGAGTGAGGCAGGCAGTTCTTCCACGGCGGCGTGTGAGGACAGAGAGAAAACAACTGGAGGCAGTAACTGTCTTCTCTATGAGGACCAAAGTGATGGCATAGACCGGAGTTAAAAGAGACCTTAGAACTATTAGTCCAACTTCTCAGAGTTAAAGGGGAAGAAACCGGGGTGAACTAAAGTCAGGACAGCCCACGGCGACCTGGCTAAACAGAGAAAGCCCAGAGTGGACGCAGCCTCATCCGTCTCTCGCTCAGTCCAGAAATGTAAGCACGTCCCTGCTCGAAAACGCTATGATGCTGAAGATTCAATGATCCTTTCCACTCTTAAGCATTTGATAAGTTAATACTCTTACGATCAAAGGCCAAGCAAAAAAAGAGAAAAACGAAAACAGATGTTGGGCAGTGGGTATATGAGGTTATTTTATCACCGAGGTTTGTGAGGGCTGGTCCTGTAAGCAAATGCGAACAAATGTTACCACGAGGCTGATCTTCCATGACTGGTGGGCCTTGCCAACAAATCCAAACCTATCCTGCTGGGAAAAACAAGGCAATGGAGGGAAGTGAGCACAGAAATATGTTCAAAGTCTCTTTTCCTCCTTGACAAGCTGAACTTTTGACCAATTTGCTTCATAGCCTTTGCTTTAAAAAATTGTTGTAAATATAAACTGTTTCCAGTGATTATGGAAATAGCTACCAAAAGACATCCAAGCAAATAAATGAGCACAGCAATAAACGAAGCTGGTTCTGTGTCTAATCTACAATGCTATTATCTAATCAGGAGAGACTGAAAAACAGATCATTATGCTTTAAGAACACTATAATTATAAAAGAGGCTTTCCCCTTCCTGCTCTCCCAAACCCTGATCACAGCACAGTTATTTCAAGATTCAACTTGCAGGAGCCCCATTTAAACAGGAAAAGCACTAATTGGGACTCTAGTAGCAGCTGTACTACTTTGATGTCAGTTACAGGATGAACTTGAGCAGAATTCTTTATGGCCCTGCCAAGCCAGCCAGTCGGGAGGTTAACCAGCCAGTCGGGAGGTTAACCCTTCGGCCGCTGGTTAACCCTTCGGCCGCTGGTTAACCCTTAGGCCGCTGGTTATCCTAGGCAGCATGGTGACTGGAACCTGTTCAAAAGTTGCTTCTGCGGGAACACTCCACATGTGACAAATCTTCTCACTGGGGTCTCTGCTCGGTGACTATCACAGTCAAGTGCCAACGGAATAAGCCAAATAAGGAGGTGGCAGCTCTAGAACTCAAGGCAGTCAGGCTGAAGCCTGCTTTGCTGGGAACAATACTTTACTGAGTGTTAGAAAATGTGGCTTCTAGTCACCATTTTGTCACTACTGGGCAGCCTGAGAAAATCTTCCCGGCCTCACTTTCCTTGTCTATGAAAATCTGCTCAGGCCGGCTGCCCCTGGAGGCATTCCCATCCTAGGAACAGTTGATGTATTGGTCTCTTGAGAGGTTTCTGGAACCCAGACACCCAGCAGCTCCCCAGGAGCTTGGGACTGCTCTCGGTCCATGGAAAGGACTATATGAGCCATCTCAAAAATGAGTGTTCCTAATCAAAAAATAAAAAATGTAATTTTAAAATAATTAGAAAAAAAGTTAATTGGTCATTACTGAAGGATGCTAGAGCCAACTCTATTTTGAAAACAGATAAATAAAGGGAAAGAATCAAGCATTTACTTTGCCTGTGCTATACAAGTATACAAGTGGTACCAGCGGGTAATCAAATGGCTGATATGGGGAAGGGAAGTCTGTCTGTACAGAAGCACTCCAGCTCCTAGACGGACAAGGAAAGATAGCATTACTATATCAGCACTCTGGACGCTAATGAATGTAGACAAAGAGCATAAGTGGCTGCTAATATCGTCATAAAGAGAGACATCCAGACATTTTGTGCCTCCTGATAGAAGATAATGCCATCAATGACGGAGCCTTGCCAAAACAAACAAATAAATCAAACATGACTCTGACTAAGCTTCTTAATCCAACCACAAATGTACAGGACACACAGAGACAGAGAAGCATGCTTCACAAAGACATGGTGATACAAGCAGCAAAATCCAGACTAGGGAAAACCCTACAGGACAAACAGCCTGGTCTCTTCAACACCAACAACACTGGGACAGAAAGAGAGGGAGAGAAAGGGAGATGGTGGGAGGCGGGTGTGGGGGGAGAAAGAAAGGGGAAGAGAGAGATGTGGAGGGGGAAACTATAGATTGAAAGAGACACAAAAGACAAACCAACTAGTCACAAGATGTGAATTTTATTGGGATTCCCAACTGAAACAAATTGTTAAAAAAAAAAGGAGGTGAAGGAGGTGGAGGAGGGGGAGGGGGAGGAGGAGAGTCTGTGACCCCAATGAGACTGGAAATTTAAACATTGACTGGACACTTAATGTACAGAATTATTATTCATTTCATTTTCAGTGAGATAACAGTATTACGGTTGAGTATTTTCAAAAGTCTACACTTTATGTATGTCTCTATCCTTTGAGATACATACTGAATACTTATGGATAAAATGATATGTCTTAGATTTGCTTCAAAATAATATGGGGCTGATGGCTGCTGCGGTTGACACATGAGTTCACGGCAATATATTCAAAATTTTCGAAATTTCCCATTAAAATGTTAAAAAATAGGGATGGCCGGATGGCTCAGTCGGTTAGAGCGCGGTGCTCTTAACAAGGTTGCCGGTTCGATCCCCGCATGGGCCACTGTGAGCTGCGCCCTCCACAACTAGATTGAAACAACTGCTTGGCTTGGAACTGACAGGTCCTAGAAAAACACACTTAAAATAAATAAAAGGGGATTTTTTTTTAATGTTAAAAAATAAAACATTCAAAAAATATTGGGGAAGAATAGGCAGAACACAGTGGATTTTTAGGGCAGGGCAACTATCCTGTGTGGTACAATAGTGGATATACATCATTTTACATTTGTCAAAAACCACGGAATATACAACACCATGAGTGACCCGTTTCTAAGCACTATAGGTGACAGTCACGTGTCAGTGTAGGTCTGCAATTGTAACAAATATGCCACCTGGTGGGGAGGTTGACAGTGAGGGGTGTGCACATGTGGGGACAGGAGATGCTTTGTACTTTGCACTCAGTTTTGCTGTGAACCTCAAACGGCTCCAATAAAAACATTAATAATAATAATAATAATAAAAGGTTGTCCCACGCGTGGTTCCAGTGTCCCCTACGCCATTCTGCGCTGGAGTTCAAACAGGCTGAGACTCACCGCTCTTCAGCACAATGGCAGACTGGGGCCCTCATCTAGTTTTTAATTTCATATATGAAGAACTTCCAGCAAAGAAAAATGTACTGCTGTTTTTAGTACGGCTACGTCATCCCCACCCTTTCTCCCACAATCCTTGCCCTCTGTTTACACCACAAAATCCTAAAAATTATGCCAAAAAAGAGCCCTTTCTGCACAGAACTGAATTGTGGTCCTAAACGTCACATACACTGGACCATCCGGCTACATTTGGTGACAACCTGGAGCACGAACGTGAACAGGCCGTGCTGAGCGCCAAGGTGGCAGCGGGCACTGGCATCACCTCCTTTTTCCGTCTCCCTCCCCCCAGGCCTCGGCCCTCAGCGCTCGGGGGCCTCCAGAGGCAGAAGGCTGGAGCTGAGGGCACCCACTGTATGTCACACCTGGGACCCGGCACCTTCCTTTTTGCCTCATCATCTTAAAGAACAACATCAGCCAACCAATGAGCTAAAACAGGGAAGAGCCAACGTATGTTTGCAAGCTCTTGTTTTAAGTAGATTAGGAAGAAATTTAGCTGATACTGTGTATCTTCCTTTATTAGAAGAAGCATATGATAAATACTCAAACCGGTTCCTAAAGAAAACCCTGAATTTCAGTCCCGAAGCAAGACCACTTAAGGCATCCTGAGGAATCACTGCTGTCTGCTACTCCCCTTGCACAGTGCCCGGAACATAGCAGGTGCTCAACGAAATATCTGCTGAATGAAGAAATGCATGAACTCAATTAACTGAACATCCTGTGTTAGAAAGAGCGGTCCTGCGACACCCCAGGGAGGCACATCTGCTCAGTGGCAGAGCCATTCACCCTGGAATAGTTCTTACCTTGGAACGGGGTTCTTTCCACCTGACCATGCTACCTCCTTACAGAGCAGCAACTGGCCCCAGGAAGGAAGATACATGGATGGACGGATGGATGGATAATAAAATTCCCCCACCCACAGGATTGTACGGGATCTCTCTTTTTTTTTGTTTTTTTCTCAAAACCTTAGGCTCTTTGTCTGCCCAAACTGACATTTAAACTTTTTATTTAAAACATAATAAAACTGTGTGTAGCTCTAATTCAGAATCTCAGCTAAAACTATAACTGTTTCTTTAAACGCTTTTGGTCTGCAAATTGCCAGAAGTACAAATATGTAACTAACAACAAAATTGCTACTTTTGTGTGTGTGGGGGGAATATATTACTTACTTACACACACACACACACACACACACACACACACACACACACACACGCTCCCAATGTGGCAATGGCCTTTAGAAGGGAGCTGGGTGGAGGGGAGAGGACAGAGAGCAAGCCGCCACTTAGTAAGGGCAGCTCTAGGCACCTAACTGCTTTAGAAATGAACCAGCCACCCAGTTCATTAAATTTCCGATGCTGGACCTAGCAACAATTTCCTCTCATTCAGAGCACACCTGATTCCGACCCCCAAACACGGACTACTGCAATCTATCCGCAAAGGCTGCGGCGATTAAGAGATCCAGGCATTCCAGGGAGCTGAAAACAGACTGGCAGGCACCAGCTCCTGTACATGGCAAGCCATTTCATGTGTCTGCAGTTTGTCTTCCCATAAAACAAATGGGACCTGAGGGCACAAGGTAAGGGGTACAAAATGATACATCACTCTTCCTTTTCAGGACGAATCTGACAGTAGACAGCTACGCTTCCCAATTAGTTCTTACAAAATCAGTCACAATACTCAATCATTTTGTGAATTCTGCTCTTCTTGGAAACTCAGTCTCTAAACTGGTTTTGACTGTTTGGTAGGAAAGCTGTATGGAAACAGTAGGCTGCCTAGTCCCGTGTTTTATAAAAGGCGTAAAGAACGGGGAGCTTTAACTACCTCACTGCTGCTAAGGACAGCCTTCCAATTTCAATGAATTCTGACACTTCTCACTAGAGACAGCAGTCGGCAAAGACACAATTTAATTCCTTGTTAGTGGAGGAAACAGTTCAATGGAGCAGATTAGGAAATAAAACCCTGGAGGAAGAGCTTCAGTTACCCCAAAATTTTTGACAGAATTTGCACATTTGAAAAGCAAGGATGAAGCCCCTGGTTTTCACCAGAAATCAGCGTAGCTTTCTTTATCAAGAGCTAAATCTGGATGAGGGTATCATTTCTCCAAGCAGCAGGGCTCCTGACTGCAACAAAGAAAAGCACTGAAATTGTTACCCAAAATATAAATATGATTTCAGAGCTGCTGGCGAGAACTCACATTGTGTGACCATATGAAACTTAATTTCACACCTTGTATAAACATTTGCTCATCCACAGCAATTGTTGCAACTTTTAAGGAAAACCACTATTTGTTTTGGCTAAATTACAACAAATCACATGCCTCTGATCTTTGCACAGGGGGATGGCTAAAGACAGTTTCCCTCAAAACTCGCATATGACACGCGTAAAGCTCCCTGGAGTCTGGGCCCACGTGCTGCAATGAAACTAAAATACCACCGCCGATAATGAAGAAGTCAAACACAGAGGAAAACGCACAGATGATCCAAGCTTCTCTTCTCCCTCCGTTTATTTATTTTAAAATGGGGCCATGTGTGAGAAACAATCCTAACAGATGCAAGCTGCCCATTTCTTCCTTCATCAACTATTCCAAGGAGCAGGAACCACGAGTCCACAAGAGGGAGACCAGCGGGGGATCACAGAATTCACAACCACCTGGATGGCCGGAGCTGGTCTGTGGCCACAGTGGCAGAAAGGCCATTTAACACACTGACACACTCACAGAGCGGACATCAAACCAGGAAGGAGGGCGCTGGTCCACTACACCGGCCTAGAGACATGGCCCTACCCCCTGAAGGCCGGCAGAGGCGTTTAGGGAGAGGGGCACACAGTGGGCATGGGATCCACATGCTAACAAAAATGGCCTCAGATGGCCAACCCAAGTTGACCACTGACCCGTCTTCTTCCCGCTTTATTCTGAAGAGGTAGGAAGGTGAGAAAAGGGATTCCAGCCAGGACAAAGCATCTGGAGAAAGGAGCTTACTAAACTCAGACCTCCCTCATCCCCATATACTCACTCGTGTGTAATCAAGGTCTGACAATTACGTCCGCAGACTTGTTGCGACGATGTTGCTAACATTTTTTGATATCAGAGGGATTATTTATTATGAATTTGTACCAACTGGACAGTTAACCAAGTTTACTATTTGGAAGTGCTGAAAAGGCTGCGTGAAAAAGTTAGATGACCTGAACTTTTCACCAACAATTCATGGCTCTTGCATCACGACAATGCACCAGCTCACACAGCACTGTCTGTGGGGGAGTTTTTAGCCAGTAAACAAATGACTGTATTGAAACACCCTCCCTCCTCACCTGATCTGGCCCCCAATGACTTCTTTCCTTACCCAAAGATAAAGGAAATATTGAAAAGAAGACATTTTGGTGACATTCAGGACATCAAGGGTAATATGACGACAGCTCTGATGGCCATTCCAGAAAAGAGTTCCAGAATTGCTCTGAAGGGTGGACTAGGCACTGGCATCGGTGCATAGCTGCCCAAGGGGAGTCCTTCAAAGGTGACCGTAGTGATATTCAGCAGTGAGGTACGTAGCACTTGTTCTAGGATGAGTCTGCGAACTTAATTGTCAGACCTCGTACATGAGGCGCGGCAGCAGCAGTCGTAGCAGACGGCACTTCACACACTCTTGCACACACACAGCTGGTCACACTGATGGCCCCAATGGGACACTTCGCGGTACTTATGCCCTTGTATAGTCCCCTCCCCTTGAATCTGGGATGACCTTGCGACTTAACGAATAAAACATGGCTGTACTTTGATACAACTTGCACAGTCTCCTCCTAATGTCTCCAGAGCTTAGCAGAAAATTTCAGGACATCTATGCAAAACTTAGATCAAGAATAACAAGCAACCTGCCAAGCAAACTTTCTCATTCCTGCTCATTGTGCTAACTTTTCCCTCAATGAAGAGGTCTTATTAATTGCCTGGGAAGATTCTCCTTTAATTTCCACAGCAGTTCTTATTATTTCAAAGGCCTCCTGTAATACTTTACAGAATTGGCTTTGACTTGGGTGTGAGACAAATCTATGGAAGTTTATTACTACACGAAACCTAGAATTCCCTTCCAGTCATTAACAATGAATATTTTTAGCATCTAAAAATGTGCATCTCAGACAGATATGTAAATATTTAGCACCATCCTTCTAAGACTGTGAAGCTTTCATTTTCAATCACGCAGAGGTATGTAAGTGTTTTCATTAATAGTCTAATTATATCGTATATTTTCATTCCACAGAATATTTTGCTTCTGTAGTTGAAATAATTGAATTCATTTGTGCTAATAAACGCTCTAAGTGGACATTTTAATAACTGAAATTAGCACATATTGTGCCCCTCAAAACAATTTAGGAAACAAGAACTATTACACCAAGGCGAAACTGCCCATTTATCGGTACTTGGCTCAAGGTCGCGTATCACTTTAAATTCCTCAAGTTGCTCCAACTGATTCAACTGTATCGATTGGGGCCAATTTTTGAGTCTAGTTGCAAGAATAAGCCCAAGCCCCTTCCCTTGGTGTTCAAGGCCCCGATCTGTCCTTCTGCCAACGCTCCCCATTTATAAACCACCTTACAGTAATGCCCCCCATCCTTTCCTGTTCCTCTGTCTGGAACACTTTCCCCACAGAGATCTACGTGGCTAACTCCCTAGGGCCCTGTCATATCTGCTCAAATGTCACCATCTCAAAAAGTCACCCCTCACCCTTTGTTTAGACTGCAGCCCACCTCCCCCAAGCCAGCTCCCGAGCTCTGCGTATGCTGCCCCGCTTCCCCCACACAGCACTGCTCCCCTGAACCTCCCAGGTGTCACTGGCTTATTAGGTTTGTTGTCTCCCACACTCTTTGCTAGGATGTAGCACCACAGGGCAGAGGACAGTTTTGTTCAGGAAGTATTCTGAGCTCCTAGAACAGGGCCTGCTACATACTGACGGTGCCAAAAAAATGTCTACACATTTTAGGAAAAGAAAAAACAGTTACAACTGTAATCTCAATAGACACCGGTAACGAAAGATGAATACAAGTCACGTTTGACGTCTGCCATTACAAGAGGCACTCAAAGTGGTTCCCATCAGCGTCCAGACGTCTCAGGACAGTGAACTGCTGCGTGAGCAATGCTGACCCAAGTGTCCACTTTATACATTTCTTTGGCACCCGGTACATGTATGTGCACACACCAGGCACTGCGTAGCTATTTGCTAAACCAGGAATGACTGGTCTGCCAGGCACTGTTCTAAATGCTGGGGCTACCGGAGTGAACAGGACAGACAGGGTTGCTCTTGCACAGAGACTGTGGCGACATAATTTACAAGAAAACAAAAACAAACTGGAAGATAACAAACCAGGAAGAGAACAGCACGTGGGATGGTACTAGCCACACACCAAAGGGCTGTATGACAGTGACTGAGGAAGCCGCTCGTTACGCTGGGTGGTCGGAGAAGGCCTCCCCGAGGAGGTGACATTTCAGCTACAAACGAAGGCGCTGTGATCTGAATCTTGCACACGCCTGGCTGCCTCTCCGTCTCCCTGGTCTGCTGTGGGCTCCTCAGGCGAGTCACCTCGCCCTCCTGCAGCGCAGTCGCTGTTTGCTTCTCCTGGCACTTCCTGCCATTTACACGTCGGTATTCTGGCCCCAGGTTTGCCTGTCACGGCCTGACTATGGACTGTTATTCTGCCGTTGTAACACTTCCCTTTGCAGACATTACACCACGTGCCGGAACTCAACGTGTCTGGTGTTCCTTCTCTCATAGCCCTAATTTCCTCTTAGTTAGGAACGCAGGCTCTGCCTTTGTCCAATTCTCCTTAAATGTTGTACGTAGCAGGGTTTGACTTTGGGGAAACAACCTAAGTCTTCTTACTTTAACGGGAATTTATTCCATCGATATTTATTGGTAAGACAGATGTGTTTAGTCCACATCTGGTCGTCTTCTGTTTGTAGCTATGAATGCTTTGTGTTTTATCTTTTGCTATATGAATTGTCTTTTTCATTGTCTTGGGCGGTTGAACTGCATCTCCTTTCTTTTTTCATAAGTTCTTCTAGGGGGTTCTGTCTAATTTTATATCTTATACTTAAACGTCTATTTCTTGATGTTTAGACATACCTGGCCCCCAAATCAGAGGAGGCATTCACCTACCCAACTCCTCATTCTCTCTGTGCTCTGTGAATATTTGTACACTCCCAAGTTTTGTAACATTTACCTTATATTCCTAACAATCACGTGCCATTGGCTATATATTCAAACAGACTGATGGCTTTGCCATTATTCCCCGGAATATAAGCTGATGACCTTTCTATTGCCAGGCCTAGGACTGGGCTTAGCACATCACAGGAAGTCAATACACATTTGCTGAGAGAACCAATGCACTTAGTTGACCCCAGCTCACTGCACTGACTCATTGGGGAGGTGTTTAAAGAAACACTCAGGGGCCTTTCCTTGAGGTCACGGTTTGCTGCTGTTTTTAAAGAACACTACCGTCTTCCTAGACAACAAAACGTGTCTGAATATAAAATTCTTGGGTCAAACTGTCCACCCAAGTTTTGTGGTCCTGCTCCACTGTCTCTTGGCATTGAGTGAATGCTGAGGGGAAAAATCTGAGCTCATGATTCTGGTGATCTTCCATGACACTTTCTTTCCCAGGCCACCAGTTTTCAAAGAGGTTGAGCCCCTTCCTTTGATGGACTGACGCTAAGCCTCCAGGGCATCTCCATGTGTTTTAAAAGCTCCACAGGCAATTGTGCTGCACGGCCGGCACTGAGAACCAGAAGCCAACATTGCAGGAAGTTTGGAGATAAGCAAAGGCCTAGAGATGAGAATGAAGTCAGATGCAGTTAGAAGTCTGATGTGATGTGATGTGTCCCTACACTTGCTCAGCAGAGTAATTTACTCCATGGGCCGAGGGAGGAGTGGGAAGGTGGAGGGACAGAGGGAGGGGGGGAGAAGGTGGACAGACAGAAGCTTGAGCTCCTTCCACAGCTGCGTTAACTCAGAAACGTCATTCAAAACAGGTTCTGTCTTAAAGAAATCTCTGCCTCCCCCAAATACCACACCTGACAATGCCTGAGACCAAAATGTTTTCCTGATGACATTAACTCAGTCTTTTAGGTATTTGAAAGGCATTCTTATTTTCTTGCAAATTTCCTCAATTTGCTCTCTCCTCTTGCTTTCTGTTTACATTATTCCCAACTATCAGAAGGACTGTGTTTTGACACAATAGCAAGCCATTAAAAAGCTATGGGCAGCCACAAAGAATTACTGGGAAGTTGGTCGTCTCCCCACCAGAACAAGGACCAGAAAACCTCATTAATCTGGACAGTGCTAGGGATCAGGACACGGGAGGGCGAAGCCTGGCTCCCGTCCCAGCTGCGAGCTAAGTGTCCCTTCCTGGGCCTGACTGCCCCCTGACACAGAAACAGTACATGCCAAGGTCCTGGGCAACAAAAACTGGGGGGAAAGGTCCAAGCGTAAGACATGGACTGAATTGGTTGACTTTTCTGTTTACAATTAAAAAAAAAAAAAGAGCTGGGAGGACTATTTCTGTAAATACAACAAAGTAAAACAAAACCGTTTTATTTAAAGCGGGGAACTTAGGAGCTCTTTCTCCCTTTTCACAGTTTTCCCGAGCACAGTGATTACCCACACTTTTTCCTTTTAAACAATGGCAGAGTCAATACTGAGAAAACATTCTTTGTTAGCCACTCAGCTGTGCTTGTTTACACAGGAATAGTTATTAACGTATCAACTGTTATTTGCCCATTAAAGAAGCTTGGCCACTAGCTTTGCAGGCCTTGCTCTGCATACGGATCCTCGGATCCTCGTAAGTGTGGGGAGACAGAAATGGTGCTAGGTTTCTTTATGCTCCTTATCTCATTTAAACCTTGTAACAACTACAAGCTGCAAAGATTGTTTTCCCTATTCCGTGGGTGAAGAAACAATCCAAGGCTCACAGCAATTCCCGAAATAGCTGGTGAACATCCCAAAAGACGATTCTTGTAACAACTACAAGCTGCAAAGATTGTTTTCCCTATTCCGTGGGTGAAGAAACAATCCAAGGCTCACAGCAATTCCCGAAATAGCTGGTGAACATCCCAAAAGACGATTACGTTCATAACTCTGAAAACACCCCATTCTTCAGACCTCACTAATGAAGACTGAGCTTCCCCTTAGCAAAACCAAGAGCAAGGAAGCTGCCGGGGTCTAATCTTTTGCCTGGAACTTCCCTCTCCGGACAACAGCAGGGGCTCAGGATTTCCCTTGACCTTTCACCCCCTGAAAACACACTTTAAGAGGCCTCAGCAGTAGGTTCTGTGGCCGCTGGTCACACAGTCTGATATTACCCCTCTGTACGTAAAATATACATAACACACATTTACTATCTTAAATTTTTTTTAAATGTGGTAAAAACACATGACAAAATTTACCATCTGAATCATTTCAAGTGGGCAGTTCTCTGTGCGTTCTCAGTGTTGTGCAATGAATGAGCCATAGTCACTTAAATTTTTATTATGGAAATGTTTGAACATGTCCAAAAGTAGAGAGGACCGTATAATAAACTCTCATGTCAGCCGCTCCAGCAGTAGTGCAAATTTTGCCATCCTGTTTTATTTACCCACACCAACACAAACATACTTCTAAGAAAAACTACAAATGGAATAAATCACACCAATCCCAGACACTGTTATCAATTCACCTACAATCTACTTCAGCCTGATGTAGCGGAGCCCCCGCCCCTAGGACGCAATCTGCTCACCTGGAAAGTAACTAATTAGCAACACTTGTTGCCCTGTGGGGTGGCCTGCGGGCCTCTGGTCCCGCTCCCCACATAAGAACGCAGGATATGGCTAGGCCAAAAAGGAACACCCACGGAGCCATAGATGGGGGAGTCATACCATTATATTCTCTCCGGCAGCCGGGTGAGACACACGCAGTAGTAGCCACACGATCCATAGTCCGCCATTCACTTCTCTGCCTGCCAACCAACCACCCAATCAACGCAGCCCCGCAGTTACATCAGTAGCCAATGGCTAACCGGTTACAGCTGATGGCCAACCAATCACAGCTGATGGCCATTCACTACCCGAGCCAGCACCTCCCCACGCGAGGCCGAGAGCCTGGAAACTGCTCTCTGAGACTCTGTCCCCACACTTGTCAAGCCTCTGGTCACCGACCACCTACCCAGCAGTTCAAGCCTGACTTGGGCAGCGCCCTGCTTACATCCAAACTGGGCAGTTCACGCCCCAGTTCCCACGGGACCCACCTCCCCTCTGATGACCCTCAGACTGTCCTCCAGCCCACCTAACATGTCCTCCCCACACCTCCTCTGCTTCCTTCCAAGTCCAGCTCCAATTCTGTCTGCGAAACGACAGGGCCCTTTACAGAGCTCTCCCTTCCAGTAGCCGAGCCCACAGCTACCTTGTAACAAACACCTACGGCTCAGCTCTAACGACTTGCGATGCTCTGAGGAGTCGGCCCCTCTGGGACCTTTCTGCTCTGACGGGCATCTTGTTTTGTCCCTGGGCCTCTACCTGGTTCCCCTCTTCCTGACCCACCTCAGGTGCTTGACCTGGGGTCCTGAAACCGCACACGCTTTTCATACGCCCACAGGCCGTAATCTCCAGAGAGCGGGCTCTTGCTGGGTCGGCCTCCAGCTCCCCACTCCCTGGGACAGGACCCAGCACACGACTCCACAGCCGTTTCCTGAGCACCCACATTCTCCAAAGGCCCGGAGTGCCTCGTGCTTTTGGATGCACGCCTGGGTCATGCAGCCACCTGGTCACTGCTAGCAGCGTCACCCTAAGATGTGGTCTCTTGGTTAATTAGCCCTGAACTCCATGCTCTGGAGCCTGAAAGCCAGGCCTGCCCGGGACCTAGGTTCTGACCAGATCTACAACTTGCATCCAGGCAGGGGCTCTGACCAAAGCTGACCTCTCAGGGGTCATCAGCTTACAATAGTCTCATGAAGGGCTGTCTGCAAAAATCCTCTGGAGCTGACACTCTCTTACGTGCCTCTGAACATAATCTCACCCCCAGCTGGACTGCAAGCTCCTCATGGTCAAAGGCATCTAACACTGTCCACTGATCAGACACGGTGTGGGAAATCCATAAGCACTTGTCGTCGAGTCATTAATCCATGTCACTGGCATTCCAGGGGCCGAGACCTGGAGGTGTGCTAATGAGCAGAGCGAGTGAGTCCTGTCTTTTAAATCATAACCCAGAGCCACCAAGAGCCTGCTTCCCCTTCCGAGACGACTCCTGACAGTTTTTCCTAACTGCTCCTTGTACCCAAATACCTTTAAGGCAACTATACAAAACAACAGACGCTTGCTATGGTAAAGCACAGCTGCAGTTCAAAAACTGCAGGTGCCACTGGAGACCTGAGCCTGCACCTGCCGAGAGAAGTCCCTCAGACACCACCATCCGGAACTTACGCTGAAAGTAGAGCGGTTACTTCCCCATTCTTCTAGCCTAGCCAGGAGCCCCTCAGGAACCACAGAGGGACATCCTAATTGCATGGGCTGCTGCCGAAGTCCAAAGCCGTCTGCTTTCTAAATTACCGTTAGAAGCGATCAAACCACCTTTGACATGTATCCCTACCCACCCCTGGCAAACATCTGAATCAGTCAGTAACAGGCGAATCTTCACTGAGCTCTGTAAAGGACCAGTCCTCTCATAAAACCGAGGGATCTATAGTCCAGTTTCCTATTCTTAAGGCACCACACTTAATATGTATAAATTAATAATTTTCAAAATTAAAATAAGATAAAACACACTCATCACTAAATACATAAAATGGAATTTAAAGTTTCTTTGAAGGCTCAGGAATGAGCTCATGGGTTTTTTAGTGTCTTGGATGCAGTAATAATGACTCCTGAGAGTCAGACCGATATTCTGGATCCCAGCCATACAGCAGCAGCCTCACAGCTGAGGAAGACGGGGAGACACGAGCTCAGAGCCCCTCTCGATGGCCCGGCTGCCCAGCTGTGGAAGTGCAGTCAGCAGCAGCCTCCAGCTGTCAGCTCCCTCGGGGGATCAGCTGTAAAGGGCCGCGTCTCGGAGTTGACACTGATGCCCAGAGACCTGAAACTTCATCATTCCCCGCCGTTCAGAGTGGGGGTCACGCTGGGCCAGGGAGAAGAGGGAGTCCTGGCCAACATCTGGTTCGCAGTGGGCCCGTCCACTGGGTCTGCAGGTCACCTGCTGGTATGTCACTGAGATCGTAACTACCACGTCAGGTCCCTGGCCCAGGGGGTGAGACCTAGCAGAGTGGGGCAGTCCGAGCGAAAGTCTGAGCGTACACTGCCCTCCCCACAGTGCTGCGTCCCAGGGCAGTGGCAAAGAGTAGGACCTAAAGGGTGCAGGGGCGGTGGTCCCCATCCTGTCCGCCGAATTTACCAGTGTGTCCCCGACAGACACCAGAGGGTGCTGGAGGGAGCCTGCAGGCCACTGTCGGCTCAGTCAAGAAGGCAGCCCTGTCACAGACACGGGGTCCAATGTGGCACCTTTCCTGCAGCACAATACAGAACCATGGATCAAATGAATGCAGTTTTTCTATTCCAGTCAAAAACAACAACGAGGATCAGAAACAGTGTGCCTTCTACAGGACACGGGACAGTGTCCCTTTCCAGCTCTGCCCTGCCCTGTGTCACAGCACGCAGGGACTGGCCTGTGAACATTCCTCAGGTAATTAGCGATCTGTGACAAGCGGACCTCAGCTTGATCAGGGCGGAGCACAAGGCGTGGCCAAGTCACCGGAGACCTTGGTGACACACACGCTATGTCATCTGCACCCATAAGACGTTTAGGGGTCCAGAGGCCAGGTGCAGGCCAGGACACCCCACTGCTGAGGGGCAGTCCTCCACACATTTCTCGCACTCCCACACACTTCCTGGGCGTGCCAGGAATGGGAGACCCCAGTCACTCTTTAACTGGGCCATTGCTGGGTCCTGACTGCAGGGGGCAGCTGGAGGGGTGAGGAAGCCCCGTCCCCGGAGAAGAACAGGCTTGCTTCCAGGCTGCTCTAACGCAGCGGGTGCCCAAGCTCAGTGTCCCTCTCCTGTGATGCAGCCACTAGGAGTGCTGGCATCCAGCCAGGCCCACCGGCAGCACCCCAGGAGAACGTGGCTGGTGACACTCTGGCTACTTGTCTTGCTGAGACGTCTGTAGTATCCATGTAACTGAGATAAGCTAACATTTTAGCCTGCCCACCCCACCCCCCAAAAAGTAAGTGTCTCGGGCCTTTCACAGTTCTTGACGCCCACCCCACGTAAACCACAGATGCCTGCACTCTGCACCTCTTCTCACAAGGAGCACAAGCCCTGGGCCTCTGGGCGCTGTCAGACCCACCGAGTCCTACGGCTGAGCAGGGCCAGCAGCAAGCGGCTCCCAGACGGAAGACGGACACCCCGGACTGAGCTCCAGCGGCACCAGAGTCCTCAGGCCCTCGGGCACCCACTATGCCGGCCCTGCATTCCTCCCACAGCGCGTGTCTGTGGCTGTATTGGGGGTGGGGGATCCCATACGATCAACTGGAGGAAAAAGCCCAAGCCTGCTTTACAGACAGGCCACCTTGGTATGTGGGTACAAGCCACAAATTCATGGCAACTACATGAAAGACACACTTGGGTGGCATGACAGACGGCAGTGAGGGGCAAGCCTCCAGTGGGCGGGGCTTGGAGCAGCGCGGAGGAATATCGACTGTATGGAAAGAGACGCGGCACAAGGCTGGACTCGCCACAAGGCTGGACTCACCACAGACCCGACGCATGCGCAGTGTGAGTGGTCCAGCCAGTGCCAGGGCCGAGAAGGAAAGGCTGAAGGTCAGGACAAGGGCGTCTGCAGCACAGACATGTACGTGGATGGAAGGAGTGGGTGTGAGGGGTGGCAATGTCTGGAACACACGCTGTCACCTACCATGGAAGAGGCGCTGAACACCCAAGTGGACAAAGTGACCTGAGCAGCCAACCCCAGCCAACCTGTCAGCATGATGGACGCATGAACAAAGTGGCCACCAGGCACAAATGGGCCTGAGAGAGTGGGCTTGCACTTCGTAACGTTGCTGGGATTACCGATGCCAACAGAGGTCCAATCTGCCAGCAACAGAGACCAGTCCTGAGCCCCACTCATAGTAGCACAACTCACAAAGGTCGTGGTAGACGGGGAGCGCGGCGGCGAGCCCCTCTCCACGGAGGAACTGGCTGCCTGGCCAGAGGAGTCGCTGGCAACTCTCAGCCTGCAGCTGTCAGCTCCCCGGGGTCAGCCTCGGCTGCAGAGACCTCAGCTGCAGAGACCTCACCAAGTCACGGCCCTGGGAGCCGCCTGCATAGGGTGACTGAGCGAGCAGGGTACCACGGCCAGGACAGCACTTAACAGGTGACAGTCACGCCCCAGACCTCCCCAGTTGGACAAGGTGTGGTCGGGCCTGTACCACGTTTGCAGTCTTCCCCCGTCCAATCCTGCTGCTTCCCCCTTCCTTTCACAGGCAATGAGCCCTAATAAATACACTGCACCCCAAATTCCACTTCAGCAGCTGCTTCCGTGAACACAAGGCACAGCGCTACCTTGTACAGCTCAGAGGTGTGGGTTCTGGAGTCCCAGTGCCCAGGGCTGAACCCCAGAACGACCACTTCGCAGCTGGGAGGCAGTGGACAAGATTCGAGCCTCAGTGTCGTCACCCACGTAGTAGGCACGGAGAGTGACAGTCCCTCTGGAGGACGAATGCAAGAATTAAATGAGTGCCTTTCTCACTGGCTTTCATTATTAACCAGTCCTACGGTGCTTCTGCCCTCACTGAAGACTTGACTGGGTTGGTGATCTCTCATCTCATTTTTTGAACTCTTGAGTCTATAAATCTGGGCTCATTTGTTGAACAGAAATATCTGTTCCTACTAGCTGATAAAGTATTGCTTCTCTGCCAAAAAGCAGTGCTAACAGGGCAGAGCTCCAGGGCCACAAGGAGGCTGAAGCCGAAAGCTGGAATTCTTAGCTCTCAAATGCTGAAACTGGCCCCTTCTGTTTGCAAAGAATCAGAAGCAATGGGCTGTGGCCTCTGTCAGGTTCACGTGCAAAACCCAATCAGCGAAGTAGTCCACTTGGGGAAATCTCACAACAGCAAAACAGGGGTGGGAATTCTACAATACCACCTAAAAAGGCACAATTTTTTAACATCCAGGGGTTTTTTCGCCTCTTGCTTCCTCCTCCATCGCCCCCAGCACCCCAAGAATGTGAGACAGAGGATCAGCGGGTGGGATATGAGCAGAGCATTAGAGGAAGGAAACAGTCGGGAGGTGCCAGTGCAGGATCCGTTAGAATAAATGCCTGTGATTTCTCAGAATACTTCACCACCTGCATCTTTTGTTTCCTTCACAGGGAAATGAGGGGCGAGGAGGAGCTGCCTCCCGGCTCTTCCAGGTCTGGGTTTTCATGACACTCTAGACACGTCCCTCACCAATATCAGAAGTTCCTTAGGGGCTGGGCAATGCCACACACTGTCTAAATGTCTGCTGAATGAACTGCATTGAATTAATTGGTCTTAGGAGACCTTTCAATTATAAGTGCCCTTTGTTAAAAATTTAAAAAGTATAAAAAAAAGAGGCGAAGTAAATTTGTAAGAATCAATCCTAGCCCCATAACTGATGTGTAAAGTCAAGTTCTGTGCATGCAACACTTGGGGGTGGGGGTTGGGGGGCGGGGTCCATTCCAACTGACAAGAAATGGGGTATGTGGCAAAGAGAAGAAACAGGAATTTGGTGGCTTTTATTTACTTAATTTTGATTACTTGAGTTTTCCCAAGGTACCCAAGTCCACAAAAAAAAAATAAAAAAATCTGTTGTATGTCACATAGGAAAACAACATCTTCCTAGAGCTACTGTGCTTGAGATTTACGCTGGCTTAATGATTCGACAGAAATGAAGAGATTTTCCTTAAGACCAGGAGAGACGTTTTCTTTGGGGCCCTGAGATGTAAGTGTCAGAGTGGACGAGCGGAAGGACAGGCCCCTGGCGCACCTCTGGGGACACCTCTGGGGACACCTCTGGGGACACCTCTGGGGCTACAGGGCATGAGGGGGCTGGGTCGGAGAGGGGACAGGTTATTGAATCTGCGGCTGAAGATGCTTTGGTTTCTTCTCTGGGGACATTAAGTCCCAGCAAGTCTCACTCCCTGTGTGTGTTGGCCCAGCTGCACAGAAAGTCCCTCGAGCCAAGAGTTACCTTCCTTTAAAAGATCTCACTGGAACTACCGTGTTTCCCCGAAAATAAGACCTAGCCGGACAATCAGTTCTAATGTGCCTTTTGGAGCAAAAATTAATTAAGACCTGGTCTTATTTTACTATAATATAATTAATATAATATAATATAATATCTGGTCTTATATTAATTTTTGCTCCAAAAGACACATTAGAGCTGATTGTCCGGCTAGGTCTTATTTTCAGGGAAACAAGGTATGTGCCTGAGCCCCGATTACAGCAGGGAGGGGCACGAGGAGGTTCCGCTCAGCAATGCACAACAGAGGCTCCTGTGGGCAGGGTACACAGGGGACCCCAAAGGCTGTCCTGTCCCAGCATGATGCATCTGCCAAGTGAGAGACCAGGGTCTTCGGGAAGTTTGATCTGAGACTCAAGCCTGGTGAAGTCTCTCACGGTGGTGACCAAACAGCACAAAACACGGTTTCCAGGGACAAAGATGAGAGCGAGACGGGAGGCAACTGTGTGTGCGGGTGCCCGTCTCAGAGAGAGAGCCAGGAAGAGAGCCCTGGATCTCAGGCCCACATGCACAGCAGTTTCCCCTTTCTCACATCACTGCCCAGAGAAGACGATATCCAGAGGACACAGCGAGCTAAGCAGATGCCCTGGGCCCCCAAGTTTCCTTGAGAACTGAGGGATCAGCATCTCTTCACCAGCCCAGGAAGCGGCTCCGGGAGAAGAACCAGGGAGAGGAGTGAGAGGGAGGCTGGGGGAAGGTCCTACTCAGCAGGTCCTACTTCTCAGAGTCTCTGCAGCTTGTTGCCTCTGCTCCTCCCTTTCGCCTCCTTTTAGGGGGAAATGGGCGGTGGGCCTTAGGCTGTTCTACTCTGAGCACCAACAGTGCAGTTAAGGCCGTTTACAGGGAATTTCCGTTTTTCGGAGTCCACTTCCTCCAGGGAACCTCTGCTGGTTCCCCAGGGTCGAGGACAGGTCCTTCTTTGGGATCCTAGCGGCCTCCTTACTTGTCTCCCCAGGACACTCCCAGTTCCTCAACGGAAGGTTTATTTGTCACTGAACATCCAGCACTGAGCATTATCAACATCAGATTTTGTCTGCTGAATTTTGAAAACAAATAAAAAGAGCAGACTGCAAGTAAATACCAGTTAAGGACTAGCAGGAGTCCAGACTTCGGTGGTTCAAAGACGAGCGCCCCTACCAGGGAATCGGGACTAAATTAAAAGCCTGTCCCAGCACCAAGCGACTCCAGACCCCGAGCTCTGACACAGACATGGGCAAGACGACGGACAGGTGAAGAAACGCCATGAAACACGCAGGCAAAACCGGGAGTGTTTGCACTCCTGGTGCTCTGGTCCCTGACTATTCCCGTCGGACTCCAGGCAGCAACGGGGGTATGATGAGCACACAGTAGGTACTCAACAGATGCTCGCCGACCAATCCGTACATAATAACTGATCCATGATAGGCTCTACATTCATGGATTTTCAAAGCCCTCAACGGAAAGGAAACCTACAATTCTCAAAGGGAACTTCTCATGCAGTAGGCCTCAAACTTTTCTCCTGTACTTCACCGAAGAAGCCATCCGATGGTAAATATGCACAGGAGAGGGGGCTCAGACCACTGGTCATTAAGGAAATACATGCTAAAACCACACTCAGCTACCAGCACGTACCTATCAGAATGTCCAACATGAACAAGACTGATCATATCAAGTGTCAGTGAGGACGGGGAGCAGTTGCAACTCCCCCGTCAAACAGGAAAGTGAAATGATACAATCCCTTTGGAAAACAGTATGACAATTTCTTAAAACTTTACACATACACCTACCATATGGCCTAGATATTGTGCTCCTAAGTGTTTACCCAAGAGAAATGAAAGTTCATGCACATACGAAGACTTGTGCATGAATATTCACACTGGCTTTATTTGCAATAGTCAGAAACTAGAAACAACCCAACTGCCCAGCAACGGACGAATGGATAAACACACTGCTACATCCATTCAATGGAATACGATACAGCAATAAAAGAAATGATCTATTGATACATGCAACACTACAGATAAATATAGATGAATCACAAAATAATTATGCTGAGCAAAAAGGCCACATTTTTTTAAAAAGTATATACTGTATGATTCCATTTACATAAGTTTCTAGAAAATGCCAACTAATCTAGATGACAAAGCCCAATGATTACCAGGGGATGGAGGTGTGGAGAGAGCAGGATGACAATGGGGCAGGAGGAAACTTTGGGGGTGATGAATATGTTCATTTTCTTGATTATGGTGAGGTGATGGTTTCGCAGGTATATGCAGATGTCAAAATTTATACACTTAAGCATGTGCCAAAAAAAGACTGCATCAAGTCTGCGATGAGCTAAACTGTGTACTTCTGATTTACATGAATACATTTAAAAGTGTCCATAATGACAATGCAACATGCTTAAAGATACTAATTTAACTAGAAGGGCCAAATCACTAACGTAATAAAATAAAAATACATTCAAAGGAAAAAAGGAAAGTATCACCAGCCTGCCTTTTTCCGGGGCCCCAAGGGTCGTGGGCTGAAACTAAGCTGGTCAGGGAAAGGTACTGACCACACACTGGGGAGCTGACAGGAAGCAACAAGTCAGGATCCCCCTCCCTCTGAGTTTTAAATTCCAGCAGGGTCCCATCTGGGGCCCTGAGCAAATAAGCTCTTCCCCACAACAGCCATTCCCTTTGTCCTCCGGAGCTGACGGCTGCTTTCCCAGACACCCCTCCTGGAGCAGTGCTTGAATCCAACCTCAGACGAAACAGGAATCCTCCTGGGCACTGATTTAACATATGGACGACTGGGCCGCTCCACGCAAAGGGCTCCCATCCGATTCTACTGTGTAGCCGGCTGGGAGTGACTGGGGAAGGGCTGGGTCCCCACGTCGGGCTGGCTGATCCCTTTCTAGTCCACTCTGCCCAGCTGTCAGAATGCCCCCGGAGTGAGGACTGACCTGCACGGCTGGCAGGCCCTGAGCTCAGAGCTCCGCCTCGGTTGAGAAACCGCCTCCAAACAGAAAGACAAGGACCACTTCTTTCCGCACTACACTAACTTAGAGAGATGATAAACCTAACATCTCAGGAAGCCAGAAATATGTATCATGTTTTATTCTTAAAAGATCCTGGGTGTCTACGCGAACGAGGACTAGCAGAGTGAGCAGTGCCACCAGACCAAAATCCATTCTGCCGTAAAGACTCAAGCTAAGAGACAAAGCCATTTCCTATTCACACCTGTTCTCAGGTTACTGAGGTCACTGGACCTGCTCGAGCTCAGGAACAGTTTTCAGCAAAGGTGAACAGAGAAACTGGCTCACTGCTCCTTGATCACTTATAACCCTCAACAGGGACTTTCTGGGCCCAAATCTATAGGTTACTAATAGCCTACACGGCAGAGAAGGAAAGAGAGACACATCAAAAGACCAACAAAGTTACTTTCCATTTCAGGAAAGAACAGAAAGCTCCTCAGAGAGAGGCTCACTTATAACCAGCCTTGGTTGGGAATGGCTTAGTGTGAAATATTAACAGCCTGAAGCTCTTTGTTATGCAAAGAGGGATTAAAAAAAAGCTCCAGCTTCCATCTGATGAGCTACACTATATAACCACCCAGCTCTTTTCTTCCTTTGCCCAGTAATGGCCAGAGTGATGTAATAACCACACTAGACAGCTGTCTTCCTGGATAAAATCACCTTGTAAAGGAGAAATGCAATTAGAGGATGCAATGAAATATAATTTTTAAACTGATTCTGCAGGCTGCCACATTTGATGTAGTGCTTAATGGCCAGGTCCTTTATTATGGCTTTCAATTTTATACAATTTGATTCAGTATCTATAGAAGATACTGAGTTTTAAATTTTAACCTATGTCACAACAGGTCTGAAACAAATATACCCTGTTTCCCCAAAAATAAGACCTAGCCGGACAATCAGCTGTAATGCGTCTTTTGGAGCAAAAATTAATATAAGACCGGGTATTAGATTATATTATAAGACCCGGTCTTACATTACAGTAAAATAAAACTGGGTCTTATATTAATTTTTGCTCCAAAAGATGCGTTAGAGCTGACTGTCCGGCTAGGTCTTATTTTCGGGGAAACACGGTAGGACAGATGAGCTGAGAGGGAGGCCAGGCCCAGAACCAGAGAGTGAGGACCGATTCCCCCTCTGCGTGCCCCGCCCTGGGCACCCCCACATCCCCTGGCAGAGGCCACCCCCCCTGAGACTCGTGTCATCCCTACACCTGATCACCAACCGTTTCTTCAACCACAACCCAAGCTCCAGACCCATGTTTTAAAGAACAACTTGACTGTGAAAACTTTCCAATATACACAAATATAGAGGAAACAGTATAATGCGCTCATCAACATATTATGTTCTCATCATCCAGTTTCCACAATCAGCAACTATTTGTGTCATAGGTCCCTGGCTGCAACACTAAAGAAGGGGAGGCTGCAGTATCTGAAGACAAATTGAATCCATCATGACTTTTCACCCAAGGCTATGAACACCTCAAACCCATGCTTCCCGTGAACTCCTCTCTCTC
The DNA here is from genome assembly GCF_057876585.1 of Rhinolophus sinicus. Classification (NCBI taxonomy): domain Eukaryota; kingdom Metazoa; phylum Chordata; class Mammalia; order Chiroptera; family Rhinolophidae; genus Rhinolophus; species Rhinolophus sinicus. The sequence continues at coordinate 4,099,699 of NC_142516.1, read as the reverse complement.
TCTCTCTCTCTCTCTCTCTCTCTCTCTCTCTCTCTCTCTCTCTCTCGTCTGTTTACAGACAGTAGTGCCTCTCTCTGCACCTTTAGTCCCAGCTCGATCACGCATACACCTGTACAACGTGCTCAATCAACGCTCGCAGAGTGACAGGTATCACACACCTACACAGGGACCAAAGGTCCGGGTGGAGGGTCTAGAAAATCAGGCGGATCTGGGACTTCTGATGCTTCCCGCCCGGGGCAGACCCTTCTGAGGGTGGTGAACACGGGAACCCCGCTGGCTGAGGCAGGGGGGCGAGGCAGTTCTTCTGTCCCTCTGAACTGTGACAATCCTGACAAGCTACAGATTGCAGTGTGCGGCTATTAGCTGAACTAAACACGGTTCTCTCAAGGGGAGGAAAAAAACGATCTTTCACAACATATATGCTAATGAAGCACAGCGACACAGAGCATTTAAAACAAAATGTCCCTATATTTATTCTCCATAGATAGATTATTACATTAATATTTATGAGGGATTCCTCCTTTATTTCTCCCAGAGATTTTCCTCCTGCCCAAAGAAAGGGGATAAAAGATAAGTAACATGACCCAATTATCTTTCTTACAGATACAAAGCACTCCCTTATTTACCGGCATTCTGCTACTTGCTTCATCTTCCTAATATACCACTTGCCACACGTCAGCCCTGCTCATGAGCCCCCAGGCCCGCTGCTCCCTGTGGTAGCAAGGCCCCTGCCTGGTTTCCGGGCCCTGCTGGCTGCCTGAGCCTCCGTGTCCAATCCTACCCATCCCCCCGCAGCAGGGCCGGACGAGACCCCCATCCTCCCCCCCACAGGAGGACAGGACCAGACCCCCATCCCCCGCAGCAGGACAGGACCAGACCCCCAACCCCCAACAATAGGGCCAGACCAACTACAACTCCACATCCTCAGCTACAGGCATTTCTCTGTCTGAATGGCACCCAGTTCCCAGGCATTTAGACACCCAGCACCTACACTCCCTGCTCACTAAGAGCCATGAGCGGACACGCGCAGGCCCAGAACATCCTACAGAAGGATGCCGCCCACCTCCTCAGCCGGACATGCGCCTGCGCAGCATGGAGGGCCAGCCTCAGGGCTCATGCATCCAGCCACCAGGGCCTGCGCCAATGCTAGGCGGCAAAGGACACAGAGAGCCCCGGTCCCCAGCGAGTTTCCCGTCCACCCAGAACAAGGCAGACAGTGGCAAAGGCCGTGGAAGAAATGACAGAACGAACGAAAGCCTCACGGGAGTTGTGAGCTGCAGGCGTCTTCCTGTCCTGTCACCTCACCACATTCTTCCCTCCCCAGCCAAATACACAGGCTGAGAGAGACACTTTCCTTCTCCACCTGCCAAAAGCATGAGCACATGCACATTAAAAAGGACATCTCAAGAGCTATGGTGCCTTCTCGGGCCCTGGAATGAGAAACTTTCAAAAAGCAGGCAGAACAGGCAAGAGAGCAGACCGCACTCGTGAGGAGGGTTATTCTGGCCGTGGCCTCAAAATGCCCTCTGATCCTAGTTCAAGGCAAATGGAAAACAAACAAATGTGAACAGCAACCAAAGCAGAGGGAGAAAATGAACTGCTTGTGCAGCTAAACTTCTCCAAGCCGACTGGCAGGCCCGGGGCCCTCCCTGTCCCCACTCGCAGGCAGACACTGCAGGCTGGCGTCAGGGAGTCCCAGATGCCACCTATCTGACCACCAAGGGTTTCTTCCTGCCACTGTCCCGATGACCTGACAACAGTTTATAGCGTCCTCTCCCCTTTCCTAGTCACAATGATAAAACCTTCACAGAGCTCGGGATACCCGTCCCTACCAACCTTTAACCCTGCACAGAAAACGGCCTGAAACAAATAGATGGGAAACAATCCCATGGACCAGAATCCAATGAATTATAGGATTAAAGACCCGGATAGAGGTAAGTCCTGCTATGTGAACGTTCCCTGGCAAACTGAGGACACTGAACAAACTTGGATACATTTTTTGAAGGAAGCCTGGTATCCCTCACCATTCCTGGAGTGGAGACAGCTCCAGTCTTGTAGGAAAAAGACAAAGAAGTACTGAGCCAGACGGCTTACACATGCCTGATGTTAATAACTGAGCTTCCGTAGTGTTGGTTATTGGAAACTGATCTCTTCCTTATTAATATGGTCCCACAATGGAGAGAAAGATTTCTCCATGTTCTAGAATGCAAACAATGTTTTAATCTTTAATTATATTCTCAATTTCAACTCTTCTGGAGAGTTACAGCCACCAAGGCCAAGGATTATTTCTTTATTACAGAGTCTCTCCATGGTATTTAATGAATATTGTTACTTAATACTTGCCAGTAGGGAAAGAAGGAGTTAGTGAACTTCTCAAGTTTTGATGACTTTTCCTAAGACTTGGGAAACTTACAGCTGCAGAACTGTCTGTTTCCTTTCAGGGACAGATGGAACAGGCAATACACTTGCTCTGCTCCCAGCCCGAGCTCGGGGCAAATCCGCCAGGGCCCTAAGCATCTCGGGAACAGGAGACTCAGGAAACGGGGCCCTGGAGCGCAAAGGCTCACAGCAGTGAACCCGCTGGCTCCCCACTCGTGGCCGATCACTGCTGGTTTGCTCAGAAGCAGACTCGAGCACAGTGAAGAGAGATGCCAACTATTCTTGTTCAAGGCTCAATCACCATGTAAGTTGAATTTAATATCAACTTATCAACATGCAACAAATTCCGCCCTCAACCAAATAGCAAGATCCTGAGGAAGCAAAACAGAGCCCAATGATCAGGAAGAAAACAGGGTCCCCGCAAGGAAGCACGCTCAGTCACCACTCAAATGACATCTGTGGCAGTTTTCTAACGGCGCAGCAACTACAGCAACCTGCAGTTTCACCTCTGTGTGGCTGAGGAAGAACGGTCGTAACAAAGCAACAGAAAAGGGACACCGACAACGGCCAGGAAGCTCCGGAAGTGGCTCCGGGTTGAGAGCACTGCAGCCGCCAAACATCTGCCCGCTCGTTTAACCATCAGTGGTCACCATAAGGCCGGCCTCCTTCATCACCATCTCCGAGGACACTTAGGTCACTGCTTTGCTCCCCGTGATTCCTGTTGGTTTCACATTAAGCAGAAGACAACGTGAGCCTCTGCCTTTCCAGAACAGAAGCAGCTTTGGCCACACGTCTTGGAAGGAATCCAACCATCTGTGTGAGCACCGCGTGAAATATCAAGTCGACGGTCTCCTTGCGGGTCAGTTTGCAAGGTGGTGGCAGGAAACGAGCCTCTTCCGGGTAAACCCCAGAGCCCCATGAGTAGCCATTCTGAAGGCAAGCTGAAGTTCAAACCCTGGAACCCCCAGGGTGCGTGCATGTCATTTTCCGTCACCTCCTGAATCGCTGGCATTCCTTTCCAGCACACCTGTCCCGGTATGTGGCAGCTGCGCTGTTGTCGTTACTTGAACCCGGGGTAGGTCATCCGAGAACAGGAGCAGGAACTGAAGACGCCCTGTGGCCTCCGAGGGGTTACAGTATTGAAACAGATGAGAACTGCTGAGGACATGCCAGCAGTGGGCTCCAAACACCACCAAGGAAAACTTCAGTGAATAAACAACACAGACGACACAGACGAACCTCGAAAACATCATGCCAAGCAAAGAAATCAGAGAGAAAATACTGATCTGCATGACACCATGTGTGCAAACTTCTAGAAGGGACCAAACCAGGCTATAGGGCTGGAAACCAGACAGCGGCTGCCTGGGGTGGTTGAGAAACTGACGCCCAGTACAGGTGACTCTTTCAGGGGTTCTTCTGTAAAGAGGACGGAGAGGGTGGGAGCTGGAAGGAGAAGTGGCATTATGATCTGGGCGTTCTTACAGGAGATGCTTTGGGGTAAACATGTCTGCATACCACCAGGAATGATCCAGGAGAAAGGGGAGTACTGACGGTGCAGGAGAGAGACCAATGGAGACGCAGCTCGGGCTGGTGAGAGCGGGCCAGACCTAGGGGGCAGTGGGGGGCTGCTCTCGGCCAGGGACATGCACAGCACACCCGGGTGACTAGAGAGAAGGTAGCCTAGGGAAGGACACATACCCTCCATTTAGCAGGCAGGCACTTTTCACAAAAGATAACGGGAACAAAAGCAACTGCCTGTCTCCACAACTTCCAGGAGATGAAGGTAATATTCTTAAAAACTAACCTTTCTGTAAAACAATGTCTTTTTATTCCCTCAAACATAAATGAGATCTACGTGTGCAGAATAAGAACACAGACGAGCCTTCACTCTGCTACCGCTGATGGCCAGCATTCCATCAGGCAGAGCCTCTGAACCCCAGGAGTCCTGGGACATTCGGCTCGGCCATACTGATTAGACCAGCATCCATGGTAACACAGGACACGAGACAATGCATCATAACGCCGAGACAGCTGTCAAAGGGAACACAAGTAAACATGGCTCCTCTGACATGTAAATACAAAGCTATCTCAGTATGAACTTACAGATCCATCACACCAGACAGTCATTTTCCAGACTGAGCACAACCTACCAGGATCCAAAGCCCACCGTGCTTACCCAGCAGCAGGCACACAGCTCCTCTCTGAAAACGACAGCGTCCCTTCTGCAAAAGACAACTTAATGGGCACACTCGGGGCTGACGGGAGCGAGGCTGCTTGGTGAGTGCCCCCTGAAAGCTAACATGTGCTCGAAGATCTTCCAGCGCGCACAACACCTTTGTCTTGCTACAAGCTTCTTTGGGGGGATGACAGATATGAATCGCTAATCCCTCAAATCACTAATCCTACGGGAACTTCGGAGACTGCTGAAGCCAACTGCATTTGGAAACCAGCGCTGTGCAAACGGCCTGCATCCTTGCTGTGCCTGTGGCCTAGTAGGCAGAGCCAGGGGTTTGTTTCCTGCATCCAGGTGCTGCCATAAGCCAGTGCAGGAACCCATCGTCACGACATTAACCAACGCACAGAGTCCCAGAGGAGGGCGAGTGAGGGGCCCGGCCGCTGGTACTTCACTGGCCTCCTCCAGTTTAGAAATAAAACCTTTCCTTACAGTCCTGTACGCCCATGCAAGCAAGCATCTAGCTCTCTGAGTAGCGCCTCCATCCTTCAGAGCTGGCAGGGGTTCAGCTGGACCTCCCTACATGGATCTCTCAGGACCGTCACGGCTTTCTCGGGCACGGCAGGCTCATGTCACTAGGACTTGGCCCACTTTACTCTGATTCCCTCTGATTCTACTGGGAGCTTCCTAAAAACCACAATCATATCTCATTCCTCTTCAAATCCCCAGCACAGTACACAGAACCCACCACTAGACGGCCCGGGATAAGTGTCTGCTGCCCAGGTAACGGGATGAGGTTTCTAGGCTCAGCCCCTCCTGCCTCTGTGCAATGCCTCTCCTCACTGAAGGGGGTGGAAGTGACGCTGTGCGTCTTCTGAGGCTACGTCATCAAAGGGAAGTCCACTGACTCTCATTCCCCTAGCTTCTCATTCTCTTAGATTCCTTGTTCTGGAAGAAGTCACCTGCAAGTCATGACCATACTCAAGCACCCTGTGGAGAGGCCTGCGTCGAGAGGAAGTGAGGTCTCCTGTCAAAAGCACCAGCTTGCCCGCCAAGTGAGTGAGCCACCTTGGGAGCGACCTTTGAACCCCAGTCCAACCTTCAGATGACCGCAGTCCTGGCTGACATCTGACTGCAATCTTATGAGAGCTCTGAGCCAGAACCACCCAGGGGAGCCACTCGCAGATTCCTGAGGCACAGAAAAGGTGAGAGATTCTGTTTCCTGTTACGATACCAAGAAATTTGGGGGCAATTTGTTATACAGCAATAGATAATGTAGTAACCTTGGAGGATTTGGGTGTTGTTTTATAAGGGAGTTCAAGGGATTTTCCTAATGACAACGTTATTTTATGGTAATGCCACGCTTATAATAACAATTTTATAATTAATGCTCGATAGAATACAACCATAACATGGCTGATTAACATGCAAATTTAAACATTCCATAGATCAAATTACACTACCTTAAAATCTAACAATTACATTCAGTAAATGTTGAGATGCGATACAGAACAATATGATAATACAATCTTTTTTGGAGGTTGTCTTTTGTTTTGAAAAATTATGTTATATGTGTATAGAAAAAAGTGTAGAACAATATTCATCAATAACTTTCTCAGGGTGACACTATTATTAATTTTTCATTTTTGTTATCTTTTTTCCCCAAACTCTACAATATCTATATATTACTACTTTCCTATTTTTTAATTAAAACTTTTTACAATCCAATTAAGCCAGCAGCTATGTCTTATTGGTGTTTCTATTCCTGACATCTAATACAATAAGTGGCCCACAGTAGGTGCTCAATAAAAGTGGACTGAATGACCTTTAAATATAGATCCTGCCTACTGACCAGTTCTATTAAGGGATTCCAGGATAATGTAAGCCCCAAAAGCTCAAAGACGTGAAAAGGCAACAGTCAATTTTCACAGGAAACAGGCTACTAAGTATAGGAAATCATTTCAACGTTGTATTCTTAGGACACGTCGTTAACCACTCTTCTCTTTGAAATGAAGTATTTTGAGTGATTTATTATAAATTTATAATGACAGTTGCAAGCACCTCTTTTTTTTCTTTTTTTTTGGCATGAGAACAGAGTCTGTTGATTGCCTCGGTGCTTAAAATAGTTTCTAAGTGTCCTCATAATAGCATGTCACCTGTAAACAGGTTTCAAGCCAATGCAAATTAACAAATGGTGAACAGATGGACTAAGAACTGACTTTTGTCAAGAGAGAGTTAGCAGCAAACACTTTTTGGCTCTGGTCTTATGAGACCATTACAAAGTCTTTCACTTCTCGCCAAACATCTTGCCCCAGTAGACAATCCACGCAGGGAAAATGACAAGTTACAAGGCCCACTGGACTTCTGAGAGCTGAAAGTTGAGATGTGCAGAATCCCCACTCCCACACATGAGAAACAGACAGAGAAATGTTCCTAAAGAAGTTTTCTACCAAATCGTGAAGATCAAATCGTCTTGCATCATTCAAAGAAACTGTCGCTGCAGTCTCTGAAAAATCCGGCACCGGTGCATACAGCAGACAGGAGATAACTTGTTGGAGGCTGGTTGGTTGTCTTCATTCTATCCCAGACGCAAATGTTAACTGTGAACAAAAGCTGAAGATCACAGACACAGCGGTCTACGAGTGTCCCCCAATGGGAGAAAGACCCCAGCTCCTCACCGGCCTTCTCCTCCTCATCCTCCAAGTTTCCACCGCAGGTCATCTCGTTGGAGAGGCCTTCGTAGACACCAGATTACAGTTTCCCCCACTCACACTCCTTCCCACCCAATGTGTTCCCTTCCTAAGCACTAATTATAACCAGCAATTATTGTATTATTGTACTGATTAATTTGTTTAGAGCTGCTTTTTGGGGTCTTTTCCCCAGTCCACAAGAGGCTCAGGAAGATGGGACCCCGTCTGCCGTGCTCAGGCTTCTATCCCCAAAGCCTAGGACAGTGCCTGGCCGACAGCACGTACAATATATATTTCCTAATCAAACAGAAAAACCAATGAAGACAAACAACTGAGTCTCATCTACAAACACTCCTTTGGACTGGAAATTTTAAAATGTAGTTTGTAACTGAGGATGTAAATGAAAGAGGGTATAAAAGGAGGGCGGGACAGGCTAGGGAATATGTGTCATGTCCAAGTCACGCCTTTTGGGAGTCCTGCCCTCTCAGGGGAGGGTGCACGCTGAGAGGAAAGCTATCAGCAAAGACGGCCGCGTTCACAGCTCTGACTCCACACCACTGAGTCAGCCTTGGTCCTCATCTACGGCTTCTCATACAAGATAACCCAACAGGTAAACGAATCGATTGTGACATTTTAGAAGGAATACTATGCAGCAACAAAAAAGAACAAACAACCTGGATGAATCTAACAGATTATGTTGAATGAAAAAAAAGCTGATACACAAGATTACATATTGTGTGATTCCATTTATAGGAAGTTCAAGCGCAGGTAAAATTAATCGTTCAAAGAAGCAGAATAGTGTTAAACGTGGGGAGGAGGCAGCACACAGACACACTGGGAACGCGAGGCGGAAAACTACGGGGCTGGGAAAGTGATGGCCCCACGGCTCGATCCAGGGGGAGCTCCACGGAGGCATACACGTGTGAAAAAAATGATCCAAAGCGAGCCAGCAGAGATTCGAAGGCCAGCCTATCAGATTCTCAGGTGGCCTGCAGCTTATTATAATATGCTCCTCAGCTGCCCAATTTGTAAAATAAGGACAACTGCACTTACCCTCTGCCTACTATGAGGATGTGACAAGGAAACAAAGAATAAGCTATGAGGGACCTTAAAATCCTCCGTGAAAGTCACACATAGAATACGTACATCGTGAAGTGCACTATAACTGCTTCATTGAAGATCTACGCAAAATACGGTACCCACGTGCCTGGATTCTAATCTTAACAGATACCGTTTTTAAAGAAAGAAACCACTTGGCAAAAATAACTTTCCATTAGCCAAAAACAAGCACAAAGCTGAGTTGGCCAAGACAGAAGGCCTTGTTCAAAGCCGCTACTCACTGAGGTGGTAACACGAGGGTGGTGGGCTGCGCCTTTGGTCTCCGTTTAGCGGACACTCCCATCTGGTTAGCAGAACGTTTCAACGACTGTTGATTCAAAAGGCCAGAGGCCAGACCCGCGTGGTACTGCAACTGCAGGGAGAAACAAAACCAAGGGAAGAACAGTAATGTTTGGAGAAAGCAGCGCAAGCGTGTTCAACTATCAATACTTGCTACATCTACCCCTTTAGAATATTGTAAATCATTTCAAATACTGCTGCTAACAATTTGCTTCAAGGAACGTATTCATAAGGAGCTAAACAGAAAAACAGGAAAAGAAACATGAATACGATTGTTCATCACAGCATTACACAATGATGAAGAACAGGGAACACTGTAAATACCCAACAATGACTAGGAAATTGTTTAAAACATAGAAAGAATTTGACATCATTTTGTTGAAAAGGAAAAAAACAGGTCCCATCATAAACACGGAAACACTTAAAAAGATGTTTTCTAAAATGCTGACAGCGTATTTCTAAGCAATGGAATTTGAGTAATTTTTATTTTCTTCTTTATTTTTCACCACTATTCATACATGTTTTATGTAAATGGTTTTAAAGCCTATGCCATTTTTTATAAGAAGATCCAGAGGCATTTGGTTTTCCGCATGGAGGCGGCCACGGTGCAACTTTCCTCAGTCGTCCCGAATGTGAGTCTATCCAACACCAGCCACCTCCACCATGCCTGTGAAGTCTGACCCCAAGGAGATCCAAGTCGGATGCCTGAGGTGCACCGGTGGGGAAGTCAGTGCCACGTCTGCCCTGGCCCCCCAAGATGGGCCCCTGGGTCTGTCTCCAAAAAAGGTGGGTGATGACATCACTAAAGCACCAGTGATTGGAAGGGTCTGAGGATGACAGTGAAACTGACCACTCAGAACAGACAGGCCCAGACTGAGGTGGTACCTTCTGCCTCCACCCTGATCATCAAAGCCCTCAGAGAACCACCAGGAGACAGAAAGAAGCAAAACAACAGTAAGCACAGGGGGAATATCCCTTTTGATGAGATTGTCAACATTGCCTGAGAGATGTGGCGCCGATCGGTACCTAGAGAACTCTCTGGAACCATTAAAGAGATCTTGGGCGCTGCCCGGACTGTGGGCTGCAATGCGGTTGGCCACCACCCTCATGACCTCATAGGTGACATCAACCGTGGTGCCGTGGGATGCCAGCTAGTTAAGGATTAAAGGAAACTATTTCAATTGAAGATCATTTGACAATCAAAAAAAAAAAAAAAAGATCCAGAGGGTTTCCTTAAAGATAAATTCGTTCTGGGAACTCTTGCTACTCTCATCCTGCTGCAGTAAAACAAGAGCCTAGCAAGGTTTATCATAAACACTCGCAAACATACCACAGCGTTCAGAAGCATTGGGCCTGTTTTCAACGGTTAAGATACAAGTGTCCAGCGTAAGAATAAGCTCGCTTATTCATCAGAATAATGTATTTTACAACAATGTATACAAATGGATACGGGCCCATTGAAGAGACAGGGATGGCGAAGGTAATTTCCCTCCCGTACGTGTAGCTGGAATGCAGCAGTGGGGAGGAAACAGCACACTTTTCATGGGCTCAGGGCCAGCCTCCTTGGCTCTGTTCTGGACGAACTGCTGAGCTCCGAGGTGACTTAGGACACGTTATCTTACTTCTCTAGACCTCAATTTTTCATTGGAAAAGAGAAATTGAATTACCGAATTACCTAATTCTAAACCAAACAGGACCTTTTAAAAATTCCACCTTATTGTTTATAATTTACATGGAATAAAACGCACACATTTGAAGTGTACGGCCTGACGAGCTTTGATGACGTACACATGCCTGTAAACCTGCATCAAGATACAGAAATTTTCCATCACTGCAGAACGCTGCCTTGTGTCCCACGCAGACAATCCCCAGCCCCAACTCCTACCAGCAGGATCGTTGGATTTAAAATACACCTCTTCTCGCTCATTGCCGAACGAAGCTTACACTCAATCTGACACGGGACACTGATCCCTACCTTCCTTTTTAATCCCATACTTTTGTTTTTTAGATCCTAAGAGTTGTCATGAATCGCACGATAATAAAATTATCCTTGAAAGGGATTCCAGTTTTGAGCAGATGTAAATAAAACATTCAAATGTGAAAACGCCAAGCTAAGAATTTGGATTGAGACCATTTATAACATCCAGTATGCTTCTCCCTCCCTTCTCAAATGAAGCAAGGTCTTTCAAACATTTATTTAGAATTAACTGAACATACAAAAGTAATTCATTCTGAGGCTCTGAATCAATTTCTTTTCAAATGCTCTTTAAAGGATAGATTTCCTTTGCAGAGTCAGCTACATTACGGCTCATGGTAATGAAACTGGTGACCACCATTTAAAAGGGGTTGGGCCCTGGATGCAAAGGGTAATAACGTTCTGAAAAACACATGGACTCACTAAAGCCACTGGGCTGCACACAAACAGGGAGTGAAAGAAAACAAAACCCAGTGAAATGATCTGCTTCTTGAAAGCGGCTACCAAAATGAAGATACCCAGTGACCCAGTAAGACTGACATGTCTGTGTTTGGAGGAGCCTCCGTATTGCTTTGTAACAGCTTCTTGACTTACGTGGTCGATTTGCTGTGGGGCCCTATGGCTGCACAACACAAGACAAAGATGTATCACATTCAAAATAAAAATGGAGCTCCTCTCACGGTGGAGAAGGGGGGGCATAATGTGGCTTTAACAATTCATCTTAGACCAATGAATTTTGTTCAAATTTGTTTTTCTGCTACAGATTTCTTCAATGGGAAATCAATGGGAGCAAGGGACAGTACAAGTTTGAAAGACAATGTTTCAAAATGTCAGCTCCTTGGGTTTCGATCTTCCCCACCAGAATTTGCAATGAGAGCAATATGCACGGGGCTTTATGGAATCAAAGGGAAAGACAGCTTGGCAGGGGTCCCCTCCTGGCTCAAGGCATCAGCTCTCCATTTGGCTCTCCTCTTCTTTGTATCTTATTAGGGTCCATGCAAGCTCAGCCATTCCGGCCCTGCTGACTCTCTGAGTGGAAGCGTCCTGCTAACTATGCAGAGTGGCAGGCTGATTTTGCCCACCTGGCATCATTTTGATCATTTGTTCAAACAAACAAGCAAAAGAAACACAAAACAGCCAAAATGCACGCTATCTGCTACCCGTCTTTTAATGGGGTTCCTTTAAAGCCTCTACCATCTTGGACAGTCTTGATGTACACTGCACCCTTGAGAGCGCACGTAGATGGAAGGACCCCTCTGCCCAAAAAACAAAACCTGCCCTTGAAAGCTGACTCACAGTGATTAAGTGACATTTGTTAATCATATATACTTATCCCAGTTTCCAGGAACACTGCCCCGACTGTCAAGATCTATACGGGGCCCATTAAATATTTACCGAACCGTCTTTATAATGGGAGAAAAGGTCAAAGTTAATAAAACTGACAGGCAGCTCCTGTCCGACTGGATTTATACATTATTTAAGCACCAAACACTCCATTCCATGAAACAGTTTAGATCTTGGAAAACAGCCGCTCAGCCAATGGTTCTCCAGCAGCAGAAGGGCGTCCAGAGCCAGCCCACAAATGAACAGGAAGAACATAACAGCACTCCCAAAGATACTGCCGTAAGTTTTCAACTGCAGGCTCCATAATGTTTTCTGTAAAAATGTATTTCAATAAACACACTCTGCTCCCAATGTCTGTGGCATGGAAACAGCTCTATTTCAAAAAGCAACTTATCAAAGTTCTAACGTGATTTTTCTCCCCAAGATCAGTTTTCCACTAACCAGCAAGAATAAAATGAAAGACGGAGAGAAATCAAACAACCTAGTCTTTTCACTCCCACATCTTACAGCGGTGGGGAAAGGGGGCTTTTATGTGGCGGGTCGCGGTACGGGGGTCTTTGTTAAGTGGTGAGCTGCCACGCCGCAGTGGCAGTGTTCTCTGGGTTTTCAGGACAGTCCTCTCAGTTCCAATTTTGCTGTTAATATCCACCTTCTATTTCCTATGACCGACCTAGGACTTTTCTGTCAGTTTGCAACCTAAAGCCCTCTCTAATCAATCATGTCTACCTGTTACCTCTATACATGGGAAAATCTCAACAACTCATAATGATCTGAGGAAAACAGCGTTTAGAATTGGGAAAACTTTGAGGTACTATTTTCAAAGTAATGCTGTTCCAGTAATATTAAAACATGCGAAAGTGCCAAGAGCTGTCGGGGGTGGGGGGGTGCTGGTACTCTCTGATGGCCAGGCTAAGAGCCTCTCGAATGAGAAATGACACTTTGGAAACGTGCTCCTGGGCTCAGTGTGATCTCACACTCACCCCTCTGTCGTGTTCTCTCCAAGGACCCACCTGGCTCCAAAGCCAGAGGCCTCTGCTTGCCAAACCATGAAGTGCTGAAGTAATGTCCCTACGACTTCACACGGTCAGTTAACAAACCCTTTTCCCCTGGGCAGCCTGGGTCTTCACAAATCTGTTCTTTAAAGAAGTCCAAACTTAAGACTCAAATTCAACTGGCTTTAATATGCTTCAAATTACAAATAACATATACTGGAAGGAAATGATATGAAAGGAAATTACAAAAAACAAGATTCAAATACAACGTTTCTGACTGAAATCTTGGGTTCAGAAAATCAGGTGAGCAACGATTCGCCCCGCCCCTCAAATCTTCCACACGTGATTCTAAATGCCCCTTCCTACCTGCTCCAGAATAGAGGAAGGATACGGTTTGCCATGGACAGAAGTGCAAGAACACAGAAGGATATTCATCACACTGATCACATTCAATGTACTAATTAAGCCAGTGGCATTCATTAGGCCCAGTACTTGAAAGCTGCAGTGCATGCTGGGACCTCCCGAGGGTCCACGGTACAGCAGCTATTCCTACGTGACACTGTCCCACCCGTGCCATCTGGCTGGAATCCCTCCCTAAGAAAACGTGACATTCAAAAATCTCAAAACTTATAAGCAGATCAATCAAGGTTTGATTCCTGCCCCTATGAAAGTCAGTACTTCCTTCTTAAGGATTCACCAAAGGCTTCTGGGTTGGGGTGGGGGCTGCCTCTTACCCTTAGGGCATGGCTCACTTTTTAAAAAAAAATCACTGTAAGTAAAATTACATAGAAGTTGGTAAGGAACACTAGTAAGACACACTGATGCTTCTAGCACGTAAACCCTCTGGATGAAGAACGAGGCAGAACTAAGTTGTAACAAATCCTGGCCGGCTTAGGCTTAGGCCAGAGGGCCCACGGGAGGCAAGGAAGGGCTCCAGGGGCTAGGAGGCCGGCCATCTCCTTCTCCACGCACCGAGCTCCTGTCTGCAGGGGGACCTGTCACCCAGGGAAGGCAGCAGCCTCGTGTTGTTTCTGGTGCAGGCGTGAGGCTGGCCACCGAGGGAGACGGATGTGGAGGGCACAGACCTTGTCATTGATTGCTCTGTATTCTCTACAATGTCCAGCACAGGGCACTGCCTACAGGCGACGCTAATGAATCTGTCAACTGACCCACGGAATGGCAGGTGAGTGACACTGCTGCGGCCAGTCCAGGGTACACAATGGCTCCATCACAAGTCCTCTCCAGGCTGGTCTCTTAGAAAAGCAAACACGCTGCTTTGCAGGTGTTCACTCACTCATGACAGAGCCGAGAAGGAATCCTCTCCTCTTATTCTAACGGCCCCATGAGGTGTGTAGGTCTGAACCCCTATCCAGGCTTGAGCTCAGGAAAAGGCATCCATAGAGACTGCACGCGGATTATTCAAATCAGAGAATTTCATGTCAGAGGAAGGCCTTGGAGAGGCCACCCCACCCCGTTCCCGTTTTATACTAGAGGAGACACCAGCCTTCGAAGAGGTGGCTGGCCCAAGGTCACACCTGGTTAGAGGGCGCAGGCCTTTCAGGGTTCACCTTACGATCTGTTTCCTGTGGGAGCAAGTGTGCTGCCTGTCCTAAGCAGAGGAGCTAGCATTTGTCACCTCTGCTTCAGCAAGGAAACAACGGATCGTCTGGGACGGAACCGGCCCGCGCTTGGGAGCAATCTGCTTGCTGCACCGCCCGTTCGCTCCCTTCACTCTGACCTCTTCAAGCACGGAGATGTCATGTGTTTTCCCTTCCTGACTCGTCACGGCTAACGTGGGGAGTTTCGGGAAGTTTTAAATCTTACCATTTTCAGGTTTTAATATCATTCAAGGTTAAAAAGTAAGTCAAGATACCCTTGAAATCTCAACATGCCAGAAAACCTAACTTCTGGGCTCAGCAGTAACACAGTCACCCTTCCAGCAGCTCTGATGTTGCTCTAAGATGAGGCAGTTACGCCGCTGCCTAAGGGGGTCTCAGACCTTCTCCACTGTCCCGAGAAGCCACGTGTACAATCCGTTTCTACTTAGAGATTCTCGCTGAGAATCTGTGTAACACATTGTGTTAGTAACGAGAAAGGACGTTACCCACGTGGCCTCACGCCCTCTCCGATCACCGACCAAAACAGCCAGAGCTGTTGACTCGAGTGCGTTGAAAATCCCTCCAAGGTGCAACAGAACATGCCAAAGCTCTCAGCCCAACCAGAGGGCACGTGACAGCGGGACCAACCCGCACCCCACGGGCCAGGACGTGCGCACGTGGCGTTGTGGGGGTGAGGGGCTGGTCTGAGAGCCCCACACACTCGTATTTCCCCTAAACTATTACACTTTCAACTAGAACAAGACGTGTGCAAACCCAGAACACTTCATCACCAGCCTGAGCTGCGGAGACCTTTGCCCCTTCATTACTGAAATATGTTTTGTTTTCCAGCTAATGAGAAAGAACCAAGTGTTACGACAAAGCGCTGGTCCTTCTTTTGAACACGGCTCTAAGGAGAGAAACAAGCCGGCCGGCCTGGTGTTATCTGTGCCAAGCAAAACAGCTACAGAAAAGTACCACAAATCTAATTGTTGTGCTTTGGGTTTTATCTGAATATTAGACAATGGTATCAGCTTCTTTTCGCCTTTTATCTCCTAACGCTTCTTTCAAATAGCCAATAGTAAAAAAGAAAGAAGAAAGAAAATAAAAACCACCTCAGACTGAGCTTCTATGGGTAAATGATCTTTTTACTTGGTCAAAACAACATCAATAAACCATAAGAAGGAAGCCTCCAATTTATTTGCCTATTTGTTCCCCACTGGGAAGCTGGATTTCAGGCCTTTCAATTACTCTGAAAGCAGGACACGGAATCGGCCACGCGTCCTGCTCAACTGTAGCACCATTTCCATGTTAATGCCATTTAGGTTTCTTTTGCCTACACAGAGATCCTCAAATGTCCGAACTTCACAAACTGTCAAAGAAGTAAATAGAGGATGGACGGCAATCTTCTGCTTTCTGAAAGATCTGTAACGGGTGGGGTCTTTGGGAACGGTTCGCCTGGGACAGCCCAGAACTCACACCTTTATTAATAGGCCTTCCTCCACCCGGCTCCTACTCACACGACAGCTGTAACATGTCACCACACTTCAAAGATGCCAATCAGCTAGAAGAGATATCACTCAGCTCTCTGAACAGATTCACGAACACAGCAAACTGTGACTGTGGCTAAAAATGGAGGCAATGACCTTCACAGCGACTATTTGTAAGAGAGAGAAATAAGACAGAAGCAAACATTAAGAGAAAAGCCCGAAAGGGGGACCCCAGCACGGGTGTTTGCCTGTCTCCTGGAACCACCTCGCGTTCGCACCAGGCTCTCAACCTATCTGCCCCACATGCCCTAGTCACAAGGAAAGACCACGGGGGAGGATCACCTGGCCACTTAAGAAGGTGCAACAGGAAATACAAATACGATCACGGCAAAATCTGACCATGCACCAATGAGAGCATGCTCCAGTTTCTCAGAGGATGGCGCCAATGAGTGAGAACATGGCCTCTGAAGCGGGGCGTGTGGTGGCAATCTTGTTCCCCTCGCTATTAGAGGAAGAAGTCCACGTCCGTTGTGTTCTTGTCTCCAACTAAGCTTCAGAATAATCGTCCATGTACACAGGATACTATTCCCAACAAACACAATGTTACTGAGCAGGCAGAAGTCACAGGGAAGAACGACACATCCTAGAGTTACTGTCAGACTTCCACCAGAAATGCCCGACACTAGGTTCTACAGGTCTTCTTAAGGCCTGGATCAACCGTTCAAAAAGTGAGGCTAGAATTACATCTAAGGCCCCTTCTAACATTGGAATTCTATAATGTCATTAATATTTCTCTATGAAAACACAGTCTGAACATGACTTTCTAGTAAAAAAAAAACTCAACACTGGTAAAATGTAAATATACTTATGAAATGCAAACATTTTACTAGTCACCACAAGTCTTTAATTAAGGCAGTTGGTGAGGGGCTGGGGAAAGGGGTCTCTGATGCCCGATGTCTGCTATCAGCGGAAACCTACTGCAACGCTAGGGCCTAACACATACCAAATGTTTATTGACATACAATATTTATTTGTTATTCTGCTCAAACATGCACAGGAGAGGCATGGCGAAAGAACTGAATATTCCCATACAATATCTATGCTGTGTGTGTGTGTGTGTGTCTCCCTGGATATTTTTCCCCAAAAAAGAAAACAGAGGTTTTTCAAGAGAGAAATGAGTAAAATGCAAACCACTGGATGCTTCTATATCTCAAATCTAGGCACTAAATGCCAAGCATTAGTCATCTGTCTCATTATCAGTGAAAAGAATGCAGTCAAGAAACCAATAAAAATGATTTCTTTAAATTACCAGTCTGATAAATATAAAATTATGATTAGGTTACTATCAGCTTCTTTCACAGGTAGTAAAAATGATTCCTACGTGCCTCCTAGTCAGTTTACATTTAGTTGAAGAGTTGAACTCTTCTTTCTTCCAACGTCACACAATGACGATTTCTGCTTTAAGCACCACTTTGCCACCACCATCAGAAGCAGCTCTCATCAGCTGCCTCTGCTCCTTCCGTAAGCCAGCTGTCAACTAGGGAGGCAACTGCCTGCAAATCAGGGACGTGCTTCGCCTTCCTTCCACCCCTGCTTACTTGAGATACGAGGTAGGGAGAGGCCGGAAAGAAGGAAAGGTAGCACAGGGAAAACTCAGAAGGAAGAGGAGGGGGAAGAGGGAGCCACGTGATCGCTGACTGTAAAAGACATGTAACTGTGATGTCAGACAAACTGAAAATAACAGGAGTGGAAGCAAGGAACAGCGGCTTAGTTTGGAAGCCTGGAAGAACAGGAATCAGGAAATGGGAGAAAAATCAGGAAATGGGAGAAATACATTTAGGGAGCTAGACACTTTTCCTTTAGGCCTTTTGATTTTTCTTTTTCATAAATTTTATTGGGGAACATTGGGGGACAATGTGTTTCTCCAGGGCCCATCAGCTCCAAGTCACTGTCCTTCAATCTAGTTGTGGAGGGCGCAGCTCAGCACTAAGTCCAGTCGCCGTTTTCAATCTTTAGTTGTGGGGGCTCAGCCCACCATCCCACGTGGGAATCAAACCAGCAACCCTGTTGTTCAGAGCTCGAGCTCTAACCAACGGAGCCATCCGGCTGCTCGGGAGCCACATTTCTCATTGATCATTTTTAACAACTGCCTTTTCCCTTCAACAACAGGAGGAATGAAGCCTGGTGGCTTAGAACCACTAGTGGGCAACGGGTCCGAGTGGCAACTCCTGTCCTTTGCACTCTGTCACCAAGCAGCAAAGGTTAAAGCTCTGCAGGCAGTGCAGCCTGGTGGGCAGGAGCCCGAGCTTCGTAGTCAGGCAGCCCTGGGTTCCAGCCCCGCTCGGTCAAGCACGAGTTATTCTGGGCACTGCTGGATGGATCGTCTCTCCTCTGGAGTGGGCTTTTCAGCAGCCCAATATGAAAAACAAAAAACGTTTATGTCATCAGGACCCAGTTATTTTCCTGTTGAGTGAGCACACTCCCTAAGGCAGGCTTTCAAACTCCTAACTCCACGGTATCGTCGGCTTCCTTTTCCAGATGGAGAAACAGAAGAGAGTTGCAGGAACGCAGTGATGCGATATGTGCAAAAGCCGCCAGCGCCGCGCCAGCACACGGCAAACACACAGAGCAGTTCCTGTGAACATCAGACGGGACTGTCCCTCTCACCATGCCAGCAATGACTGCCTTTTCACAAAACTGACTAGAATTCTCATTTTTAATCAAATACTGTCACCTTCGACATGTCAGACAACAACGTGGTGAGTGTAACGGGAAAAGGAGCCACCAGGCTGTTCTGCACGAGTAGCCGTGTTGAGGAGGAAACAAGCTCGATTCTCCTGTACCAGGAAGCCGAGGAAGCGAATCCCTCACTCGGGTGATGCCTCCTGGCCGGCTGAGGAACTGTCAGCAAAACCGAGGACAACTCTGTGAGCCTGTGGAGACGCTGTAAGCTCCGAAATGAAAGGCAGCCCAGAGGATGGGCGGGAGGCTCTTCTCCTAGGCTGCGGAGGCTGTTCTTCTTAGTCTACACACAGCCCAATGCCGAAGACGTCGCCTCAACCCTGATGCACTGAACAATCTAGTTGTGGAGTCTTTCTCACGCAGCTAACCGGGTCCTCAGCTCTGGGACATCAAAGTCTCTCTGCAGACCCCCAGAGGACATGCTTCCGTCTTTGTAGGATTGGAGAAGGTTTACTGTTGCTTTAAGGTCTGACTGTGGTTGTCTACACAGGACGTATGAGAAGGCAAAGCAGGCATCAGCCTACGCGGTGTGATTTCCCTGCAATAAATATGGGGCTACGTTTTTTCTTTTGTAAGGAAAAAAGAACCAAAGTCATACACACTAACAACAGTGGGTATGTTTTTGGTTTCAAATGAACAACAGATCAGAATGAATTTTCTACAGATCAGCATGATGCAGGCGTGATTTCTACTCATCTAAATCTCATTAGGAATGCACGGACGCAGTCCGCTGTCTGGATTCTGGATCTAAATCACAGGGCCGCTACTTAACCGAGTGGGTAACCTTGGGTGACTTACTCAACTCTCTGGAGCCTCAGTTCTCTTCTCTTACTGAGACTAATACTGCTTCTCAATATTACCTGACTACTCGCAAGGCGATCTGGGATTTCACTGAGCAAAACCCCCCTCAGGTGCCTGGAGTTGGTGAGGAGTAAGGACAGGAAGTGCTGAGCAAGGGGGCGGGCAGGAAATACACACCCAATAAATGTTAACAATGCTTATTATTAAAAGACTGAGGTTCTTGAGCCATTAACAATTAGACTGAGCCAATAACTGGAAGGCCTTGCTTCTGACAGACCAAGAAACAAAGAAAAACTCTTAGTGGAGAGGGACCAGTGAAAAACAGGCCTGTTTCTGGATGAACTGGATGTGAGGAAGGGGAGTGTACAGGGATGGCTGGATTGAAAGAGTTGGGTCCCAGCTCTGACGTGTAAGTTACTTACTCCCATGATGCTTTGCAACCCTACTCAAACTTGCCCAATTCTGCTGTGAAGAACAAGCCAAGCAAGCAAAATGGGGATGAGCAGCAGCCAGCTAGGAAGGTCAGAGAAGGAATATTAACGGCACAGCTGTCACGAACCGCTCCAGCCAGTGGACCATCCCAGACGTAGGAAGTGGCCTCTGGGACCAGGTGTAGGAAAATAAGAACAGGCAACTGGTGCCACATCCAAGGTTTCCTCTTTGTCCACAATACTCAAATAGGCTACCTTCCCCCTTACGTATCCGGCATGTAAGGAGCTGAGAAAAGCTGCAGCTTGTTCAAGCCCGCCCGGAAGCCTTTCTGAACCAGCTCTCACAGGGCTGGCCACAGTACACGGTAACATGCTTTTCTGTGTACCTACCTTCACTCTTATTCTGAACCGCATGCCCCAGAGAGTCAGAACTGCCTCACACAATTGTACACGCCCCACAGGTGTGGCAGAGGCGCCGACATGGAGATTCAGCACCTATCTGCTGAGGGTGGGCTGGCTTGATGGATGCACATTACAGAGCTAGACATGGATGAATATACAAAGGAATGTCCTCTGCTTTTAGAAAGAAGGTCCAGACCTGCCTCGAGCATAAGCCGCCGAGCAGACCGCCCTCGTCTTCGCTGCTGCACCCCCAGGGTCCTGACAGTGCTTGGCCTAACAACAAAACAGCACCAGTGTCAGCCAGTGCGGACTCACCGTGAAGTAGGCGTTACTGTGATTCATTTACTTCATGAGTCTACACAACCACCACTTGACAGATGATGAACTGGAGGCACAGGTGGTAAGTGGCTTGCCCAAGGTCACAGAGCCAGCAGGTGACAAGGTCTGGATTGGACTCTGCATGGTCTGGTTCCAGGGTCCCTGCTCTGTAACCACGACACACCCAGCCTCTCCAGAACTTAGTATGTTCTCGGCACGTCTTTTTTCAGCAAATGAAACCTAACTAAACGTCCGAGTGTGGGAGGAATTTGGAGGCGGAATCACCACCGGGCATGAGGTCCCTGGGAAGAGGGGGATGATGGGGTCCACTGCCCCCCAGCTCCTGGCTAGGCCTTGTGACGCGGCAACGTGCAGTCATATTCAGTTATTACTAATAAAGCTTTGCTGGGCGGCGGCGGGAAGTGGAGGCGCGTCCACAACCAGGCCTCCCGGGAAACGGGACCGGCTGGCGGCCGCTGGGCAAACAGCCCCACATGCACCGGCCGCTCTCCCTGCGCAGCTGGTTCTGGCTTCTGGCCCGCGGCCCACTGGCTGCCTCTCCGTCGTCTACGCCACCAATGGCTCTCGCACCTTCCCGTCCCCAGGCCTCCGCCTGCTGCTGTGAGTGTGCGAATCCACAGGCACACACCTTGTCACCCACTTAGTGCCTTCTGGCGTCTCACACCCAAGGAACGGAGGATGGGGCAAGAATCTGCCAGTACAGAGGACTTGTTACCCCAACACATACAACACTGCAGAAAAAGTCCTGAAAGTCAAAGCTCCTCATCAATGTGGTGCCAAAACTCCTGTGGCAGCAAAATCTGACGTGAGCTGATGTGAGCCTATTTAAATCTGAAATGATCTCACTCAGCGTGCACCGTCTAACATTTTGCTCCCCAGTGTTTGATGACAGGGTACTGCCCAGACCCACACATGCACTATGTGGTAAATGGACCCTACTACCTTTCAATAACCCAAAATATTCTCAAATTCACAACACACTCAGACCCAAAAGCTTTGGATAAGGAGCTGTGAACCTGCGACAGAGAGCGGGGCCCTGGGGAGAAAGGCCACGCAGGCCAGCACCTCACACTGCCGGCCTTCGCCTCACACTGCAGCCAGCACCTCACACTGCCCGCCGGCGCCTCACACTGCCGGCCAACACCTCACACTGCAGCCAGCACCTCACACTGCCAGCCTTCGCCTCACACTGCCGGCCTTCGCCTCACACTGCAGCCAGCGCCTCACACTGCCCGCTGGCACCTCACACTGCCAGCCTTCACCTCACACTGCCCGCTGGCACCTCACACTGCCGGCCAGCACCTCACACTGCCCACCAGAACCTCACACTGCCGGACTTCGCCTCACACTGCAGCCAGCACCTCACACTGCCCGCCGGCGCCTTACACTGCCGGCCAGCACCTCACACTGCCCGCCTTCACCTCACACTGCTGGCCAGCACCACACACTGCCCGCCTTCACCTCACACTGCTGGCCAGCACCTCACACTGCCCGCCTTCACCTCACACTGCTGGCCAGCACCTCACACTGCCAGCCTTCGCCTCACACTGCCAGCAGCCCTCCCTTGGACACCCAGGCCTGAACGGGCAGCCACAGCCAGCCCACAGTCACGGAGCCCAGAGAGTGAAAACCCACGGGTGCGGGCCCTGCTGCCTCTCCCACCTCCCTGCAAAGCCACCACTCTGCCCTCAACTCACTCCCCCAGGCACGCTGGCCGGCTTCCTCTCCAGCGTGCTTTCCACCACACCCAAATGCACGCCTGTCTTAGGGCCCCTTTCACTAGCCGTGAACAGTCTTCACCCTGACCTTTGCGTGCCCGATTCGTATCACGCAGGTCTCAACTTGAACTTTCCCTTCTCAGAAAGCCTTCTCTGACCCCTAACGGACAGGAGCCTCCAGGTACTGTCCAGCTCTCCGTGGTGTTTATCTTAATCAGAGTGGCAAAGAAGCCCAGACCAGGCACTTCATACATACTGTTTGCTTCTTTGTTTAGGGTATACTCACTCCCCCCCTCAGCGCGCACGCACACACACACACACACACACACACACACATGACTATAACAAGCTCCATCAGAACAGACTTAGCTATCTTAGTCACTACTGTGATTCCGACACCTAGAACAGAGCTTGGCACAGTTATATATAGCTCAATAAAGACTTGCTGAATGAATGAATAAATAAGCAAACACTCAGAAGAGGCCTGCAGGCACTGTGCAAGGCCGGACCCATACACCCGGCCCACATGAATTACAGGTCCACAGTCCTTCCAGGTGGTATGGATTTTTCACTCCTTCATGGGCTTTATTCAGGGGACAGCCGGGTACAGAGCAGGGGGTGGCACAAGCCAAGGGCACGACAGCCTTCCAGGCATTTTCCAACACAGCTGGACACCATCTCTACCAGAGTCTCCATATAGTGTTTGCCAGGAGTTCAGGTTACAGGGCCCCACCTCACATCTGCTGGGTCAGAAACTCTACAGATGAGCTCAGGCATTAACGTTATAAGACGCACTTCAGGCAGCTCTTAGACACACTAAAATTTGAATGCAATCCTAGTACATTCTCCAAAACATCTGCTGACTCACTGACTGATTCAAGAAGTCGGACTCTACCTGGAACCCACCAGGAATCCGCTAGAGGGAAACCTCAGACGAGTCGCAATGAGCTCTTGTCGGCCCACCACCAAGTTCAGGGTCAAACACGACGCGTGTGCGATCTGCTTCCAGCACGCAGGGCTTCCATCTTTCCTGATCCTGTAAAAAATCTGGCTGCTTAGTGCATATGTTGTGGAAGAGCGGTGGAGAGAGCAGGATAGGGACAAGTAACAGAGACTGGAAGAGCGTTTAGAATTCTGATCCCCAATCTGGCGCTAAACCACACTTGATTAAGCAGATACGGAACATGCATTGCAAGAGTCTTCAAATAGTTAAATTTTCAATCTTTATAAAAATGAAAATCCATCAGCTTTGATGGATAAGTGTACTTTTTAAAACTAAGAGTAAAAAAAATGTGAAGATTGGCAACATTTTTTGCCATATAATTTGCTTTCTTTGCCGTTTTCCACAGCACCGCACATAAATCAAAGAAATGTTAAAGAAGCCCATATATCACCAACTGGCATTTCAAAACTATTTACCAAGTCTTTAACAGACACAGGCCAGCGTATGGAAAACCATGACCAGAGAGGCTGAAATTAGAGGGAGAACATTAACTCAAACACTGTCAGAGAGTTAATTAGGTTTACAAATAACTCTGCAATGAGCATGTTATGATATTTCGTGAGAACAGCCTCAGTGAAGCAGTTACAAGATCTGGAGGGGGTGGGAAGGAAGGCAAGCCAACAGAGTTTTTCAAACAGGAATAATGTACATTTGAGCAAGCTGCCTTTCTATGATTAAGCACAGAAAGCTGGGAACAAGGAGGGGAAACGATGTTTTCATAAAGTATGACACAGGCTTGTGAGCTGCAGCTCGCACTGCTCTTGGAAAAAACACAAAGGCCTGGTCCAAAGGCGAAGATCAAGGTACCCGGGCCCCGATGTGGGAACGGCTGCTAGGTGGCACAGAGGTCAAGAAAGGTGGGCTCAAAGGGGCTGCATTTCCCGCCCAGAAAGTGCAAGGATCCCCCAAAGGCAGAGAATATAGTAAGTCTTCACTGAACGTCAACAGGCTCCGCGACGTGAAGCAAACCGTGCAACGAAGTCACTTTGCTCTGGGATAACGGATACAAGAGGGACGTTCCCACGGCATCTCATCAACTTCACAAAATGACACGGAGTGAAACGACGTTATCTGAGGACCTCCTGGACTTCAATCGGTGACTTCTGTCCTGGTTTTCAAGGACAGGAGAAGGCTTCGCAGGTGGCTGGAACAAGACCGCAGACTGGTGGCTTAACCAACAGCCACTTGTTTCCCACACTTGTGGGGGAGCTCTAGGCGAGGGTCCCCACCCGGCCGGCATGTGGCCGCCATCCCACTGTGCACACACCCAGTCACTGTGTGCCCCCAGAGAGGAAGGCCTGCGCTCTCTCCTCCTCTTCTCAGGACGCAAACCCCATCGCACATGCTCCATCCTCCTGACCTGATCCAACCCAAGCACCTCCCAAAGGCCCCACCCCCTAACAGTCACTGAGGTTAGGACTTCAGCATGGGTCCTGGGCGGTCACAAACATCCACTCCATGACACTGTGCATGTGCTCGGGACGTGGGTGACAGGCGATGTGCTCCCCCTCTGCCCCCAGAAGCAGGGCTATCTGCTGGCACCAGGTGCATCCCTCCACCCCCTCCCTGGAGCGCTGCCTGGCTCGCCCGTCCCAGCACAAGGGCAGTCGGTCTAATTCTGCTGCAGTCGCTGCTTCTTTGTAAAGCTCAGCTGCTAACACTGCCGTCACCCACCAGGTACTCGTGCCATCAGTTCTGCACTCCAGAAAAGCTAACTGCTGACAGCCAAACTAGTACGTGAGCTCCACTGAGAAAGAGGTTTTAAACCAGCTTGGAGGTAAAAGAGGGGGAAAGGGTCAGTGTTTTCTTCTCATGAACTCGCTTTCATTATCTGTCCCTCCTGCTACATAATGAAATGTTAGCATCAGAGGATCTTCTTAGAAAGCAAACTAGGGACCCAGAGACACACAACTCTATTTCAAATCTGCCAGGTACACATGCCTGCACAAAGTTCTTAGACTCATGAGCGAAAAGGAGACCGTTCACGGAAAAGGTAAGCGCATTACATCAAAATGTGCTTTTCCTAATACAAAGTTAAGATGCTACAAACCTATGAGAAAAGGAAAGCGACTGTATTCAAAACAGGAGTCAGAGGTCTTCCTGTCACACATGGTAGAGTGACTAGTCATGTTCACCCTCACTGCTCCCAAACCACTGACATGACAGCACATGAATAAGCCCAGGGTTAAGCCCACAAGGATCAAGGAGAGGCGACGACAGCAGAAAGCGAGGTCAACGTAATTTTAGAAGGCAGGAAGCAGAGGGACCAGAACTCCCGTAGCAGAGAGGGAAGTACCCTGCACAGAGGGGAGGCTGGGGAGGGTAAGAAGTCACTAAAGAGCAAGCCGAACTGGACTGCAAATTCCCCAAGACCTAGGGAGCAGAGGCACTCAGTGTGGTGGAAGGCCAGCTGGGGGAGAGAATAAACAGCTGGGTAACCACCAGCCTTTTCTCAACACCCTGAAGCCGGGAGGTACGTCGTCTGGAGAGGTTGACCTAGAGGCTCAAGGCTCAGGGACAATGAGAACGGGGGACAAGTCCGCACTGTGACCGGTGAGACAGCTCCCCACCCCCAGCCTTCACAAGAAGGAATGGCAACCACAGTACCCACGCGGCTCAGCTGTGAACACGTTCTACTCCTAATAATATAAAATCCGGGTATCAACTAAAGCAGATCGATGGGGAGAAAGTGGGATATGAGAGCGAAACCTTCCACGTGGGGGTCAACAGAGTAACACCTAAAACAGCAGTCTAAACAAGTTATTCAGAAAAACGTAGGCAAGTGTCCAAAGAAATAGCTAAAAGAATTGAAAGGAGTTCCCTCCAGGGAGTGGCATGTGGAACAAAAACAAAGGACTAATGCTTTTGCTGTAAATCTTGTAGGATTACTTATTTGCCTTTTTGTATTCCTTTGATAAAAGTTAAAATTATATTGGAAAAGAAAACAGAGCCTCAAAGTTAAGCCGATTCCGAAAACATAACCCCCAGCACACTACAAATGTGTGTCATCACCTGGGGACTATTAGTTTACTATAGTAACACTTCATTTTATTTCAGGTTTTACTGTGACAGCTAAAGGTTTTTACAATAGCAGACGCCTTCCCTCCCACACATCAATTAATCTGCAAATTCACTCAGGTTGTAGAAATAATGAGGTGCGGAAAGCTTTTTCCACTGGTGAGCGCTGCCCTCAGAGGGTGGATGCAGTGGGCGGGGGGCAGAACCCAGCTGCTGCCAGCTGCATGCCCAAGGAGACTGGGCTGGGCAGCAGGGCGCCGCCATCAGCCCCCAGCCCCAAGGACCCACCCTGCCTTCAAGTCAACACAAAGAACATAATGGCAACCAGCCTGAGAAACTGAAAAACAATGGGAAAATTCTGGAGACAAGCGAGGGAGTGACAGACGATCTATGCCTTATGAAATAAAGTCATGGTTTTTTTAAGCTTCTTTTTATAGGTTCTCGTTCGGTGTTCACCAAGAAAGTGAACTTTTTGAAAAGAAAGGATGTGGCACTCTGAATTCAACTTTGCTCTGTAATTTGGCAAAACCACCCACCAAGCCCCCACGTTTGATTCTTCTCCTTCTCTCTGAAAGAGCTGAACCCAAGTAACCAGTGTTTTAAAACACAGAGGTTGAAAATAGTTACGCTGCTTCTGCTCTGCCAAAGAACTGTCTCTTTTCTCGTTCTCACTTTTTTTTTTAATGACCTAAGTGATAAGATAAAGACATGACGCTTTTTTCATTTTCACCTAAGCAGGCAAGTAAGATTTTGTGCAGGACAAGTTATCGAGTGCAGACCATCACTTATGAGGGCTGACAGGTCTCAGGGGGCAGAGCTCATCGGTAGGATGGCTGGGGTCAATTTTCCGGGGTCCACTTGCTCTAGGCGACGGCTCTTTTTCACGCAGCTTCTCTTGGCCTCTCCTATCCCCGCTCCCCAAGCCTGACAGTTTGGCCATTCTCCTCCTGGGCAGTGCCCAGGCCTTCTTTCTAGTCTGTGATAAACTGTCTGCATGTGAGTAAGCATTTCAAAAGCCTCCCTGCTTTGAGAATTCACCTTTCCAACAAATTAAATAGGTGTCTCCAACAGCCTGACTGGTAGCAAGACCACGTTTTCTTCCTCACCAGTGGTCTGGACCAGACGTAAACTACCACTCAAGCATCTGTCATTCCCCACAGGCCAAAAACAGTCTCCTGCATGGCGCTTGTCTCTTGCAGCCCATCACTCTGTTATATTAAGAAGGCCTATCAGAGCCTCTGGATTTTCAGGACAATCATTTTCTTTGCACACTTAGGAAAGCAATCTGAAGTCCCCCCGGCATTTTTGGACCCGGCATTGTCTGCAAAGGGCACAGGTCAACAATGTTTAAGAAAAGGCCACATACAGTTCGCATGTAACCATGAAGACTCCTGGTGCACTGTTCGGCACAGGTCTTCACAGTCCTCACACTACCAAAAAGAGACACTGCTCTGCTTTTCACCCGCACCCCACCCTGGGCCCACAAAGCCCCAAGAAAATGCCAGCAAAGGCATTTGGGGATCTACAAGCGCTTGACATTTTTTTCTAAGAAAACTTAAATTTGAAAAACTATGGTAAATTTAGTCTTGTGAAGTACCACCCGCCTCCCCTTCCACTCCCAGAAAAAGGGCAACAAAATTCATCATCAAAGGTTACCCCTCCGACGAATGTCAGGAGCGCGTGGTGTGCCAGCACATACATTTGTGTGTATAAATCGCCAACTGTTCTGAGAGCCACCATCGCTGCCATAACCGGATGAGTTACTGATGGAGCAGCCGCCTTCCCAAACTCCTTTGCTTCTCCCGTCTTCCTTTCTGTCCGTGTAACTTAGACCCCTGGGGTTCCGTCTAAGCCCCTGGATTCTATCTGGCACAAAAGTAAAAGGAAGACAGATACTCTCCTTCCTTCGCCCACGCCCCACCCCCCAAGAACCCAAGGACATTCGTAACTTGGTGATTAAAAATACACTATTTTTATTTCAGAAGTTCAACCATAACACATTCTCTTCTTTAAAAATTTTATAGCATCTGCACTTTCAATTTGCGATTTTGCATTCATGCTAGGTGAGCCTCTTATGTTCCGTATTAAATGTACGGCATGTGTGATCAGTACTATTAATAATATAACAGTGCCCATCTCAGAAGCAGGAACACCGCACCGACACAGCCCCGTATGAATGGCTGTGGAATCATGAGCACCACTGCAACCTTTATTAAATATACGGGAATAAGGGATGCGCCTTGCTGCTCTGCCCCTCCCCAGCTCAAGAATCAGAAGGAATTTTCCTTTCTTCCCCAAAGGCATAACAAAGCATTAGCTCTCATACATACAAACAGATCTGAAACGGAAAACAAGCGATTACCTTTGTTAGATTCCCGGGAGAAAGGGAAGGTGAGTCTAAAAGTGATTGTGGACAAATCAAGATCATAAATTCACCAAGTGCATCAGACTCAGGATTTAAGGTTTCTCAGGTCACCATAAATATTCTGACAGTGAAACAAACTGGTTCTCACGTCTCCGAGGACCAGTTTCCTAACAAAGCCTGCCCTTCGCTCTGATGACATCACAGTGCGCTGTCCAAGTATGAACTTGAGAAATGTTCACTAGAGATGTCTGTGGAAGAACCCCAAGGTACCCCTCATTTCCGGGTCTGAAAGACAGCTAAAGTTAGCATGTGACGGAGAACTGGATCTCAGCATGACAGCTTGGGTTTTTGACATGTTCCCATAAAGCACTTCACTACACCCTCCCTGTCTTCTCAACAGTCTCACTGACTCGTGACCTTAGGGGTGGGTACCTGGCAGCACTGACTGTGGCCTTCACCCTTCCCATCTGCCTACGAGCACAGGTCAATGAGAAAGAGGCTCAAGGTAGAAGAAAGGTACACGTGGGCCTTTATTACAAAACATCGAAGTGCCAGGCGTAAGAAGTGGGTACTGTTCAGCTCCTGAACCTACCCGTGAAAAGTGACCTAGTTCATTCACAGCGTAAGAAACTATCCAGGGCGCGCACACGTGCACACACGTACACACTCACCTCAGATGAACAGCATGGAAACAGAACAAACCAAGACTCCTGGTCTGTGTAACCTATGAGAAAACAGTGGTGGCCTCTCGAGTGTCCACTGTGTGCCAGGCATTTAGCCCTCAAACGCAACAAAGGGGAGGTGCTCTTACAAACCCCAGGTCACCTGTAAAGAGGGATGGAAGCTCAGAAAAGTCGCTTGGCCAAAATCACACAGCTGACCTCAGGTCCAAATAAGCCCAAACCTGCACGTTTAATTACTAAGCTATAGTACCTCGCCAAATAGAATTTCTTTCATTCAGTAGTGAAAGAAATTAATTAAATCAAAAATACGTACAGCGAATCTAATATGCCTGGCCCTGCTCTAAGTACAAAATAGGGAACAAAGCCTCAAAACAGACTGCATCTCATGGAGAATACATTCCAGAGGGGCGATGGGAAAGAAAATAAACAGAAGGAATAAGGCATGCAGGATGTCAAGTGGTGATGAGGAATATGGGGATACAAAGTGGGGAAGCAGACGGGAGAGGGTGGTGGCAAAAGGGCTGCAATATTAAATAGGGTGGTCCCGGGAGGCCTCCCTGAGAAGCTGCCCCTTGAGCCAAGACCGGAAGGATGCAAACACATCTTTGAAGTAACCAAGGAAACTCGTGCTACGGAGGAGATGCAAACGAAGGAGGCGGTCGCCACAGTCTGTCTAACACACCTCCACGGTCCAAACTGCAGAGGGAGCCTCTGAGCAGGACAGCTGCGCAGCACACCTGCCTGCGTGCCTCCCTCGGGCACCTGCGGGGGCGCCTCCGCGTCACCCCACACTGGCTGACTCTGCTGGTCCGCAGCCCGGACCTCTTCTTCCTCCAGTGCCGTTTGCCAAAATCCGTTCCACAGGAGTGCTCCTTCTGACACGTCTCCTTCCACACACATCCTCCACACTCGGTGAAAAGTAAAAGCACGGTAACCAACTGGTGTTCACCCCAAAGGATTAGCAAAGGTCTACAAGAGAGACAACACAGCGCATGAGGCAGAAAACGGGCACTGGGGCTGCTGGTGGGGAGTGTCGACTGGGCCGAGTGCTCTGAAGGGCAGGAGGACAGGCTCTGTCAAAAGGGTACATGCACCAGCCTGGGCCAGACACGCCTGTAAAAATGCACTGACATCAGGAAGCCTTCCACACCGGGACAGGTGCTGTAGCGCTGCTTGTAACGACAAAAGACTGCAAACAACGTACATCCCGTCTGTGGAGAACCGGCCACAGCACATCCCTTTAGAGGGCTATTTAAAAGCAGCTATTTAAAAAAGAATGAGTTAAGAGTGGGAAGGATGAAGTAGTGGCCTTTCAAAAGAACATATCTGATAACTACTGTGGCCATAGATGAGGATGCCTTTCTCCTTAGGAGTTAAAAGGTCAAGGTCAATTTTACAAATTGAAGGTTTGTGGCAACCCTGCGTCCAGCAGGTCTGTTGGTGCCATTTTTCCAGCAGGCTCAGATGATGGTGAGTTTTTTAGCAACAGGTATGTTTTTAATCAAGGTACGTACATTGCGTTTTTAGACATGACGGTACTGTACATTTAATAGATTACAGTAGAGTGTAAACATAACTTTTATATGTTATGCTTACTGGGAAACCAAAAAGTGCACGGGACTTACTCCACTGTGCGATTTGCTTTATTGTGGTGGTCTGCACCGAACCTGCAGGACCTCTGAGGTCTGCGTGTAACACACGTGTAATGACAAAGACAAAGCAAGTCTGGTGAAAGCAGGTGAAGCGTATACAAAGCTAAATGTACTACCCTTGTAACTTTTCTAAAAGCTAGAAATGTCTCCAAAGTACAAAGTTGAAGAACCATGTTAAGCCCACGGCCCATCCTCACCAGAGGAAGCTCTATACCACCCAGCCCTCCGGAGCCCGTCCAGAGAAGAGCCGCCATCCACACCGGCCGGAAGCCGGCTGAGCAGGGGCAGCAGCCGACGACCCCTCTGTGTGTGGCAGTGACCAGGCCCAGGCTTCAGGACGCCAGAACTCAGCCCGCACTCAGTGCCCTAACCCGGCTGGAGAGGGAGGCACTGAGGCAAGTCCCCATGTGGGTCCTGGCGGGGGGGCTGCACGGCCCACCTTCCTAGTCCAGCCCAGCATGAAATGACTTCTGAGTGATGGCTCTGAAGGCCCTAAAGACTCCTCAAAAGAAAAAAAAGAAAAAAAAAGATGAAATTACATTCGTGTCAGATTAAAGCAGAAAAAGAGATATTAGAAACATCCGAAAACACTAGAGAACAAACATTTTCTAGCTAACATTTAGTAAGAAGAACACCTCAT
This sequence comes from Rhinolophus sinicus, assembly GCF_057876585.1. NCBI lineage: Eukaryota > Metazoa > Chordata > Mammalia > Chiroptera > Rhinolophidae > Rhinolophus > Rhinolophus sinicus. The sequence goes on along the minus strand of NC_142516.1, from coordinate 4,067,869 downwards.
TTTCTAAGCTTCTGGATTCAGTCAGAACATAGGTCTTCTGGTTTACGCCGGTTGTGTCTTAACCGTATCAGTAATGGAGCCGGGTGTCACGAATGCCAGCCTCCCGGCTTGTCAGGAAAGAGCGTGGCGCCGTGGGTCCGGACCAAATCCTGGCTCTGCCACTCACTGGCTGGGTGGTCCTGGGTAACTATTTACCGCCCCACAGCCCCGTTTCCTCGTCTATGAACAGAAATGACAACATGCGTACACGTCATGGGGCTGTCAGTGAAAACTGAAACGCACCCTTCACGGCAGAAACAGTACTAGTTCCATTTCCAGGTACAGTGCTAGGCGCTAGGGATACAGCTTTGAACCTCACGCAGCTTACAGCCTATAATATGGACAGACATTAACTAGATGACCCCCTAAACTTAAAATGAATGACCTTTGTGACAAAGGCCTCCACCAAAAGGCACAGGTGCTGAAAGCTACCCCAGCAGAAGGAACAGCATATGTGGAAAAGCAGACGCAGGAGGGAGCTTAGCACGTTAAAGAAAGTGAAAGAAGAAAGTGCCTGTGAAACGTTTAACCCCGGTGCGGGAACAGGTTAAGCGCTCACAAAGGGTGTCGCCAGTGACAGACGCTGCCAGATCATCAGCATGCCCTTTACACCAGTCATGGATTACTCCATTTGTCATGGAGAACGGGACGCTTACATCAGTAAAAACAAGCACACTTGAAATAAGTGTAATCTTAATGTACCGGCTCACTCTATGTGGCCTTACTATATACTGGTAACTTTCTGAAGCGATTCTCTGATTTAGTGTCACCTACTGGAATGAAAGCATGAACAGTACCAGCTGCGGGAAACGTGTTTCAAGCCCAGCCTTCCACTAGCTACCTAGGTACTAGCTCATTCACTATAATCACTGCCCAAGGAGTCTTCGCAAAACAAGAGCAAGCTAGGCTTTTAAAACGGGGTTCTAACAGTTGAAAGACTAGTCCCGGCATACAAAACAAACAGCAAGCAATTGAAACCCATGGAGCGGTTGGTAATCCGTATTTCAAAATCTAAAGCTTGGATGGTACAGAGAACAGATGGCTGTGTAATATGCAAACAAATCCACAGCAACAATGGGCTTGGGCCGGCTTTGGTGGCACTGACAGCGAACTGGGTGCTGGTGAGGGGAAATGACAACGGCACGGCACAGAGTCTCCAGGGGACATCACAAAAGGAAAAGAGGCAAAATAGGCAGGGCTGTCCCCGGGCAGTTGCAGTCTGGGCAGAGTGGTGGGTTTCTTACGCATAAGCTTTGGCTGACAGACAGCATGTCCCCTCATCAGAAATGAGATGAGAACACATCTCTAGATCCAGAATGTCATGTCACCAGCCTCCTTGGCACCTGCGAAATCCTGCCTGCCCCACCATTACCACTTCTCGGGTGGGGTGAGGATGGATGAGTGATGCCACAGCACAGAGAATCAACAGAAGCTACAGTTGGGAGGGCATGACTTTCATCTAGTACAGGCAGCTACTTGATTAAGAGAAAAAAGAAAAGGCCCCAAAAGAGAAAGTGGCTTCACCACTGTCATTCATTTCTTTCACGCGATCATTTCTTCATTCATCCACCAGCTACTTATGGGCCACGCCCTAAGATGTGCCAGGCATCTTCTAAGCACCTCAGAAAGAAACATCAATGAAATAAAGAACACCTCATAGCGGAGGAAGACAGACAATAAGCTCCTTATTTTTTTAACGTAACATACGTAGTCCGTTAGGATATAACTAACACGTTACACTTTTACCATGTGCAGAGCAGGGCGACAGCGAGTGGTGCTGCAGTGTTAACTACGGGGCTTCCTGGGAGGACGAGTGCTGAGCAAAGACTTGAAACCCAGGATGGCTGGAATCTGTGGAGGACGAACGGCCAGCACAGAGGCAGGGGAACATGGGAGCACAGCTTGATGTTTTGGAATCAGCAAGGGCGCGAATGGCTGGAGCAGAGGGCAAAGGAGAGAGGAGCCATGAGGCGACAGGGGCAGGTCAGTAGGGCACAGCAGCACACTGCAAGGACATCAGCGTTTACTCTGGGGACGATGGAGCCACCGCAGGGCTTCAAGCGGAGGAGGGACAGGACGACCTTCCCTGCGAAAGGCCCCCGACGGCTGGTGGAGAGCAGGCTGCAGAAGCAGGGAGACAAGGGCCAGAACAAGAACCTGAAGGGCAACCTGGCTTAACAATGGCGTCACACACAACAAAATGCTATGATTTTGGTTTCTTTGCGTTCAACTTGGACTTCTAAATTCCAAGGAATGCCACAGACCAAATTAACTCCCCATGGCATAATTTCTAGATGGAGAACTTTTCACGCATGGGAGCAAAGTAAGACAGAGAGGCTGGAGTTGTCGCTGGAGTGCTCTAACTTTACCGTCAAGCCTGTCACGTCCCAAGCACACTGTGTCGTGCTTGCTGAGGCGGCAAAGCGGGGCTGGGAGAGGCTGTGTCTCCAGCGACTTCACCACCCGCCAAGTCTCTTAAGCTCTTGGCACCCAGTTTCCCCACCCCCACAATGAGAATGATGACACTACCTGCACACATTAAATATGTTAATTCATGCAAAGTCCCTAGCACAATGCCCAGCACTGCGAGTGCTCAGTACAGGCCACTCACTGCCCATTAGCTGCCAGGCGCTATGCTTGCACTGGGAAGAAACTGAGGCAGGCTCTCACCACAGTGGACACTGAGCTGCACTCACCCCGGGCGGTCTAGTGTCACAGGCCACATGGGGCCCACGTACACTGTGGATGGGGACCCTACTTCAAGGCAGTCCACGTGGGGCGCGAGTGAAGTCACTGCTGTCTGAGGATGAGGGAGAGCCAACAGGAGGCAGCCTTCACATAAGCAAGGGTCACGCCCTGAGCAGAGGCCACGTGCCACGCGCCACACGGGCCTGGGGACACAAAGACCCACCAGGCTGCATCCCACCTCGCAGCCGTTTCACAGGGGACGTCCTTCACCTCTGGGACCGAGGTTCCCTCCCTCACAGACGACACCACCAAAACAAGGGGGGCGGGCAGCAACATACAGCGCTGTACTTTATAAGGTGATGGATTACAGAACTGTACACTTGAAACCTATATAATTTTATTAATCAATATCCCCTCAAAAACTTCAATTTAAAAAAAAAAAAGAAGATAGTACGTGTATGACTTCCCTTCTAGTTCTGAAATTTCACAATTATTTTGGTTGTTTTTTGTTTTGTTTCATAAGACCACAGAAGGGGTCAAGTATCCCTAAAAAAGCAGGACATTTTGATCAAGTGAAAACACACGGCACCTATGCCCCTTCGCAGACACTTGACGATGTGATAAATTTCACTCACACCTCCATGCCAGCATCAGCTGCGTACACACCACTTTTCAAACGCTGTCAGATACAAATCGATTCCTTGTGCGATCTCGTCGTGTCGTGCCTTGCGTCGCTCCTCACACGCGGCCCCGTGGACACTGAACAAAACCAGGCCCTTTCAAGCGGCCGAGCCGCACTCTCTTCCCTGCAGCAGGGAAATGAATTATTAAGCGATGAAAAAGCCAGTGCCGTCCCCTTTTTTGCTTTATTTCCCAAAGAGGGAATAGTTTAAACCAAACTAGGCAAGCGACTGCGCGGCCGGCTACTTAAGAACAGCCATTTGTAAAACGTACGCCGTGGAGGCTGAGCGGCGGCACCGCGATGCCAGAGCGCACGAGCTGAGGCGGTTCCGCAGGCCGAGAAGGTACCGCCTGACGCGAGCCTGCCCATGCAAATGTCACGAGAAAGCTATAAATAGGGCTTTAAATCTATACGTTGGGCAAAAGTGTGGTGCGGCAAACAAACACCAAGGCAGCAGGTTTACTTATAGCCCATCCGGACGGGAACAGACGGCGAGCTTAACGCCACCCAGACCTCTCAGCCCATTAGGGCTGAAATCTGGATCAAGGACGAAGGTCCGCGTAAGAAGTATTAAAAGGGACAAAGTGTTACACTGACTCAGCAGAGGTTGGTCTCTTCCTGCTGGCGCCTCCCTGCACACGCACCCCTCAGGATTTCCTGGGAAGGCTCCAGCAACCATTCCATTTCCCCCTTGTCTTGCTGGTGGCAGAGACCAGGGTGCCTATCTCTGTCATGTATCTGGCACTGAGATCAGCTGAGGAGAGGGGCCCGAAGCCTCATCCCAAAGAGCTAAGCTGCACCCACAGCCAGGATTCAGGATCCGGGGCCACCGGGGTTTATGACTCCAGGTGGTGTCACTCACAATTTCTCCATGGAGCAGCACAATGCAGTGGCCACGCCAACCAAACCATGGGCAGCAAAGAGAATCAAAGGGAGGAAGAGAATCAAAGAGAAGGAGAAAATAAAGTAGAAGATGGCCAGAGAAGGAAAAAAAAAAACAAAAAGAACAAAAGCAGGTCAGAGAGAGGCCACCAACTTCCCAGCATCCCTCAGTGCCTAACCTGGGCTGCCAACAGGGGCGAGGGGTAGGAGGGAGAAGAGCTGGCAGAAGACAGGGAACTCGGGTGGGAGGCCGAAAGCCGAGACAGTCACGGCAGAGTGGGTCTCACTGTTCTAACGCGTGTGAACATTTCCATCATTCTCACATCCCACCAACTTTTACCATCAGCTTTGTGATTTGGGGGCAAAGAGCAATTCTGTGGACACGGAGCTTCGGAAAGAAGGTACGATGCGGGGGGTGGCATCAACTCCGTGCAGCAGAGTGGCAGGCGCACGGCTGGAGCCCTGCCCTCAGGGCTCATCCACACCCCAGTCCAGCCCAGGGCCCGAGCACCCCAGCCAGCCTGCAGCTCATCACAGGTGGACAAAGCTCTAGCTGAGAGCGAACCCCACTACTGAAAATGTGTGGCCGCAAGGTTTGGGAGCCAAAAACAAGAACAGGTTCAAAATGTTTTTAAGTATTTGTGTGGCTTAAAAACTTAGAACCGAAGTCCAAATTAGTGCTATGTGGCAAAGAAGAAAAGGGGGGGAAATTCCATCTGAGGCAATTATGTGCAAGCGCAGTCATGGGGTCTGGCCTGTGGTGGCAGCTGCCACCGACTTTCTTCTTCTCAAGAATGCAAATGATTAAGATAGATTAAATACCTACTTCGCTTAAATACTCTTGATAATGAGTTTCTTTCCTTCTTTTAAGGGTGTTTGATGTTGGCAGTTGATGGATCTTGAGTTAAATTGTTTTAATTCAAAACAGCACCATCTGTTGTTAGGATCTGCCGGCTCAAGAGAGGAGGCTGAGAGCCAGAGAAGGTGACAAAGTAAATGGGTTAGATGTCTGTGCAGAACGGCAGGTGGCGGGGGGGAAAGAGCACTGCTTACGGGGCGTTCAGACACTGGGATTCTGTCTCAGCTCAGCCTCTGAGTGGTCACAAGATCCGGGACTCAGTTTCTCCCTCCACAAAATGGGAGGCTGGCTTAAAGATGGTGATGATGCGACAATGACAGTTATGACTGGCAGATACGATTATTGTGTGTACTGTGCACCAGGGACCAAGACAGGGGTTTGACAGAATTGATCTCACTTATATTCTTTCTATACCTTGTTTCATTAAACTCCTGATGCCCAAGGCTGTGTCCTAATGTCCCCATTTGACAGGTGAGAAAATCGGACTCAGAGAGACAGTCACTTGCCCGAGGTCACACAGCAAGGAGGGAGAAGGCCAGGACGTGTGTGTGACTCCAGAGACTGCACGTGTAACCACGGTACTGTCCTGTGCGGGGGCCTTTGGGACAGGACCCCCCCAATCCCTGCGCCCCAGCCCGGTAGCCCCGATGTGCAGTCAGTCTGCACCACCACTGAAGCAGCGTCTGGGATGAGCACTGAGCGTTTCTGCGGCTGCCATTTCAGACCTGCAAGAGGACCCCCTGGGCCCAGCGTCACCGCGAGGGAGCTCTTCTTCTCCTGGGCTCCCCTTTCTAGTCACAGCTGCGACCCCAACGTTGGTGTGGGCTGTGAAAATGAGCACAACATGAACTAGATCCAGTGGAAAATCCCCAGCACTTGCTTTTCTGAAAGGCTGGCTAAGCATCTTCCCAGACACGTCTATTCATTTGAAATCACTACATTTACTGGATAAAGGACGTGACTGTGTCCACATTAACGACGTGCACGTCACCTCTACCAACTCGAGACACGGGAACAAACTAGGGGGCAACACAGACATTCCACAGACCCCCGGTTTGCTTTCAGAAGGGCAAGGTACGTTTACTAGTAACACCTGACGTAGACAGACGTACAACTCTCGGTAATAAAGGCACTAGGTCCCAGCAACTGGAATCCACTCTTCAGAAATCTATGCAGTTAAAATGAGGAGGGTGGTGAGGGGGCAGAGACGATGGCGTCCTACTAACAGAACGAGGCAGCTGTGCCGGGTTTCCGGAGGAACGTGAGCGGCGCTCCCGCAGCCCAGGTCCAGGGGCTGATGTCAGTTCCTTTCACTCCCAGACCCGGGCAACTCACCGAACCTTCTAAGGCTCAATCTTCACATCAACAAAAAAGGAATGAAGCTATCTGTCTTCAGGAAATAACAGTCAAAACCCAGAAAACTACCGAGTGGAGGGACTGGCGAGGGATGCCCGGACAGTCTCACGAGCACCTGGGCACGCCCGCGCCCTGCTGTTTCTGGGGCTGGGAGCGGCCATACAGGTGTCCTTTGTTATGATTTGTACATTGCAGGTATGACTGTTTTATATATTAAATCTTTTGTAATTTAAAAAAGGAAGAAACTCCCCTGATTCCCCGACTGTGGAGAGCAAATGAACATATACGCTGTCAGGAAAGAGTCAACTGAAATGACTCAAAATGTAAGTTAACAGATTTTACAAGGAATTCCAACGGTCAGTAAGTAACATCACTTAGGACTCAGGAAAACGACTCCTGAGAGAACCGACACTGGGCAGCATAGTGGACGGGCCGTGGCCATCACTAAGAAAAACGATCAACCATCCAACTGAGAGGAAACAAAAGCCTGACCTAGCAACGTGCAAATAGAGACGTGCAAATGGATCTCCTCCCAGGGAACCGGACGGGTTTCCCATGTTAACACCCAGTACTGACAACACGAGGGAAACCTGCACTCACCCCCCTGGTCACGGGTGTCAACTGGTGGTTATTTTCTGCCTCGTATTCGCTACAGTTTCCAAATTTCTGTAATAAACCTGTTCCTTTCATCATTTAAAATGTAGTATTTAGGGCAACTCCAGAGGTAAGTGTAAGGAAAAGCGGACGACTTGTGGATGGGAGAGGCAGGAGGAGGGAGGGAGGGAGGGAGAGATGGAGAGAGGTGAGTGTGAGGTGTGGACTTGGGCAACAGCCTGGCCCTAGTGCGTGGCAGCTGTGGGCACTGGTGGAGGTTGCTGACTCTCCTGGTCAGCATCTCCTTGGTGAAAGACGGACAACAATGCACATGCGACAGCTGCTTCTAGGTTTAGAAATAACGCACAGCACCAAGCACAACATGTGACAGTTTATAAATGCACAACAAATGCTCTTTTTCTTCTTCTCACTGCCACCACTTTCTCAGTGGTCTTTCATCAGAGAGGCCACCGGGCAGGGGAGGGAGAGGGTGTCCCCGGGGGCCGTCCTAAGGGGCACTGGAAAGGCGGGGAGGTCAGCAGGCCTTGCCCCGCCCCCACCCCGGCAGCCATTCTGTTGGCAGCCCGTCTGCCCACTGCACCACATTTCCAGTTTGCAAGCTAACTTTGTTTCTAATTATCTGCTTTGCAGTTGGCAGTGCTGACCTCACAGCTGAAGGACAATCCTGTATCTGCTTAAATGATCAAAAACAATGCACATTTCACCCACAAATTCCATGGGTGGAAAATTACCTGTAGAACTGAATCCTTTTCTTTTTTTTTTTTTTCATTTCTGGTCAGTTTTCATTTAATGAGAAACATGCCATTAACAAGGCAAAAATAAATTTTATTTAGTTCAGTGGAAACACGTTAAAAACAGGAAGGAAAATGTTAATTTAGAGTGTTACCTCCTGCCATACACCAAAAGTAATTTTAGATCGATTAAAGTTAAAAGTATGAAATCAAATCACAGAAAAACGTGGTAGAAGAGATGTGAGCGTCTCACAACTACTTTCTTAGTTTAAAAGAGACAAAAGACACAAACAGAATGATCAACAGATTTGACTACAAAAAGCACTTCAAACTTTTGTATGTTAAACAAAGAAAATATAACAAAGTCTAAGGCAAATAACAAATTGGGAGGATATCTGCAGAAACAGAAAAGCTTTAATATTAACAGTTTTAGAAAAACAATGAAAAATATTTGCACAAAGTATGCCAAGATATGTGTTCAAGAATATCTCCTGCAGCATATTTTCAAGTGTGAAATAACGAGGCAACCTGTCTATCAATAGGAGGGAAGTTAAGTGAACTATAGTACATCCATTTAATGGAATATTATCTGCATGGTGTCCTGACAGAGGCTTGTATGATGGTATCGAATAAAAGGAAATTACACACACACACACACACACACACACACACACACACACACTAGGTCCTAACGAACTCTTCATCAAGCTGTTAGTTGTGCTTATATCTGAGTGGGAAAGGGAAAGGGGAGGGAGGGATCCCCCCGTAGCCATTCACTTTTTACTTTTTTAGACCTCTATATCTGCTTGCTTTTTTTATTGGAAACAGGTGTTCTCTTATAATTCTGAAGAAAACAATTCTGTGGCAACCACTTCCAATTGCCTATCAATATCCAATCTCCTTTACTTTCTTAGTAACAGAACCAAGTTTTTAAACAGGGCTCCTTGCTTCCCGGCCAAGACTCCACCGGGGGTGCCAAAAAAACGTATACACGTGACTTGTATTCATCTTTCATTATCGGTATATATTGAATATTATACTTTTAGTACAGCTTATTCCTTTCTTAAAATGTATATACACTTTTTTGGCACCCTCTATTTCTCAGCAACCCTTGAGCTAGGTAGAGCCAAGTGTCTGCCTAAGTTCTGACCAATAAGATGGAAACAAAATGTTCTGGGAAGGTCTGGAAGGCACCTTAAAAGCTCAAGGTGAGTGCCCTTTGCTCCTTCTTCACTCCTTGTTCCAGGGTGCTGCTGGGAATGAGAATGAGATGGCTGGAGCTCCAGCAGCCATCCTGGACAATTTGGGAGTGAAAGCTATGCTTGGCAAAGCAACCAGATAAACTGAAGTTGGTCCTTGGCAATATGGAGCTCCCACACCAGCCCTGGAATATTCTGCAAGGTGTACGGTATTTACAACCAAGCCTGATTGCTACACAAATGTATATGTTTGACTTTAGCACATTCATGGGCAAGGGAGCTGAACTGACAAGTGAAAAGAAGAAAAGAGATACATCTGGGTGATAAAGGGGAAAGTTCAAACTGACTCCTGATTAAGGAAACAAACTAACAAAGCTGCTGTGGTTCACCTATCAAGTAAGTAAAGATGGGAGTCGTTTTGTTGTGTTCCACATCTTTTCCAATGCTCACGGAGTGCACTGAAACAGGCCAACTACTATTGCTACGAATTGCAAACTGGTCCAGTCATGTTGGAAAGCAATCGGTACGACGCACCCAGAGCCTTTAGCAAAACTCCGTTCCTCGCTCCAGGTCCAGGTCAGCCCGAGTGAGCATTCTGCAATGCTGTGCGCGGCTGTAAGACCGGGACAGAACACAGGGAGCAGTTACTGGAGGGCTCTGAGAAATAGAGTCGCAGGTGAAATAAGGATGAAGGCCAGAATCCGAGGTCCCAGTGCACAGAGATGAGTGAACCCCGTTATCCTGCGCCCCCCCCCCCCCAGCCTCCGCTCCACGCTGCCCCAACCTGGAGTACGCATCAGCGCAGACCAGACATTCCGGGGCGGCGGAGGGGACAAGTGGAGTTGCAGACATTCTGCTTCTGGCTCAGAGAGTGGAGGAAAGGTCACCTAGCTCAGACAGAGGGCAAAATCAGCTGGTGGCTCTTCCCTCCATTGTTTCATGCCCCAGCCCCTAGGCAATCAGTGCTGGTGACAGCAGCAAGAGCAGCGGCCATGGGAGTCCGAAAGAGCGTAAAACTTTGAGGGTGGGGGAATCTGCCTTCCGATCAGAGGAGCTGGGGTCCCAAGAGTTGGAAGAACACTCCCGCCCCTTGCCTTTATTCTTTCTGCTCGCCCACTGCTCGGTCCCGAAGGCCACAGTGAGAAGTACACTGCAGAGCAGGGCAAAGAAAACCCCAGCTCTCTGGCCAGGGACCAAAAAGAAAAAGCCCAGAGAACCAGAAAATTGTAATACAAGAGAGACCGCAGAAAGAAGTACTTGGGGAAGTGACCTCATGCAGTTGTTCATAAGCTCCTGGTCATCCCCAAGCTCTGAACAAGCAAAGAGCGTAAAGAAGACTTTACAATTGAGCAGACAGAGGGTGGGGAAATAACCACCAAGCACACACAACGAGCGGCATACATTTGAGCAGGTCGGACAACCAAGCAAAAGCTTTGAAAACAAAAACTAACATTGAAACCACAACCCATAGAAGGCTGATCCGAACACACAGCCGAAACCCAACAGGATCTACAAAAATATCCATGTCCTCTGTAGAATATAAACAGTCTCTTAGCATAATATCAAAAATGTCTAGGATACAATCCAAAATTACTTGGCATATCGATAAGGAAAATCTCCACTCAAGTAGGTAAAGATGCCATAAAGATGACAGAGATGCTGGAATTTTCTGAGAAAGACATCAAATGGCTGTTACAAAAATGCTCCAAAAAGTAGAGGACAAACACTCTTGAACTGAATAGAAAGTCTCAGCAAAGAGATAGAAGATACAAAGAGAAGCCAAGTGGAATTTTTAGAAGTAAAGAATAGAAACCCACATGCACACATCTTATAATCCACTTGGCACCTTTGCAGTGGTTCAACTGGTATCTATGGTTTTAGAATAAAGCCTGTCCAAATCCTGAGAAATAAAAAAATCCATACCCTTTGACGCAATGATTCTACTTGTGGGCCTCTCTCCTGAGAAAGTACTCCTAAACAAAGACAAAACTTCGTGCACAGAGGTGTATCCCAAGGACAGTTGTAACAGTGGTAAACTAAATGTCCAACCTAACAGAAAATGATATGGGAAACTATGGGAATAGAATATAGTTTTTAAAATTGAAATTTCCTGCATACTATATAATAGTATTACCATATAAATAGCATTAAAAATTCTTAGGCTACAATGGGAACTGGGGTGGGGACAGGTTTCATCATATATGAAGAGTGACATAACAAAGCTAAACACAAAAACATCTGCTTAGAAAAAAGATCAAAAGGAAAGAATATTAAAATGTTAACTGAGCTGCACTTTAAGTGGAGGGATTACAGATGACTTTTCCCTCCTTTCTGCTTCTCTGTTTTTCAGATTGGGGGAATGAGCACATGTTACTTTCGAACCAAGAATTAACTGCTTCCTGCAAAAAACTTCTCTTCCAGTCTTGCAAACATTCACAGCATTTTCTCTCAGGAAACTAAGTCATAGTCTATAAATTTTTCTCTCAAGAATGAAAACATGTTTCTTGAAGGCAGGAATCTCAATTACTCTCATTTCGGGTCCTCCAGTCAACCACTCTGGCAGGGAAAAACATTCCTACTGCTGATGGTTAATAAATAATGTGAAATAATTCAGAACTATTCAAATCAGACCGATCCTCCTTATTAGAAAAAAAAATTTAATCTGACACATTTGCAAGAACACCATTCCAAAGTAGCGTAGTCTCCATGGACAATTACAGAATGTCAAGCTGTCACACAGAATGCCACTAATAACTAAACTGTTCTTTTGATTCCGCCTAACTTAAAGGTCCCCACCCTCCCAAACTGTCAAGGAGGCCCCTTCCCCTCCATCTGTTCTCCTGCACCAGGTGGAACATGAAAGGCCAAGAGCGGAGCCCCTGGACCCGTCAGCGGGCTCGTCAGCCACATGGCTGAGCCATCCCACTCTGTGCTCCATGCCTCATCCGACACCTTGGAACGGGGGGACAGAGCAGGGCTGTGGCAGCATAGTGGGGTGTCATCCATCCATGTCCACGAGCAAAACAGACTGTTTCTGAACCACAGCAGACTCGCTGTGACTCATTTTCAGGATAAAAATGCATCGTGGGTCTCTGCCCTTTAAGCACTGGTTAAGTGTGCATAAATGAGAGACGTGCTAAGAGCACGTCACCTACAGTGCCTGGGCAATTCGGCGTCTTCTCCAATCTTCCCAAAATGTCAGTACGCATGACCTTTAAGAGCAGTGGACCAACCAATCGATTTTGGCGGAACAACCTTGCAAGTGACATGAGAGTGTGCCCTGTAGAGGGAGGAACCTTCCATGGAGGCAGGGTCTAACCATCTCATTGCGCAGGAAAAGTTACTGAGATTTATCTCAATTGATTTTACTCGTAAGAAAAACACATCATAAAACTGCAACCTCAGCAGGACACGAAAGGTCGGTCTTGGCTTCTTGAGGGATGAACTTGATATCGATAGTTATTAGGACACATCATACAAGATGCACAAGAGAGACAGAGAGAAGATGCTGGTAATCTTACTTAATCCTGATGCGGCCCTAACTCGGGCTCTGCAGACTGTGGGAAAAATCAAGGAAAAACTTCAATATTGCTGAGATGAGATTTGTGCGCATGCGCTCCTGTTTGGAGCCAGATGAACAAGAGCCAAGTTGTGATTCTAGAGTGCTGTGCGGGGAGGCACCGTGCAAGCAGCCGGGAGGCCAGGCAGGCGACGCTCCCCTGCGCCTGCCAGTTCTCGGGGACAAGCTGGTGAGGCCTGGCTGCATGTCTAGCAGAGCAATGGGGGGGCCCACGCAGGAAACACGTGGGATCACACAGGCTCCAGTGTGGACGGGCCTTTCGGTCAGAAGGGGCAGGGACAGAAACAGCCAAAACGATCTCTGCAGCTACGTACTTCATCTCTGGTCCACCAACTGTCGACAGACTGGTTCCCAACACATGACCCTAACCACACATTCCACTCTCAGTAAAAGCAGAAAATGGAAAACACTGCCAGGAAGAAATGGAGGAAATCTAAAGAGAACAAAAAAGGTAAAAATTCTTCAAAAGAATCCACAATTGGTGTGTGTGTGTGTGTGTGTGTGTGTACATACATTTAAAGATTGTGCATGGTTTTAAAATAATTCTTTTCTCTTAAACCTAAGAGTCCTTGAGTTCAAGCCCAAGAAAGTGGAGAAAATGTTTCTTACGCTGTGGAATGGGCCTGATCATGGTTATTACCAACTCAACAAATATCGGGGCATTACCTGTGATGCAACACAAACAGAACTAGGAATCAGGAAATATGGGTTCCAGTCACAACCGGGTGATATGGGAAAGCACCCCAGAGGGGGGTGGGGGGTAGATGAGCCCCAGAGAAGGGGAGGATCTGGGAAAGAGTGAAGAGAGAAGGGTGTTTCGGAATCCCAGCAAGAGGGAAATGTGGAAAGGAACAGCTGTGTCCCCAGGACGGAAACTGAGCAGTCTGCCTAAAGGAGGATGCAGGTAGGGCATCAGATGGCAGAGGAGAGGCAGGCAGGGTGGGCTGCGGTCTGAGTGCCAGGCCAAGGAGGGCGGGCGGCTGCCAGCGGGACCACCACTGAAGGCATCAACAAAGCTGGGAGACACGACTCAGCCAGCAGGGAGGCAGCAGGCGGCAGGTGGCAATTTAACACCCGACTTCAGCTGAAGCTGTCCTACAAGGGAAGGCCCTCTCTATAAAAGATGGGGTCCAGGCCCTACTGTGTTCACAGGGGAAAGAACACTAGGAAATCAATGTAAATTACAGATATAGAGTACTTTTTGGCAGTAAAAGGTACTAACAGCAACAACTGTAGCAGATGCCTTCAAAAGACTCTGCGGCCTGATTTCTTGCTGTTTCCTCTGCAGGGAAGGCTCTCCCCAGACAGCTGCATGCTGGCCCCCACTGGCCCCCATGCCACGCCTCTGTCCCCACGCAGGCCTCACACACCCACCACCTGTTACTGGAGTGCCCCAGTGTCTCTAGCCTTCCATCCTGCATTATTTTGTCTTTAAAGCATTTATTACGACCTGATGTTATTTATATGATTTTATTTGTCTCTGCACAAGAATGTAAGCTCCAGAAGGGCAAGAACTTTGAGGCGTTTTTATTTTGCCACCATCTGAGCATATGACAGGTACTCAATAAATGTTGGATGAATGACTGAAAAGACTCAGCCACGACCTCAGTGTTTCTCAGTCATACTCGATCCAGGAAACCCTTGGTTCAACACATACATACGTATGTGTCTAAATACATATAACACACACACACACACACACACACACACACACACCCTACTGCAAATGCTCCAATTTATCCTTTTTCAACTAAAGTATCAAGACAGTAGTTTTTGTAATCAATTGTGAGGTGCGTTCCAAATAATGTGCTCCCAATAACAAAGTACATGAGCTCGTCAATTTACTGATGAGCTAGAGCAGATTCAAGGTTATCCCATAACACGTCTGCCCCTCCTTTGCTCAGAAAGCTTTCTTGAGTGGGAAAGAAAGGAACAGAGTTACAGCAACTGGTACATGGGTTGTGAAGGATTAACCCAAATGCCACGTGTACTTTGTTCTAAAATCAGACAACGGTGGGGAGCCTGTCTTGCCCCCATACTGACACCCTCTCGCTGAGGGTCTGCTTTCTTTCTCATCCCATCATTAGAGCCGATGCTTTTCAAAGACCTACCCCACGCCCTGCCCACACGCCTGAGCCAGACATCAAGACTGTGGAAATACGGGCAGTTAAATAAAAAAATACAGCAGTCAGGACTGGTCTACAGGTCTCAGGGTTCTTTCCGGCCTTTAGATCTGTGTCGTCCAATAGAGTTGCTACTGGCCATGTGTAATGTAATTAATGCAATTAATTTAAGTTTAATTAAAATTGAATAAAATTTAAAATTTAGCTTCTCAGTTACACTAACTACATTTCAAGTGCTCAACAGTTACTGTGACTAATGGCTACCATAGCGAATTACACACTGAGAGAACATCTGTATTATCCAGAAAATTCTGTTGGCGAGCACTGCTCTGGATTCTAGAATTCCAACGGAGGAGACGAAAGTGCCAAAGCAGATCCCTTCCGCTGCCATCTGAATGAGGACGGGCATTCGGCTTATGATCAATTGTACAAAACATGAACAATGAAACAAAACAAACTGAGATCCAGGGAAACGGGCACCGGGAGAAAACGACATGGTTCCCTCACTAGGACTTCTCTCACGCGGCCCGAGCGTGGGCTGTCGCAGGACACGGGCAAGCCGCATGCAGCAGAGCTCGCAAGCAGAGAAGGATGGCCGCACAGACACGGGAACATGAAGGAAGGAAAGGGCAGCAGCAGGTGCCCGGAGCTCTTGGCTCCCAGGGGCAGTTGCCTTAAGACGACCGGATTCTTTCCCATTTCCTTTCAAAGGGGTCAGCTATACGTCCACAAACTTCTGCTTCACAAGCATAAGCATAACATCTTGGAGACGAGCTGACATTTAATCTGCAAACAATCCCTATTTTGAGGTTCTAATAACAAAACATTAATCCCACTGATGGCCATCTCATAGTTCTGCAATATGTATGCTTCTGAAGCATATGCGGGCTTCAGGATAAAGCCTACGAACTCTTTGTAAGAGTTAACTTTTCAAAGGTAAGACTTAAAGGCAGAGAAACAACTCTCCATAACAAACCCAAGGAAACTCAGGCCCAGTGAGGGCCTCACACCGCTTTCCAGGGCAACTGAAGTTACTGTTCCCCTCTGTTCTTTAGGCTGCAGTGCGCCCCTTGATTCCATGAAAAGGTTGCTCACAAACCTGTCAGCTTGACTGTAAAGAAAAACACGTATGGGGAAAGAAAGCAATGGAGCAGGAGGCGCTAACTTCTTTAGGATAAGCACCAAAGACTTGAATACAGTGTGAGAGAGAGAGAGAACCTTTACCCCTAAAAACGCACTTAACCCTTAAAACCATAAACACTCTAGTGAGTGTTTACTGTGACAAACCCTGCAGGGAGGAACTGACAGATATCCTCTCAGTTCTCACAACAACCCAGTAAGGTAAACACCTTTATTAACCCCATGTTACATGCAAAAGCAACAGGCCTGAGTCCCACGCTGTGAACCAGGCAGCCTGCTGCCACACGTGGGCCTGTCACTCCCGTGCCACACACGCCCGACCTGCCTGCTCTGCTTCTCCTGCTGCTCTTCTTCATGTACCGTATGTTCAGGCCAAACAGTCAAGTCTCATCAGCCAAACACACACTTCCAAGTGTGTAAGAGGTGTCTGGCAGGTGGCTCCTGGGGAGCTCCCAGGGGAACACGTTTTGTTTTTTTTTGTTTAAGATTTTATTGGGGAAGGGGAACACGACTTTATTGGGGAACAGTGTGTACTTCCAGGACTTTTTCCAAGTCAAGTTGTTGTCCTTTCAGTCTTAGCTGTGGAGGGCGCAGCTCAGCACCAGGTCCAGTTGCCGTTGCTAGTTGCAGGGGACGCAGCCCACCATCCCTGGTGGGAAATCAAACCGGCAACCTTGTGGTTGAGAGCCCACTGGCCCATGTGGGAATCGAATCGGCAGCCTTAGGAGTTAGGAGCACGGAGCTCTAACCGCCTGAGCCACCGGGCCGGCCCCCGTTTCGTATTTTAATAGTTACGTATTATGACGTTTATTAGAAAACACATATACTTAAATAGGTCACAAAGTTTCCTTTTTAAAGCAAATGTACTAAGAAATGAGTCGATCTATTTAAAAAGATATCAAGTATCCAAAAGTAAAAATGATATGGGAATATGCCCCGCTGTGGGGACAGAGTCCCAGAGAGCAGTTTCCAGGCTCTTGGCCTCACGTGCTGGCTCGGGTAGTAGATGGCCATCAGCTGTGACTAGTTGGCCATCAGCTGTTACCGGTCAGCCATTAGCCACTAATATAAGTGACGTGGCTAGGCTGGTGATGGGTTGGTTGGCAGAGAAGCAGACGGCAGATTGTGCATCGTGTGGCTCCTGCTTCCTGTGTCTCCAACCCAGCCGCCAGTGAGAATATAGTGGTCTGACTCCCCTATCTATGGCTCCGTGGGTGTTCCTTTTTGGCCTCACCGTGTCCTGCGTTCTTATGTGGGGAGCGGGACCACAGACTCTGCATGACACCCCCCAAAAAGCATTTTAAAAGGTGGCATGGGAATCTAATTTTTTTAGATGGGAAAGTTTAGGAGTCTAGTTTTTTAAGACCTTAGTTTGTTTTTTCACATTTGTCCTGTCCAAAGCACAGACATCTTTCTGGGCTGGTCTTCAGGCTGGACACCAGCGCCGTCTCCTCTGGGAGACCCTCAGAGCCTTCCGCGTCCCGGGGGTTGTGCCCCATGGATCCATGCCCTGCCTCACCTCTAACTGGCGGGGAAGCACTATGAAGACAGGGCCTGTGGGGGCAGAGCCCCAGAAAGTAGTTTCCAGGCTCTCGGCCTCACATAAACAGGTGCTGGCTCAGGTAGTAAATGGCCATCAACTGTGATGGGATGGCCATCAGCTGTGGCTAGTTGGCCGTCAGCTGTAACCAGTGAGCCATTGGCCACTAATATAACTGCTGTGGCTACGCTAGCAGAAAGAAGAGAGGAAGAACGGGGGCTAGCAAGAAGATGGCGGCTGGGCTGGCAAGTGTGGATGGCGGTTTGCGGACAGTGTGGATCCAGCCTCCAGTGAGAGTATAGTGCCGCCAGAGAGAATATAGTGGTATGACTCCCCTACCTATGGCTCCGTGGGTGTTACTTTTTGGCCTCACCATATCCTGCGTTATGTGGGGAGCGGGAGCAGAGACCCCGCAGGCCTTCCCGCACGACAAATGGCGCAGCGAGCAGGGTCTCCCGCATGACAGGGCCTGTCTTCTCTAGCCCACACACACACTGAGCACGCAGCTTTGCACACAGTAGGCCCTTAAGGAACATTTCCTAAATGACCGTGTTGGGGCTCCCCTGAGCACTCAGGAGACAAGATAAGGGACTCCTCACAAATAGGAAACGGCACAAAATATGCCCCAAATACTCCTTGAAACAAAGGACTCCAGCAGGCACGCTGTCAGCCACATCCATAAGGAAGTGGCACTTCTTTGGTCACCGATGCTCCTGCAGTTTCATCGCAAGTCTGCAGGCCTCCCCGGGACTGAGCTCCTATAAGACCTCCGGTCACGTGCCCAGCCTTCCATGAGCACTTTATAAACAAAATACAGTAATTAACCTTGGGACCATTGAAAACCACATGTGCAACCAGATGAAATTAATATTTACAAGATCAAACAGGGTAGCAAAGACGATTAAATCAAGAAGGATTTAGATGTGGGTCAACTCGTACTCCAAACCGCAAATGAAATCTGCGATTGTGATGCCTTATACTCTCAGCACTGATAAGCTGCTTCCAAGACAGCACATTAGGAAGGGGAAAGCATTTGGACTAATATCAACATGATCAACTTAGAGAGGACGCCCCATCACCCATCCATTCACTGGAGTCAACAGAGCAGGGAAGACCATCAACTCCTCAGAGAATGCAAAAATCTCCTTTTAGTCAAATCTCCACCCACCACAGTGCAATTGTAACAATTAATAATGCTAAGAAAAGTAGCTCCTTATTGAGCCCTGACTGCACGCCAGACCTCATTCTGAACGCTCTGGTTGTATTAATTCACGGAGGCCCAATGAGGCAGCTGCTCAGGGTAGGCCCAGTGTGCAGAGGAGGACGCGCAAAGGGGCTGGGCCATTTGCCCCA
Source organism: Rhinolophus sinicus (assembly GCF_057876585.1). Taxonomy (NCBI): domain Eukaryota; kingdom Metazoa; phylum Chordata; class Mammalia; order Chiroptera; family Rhinolophidae; genus Rhinolophus; species Rhinolophus sinicus. The sequence continues at coordinate 4,049,082 of NC_142516.1, read as the reverse complement.
GGACACCTGGGAAGGAAGTGGCAGAGGCAGGGCTTGAACCTGGCATCAGACGGAGCCCGAGTGCTGAATCATCTTGTCACACTGTGTACCTCACTTTGCAATTTTACTCTCAAATAGAACTGACATAACACTTGCTCCCATTTGCACCAGAGTGACTGGCATATTGTTTATTCTATGCCTTCATTACGGTAACTTCACTAAGTAGGACAAATACTGGCAGTTTATACAGCAGACACCGCTCCTGTGAGGAGCACGAGGTCATTTTCGTTCTCCATCTGAGCGGACCCCTAGTTGGTGCCATCACGACAGGGAAGAGGGAGAGCAAACGTCCAGCAAACGATTGGGCAGTGACCAGCCTCCCACCCAACGATGACAGGAGAACAGGTGAAAACAGCCCCAACTCCCGAGCAGGTGTGAGTCATTTCAGAAAAGCAACTTTGCGAGTAAAAAGAGGAAGGTACAGAAGGGACCTGCGGACTCACGAGCACACAGAGGAAGCCTCTGGGGCAGCTCAGCGTGACCCCTCTAAGTGCCACCCACCCCAACTCCATGGACACGCTCACTGAAGCAGAGCAGACGGCGGCTCCGGAGTCACGGGGGGTTCCAGGGGGGACAGGAGACCCGAAAGGCCCTGGCCGCCCGTCCTGCTCACTCAGCGGCGGTGACGGCAACCCCAGGCCAGGGAGGCCGGCCCGCCCACCAAGTGCAGCTGTCGACAGCTAGGAAAGCCTGATGGAGACTCGGGGAGACGCGGGGACGAGGGCCCGGGTCCCAGAGCGCCGAGCCTGGCAGAGGAGTCGCTCCATTCCTGACATCTTTCTGGTTCTTGACGCGAGCTCACCCCTTGGAAGGTCGGGCTCTATTTCCTGCCCACTGGCCCCACGAAACACCCAATTAATGCCGCTTTTTCCTCACATGAACTCAAGTGAATCTTTTCCTGGCAACCAAAGAGCCCAGACTAAGGGAAAAGTACACAGCCGTGTCACCTGAGGTTTTCCTCAGCCAGCCCCACTAAGCAGGAGTGTTTAGTGTGGTGGCCTGTTTGAGTCTCAACTTGTAAGGGAGTGGGGGCGGGGAGCGTGGGGAGAGCCCAGGACTCGGTTACACTCCACATGGCATTTGAATATTCTCTTGCATCTACAGCCCGTTTCCTTCTGCCTGAAATAATCAGGAATGACTTAGGTGGGACCTCAGCAAAGTTCATTTACACTAGGATAAACAGAAAGACATATCGATGTCAATGAAAGACCAGAATTCCAATTCCCCAGACACTAAACTAGCTGGTGACTAGAAAATTCTGACTATACATAGGACTTTCTAGTAGGTGGTCCCAAGCATTACTCATCAAAGTGAAAAGACTCCCTGAGTTTAGTACAATGAAGGCCCTGGAAGACAGTAAAACGAGGTTATCTTTTTTCCAGAAACCCAAATTATCAATGTCCTCCCACTCCACTTTCTCAGCCCTTCCTTGGTGCAATGATGGAGATGTCACACCTGTGACTCCCAGACAGTGTGACAAATACAATGGAACGTTCTGTGTTCAAGGGGGGGAAATATCAAAAGTAACAATGCTATTTTTTTAACATGAAGAATTATAGGAGACTTCGCCATTGATTTTAAAAGTAAAATCTTTATGGTAGGATGAGTGAAAACACGTTGATTGTGACCACTTGAAAGTCATACGTAGAAAGCGTGACATGACATGTACAATACCAGGGTTCGGGTCCCCTCTCCCGACCACAGGCAGGCAAGGTGCATTACGTTTTTCAGCACTGGGAAGGTCATGTGAAGGACAAAAATGTCTGGGCCCTCCAAATCTACATCTCTACAACTTCGGTGGAAAGGTATGGAAAACTAAGGATTTCATAACTCGCCCCACCATCAATATATCATATTTCACTTACTCCACAACCTTCTGAAATCACAAGGCACCTTATGACTATCGTGTCTGAAAATTACCTTTAGCAGCGCTTTGTCTTTCTCAATGGTCTGTACAATAATGGTGCATTTTACAATCAATGGCATGTGACAGTCAATACAACAGAAAGGATTTGGTGAATGTGCCACCCTCACTACCCACACCCCCTTCCCACCCTGAAAAGAGCCAAGAACCCACTTTAGCCCCATTCTGAAAATCCCACTTTCCCTGAAAGAACTAAGCAGCAGCAGCGGGCTAGGTATCTCCACTGCGTTACAGAAAAGTAAATTTAACTCACAAGAAAAGATAAAAGAGAACGGTTCTCCACAAGTGAGATGTGGCCTGTGGGATCGGAATCCAAACAGGGCTTTTCCTCTCTTAAAAGCTTCTAACTGGAACGAGCGCATTCACCGGGGACAGAGGCTGGGGGCCCAGGGAGGGCGAGGGGACAGAGCCCCGTCAGGAGTCAGGACGTCAGGACGACTCCAGTGAGGAGCGAGACAAGCTGCAAGTTGAAACAGTAACTTGGGCAACATTCTCCCTCAGGTTGATACAGGATAGTGAGATTAAATAAATGAATCAAAGTACAAACTGTGCTGGCGAGCTCCAGTGCCTAGCTCCCAACACCAACGTGCCAACCGCTCCCAGGCTGCCTTTCCCAGCTCCCAAATCGGAGCTGGCAGGTGATGGGGGGCAGGAGCCGCAGTCACGCGTGGAGCCAGGGGCAGCGGCCTGGGGGGCAGGGAGGGAGGGCTCGGTGCCACCGTGATGATGGACACGCACATCTTAAGCACGAGCTCCGTCGCAGCCTGGACACCCAGGGCCATTTACACATCACCGCTGGAAACAAATCCTCGGGAAAGCACAGACGGAGGGGAAGCAAATGTTCACGGCTCCAGACAGCCGTCTGAGACACGCGTGACTGGGACGCCGTCTTCTCTCACCCAGCCTCCCCACTGGGGTTGCTATGAGAAAGTCAGGGTACTATCAGCACAGTGGTATCGGTCCTCACTAGCTACTTCAGTAGCACGCTCCTAACGCTTACTGAGCCCCAGGCTAAGTTCTGTGTCGGCACCAGCTCAGTGAGTCTTCACAGAAGCCCAAGAAGGTAAGAACTCTTACGATCCCTATTGAAAGACGTGGAAACTGAGACTCAAGAGAGTCCAAGGTCACACAGTAAATAAACCACAGAGCCTGGGTTCAATCTAGATACCTAACCTGCCAGGGAGGGAGGGGAGGTTTAAGGTAGAAAAATATTAACAAATTAACGAAAATGCAGTTTCCATTTCCTTTGTCAAAAATAACTGATGAGCATCACTGGTCCCCTGTGCAGACACCTGAGAGGAAGAATTAGTGATCCGGCTATGAGGTGAAGTAGCAGTGACACATTCTTGGAGAAATGCACACATCGCCACTGGCGGACAGCCACATCCAGAAGAAGCCGGTCAAAGGAACAAGTGGTCAGAGGTGACGAGGAAGTTGTTCCACCTACACCTGTAACATATCGATGCATCATAAAGCAAATCCTAAGCACGCAGCTCACAGCCGTGAGTCTTTCCCGTCAGTCAGTAGGATGACCACACGGGCCAGGGCGTGTAACTGACCTCGGACTAGGACCACGCACACTCCCGTGCAATAACCTCTCTGGAAGTTTCCTTAGCATCACCCTTTCTGAGCTTCTGCGGGAAGCCCTTTCTACTCGCCCCAATCAGTACAATCGCTCAGCTTCCAAACTCAATTTTCAAAACATTTTCCTTTTCTCTCTCAGAGGAAGGTGTCCACAAGTCTCACCGGAGCCCCCCAGCACCCCAAAGTAGCTCCAGATACACAGTCACCTTTCAACAACTACAGGGCTGATACAAACTCCTGCTGCACCAACAAGCATTTCTGCAACACGAAAGGATAATTTAGGACAGAAAATAAAAAGCAGGAAGAGAGGGACAGCGGGAAGGAGAGACAACAGGGAATGCGTGGGGTCATGAGGGACGGAGGCTGAACCTCAACTTTGGCAGTAAGTTCTAAAATCAGAAAGTTAACGACAAACTGAAGGTTGCCAGATGAGAGGGGCATTGGGGGACGGGGAAAAGGTGAAGGGATTGGGAAGTACAAGTTGGCAGTCACAAAACAGTCCCGGGGTATGAAATACAGAAGGGGGAATATAATCCATACTGTTGTAAAGACTATGTAGGGTGCCAGATGGGTACTGGACTTAGCGGGGGGATCATATCATGGATGATATAAAGGCCCAACCACCACTCTGTACACCTGACACTGATATAACAAATTATTGACCGTCAACTGTAATTATACACACAGACACATATATATACACACAGACACATATATATACATAGGCAAGTACAGCACACGGAGTACAGTCAGTGGTATTGTAACAGTTCTGCACGATGTCAGGTGGGTAGTAGACTTGTTGGGGTGATCACTTCGTGAGGGGTGTACATGTCTAATCATTATGTTGTTTTGTACACCTGAAACTAATTTAAAATTTGTTTTAAAGTTAAGCCAGGGACAGCCAGATGGCTCAGTTGGTTAGAGCGCGAGCTCGCAACAACCAGGTTGCTGGTTCAGTTCCCGCATGGGATGTGGGCTGTGCTTCCTGCAACTAAAGACTGAAAATGGCAACTGGACTTGGAGCTGAGCTGCGCCCTCCACTAGATTGAAGGACAACGACTTGGAGCTGGTGGGCCCTGGAGAAACACACTGTCCCCCAACATTCCCCAATAAAATTTTTTTTAAAAGTTAAGCCCGCTGTAAAACGGCTGAAGTGCCCCCCTGACCCTGTCCCCGAGGCCCCGGGGCCTGTCCAGCCAGGTCAGTTAGCACTGGAGGTGGTGCTGTGCTATAAAAATAACAACACTCCTAGACCTTTTGACTTTTGTTGGAAGATTTTGCTTTTTACACTTATGCTGGTAGCAGGTCGTTTGCAAATGAAGGTTGATTTGGCATACTTTTCAACTCTGTTGTTCTAGCTTCAATATTCTATTGTAAACTTATATAGACTATAACATGCTCAATCACTACAAAAGTTGTTGTGATGTAAGAGTGTAAACATTATTAACAAAATACTTTGTTTACAATTTTTTAAACAGAAAAAAAGAACACTTCTTCCTCCATAGCAAGGAATCTTAAAAACACGTTGGGGCCACTGACCCCTTAAAGAATACTGATGAAAGCGAAAGATTACTCGAGCAAGAATACCATATACATTCAGGGACCCAACACAAACCTGATCACAGAGCCCAAAGTAAGAACCCCTGCACACTGTGAAGGTCCTTTTTATGATACATATTTTATCATAAAATATGTAACAGTCAGCGTGGGAGGGAACAGAAGACTGATAAGCACAGAATGTAATACTGGGGGCGCCAAAACAAATGGATACACAGGACTCGTATTCATCTTTTGTTATCGGTATAGATTATTACAATTTTAATACAGTTTTTTCCTTTCTGAAAATGTGCATACTTTTTTGGCACCCTCTGCATGTAGGTCAATCCCTCCCCCCAATCAAATGCTTAAATTACACCTGCGACGCCTGGGCCAAGTGCTGGCAGGAGATACAGGGCGGTGATAACCAAGATCTGAGGGCGTTTCTGACCCTGAAAGTTGTGGAGTGAAGTTCTGCTTTAGCAACTCAAATTTAAAAGGCACCACCACCAAAAAAGAAACGAAAACCTGAACATACAGCAGCATACAAGTAAATCAGAGAATTTGAGTTCACGTGAGAGAGTCTCCTTTGTGATTTATATAAATGCTCAGGAACACGTGTCTCATAATAAAGGCAGTAAACCTCCGCAAGTTTTTACCTGAAGATTTTACCTAAGAGAAGAGCCCCCGTTAGCAGGGGCCCGGCCTGCGCTGCTCTGAGACAGCTCCCGCAGACCAGACAGGAAAAGGACCCCGAGTCAGAGGATCTGTCAATCTTCTCAGCCACTTACAACCTGGTGGCTTGAGGCAGGTCCCTGAACTTTTAGGAATCCAGTTCCCTCTTCAGCGAAACAAGGCGGAGACTCAGAGTAATCAGAGAACTGACCACGGTGACAGCTACTGCGTGGCAGCCACTCTTCTGAGACCCTCACATACACTAAACTTTTGATCTTCACAACAACCCTGAGGGAGATCAATTATCAACCTGATTTTATAGGTGAGGAAACGGGGACACGCAGCCCACGGTCACAAGTAGCAGCAGGCCTCAAGCCCGGGCGCCGAGCTCACGCGCTGGCACCACACACTTGGCTTCATCGGTTGGATGAGATGGTGGGCACTTGGATACTTTAGAAACTGTAACGCACTCAAGTAAGGATAAGGTACTTCTCTAACTGTCACTGTATCCTTTCTTTGCCCTTTTCATATCTGCCTCAAAATAATCAAGATAATTTGCCTTCTGTTTGTCTTCCTAAACTAGTTTAAAAAAAAAAAAAAAAACAACTTAATATGCATTATCCTTCAGCAAGTCAAGCCGTGAGTGGAACACACAAACCAAGTAAAGACATCTCAGCAGCTGTGTGCTCAGGAAATACAGTGGGTGTCATCTCCACCCAAAGCTGAAGAAAAGTGGGACCTGGAATCCCACCTATGCCATCCCGCCTCCCCTCAAACACAGGTGAACTGGCGTTACCGTACTGACTTCAGAAATAGTGCAGCGCCCTATGTAACCCAAAGTGTCCTGCTGGTCTGGCAGGCCTCGCGACACTGGACACACAGCGCTGACGAGGCAGACTGGCCCGTGCCGTCCAGGAATCAGAACCCACAGTCCAACGTGAGGCGTGCCATGTGGGCAACGGGGGGCTGCACAAGCACACAGAAGGGGCATCTCACGCCAACTCAGGGAGTTAGAAAGACTCTCCCAAGCATTGACTACAAACAAAAACGGAGAAATGAAACGAGCAAGTATTAGCCGAACACAAAGAGGGGTGGGACCCCGCTGCAGCAGCGTGAGGCCTGGAGGGCAGGCGGGTTGGGCGGCCTGGCGCTTCACGAGGTGCCCAGGTGCCCGGGCACTATAGGAGTCGGCCCCAGACCACTACAAGGTACATTATGGAGTTTGATTGAATCCTGAGCACGAGAAGGGACCATCTGCATGTTTCAAGCAGGAGACTTACATGATCAAACTTGCGTTTTCAAAGGGTGCTCAGAAGCTGTGTAGAGAAAGGCCGGGAGGCCAATTAGGAAACTTACTTGCAAGTGTCCCGGAGGTGACAGAATATGGCCTGAAGAAGGGTGGGAGACCGTGCCCACCCCGTGAGCAGCTGCCACTGAGAAGCACAGAGTGCCAGGCTCCGTGCTAAGCACGAGGAACCACGCCTGTAACCACAGGGCTGGCATGTGAGGGCTCAGTGAGTGAAATCCAGAAGGCAGGGGTCGGCCTGCTTTGATTCCTCCAGCCCGGATTATGTCCAGCTCGCCACCGGACATCCGTTCCCAACTGTCACCGGCCTCAGCAGGCTGGCCTGGCATCTGAGAAGCGGGAGCAGAAGACGGGCGGCAAGTCACCGGGCACCGCCCGCCAGGCCACACCAGGGTGCCGATCTCGTCAAGGTTCCTTCAGAACCAAAAGCAAACTCGAGGCTGACGAGAGGCCTTTCCCATTTTGTGACTCATCGGAACTAAGCACTCCCCCGGAGGCAGCCTCTGCTAACCAACAGCTTCGAAAACCTTCCTCGAAAGCACTGCATGCCATCACTACGCCACTTAGAAGGCCAACGCTTCACTACGCAGAGGAAGTCTCCACAGGAAAAGCAACATTCCCCACAAGACATCTTGCTAGGAAATCACCACATCCCGGCTCTTTAAGCCAAGGTCCCAGCACAGCACTTTGGCAGAGGATGACAATGAACTGCCAGCAGGATAATGTGGTTACGCGGCCTGAGCCGCTGTGAAGATGCATTAAAATCTCAATGTTCGAGCTCATCCAAGCAATTAAATGAACACGGACTGCTCTGTTTAGACGGGACAACACGGGACAGGCGGGGTTGGCCTCCATAATCCTCTGTTGCTTCTTTTAACGTTTTAAAGGCATTTAGAGCTGGCATTTTTGTTTTCCAAACCAACCAGGAATGGATGGGAACTGGCAGAGATGAAAGAAAAACTAACACCCAGTGAGGCCTCCTCCGCGCAGGCCCTGTGCTCGGTGCACTCACCACCTGGATAAACGAGTCTTCAAGGCAGTCGCAGGTGAAGAGGGTGAAACCTGGAGAGGAACTACAGCATCCAGAAACCCCCGCAGGCACTTTAAAAGGAAAACACACTTCCTCGTCACTACACAAACCTCCTCAACAATCACTCAGCCACATCCTGCTCACTAAGAAGCACAGGTCGAGGATTCATTCTATCTTCAAACTCGGGTGATTCCAATTCGCATCACAAACCCTGTGGATGGTGTACAATTTCGAATCAATACATTAGCCTGTGGGAAACATACAGAATTATAAAGCGCAGTTTTAAATGGTGAGCTGGACACATGATAGGACGGGCAGGGGGGCGGAAGGTCAGGCAATCGGAGGGCTCAGTGCACCCAGGGTCCTGCCTGCCCCCCACGAGCGGTACTGCCCCCCCCGCGTGAGGTACTGAGGTCAGTGCCCAAGCCCCGTCTCACCTGGGGGCAAAAGCATCCTTCAGGCCTCCAGGTAGCTAAGTGAAATCTCAACAGGCCCCATCTTGAGTACAGGGAGGAACAAATGCGTGGCACCTTTCGCCACAGAATCACTAATCCAGACCACAAAGAACACACGACACGCAGAGCTCTCTTTTGACAGAAAGTGACTAAGCAGCCGGGTCTGAGGTCAAAGCCGGCAGGGAGGTCAGTTCCTGCAGCTGACTGAACGACTGCGTTTTCCCTCGGGTCACAAATGTAAGCGATGTATGTACTATTCCCTTAAAACCAGTGAGAGCCCCTGAAAACAGGCACAGCCTTAGGGTGAGCAGGATAAGGGCAAACTGGTGACACAGCAAGGACGAGCAAACTAGAAAAGTGACATTATTAGCAATAAATCTGCATTTGCATTAAGCACGTGACAGAGTTAAAACGCACCCAGCTATAAAAAATGGATCATACTTAAGATATCAGGACTACAAGACCAAATTTCCTTTATGTTCAGACACTGTTCTAGGTACGTTACACATGCCAAGTAAGTCCCCCAGCACTCTGTGCGTTTCACTCCTGACTAACAGTACAGACTGGCAAACTGAGGCATATAAGGCGGGGAAAAGACCAGCAGGAGAGCCAGGAATTATTATTAAAACCAGGTGCTCTGGCACTTAACTCCTCTAATCAAGTTAGAAAACTGAATATAGTTTAAGTTCCAAGAAGATGGGAATTTATCAGTTTCACTCACTGTGTCTGGAACAGTGCCTGGCACATAACACGTGCTCAATAAATACGTACTGAATGGGGGGATTAGCTATTTCCTAGCAAAAAGCACACGACTCAAAAGCACAGTTTGGAAATGAACAAGATCGAGTATTTTATAACAAGTGCAACCGTTTTCTCACACGTGACTGTCTGCACACTCAAACTCTGCAGACTCTCCCTGCAAAATCCACCACGTACAGAGTTACGAGGAGAGAGCTGGGTCCAGAATGCTTAGTGGTGGCAACTACTGACGAGTGATCAATAATCAGACAAGCCTTATTGACCGAAAACACGGTACCAGGTAACTTGCCAACCCTGAAACACACAGACACACACAAACGGGGAAAGGTAGGAGGAACCGGCACGTCGTGAGCCCAGTGGGACTCAGAACAACTCCTGTTAAAAAGGGGAAAAGTGGGGAGTGGTCCTACCTTTACACAGCCACCCTGATGTGTCCCCACCCATGTCTAAGGGGCTCCAACTAGGCAGTCCCTTTCTTTTCATGACATGCCCAACAAAGATGCCAGTTCGTCACTGTGATCCTACTTTATCGTACCCAGAGCTTAAAGCAGGTGAGGGTGCCTGCCTCTTGGAACTGAGGGGCCTGGGGCTGCTTTGCTCGCAGAGGTCAAGGTTAATGTCCTGAGCAGCGTCCTCGCCTGGGCGGAGCCCACGCAGCCCCACTCTGCACAGACTGCCCCCGTCAGTATCACACCTGTCCCGATGGTCCCCTCCGAGGCGGCACCCGACTGCCCACTGCTCCTGCTTCAACGACAGGATCAGCAGCCATCAAACCACAGGCAAAAGACAGAATTTTAACGGGCCCCAGTAGCAGAAGTGTCTCTGCGTTCCTGCACCTCCAGGTGGCATTCCGTTTCTAAGCCGCCAAATACTGCAGATCTCGGCTGGAGAGGCAGCAGTGTGGCCTTGGCCAAAGCACCTTCCTGCAAAACAAGGGGCAATGCCCTAACTGATCACCGAGGTCCCTTTGAGAACTAACACGTAGTCAAAGTAGGTCCAGTTCCTAGAGCTTGTTGGGAAATGTGGCAGGGGCAGGGGGTGGAAACTCAATTACCAAGTGCCCACTATGTACTAGATTCAAGGTGTCTGAAGATGACGCCAGTGTCCCAACCCATGAGAAAACAGGACAGACCTGGAGAGCAAGCAGCCAGTGTGATCAGTGCTGCTGCCAGGAGGCTGCCTGGTCATTCTGGAGCCTTCTCTACAGCAGCATTTCCTGGGGCAGGGGGTTAGCGGAGAGAGAACCACCCAGGAAGGTACAAGGCGCTTCAGGCAGAGGCACAGCCCGCAGCTTGCACCAGCAACTGCTCTGGCCGCCTCAGGGCAGAACCGGTGCGTCTAGCAGAGCAGCCACACACGAAGCTGGAGATTTCAGAAAGAGCCTCCAATTCACAGGGTTGATGTGAGGGAAGCCTGACAGTGCACCAAAGGGAGGAAGACGAAAGTTACTGACTTGCCAGAACCCGCTAGAGGAGTAAGCTGTCCCCAGGGGGAAGTGAGGGTCTTAGGGCGGTCCATTCACCTTGTCAAGTAAGCAGGAAACAGCAAGGCCAAGCCCAGGCCCCAGCCCAGGGACCAGCCCCCACAACCAGCTCCACCAAGCCCAGCCCAAGGGGCTGCAGTGAGCTGGAGCCTCCCAAAAACCAGTGACTGCAGCAAAAGAACACCTGAACGAGGGGTCATGCAGACGGCAAACTCCAGAAGCCAAAGGACAGCGTGGCGAGCTGGGCCAGTCAGACGCAGCTGCCCCGCCCCCCACACAGGGCAGAACTCCTGATGTAGCCCAGAGGACCCCTGAGATTAGGGGACAGCAGCCAGAGAGCTCAGGATGGCGCCTCTGGGCATTCACTTCCGTCCCTCCTCCCTTTGTTCTCCTACACCAACAACAACAATCTGGAAAAAGGCAAGGTGCAATCAACAGAAGCAGATTCTAAAGGGAAAAAACATAAACAATCCAAATAAGAAAGGGGAAGAGATTTATAGGCTTCAATTTAACCCCAATCAAATACTGTTTTCTGAGACACTTAAAAATAACTACCAGCAATAACTACTATTTGTAAAATGCCACTGTGTGTCTTAGCCCAAACTAGAAATGTGATACACATTTTCTAATTAGACTCTCAGACCAACCCTAGGAGATCAGTATTATGCCCGTTTTACAGTCCAGCAGACTGAGGCTCAATGGTGTTAGAGAACTTGCCCAAAGTCTAAGTGCTAACACAGGACAAGGTTTCCTCTTGTGAGGGTGACAAACAGGCCGAGTGGCATAAGAGCAGTCCCAGGTGTGTGAACACAGGGGCACCTGATTAGGGACGTCTCAGAAGACACCCAGGGGAGGCACCAACGAAGCTGAGACCTAAACGACTAAGAAGAGTAACAGGTAGGCTGCCAGGCTCTGTGCTGAACACTTCAGTGCAGCAGTCCCGCAATTCTCACAACTATCCTAAGAGGCAGGACTGTTCATGCCATTTTAGAGATGAGAAAACCGAGGCCAGGGAATCCGGCCATTGTCTGTCTGCTTCTGGACTCTAGAACGCCTCCAAATGCCAGCTGGGGAGCTGGAAGGAAGCTAAGGAAGATGGAGGAAACCACTGAGGAGTAACCATCAGGGGTCTACTTTATAAAGACCCCTGGAGAGCTGCAGAGCAGAAAACGGACTGAAGGGGCAGGACTGGCAGGAAACCAGTGGGGAGGCCGCAGCATCGGCCCGAGCAACAGTGGGGGCCTGGGCTCAGGCAGGAGCCTTCGAGAGGAAAAGGAAAGAGTAGGAGGTTTGGAAGAGGTGGAACCCACAGGGGTGGGATTTTAGTTCTGGACTGTTCCGAGAGGCCTGTGAGTCTCCAAGCGCAGACGCCCTGCAGCCACTCTGACACGGGTCTGCATCTCAGGGGCGAGATCCCGGCTGGAGACAGAGTTAGGTGCCATTAGTGTATGGCTGGTAAGTGAAGCTGTAGAAGACGAGATGGCCCAGAGAAGGATCGCACAGCAGGAGAGAAGCCTCAAGAATCCAGCGCCCGTCCCCCGCACACCCGCCACAGAAAAGGGGAGACAAGAAAACGGGAGGCCTCCCTAACCACAGGTGCTCCTGGACCGGTCACGATACGCCTCCTTCCCACCATGCTGTGCAGCGTACCACCAGGAAAAAGGACACACGCCAGTTTCCTTTCTACTCAACAGTCCTGAGGAGAAAAGCTGGCTCCCCAGTCAGCCCAGGAAAGGCCAACGTAAGACAGCCGAGAGGATGGGGACAAGTCCCCCCCCAGACAGTGAGCCCTGGAGGCAGGCAGGCATGAGCCCCGTCTAGCAGCCTCCCCAGGCTGCCCAGGGCAGCTTTAAAGAGAGTTCCTGCTCCTTAGAGAAAAAGAATGCGGGAGTCACAAACCTGGTGCCAGGCAATACTTAAGGGACAGTTTTCAGAAACTGCAACTGGGAGGGAGAGCACAAAGCCGTGGAGTCAGGCCGAAGCCTTGGTGCCGACAGCATCCCGGTGCCGGGGCAGCCCCCACTAACACTGACACCGGGGTTCCAGAGGCCTCTGCCTGGAGCACGTCTGCGAGGTGCGTTCCCACCAAGGCCTCAGGGCTGCTGCTGCTGCTGCTGCCGCTTTCTGGGGCCTTGTGACGCGCTCGGGGGCACACACAGCTGGGCCTGAGGAACGCTGCCGGGCAGGACCTGCCTCTCCATTCCTAGGTCGCGCGTTCACCTCCACAGCCACAGAAGCGTGTCAGGAACGCCACTGAACCCGCCCGAGTGAGAGGAAAGGGGCCTGGAGATCGCCCAGTCCGAATCCTCCTCCCAGCAGCGAGGAAGCTAGAACCCGCAGGCATAAAGTCACGGGCCCGAGGTCCCCAAGCTGGTCACACGGGGACAGTGGGCAGCGAGGCTCAACACGGGTCTCTCGAAACCCGACTGCACGCTGCCTTCTAACAGCTTTACCAGTAAAAGTCAAGGGCACCAGCAGAGTATTTCTCTACAGAAATCAGACATGCACGCGGCCGTCACACGGGGCCCCGTTCTAGGCACTCGGGCATGTTACACTCACTCATCCCCACAGCGGCCGGCAGGCGCAAGGTGTCATTACCCTGTTGACTGACAAGGAGGCTGAGACCGCTGACATAACCTGCTCCACATCACAGAGCTGATCGAGGGCCCGGGGACTCGAACCCAGCTATCGACTCCAGAGCCCAGCTGGGAATAAGCACCCAATTTACAGCGTGGCTATAATCCACATGTTCATTTTCACACGGGCCTTTGTGGGCCGTTTTCCTACAGAAACACTGGGCCTCCCAGACTCACCTGCAGCATTTACCCACCAGGTAAGAGGACTCACTCAGAGCTCTGACTTCCGGGCTCCAGGAGGAAGGCCTTGCGGGTAGAAGTGGGAAGAGCCCTCCTCGGTCTGGACAAATGGTCTGCCCTCCGCAAACGTCCTGCTCTGCAGTCCCCTCATTCCTCCTGTGGTGGTTTCCTCCCAGGACCCTCACCCTGCCTTTACCGTCCCCTCAATTCCCACATTCCCTCCAAGCCTGGCCAAACCCCAGGGCTGCAGACCAAATTACGAAGCCCTCATCCTCACCCCCCACTAAGGTGTGAACTGCGGATGTGTGTGCTCAGACTTCCTCAAGGCGAGAAGGGGCTGATTACCTAAAGGTAGAATTTCAGGAGAACACTAACACGTTGAAGTCAAGTGTGGGAGGCCGTGTGACGGAGCGGAAGCCACTGCCTGAGGGTCTGTGCTCACTGTCCACTAAGGTAACACCAGCCCCTGGAGTGTTTATTCTGTGCCAGAGAAGTGTTTTACTGACAATATTTCATATCTTTCTGAAGTGGGTACAATTGTCATCCCTATTTTAGAGAACAGAAGATTGAGGCAGAAAGGTTAGCCTCATGGCTGTTAGGTAGCAGGGCTGAGATGTGAACGTAGCTCTGGAGCCCAGTCTTAACCACTGGGCCACTCCATAAACACTATGCCTGGTAATTATAACTACTATTGATATAACACTTAATACACGTGAGCTATCCCGAGGCATTTCACATGCATTATTTCACTTAATCTTCACTACAACACTGTCAATACTTCTATTATCCCCATTTTACAGATGAGTAAACTGATGCTTTAAAAGAGTTTTTCACTTGTTCAAGGCACAGAGTAAGTGCAGAGCTGGATCAGAACTCAGGGAGCCTAACCCGGTAATTCACATTTAAGTCTTGACATTTCTGGCTATACCTCCCTTTGCTTCTGAATCCAACAGTATCTAGAAATCCAGGAGACTGGTTTTGTTCTATTGTTTTTTTCTGTTTGGTTATGTTACTCTTTGTCCTTCTTATAATGGCTCCTATGGTACCAGGGTTTGAGGTGTGAGGGAGGAGAAGGGTGTACGGATCCAGGCAAACCAGGGCACTCTCTACTAGAGTCAAGCCCACTATCTCTAGCAAGCTCACGGGACCGGGTGCTCTCCAGGTTAGATTTAGGTGCAAGAACACCTCTAAGAATGGTACCTGGTACCTTTGCTAACGATAAGGACAATCCAGGAAGGTGCCCACCCTAAGTCATGACGACTGAGCTTTGAGGGCCACTGAAGTGAGTTCTCTTTCCTCATGATGTTCTGAATGGATCTGTATTCCCTGCACACATCAGCAAGCAGAACGAGCCAGGGCTGGGCCTGGCTAAAAGGCCGATGGAGTTGACTCCCCTTTTCCCAGTTTTCACATGACTGCCAAAACGACAGCTGCCACAGAACACCTGACATCAGGTGCAGTAGCTCAAATTATCCTGATTCAGTCAACTCCGGAAGACCTCTACCAACGCCCAGGCCCTCCTCAGCACTGGTTGCCAACCGGCTGAGAAAGGGCACAGCAGGTGACCAACAACTTAGACAAAACTGCTAACCTCAGCCCTCAAAGAGCTTATCATCAGTTCACCAACTGACTTCACCCTGTCCTTCCAAATTACCCTTCTGGAACCCAGCCCTGGCCTCCATCGCAGGATCTCAGAATTTTCTCTACAAGTGGCACAACTAGATTTCTCAGTAATGGCTGAAAATGGAAATGCCCTTATCGCACTTCATCAAAAATACAAGCAAGCAAACCACAAAAGGGGTTGTAAATTAAAAATTCAACAGTAAAAGCTCTTATTTATGCTTTTGTTCATTCAAGGCATTTTAACTGAATGCTTACTGTACACCAGGCGCCCTGCTAGGTCCTGGGAACTCCCAGCAGGAACAGGACAGAGTAGCTCTCCTCGGGAACTGAAAAGGGGACAGGGTCCTTAAAGAAAAAGGCTCACCGTCACAATCGGAAACAACCCCACCCTGCTACTGGTGGTGCCAAAACAAAGGGCAGCTTCCAGGACCCATTTGCGAGCTGAGAGTCACAGGAAGCCAATGAGGAACTGGATTCTGATAAGAAGGGTTCAGGAGGGAAGAATGGAGGAAATGTCTTCAGACTTTCCAACTGAATAAACTGGAAATAAAAAGGACTTTCCTTAGAACAGAAAGGTGCTCTTCCTCTAATAAAAATGTAAAATTAAGCATGCAAAAAAAAGGGGGGGGGGGGCAGCAGCAGCTTTCTCTGGACCCGCTCCCCACTCCCAGGAGAAAATGACTGCTGGGCACTCTGCTGCTTCAGAAACCACCCAAGAAAGGCTAAAGTCTTAGTTTGCTTTCCAGGCAAATAAACAAGGAGCCTTGTGCACAAACACACGAAAAAAGTCAAAGCCACAGATAAAAGCCTGGGTACAGGATGCTGCAAAAGGGAACTTCTGAGCAAGTCAGAGGAACTTTCAGCACATCTGAACATCACAAGCGGTATAAAGTGACGCTATTTTCCAGCAGGAACTGGTAATGCCAATTATTTTCTGCCCTCATCAAGAGACCCTGGCATCCCTCTACAGAACCGTTACCTATAGGTGCATAAGCATTAACAGCTCGATTCTTTCCCCAATTCAGCATGAAAAAAGTGCTGCTCACAGCAATTTAACATCATTTCATTAGAGAAGATTAATTTTTAAATGTGTTATCCTAACAATTATGCCAACTGCCATGTAATTAATATTCCAACTGACTTTACAAAAATTACCAAATCCCCTAAAGAAAATAATTAGTCATGAGGCATAAACGAGACTTTCCTATGGCCAATAGCACATAAAACAGAAAGTTCATCACATAACGGGCGGCATCAAAGCCCTTCCCACACTTCCGTCAATTCTCACCAACACTGCCTCAAGCTGCCATTGGCAAGTTCCCCCAAACTTCACGTAACACATTAATGCACTCGCTGGTTTAAACTCTTTGAGGGTAAAATGATGAATGATGAAAGTCTTAGCAATTAAAAAGTGCTTTTCATTTGCAGGAGAGGCAAGACAAACACATATAATTGCTTGCAGCATCCATATCCACAGCTGGAAATTAGAATACTGGCTTATTCCCTGGGGTTATTTCTCAAGTTTGTTACGAAATATACATAAACTATCCTCACCCTCGTTTTTTTCTTTTCTATCAGGGTTGTATGTATCCTTATAATCTACCTTAAATCCTTTCTAGAGTTAGGTAAGATATGAATGAGTCATAGTCAAATAGGACATCATCTACCATGACAGAAATAGAAAACACGTCTTCCCTGCAGCCCACCTTCGAGTCATTGGCAGGGGCTGCCCAGCCCCAGGACAGAGTTGTGAGCCCATCTGCAGCCTCAGCAGGAAAGAATGCAGCAGTTGATTAGTGATGTCTGCCCTGGGCAAGAGCAATAAATAGTCTGAGGCCCCATGGACGTGTATTTGCCATTCCACCCTTCAATAAACCATTAAAAATTAGTAAAAGGCATACTCATGAATAAAATATAACACAGGAATGGTTTCTAGGATGTAAGTTAAAGTGGGGGAGAATATTTTCGATAGCCAAAAATCTTAAACCAAACTGGATTAAGCCATCAAGCTTTAGAGGAAAGAAGATTGACCTAAATCAGGAAACGCAAATTCTAGTCTAGCTGTGGAGCCTCAAGCCAGTCCGCTCACTGGGCCGCAGGTGGCTCAGCCATAAAACAAGGGGTTGAACGGAAGAGCTCTTACTCGTCCTCTTCATTTCTACCGACCACTGACACAAGCGGCCCCAAACCCCTCCCCTGACGGGGCACCAGGGAGCTGGCAGGGGAGCAGCTCCTTTACAGGAGCGTCACTCTCAGGACATGACTAAAACCCCTACATCCCTCGTTCTGCTCACGTGGGATTTACAATCTGATCCATTTCTGCATCTATTTTCAACCTGCAGCCTCACCAGGACAAGAAGTTCCATGCGCGTATTTCTCTCCCTTAACACAACCTCTTTTCTACCTTGGGGCAAGGCTGGGGGTGGGGGCAGGAACTTCCATTTCAATACACGAACTATTAAAGTCAGCAAACAATTAAACTACCTTCGTTCAAAAGTTAAGCATCATCACTTCAGCTTAAAACCAGTCACTTCCACTGACGTCCCAGTCACTCGTGGTTTTGAGATCAACCAAAATCTTCCCAACATGTTCAGATGACCAAGAGCACCCCTGGGAAAACAAGCAAGCACAAACAGGCCCGCCTGGTAGGGCAGTGTTGTCTGTGTAGGGCTGGTTCGGTCTCACGTCTGCCTTGGCAACTGTAACAGACATATGTCATTTTTTTGTCTGCCCTGCATCCCCTCCTTTTGGGAACTGCCCACCTCCAACTCCAAGGATCCCCACTTCCTGTGCTTCAGGGGACCCGTGCTGGCCAATCAGAGAATCTCACCTCCTGGACGCAATAAACTATCTCAGGGCCACCTACTAAGCAGGCCCAGAATCCTTTTCCAGGGTCTGATGTGGACACCAGAAGATCACCTGGTATAAGGACCACGCAAACCGACAGCCGCCAGGCTATCTTCTCTACCACCTGGAGGGTATCAGGCCAACACAGGAGAGCAGGCCTACAGAGGGCAAGGAGTACACCCTGATCCTGAAGCCCGAATTTAGTGTCTGTCACCAGCAGAGTTTGGAGGACAAGCCTTACAGGCTGAACATACTCATCTGAGATCAAGTTCGTTCTTTAGTTCGTGACCAACCCGTTCTCCCTGAATCTCAGACTCAGCTTCCAGGGTTCCACCTCAAAGCAAACAATACTAAATACTCCCAGAGCGAAAATCTAAGAAAAAAAGCCTGCACCCCAGAAAAACTGTCAAGGCTCTTCTGTCATCCAAGACCCGAGGGGGGAAAGGACCACAGAAAAGAGAAAAAATAATGGGTAACTGGAAGGGGCAGAGCAGTTCGCGACCAACAACTGTGAGAACAACTGTCTCCAGGGAGGTAGCACAGACGAATGAGAAACACTTCCAAAATCATTGCAAACATATATTCTAGTTCTCTATCAGCAGGAAAAAAAGAAAAATACACAACAACCCACAGCACCCAAACAAAAGAAACTTGTCAGTAAACAAAGTGTTTCCAGGCTTCTGAGCCTAATCATTCCCGATGTTTTTAGAGCGCAGTTTAGTTTTCCTTTCAGAGCTGCCCTGGGGTCTCCGCCAGGGGCCTGCCTGCTGAAGGACACCACGAAGGGCAAATTCCGAGGGCATGTTTAGAACCAGCTCCCTCACACAGCGTCTAAAGTAATTAGAGAGTAATCTCACACACCGTACTCCGGTGATGTTCTTCCCTCGACGACAGGGGACGGTACGTGGAACAAAAACAATGCAAGCGGCTGAACATTTACGGCACCAGTCTTAACCTTCTGGGGGTCAGGACCCCTCTGAGAATCAGATGAAAGCTCGTCTTCCCCAGAAGAAAAGGCACGTACCACATTTGGCATATAATTTCACAGGGTTCCTAAAAGCCGCTTCCTATAGCCATATTCCAGGTTAAATACACCTGACTCATATATTTTTCATTTAATTACCCTGAGCATCATGAATAGGTCTCAGAAACGTCAAAGGACTACATGACAGCTCACAGAGAAATTCTAAAACTTCCAACTCTGTAACCCCATGCTGCATCAAGAACAAAAAAAGACAGAAAAACTTACCCTCCCCTTCTGCATCTATGACATGTAAGAAAACCTGGCTTTTCCTACGTGACGTAGCTCCATTTCTGACATGTTGCCCTTACCTTGTTTGACCATTTATACGCTTGGAGGAGCTGACTGTACAGAGGAGTCTTGTCCTGCACGGGATCCAGGCTTAACAGCCCGCTGTTATGGAGGGGATGGTTCTCGGACGGCTTGCCTACCAAATTGCTCAGACGTTCCAGCTCACTGAAAAGTAAAGAGACAAAGCAAATACACCTGAGTCCACTGACACTCCAGTGTTTAGCCGACCACATCGGTCAGAGGCTGCTCTTCAGTGCGTCCATCAGAAGCCCCTTAAGAAAAAATACCTTTTTGAAAGGAGAAAAAGATCAGACACTATCAAGAAAACCTCTAACTGGGTGCTCATCTTATTTTAACACCGAGCTATCTGATGCCATTCCAAAGGAGGAAAAGAAGAGTTATAAGCACTGGAATCAGTAATACTCCTAAAATCAGGACGTAACAACTCGTACTATTCTCTATGAGGGAGGCAGAGACTTTGTGGAATTTTAAAATGTGGTACAACACTGCTTCTCACTACAAGTTTTCAGACCCACGTACAGATCCCTACATTTGGCACCTGAATAAATGATTAGTTATCATTCACATAGGAATAGATTTCTCTATGGTGCTTCACAGATGGTAAAACTTATAACAAAGAAGAGATAGAAAAAACAAACGGAATGGGAAAACACCACTGAGGGGGCTGTGTCAAACAAACACACTTCAGTCTAGCAGGAAAACTCTAGATAAGCTGGGGAAAGTGAGCCAACAGCAAAAGCACATCCCAGGAGCACGTTCAGAGGGGCCAGTCCCAAAATGTCCACACAAGACCGTAGGAACAGCTTCTTGTGACACGCTGACTTTGGACTCTTCAGCCACCTTCTTCTTGGCACTACTGTGTAAAGAGTTAAAAAGACAAAGGGGTCATGTAAACATCCTGAAACTTTTTAAAGTGGTGAAGGGCTATAACATCCTAAACGTTACAGAAAGGAATCAGAATGGAAATGGAAGAGTGGAAAGAACCAGCACATCCCCTCAAGCAGAGAAAGTATTAACTGGCACGGTGCCAGACGACAGCCAGTGGATGTGGGAGTTTGGGAGGGGTGAGCAATCTCCTGGCTTTCCCTCAAAAAATAATGGCAACTACTTAAGGGGGGGGAAAAAAAAGAGGCACCGATCATTCGGTCACCACTTCCTCCTCCTTCCATCTGGTTACTAAGGAGACCAAGTTGAGGGGGCAAAAACCCAACCACTCCAGAATTCATAGGACAGCTAGCTCACCAAATGCCTTTCCTTGCTAAGGTCAGTTCCGAGAAACAAAAGGCTAAAACCCTGAAATTCTAAACCCCTGACTCTCTAACTGACTCTCCTAAGGAAGGGAAGGCAAGTTGAGGATAAACCAATTAAAGAGTGCCTACTATGTGCCAGGCATTTTACACACATTCTCCCGCTTAATTCTTACACCGCCTCTTACAAGATAGACGTAAAGCAGGTAACCTGTAGGAAGAGGAAGAAACGTGCGATCCTTAACCCAAAGGGGCGGCGAATCAATTCGGGGTTGGGGGTAAGCATCAGTGATTAAGCTGGCTGACCTGTCACAGGCTCTCTCTGGGGAAGGAAGTGACCAGGAGCAGGGAGAGCAGTGAGCAGGTGCTTTGGGAGGGGGCAGGGGGCAGAGGGAGAGATCAAGGCGTTTGTCCTGTGTGGGCAGAGGATACGGTGGAACTGATGAATTCCAGGTTCAGGGGCGAGGAATTAGGGCGGGGATCAGACCAGGGGCGCTTGGGTTTGGGGCGGGGCTCAGCAGGTCCTGTCTGCACTATCGATGCAGTTTGACGAGAGACCTGGAGCCCACAGGGCCTACAGGTGAGAACCTGGCGAGCTGAGACGAGAAGGGTAAGTTCGTGGGGAGAGCCTGTCTCCTCGTGAGGAACGAAACGACCACCGAAGGGGTCCAGGGCGGGGGAGACAGCCAGGAGGAGGAGGCCAAGAGGAGGGAGACGAGAAAGCGGAGCTGCCCTGCGGGACAGGCAGACAGGCCGGCAGAGGAGAGAAAGAGGGCGAGGAGCAACGGAACGGGAGGACAGCCCGTGAGCGGGGAGACTCGCGCGGGGTCGGGACCCGGACCCCGGCCCCTCAGCCGGTACCTACTTGAGGTCCCGGTTGACCGAATGCAAGTTGTCCTGGAAGTGCGCAATGAAGGCCTTCTCGCGGCCCTCCAGCGTCTCCTTGTTCCGCATGCCATCCTTCAGGCAGTCGAACACCCTGCTCACGCTGGAGCGCAGCGCCTGAATGGCACTAATGGCCTGGGCAAAGGCCTCCAGGTTCACTCCGACACTGAGCACGTCCGCCATGTTTGCCGCCGCCACAGCCGGCTCGCCACAGCCGGCTTCACGAGCACCACGCCGCGCTCGCTGATGACGCAAGCCGCCAAGGCCTCTGGGAAATGTAGTTTTCGTGGGGCGGGGCTGCCCTAGTGGTTCGAGCGGGCGCTATCCAAAAACTTCAAAGGAGTGCGTGGGCAGGAACGTGATCCTCTTGGTTTAGGGAAGTCACGTTGTGTGCTGGGCTTTCTCACTGGTGACAAGGGAATACAGAAAGTTCTGTCATTTCCCCAAACTTGTGATCTTGGGGGTTATATGGAAAAGAATTGCTCATAGCAATAAAATGTCCATGGAGTACATAATTATTGTATAACCCATTGAATAAAATGAGTCCATATGTAACTAAATGGTAGATAAGGGAAATTTCTTCCCTACAGTAGAATGCCAACTAATAATGTAGAAAGAATAATGGAAAGAATATTACCTTTTGGCAACATTAGAATAGTAATTGATTCACATAGGCTCAAGAGATGCTAAAACTAGTGGGTGAGCGTGGGAGGAATAACAGGATATTTATCCAGTCTCGAAGTATCATCCCACAAGAAACTTATAAATTAAGAAGAGAAAAATAATGATCTAGCAATTTCACTTCTGGACGTATGTCCAAAAGAAGGGAAAGCAGGGACTAGAACAGATATTTGCACACCCACGTTCATGGAGCATTATTCACAGCAGCCAAAAGGCAGTGTCCATGGTCAGATGAATGCATAAGCAGCATGTGGTGTATACGTACAATGGAGTATTTCAGCCTTTACAAAGGAAGGACATTCTGACACCTGCTACAACAATGATGAACCTTGACGGCATTATGCTGAGTGAAATAAGCCAGAAACAAAAGGACAAATACCGTATGATTCTACTTACGTGAGGTCCCTAGAGTAGTCAAATTCATAGAGATGGAGTAGAATAATGGTTGTCAAGGGGCTGGGAATGAGGAGTTAGTGTTTAATGGGTGAAGAGTTTCCATTGGGGAAGATGAAAAGTTCTCTGGATGATAGTGACGGTTGCACAACAATGTGAATGCACTTGGTGCTATAGAACTGGACACTTAAAATCGTTAAAATGGTCAATTTTATGTTATGTGTATTTTACCATATATGATTTAAATTCAGTAGCGTGAAAGGGGGGAGGTAGTAGTGACTGCACAGTGGAGAAACCTGGCAGACACCACCCTAACCGAGAGATCAAGGTCAACATCACCAGTGGAAGACAAAGCCACCTCCTGAAATGATGCACTGAGAAGAGGGTAACATGCCTTCTGTGATATTCCTGACAAAAATGCAAAACCTGAATCTGATCAGGACGTCAGACAAACTCAAACTGAAAGGCATTCCACTAAACAAATGACCTATACTTTTCCACAAAACATCTGTGTCGTGGAAGACAGAGAAGAACTGAGGGGTTGTTCCAGATTAAAAGACACTAAAGAAACATGACAACTGAGTGCAACGCCTGATCTGGGATTTTCTTTTGCTGACATGATTGAGACATTTGGTGAAATCTAAATTAGGCTATAGATTAGTTAATAGTATTTTATTGGTGATGATTTCCCGATTTTGATCATTTTTGTTGTGCTTATGGAAGAGATGGCCTCATTTAGGAGAAATACACCCTGAAGGGGAAATGGAGCACCATTACGTCTGCTTGAAAAAGACGATGGACATGTTTATTTAGAGAGAAAAGGATAAAGCAAATGTGGTAAGATATTAACAGTTGTGGAATCTGGATGAAAGATCTATAGGAATTACTTGTACTATTCTTGCAACTGTCAGTCTGAAATTATGTCAAAATAAGTTGTTTTAAATAGCCATCGATAAGGAGCACGGAAAGTGTAACAGCCTAGGTGGTAAGGAAAATCTCCAGTTTGCAAGGCTGTGCTGACCAGGGTTTTTGAAATTGTACAGTTGACCTCAAACCCACCCCCTTAGTAATTCTCCAGCTCTTCTCCAACCTCACTCCTCCGCCCCCACCCCCCACACCACTTCAATTCAAATCCTTTAGTTCTGGAACAGTAAAGATAAATTCTGCTCAAAAACTCAGCCCTGCTGTTGCTCTCCGTGAGACACACAGCTCATAAATACTATTTAAATGAGTTAATGGTCCCATGAGACAGAAAGGTGTTTTGTTGTCTTGGTTGGGTTTATATAGTTGCTTTCATTTCCTGACATCGACCTCACCTTTGTAAGTGTTTCCATTTATAGCTTTTATTTTTTTAATGGAAAGGGGTAGAGATAGCAGGAAACTTCTAGCTGTGAACTTTAAACGAGTTACTGAACCTCCCTGAGCCTCCGTTGCCTCATCATAATAAGACTGATAATAATACCTATCTTCACAAAATAGGTGTATAATAACACTTTGCAGGCACAGCCCTTGAGATAATGCTTGGCAAGTAATAAACACTCAGAAGATCGTCGCTGGTGGGAGAATGTGCTAAGGAAGTTCCTGATGGTTCTGTGGCCTGTCTCCATCTCCTCTTGAGGACTTTTTACAGAATTAAGTAATGCGCCTGTTGTTCATACTTCCCGTTATCTCTAATGACGTGACCCGACACATGGAAACTCAGGTATACAAGAGCTTGTCAATGAACTGTGTCCTATTATTCACTACTTTTTGGTGGCCTTTTTATCTCCTTTGGAGTGTAGGGGTTTTCTTTTTATGCGTTATTTTTTTATAATGTAAATTTTTTTACATTACATTTTTATTGAGGTATAATTTACATACAGCATTGTCTTAGTTTCAGGTGTACAACATAATGGTTTGATATTTGTGTATACTGCAGAACGATTGACACAATGTCTAGTTAACATCTGTCAACACACAGTTACGGGATGTCTTTTCTTGTGATGAGAACTTTTGAGATTTACTCTCTTAGCGACTTTGAAATATGCAGCACAGTATTATTAACAAGAGTCTCCATGCTGGTTTTAAAGTTGTTGTGGAAAATATTTCTTTAACTTGACAAAAGTGAAGGGAAATATCTGTGCTCATTGGCTTGTTTGGGTTTTGGCTTCGGTGGGTTCATCCTTTGCAGGGGGATGAAAAGACAAACTCTACTACTGTGTTTACTCACCCTTTGGGGATCCCTGACGGCTTGGAGAGTGTGACCCCTGCTGTATATATTGTCCTCAAAAAATGTACCAGTGTATTTCTGCCCACATCAATAGATACCTATATACACGAGGTTTTGAGGGGTCCGTAGGCCCCCTAAAGCCCAAACATGGACCTCTGGCTAAGAATCATGCTTTAGGCAAGTACGATGGGGGTATGTGTGGTCCGTGGCTGTCTTGTAACCATCGTTTCTCCAGTGCCTAGGACACAGTAGATGCTCAGTGTAGGTTGAAGCAATGAGTTAACACAACGTATTATATTTGCCTCCTTGGATCCTCTCTCCAAATGATTTCATCTCTTTGTATATTCAGATATCGTCTCCTGCTCAGCCTTCTTCCCACCCCCACCCCACTCCCACACATGCACAATAAGATTTTCCTTTGTCTCAGCCTCTGATTCAGTGGTTTAGACTCTGATTGGCGCAATAAAGTACAAATACACTCTGCTCCCACAGTCATTAGTTTTCAGGATTTCTCTGTGGCTCCCCTCTTCTGGGAAACTCAGAAATTGATCAGTGGAAATACACATTTCCCCTGAACCTAGTAAGGAGTCTTTCATCACATCAACAGAAAACTTTTCATTTTGGAAAGGAATGGACAGAGTTTCTCTAAGGTGTTGTAAATTCTCAAGAACATTGGCACATATATGCTTGCATCTGTGTGTGTTTGTGGGATATAAATTACTTTAAAGGAGTTCATTTCAAGTAATATCAGATTTTAATTATTATGATCCCATGTTTGGGTAAAAAGGAGCACCCTGCTGCTAATATCTTCCAAAATGAACAAGCCATTAGCTTGGTGCTATCAGCTCAAGAGTATTAGAATGAGCAATCAGAATTAAAGTTGTCAGTATTTAATTAAAATGTGCTGCAACTCCCATCATAGTCAGAGGGCACGTGGTTTAAGCATTCAGACTGCGAAAGTACCCTCATCAATTAATAATTACTAAAGATTCACTAGATGCAGAACGCTGCGTTGGATGGTGGGGCAGAATGTCACCAAGCTAGATTTAAAACCAAATCTGCCTTGGGTAAGCCACCACGCAACTAAGCCACTTGTCGCAGTCAGCACGGCACAATACTTAAGACCCTGGGGATTCAATTGGGGCAGCATACAGTCCTGGGGACTTGGTAGGCATTCGTATGAGTCATTCAACAAATACAGATATTGAATGTGCTCGAGTTTGCTAAACAGCTGGAGAGCCAGTGGTAAAACCAGGCCCGGTCAACGCAGACTATGTCACTGAAAATATCTGCAGTGGATCCTGTGTTTCTCTATATTCACCAGTGAAGGCTCAGGACATCAATTGCTTTTAAATTGCTTAGAATCAGGTTTATTATAGTTAATCTAAAGGAAGTATGGTGAGAAACCCCCTCCCCCACTCCTGTTTTCTTATTTCCTGTCTATCGTGATTTTGACTTGACAGTGATGATAAAGAGCAAAGTGACCCCAAGGACAAAGAAGATCCTGGAGATCAGAAAAATCAGCTTTGCCTGTGGCCTCGGCCCCTGACTGTATCTCTCAGGCAGATGGGTTAATTATTCTGGGTCTCTGGTCTTGCATCTAAAGAATAAGGAAGTGCGATTCCCACAGAACTAACAATCCAGGAGCATAAGACTAGGAACTAGTTATTAGTTCAAGAAGGAGGAAAGAGAGGGAATCTCTCACCATCAACACCCATTGCACCAGGATTCCTGCATTCCCGATTCACTCATTTACTCAGCAACAGTCACCAAATAAAAGCGTTGAGTGAGGACCCAGACAGAATTGTTCCCACTCTCGTGGCACTCGCTCACCACTTAGCAGGGGAGACAGACACATATGGAGCATGAAACGCAGTGAGGGTCAAGGGCAGGAGAAGAGACCTACACAGAGAACTTGGAGAGAGTGGTCCCAGTGTTCTTTTGCACAGGGGAGGCCTGAGCCAAGCCTGCCAAGGTGACAGGGCTCAGGTGCCGTGCGGGGTACAGTGAGGGAGTGTAATAGACAGCTTGAAGTTTTAAATGGACAGATTTGGGTGCGATGTGATTAAATCTGTGCTTTTGCAATCCACTCTCTGGCTTTGGAGAAGCTGGGCAGAAGAGTCCAAGCTTAGAAGCAGAGACAGACAGGCAGGGAGACCTCGCGTGCAGAGCAGCCGACAAAGGACCGCACATGAGCCATATTCTTCCCGTCACAGGAAGCCAGGGGGTATTTTAAATATTGTAATAAATGATTGATTGCCCATTTGGATGCTCACTAAATCAACCACCCAGCGTGTTATTAGGGGCCTCCACTTACTGCCATGTTCATACGTAATTAAGTACAAAACATCTTTTACCAACACATTAGGCTAAATCAAAATGGATCACAACGCAAGCTGTTTGCACAGCCTCGACCACAGCCCATGTAAGGGAGGAATCGCCTTTTAATTCAATTACTGTGTTACGTGGATGGTGCATTTTAACCAAGAGGGACAATGGACTGCCAGCCTGAGAAGCTACTAAACCTGGCACATTACCCAGAACCTGGGAGCAGAGGGCAGATGCCAGGCTTGTGGCTTCCAGGGGAAGCTGAGGCATGTGGGGTTTTGTCTCAGGAACTACCATTTAGCAGAGGCCTAGCAGAGACAACAAAAGAAGACACATCTGATTCCTGACAAAGAAACAATCCATTCACCTTGAAGCTGGAGTCTTCTTTTGTAAAACATGTTGCTTCATTTTTCCTATTATAAAATACACACTTACTTTGAAGTCTTGGAAACTATAGAAAAAGCCTATACAGAAATTAAGTTATGCATAATTCCACCACTCAACATTCTGGTTGGTCGCACATACACATTTTCTTTTTTACAAAATTGGAATTGTGCTATTTTGTGACCTCCATTTTTCATAATATAGCTTAAATACCTTTCCCTATCAAAATAATTTTCTAAAACATCACTTTAATGATTGCCAAAGATTCCATTCGATGGCTTTACATAGGTTCTTGAGTCCTCTGTTGTTGACCGCCAAGATTTTTCCACCAATATAGCTGTGGATGCCCTAACTGCATATCTTTGTGTGGAAAATGAATACATCCCCTGAAACTGATATCTGTTCACTGGCTGCGAATTACTTTCTCCGTTTGGAATAACAGGTGCAGAGAACAGCCAAGTTTCTACCACGCTGGTACCACCAGTCCATTCTTGGGAGGCAGTGGGGCAGAGAGGTGGAGAGAGCACAGCTGTGCAGGACAGACAGACATGTGCTCAAGTCCCAGCTGCACCATTTATGGAGCGATCACACTAGAGAAGTGTTGTCTATAACTAACAATCACACAAAAAGCTAAAGGTAGTTTAACGAGAGAAGGGCTTATTGGTCTCAATGGTACCTGGTCTGAGGATGCATAATATGAGGCTGATGCAATGGGTCATCAGGGACCCACGTCCTTTCATCAGTCTGCCCCACCACCCTTAGCCTCAGCCTCATGTCTTCATGGTGATAAGATGGCTGGATCCCAACTCTGCATTACAAGCAGGAAGATGGAGGAAGGAGCAGAGGTGGCACTGCGTGACTTCTCACACATCATTGGCCAAACAATGTCACATGGCTACCTCTATCTGCAAAGGATGCTGGGAATTTGAATTTTATCCTTTTTTTCAGCCTCTATTAGCACTGCTGTCCAATATAAATATAATGTGAGCCATATGTTTTCTAATAGTCACGTTTAAAAAGGGAAAGGACCTCACGCCTATTAGGATGGCTACTATTAAAAAAAGAAATAAAAGAAAACTTTTGGTGAGGATGTGGAGAAATTGGAACCCTTGTGCACTGTTGGTGGGAAGATAAAATGGTATGGCCACTATGGAAAACAGTATGGGGGTTCCTCAAAAAAATTAAAAATAGAATTACTATATCATCTAACAATTCCACTCCAAGTATGCACCCAAAAGAATCAAAAGCACAGTACAGCCATATTCATAGCAGTACTATTCGTGACAGCCAAATGGTGGGAGCAGCTCAAGTGTCTATCAACGGATAAACGGATAAACAAAATGTGGTCCATACATACAATGGAATATTATCCAGCCTTAAAAAGGAAGGAAATTCTGATACATGCTACAACATGGATGGACCTTGAAACTATATGCTGAGTGAAATAAACCAGTCACAAAATGCCAAATACTGTATGATTTTGATTATGTGAGGGACTAGAGTAGTCAACTTCAAAGAGTAGAATGGTGGATGCCAGAGGTTGGGTGAAGAGGGAAATGGGGAGTTCTTTAATGGGTACAGAGTTTCAATTTTGCACAATGAAAAGAGTTCTGGGGATGGATGGTGGTGATGGTGGTACAACCATGTGAATGTAATACTTAAAAATGGTCCATTTTATGTTATGTGTATTGTACCACAGTTGAAAAAAAGATAAGCAGTTGAGATTAATTTTGATAATGTATTTTATTTAATCCAACATATTCAAAATATAATTTCAATATAAAATTGCTAATGAGATAGTTTACATTCTTTTTTCCAACTAAATCTTTGAAATTCACTGGGTAGCTTACACTTACAGCATATTTCACACTGGGCATATTAATACTCTAGCTACCATGCTCAGTAGCCACCTAGAGCCAGTGGCTGCACTATTGGACAACATAGCCCTAAAATAAAGGCAGGTGAGGGAGAAAAGGAGTGGGAAATAGAGGTTGGCTCAGCCAGCTTGATCTGCCTGTTGTACCTTGGCTCAGTCACCTAACCTCCCTGAGCTGGGTTTTGGGTCATGGGAGATGATTGCCTAACTCACTGTGACTGATGCAAGAATGTACTGGATAACCCATGGAACGCCCCCAGTGCACTGACACAGTCACTGAGCCTGTAAGTAGCTGTCGTTGCTATTCACGTTACTATGTTTCCATGTTTCCATGGAAAATGGAGATAACAATAAAAAAGGACTTCACAGGAACTGTTTCTTACAAGATTTGTCAGAGAAGGAAAATTTGAGTATATTTCATGTTTCTTTTGAATTATCTTTTAGACGTCCATATTGATATTTACGGGTAAAATAATATGACATATGAGCTGTGCTTGAAAATAACATGGGGGGACAGAAAGAGATGGGGGAAAGGGTTGAAACAAGATTGGCTGTCAGCTGATAATTGTTGAAACTGGTGACGACTGTGTGATTTTCATGGTACTGTTCATCCTGCAGTTGGATATTTTCCACAGTGAAAAGTTTGATGGATTTTTTTTTTTTTAGAGGATATTATGTGGGTACTCAACATGCCCTGAGTTTCTCAGACTTTTTTTTTTTTTAAGAGAATGATTCTGGTAGAAATAAATGGCCACAGTGGCTTCTTGGGAACCAACAACAGCCAGCACGCGACTGTGACAGTCGTGGCTGGAAAGGAGCAAGGTAGCATGGTGTTGCCACCTACCACTGGTTCCCCTGCATGATTTCCCCAAGAAAGAGACTTCTGTTTTCTCTCCACCCAAAAGCTGAGGTCTTGTGTTACTGTGCTTGGAGGGGATAATTGAAAGCTGTCAAAATGATAATCGACTCTATTTCAACTGCTTGGTTTGTGTGTGGGTTTTTGTCTTGCTTTGTCTTGTTTCCGTAAGGGATTTGGATATGTAAGAGCTAACGATGGTAATCATTTTCATTAAGTGTTCAATTATTCAAAGATGAGGAGTTTTTAAAAAATAACAGCTTCATTGACATATAATTCACATACCATGAAATTCACCTTTAAAAATTGTTTTTAAAATATTCACAATATTGTGCCGCCGTCATCACGATCTAATTCCAGCATATCCTCCACTCCCCTCAGTCCCTGGAAACCACTAATTACTTTCTGTCTCTATGGATTTGCCTAGTCTGCAAATTTCATGTAAAAGGAATCATATGATAAGTGATCTTTTGTGTCTGTCTTCTTTCCCTGATAATTTTTTTAAGGTTCAGCCGTGTTGTAGTATGGATAAGTAATTCATTCCTTTTCATGGCCAAAAGGAAGGACCATACCCCATTTTGTTTCTTCTTCAATGGTTGGTGGACATTTGGACCGTTTTCACTTTTTTTGCCTATTATCAATAATGCTGTTATGAACATATAAGTACAAGTTACTGTGTGGACATATGTTTTCAATTCTCTCGGACATTTATCTATGAGTGGAATTCCTGGGTTATATGGTAACTATGTTTAAATTTTTGAGAAACTGCCCAAGTTTTCCACAGTAACTACATCATTTTACACTCCCACCAACAATGTATGAGGGTTATAATTTCTTCACATCTTTGCCAACACTTTTTATTGTCTGCCTTTTTTTATTACAGCCATCCTAGTGGGTGTAAACTGGAGTCTCACTGCGGTTTTGATTTGCATTTCCCTGACGGACTAATGGTGGTAAGCGTCTTTTCTTGTGCCTACTGGCCGTTTGTATGTCTTCTTTGGAGAAATGTCTACTCAAATCCTTTGTCCACTTTCAAGTTGGATTATTTGTCTTTTTGTCTCTGAGTTGTAAGAGGATTCTTAAATTAATTCTAAATGATACCTGACATTATAGTGAACATACTTGAGTAGGTAGTAAAGGTTCTTTGAGATAGTTCTCATGCGGCACCCCAAATTGTACTGGATACGACAGGCTTTCATCCTGAATAGCTACCATAACCAAAATATCTCCAAAACTTTAAAGAGAACACAGGGAGGACATCATTCCTTTTTATACCTTGTGTTTTGGCATCTGGCTCAGTGATTGCTCTCCGGGATCTGCTCCTAACGGGAGAGATACGAATGAAAGTCAACTACAACTCAAATTTGCTAGAAGATCAAGGCCATCTGAATGGTGACCATTGAGTTTGAAGAAAACTCCCCTGTGGAAGGGGGGATGACTTTATCTGGGGCCCAGGAAGGGCTCATGAAGGACGTAGCATTAAAGCTAATCCAGTCATTCTCAAATCTGTCTGCAGGAGATTCTGGGATTGACATGCACGGCGTGATACCCATCGATTAATCCTTAAATATTCACCCAATAAATATCAATTAATTGCATATTATGTGCCCAGGGGATTCAGTGGGATACAATGTTAAAGTACCTGCTTTATAGAACCTACCTCCTAATGAGGGGAAGCAGGTGATAAAAAAGAATAACTCTATCTGTAATATGTCAGGTAGGTAAAAAGGAAAATAAAGCAGGGTGGGTGGACAGAGTGACAGGGAGGTGGCCATTCTGATAGTTTCGTCTGTAAGATCTGTGAGTGGTAACCTGTGTGAGTCACGAATGGAGCTGAGAGGATACCTGTGGGAAGAGCGTGCCCTGAGAAAAGGGAAAAGAGCAATCACGGCAGGCGAGGTCACATAGGACCTTTCACGCAAACATCCACTGTGGAACAAAACAAGCTTAGGGCCATGCATTGATGATACCCGGGTGCATTCCATCCAGTCTTTGTTGGAGTCGTCTATTAACTCTGACAAGGTTGTTGGCATGCTTTCTATCATGGCAGAAGATGGCCTGAGTGATCCGTTGACCGGGTAGTGTGATGTTTAGGTCTTTGCCTTTGACAACCCCTGTACTGCTCAGAATCTGGTTTTCAGCAAAGTCCACATCTCTGAAGAGAACATACATCGAGGTTATAGACAGAACAGAAGGTTTGGGAGTCAAAGGAAATAAACAAAACTGGCCAAATCCGGCTTCACCGAGGCTCGAGACATCTTCTTTTGTCTCATCGTTTCCACTATGAACAGGTTCCCAGAAAAACTTTCTCTTTGTTACTGGAGAGCACCTGTCCAGGTTGTCATGTTCTTTCCTTAAAGGAGCTGGATGTGCTTAGCTTGGAGCAGAGACGGTGAGAGTAGTGGGAAGGTCGTGATGGTGACCTTCAGCTCACCTTCATGTTAACCGTGGGGAAGACTCTGTGTTATCTAGTGGCGATAACAAGAACCATTTGTAGGGGAGTTATAGGGACTTTCTACAGCTGGAAAGGCAGTGAGTTTCATGACTAAAGTTATTAAGTGGAAAGTCAATGAACATTCATTTGGAGTCTACACAGAGGATTCCAGCACTGGCTGGCAGTTTGGACCGGAACCCCCTTGGAGTTAAGATTCTATAATCCTATTGCTGTGTCTTTCTTCTAGGTAAAAATCAAGAACATTCATGAATGAGATCCCTGTGGAACAACTTGAAGGTCATTTCCAGTGGGGCCTGAGTCTTTTTCCTCAAGTTGCGTGCTGTTCAGGGGGCTTTAATTAAGCTTTCCCCTCCGGGCACAACCAGCCTGTTTGTGGTGAGTGCAATATGCCGTCCCAGAATATGTCAAACTTCATTTGCAAAATATCAGACTGCTGTTTTTTTCCCAGAGCCAATCTGCAGAGTAATACGTTCAATAACTTTTGCTCTTTTTGCTCTCAAAGCTAGGTCTCTTTTTGGAGTCGATAGCGCAATAAATGCGGAATCTGGTGCAAATTCCAATGGAAAGAAAAGATATTGTTATTTAAAGGCCAAATAACGGCTTAAAATTAGAGTTGTGAAGGCATTGAAAAACACCAGACTTCCCAGATGGCTTGGAGATAATTCACTTTGCACTCAGTCCGTTCACACGCTAAAAAAAAATACTTTTGACTCTGTTTCTCCTCAGATTGAAAGTTGGTGCCTGCTTTAAACATATGTGCTTCTCTCCTTAAATTTAGCTCTGAGTCATGTTGTATTACATTAGGAATGCAGCAGGCAGGCACTTGGAAAATGTACATCAATGCGTTTATTTTTAAGTTATATAAAAATAAAAATATATATGTTTAAATATATTAGGCTGTATTTTTGCCCAATTTCAAAATGGTTGTTCTCAAGAACAGATTAGATAAAAACAATAATAACGAGGATGACACTATGATTCTGGCACGCTGCCCATTTCTGAGGATCCCAGAGCAACTCTTCGAATCCTGTAGCTCCTCGCCCCCAGCCCAGCTAAGCCCAGGATTCATCGTTCGTCATTCATGAATGATGACCTCCACCTCCACGGGGGACCAGGCAGCTCCCTTAACAGCTGCAGGGCAGCCTAATTAAGAGTCTCCTTCCTGCAGGGTGTCAGGTGCTGGGCAGAAGTCAGCTAGAGCGAGAGATGGGCAAAGGGGCAGAGGCAGAGAGTCTGGAGGGATAGCTTTAGCTTAGTGGCTAACCTTGTGGGTTTTGGGGTACAGGCAGACAATGCTGGGTTCAAATCCTGGCCCTGGCCCTCTCATCTGTGCATCCTGGGGAAAGTGAGGGGGTCTCATTTGTGTCTCGGTTTCCTCACCGGTGAAATGGATGATGGTTCCCACTTCAAGGGGTTGCTGTGAGGAATATCCGAGATATTCCGTTTACTCATTTAGTCATTTATCCAGAGCAGAGATATTAACATCCATGGGACAAAAGTGGTGAATAAACCAGAATCCCCACCTTCATGGTGCCCGTGGTCTAGTGGGTAGACGGACGGACACTTCAGGAATAACCACAGCCACCACTGTTTAATCCGAATTAAGATGAATGCAATGGGGGAGAGTTTGCAACGTGGGACCCCTACTAACCCGAAGGCTCAGGAAAGTTTCAGCAAAGTTAATGAATGTGAACTGTTGGGCGGTGCCCAGGCTCGCAGTAGGTACTTGTTAGTCCCTGTCTGGGTTTCCTATGGCTGCCGTAACAAATTACCAGAAACCTAGTGACTTAAAGCAACACGAATTTATTGTCCTACAATTCTGAAGGTCATAAATCTGACATGGGATCTCAATGGGCTAAAATCGTGGTGTCAGAAGGGCCATGCTCTTTTTGGAGACTGGAGGCAAGAATCCGTGACCTGGCCTCTTCCAGCTGCTAGAGACCACCTGCATTCCTTGGCTCGTGACCTCTTCCTCCATCTTCAAAACACATCACTCTGCCCTCTGCATCCATTGTCACATCTCTCTGACTCTGACATTTCTGCCTCCCTCTTACACGGGACCCCCTGAATAATCTTATTCTCCCCATCTCAAGTTCCTTAACTTAATCACCTCTGCAAAGTCCCTTTCGCCATGTCAGGTGACATGTTTCAGGAATTAGAGTGCAGGCATCTTTGAGGCGGCCAGTATTTGTCTACCACAACCAGGAAGTTAATTATCTAAAAACAGGAGTTCCAGACAAAAAGAGCAGAGAATGGAGAGGAGGAAATTATCAAAGAAATACTACATAGCAATTCCCAGATTTGTAGGTCACATGTTTCCAGATTTAAAGAGCCTTCAGCATGCCCAGCATGGAAGCATATAAAAAGCTTCCAGTGAGAGAATGTCGTACACAAAGGAGCAGGGATCAGGCACTGAACTTTTTAACATCATCACTGGAAATTGGAAGATATGGTGCAGAACCTTCCTAATCCCAAGGAACATAATTCCCAACTGAGAATTTGGGATCAATTTATTGATCATTTTATCAATCAAGTGTAGGTGTGGACTAATACACTTCAGACGTACTAGGTCTCACCACATTTTTTTTCCATGCATCCTTTCTCAGGAAGCTACTAGAGGACGTGCTCCATCAAAATGAGAGAGTAAACCAAGAAAATAGGAAACAGAGAATCCGAGAAACAGTGGCAGATGCAACACAGGAGAGAGGCAGAGGTTATCCCAGAGACCCCGTCCACAGGTGTGCCTTGGTCCACAGCTGTACACCAGGCCCAGCACAGCAATCTGCCTTGATTGGGCCCAGGATGTGGGGCTCAGAGCAAAACTAATAGGTTCCTAGGTTTTTATTATATTAATAAGAACTTTATAATTATGATGGAGTGTTTAGAGGTAAATTATAGTTAGCTGAGCGACCAAAAAAAATGACTAACTCTGAGAAACATAAAATTATACAGGAATGTCATCATAGTGCACGGTGGTTATGACAAACAATATTTACATAAATCGTAGAACAGTAAACACTGAATATTGATTTACCTAGAATCTATGACATTGGAAGATGAGTAGAAAAGAAGTGCGTGCGTGTGTGTGTGTGTGTGTGTGTGTGTGTGAGAGCGAGCTAAATCCTCATCTCTATAGCAGGAAGTCAATTAGATGATTAGATGACGCCTAAAATTGGGGGAAAAAATCAAGATAAAGTTAAAAGCATTGAGGGTGGCTGCCTCTGGAGCAAAGGATCAGAGACAGTGGGCGGAGCCATTTTAAAATATAATCTTGATAGGTCTATTGGACTTTAAACACTAAGTGCATGTATTACTTTAAGAAAAAAGTTTTAATGTAAAGGCGAGAGAAGGGAGGGATGTTAGTGCCCCCTGGAAAAGGCGGCAAGTGGTGGGTTCTGGGCAAGCAGACCCTTTAGCAGTTCCAGGTTTTCTCTGACTTCAGCCTCATTAAATCACAGGATGGAGATGAGCTCAGCAAAGGACATCAACCCCAGGTGGTCCTGCGAGGCCATGAAACCCTCCGCCCTCCCCAGAAATCTCTGTGGCTGCTGCTGTGAGAGCAGGGGGGTGGCAGACGGGGCCCTGTGAGCTGCGGGTACCTGTCACTGCCTGGAATCCTCCCAGCGGGCCTGGCGGCCTCAGTGCAGGGGTCAACTCGGGAGTGACAACGCTTCCTGTATCAGACTGGGGGGTGGGGGCGGGGGCGGGGCGGGGTCTCCGAGAGGGAGCCCGGAAAACAGGAGGGAGCTCAGGAGCTGAGGATGCGAATGGGGGGAGGGAGCTCTGTCTTGCGGTCCACCCGACACTCATTAGGAATGCGAATACGGTTCTGCTTGCTCTGCAGCCAGAGACACCCTCTGTCCTCTGCTGTCCTCACCTCTCCGCTCCAGTCTCCACCTCGGAGATCTCAAGGGAGGGGGCAGTCCTGGCAGGAGGATTTGGGGAGCCAGAGGAAGTGTTGCCCTCCATCAGTAACCAGGGGCCTGGCTCCTAAGTGAGCTACGCCTGGGATTCTGGATCCCCAGGCAGAACTAGGCTGCGGCTGCCGGGCTCCGATGCCGTGGGACTCAGCACCCTCGCTCAGAAAAGTGAGGAAGAGTTTAAAGAACATGGTCACTTCTGGTCTGGGGACAGGAGAATGGCATGTGATTCCTGTTGGTTTCTTCTAGCCCTCTTTTAACATATGGTGGTGTTCAGCATCAAATTATGCCTGGCTCCCACAAGTAAATTTGAGATGGGCTGTCAAAGCACTGGAGCCCAGACTTCAAGGGCCTGACATGCTCAAGGGGGATGGCCAACCAGTCTGGGGGCCCTGGGACAATGGGCTTCTCCTTCCTGAACCCAAGAAGGGTAAGCTTATTTCCCAAAGTCTCCACGGAACTGAAACCGTGTTCTGTGGAACTATCTAGCCTTCCTAGTTAATAACAGGTGTTAGGAAGGTGGGGTGGTGGGGGAGAACTGTCCGGGGTCAAATGCGTTTGGGGAATTCTAGGTGAAAGAAAGGAAATGGGCAGGAATGATGAAGCCTTTCGTTTCCATTGTAAATATTCTAGAGAAGGTTGTACCTTTTGACAGTTGTACCTGTTTTCAAGAAGCATCCCATGGGATGAGAGCTCCAGGGAACACACTTAGGAAAACACTGGCCAAGCATCTTGACGGCCTGAGGGCGTGGGAATCCCAAGCACCTGTCTGTAGTGGGCTTGGTCAGCACACACATCTGTGTCCTGTGTTCCCAGTCCCCCACCCAGTGAGGCTACCACAAAATGTTTGCAGGACAGACTCTGTCTTTTTCTC
Organism: Rhinolophus sinicus; assembly: GCF_057876585.1. Taxonomy (NCBI): domain Eukaryota; kingdom Metazoa; phylum Chordata; class Mammalia; order Chiroptera; family Rhinolophidae; genus Rhinolophus; species Rhinolophus sinicus. Next base: position 4,011,564 of record NC_142516.1, on the reverse strand, counting down.
ATGTACCAGCAATGTGGTTTCTGGTTTTCACACAAGGTGTCTTTGTTTTTCATGGATTTCCTTAGATATGGAGAGAGCCTTGGGAAATGGGACCTTAAGGGACCTGATGCTTCTCGTTCTTTCTTGAGCTCTTGGATCTCTCTTCACACACACACACACACACACACACACACACACACACACAACTGTCATGCGCATTTTTAGGCCACACCACCCTGAGAATCAGACTTGTTTAGTTCCATGCCTTAGGCCCCAAGAGCCGAGACTTACGTACTTGTTAAGAAGAGCCCTCATGCAGCAGTTTCAGAAAGGGCCCGCTTTCCTTTTCCGCAGGCAGGACACCACGAGGTCCCCTCGCAACAGAGGCTCCTCATGCAGTAGTCCTGCCTTCAAGGGCATGGAAAGTTGCAGGCGACAAAGGTAATCTCATGACAGTCCCCTGGCCCTTGTTCTCCAAGGCCATGGACTTTGCACATCTGAGCCTGGTGTCTCCTTAACTCCCTTCGTTTGTTTGTCCATCTGTCCAACACACACTTATTTGAGCACCAACTTGGAGTCAGGCACTGAGCTGGATGCTTGCAGATAGTGAACAAGAGAACTGCGGCCTCCACACTGGCAGAGCTGACAATCCAACTCCATCACCGATCTTAAATGACTACTTCCTGCAGGTCGCAGGTGCGGTTGTGCAGGGTGTTCACTATACAAGGGGTCCAGGTCAAAGGGGGCAAGTGGGAGCTGCAATCTACCCCGTGGTCCAGTCACCAGGTCAACGTGGTCTGGGGCTGCATCTACCTGAAGGGGCACCTTTTTCTAACTTACACAAAGCTGCTGCTGAGTGGATTAGCAGTGACTCTGACTTCTTGTAAGGTTGGAGTGTAGAGACCTGTGAGTAGACCCATGGCATGATTTCTGGGTTTATTGTTAGGGTCTTTAAGCCCCCACAGTTGAGTCGAGTGGTTGTTAGACCCCCCATGAAGGGCAGCAGGCCTGCACTCACGTATCTGAGAACAACGAAAGGAAGAAGTGAAGCTTCACCAGTTATGTTAGAACTGGTGCCAATTATTTCCTGAAAACAAGGTCAGTGTCCTCCAGCCTTCCTCTGTAGAGCTGGGGCGTTCAGCTTTGCACACCCAGCTTTGTAAATAAAACTGCCCCTTTCTCCTGCACAGCTCCCCCACCCCTGCCACACACACACACACACACACACACACACACACACACACACACACAGACACATCTCTGACCCATCCTGAACAGCTCATGAGGGCACACCCGCGGTCCAAGAAGGCCGCCTGGCACTTTGTACCACTTCGCTTCAATGTTTTCTCAGTCTGAGTGGGACAAACACTCTAAAAGCGGTATTGTAGCATTTGAGAAATTCGGTTGAAGACAGAATGGGGAAATGCAATGAATCTTTTCTGTTTCCAAAGTGTGCACTGTGTTTGAGAGTGAGATTGTTTTTGTGTGTGAGTTCCCTGGCTCAGTGCCTCTCAAATTTTAATGTGTAAATGAATCACCTCGGTGCTTATTAAAATGCGGATTATGATTCAGCAGGTGCCTAACAAGTGCCCGATTGACATCAAGGCAGCCGGGCCACCCAAGGGCAAGGCCATGGCCATGTCAGAGGCCTACTTCTGCCATGCCCTCCTGGTGGGGCCTGAGGGATTGTTCACCTGCACGGCGCCTTTGCACTTTCCTCTGCAGGCAGACGAATGCCCACTTCTTAACACTCTTTTAGGATGACAGGAGACAATGCACGCACAGCAGCGGGATGTCTGGCACATTGGAGGTGCTCAATCAATGTGGGCATTAATGCTTTTGCCACAGCCTCTTAAAAAAGGGCTATTAGAGAATGGGAGACAACTTAGTTAAACCAAACCTCAGTTGTCACATTTACCTGGTCTTCATTACAGAGTCTGAACCACAGGGGCTCACGACCATGTTGTCTAGTCCCAGGGCACCTGAGCTGAGGGCTGTGACTCCCTGGCACGTGGTAAGTACTCCGTAAATAGTTGCTGAATGAGTGACTAATGCACTTCCGTCAATAATAGTAGCTGTCCCTTGTGGAGGGTGGGGAGGGCACTTCTCCCTATGGCTTGTTTTTTACAATTAGAATATGTGGGGGCGGGGAGCGGCAGGTAGAAACTAGATGAGAAAAGCTCTAAGACTGATACCCTTCCCAAGGGGAAAACCCTTCTTCCCATTTAGGAATCAATAGTCCCAAGGAACCTCCAGAAAACTTAATTTTGCCTTCTCTAAAATCACACATTGTTCCACACGGTTCTTTCATGGAAGCCCCGAGAGGAAAAGAACTTCCAGGTCAGGTTAGAAGTCACTGTCAGCTGTGCTGGGGAGAAGGCTCACCCTCTTTGGCCTTGGAGTCCTCTCCATTCCTTCGTCTCCTCCCTGGGGCTTTGGTGCAACACTCTGTAGGGTTGGCAGGTCTGTGGCTAAAGATACATTCATTGCCAACTTTGCAACCTGCTGTCCCCAGCGTATCTCACACCGCCCTGCCCCTGCCCAGCCGGGGAGGTCGTGGCATTCTTCTGCCTGAGCAGGCGTGAAGGTTCCCAGCCTTTGCCCCGCTCTCCATGCCAATTGAGCTGTCTCAGGCTCGCTTTTCATTTTCTTTCTCTGTGGGTATAAATGTGTTGACAGCTACGAGAAACCAAATGTTTCCCTACATCGTTTAGAATTGTGTGGCCCATGAGGTTCCTTTTCATTTTGTTGTTTTCACCATGACTGCAATGAGCACAGTTGTCAGGAGGAAAACCTCAAAACATTTTGAGGAAACAGCAAACTTAGCGTCCCGGCAATGTGTCATCATTAGACTAATGACTCAATCAGGCAGCCAAGTCACAGAGATTGCCCCGAGCAAGATGTACCTCACCCCGTGCAGCCATAGTGTGGGTGCCAAAGCAAGGGCCTGCCTAGTGCAGCTCAGGGGCAAATGAAGTCCAAACCCAAGTAAGGGCTGGGAGGGGGGCAGGGGGGCAGCCAAGGTGGGGCACATGTCAGTAGGTAAATCACCAAAAGCTGTAGTTAAAAAAAAAAAAAAAAAGCTGAGAACTGAGAATTAAAAAAGACGGCAAAGTTATCAAAAGGAACAAATATGTGATCTCCCTGAATCCATCAAACCACATCTCTTTATGATACGCCTGGATGAGATTTATTTTTTTGTCTTAAAGGGATATTTTTTCTGATTATGAGTTATACTTACCTATTTTCTAACAACTTAGAAAATACAGAAGTGTGTGAAAAAGAAAATTGCTCACAATTCCACTTTGGGCTGCAATACTCTCTGTATATGTCCTATTAATATATGTTTACCTCTGTGCTAGCTGGCCCATCGTGCGTGGATTCGAAGAACCTTGAACAATTGTTGAATAACTACATCCATGCTACTCTTTCCCCGAGAGCAGGGACTCTGAAGTTGCCCACGTGAGAAGCAACCCAAGTGCAGACCAACATCTGTAATTCTGAACATCATGCTCGTGACCTTTAAGGTTCGTATGAGAATTTGCTCTCTGTTTTCTGCGTCCACAGTAACTTGGTATGTGTGACGTGTCGTGCAATCAGTCACCAACTCCTGATTGTTCCACCGTCAAAATGTGGTGCGAATACAACCACCTCTCACCGCCTCCGCCGTCGTCTCTCTGGACCGTGTCATCGTCACCCCTCATCTGGAATGCTGCTTTCGTCTTCTCTCTGGTCTCTTTGCTTCCCATTCTTCCCTCCTAATGGTTTATTCTTCTCGCATAAGCCAAAAACATCTTTTAAAACTGTAAATCAGGTCATGTCATCCCCTGTTTAAAACTCTCCTGTGACTTCTCATTGCACTTAGAATAAAATCTAAACTCAGCACTCTGCCCAAGACGACCGCAGCCCTCGTCTCCACCTCACCTCTTACCCTTCTCCCCCTTGCTAACGCCATTCCAGCCCTGCTGGCCTGCCTGCTGTTCCTTGAATACGGCAAGCTCATTTCCCACCACAAGGCCTTTGCATCTGCTGCTCCATCTCCTGGGAATGCTTTTTCCATTGATCTTTGTATAACTCAAGCCTTTTCTCCATGAAGACCTTCTCTAACCACTCTTTCTAAAAATAAAAGAAAGAAAAAGAAAGAAAGGAAGGAAGGAAGGAAGGAAGGAAGGAAGGAAGGAAGGAAGGAAGGAAGGAAGGAAGGAAGAAGCCAACTCTCCAAGCATGTTTTCTTTCTTTTAATATGGAAGTTACTATGAAATTATCATTAAATTCACTCTCAGAGAATCTTCAGATGCAGACTTCCAGAATCTAAGAATCAAAAAATTTTGGAATCTAAATTGTACAGTCATCGAATCTTCATCATGTCAAAGCTGAGAGTTCAGGATTCCAGAAATCAGACAGTTTAAGAGAATCATTGTATAGTTGGATAATGGGCCCTCTGGATTGAATGATTTGCTCAAGGTCCAACAGCTATGGGCAGAGCTAGGATCAGAGCATATCTCCCAACTTCAAGGATGGGACATGCCTCTGTGCCAGTGCTTTTCAAAGTAGGTTTCTCCAAGGCACCAACGTTCCTCAGACATCTCATGAAGGTTCTGTCTCAGGGTAGAGGCAAGGAAGGGAGGGTCAGAGAATATATCCTCTGGCCCTCTTCAACCAAAACACTTCCATCTTTATTCCATATTGACACTTCGGTGGTTGTCTTTTTAAAAACAGGTGTTTCTTCTCCCTCAAATTTTCAAAAACCTCTTCACTATATACTATGTTCAATAAATCATCACGAGAAGCAACAAGCAAAAAAATAAGCCAAAACTTAAAGAAACAAAACCCCACACACAACCACAATGGTAATACAAAGGAAACTTTTAGACATATTGGTTAGCAAAACTCAGGTTGATGGAAACAGTCTAACAATATTTCCTGCAGGCCCTGGGGTGGTGCTGGGGGCGGGTAGAACAAGCACTGTCTACAACAAAATACAGTCTAGGAATCTGTGTCTGAGCTCACTTCTCAAATATAGCCTGGCAATTTCAGGTTCTGGGCATAGAGAGGAGGAGAAAAGCTTGTCCTGAAATGTACTTCTGGCATCATATCAGGAAACACATGTGTTTACAAAGAAAGAACACATTCCTCAAGAACCATGGTTGATGAAGATATGCCTGGAGGACTGGCTCCTAATCCTGGTTAAAACGTTCCACTGCACAAATATAATCTCTCCATTGATCAAGACTGAATCTTCTGGTTACCCCCTCCAAAGCATCCTGGTGAGGCAACACCCCCAAATTAAAAAAAAAAAAAGTAACCAGATCAGGATTCAGAAAGTAGCAATCAACAAGAATAAATGGATTAACAATTGGTCATAAAAAGACATTTGTCCAGGTCTGCAATGTCAATTTTAAAAAAGTGATAGAATCTTCATAGATAAACTATTTTCACTCTAGGGCACTTTGTGAGGAAGGAAAAGGGCTTTAGAGGAGCACATTCTTTTAGCTCTGTAACTTTCTCTTTGTGTCCTGGTTCCCAACACTGTCTAACAGGTTGATTAGAAACACAGACATATAAAATGTGTTTTTAAAGCACTTGGTCCCCAAGATGGGAAACCTCACTTCAACTTTGCTTGGATCAAGATTTTATTTCACTGAAGCCCAGTATTTCTGTGACTGCTGAAAGATTAAAGGCGAGAGATATCATCTACGAAAAGCTACAAAGGGCAGAAGTAGTTCTCTAGAGGGACAAGACCTTGCTTTTAGAGGCCTCTTTGTTTCTAGTGGGTTTTTAAGCAACCCCTTTTCTTTACTTTGTTTTTCTGTTTCTGGCTGTTTATTTTTCACATACGTTCAACAAGGGTCATGAAAAACCTCACTGCCCACTACACTCTTTTAAAAAGATTTTTGGTGTGCTTTGTTGTCTTCATTGCTCGCATGACTTTATAACTTATAATCCAAATGACTATGAGAGTTAAAGGGGGCGCTATTAATAAATAGCCTGTGTTTATTTACTTCCTCGTATAGATTCAGTTTCCATCACTGTAGCTTCCAAGCGCCGTGAGGGCCACCGCCCCATTCGATGTGTTTTCAGCACCACGGACAGCGGTCCGCATGGCGCACACGGTGGAGAGGGCGGCAAGGTAGTCAACACAATGGGAGGATGAGTGTGAGCTGATGGTGAGTATGGGTTTCCTATTTGGGAAGAGAATATCCCAAGTGGAAAGACCAGCTTGTGTAAAATCCCAGAGAAGAGAATAAGACTGTGGCTTGTTTGAAGAACTGCAAGAATACCACCGAAGCAGCTGTAGGGAAGATGGGTGGGAAGGTGAGAAGGGATAAGGCAGATGGTGCCCGGCCTCGTGGGGGTCTACACTTTATCCCAATGACATATTTTAAAAGGAGCAGTGACTATTAGTAACACTCACTTTTTAGGTTCATCCACATTGAATGATATCTATATATTCAGGATATTTTTATTTTACTTTTTAATAGATAATACTTGTACGTGGTTCAAAATTTAAAAGATTCATTGAAAAGTCTATTTTCCCCAGTTTTTTTTTTCCTGGCATCAACCAGTGTTATTAATATCTTATTTGTATTTCTAGGATTGTCTTGTGCCTATATGTGTGTGTGTGTTTATATGTAATTTATATATTCATATATATTTTCCCACCCATTTTGTTAAAAAAAAAATGAATGCATACTTTACACACTCTTCTGCATCTAGCTTTTTGCACCTGACACCATATATATATATATATATATATATATGAGACCTTCCCCATCAGATATATATCTTAGTTTAGCATTTAAGGCATCTCATCTGTCCAAAATTGTTTCCTGCTATTTCTCACTACCTATCTTAGTATGTGAGGCCTGTTAAATGCCTTTGATCTAAATCTTTAGATCATTCTTTTCTAAATTGTGTTTCATATTCACACACATTCTTTTTCTCACTCCACCCCCAAGTATATTTGGGAAATGCCCAGACAAACCAGGATAGATAAGCATTTTGGGTTTTGTTTGTTTGTTTGCCGCAGAACTCTGGACTTCAGTGGACTTGGACATCCATCTTGAGTCTCACATAGGGAATGTGTCATGCAGCATTTCCCACGTGTGCTGCTTTTTGGAACTCTGCCCCCCAACATTTCAGGGAACTGGTTAGCTACTGAAGACATTGAAAATACTGCCCAAGACAGTGTCTCGTCCTGGGGCAGTACTGGGTAGAGATGGACCAGTTCCTGCTACCCTCTTGCCCTCCTTTTGTGCTTGATGCTGACCAATACTTTTCTGTTAGTAGTTCCTCTGCAGGCAGGTTAGAGCATAATCAACCAGGTTACCACTTTTGAGTCCTGAAGATAGACCCCGGTCCCCTCGATTAGATTTGAGAGTGTTCCAAGTCAGCCATGCATTCACGGGCCATTTGTTAGATGAGCAAATGTCTAAGTTTCTATGTTCTATGCTGATTCATACTAGAGTTGCGTTAAAAGAAGCCCTTTAGCTCCAAACTTGGGGCATCTTACCCCAGCTCCCTAATGACTGGCTATGGGCCACAGGGCTTAGGGCTCCACGTCCAGTGCTCTCTCTGCTACCCCAGAGCCTCCCAGCCCCTGTTCCCAGACTTGAGAGTGGCACCAGTCTCCTCTCTCCAGCATAATTGCAAGATCTTTCAAGTCAGACACTTTGTTTTCTTCTTCTTGGAATGTTCCATATCAAACTCCAACAGTGCCAGGCGCACTAGAGCTGATTAATATTTATGTATCTTTTACAATGACTTTATGGGAGGGTTGGGTGTCTATAGCCTCTCTCTCCACTCAGAGAACATAAGATGTATGAGCTCAACGGCAGCTCTGCAAACCAGTGTTCACGGCCTGGCATGCAGCGGGCACCCCCCCCCCCCGAGTGCTGGGGGACACAATGTGCCCATCTATTTGAATATTCACAGGACCAACCATTACAAAGGCAGGGGTTTCCGGGGTCACTGAGTCTGCCAAAGAGGGTCGTGGCTTGCCCATGTTCACGCATTGCTGGGACCCGAGCCCAGGCCTGCTGCCCTGCCCTGGCTCCCTGTCACTGGCAATGTTGCCTCATTTGTAAAATCGGGTTGATAACATCCACCTCGTGGGTTACTGTGAGGCGCACTCAGCTGAGGGTGCAGGAAGATCTCCTAGCACAGTGCCTGGTCTGCTACCACTCAGTGTGTGGTGGTTACTATGGCCAAGCAAACGTCCTTCCACCCCAATACCATGTAAACTTGAAAGGGTAAGGCTGATTTCTAATGTCTCTCGGTGTCTGACACTCAACAGGGCCGAGCAAGCCTTTGACGACCATAACCAGCAGTCTGATGGCTCGTGTAACTTCCACCCTAAACCCCACGTGACACTGGTCCTGTCCTCTTCTCAAGGACCATAGGCTTGACACGGGGGGAAACTGAGTTCCTATGAGACTTTCGTTAGACAAGACTCTGAACTTCCCCCTGCCTCAATTTCCCCATTTGGCTCCCTGAGCGTGGCCTGAGGAAAAAGATGCAGCAAGCTTTGATTGATGGATCCACTAGGGCTTGGAAAGGGCCTCAGAGCCAAGCAGTTATTTAAAGAACGCTGATGGAAGAGTGGGGTTAGGTATTCAAATCGTCCTCGGAGGACCGAGAAGGCGGCCAGTCATTGCAGGGCATTTAGAGAGCTAATTCCTTGCATCAGTATTTAAGGCCTTCAAAAATGCTACATCTATCTTGAAGGAAAAAAAAAATCTTCTTGCATCTCCCTGCTATCTAGAGATTATTTAGTGCTCTGAAATTGACACCGCTTCTGTAGAAAGATTTAAAGATAAAAATGCAATGTATTCAAGTGCTGATCATTTTTCATTGTCACTTAGTGACAGTACAGCCTGGAGTCAATTGCCGCAGATTTATCTTTTGTGGTATTGATTGTGTGTATGTGTGCCTAAGCTGTTTGCAAATACCTGGCTCCATCAACGAGGGGTCACTGAAAGGAGTGGGGATGGGGGAAGGGAGGGAGTGGGCAAAAGAGGGGAGGCCAAGCGGGGACCCGTTTTCTGTTGTACCAGAGTCTGGATGGGCACTGCTGAGAAGGTCCTGAGCCAGGAGGCCCAGAACTGGTTGACCATTAAATGCCTGATGAGTGACCTGCTGTTTAGTCATCATGCAAAGCCCTGAGGTGGGAGGGCCAAAAAGACCCAGAATCCTTTGTGTCCTCAGACAGATGTATCAGAGCTGGAGTTTCGGGCTTCTCTGAAGTTTATCTCTCTTCCCCAAAAATGGTCAACAGCTCCTCAGTTTGGAGGCAACTAAGCCGTAGCATAACACCCTCTTTACTTCATAATGGCAGTGGTAGTATTTACAGAGGACCTACTATGCACCAGACACCACGCCCCCCCCCCCCAGAAGTTTTTCATGCACACTTCTTACAAAAGCAATGCTATTGGGGCTAAGGCCTGCAGAAACTGGAAGGGGTTGGTGGTCGTTCTGCTGCATTTTACAAAGAAGGCCGAACTTTAAGAATTTAAAAGACTTGCCCCAAACCGCCTGCCTTCCCTTCTTACTCATTTTTTCCTATCTCCATGGATGGCCATTGCCTGTCCATCTTTCCTTCAAAGCCAGCCTCCAATCTCACACCATCTCCCTATTAGGAAGCGGCTCTCACCAGACCTAAAGCCCTCAATAAAAAAATCAATAAATGACAGTAGAGTATAATTCAAGACGAAAAATCCAAAAGAAAGACAAGTATTTGGGTAGGAGTTGGGAATGTACAGTTCTAGGCCTGACGTTGCCACTTATTTGGTGACCTTGCTGCTTAGCTTCCACAGAACTCAGTTTCCTCACCTGTAAAATGGAAATTCAGTGATGCACTTCCTGTGGCATCGGTTAATATGAAAGTGTATTTAGACAAAAACATCAACTGCTATTCCTCAGTTCACTCGTGTAATAATTATTTATAAGGTCAGGGCACCCACTCGGTTCTTTGCAGCACTGATATGTCTTCTATGGCAGTGGAAGGTTCCAGGCTGTCAGATTGGAATCCCGCTGCCATCTCTCGCGTACTGTGTGACCCCAGCGGGTCATTTGACCCTCAGTCTCCTTATCTGTACTATTGAAACGGTTACCCCTGCTTCAGAGGGCAGTGATGCAGACAGGAGAGCACTGATGTAGAGGTTCTGGAACTTGGAAGCCCAACCAGAGGTTCTCCTGGCGTGGAGGCACGCTCCGGGTCTCTGCTCTCTGCCCTCCCATGCCTGGCTGCCTGCTGCTGGAAACGTGGCTTCCCAAGTGTTCCTTCCTAAACTCCCCGTACCTCTGGTCATCACGAGCTTAAACACCTGGGGTTCCACGGAGGCCAGAGTCCCCTCCAGCAAAGGTGTACTCGAGCCCACTCAGCAACATCCTGGCCGTGCATGCTGGGAATTTCTAAGAAGGTTGATCTCTCACTGTCAGAGAGCTCTTCCTAGATATTTAGTCGACATCACCTGTTCCTACATTTCATCAATCATGCCGCTTCAGACCCAGCTAGTTAATTCTTCCCTCCTCCCCACTACTACACCTTTCAATGCTGGACCACTCTTTTGCCTGACACCTGTTTCAATGCTTCAAAGACAACCAGGAAATAAGGTCTTCGTTCCCTGCCCCATCCCAGCCTTGGATACCTAGACTTTTGGAGATGGGAGGGATCTTAGAGATTACTGAGCCCCCAGCCCTCTTATTTTACAGCTGGGGAAACTGAGGCCCAGAGAAGGGACGACTTCAACCAACTTGCAAGATCAATGTTTTCCAGATAGTTTGGTCTTTTGGATGTAAGTAAATATAAAATTAAACAAAATGAAGTAAGTCATTAAATTTTATTGGATAGAATAATGCATATTACTTTCACAGTTACGGTCATTTGACAAGAGCTATTAGCTTAACCCATACAGCATAATTCATACATAATACACTGAGCACTTCCCACCAATCAGGAAAAGGGCTTCCCAAGGCAGGTGATTTAACTTATTCAATCCTCACAGCAATCCCTGGAGCACTATTATCCCCATTTCCTGCCTGAGAGGACTGAGGCTCAGAAATGTTAAGTAATTTCTCCACGGTCACACAGCAAACTAGAGGCAGAGCTGGATTTCAAGTCCAGGTCTTTCTAACTCAAATCCCATTACTTCAATCTTGATAATACTTGAGATTGGAAGTCAGGAGAGTGGCAATAAAGCATGAAAAGGCTCAACTTTCAAAGACGGAAGAAGGAAGGCTCAGTGTGGTCTTTGGGGACCAAGCTTCCCGGCCCAGGTCCGAAGGAAATAAAGGGTACAGCAGTTTGTTGTTTCTTTTGCACCAGGAGCATCCTGGGCACAGAGATGTGTCTTATTTATGTCTGTGTCCACAGAGCCTGGCACAGAGAAGGTGCTCAATAAATGTTTGGTGAGTAATAAATGAAGAGTGTGGAAAACGACCTTAGCAAAGGGAAGATTGGGAAAGAAAAGTGCCATACAGAAAACGTACTATATAGTCCATGCCCCTTCGATATAACACACCAGGGAGGATAAGAGTGTGTTGACATCAGCCCAGACAGGCAGAAGCATAAACAAACGGCCGAGATTCTTCCTCCAGACGCTCAGGAAATGCTGGTGTTGCCAATTGTCTTGTGCATAGTAATGAGGCCATAAGAGTTATATTTACTGAATGCTTACCAAGGGACAAACAGAGCACTAAGCACTTAAGTGCATTGTGTCACTTATGCCTCACACCAGCTCCCAAAAATAGATGCTGTTGATATTCCCACTTCACAGGGGAGAAAACTGAGTCTTACAGAGGTTAAGTGATTTGCCAAAGTCACATAACTAGTAAGAGTTGCTGCTTGAACTTGAAACTCGGGCTGCTAACTCCAAACGTCTGTTAACTCAAAGTTAACCCGTTAGCTCAAAATTATTAGCTGGTTGTCCTCACTGAATTGTAGATTTGAGACCCAAACAGCCATCAGCCTGGGAGCCACCACTTAAAAAATACTGTTGTAGCATCAGTGTATCAGAACTTGACAATGATCCGCATCTTCCTCTCTTGTTCTTGTTATTTACCTTCATCTTTGCAGTTCCCTCTCCCCACTTCTTTAATCACTGCTTGTCACCTGATGATCTCCTGGAGTTTCGGGGGGTGGGAGTTGGGCGGAGGTGTTGTGCAATCATCTGGAGGACCCTATCATCCTAGAAAAAACTATAAGCACATTGCCACCATCTTCTCAATCCCTTTAGAGGCAGGAGGCCACGAAACACCAATATAACATTCACCAGCGTCTGAGCTCCAGGAGGTCACGGGCCATGTGTGTTTGGCTGCCTGGCACTGTGGTAGGTACTCACAAAATATTTGTTGAGCAAATGAATTTTATCTCTCTGTTGAGCAGAAATGACACTGGTATCTTCAAGCAGAATAAGATGCCTCTGCAATACACAGCAATCCAACCTCCTACTCCCCAGTCTCTGGGATGGATTTCCAGATGCTGCAATTTCTCTTTCTTTGGTCCAGAAAACCACAAAGAGCTGCCTGCTGGGTCAGCCTTGCTGGCCAGAGTCCACTGGCCTTCCAGGGGCCAAACTTTCCTGGCCCAATGTGCCTTCCCAGAGAATGAAGCTTCTGGGAAACGTGCCTCTCTCGCCTCCATGGAGCCAGGATGACTTCATAATGGAAATTCCCTACAGCCCTGTAAGGACAATTTCTCAAGTAGAGGGGCTGGGGCCCAGTGACCTGTGTGGCCCTGGGTGGAGTCTCTGGGATCTACTACGCTCTGGGGCAGTGGGGGGTATGGAGCTGGGGCTCCCACCATTGCCTCATATATCTCAGTTTTGAATGTCCTCTATAATCTTGACCATTTTTTCCAGCTAAGGTTGCTCTCTGCCTGAACCTCTTTCAGCATTATTCTTGCCTTTTTCTTCTCTCCAGGGAATATCCTGTTTTAGATTTTCCTCCCAATTGAATTTGTCTTTCTCCCTCTGAGCCAAATCTTATTTTGTTATTTTCCATCTACGTCTGTAACCCCCTTCGAGGCATCTGCATTACTTCTCTGCCCTTCCTGGCGTTTGTGACACCTCCCAATTAAGAATCTTATGCAAATTTCATTAGTGCGCTGTTTACTCCATCTTCTAGATCGTTATTAAGGATGTTGAATAAAAGCAGAACAAACGGCAGGTCCACACACCTTCAGCGAGGCTGTGCTCTGTCATTTGTCTTTGCTTTGTGTGTGAGCACTATTCCACGTCCAAGGTAAGGGTTTTCTCCATCCCGGTTTGAGTTTATTTCCTAAGGGACGTTTTCATAATAAATTATGGCAAATGTTTTAATAAGATCTAATCGTGTAACTATCCACAGTACCCCTGCAGATGTGGTCCCAGCAGAAGAATGAATGCTCTTAGAAGAATGGATGACCTTCTTGCTTTCAGTTGCCAGGAAGTCCTTGCTCTTCAGGATGTTAGGTGAGTTTTCCCGAATATCTCTGTATCCCTTGGCCGATCAGCCAAGAACATGGATTCAACACCTACTGGATTCAGCTTCTACCTGTGCTGGGAAACAATAACAAATGGAGGCGGGGTCCTTGTCCTCAGGAATCGTACAGTCTAGCTGAGCGGAGACCTTTCCCACACTGTATCCCCCGCACAGGGAGACCTGAACAGATTAGATTCTGATAAAAGCAACATGCCACCAGGTAGGCTGCGTTTTAAAATCTTTGAGGGTGGCATGTGTTTAAAACTTTAACTTTTTGTTGTGGAACATTTGAAACATGTGCAAGAAGCAAAATGAATATGAGACCCCCCCATGCGCCCACCATCCAGTTTCAACAGCTGCAACATTATGCCGTTCCATCTCTTTGCTCCATTTCTTCTTCCTTCTTTCCTTTCTTCTTTCCTTCCTTCCTTCCTTCCTTCCTTCCTTCCTTCCTTCCTTCCTTTCTTTCTTCTTCCTTTTTCCTTTCTCTCTCTCTCTCTCTCTCACAGACACACGCACACACACACACACACACACACACACACACACACACACTTTAAAGCAAATCCCAGACATCATATCATTGCACCACTAATTACTTCAGAATGCATTTCCAACAGATAAGGATTTAAAAAAACACACATAACCACAACACCATTATCACATCTAACACAATGGAAGATAGTTCCTTATAACATATCATCTAATACCTGCTCCTTGTTCAATTTTGTCCCTAGTTGTCTGAAAAATGTCTTTTTACAGTCGGTTCATTTGAATCAGGACCCAAATAAGGATGATATATTGTATGTGGTGGGCATGCTTCTGAAGTTTCTTAACCTACAACATTTTAAAATGTCATTTATTTGTTGAAGAGACTAAGTCATGTATCTTGCAGAATTCCAAATGTAGTCAGTCTTAAAGGACATATGTTATGTGAAATAGAAACACAGAGAATGATAAACCAGGAGGTAATCTAAGGTGAACGAAAGATAAACCAAGAATGCCAAAGCATATGCAACATGGACCCTCAGAGTTGGAAGGAAGTCTCGCTGTCGCTCGCTCGCACTAACCCAGACCCCACTTATTGGCAATGACCTTGACAGATATCCACCCTCTTCACTCTGCACGGGAATTCACTTTGGGGTTCTTTTGTATGGCAAATCATTCCTCGGCATATAAAAAAATACTATTCAGCTTAGCAACAGTTACAAAATATATTTATATAAATATATCTATTGATCCAAAGGTGCTGGGAGAGGGAGAAAAGGGAATGCAAGGCACAAACGAAAGAAAACAGGGGGCTAGAGATACAAGGAAATCACAGCCAGAAATAGAGATTTTTAGAGGGCTGAGGGTGGGGGATGGTTGGTTAAAAGCAAAAGATGGCTGGAGTGTTGAACTAGAACGTGGCCCTGCTACCTCTAAACTCTTCTGAGACTTGATGGCTTGCTGGGATGGAGAGGGAAGTAAGGCCCCGTGTGTAATGCCCAACCAAGATGGACGGCTGCATACCTGTTATCTGGGCGGGAGTCCTGCCTGGATTTGGAGCAAAGCCTTCAAATTTCTGAGCCCCAGTCTCCTCCTCAGTGACCTGGCTTGACAACTCTCATCTCGGGGGTCGTGCACATGAAGCCAAAGGATGTATGGGGACAGCTGGGCTACCAGGCTCTGGCCCGTGGCCGCCTCCATGGGGGGGGTCTGCGTGTGTGCCTGGCCCGCTCAGCTCAGTCTGTCCCACACCAGCCAGACAACCTGTTCACTTTGCTCAACCATAGGTCGTTGCCTGGGGAAAATCATGTTGATTGGCTCTAGTAACAGGTTGGTTGGGGGCGTAGGGATAACACATTCAGCGAAGGAGAGAAAGGGAGCCGTTCGTCTGTGTGTCTGTGGGGCGATGGCCACGGCTGGCATTCCGAGTTGGGGTGAGGAACTGGGGACCATCCCTCTGACTTTTCTGAGATATTTGTTCCACGCGCTGATCACCCCGCATTTCCGGTCTCTGCTTTATTCTGTATAATTTTCCCAAAATACTAAGTAGGTTAGGTAATTCCTCCAGGGCCCTTGGACGCTCACCTTCCTGATGTGCTGATGGAGCATTTGTTTACCCAGAGGGATCCAGGTGAGGGAGAGCCTGGGCCCCTCCTGCCTCTCAGAACACAGGTACCCCACACCCACAGCACCTTGTGCCTTGCGAACAGGGAAGAGGCCCTCAGCCTGCCCCTCTCACCCCCTCCCGCCCCTCCACAAAGGGATTTGGAGGGAAAGGTTGAAAGTCTGAAGAGAGGATTTGGGGCTGTCACAAGAGAAATACAAGCTGTTATTGGCATCATCTCAGTATTGATCAGGGCTCATAATGCTTAATTCCTCATTTTTATCCAGTCCTTTTTAACTCCCAACACTCTTCAGTCCTTGTTAATTTCAGCCTTCTGTTGAAACGAGGTCAGCGCAGCAGCTGGGCATGAGGGGGGGGGGGTGTCACGTCCCCTCCTCCTTCATTAGCAGACTCTCCACCTCCCTGGTCTTCCCTTCTTAATCGCCAGCCCCCAGCAGATGGTTTGGTTTCTGGAGACCACCAGAGACACAACAAAGCTTTTCTAAGTCCATTAGAAACCCATTCTTTAGGGCGGCCGCCCCTACTTCCTCCCCAATCCCTTTTCCCTGACCGCTAAGATCCCGTATCAGGAAAGTTGGTGTTTGGTTTCCTGAGGGAAAAAGCCCATTTGAATCCAGAAAATGACTCTGTGTGCCGTCCAATGTCAGAGTGAAGGCCGTCCTGTCTGGATGCGGGAGAGCAAGCTGCCGCTTGCACTAGGCACCGTCTCAACTCAAAACTTGCCTGCCTGCCTGCCTGCCTGCCGGCCCAGAGCGCGCCAAACCTTGGCAGGGAAAGCAAGCGAGGAAGGAAGCGATTCCTGAGTCCTCCAAAGCCAGCCATTCAGACAGAACTCTTTACTGTTATCAATTTCCAGCAATCAATAATTTCTTTTCAATAAGCAAGTCTCGCATTCCACCCTGCTCTCCACAGGCCCCCAAAATAAACCCAGCCAGTTATTGCAGAGCCCCCTGCCCCCAGCCTCTTCTCAGTGTTGACTCGAGTTTCTTTTTTAAAGTGGGGATTTCCTCCGTCCTCTGCCAGCGAGCCCCTGTTACTGAAAATATAAAACAGAGAGCAGTAGCAGAGAGCTGATACCTTTGCAATGAATAAAAGCAGGGACAGCCAGCCAGCCCAGGCCCACTGCCTCGCTCAAGGTTTGCAAGTGTGTGTGCTTTCTCTCACAGCAAGGCCCACGGTGGGACTCATTCTAGCTTCTCCAATCACATTGTCATTTTATTAATAATTTAGCCCCCGGATGGGGTTGTCTCTGCTGGTGAGTGGCGTCGGGGCCTCAAGTTATCAAAATACTAATGCTCCCAATTTATCAGCCTAGCGGATGAGGCGTCAGGTTGCTGGTAGTTGTGGGGGAGGGGCACCTGGAATACCAGGGAAGACCGCGGCTGCCAGAAATCTCTGGCCTGTCCTATGCCCCTGGTTTTCCTGGGAGCCTTCAGAGAAGACTGGCTCAGATCATGCTGTCAATTAGAACGCCTGAGACCAAACGCAAAGGGGGGATGGATGGTATAGCAAATCTGGTGGTTTGGAATCCTAAAATCTGGCACAGGGACCCCCAGTGGAGTCTCCTTATGGATTATTTCACCGCCTGCCAACACGTGGGTTGCTGGCCCTGGTGCTAAGTGGAAGGGCTTCAGCGGAACCCGCACGAGGTTGAGTAACGTTAAATCACAGCGAGAATTTCTCCCTTTCCAATTCTCTCCACCTTCACATCACTTAAAGGAAGGTTTCTGACTCCTGCGTCCACCCCAATACCTGCTAACCTCCCTCAACAAGGAGAGCTGTCCTCAGGCTCCCTGGCCTCCAGGGACAGAACCTCTAGAAGTTGACAGCATTGTTTGGCTTTTATTATATTTATTTTTATAGTTACCTTATGTTCACAGCAAGTTGTACTGACTTTCCATTTACCCTCATGATATAAAGTTTCCATTTAAAGCACATACATTGAAGATAAACATCAGATGAT
Source organism: Rhinolophus sinicus (assembly GCF_057876585.1). NCBI lineage: Eukaryota > Metazoa > Chordata > Mammalia > Chiroptera > Rhinolophidae > Rhinolophus > Rhinolophus sinicus. Next base: position 3,994,048 of record NC_142516.1, on the reverse strand, counting down.
TCAAAACAAAAAAAAAATAAATCAGTAATAGTCTGGTTGGTATATGGATATAGCAATACATGTGAAGGTGACATGGGGATGCTTGGAGTTTAGGAAACCTGGGTCTGTTTGCGCTGTCATAGGAGAGAAGGCCCTTGAAAACTGCCCCTAGAGTGGTCCTAGGAGAAGGAATGGTTGTGGGGGGGGGGGGGGGGGCACTGCTCAGGGAGACTGAAAATCACAAGTTATGCCTCCTCTTCGGCTGTTGTTGCCTTCCTTGCTTCCCCTCCCATCACAAGTGTGCGTGGTCGTACTGGACACACAGTACATACTTCTCATCTACCCAGCGCCCTCCTCCTATTCTCCTGGTATCAAAAATTCACATTCCGGGATATAAATGATAAACGTCTAAGTATTACTTTGTTTTGTGCACCTGAAACTAATTAAAAAAAATTCACATTCCCTCAGGGAACAGCAATGATTGGTCCATAAGTGGGCGTGTGACTCAAGCCAGGCCAATAGAAGTCCTTCCCTAAAAGTTTTCTTACTGAATGCAGGGGGAAAGTCCTATTTTTCCCCTTGGTAAAGGATTATAAGAGAAGACATGGCTCCCCCACAGAGAAGAGTTGAGGTGAGAGAGGAAGAGACAGAAAGATCCCTGATCCCGTTTGAGTCCTGGGATCCTGGGAACTCTTCCATCAACCTTTCTTTTTGTGGTTTGCTCACCTAAACCAGTCTGCCAGCTGTTGGTCCTTGACCTAATAGAGGACACTCCAAGACCTCACAGGACATGGCTACCTGGGGTATGGAACCTGGTGACTGTTACCCTTTTGACACAGGTCTTTTATTTTGCATATAATTTAAATATGCAGATTGGGGAAAGGAAGGAAGGGCATCCTAGGCAGGGGGAACAGAACAAGCAAAGGCAGAGAGGCGGGACTTGTGGCTCGTGTACAGAAATAGCAGGCAGTTGAGTTTGGAGTGAGGGGTCTATGGGGGGGGGGCTCCCCAGGGGCAAGGGAGCTACCTTTCTTTTGAGCTCCCCCGCGGCATTCAGCTCATGAAAGTCCTGAGTAGGAACGCGTGGTCATGTCCCAGGGTCTAAATTTAACTCCTAGCAAGACTGGAGTTTTAGCCAGTTGTCCTGCCACCTCTTCTTGTGTCCCCATAAGGAAGCAGAATGGAGTCTCCGTGGGGCTGTGCCTGCGTGCTGCCAACACGTGGGCTGATGTGGTTGACCTAGCAAAAAAAAGAAAACCCTGTTAGATAAACAGAGTCCGACTAGCTGCCTCATTAACTAATAAGAATAATAATTAATAGCTGACATTTATAGGTCCCTCATAATGTGACAGGCTCTCTGCCTCACACACGTACATGCCTCATCTCATTGAATCCCCATACCAACCTATGAGGTGGCAATGATCCTTATTTTATAGATGAGGAAACTGAGGCACAGAGAATTTAAATAAGTCAATTATTAATATGTTAACAGATATATTAATTCTAAACCATCTGCTTGGTGGTCCACTTGTAGGCAGTTTAAACAGAAGGTCGATATGTTGTGTCACTTCCTGTAGAACGCAGATGACAGAGTAGGAAATAATCACAGCTTACCGTTTACTGAGGGCCAGGCACGGTTCCAAGTGCTTCATATGTGTTACCTGGAGGAGTCCTTTGGAGAGGGCTGTGAGGTGGGTTTTCTTACCCACATTTTGCAAATGAAGGATGTGAAACACAATTGAAGCCAGTCCACTGACATGCCTAAGGTCACTGGAAAGCGGCAGGACAAGGGCCAAACCCAGGGCCGTGTAATTCCAGGTTCTACCTCCCTGTGTTGGGCTGCGTGGCACACGGGGCTGCCCACTGCTGACAGTCAGGCACAACTCCTGTGGCCCCTGAACTACCCCGGGCATTGCCCCTGGAGCCTCCTGCAGCTCTCGGTTTCTCCCGCCAGCCTGCGTCTCCATCCCTTTCTTTCCTTGGCACAGAGCAGCACTCTGCCTGCCGGGAGCATGACCACTGCTGGGCTGGGCACAAATCGAGGCCTGGCTTCCCGTGATGCAAGGCCGAGGTGGGGCGGGGTGGGGGGCACAGCACAGGGACCTCCTCACTGGGCGTGCCTACCTAGAAACGGGGTATTTTAGTTACTTCAAGAGCAAATGAGGAAAGCTGGGGGAGTTCTCATAAATGGGGAAAGTACTATAAAAATGTACAGAATGGCTGCGGTTAATGATATCATATACCACATATTCTTTTACAAAATGGCCACACGCACCCCTCTCCCCCAGACCCAACTTCCTCCTAGATGACTGAGATTTAGGAGCAAAGCCCAGCGGGCTAACATTTGTGCCAGGCTCTGTGAAAAAACGACTTTGGACACGTACTCACCTTCTTAGCAACCTGGAAATGAGGGCGGACACTCTCATTCTCAGACGAAGGTAGAGGCTTAGATGGGGAGGTAACTCACCAGGGCTCAGGGCGGTCAGGTAGGGGAGCCCAGCTCCCAGCCCGGGAATCTGACACTGAATCTGCCCTGCCACCCCAACACCCTCCTGCCTGAGCTGAAAACCACACAGGAAGGTACACACTGAGAAGTCTGGCTTCCACCTGCCATCTCCCCCCACCTCCCCAGCACTGCAGGTAAACATCTTATTACCTTCTTTTTTATACTTCTAGGTTTTACACGCAAACACAAACAAATAGGAAGATATATGTTATATATGTATATATTCTAAATATGTATATTCTTTTCTGACTCTCCTTTTCTTATATAAAAGGTAGCATACTATAAGCATTGGCCTATTGGTAATGTTATTGTTTTACCGAGCGATATATCCTGGGGAGGGCCCCATCGTAGTCAATACATGTAGATTGTTCTCCGTTTTCATAGCTGCATAGTATTCCATTGGGTGGGTATAGCATAGTTTATCCAACCAGACACTCACTACTGAACACTAGTCATGTCTGATCTTGTGCTCTTACGAATAGTACAAGGCAAGATGTTTCACCTCATTTCTGACTTGTGCAGCTGGACCTGCAGATAGATTTCCAGATGGGGGGTTTCGGGTCAAAGGGTACATTACTGATGGTGGCAGGATGGCTCAGATCAGTTGTTCTCACATTTGCCTGGGCATCCGAGTTTCCTGTGGGACTTGGTAACAATACAGATTTCAGGGCCCCGCCCCAGGCTACCTGAGGCAGAATCTCCAGAGTTGGAGCCTGGAAACCAGTATTTTCTATGAGGGCATTATCGCAAGCAGTCATGATGTTGTTTATTTGTTTGTGGCTGTATTTTCTGCCTCTCCCCACGGGATGTAAGCTCCCTGTCGCAGGAGCCACATCTGTCTTGTTCACAGCTGGATCCCCAGCACTTAACACAGTGTCTGGCTCATCAACGCTGAATAAATGAGTGGGTGAATGAAGGGCTTTCGAAATGCCCAGCCAGGCCAGGGAACCCCTGGATTTGACTGTGCCCTCCCCCCCAGTAGAAAGGGTCACCTGTGTGGCACCAAGATGTCCAGTTTCTGACAGCAACAGGGGGTGTTGGAGGGAGCTAGGGAGGCAGGGAAAGCACAGCAGTGCTTTGTGTGGTGTGCTCTGGGGTTGGCTGAATGTGGAGAGTCGAGGTCAGCGCCCCAGCATCTGGAAAAGGCTGGGTGAGATGACACCCGCCTGGTGTCTCAATTAAGCCATCCTGCCTGGCCTGTCAAAGTCCTGCATGCAGTGGAGACACCGCTCAATGCCCACGGCCACTCCCAGCTCCCCCCCCACCCTCAGCTGGGAGCCCGGTGGCCTTTCTGACAGCCCACCTCAGGAGCTAAACCAGCCTTAACGTGATAGTGACAGTGAGAGGAACTGCAGTCCCCAATGCTCGCCATGCTGCCCCAAGGTCAATGCTGCACTTGAGCTGACTTTTCCCCACTTTGAGTAGGGAAAGTGGGTTTGCATGGACTCATCCTCAGAAGTGCCCATGTTTCAGGGGGGCTGCCTGGGTTTGGGGTGCAGCTGTAGCCACAGTGCGGTGGAGCAGCATGAGTTAGAGCTTGTGTTTAATCTGCTTGTGACCGTGTGCTGTGACTTAGCCATGCTGGCCCTTTTACAGAAAGTCACAGCGCCCACTGTCGTGGCTGAAGCAGGACAAAGAGCAGAGAAAGAGGTGGGTGGGGCTGGAGGCTGGGTGGGCTGTGGGCTTGTTCAGGACGCCCACTGCAGACTTTGAGAATCTGGGGCAGGTCCTTAACGCACCCCAAACAGCCCAGGAAGAAGTAAGAGTGTGGGAGGGCACGTGACGGGCGCCAGGACAATGCAAAGGGCAGTATTTCCCTGTGCTGGGGGAGGGGCCCTCCCATCCTGCGGCCGCCCTCACTTCTGGGCTTCAGAGCCTTCTAGTGGTTTCAAGGAGCAGAAGGAGCCCTTTGGGCCTTGGAATGGGGTGAATTTATGGGGTGAATTATGTCCCCCACAAATTCATATGTTGAAGTCCTAACCCCCAGGACCTCGGAATGTGACTGTATTTGGAGATAGGATCTTTAAGGAGGTAATCAAGTTAAAATGAGGTCTTTCAGGGTGGCCCTAATCCAATATGGCTGGTGTCTTTGTAAGGAGAGATTAGGACAGCGACATCCCCAGGAAGAAGACACTGGAAAGAGAAGACGGCCATCTACAAGACAAGGAGAGAGGCCTCAGAGGACACCAGCCCTGCCGACACCTTGGTCTTGGACTTCTAGCCTCCGGAACTATGAAACAAAAACATTTCTGTTGTTTGAGCCACTCGGTCTGTGGGACTTGGTTACGGCCGCCCTGGCAGACCGATGTAGGTACTGTCGTGCAGGGTGAGCCAGGCTCGCTGGAGGCGGGGAGATGGTCAAGCTGGGGGGGCACGTGGGAGATTCTGAGCAGAGAGACCCTCCGCAGAAGACACAGCTTCGAGAAGCAGCGCGCTTTCCTTCGAGCCAGCCTGGGAACAGCACTCCACCCTGCTCTCACCCCAGTGGCAGTGGTTTGTGCTAATGTGGCCGGCCTCTGCTCCCTGCTGTCACCCACGCCAACCCGCTCTCTTGCCCCACCCTGGGCATCCACCTCCCCCACTCTTTCCCCACTTTGGGTATTTTTGATCTGCCTTTGGTGATCAAGATGGGCTCACGTCCATCAGTCCTACTTTACTAGAGAGGATGGTGTTTGGGGCACAGACAGACTCGGATTTGCTCAGTCGCTGGTGACCTCAGACGAGTTTCTCAGCCTCTCTGAGTCTTGCTTGCTCATCCGGATCGGGGCTGTGGCAGGGGACGCAGGATTGCTGTGATGATGAAACAAAATGATGTAGGTGGCGTTCCCATAACATGAACTTAACCGTTTTTAAGTGGCATTCAGTGGCTTGTGGTACACCCTCAGTGTTGTGCAGCTACCGCCCTGTCTAGTTGCAAAACACTTTTGTCACTGCAAGGTACAGCTCCTCACCCATTATGCAGTCACTCCCTGTCCCTCGCCCCTCCCCCCAGCCCCCGGCTACTGCCAATCTGTGATCTATTTCTATGAATTTGACTACACCAAGCACCTCTTACAAGCGGAGTCATACAATATTTTTCCTTCTGTGACTGGCTTCTTTCCCTTTTCGTAGTGTTTTCAAGGTTCGTACATATTATAGCGTGTGTCAGCATTCTGTTCCTTTTTAGGGCTGAATAACATTCCATCATGTGCATGGACCACATTTCTCTCCATTCATATTGGTAGACATTGGGGCTGATTCCACCTTTTGGCAGTTGCAAAGAGTGTTGCAGGGAGCATGTATGTACATGGATTTGTTTCATATCTGTTTTCAGTGCCTTTGGGTCTATACCTAGGAGTGCAATTCCTGAGTCATGTGGTTATTCTATGTTTAAGTTTTTGAAAAACCACGCATCCCCACACCTATTCCTGCCTGGTGATACTGAAAACAGAAAATTCCTTGAGTGGCCTCTTCAGTCACATTCCTCGAGTTACACAGATCTGGGTCCTGCCACTTACTGGTATGAAACCCTGAGCTATTCTTTAACTCTGCTGAGCCTCAGTCTGCCCCCCTATAAAATGGGAATAATAATGGAACTTACCTCGTAGGGAGGTAGGGATATGATACATGTCAAGTTCTTTGTCCAGGGCTTGGCCCACGACGCGTTTCCCATAAATGGTCATGGTGGTCACGTGATAATGTTGACAACAGGCCAAAACTGAGAATGGCAGAGCTCGGAGAACTTTGAAGACTATTTCATCCAATGGGGACACAAAGGCTGGAGAAGGCGTCCTATGTGTCAGCGGCAGCACAGGTCTTACTTGCCTCCTTTCCTAGTGGCCTTGACGCAGTGAGGTTCTGGCCAGAAAGAGAGGGTGATGTTGGCGAGAGAGCCTCCCTCCTCCGTTGATCCCAGGAATCCATTTGGGGTGAACCAGCCCTTCTCAGCCACACACACCGTCCACCAGCAGGAGAGGCAGTCGAATTGGGGGGTGGCTGAATTAACTGACCTTGAAAACCCTGAAGCCACAGGAAGAATCGGAAGGCCCCTGCCGCACGACTCCCAAGGACCACACCATGTGCAGCACCTAGGAGCTGGGGCACTGGAGTCTGGGGTGCAGATTGGCCCCAAGGGGCATGACCTTGGGCAGGTCATGAGTACTCTAGGTCTGTTTCCTCCTCTCCAAAATGGGGTGATACTGAGACCAACTTCCTAGTGTCTGGCAGGCTCCCTCCTCGTTGCAGTCACATCAACTCACATAATTCACATAAAATGATAAGCAGCCTGCCAGCCAGAGCAAGCACCCAGGCAATGGTGGGTTTGAGCAGTTAATGGTGGGTTTTAAGATCGCTGGCCTCATTATGGTAATGAAGAAAAGTGAGAGGGATGGGGTTCTTAAGCCATCAAGTGCAAAGTCACCTGTGCTGGGAGACAGAGGCGCAGAACCCTGGGAGGGCAGGATCCTGAGGAGATCTCCAAGGTCCCATCCAGCACTGTGATGTGAAGATCCTAGGATGGGCTCCCATGGACTGTGTGTCCCCAAGTCCCCCAGGGGCGGCTGACCCACCACTTCCGCCCGCCGTGCAAGCTGTGACTCAGGCCCCGAGCCCCAGGCTCTCCTTCTGGTTGGAGAACGTGCTGCTTCCATACTAGGGTCCACACACTCTCTTGCCACTGCTCCCCACTGACAGGGCGCGGGCTTTGTGGAGAGGCTTTTAAACCTTCCTTGTTGTTGCTAGTATTGATTAGCCTTGTTCCTTTAATGGGATTCTTCTGTGCTCTCCGCCCGCCTCCCCTCCTCCAGCCCCCATTACTCTGGGCCATCTCTGCTTCAGACCTTCTCAGCCCTCCACTCTGAGCAACACTCCTCAAAGGAGAGGGGGACCGAGGAGACAAACAAGCCAGACGTTCCTGGGAGGCTGCAAGCCCTGAGCCTCTGCCTGTCATAAAGGATGGCTGATGCTGAGCCCTCTGTCCCTGTCCGAGAAGCTGCTGGCTATTTGGTGGCTGCCCACGTCAAGGTCAAGCCCTGTCCTGAGCCCGGCTAAGCCTCAGCCCCTGAGAGAAGGTTCCTGTCCCCCTTCTTCCTTCTGCCTGGGTCTGACACACCTGGACCTTCGTGTGTGGGTGGTCTTACCACAGTACCTGCGTTTTCCTTCCCTGTTGCCAAAGAACCCCCAGAAATGTCACTTGTGAGCATTCTGCCATTCCTTCCTGGGCTCCTTAGGGTAACGAGGGTGGTTTCGGGCCGTCTGTTGCTATGGAACTCAAACTCAGGCACCTTGATGCCGTTTTCTTGGCCGCCTGCCTTTGGTTCCCTGACTTTCTTTACAATCAAGTCAATAAAAACATCACCTTGCCCTCCTCTCTTTAGCATCTATATTTCAGATCGATGTGAGGCCCGAAGCCCGTCGAATACCCTCCAGTGGGTAGCAAAATGGTACAGTACTGAAAAGGACTCATTTTGAGATGGGTCCAGGACCGTCACTGGCAAACGAGTCGTCTTTTTCACATACAGCGATCTTTTATTTATACGACTGCAATGTCTGCCTTTGTTTTAGCCCTGTTACTTCCCCGTGACGTTAGAGGACTGCATTTCCACGCCTCAGTGCTCTGAGTCCTGACAATTTTGTACCCGTTTGTCACAAGCTCTCCACAGCAGCCTCCGGGCTCCGCCGGGAAACCAGCCCTGAAGAGCAGTGATACCTTCTGCGTAGCACCTTCTGTAACCACCCAGAAGGGGCATCTTGGCAAAAGAGACGGCTTCTGGCAGGTGGTACACAAAGGAAGCTGAAATCACCTGTTCCTGGCCAGTCTGGGATGGGAACATGCTTTAGCTGGGGACATGTAATACTCCTGATGGCCAATCAATACTGAAGTTGCAAGTTACAATGTCAACTGCCTTCGCTCACATTTTCCAATAGCCCGCAGCTCCAGCCATCAATAAAGTGGTAACGATGGTCACCTCCAACTTCGTACTGGCCCCAGGGTTGCTTCCAAGGCTGCCGGCACATCTCCTCCAGGCCCGGAAGGGGACATGCTGTCTGTGAGCTGGACTTACACGTCATCCACACACAGAACACGGCGACGGGGTCCCTGTCGCTGCTCTCGTCCATGTTGTCGGAGGAAGTTGCAATGGGGATAAAATAGATGACCGTCCCAGCTTTCAAAGCAGAGACAAAAGCATCATGAGGACATGGCAAAGGGGGCAGAGTGGGGTCAGGAAAGGAGTCAGGTTTTTTTTTAATCGTTTATAATTTAGGAAGCCACCAAGCATAATGGTTAAGAGCACAGACTTTGGAGCTGAACATGCCTGAATTCAGGCCCTGGTCAGCTACTTCTCAGCTGCGTGATTTTGGGCAAATGACATTTCTGAGCCATTGGTTTCCTTCTCTGTAAATTGGGGATCATACTAGTGCCTGGTTGATAGGCTGGTGGGAGGTTAAATGGGATAATACAGGCAGAATCTGGCCCATGCATCTGGGCCATACAAAGCACATATCCGCCCCTCGGTCCGTGCGAGGCACTTTTCAGCACTTTTCTGTACATTAGCTCAGTGGATCCTCTATAATGGGATAGCTAGCCAGTCCTCACAACAGTTTCTAGAAAATTCCGTGCAAATATGAGAATTGACCAGTATCAATGCTGGGTTTAGAGGCATTTCTCTAAGAGGCAGGTGGGGCAGGGTTATGCCGGTGAGCAGTACTCCTTGCTGGGGGCCACCTGACAGAGACAGGCCAGGCACAGCTTGTGTCTTCTTGCCTGGCTTCTCACACTCTTTTTCTCCCCCTCACTTTTTTTTTTTTTTTTGAGGTGAAATTCACATAACATAAATTAATCATCTTAAAGTGAACAATTCGGAGGCATTTAGCATATTCACAATGTTATCCAACCACCATTCTCTGTAGTTTCCAAACATTTTCACCACTCCAAGGTTAAACCCCAAACCCATCAGCAGCCGTTCCCTACTTCCCCTCCCCCAAGCCCCTGGCAACCACCTTCCGCTCTGTCTCTCTGGGTTTGCCTATTCTGGACATTTCTTTTAAGTGGGATCATGTAATATGTGGCCTTTTGTGTCTGGCTTCTTGCATTTAGCATAATGATGTTGAAGTTCCTCCATGTTGTAGCAGGTAACAGTACTTCATTCCTTTTCGTGGCTGGGTAATATTCCGTCGCACAGATCTAACATATTTCGTTTACCCATCACCCATTGATGGACACTTGGGTGGCTTCCACTTTGACGGCTGTGAATCAGGCTGCTGTGGACATGGGTGTGCAACTCACAAACCTCTGATCTGCACTACAAACAGACGTGCTAGTCTCACACCTGTCACTTGGCAATTCCTGCCTCTGGGACTTTGCATATGCTTGTCATCCCTGGTGTCCCCCTCCCCTCTGTTGACCCCTACCCACCTCAGGGCTCAGCTGCATGCCACTTCCACTTCCTCCAGGAAGCCTCCCTGCTACGCTTGAACAGACTGGTGGTCCCCTTCCTGGAAGATTTCCATAGCACCCAGCCATCTCTAGGTAAGGCCTTCTACATGTGGTTATAATTGCTCCTGCGTCTGTCTTCCTGGATAAAGATGGGGCTGTGTTTGCTGTGACCACCACTGCATCCTCAGAGCCTAGTGAAGGACTGGGTGCACAGTAGGTACTTCTAACATGTTTGTTGAATGAATGCATGACCATCATCTCTGCAATTGCCGTGTCGTTGTGGCAGCCTCATGGGTTTTCTGCTCTGGAAGCAATTGCCAGATTACCAGTTGGACTGGGATTCCTTTGGGGGAGGGAGCTGCCACCTCCAGTCAATATTCTGTGGCGAAAGGCCCTTGGGAGACTTGTTGATTAAAAATACAGTATAAGAATGAGAGCAAAGCTGCCCTTAAAAATGATTAATTAGAGTCCTGCTTATTATTCTATTTGGAATGATGCTTTTAATATTAATGACCCTGAAAAATACTTCACACACAGGCTCTTACTCTATTTCTACACTTCCTACAGTGTGGTCCCATCTTTTATCCAAGCTCTCCAAGGCTTGGATTCTTTCCCAATAGTCCCCTCTGGAGGATACCAGGCCAGAGCCTCTGCCACTCGCTAGTGTCAGGGATTGTCACCATTGTTTTTCCACACCTGGCCACATGTGCCAGGCAGCTCAGAAAGGTCCAAGCCCTCCCACTCCAGCCAGGAAGCAGGTAATAGGTACCTTTTTATGGTTTTATTTTGTAGTGAAGCGCCATGGTGGTTTCTGGGAAGAGGACAATATCTGACCCTGGGGGAGAGAGCTAAGCTTTCCCTAATAAGATGGCAGCCGAGAGATGACACAGACTTCATGAAAGGATGGCTTCAATAGGGGAGCTGAAAGAGAATCATTCACAGGAGGGCAGAGTAAAAAGCCTGTGGGGCAGACCCCTGGGAGCCCGGCTGCTCAACTGGCAGCTCCAGCTGGGGACACTCCACCCCAACCCGAGGGAGCTCCAATTAAAAATATTACTCCGGCCACAGGGCCTGGTCATGGCGGGAGCAGTAGCTTTGTTCTTTGAGGAAGGTTTGCGGGGACATCCTGCAAGAAGTTGGGGGAGGAAGTGGCGAGAACTCAGTCTTGCTCATTGTATTGCCTGTCCTGGTGGAAGCAAAAAATCACTCACTCCCTTGCACTTTGTGCCTGTTTCCTGCCCTGATGAAACCTTTCCCAGCCACCTGCCACGTAGGGCCTCCTCCCCCCGAGACTGAAGGCAAGGGGATGGCATGGACCCGACTGATATGTCTGGAGGGCGAGGTCCCTGCCCACCTTGCTCCCTGGTGCCCAGCACGGAGCCTGCACACAGCCGGTGCTCCATAAATGCTCACTGAATGAGAAAGATAACATTATCACTGGCTGACTTGCCCCTAATTCATTATGAGCAACTCTCAAGTGTCTTCAAAAATGATCAGGAGGAGGGGCAGGGACCATTTAAACATCTATATTTGTCACGGGAGGGTGTTTCTTGAGCTGACATTTCATAATAAATGTATATATGTCAGGAATTTTCTTCTCCTGGTCCAAGATATATTAATTGCTTTTTTTCTTTGCAGACGACTGATGTTCCCTGGGTGCTGGGCATGCACTGGGCCTGTCCTGAGGGCTTCCATGCATGAGTTCCCTAACCTCACACGCGGGGCAGGGAGCATGACGGCGCCCTCCCCCACAGCTAGCTCAGCACACCTTAATCAGTATGTCCCAAAGAACAGTCGGACCCGCTTCCCATGAACACACACACACACAGCATCGTGGCTACTATTAGTAATTGGCTAGTATACAAAGGTTTTACAAAGCATCAAATGTTAAAAGAATCTGTGGGGACAGAGCCCCAGAGAGCAGTTTCCAGGCTCTCGGCCTCATGTGGAAAGGTGCTGGCTCGGTTATTAGATGGCCATTAGCTGTAATCAGATGGACATCCACTGTGCCTGGGTGGCCATCAGCTGTTACCGGTTAGCCATTAGCCACTAATATAACTGCCATGGCTGAGCTAGCAGGCACGGATTGCAGTTAGCAAAGGGTTAGTTGGTTGGTTGGCAGAGAAGCGGAGGGTGAATTGCGGCTAGCAAGTGTGGTTAACAAGTGGATTACATTGCGGATCGTGTGGATACTACTTCCTGTGTCTCGCCCAGCCGCCAGAGATACTGGGGTGCAGGAAGACCCCTCGTTGGGTACTGGTGGATGTTTGCTTTTGTGTCTCGACCAGCCGCCATTGAGAACATAGTGGTATGACTTCCCTATCTATGGCTCCGTGGGTGTTCCTTTTTGGCCTCAGCATATCCTGTGTTCTTGTGTGGGGAGCGAAAGCTGTACCCTGCATGACAGAACCCTTCACTTTACCCAACAGGTACATTCCTCACCTGTGACTGTGATCAAGAGACTGAAGCTCAGAGAGGTTAAGCCACTTCCTGAGGTCACATGTCTAGAAACTGGCAGACTATAGGATACTGTGTTTATTCAAATGCAAATTTATTCAAAATCCAGGCTAAGGATTGTGTTTTGATTTGCTGTGATATGACACACCCCCAGCCCTTCCATGAAGCAAGCTGGTGTTCTCCCCACCCCTGCCCCTTACTCTGGCAGCCACTGTGCTGCCCCTTGGCAGTGTCTGTGTGTGGTCAGAGCTCCTGCGCTCCTCACCTTGTCAGATTGCTGCAGTCTCTCTTGATGATCAGGCTGGTCTTCCCCAGACTCCTAGTTCTGTCTTCAGTCCTCTTTAATTAAACGGCAGCTCTCCCTGGAAAGCAATTGAATTATCCAATTATGTGCTTCTAACCTGATTGTTATCATTAACACAAGGGACTTGGCGACTCAGGTGTGGATGGGGCTCAAACAGGAACCTGTGTGGATAAGCAGCTCTGATGGATGTGACCTCAACAGCCCTTTCCCTCCCCCACTCCCCCACCCCCGCCTCGCTCCACCCTGCTTACCAAGGGTGCCATACGGGGCTGATCAGACATTCTCCTAAATAGTGACCTGTCCAGACCCTATGGCCTCAGCTGCCATTAAACTCTTTCGAGTAGCTGCTTCCCCATTTGTCAATGGCTGCAAAGGACAGGTGGGGTGGCACAGCCCTCCTGGAGTCCCCATCCCTCAGACTGGGCTCCTTGGAACTGCCTGTGGCACTGACAATATTTGGCTCCAGTATCTGTTGATCCCTTTTGTATACTCACCCTGCAGCTCTCCAGCGGGCATGTCCTGTGTGTGTGTGTGTTGGGGGGCACTACTGGGAGCCTGGCAGAGGAGATGAAGCCTGCTGTCCCCCAGCCAGTCCCCAGCGAGGAGAGACTGGGCACCGTCTGATTCACCCCACCTCTGCCAGGGCCCAGCTCAGATCTCCACTCAGAGGAGGGTTCAATAAATAATAACTATTAAGATACAATTCTAGTATTGTGTGCATATATAATAACTCTTTTATTGAATGAGTTTTTTATGTAGTGAACATTAGGTTCTTTTAAATTAAATGTAACTTTTTAATTTTTGCTTTTTGCCCCCCTTCCAACCAGGTTCTGATTCACAGGTTATTTCATTTCTTTAATTAAAAATATTGGGGTGACATTGGTTAATAACTGTATATAAAGTTTCAGGTGTATAATTCTATAATACATCATCTGTCTATTGCATTGTATGTTCACCACCCAAAGTCTAGTATCTTTCTGTCACCATATATTTGACCCCCTTTACCCTCTTCATCCTCCCCATCCCCGTTTTTTGCTTTTTAATTTGAAAAAAGTTTTCAAACCTACGCAAACGTGGTAAAATTAATTCCTGTATACCCTTCACCCAGATCTGCCAGTTGCTAGTTTTGCCACATGCTGTATCTCTTTCTTTCTATACATATGTAATCTATATTATTGTTCTCACTGCTTTGCTGAGTCATTTTAGAGTAACAGAGACGTTTCCTTCCTTCCTTCCTTCCTTCCTTCCTTCCTTCCTTCATTTCTTCCTTCCTTCCTTCCTTCATTTCTTCCTTCCTTCCTTTTAATATATTTTAATATTCATCGATATGAAATTCACATACTATTATAAATTAGCCATTTTAAAGTAAACAATTCAGTGGCATTCAGTACATTCACCACATTGTTTAACCACCTCAATCTTGTTCCAAGCGTTTCCATCATCCTGAAATAAAGGCCATTGCCAGTGAGCAGTTGCTCCCAGCCCCTGGCAACCACCCATCCTCACTCTGATGGACATTCTCTTTCAGGCTTCAGGACAGAGATCAGATTCAAAAATTTAATATTGATATAATATTACCCTATATATAGCCCATGTGCATGTTTTGCTAATTGTCCCAATACTATTCTTTTTGGCAATTTTGTTTTTTCTCTTAACCAGAATCCAGTCCAACACCCCACATCAAATCGAGTTATTCTGCCTCTTTATGGCCCTTTAGTCTGCAACAGTTCCTCTGTCCTTTTCAAATCTGTATATTTATAATTTATAATATAATCGTATTTATTAAAATCTACATAATTTAACATTACTACTTAATTAAATCTAAAAATTAGTAAGAAATTATAAAATTATAATTTATATATATTTATAGTATTTATTATATATAAACCTTTCATTTTGGAAAATTTTTAGGTTTATAGAAGTCGCCGAGAGTACGACGAGTTCTCTATACCCTTCACCCAGTTCTCCCGGCTGTTATCAGCCCATGTAACCATGATACGTGAATCAAAACTAAGAAAGGAACATTAATACAGCACTGTGAACTGAACTGCACGCTTTGGAGTGCATCTGCTTTTCCGTTAGTGTCCTTTTGCTCTTCGAGGACCGCACTCTGCATTTCGCCGTGGCCGTTGCTAGTCTTTCCCGAGGCTGATCGACGTCAGGTTCCTTGTGCGCAGGTGTCATTTTAATTTCCTCAACAGCTCCGTGATGCAGTGCCTCGTCACTGTTCCGGAGAGGAGAGGACACAGGTCGGGGCCAAGTGACTTGGCCAAGGTCATTCCATAAACGAGGAGGCAGAACGCATACCCATCAGTCTGGCTCCAAGTTTATTCTCTGTCATCTGCATCATGAATGTCACATACACATTCTCTGTCACACACAAGCTCACACCCACATCACACTCAACACACAGCTTTATGGCCATATTTAGCAATTGGCTAGTATAGAAAGTTTTCACAAAGCGTCAAATGTTAAAAGAAGCTCTCACTTTACCCAACAGGTGCGTTCCTGAAAAGTTAACTGTAGTTCTCTAGAAGGATGCACTCGAAAGTTGGCAGTATTGATTGCTATCTAAGTGCCAAGTACTTTTCATGTATTTCTTCATTGGCTCAGTATACAGCCCTTGGTGGGATGTTGTACCCATTTTATAGATGTGGAAATTGAGTCATGGAGAGAAGTGACTCGTGCCAGGTCTTAGCAGAGCTGGGATTCGAATACAGTTCTTTTTGCCCCCATTACCCCAGTCCTTAACCACCAGGCTTGACTCACTTTCAGGTCCTGTGCATCCTACTCCACAGAAAAGAATGCTGAGTGGGATGGCCAGAGAAGTTCTGGAGTCTGGTGGAGCCAGGCTGCTCCCTATTCCACCTCTGGTGCTCCTGTGCCTCAAGAAGCGGGTGCCACTTTGTCACTCACATAGAATATGCTAATTCTGGGGCTCCACTTTAATAACGGGTCCAGCTGGTAGGAGCTTTTATCTCAGCGAAGTGTGAATGCTGTTGCCATGGAATGCAGCCTTATACCCAGGGAGCAGGAATTGCCGACAGGAGAAGCCGCCCTGGGTTGTTTTTCCCTTTATCCAAATTTCATTTTCCTCTGTGTGTTTCACCACTGATTTTCATTTTAGTCTGCATGGAAAACTGGCACACAAATGATAATTTGAATCAAGGCGCTCACTGCTTTATCTTCCCCAGTCCCCATATGTTTACAAGCCACCTTTTCTGGGATGGGTGGGGGAATGAAATAGTTATTTTTTCCCACCATGTGTAAAAATAGGATCTGAGTAGAGAGTGGAACAGGATTGGTCCAACACGCCAAACATCCACGCCTCCTTTTCAATAGGATGGTGGTAACAAACTGCTCCTCTGCCACCCCTTAGTTCCTGTTAAAACTTGGTTTTAAAAGTCACTTACACGAAAGATGGGTTGGGGTCCCCAGTGGTGTTTGGCTGGCGTGTGCACGTAGGAGTGTCCCTCTCTAACCGCGCTCTGGGCTTGAGCCCTGCCTCACACTCAGCAGTCCTAGGTTCGCCTCCCACTAGCTGGGTGACCTTGGGCCAGTGACTTACCTACTCTGAACCTCAGTTTTCTCATTTGTAAACAAGGGGGAACAAATGGTGACAGCACAGAGCAGGGGGTATAAAAATGATGGTTGTAAAGCATGGTGCCTGGCGCAAACCAACTGCTTGGTGATGGGGTTGGTAATAGTATCACCTTTTCTTTCTATCTTCCTTCCTTCCTCCTCCCTTCCCCCATTTCTCCTTCCCTTCCTTCCTTGACAAAGGGGTGAGGTATGAGGTTGGGGAGGTAGGGGATGGAATAAAAGACTAAAATGAGTCATAAGGGGTCCCTGCTTTCAAGTTCTTCACAGCCTAGGAGAGGACTCGAGCCATATGTCCAAACAGTGACAATGCAAGTCAGACTGTGATCGTGACACTCGGGGCCAGTGTTCACTGAGCACATACGATATGTTATATACAGTTTTAAAGTGTGTTTTGTACATGATCTCTTCTAATCCTCAGAGCAATCCCCTGGGGGAGGAGCGATTCTTATTCCCATTTTGCAGATGAGGAGACTGAGGTTCAGGGAGATTAGTTAACATGTCCAAAGTCATGCATCTCCCCAGGGCAGGGCGCCGGTCATCTGCAGAGCCATGGGTTTCATCACCACACTGTGCTATGTCCCCACAGGAGCGGTGTGGGGGCCTCGGGGTTCTTCCAGACGGAAGGTCAGCGACAGCTTCTCAGAGGAGAGTGTGACAGTGCCAGCCTCTAAAGCCATGTGAGACATCCTGGAGACTGGTAGAGGCAGAAGACCTGGGCTCGAGGCTCAAATCCGTCATTTAAGTCCCACAACTTTGTTCCCCATGGAAGACAGATCTGGGCAGAGGATATTTCAGGCATGTTTGGGGAACAGCCTGGCTCCCACTCACTGAAGCGAGTGGGGCAAGTGGGGTGCCATGAAAGGGACGATGGAGGTAAGCTGGGCTAGCATTTAAGTGTCACTTTGATCCCTTATTTCCTAGGTGGTGAGAAGCTCAGTGTGGCCAGCTAAGCAATACAAGGCTGAAGGCGGGGCCTGGGGTGACTGTGTCAAAGGTAGGTGTCAGGAATCACCTGTCTTCAGAAGGTCTTTGCACGCAGCACCAATTTACTTCTCACAGGCATCCTGGAACTGTTCAGTTCTCTTGTTACCTCCCCAACCAAAATATAAGTACACTGAGGTCAAGTGAAGGAACATATTTCTTGGGTCTTATGGAGTCACAATATCCAATGATTAGGGACTATTTGGTGGTGTCAGTACCTCCTGCTGTCCATCAGCTGGCCCTCTGGCCTCCAGCCATTGCTTTTCCTCTTCCTCTTCCTCACCCTCCTGCTGTGCATGTGAAATCACCAGGAATGTCTGGAGGTGAGGAAACCGGGGCTGGGTGGTGGGCAATCAACATGGGCCGTGTGTGGCGGTGTGTTATCTTCTCCATGGTGGGGGTCCTTGGTGTCCGTGATCTGCTGTGGGAATTCCAGCCAGGGTGGGAGAACTCAGACAGGCTGTTTTGATTAGTGTGATGCGAGTAACACACATAGCGATCTCTCTTCTCCATTTCTTCTCAGAACACTGAGAAGACCTTTCAGAGTTGTGGTCGTCAGGGCCTAGTATGTACCTTGGCAGAGCTGACAGTTGAGACAATTCTATTCAGGAGAGAGAGAGAGAGAGAGAGAGAGAGAGAGAGAGAGAGAGAGAGAGAGAGAGAGAGAGAGAGAGACTGAGTGAGGGCACCATCAAGATCTAGGAGAAAATTTGATTTTAATATTCCAGTTAGCAACTATGCTATTAATCCACTAATTACTCAGCTTTACCTGTGTACACAAGAGTCATTTAAATCAACAGCATCACACCCCTCTTCTTACTTGTTGCTTGTCCATTCATTTAGCTACCAAATATTTATTGAGCACCTACTATGGGGCTAGACACTGGGAAGTCTCTGTTGACTCTGACAGCAAAGCCTTCCCAAGTGGAACTTAGAGTCCATGAGGGTGTGGGGTAGAGCACTGGTGACAGGAAATCACAGTACCGTGTGGGAGGGCTCCGTATGACGGGCAGCATAGGGTCTGGTGGAAGCTGCAGGGTCGTGGGTCCCCCATCACAGGCCCCACATGACCTCTGCTTCCCAACCCGCCTGAGTTTCATGAGGATAGGACTGCACCATTCGGGTTCTTGGTCATTCCCCAGACAAGGCACAAGGAATGGTCCCAGTGGCTACTTGGATGAACAGCCATCACCTTTAACACCTACTAGGGGCAGCCCCTGGCATTCACAGCTGGCTTAAGCTTAATGCTACAGCTCCTGTCTGATCTCCTTCGTGCAGATGAGGGGACTTAGAGAGGTGACATTCCTCACCGTGGGCTAATGAGTGGCCAAGTAGGGATTTGAACCTGGTCTCTCCCAGGGTCTTATTTCCCCCCACAGACACCTCTTTCTTCCTAAACCAGACCTCTTTTTATCAGCACCTTCTGCCTTCTTGACAGCCTGGGGCCGGTAGAGGCTGGGGAAGGCAGGGCCAGGGGGAAGGAGGAGGAGGGAGAGGGCAGTTAGGAGTCAAGAATATCTAACATCTTGTGATGCTGAAACTCAAGAGCCCCCTGACTCAGCAGGATATTAATAACCTAGCTGGTCCTCGGAGGGCAGCTCTGCCAGGGAGAACAGCAGGGCCGTCTCTATCCACGCCCCGCTGCCTATGGCAGCACACGCACCACCTGTGCTCACCTTGTCTGTCTCCTCACACCGGGATGGAACCTTCCTACAGCAGATGCTCGTCTGCCCCCCCAGCCCCAACACAGAGCTTGGCATGCAGTAGGCACTCAATAAATAACTGGGGGAGAACTAATGAATGGATGGACAGGCACATAAGTTGACCCTCGAATATCCCAGAAACATTGCTCCCTACTCTATCATCTGGGTAACTGCTTGTAGTACGTGTTCAATAATGTGGGTCCCTTGGTTCTTGTTTAACATCACCCTCAATTAGAAGCAGTTCCCAAGCACCTATTTGTGTCTGGTATGATTCTGGGCTCTCGATGGGGCAGACAGAAACTTATCC
The DNA here is from genome assembly GCF_057876585.1 of Rhinolophus sinicus. Classification (NCBI taxonomy): domain Eukaryota; kingdom Metazoa; phylum Chordata; class Mammalia; order Chiroptera; family Rhinolophidae; genus Rhinolophus; species Rhinolophus sinicus. The sequence continues at coordinate 3,974,794 of NC_142516.1, read as the reverse complement.
CCACCCTCTAGAACGGGGGAAACAAGGAGAGGTCCACCATGGCTTTCCCCTGTCCTAGACAGACATGATGAATCTATTGCCAGACAGGCCTGACTAATCAACAGTGGCACTGTGTCCTGATAACCCGGGATCCACTCAGCCCAGCCCTCTGGAACCGGTCCCTTCTCTCTTCCCCCTACACTTCTCCATCCCAGCTCTGTTTAAGAGAGCACTGCTAGGGCAGCCACTAGTTGTGGCTAAGAACTCCCTCCTCCGTAAACAGAAGCCACTAGTTTCTTTAGTTATAAAATGTGGGGTGGTAGGTGGGCTTGGCTGGGTAAAGGCTTATGGTGACAGGAAATCCCAAGTCTTGGGAGGCCACCGCAACTCAGTGGGTGGGTGCTGCCCTCTGAGGCACCTGTAGGACCTTCCTACCCTGCTGTGGAGAGACCCCAAGGAGACCAAGACAATGAGCTGGTTCCTGACGAATGCCTGGGAGTGGGGTTTCCCTGAAGCAACAACACATAGGGGACAATATGGGACACACATAACCCCACTACCCCAAACTCTGGGCTCCATGTGTATGCAGCGGTGTGTGTGCTATCAGCAGTGGTGATTAGAATAATTAGCATAATAACCTGTGGACATGGGCTGACCAATCCACGCCGGTGCCAGGTGAGTGCAGGGGTGAGGCCTGGAGCTGCTGTGCCAGGTGCTAGCCCAAGCAGCTGCTGGGTTGTCAAGGTCTGGAGGGTCCCAAGGAAGGGTCCTGGGTAGCTCGGGAAACGGGGTGGTGAGGATCCTCTGGGGGCTCAGGGAGGTGGCTCCTTAGTAACCATAAATGCATGAAGCATTTCACTATTTCAACAAACAGGGGGGCGTGATACTTGTACAGACCAGTGGAATAGGGGCCGCCCTGCATGTGAATGCCTCATGCCAAGAGGTCCTTTCTGGAAAGGGTCCCATGCATTTGGCTAAGGAGTGGCAGTCTCACTCTCAGTGCCCCCGACCCCACAGGCACGCAGTAGTCTTTCGGTGCACATTAGGCCACGTAACTACAAAAGGCGAGCTCCCGCTGTGTGCTGTGAAGGCATTTCTGGAACCATTTCAGGCCTGTTTACACGGCTGCTGCGTCTGCATGCCCCATGGCCATGCTGCCGCTGCTCAGGGTCTCACCTGTGCGTGCGTGTGGCGTGTTAATGTCAGGCTTGTAATAAGCCTGCTCTCGACACGTGTCTCTCTTCTCCTTAGGGAGTTGTCATCCTGTTGATCGTTCAAAGAAACATTTGTTCTGGGCGAGCTCAGATGCCGGCATCAGGAGAGGACCTGGGAGGCCGGCAGTTCATCTGGAAATGTTCCCATTTGAAGGACCCTCAGGAAGCTCCAGCTCAGCCCACTCACATGGCGGATGAGATCCTGCGGCCTGAAGAGTGGGATGCAGGGCTCAGTCAGGGCCCCAAAGCTCACAGGGGACAGAACTGGGGTGAGAATCTCTGAGCCTGCGAGGTGGGGGTCAAGGGCACTGGCTTGGGTCAGGCAGGTCTGGGACTGCCTCCTGGTGTAGGACTTGCAGAAAGTCATTCCAGTTCTCTGAGCCTCGGTGGCGTCCTCATCTGCAAAGCAGAGCCTCATAAGGACACCTCCCCCAGGCTCTGGCACAGGGTCTGTTACCCGTGTATACTGAACTCTGTGGTCGAGAGTCAGGCTGCTTGTAAGGGCCGACAGCAAGCCCAGGTAATCATGGGGAGGGGTTGGAAGAGAGAGGGGCCGTGCTTCTGCTTCACAGAGGACGGTAATGCAAGCTGGCCTCGGAGAATGAATTACTTTGGATAGGAGCACAGGGGTACATCACCCAACATGACCTGAAATTATACTCCTTTTGGCTTCTGGCGGCATTTTCCCTTTCAGACAGGCTGAGCACATCCTGTTGCCAGAGGCCCAAAGGGCTTCTCTAGGGTCAAAGGTTACCCTGCTCTTGGCAGCCTGATCACACCGGGGGCTCCTCTCACCCCTCTGAGCACCCTGCAGCCATGATTTCATTATTAAATCCTCACAACAACAACCCTGAGAGGTGGGTACTATTATTGTCCCCATTGTACAGATGGAAAATTGAGGTGTAGAGAAGGGCCCAAGGAAACAAGTGGCAGCGTGGGTATTCTAACACGAGCTGTCAGGTTTGGCGTCCCCTGCTCGTCAACGCCAGGCTAACTGCAAATGTGGCCAAAGACACTCAGGCAGGGTCCAAAGACGGCCCGGTGTGGGGGAGGGGGGGCATGACCACTTTCTCAGCAACCTCCCCACAGACACCTGGCCCAGGACCCTGTGGCCCCCACAGAGCTGTGCGGGGTGACAGGGTGGAGGGGGTCTCGGATGAGACACTAGGCAGGGGCACAGACGGGGTGAGTCCCGATTCACTCAAAGTGCCACGTGCCGGCAAATTCAGATTTGGGAATTAGCAGCGTCGAGACAAGAGGAAGTTGGAGCCAGAGCATTTGTTTTCCAGATTTCAAAAACACCTCTGTGAGTACTCCATTGGGTGGGAGGTCAGAAGCCATGTCCCTCGGACTCTCAGATGACACGCAAAGCAAAGCACGAGGTGAGACAGGCAGCTGGCTCACCCTTCTCAGTCCTGCACACCTGCATTTACTGGACCCATAGTGAAGAAGGGGTGAGGGGTGAGCCCAGCATGAAAACAGAGGCTCATTAGGACCCTGGGGAGCTGGAGGAACCCCTGGGAGCGGGGGCAGCATGGGGTAAGCCCTGACATCCTAGAGGTCGTGGTGACAGTCAGCAAAGTCAATTGAGCAGAGAGAGTGGCAGCCGTGAGCTGTCTCCATCCATTAGGCCAAGGGGGTTCCGTGAGAAACCAACGTGGGTTCCCAAGATGAAGAGATGAACTTCATGAGCGATGGTATCTGCAATGTTCTAGGGCCCCTGATTCTGAGACCCTCCTTTGGGCAGAAAGTAACCAGGAGTAAGGGGGAGAGAGGGGCGTAGTCTTACACCCAGGAGTGCCTGAAAGCACAGAGGTGGGTTTCGGAGCAGCGTCCCTGTGTGCCCTTGGGCAGGACCCCGGACAGGGGCCAGGGGCCAGGAGCAGGGCTCTTAGAATCCAGCGATTTGACCGCGAGGAGTTTTCCGGGCAGCCTCGAAATCCATTATTTAATGAGGAAATTGTTGCATATACCATGACATGTATGACCAGGAACAGGCGAGTCAGAGGGAATGGCTTTCTGTTTACTTATTTCTCTCACTGTGGGTTGTCCTGCAGAATATCCAGCTGCCTCTGGTGACAGGGGCTCTTGCTCTCAGCCTGCCCACGCCAGGACACTCTGCCCAGGAATTCGCATGGCTGCACGTGGGTGCCTTTGGGTGGGGGCCACGGGGGGCTCTTTTCACATGATGCTAATGAGCAGGGGACCATGAGTGGGGGCCTGAGTGGTGGTGCGTGCTCAGAGGCCACCCTATCCCTTAGCTCACCGGGGGGCAGGAGGGCAAGGGCAGACGTGGTGGAGCGGTATTTCTCTAACTGGCTGAATTGTTTTGTGATTAGCACACGGCAGAGAGGAAGACCACATCTCAGGCGCCAAGCCGGAGGCCCAGATCATCTGCTCGGTGGGGAAGACAAGCGTTTGCCCCTGGATGAGGAGTCACGGGGTGGGAGCGGGCTGCAGGAACAGAGGCAGCTGTCTTCTCCCTTCAGATTGCTACCTTTCCTCACCTGCCCCCCACCCCAGCCCCTTTAGCAGCCTGCACACCTGGCTGGCAGATAGGGAAGACGAAGGTGAAGGTTTCCACGTGTGAGGGTGAGTGTGACTCCTTCCACAGCTCCCCCAACACAGCTGCCCCCCATGGTGAGACCTGGGAGAAACATTCCCCAAATTCCGAGAGGAATGGGTGGGGCTGGGGCGGTTCACCCTCCCAGGAGTGAATTCCCAGTTGGTGTTTTGTGAGAGGAGACATCTCAGCCCGGAGGACAGCTGGGGCTGTACCCCGTGTTTCCCAGATGTGATGAACCCCATTATTCTTCTGACACAGAGCAGTCTGCTCTGCTGGGCCACAGGCCTTTGGAGCGTCCCTGGTCGTGGAATGGAGGGCCACCCCAGAGGAGACACTCAGCCGGGGCAATTAACCAGGGCTGATGAATCAAGCCAACATTTACTGAGAGCTTCCTATCTGCCGATGGGGAATAACCCCTACACGGGTCTCCATGGATCCTCCCAACAACCCCAGGAAGTAGGTGCTATAATTATCCCCATTTAACAGATGAGGAAACTGAGGCTCAGAGAGATGGCAGTCGAAGTCTGGGTCTTCATGGAGCCTGGATTTTATTGTTCTTGGCTCTCATCGTTTGAACTTTCCTCTCTCCCATCCTGAGAGTTAGGACTTACCTCTGCAGTTGACTTTGAGGCATCCAGTGTTTTTTTGCAATGCTGCCAAGCTGACATACTCACCCTGGCCCTGCACACGTGTGTGTGTACATGTACATGCAGGTGCACGCACACACACACACACACACACACACACACACACACACACACGCTCGTACTTCCCCAGACTCAGCCGCCTCCCTCGCTTGGCCTGACAGTGTCTGGCACATAGTAGGTGCTTAGTAAATCTTGGTGAGGTGCACCGGCAACTTGGTGCCTGTGGCATGGATTATCCTGATCGATTTGCCGCACTCTGAGGCAGGACCCAGTTGATTTCTTGTCATTTGCATCCCCCGGGCCCACACAGTAGGTGCACAGTGGGTAACCCAGAGTGTCCTGCAGGGAGATATCCCCTGAGATCTAAGCTGGCAGGGCTCCCGCTGAGAGAGGGAGGCAATTGCTCCTTTGCATCCCCCAGCTCCCAGGCCTGAGGGACCCCAGAGACTCTGAATCCACGGACGTGAGCAACAGTTACTTCTGCTTGTGGGACCTTTGGATCAGGGACCAGCTGTCTGCCGAACGCACTCTGGGCACCCACTGGGCTAAAACCCCAACTGTCTGCTGATCCCCTGGGGACTGGGGCTTCCTCCTGGCAGCAGCCACCCTTCCCAAAGGAGAAGAACTACTTTGTCAGGAGGAGCCCAGCTCTTCCTGGGCTGAGCCCTCTCCCTGCCGTGCTGCCTGGGGCTCAGGAACAGGGCAGTCCCATGTGGAGAGGGAAGGAAATACAGCTGGCTTGGGGGTGGGGCTGGGGGTGGGCGGAGACTCAGCAGGCAAAGGCAGGTGGCCCAGTGGCACTTCCACTTGTTCCACAGAACCCATTCTGATGCCTCAGGCGATCACCTGCTGTGTGTCCTAGAGAAGGCAGCAAACTGCTCAGGGTCCCCAGGTTTTCTGCTAACAAGTGGGAATTGCATTGCCAGTTCCCTCCCAAAATCGTTGGGATGAAAACAACCTTGAAATAATAAGCTTAGTTCAGGGAGCATATACATCAATGATCCCAGCCGTGAGGCCTGGGTCTAAATACTGACCCTGCCCTAACCCCTAACTGAATCATCCAGGACCGACTCCACCTCAGTAGTCTCATCTGAACAGTGGGGATGATAATAGCGTCTTTCACAGGATGGTGGTAAAGCAGAAATGTGAGAACATCCATACACTGCTGTGCGTCATGCCTGGTATGGAATACCGGAGCCACCTGGTGTCAAGCATGTTCTAGAGCCAAACAGGTTTCCAGCATTAGCTCATTAAATTCTTACACCCAGCCTAGGCATTGGACACTGTTGTTATCCCCATTTTCCAGAGGTGTCAACTGAGGCTTGGCAAGGTGAGTCCTTTGCCCAAAGTCACACAACTAGGAAATGGTGAGCAGGAGTGTGAGCCCAGGGCTGCTTGACTCTGAAGCCCCAAATCCCAACCATCACTATAGGAAGCACTCGTTTAAGATCTGGAAGGAATCCTTGAAGTTGATCAGTCATCCCATTTTACAGCTGAGAAAATTGAGGCCCAGACATGGGAAGCGATTAGCATAGTCATCACAGATTAGCTGCTGTTGCTGCTGGAACCAAGCCTCCGACTCCCACAGTTGCTGCTCACATTTACTGAGCACTTACTATATGCCAGATTTGAAGCTCTTTATGTGCATCATTGCATGTAAATTTTACAACAACCCTAGGAAGAGAGAGACTTTTATTAGTCCCATTTTTCATTTGGGTAAACTGAGGCAGAAAGGGACAGCAGCTTACTCATGTTCACATAGCCAATGAACAGGAGAGGTAGGACTCACGCCCAGAAAGTCAAGTTCTAGAGCCCTGGTCCAGTGCCACCTGTGGCACTGCCTCCTGGCAGAGCCCAAGCTGGCCTTGCCCAGCAGCCAGGAAGACTTGCCTGCCAAGGAAATGGAGTCTGCAGGGTTCCCAGGGCACGGCCACCACCAGGCAGGGCAGGCACAGCGGGAGCCCCTGGCTGGGTAGGTGCTGCCTGAGCCGCACCACCCAGGGAGACGGGCACAGAGCTGGGGCTGGCAAGCCCAGTCTGCCCGAAAACCATTAGCCCCCTGCCTTTGTGAAGGGAAGTTTATCCAACAAAATGCAGGCGAGCAAAGAACACGTCTTGCTGTATGTCTCTTGTTGTAGGCAGTGCACATCTTGGGAGATGCGTGGATGAAAGGCGCCATATAAAATGCAATCAATTATGAATCACCATTACTGAATTAATTACATGTATGATTAATATAGTAATAATAATTAATGGGGGTATGGTCTGGAGATTAGAATGAAGAACTGGCAGGGAGGAGTTGGGGTGCTTCCTGCAGCCTCTGCCACTGACTGGAGATGTCACCTTGGGGAAAGCCTGGGGCTTGGGGCTTGGCCTCTCGCCCCATGCCCCTGCCTTGGCTGTGGAAGTAAGGGACCCAGGGATGCCTGGAGACCCCTAGATGGTCCTGGACTAGTTCCCAGGATCTTACCACCTACTTACAGCTGCATCTCAACTGCTCAAGGTCAAGGGGACAAATCAAAATCTTGGTCTGGCATAACAGAACGGAGCGAACAAAGCGAAGGATGAGAATATGTAAGGGGTGGGTTTTGAGCTTGCACTTGACTTTCATCAGGGATATGAACTCATTTTGTCTGTCTGTCCTTATGTCTGTCTGCATCAGGATTTTCCGTCTCTCAGAAATTCCCAGAGGGCCTGGACCTCATCTGTTACCTCTCATTGCAAAACTAGTGGATCATTTTTGTGTGTGACTTTATAATTTCCTGTTACTCGTTTGTCCCATTTATGCATATTTCCTCATTGTAAAGGAGTCAAGCAACACAGAAATAATATAGATGTATATACAGAGGGTACCCAAAAAAATGTATACACATTTTAAGAAAGGAAAAAACTGTATTAAAATTCTAATACTCAACATATACAGATAACAAAAGATAAATACCAGTCATGTGTATACATTTTTTTGGCACCCCCAGTATATAAAAGCAAGCATGTCATTGACCCCATTTCCACTGTTCATACTTTGGTGTATATATCTTTTTACATATATATACATGTATATATACACATATAGCTCCTTTTTAAAAACACAGGTGAAATAGAATTCAATGCATTGTTCTGCAGATGCTTTTTGATAGTAGATTCCACATACACCATTCAAATTAAAACTGTGCAGTGGAGCTAAAATCCCACCAATGATGAGAATGATTAGGCTGCTTGTGAGAGGGGGGCCAAAGATTGTTTTTTGGGAGAGTCATTAACACTTTCCTGCCCCCAGTGCACAGCTTCTTTTCATTGCTGGGAAAGGCTATTTGTCATAAGGTACCATAATGAAATTTAAAAATGAAGTTCTCTTGACCACCTGGTCCCTATATAGCTGGAATCTTATTTGTTTCCCATCCTGGAAAATAAGCACTTTATTGTTCACTTGAGAAGAATGCAGTCTCCTGGAAGCGGCGATGGCCTGCGTTCAACCCAGGACCTTCACACAGAGACCCCCTTCCTGGGTAAATCCCCTCCTTATGTGGATGGCGAAAGAGCAGGGAAGTGATGACCCCAGGCCACAAAGCTAGTCAGGGGCCGAACCGAACAAACTCCATTATCCTGACTTTCGGGTCAGTGCTCTTCCACTAACTATCCCATAATTCTCAGGGTCTGGAAATGGGAAGACGGAAGACGGACGGGTTCTGGAATGGGTCCCCGAAAACGCCTGTTGGCTGCAGCTTGTTGGAGGGCAGGGAGTACTGGGCAGAGGGCTGGAGAGGTGTTGTAAACATTGTTTCCAGAGACACACAGCTTTCATACGGGTCACTTAAACCAGCTGGACAATAACGGGAGGAACTTCCACCGTGTTTAGATGAACCACAAATAAGAAGCATCCTTCTCCATGTCTTGTTGGTTGTCCTGGCAGCATCCAGTCTCGGTGATGAGGGAAGAGAAGGGTGTTTCCCAGGGGGACAGCAGGCTGAGGGCTGACCGGGTCATCACTCACCCTGCTGGCGTGGTAGCCCCACCCAGTGCCTGCCACTGCTGCTTGCAGGCCAAATGCTTAAACATCAAATTGAGATGTGTTCTCCTTGGTGGAGGAGCTTCCTCCTGCTGGACGCCTTGAGGCCTGGGAGCAGGTGACCAGGGGCTGGCGTCCACCTGTTCTCCAGGACAGCTCTGTGGGGTGGGACCCACCCCGGTGCATGGGATCTGAGCCCACACACAGGAGGAGGCACTGGACAGCCTTGTTTTGACCTTCCTTGGAAAAGGAAAGACTCACGATTCACATCTCACAGATGAGGAAACTGAGGCCCAGAAGTACTCTGAGTCATGCCCCAAGTTAACCAGCCAGTCAGGCAGTGGCAGAGTACCACCTGGGGGCCTGAGAACCCTGCCCCCCAGGCCAGAGACTTAAGCTGTGTGACCCTGGGCAACTTACTTAACATCTCTAAGCTTCTTCTGTACCTTGGGACTTGGCTAATAGGAGTTAAGTCACAGCGCTGTTGGGAAGAATCAGTGGATGATGCATACGCTGGTTTGCATAGTCTGGCATAAAGCAGGTGTGCAATAAATGTCATTACTATTATTAATATTATTAAAGCACATGACAGTCTTTAATTCTGCATCCTCTGTCTGCTCTGTGACAACAGTCTAAACGTTATTCAGCAGTTCAGGCCGCTCTCCAAGCTTGGAGGAGCCAAGAGCAGGGAAGGGTTAAGGCGGAGGTAGGGGAGGGCAGAGGGGTGGAGCCCTGAGGGGCCACCTCTGGCTCCTAGTCCTGACACCCTTTGTGACCTTGGACCAGTTCCTCGCTTTCTCTCTTTCCCTGTCCTCAGGCTCTTTGTTCTTGATGCATCCTGCTTGTGCGCTGCAGTGAGAACCCACCCTGGAGGGGGCCAGCAGCTCCTGAAAACCACTTGTGCCCCTGGGAGAAGAGGAAGCTCTCCCACCGCCCAGGGAGCCAGCCTGGCAGGAACTCTCCAGGGGGTGGGCGAGCCCAAGGCTGCCCAGTGTTGCCAAGTCCGTGGCCTCTGCCCTGGCCCCTGCAGGAGCCCTCCCACACCCTCCTGCCCAGCTTACCACCGAGTGAGGCCCCTCCTGCCCCGTCTGCACTCCCTTCAGAGCCGGCTTGGCTTCGTCAAAAGCAGGGCCCATCAGGGTGGAGGCGGCGATGTGTCAGCTGGTATTCAGGCTCTGGTTGTGAGCTCAGATCGCTCCCCCTCCCCATCTCCCCAAATCCACCCACCCACACCCCTTTACCCACTGCTTGGGGCCTTCTGGGTGGCAGCACTTCACAGAGGGAGACAGAGCAGAAGCCTTGAGCCCTTGGCTGTTGGGGTGGGCGGACTGACTCACTTAGCCCCCTCCCTAGTACCGATGGGGCAGCCCCCACGCCCATGGGCGCTGGCACCCGGTCAGGCCCCTGGGTTTCGGGAAAGGAAGCTGCAGCCTCGCGGCGCCTGACCTGAGCTGGCTGAGGATGCGCTCTGCGCGCTGGGACCCGCTGGCCCCGGGGCGGGGAGGAGATGTTTAGGCAGCGAGCCCCCAGAGCAGGCTTGCTCCCGCGGCCGCCTGCTGGGGCCACCCTGACCGCGGGCCCGCCAGGACGCCCCTGTTCGCGGCGCCCCTCCCCGGGCGGTGGCGCGTCCCCCGAGTCTCGCAATATTTCCTTCCTGCACCTTTAAGAAGACCGTTGCTCCGTGGTGGGATGGTGTGTTAAAGCCACACAGAGGAAGTTACGCAGCCCGGATCAGACCGAGAGATAAAAGCCCCGATGGTGATCGTGAGTGATGGCAAGAGGATTTGGCCTCGGCATTAACTTGGAGCTGAGTGCAGGGGGGCAGTGAAGCGCCCAGCCATCTGGCCCGCGCCGCGCGGGGGGATGCCCCGGCGCCCCGACGAGCAGCCGCGAAGCCCACCCAGGCCGGGGGCTGCCCGGTGCCCGAGCACGGGTCCTCTCCGAGCCGCCCAGGGGGGCCAAAAAGTTTGCACTTGTTAGCGCCGACCTCCCGCTCGCCCGCGGCGGGCGATGCAGGCGGTGCGGGTGGCCCCCTCCCCCTGCCCGTGTCTCCGGGACGGCTGCGGGCGGCCCCCCCGGCGGCCGGAGGGCTCCCCAACCCCACTCTGACGGCCGCAGCGGCGGCGGCCACAGCGGCGGCGGGAGCGGCGCGAGGAGGGAGCACCGGCTCGCAGCCCTCCGGCCCTCGCCCCCACCCAGCGCCAGCCCGAGGGGGAAGGCGGAGCGCCAGAGGGTGGCGGTTCTCGGCCTCCCAGGTCCCCGCTCCGGGAAGCTGCTCCGAGCCGGGGTAAGGCGGACGGGGAGAGCCCGGGAGGCGAGCGGGGGGAGAGATGCTGCAGCTTTGCCAGCTTGGTTTCATTTTTAAAGGGCTTCGGTGACCATGCAGGCTTTCCCGGGCCCAGGAGCCACTTAAAGCAGCCCAGCAAAGGCTTGGATGCAAAAGTTATTTGGTAGCGTCTGTTACTAGCGGAGGACTGGAGTCGCCAGAGAGGGGTGTGTGTGTGTGCATTTGTAGCAGCATCTTAAAGGAGTAGCTTGTCTTTCTGGCTGGCTTTTTCCCACCAGGGTCTTTTTCCATCGCGTATGTGGTGGGGATGGATGTTGCAAGAATGCCTGGATGTGTTTGTGAAAAGGAAATTAACCCTTCTCTCGCGCCACTTTCCCACCCTAATTTAATTGCTACCATCTGGAGCCCCTCCCCCACCCCTGCCCATCTCTCCGAAAAGTGGGTATGTGCGAGTTGCACAGAGAAACTCTTGGCCAGCCGGGACTGGAACATTTCTTTCGGTGCTGCGGAGGGGTGGGCTAGTGGGAAGGGAGGTTGCGCAGGGACCGGCTTGGGGCCAATGTGGAGTCGAACCTCGACCTGCGTGGCTCACAGATGGGGGAGCAGAAGCGGCAGGAAGGCGGGAAGAGGACCGTAGGCTCGTAGGGTCGCCCGCTCCGGAGTAAGTTGTCTGCCTGGGCGGGGGACGGCGGCAGGGTCGCTGCTGGCAGCAGCCCTGGGAAAAAGGATGCAACTAATTTCTGGCTCTTCGCTCGGTGTCTTCTAATTAAGAGAGGCAGTGCCAAATGAGGGGGCACCCTCGGTGCCGGCCAGGCCTTTATTAAAGGCGTGATTATTAATTGCTCCGGTGGCTTGCACTCAACTTCGGAAGACAAAAAGCAGCTGCGGGATTGCCCGGCCAGTCCACGTGCTGCGCACGCCGTCTGCGGCCCACCCCGAGCCGGACTCGACCCGGACCCCTGGGCGCGCTCGCGGAGCCGAGGCCTCTTCCTTGCGCCCCACCCCCGCGCTCAACTTTTCTGGGCTCTCTGGCCGCGCAGAGGGCGTGGGGGTTGCCGAGAGCTGGAGAAGGCTCCTGTTCCGGGGCTGGGGCACGAGAGCCGCCAGAACCCGGATGCTCGCTAAGCCGGCGGTGAGCCGGGCACCTACTGGACCCGGCCCGGGGCCAGGTGGGGAGATGGGGTGGGGGGGACGGGAAGGTGACCTCGGCGGGAGCTGCTCCCCTTTCTTTCCTGGCCACTGGCACCACCCTCTGCAGGCAGCTTCACCTTTTTCGGCTGCGTCTGCTGGGAAGGAACAGGGGACCTCGGGGTGCGCTGGGCTCCAGGAGAAGCCCCCAGCACCCCCCTCCAGTGAGCCCAGGGGCTCCGCGCCCTCGGCGGCAAGTTTCCCACGAGGCGAGGGCACAGCGGCAAGTCCGGGGGGAGCCAGCTCCGAGAAGCGCTAATTCAATAAGACAGAGAAATCTGAGTTCAGAAATCCTGGTAAAATCTAATTTTCGGGTTTTAATACCCTGGCCATCAGCCCCCCTCGGCTCCTCAGGACTCTTAAAAGAAAATAAAGCGCATCGATCCCATTTGTTTCGGGAGCTGCAGTTTCTTAATAATATCAGGTGAAGATTTATTTTCCAGGGAGAAAACGACCCACGGGATGCAACCTTACTCTGAAATTTCCCTGCTGGCTTCGCCCTCCCTCCGCTTTCCGCCTCCTTATTCCAGGGACTCTCGCGTCTCTCCCCGGCCTCCTTTTTTTCCTTTTTGGCAAAAACCGACTGTAATATTCGCATGCTGAGTTTACAATTCCCCTACGACGGCAGCAGCAACGCCCAATTGATTGATTAGTTGTAAACACATTTATTACCCTCCTGCCGGATTTTGTTGTTGCTGCTCCCCCCCCTCCCCATTTTCCAGGGAATGCGTGGCACTTAAGCCAACAGAGCTGCAAAGCAATTAATAGATTTGCGAGTGTCCCCGAGCGCCGCTCGCGCCGGCCTCCCGGCCTCCGGGCCTCGCTGCCTCCCCGCGCCGGCAGATCCAGCGCCCCGAGCAGCCGCCGGTCCTGCAGACGAAGGAAGCCCGCAGCCCGGCGCCCTGGTGCCCCCGCCGTCAGGAATGCCCTGTTAGTGAACAGTTGGGACTCAGCGGCTGGAAGAATTAATTAGGGACCTGCTGTTTTTCTGGGCCGCACGAAGCTCGCTCGGGTAGAGGCATCCAAACCTTTGCCGGCCGCGCTATTTTATTTTTACTACATTTTCTCAGGTTGTAAAAATAGTCGCCAGGCGGGTTCTTTCTGAGAGTTTTCTAGCCAGGAGCGCATTCAAGGCCGGGCAGACTCTATAACAGGTTTCTCTTTAAACAGCCAGAGGTGAGACGTGAAAATGTGGTGCCCTTGCTTCTCATTCATCTCCATCAAGAGCCCTTCAGCCAGAGAGAGGGGCAGGGGCCTCTTTAATGCAGATTTACAATTCAGGCCTGGAGCGCAGGGCACTGGGGGGACTTCTCCTGGGGGGTGCTGGGCCACCAGCCGCCTCTGGACTACCAGCACCCCTCCCCTCCGATGTGTCATTTTTGGCAGGAGGGTTTGTGTCTGGGTGGAGAATGGGGTTTCATGGAAATACAGCCAACTGTTCAGGGTCCTTCTATGTGCAGTGGCGGAAGAGGATGTCAGGTGAGTCAGGGTGAGGTGAGCACCCAGCCCGCTGCGGTTGGGGAATTGAGATGCTATCACAGGCATGATACCCAGAGTAATTAATAACAGACACTGCTACTGTGACTCATTGCGGTAACCTTTGCCCTATTGGCTAATATTTTTGGCCGGGATCCCACACTGGCTGGACTCAGATTCTCCTAGTGGTGTATCCAGTGTCTGGGGGGACACAACACATGACTGGAGTTGTGTTTTTCACAATATAACATTCGTCTTAGTTATATCTCTTTGGGCTTTTAAATAATTACCAGTAGCTTAAAATAGTAAAGCAATAACCATAATAGCGATCCATTTATAAACATACCCTTTAAAAGATGATTGCAAAATTTGGCCTTGATCAGAAAATCTAATATGACAAATCATTGTCACTTCTGTCGAAGTCTCAGCATCCCTAGTTTCTTAGAATTAAACATTAAATTCAGTGTTTCAGAGTTTGGAGAACTATTTATCAGCATCTGGCTCCTAACTACCAGCGCCTGTGTGGACCCCTCTTTCCCTGTACCTGTGACACAGCCTCACCTACGCCTACAGTTACCATCTCGGGTCTGCCATTCACAGCTGACATTTGGACTTGTTAGTCGTGGTATTTTCAAGCAACCATTCGATCTTGGCTGCTGGGGATGTTTTAGAGAGTCACCGACCCCAAGCAGGGGCACTTCTGCTGACCTAGCACCCCCATTAGTGGGGAGAAAATGCACCACCTTTTTACTAATGTGCCCAATCTCCAAATGTGCAACTCCAATATTAATAAAAATAACCCAGTTTTCTCGGGAGACCTCGCTAATGCGGCCTCAATTTTTGCACATTTTGCCAGAGAGCTTTTGTTCTTACACATCTTTATCCCCCCTTCTCTTTTTAATTTGTTGCAGGTGTTGTTGCTAATGAGCTCCCCTCCCTTCTTACAATGAAAGGCAAGCCAGACCCCGGGTATCTGGATGGATGGAGAGCTGAAGTCCCAGAAACTTCACAATAAGTTGCTGATGGCTACCAGCCAAGGTCAGCTGGCCCCCATTAGTGCCTGTCCCCACCAAAACAGAGCCAAATAAGCTTCTCCCCAGTTAACACCTCAGTAGCTTTTTATGTTTTGGTCCAGCCACACAATTGTTGTCACTTTAAGCCCATATGAAAAGAAATCTCTTTTATGGGTCTGAGATGCCAAGTCCGGTCCCAGAGAGGGAACATGTTTCCAGCTAACACATCCACCTCCTGGTTTTATTCTATCTTTACAACGCAGGCCAGAGGCTTGTTTTGCAGTAGTGGTGAGCACATCACACACGAAGGGCCTTTTAAAGACCTGGATTGATTGGAAGGACAAAAATTACAGGCAATGTGATCCGGCCCCATGCCAGAGCCCTGTGGATTTCCTCCCTATCCCATTTCCACCCACTGTCACAATTTGAGAGTCTGCCTGATTTGATCAGATTCACCTCTGGGAGAGGTACAATGCCAAGGTCAGGAGGACGCCAAGTTATGGGCAACTTTTTGATCTGCCTATCAGCAGTCTGAGAAACGCTGGCTCTGAGTTTTCCATCTTGGCCTTTTGGAAAAAACAAGTTCCTCGCCGTCTGCAACCCGGTGGTACTCGAGTCCCTGGGACATCCGGCCTCCGTCGCCTGGTAGATGTGGCATTTCCATGCTGAGGCTGAGAGCCCCGCCTGACCCCGTCGTCGCTGACTGCCCTGGGCCCCTCTGGGCTGCGCCCCTGCAGACCGCACAGCCATGCTGCACCTCCTGGCACTTTTCCTGCACTGCCTCCCACTGGCTGCTGGGGACTATGACATCTGCAAATCCTGGGTGACCTCAGACGAGGGCCCCACCTGGGAGTTCTATGCCTGCCAGCCCAAGGTGATGCGCCTGAAGGACTATGTCAAGGTGAAGATGGAGCCCCCGGGCATCACATGCGGAGACCCCCCTGAGAGATTCTGCTCCCACGTAAGTCCGCCCACTGCTGTTCTCTTGGCTCAGGCCAAGTGGGAGGGGTTCTGGGACAGACCCTTGGGATGGGTGAGCAGAGTGGGAGGACTAAGATACCAGGTTTGATTCTCCTGCATCTGGGATTGGGACCAAGTCACTGTCCCACCTTGGAAATGTGCCAAAGCAAAGCTACCCTGAGAACTCTGGGGTCACGTGACATTGTTCTCTGGGGTGGGGAAATTCTTGGCAAGCTGGCCGCCAGATCATTTCTTCTCAGTAGTCATAATTCCAGCCTTGAAAATAAGCCCCGCCTCCATTGTAGGAAGTCAGCATGCTGGGCGAGTGAGTGTGGTACTATTTGCAAATGCTACAGTCTGACCAGCTGCTGCTCATCCTTTCAGCCTCGAAACCTCCTAGCCCACCCCATCCAATCCAGCAAACAGTTTACCAGGCCAGGGTATGCCACACACTGAGCTCGCACTTTGCAGGGGAAGGTCTGATGGAAGTGCAGAGGGTATTCGTAAGGGAGGAAGGAGGTCGACCAGGATGGATCGTGTGGCTGGCGCCTTTTCCAGTTCCATCCCTGTGTTCCACGGAGTACTTCAGTACTCGAGTAATGTCAACAACAACAAGAGTACCAGCAGGGATCATTTATGCGAGCTCCTTGAGTGAGTGGGCTAAGAGCTTGATCTGTGATATTCCATGGAGTCCTCCCCTCAGCTCAGCATGGGTGATTCTGCGTTGTATAAAGTAGGAGTTTTAGGGAATGGGCTCTGGACCAGTGGCATCTCTGGGCCTCTGCTCCATCATCTGTAAAATGGGCACATAATAAGCTGTTGTAAGGAGTGAGCGGATGCATATGTATGAAGTGCTCAGAATAGAGTCTGGCACAGAGCAAGTGTCCCTAAATGTTAGCTGTCGTCATTCCCATGGTACAGATGGAGAAACTGAGGTCCAAAGTCACATACCAGGAAGTGGTAAAGCTGTGATTCAATGTCTAGCTCCAAAGTCACTGAGCTGAGAGGTATCTTCTCTCCTGGGCCATGCTCTGGAGACCCCGTGCCTGTCAGGAGGTTAGGCAGGGCAGCCAGGCTGCAGGAGCTGACGGGAAGGTCTCGGTGTCATCTCGGGTGGCTGCTGCCTCTGTGTCCTTCAGGGAGCCTCTGGGTCTCTGGGTTTATGGCTGGACTGAGCAGGTATCCCCACTGGGCTCCTGAAGAAGCCTCAATCCATGGGACACTTGAGTCCTATCACAGAGCAGTCAGCCCAGGAAGGTAGGTTCCCACTTGGATAGTCAGCTGTCCTGAGGCTGTCACTGTGGATGGTGGCTGGGCTGAGAGAGAGGGAGGGAGGGCAGGAGAAAGCAGCACAGGGTTGGGAGCCAGGGGCTGGGCACTCTGTGGGGACCACTGCACAGAACTTCACTGGCTCAGGGATAGGCAAGGGGGCCAGGCCCTGCAGATCAAGGGCAAAGCCAAGGGGAAGCCCAGCTCTGAGTCCACATCTCCGTCTGGCTGCCCCTCCCCCGCTCTGCCCCCTCAGCTCATGTGAGGACGTCTCCACACACTCCCTGAGCAGAGTCAACCGCTGTCTCTCATGTTAGAGTCTTGACTATATTTCTTCTCTTAAATATTAATCATCGCCTTAATGTGCTGGGGGTGGGGCCATGGGGCAGGGAAGCTAAATCATAATTCACTGCACCAGCTTCCAGTCAAGGTCTGGAGGGGTGGAAATGACCATCAGACACAAGTCCAAGGCCCTCTCCTGGCCAACACCGGCTCAGGAAGCCCTTGGCCTTGGACCTTTGCCCTGCCCCCACTCTCACACAGACAACCCATTGCAGCTTCCAGGGTGGGCTCGTCTGGTCACCCCCATAGTCCTAATGCCACCCAGCCTGAGCCCAGGCAGGTGTTCTCGACCCTTCAGCTCTGGAACAGGCTTTTGTCCCCTCCTTCTCCTCTCCTGGGAAGACAGGTGAGAAGGCAGGGGAAGAAGATGAGTGTCTCTACCAACTCCCACATAGGTGGGTCCTCAGTGTCTTGACACCTGTCTGATGGAATTAAATATTTCATTATGGGCTGCCATCCGGCTCTGCCTTTGATTACAAATGTGCGGCTGACGAGGCTGGGGGCACTGCCTTGACAGGCGGAGGGCGGCCTTTCTTGGGTGGCGGGGCTGGCTTCTGTGGGGAGGAAGGGGTCACATCCAGATAGCTTCAAACCCCACGCCACCATTTATGGCAGTTTCACCTGAGCAGGTCCTGTGAGTGTCTCACTGAATCATCTCTAAGATGCTCTGAGGAGGGTGCCATTCTAATCTGGGTTCGGGATTAGCAGGTGCTGCCTAAATCCTGCCAGGGTCACTCGGTCTGGAAGGCAGGCTGGGAACTTACTCATCGGGCAGCTCGGCCTCCTCACTCTGAGCTTCAGTGTCTTCCTCTGTAAAGTAGAGATAATGCTGTCACAGTGCTGGTGGGAGGATGCACCCACGCGGTGCTGACACATAGTAGGTGCTCTGTGAGTGGTAGCTGTTATTCGCTTATTATTGCTGTTATTACGCCCTCGATGGTGTCCCTGCCTTTCCTTCTTTGCCTCTCTCCAGCCTTAAAGACGCCACGCCCTGTATTTGTAGTCTCAGGGCTGCAGGCAGACGACAATTCGTGCTCAGGCAGCTTCAACTCCTCCAGCCACGTCAGGTGGTAACTGGCCACGAGGGGGCGCCCTAACGGCAGCCGGCGGCTCACTTTCCCTGTAGCCTAGCAATCGCCAAGTGGGTCCCTATTCCGGGCACCCCTCCTGCAGCAGGTGCTGGGCTGTCCCAACATCCAACCAACTGGAGCGTGAGCCCAGGAGCACCCTGACGGTGCAAGCGGGACTAAGGGGTGGTTGCCCTTGTCAGGGTTCATGGTGCAGACCCCTTCTCCCCCCAAGCTTCTGTCCTTCAGCAAGACCACCTGAGAATTGTAAATTCCACCCTGGTGAGGAGGGGGAGGGGAAGGAAGACCAAGATAAATGAATAAATAAAAACCTATTCGCTCTAAATGCACACTGAGAATTAATAGGGATGAGCTCTCAACCGAGGACTCTTGGGCAAGGACAGAATTTCAGCGAGGGCTGGAGGAGAAGAGGGGCGCCCCTCCACCCCTCTATTTCCAGGGCCTGGTCCCGGAGGGCCAGCCTGGTGAGGTTGCAGGGCCAAGGACGAGGAGGGAAAGGCAGTGCCCAGAAAAGCTTCTCAGTCGCTTGCAGGGCAACTGCCACTCCCAGGATCCCTTGTGATGGGGGAGGGGGCCACCGCTAGGTATAAGGAGCAGACTGGTAGTGCTCCAGGAGGGAGGTGGCAGCTGCCGTGAACCATGGACCGAAGGGGAAACCCTTTCCTTGTGCCTCTGAGACAAAAGCTCACCCTGGAGCTTCAGGAGAGATGGTGAAGAAGGAGAGAAGAGTGAGAGAGAGAGAGAGAGAGAGAGAGAGAGAGAGAGAGAGAGAGAGAGCGCCAGCACCAGGCAGGTGGTGTTCGCAGCGATCCTACAGCTACCCACTTGCTACCCAAGGAGCACAGCCTCACCTTGTTAGAAATGCAGAGTGCCAGGCCCCGCCCCAGACCTGCTGAGCCAGAAGCTGCATTTTCACCAGAAAACCAGGGGATGTGGATGCAGGCAGGGTATGGTCTGAGAACGCTGCTTCACCTAATGCTCAGTGGTGGTGATCCCTATTGTTGATGTTCCCAGGGGGTCTTTGCAGACTAAGGGGGGGATGGGTTGCTGCTGAGGGAGAAAGAGAGCAGGAGGCGTGCAGGGGTCCTGAGAGTGAGGGGATGGAGCTGGGGGCTGAGATCCCTAAATGTGGGCCTCGTGGGGCAAGGTTCCAGAGAGAAGAGGCACGATAGACCAGCAAGAGCCACAGGCCTGGGACCTGAAGACCTGAGCTCGCATCCCAGCTTTGCCACTCCACTCACGGGCTTGGTGATCTGGGCAAGTCTTTAAACTGTCTGAGCCTCAGTTTCCCCATCTGTAGTGGGGGATGATGGTGACTGCCTTGCCTACCCCACCACCTGGAAGAAATGGAAATGCCTCTCTCTTAATACACCCTGTGCTTAAAGATAGTAAGCTCTGTTCTGGCGTGAGGCTGTGGGACTAGCGTTTATCCACTCTTGATAATCTTGCTTTTCCCACAGTGAAATAGATGAATGTTAAATGTATCTAGGACACTTTAGCTCACAGGTCCTTGGTCTTGGTAGATAGGAAAATCAAGAGAAGGCCGTGAAAGGAAGATGTGTGCATCTTTAAGCACACGTCTTCCTTAGAAGCCGCTTTACCTTCTCTGTGCCTCAGTTTATCCAGATGCAGAGCAAATGGCCCCATCCCTTCCCCACGGGGTCTGCCCAGCTGATTAATACAAATGGCAGGTGGGTCCTGGAGCCCTCAAGCCCCTCCCCTCCATGACATTGACAACCTCGTCACAGATGCCCTACCTCCTGCTAGACTTCCATGTTCAGAAAATGTTTCCATCCAGCTGCACTGAGCTGACCAGCCCCCAGGCTCAGGGACCCTCCCCCCTCTGCGTTCTGGCCCCCAAACCCATAGAGGACAGCATGAGGACACGTCTCCCAGCCTCTCTCCTTTCTCCATTACACCCCTCCCATCTGACCTCATGCCAGGCACGGTTGGGATGGGACAGTAAGATAACTCTTGCAAATCCAGGTCGACAACAAGAGAAACACAACAGATGTTAAGGACCATATACAACTAACAAGTGTGTGTGACAGACCTGATGTGGCAGGAGCTCGAGAAGGTGAAGGCCCGTCTCTCCCCGTTAGTCCTCAGTGCTCCAGCTCACCCAACATTTCCCCCTCCTTGCCTGCGTCCATGCTCTCGCCTCTACCCACAATGCCTCCCTTTGCTCTCTTCATTTCTGAAGTTTTCACGTTTACCTGAATAACCCCAGCTCCTATTTTGAGGTTCAGGTTGGACCCCACCTTCTCCCGAAAGCTTTCCCTGACTCCCTAGCTCAGGTGGGTTACGACATCCCTGTCATTATGCTCATTGATGTGGCCTAATAGTTTGGAGCTGAGGCCTGGGGGTAGAGAGAGAGAGGATGACATCCCATGCTGTGTGACCTTTGGCATGAAGCTTAACCTCTCTGAGCCTTATTCCCCTAAATTGAGGCTATTACTAGAATCCACATCTGGGACTGTCATGAGCACAGTGCCTGGCACATAGCAGATGCTCAGTTCATGCTAGTTATTGTGCTCCTGGTGCTTGCTGCCTTCTTGGATTGTGAGCTCCTCAAAGGCAGGGCTCTCTTGTTCATCTTTGCATCCCCCCTTCTTGGCTCAGTCAGTGCTCACTCAGTGTTTAATGGATGGGTGGGTAGGAGAGTGTGATACAGGAAGGCTTCTCGGAGGAGGAGAGCTCAGGGCTGAGTCTTGTAGGAAGAACTAGGGTTTTGATCAGGACAGAGGAGGCGCCAAAGCCTCCGCTTCTCTCCATTAGCTCCCTGTGCTGTGGGGACTTGCGATCAGATGACACCCAGAGGTCTGCACAGCTCTGTCCTTAAGCAGGAAGTGATTTTGGAACTTGAGCTTCATCCAACCCTTCGTTAAAGCCGCTCAATCTCTTGAAACGCCTGAGGCAGGGCCCAGCCTAGGACAAGAATAGTTCACGCATGCCATCTTGTTGCACAGTGAAGTCTCCTTCCTGGGGAGCAGACAAGTGACAGGACGGAGGCAATGCTGCAGTGAGGTCTGGGGCTCACATGAGTGAAATCTTTGTCCCTTACTTTTCTTAAGAATGTGGGTTTGGGGCCAGACATCCCACGGAAGGTGGGGGGAGGGTACCTGGAGTGCAGTGGGGAACGGAAAGGGCCTGGAGGGGACATCTTCCCAAAGAATGTCAGAGACTTGGAGGTTCTAGAACTTTCCAGTTTACATAGCCCCGCTTCCCCAGGCTCATCTTCCTCTTCGTTCTCTACATGTCCCAGCCCTGATTTTTAATATATTTTCATTTTCTCCGCTATTGCATGTATTGTCACGGGCTGTCTCAAATCTTGCATGTGACGAGTCAGGGTTGGACAAGGGGGGCACAGGCAGGCTGCACCACCTGTGGACAAAAATGTGGGGCTTGGGATGAGGCTACCAGGGGCTCGTGCTTCTCTGGCCCTCTGGGTTTGGGACTTTGGATGAGTCCCTGAAGGTCCCCGAGCTTCAGTTTTCTGACCTGAACATGGGGATGAGATGACACAACCTCAAAGGACGGCGGTCTGAACAAGGCGAGATGGGCATGTAAAGGCTTCTGCTGGGTAACTGACACCAAGTGAATGTTCCAAAAAGGGGTTTTTTTTTTCATCCTAGAATTTGACTTGAGAGACAAAAGGAGTAAAAGTAGAAAATACAGACAGAACATGCTCCCATGGGCCAAGCATGTAACACGGGGTGTAGTCAGCGTGGGCTGTGGCAGTTCAGAGGGCTGGGTGCTGGGGTGGTTGCGTGTGGTCTGTGGCCGTGAAGGGTTAGAAGGATTCAGAGGAGGGATGGTAGGGGCCGAAGAAATGACATGTGCAAAGATGCAGAGGAAAGGGGTAGAGGTGACATGAGGGGACAGTGTGTGGGTGGCGGAGGGACAAGCCACTCCACCTCCTCGTTGCATTGAAGCCCCCAGAGGCCTGTGGGGCGGGGATGTTATTGTGCCATTTGATGGATGAATAAACGGAGGCTTCCCAAGGTCCACTAAATGGGGCAGCTGGGTCAACCTTGCTCTGGCCAAGGGTGTGGGGGGAGGGAGAGGAGGAGGGAACAGTGGGCAGGCAGAGGCCTGAGGGAGCCCACAGGGCATGGAAGGCCCAAGCCATGGGGCTGGAACAGAGGTTGGCAGGCTCAAAGGAGCAGGTGCCAAGCTGCGCCCCTCACCCTCACAGCAGGGCCCGGGCTGCAAAGCTCTGTTCCTGTCGCACAGCCTGTGACCCAGGCTCTCCTGCCTCGGACCTGGCCAGGGCCCATCGTGTCCACAAGGGCGCCCAGCTCCTTCCCAGAGTGACGAGGACAGTGGGAGATGGCAGACGAGGCAGAAACCCGTTCTGTTCGGCTTTGGTTTGCAGGTTCTGATTTGTTTTTCATCAGCAGCAGATTTGCTTAAATATATGAAAATGTGTTTCTAATTCCCTGAGCACACACCAACTGCTGGCGGGGGGCGGCGTGTTAGAGCAGAATGACCGCTGGCTGGGAGCCGGCAGCTCTGAGCCCCGGCAGAGTCTCCTCACTGCTGGCACACCATGCCAAGCCCCTTAGCCTCAGTTTCCCCAACTGTGCGACGATGGGGTTTGGCTCTATTAACCAGTTCATCCAGCATTCCTGGGTGATTGCCAGATACATGGAATTTGGGGAAATCTAGGTTGGGGTTCAGCCTTGGTCACAAACAGATAGCACAGGGGACTCCAGTGCAGAAAGAAGGGTTCCGGCGTGTATCCTATGCCCAACCCAGCACCAGGCTTTTTATTTTTTATTTTTTAAATTCTAATCCCTTTAGTATAGTAGTCTCATAAATTAAAATCAAAACAAAAACAAAGCCAAGAGCTAAAAATATAATGGTACACCACATAATTTGACTCTGGTTTCTGCTTTGAAATTATTTGTTTTAATTTTTAAATTGAGACATAATTGACATATAACATTGTATTCATTATAGGTGTTCAACATAATGATTTGATGTGTATGTAGCTATTATGAAAGGATTAGCATAAGAAGCTCAGTTAGCGTCCATCGCCACATGTAGTTACAATTTATTTTCTTGTGATGAGGGCATTTAAAACATTACTCTTCAATTGTTAAACTGAGGTGAAATTCATATAACATGAAATTAACCACTAAAAATTTTATCGTGGTAAAATATATACAACATTAAAATTTACTTCAGTGGCATTTAGCATATTCACAATGTGCAATCACCACCTCTATCCAGTGCCAATCATTTCATCCCCCCAAAAGGACACCCGGTACCATTAGCTGTCACTCCCCGTTCCTCCCTCCCCGTGATCCTTGGCAATCACTTGTCTGCCTTCTGTCTCGGTGGATTTGCTTATTCTGGACATTTCCTATAAATGGACTCGCACAATGTGTGACTTTCTGTATCTGGCTCCTTTCACTCTGCGTAATGTTTTCAGGGTCCATCCAGGCTGCAGTAGGTGCCCGTGCCTCATGCCTTTTTTATGGCTGAGTCATATTCCTTGGTGAGCTCTCCCACACTGTTTATCCGCTCATCAGTTGATGGATATTTGGGTTGTTTCCACTTTGGGGCTATTATGAATAATGCTGTTATGCAGATTTGTGTGCAAGTTGTTGTGTGGACATACGTTTTCATTTTTCCTGGGCACACCTAAGAGTGGATTGGCTGGGTCATATGGGCATTTTTATATTAAGTGTTTCAGGACCTGCCAAAATGTTTTCCACAGCAGCCGCACCATTTTACAATCTCATCAGCGCTGTACGAGGGTTCTAATTTCTCCACATCCTTGCCAACACTTGTTACTTTCCATTTTTGTTTTTATTATTATGGCCATCCTAGTGGGGTGAAGTTGTATCTCACTGTGGTTTTGATTGGCGTTTCCCTAATGACAAATGATGCTGGGCATCGTGTGCTTTATTGGCCATTTGTGTATCTTCTTTGGAGAAATGTCTGTTCAAATCCTTTGCCCGTGTTTAAATTGAGTTGTTTGTCTTTTCATTGTTGAGTCGTACATGTGTTTTATATATTCTGGATAGTAGATCCTTGTCAGATATACAATTTGAAAACATTGCCCCCATTCTATAGGTAGTCTTTTACTTTCTTGATTGTGTCTTTTGATGCACAAAACTTTTTTATTTTAGTAAAGTCTAATTTATCTATTTTGTTGTTGTTGTTTGTGCTTTTTTATTGTTATTTTCAGGTGTACAAAGCAACATACAAGTTAGACATTTATAACCCCCCTACCCCAAGCTACTACCCCTCTGCTATCTGACATCTTATATAGCAGTTACAATACCATTGACTATCTTCCTATGCTATATTCCACCTCCCGTGACTGCATATATACCATATATATATACTCTTTTTCTTATAGTTGACCTACAATTTTATTCTACTTCAGCTTCAGGTGTACAGTACATTGGTCAGGCATCTACACAGTCTATGAAGTGATCCCCTTGATAAGTCTAGTGCCCATCTGGCACCCTACATTATCTTTACAACATTGTTGATTATATTCCCCGTTCTGTATTTCATATCCCGTTGCTTGTGGTTTTGATGTCGCATCTAGGAATCCACTGCAAAATCCAAGGTTATAAATGTTTACCCCTATTTTTTCTTCTGAGACTTTTATATTTTCAGCTCTTATATTTAGGTCTTCCACCCGTTCCGAGTTAATTTTTGTATGTGGTGTAAGATAAGCGTCCAGCTTCATTCTTTTGCATGTGGGTCTCCATTTCCCCTGGGCACCACTTGTTGGAGAAACTGTCCTTTTCCCCATCAAATGTTCTTGGTACCCTTCTTGAAAATCAGTTGACCATAGATGTGAGGGTTTGTTTCTGGACTCTTAAAAATTATTCCACGGAGGCACTGAGCATGCCCTGTGCAGTACTTTGCCAAGTCCTCCCAAATATCCTGTGTGGTAGGAACTGCTTTTATCTTTTTATCTCCATTTCACAGAGAAGAAACGGAGACCCCAATGCTGAGTGGCAGAGTCTGGGCTCACACTTAAACCCTAGTCGTTTAACAACTCTGGCATGGTGAGGCCTGGGGAGGGGGAAAGCCCAAGTGCTCACCCCTTCCTCCCTCCCTCCCTCTCTCACCTCCCTTCTTTCCTCTTTTTCTCTAACATATATCTTTTAGGATGTTAACTTTGATTCTCACAGGAGGGTAATTGGAGAGGGGACGTTATCACCTGTGACTTCTCGCTGGTCTCCAAATACCTCCTCTTTAGCTTGCAGTTCACTTCCCACACTCCCAGGGTACCAGAGTCCGTGTCCCCACCTTTGCTATGCAGTAGCACAGGTGATAAAAAAATGCTGATGGTAATTATCCCACATCTCAAATAGAGAGTGCAATTTGGAAGGGCTCCTAGAGACTGCCTAAAACCAGAGAAACCCCAATATCTACAAGCACATTACAGAGAAACTAACTGCTCAAGGGAAAGTGGGTGCCTGGAACCTGCCCCTGAGCCCCCTCCCACACCCCACAGTCCTAGGGCTCTGTGAACACATATGCAACTGCCAGTGGAGACCAACCACCGCCCTCCATTTCCTACGTGGGGAAACAAAGGCCCAGCAGGATGGAATGACTTCCTTGGGCTCCCTGTGAGGGAGCAGCAGACCCAGGAGTTCCAGCTGTAGGCCATGGTCCTCCCAAAAGAGCCCTGGGGACAGGAGGCATTACACACCAGGTATCCATCCAGCCACTCATATGGCTTTGACCTCACATGGTGGCATTTGGCGGGGAAGTGGGATGCCTGTCTGAAAGCCACCTGTAGCTGGCAGGGTGCCTGCCAGAGCTGTGCCTTCAGGGTAGGTGTGGCCATAAGGTTAACACGGTTGCCCTCTGGCCTGCTCAGGTGAGCTCTCATACCTGCGCGGAGCCCTAGTGACTGGGCACTGCTCCTGAGTGTTCCAGCCCACCCATGACATGGTTCTTTCGGTGTGACAACGCCTTGAAAGGTGGGCAGGAAGGGGACGTTTGTGGCAGGCGGACAAGGCCAAGTGTGAGGCGCGATGGTGGGCAGAACGTTAGCAATCACTGCAAAGTCAGCATCCGTGAGGACCCTCCGATGTCGCGCGTGGGCTGCGTGCCGGTCCAACCCCAGCCCTCGGCTGGGAGCTTCCGGAAGTAGGAGCCAGGGGATTTCGCTCATGCGCACTGCCCAGCACTGGTGCTTCTTCACGGCCATTTCTCGGGATTCAGCTGGGGTTTCCCGAGGTCCCCTGCGACGCACTTTCTGTGCAGTTTTGTGTCCTCTCCCAACACTGAGGCAGCTAATATTACAGAATAGGAGAGGGAGGCTCAGAGAGGTGGAGAGACTTGCCCAGGTTTGCACAGCCAGGGACAAAGCCAGGATCTGTCTCTAGAGCCTTGACCACTGTCCCATCCTGCCTTGTTCTGTGACACCAAAGTCTGAATAGCTCTCCTGAGGTTGGCAGTTAGAAGGGACCCAGGATCTCAAGATGCAGCCACAGAGAAATCACCTCACCTCTCAACATCTTGTTGGTAGAAAGGAATTAAACTAATCCATGTTTATGGATCTGTCCAGACCTAAACTTGGGGGTGTCTAGAGATGCCCCTCCCGTGAAAGGGACCCAGGCCCCGTCTTCAAGGATCTGGCACCCTTCTCTCCCAGCAGTTTGTCCTGTGTGCTTTGGGACCGTGTGGACCCCCTCAGTCCCTCGTTCCAGCTCCTCCTGCTGCCCGAGTCATTTGTCCACTTGACTCCAAGCATCGACCAGGGAAATAAAAGGAAATGAAACACGACCAGAAGACTGTTGTTGGGCAAAAGGTGAAAAGGAGGCCAGTGACAGACGGAGCCAGCAGGTAACCCCAGAGCTCCCATCAGCTGAGGCACTGCCTCCCCTCTGCCTCCAGCCCACAGAAAGTGGACAGTGCCCACTGGGGGACCCCGATTCTTGGATTGTCCCCTCCGTCTGGGGAATCGAGATAGCGAAGGACAAGGCAGCTGTGCAAAGGGCATGTTGTTCTGTCCCTGTCGCCAGCCCAGGTGCCATCCGAAACCCTTGGCAGCAGCTCTGGAGCTGGCATTGTGCTGGGTCTTGGCTCCTGGGACCAAGCTCCCCACTGAATTGGCTGCTAGGAGCTGGTGACAGGGGCAAGTCTCACCTCCCTTTGGGATGTAGATTTCCTGCCTGGGCCCTGAGGGGATCTGTGTATTTAACCTCTGAACCCCACTGTACTCCCAGATTCTGCCTCTGGCTTTTGGGGCTTTCAAATTTGGAGGGAGAGGAGGAGGCCTGGAGAAGAGCAATAATCTCCCAGGCACCAGGAGGACCCCGCCCCCACATCTGCAGCAAGACCCCAGAGTAGGGCTCCACCTTTGGGGGGTGGGGTTCACGGTGCTCTCCTTAGAACAGCACACACGCACACACGCACACACAGGACTTCCCAGACCACCCTGAGTCTACCAGTGGGCCCCTATAGTCCTTAAGCTCAGAAAAATCCGCGTTTGTCTTCATGTAATTGACTGGTCCTACTGTCTGAGGATTTTCTTGATTCCACATCTTCAGCCTCCTCCTTCTGTTCCTCAGACCAACAACAGTTTACATTTATTGAGTGCCTACTGCATACCAAGCATTTGACCTAAACTAGCTCATTGAACTCTCACAGAACACTTATAATAGATTACATATTTATACCCATTTGAATATGAGGAACCTGAGGTTCAGAGAGGGTAAGCCACTTGCCAAAAGTCACATAGCTTCTAAGTAGTGGAGACTGGCACTTCCGTCCCGGGCTGCCTGGACCCAGGACCAGCTCCTAACCAAGCTGCATAGCTGACTTGAAGTGCTCCAAGTATCTCAGAAAATGCCTGGTAGATTGAGGCTGGGGTGTGTGTGTGTGCGCACGCATGTGTGTGCACACACACGCGGCCATTTGTGCTGAACAGCATACTGTTCTGTGAGCCTCTCCTCCCCCGAAACTCCCTGACAGCCCGAGGAAAGAGGGTGGGAGAGGAGTGACAGTGGCGTTTACCCACCCCCTCTGCCCTTTGAGACATGACAGAATCTGCTAATCTACTTATTTGATAATTCACTTATTTCATGTCTATTTGGCAGTGTGTGTGCTCCCACGCACCAGCTCTGGGAAGGCGAGATGGCTTTGCCTGGGGGAACCTGATCTGTTTTGCTGGGGAAGGAGTGGGGAAAAAATACACCAACAATGCACAATAATGGACCTAAAAATAGAGGGTGGAGGGAGCAGTGGGAAGGGGGTCCTGGTGTCTGCTTTCCATGGGCCTGTCTGCCTGGCCCCTCCCACTTGGGTTCCCCGAGGGTCTGGCTGCCTCGCAGCCTCAGGGAGAGACCTGGGAAAGGGGAGGAGTAGGAAAGGGCGCCAGGAGGCCAGGCGCCACCCCAAGATGGAGCGACCTACCCCAAGGGTCTGATGCAGTTGTCCTGGGGTGTCCTGCACTGACTCAAACATGAGAGCGCTGTAAGGGGTGTGTCGGCAGTGGGAAAGGGGGTTCACATTTTGTGGCTCTGTCCTCCATTAGCCCCACGTCTTCTAACTCTTGGGGCAGCCTTCTCCAAAGGCCCTAAACCCAGATGGCAAGTGGGATTCCAGAAAGAGCCGGGCAGGCAGGCCCTGCTGTGCAGACTCTTGAGTGTTTCTCAGCTGGGCTACACAGTGGAGTCACGGGGTGCTCCTAACTCCCCCATCCCAGACTGCAGCTCCCACCCGCTGCCTGCCGCAGGGTCTCAGGTGGGCCTGGGCATCAGGAGTTATTAAAGCTTCCCGGGTGATCCCAGGTAGCAGCCAAGTTTGAGAAGCATCATGCAGTCTTTCCCGGGATTGCACTGGGTCCCTCCCAGCCTTAAGCATGTTGTTTTTTAAATTCAAAGTCCAGACAGGGCGAGAATTTGCTCTTGGAACCTTCCTTATATCTGAGCTGCAGGCATTCCATCCTTGCTCTAGCTTCCTGGGGCCTGAGGGGTGCCAGCTCCCCACTCTTTTGTTCCCAGGTTCTTAACCTCTCTTCCTGGGAGGAGGCTGACTGGCCAGGATCAGGACCTTCCTGCAGCTGCTAAATGTCAAGGCTGCCGCCTGGCTCCAGACCTCTCCCGTGATCCCCACCAGGCTCCTGGCCCAGCCAAATGCATTAACCCCTCCCTCCCTGCAGCCTTTTGCAGGTCTGGTCTAGCCCTGCGCTTGGTCCCTCTACATGGGGAATCCTCCTCACCTGGTCAATCTCCCTCTTCCTGTCCACATCCAGATCACCCACCCTTCTGAGCCTGTCCTTCTGAAATCTCACCTCCTCCAGGAAGCCTTCCTGACCATCCCAGCCAGTTCCCCTCCAGGCTTGTCATCCCTGCCATTCACAGGACCAAGTCACGGGCGACTTCCTGGTGGTCACAACAGAGTGGCCAGCACTCCCATAAGGGGTCAATGTGCCCGGCTGACCAGAAGTGTGACTTTGAGTCAGTGCCTGGCCTCTGGGGGCCTCAGTTCCCTCACCTATAAAGTGGGGATGATGGGGATGGCAGGGTTGATGTCATGGCATGGTGCCCGTCCTTGGATCAGCCATACCAGGCTCCCAAACCTGGCCAAGTCACTACAGACGGTTCTGCTTGGTTGGTTGCTTTCAATCTGGAGCA
This sequence comes from Rhinolophus sinicus, assembly GCF_057876585.1. Lineage (NCBI taxonomy): Eukaryota > Metazoa > Chordata > Mammalia > Chiroptera > Rhinolophidae > Rhinolophus > Rhinolophus sinicus. The sequence continues at coordinate 3,945,132 of NC_142516.1, read as the reverse complement.
GACTTTCTGGCCTCAGGGCCAGAAATGTTTTCATTCTGCTCCCCTTCCCAGGGACTTTGATGGGCAGGTCTGATTGTTGCTTCTCCGGTGCTATTTTGCACCCAGAGGACAATCAGAAATAAGTGACGAATAAGTAAATGAATGAATGAACGAGGCCTTACTCACTCAGCCTTGCCACTCCCACCCCCACCAAGGGCTTCGTTCACAGAATGATGCACCTGTCCAGGTGTGCCCAGGTGTGCCCAGGTGTGGGGCAGGCACAAGAACTTCTTCCTCTTCCTCTGCCCCACCACTTCTTACATCTCAGAAACCAACAAGAAGAAACCCTTGAAGGTCTTGGCTTGCGGCTGTTGGCATGGATACATCCCATCCGACTGGGTGCTATGTCCTGAGACCAACTTTCAAATGCAGAGAACCCAGAGAGGGGACCCACTGAAGAGGGGGAGTCACTCTGCAACCCTTAATTAAGCACCTTGCATGTGCCAGACTCTGCCCCTGCTTTCATGGAGCACTCAGTGTGGAGGGGACCTACACACGTAATTAAAAAGGAAGTCACTAAGGAAACTGATCAAATGCTCATCTGGGGGTGGGGGATAGGATGGCCAGGCACCTGCTCCTGGAGGAGGGAAGTTTAAGGTGACACCTCAAAAGGATGGAGGGGAGGAATTCCAGACAGACTGTGCCCCATCCTGAAAGCCCAGGGTGGGTTGAGGGCTGGGCATCAGGAAAGGGAGGAGAGACTAGAGTCGAAAACGAGGCAGGAAAATGTCTCCAATAGGATCATAAAATAATCTGCAAAACTTTTGTATATGTTGCAGAAAAAGACATCTGTGGCACAGAAATCCATTACGTTATCCCTGAAGCAAGGAATGACTGTACAGTAAGAGGCAGTGGGACCTGGTGGGCATGTACGAGGGTGCTTCTAGCACCTGTTCCACCCTTTGCTCAGCGAAGTGGTGGGCAAGGTGCCTCACCTGTGCCTCAGTCTCTCCATTTTCAAAATGAGATTAGGAGCTGTATCATACCTCACAGGACTGTTGTGAATAGAGAAAATGACATTTCACATGAAGAATCATCCTCTCAAGGTCTGATGCACGTAGAATTCTCAATGTGGAGGTTTGAGAAAAGAAAGGTGACAAGGCGTGAGGTGGGTGGGAGAGACGGGCAACACAAGGCTGGTTTGGGCTTGGCCTTTATCCAAAGGGGGGTGGCTCTGGGGTTCAGCAGGGGAGCTGGAAACACACTGGAGTTTTTATAAAGGGCGTCTGGTGGCAAGTGGGGGTGGGGAGGCTGGAGGGGTTGGTGGTGGCAGGGCAGGGGGTGGACAGGGGCCAAGGTTAGGGGAGGGGGCTGCTGGGATCACCTGCAACCTCACTCCCTCTTGGACCCTCCCCTTTTAGTGACCACCACCACCACCACCACCATCACCACCACCATCACCACCATCACCACCACCATCACCACCATCACCACCATCACCACCACCACCATCACCACCATCACCACCATCACCACCACCATCACCACCATCACCACCATCACCACCACCACCATCACCACCATCACCACCATCACCACCACCACCATCACCACCACCATCACCACCACCACAACCACCACCACCACCATCACCACCACCACCATCACCACCACCACCACCACCACCATCACCACCACCACCATCACCACCATCACCACCACCATCACCACCATCACCACCATCACCACCACCACCACCACCACCACCACCACCACCACCATCACCACCACCACCAGTCCTGTACCTCTTTCAGGACCCTGGGAGGCCCCAGTGTTCTGTAATACTGTAAGAAAGCCAGGTGCGCCTCTCAGAGAAAGGGAGGCAGGGCTCTGCAAAGGCCAGGATCTGGGGACAGGCAGCTGCCCTGAGTGCTCTAGCCAGACCCTTGGAGGGGGCCACTCACTGCCCTGCCCCTCCTCCCCACCCCACCCCAGCATTTAAATCCTCCAAGGCACTTTTTTTCCTCCATGATAAAATATTCATGTCAGCAGAGCAGGCCCTCTCTGGGAAGGCTGCATGTGTCTGGCTCATGCTTAGCACAAGCTTTTAAAGAGCAGGACGCTTTTCCTACTCTCTAAGCATTTTCTGAGTCCTGAATCAATAATGCACTTTACCGGGCTTCTCTGGATGTCGCTTTTCTCTTTCTCGGCACCCTTCCCCCACCCTGCTCTGTTTCTCTCTCTCCCTTTCTTTCCCTCCTTCTTTCTTCCATTCTCCTAATTTCTTTTATTTACTTTTCTAAAAAAAAGTAAATGAAAGTGTGGAGCTGGTTGAGTAGGGAGCCTCTAATGGGGGTGGGGAGGGGGTTGGGCTGGAAGGGAGAGGGAGGAGGCTGGGGCAGCTGCCAGGCAGGAGAGCTCCGGGTGAACAGGTTGAGTCTGTGGCTGGGAGGAGGTGGGCAGGCGGTGAGGAGGAGGGGCAGCTGAGCTTTCCCGCTGGCCTTTATCCAAAGGGGGGGTGGCTCTGGGGTTCAGCAGGGGAGCTGTGGCACAGGGGAGGAGGAGGTCTTGGGCTAACCCAGCCTCTCGCTCTCCTTTTTCTAATCAATTAGAAAATGTTTGCAGCACAACCAGAGAAAACTGGATCAACACGTAAAAGAAAGGGGGCCTCACGCAAAGAAAATATGTGGAGCGTGAGCCAAAATAGAGCACCAAACTTTCTAAGGCGTGAACAGTTCAGTTTGGCCTGTTTTTTTGTAGTAATGAATTCCCTGACACTGGGGGTATGTAAATAGAAGGGAAGCCATTCCTTCTCTGAGATGGATGCCCATGTGTGTCTGATCAGTTATGTGGTACTTAGTGAGGGGCTGGGGTGTGAAAGTCACCTGGGGGAGGACACATGATCAGCCAGGAGAGAATTTCCTACTGCGAACATTCCTAGAAATCTGGCTGTGGGAAGAATCCACATATGCCCAGGGCCAAACAGAATGTATCTTTTTTTTTTTTTAAGAAGAAAATTTTAAATTCTTGAAGAGAATAACCCTTGTCTAACCAGAGCCTTAGCAAGATCCCACCCCGCCTCCTTGGACTGTTCAGCTGATGGGGGAAATCAGCCATCCTGGGTGGTGGCAACCAGTGCTGGGCATTCTATTCTTGTCCCTCTGACCTCCACTCCCAGCCGTCCCTGCCCTGAACATCAGGGCATGGGAAAGACTTGCTGGCTGCCTCTGGTGGGGAAACTGGAGTTGGGGTGAGGTGGACTGAGGGTCCCTGCCCAATCTGCTGTTTCCCACTGCCCTCAGTAGCCACGTGGTCCTAAGGGTGATGCCAGGCAGGTCGCGGACCCTCTCTGAGCCGCAGCAGAGCAGTGAGATTCAGTGAGAGGAGCGGAAAGCACATGCTGAGTAGGTGGTCCACAAATGACCACTGGATCCGGTGGTTGAGGGGCCTCACTCAGTATGAAAATGTTGATCAAATGCCACCTATGTGCAAACAACTGTGGGGGGTGGGGGTAAGCGTGGGTCAGGCCTGGCCCTGCTGTCCTAGAGTTCAGCTCAGCCACAGAAGCTTCCGGAAGGAGGTAAATTGTGGGCAGGGTCGCAATGAAAGGCCTCCTTTTCCTGCCAAACAATTGGGGGAACTGGAGCAGAGCGGAAAGGTGCCATGGGCAACCAAAGAACTGAGAGGCATTTCCTAGAGTTATGACCAGGTCAGAAGAGGCCGTCTGAGATTGTGGGTCCCTTTTGGCAGGGGATGCCCACTGTGGCTGGGTCAGGGTCAGGGTCAGGGTCAGGGTCTAGGGGTAGGTTGGGGGCTGTCGCTGTGGCGTCTGGAGGCTCATCGCCAGAATGGATGGGTCCCAGGAAGACTGGCCTGGCTCCTGGCCCTTTCCGGCCTGAGCAATGGCTGGGCTGGGAAGACATGGCTCCAAAGAGAAACTAAATCCAAAACAAGAGAAGCTCCCTGGCCGGCAGCAGCTCCTGCCCTGAAATGCCATACGGGTTGGTTTCGCTGATTCACGGGCGGGGAGGGGTGACCTTGCTGCTGTCCAGAGCTTTTGCTAGAAAAGAAACTGAAAAGGGAAGGGGGGAGAAGCCTGTGGGTGGGGGAGGGAGTTAGAGGCCAGAGGGACTGGGATCAATAAAACCACAGAAGGAGAATATGGGGGAGGGAGGGAGAGAGAGAGAGAGAGAGAGAGAGAGAGAGAGAGAGAGAGAGAGAGAGAGAGAGAGAGAGACACTGTTAGGGGAGGGAGGAGAAAATTAGAGACAGAGACCGGCACATAGAATTAGAATCTGCTCCCAACAGAATCTCCGCCTCTGCTTGGTTAATAATTTGTCCCCATTGCAACTTTTCTTACCAATAAAAAGGAAATCATTTGTCAGGGAGAATTCCCCCCCCCCCCCCCCCGCCCCGCTCTTTCTTCCTGGATAGGGGAGGTAGGGATGTTTCTCAGCTCCCTTCCTCCCAAGTAAGTGGCCTGGGGGACTGAGGAACTTAGACTTTGGGATGTCAGTGTCAGAGATTGATCATTCCATGAATGGGGAAACTGAGGCACAGGTAGGGCAAAGCCCCGCCCAGGGTCACACATGGGGTTAGGGACAGTCTCTGAATGCCAACTCCACGCCCCCATGCGGCAAGTTTCTGATTATTGATTTACACTCCTGCCCAGGCTGGAAGAGTTTCCCCAAAGTTCCAGAAGCATCGTGCAGGGTGGAGGGGGGGCAAGCGGACTGCCTTGTGGCTTCCTCCCTCCCACCTATACTCCTCCCTAAATCCTGTTCTGTAAGATGGAACTGGTGCTGCCTCGGTGTCCCCCCCATCCCGGTGATGGCCATGCTCCCCGTCCCACCCCACCCTCTCCGCACCCCTCCCCAGGGCTGTCCTTGGCAGCCTCCCACCTCCCGCAAGGCAGATGCTTCCAGCCCAGTTGAGGTTGATGGGGCTGAGGGTGAGACGACAGACAGGTTCAAAAAAATCTGTCAGCTGCTAAACTGTTCCCTGCCCACACGCCTCGGTGGCAGAGCGATGGGCTGTCTGCCTCCTGGTGAAACGGAGTCTCAGGAGAGTGGCACAGGGTTGGGGGTGGCAGTGTCCTTTCCCTTCTGGGCGAAGGGCACCATTTCCTGACTCGTCTCTGAGCTTGACACCCTGGCATCTGGTCCCACCTCTGCCCTGGTGTGACCTTGAGAACCTGCTCAGCCTCCCCTCACTTGCAGGATGTAAATAAGAGGACCCCCCCCTCCAGGTAATGCAGTGCTTAGAACTGGCTAGGTCAGGACGCTCTCTGGACATATAGGTGCTGGCCGTGTGGCACCTGCTGTAATTCCCATGACTGCCCTATGAGGTCAGAGTTCTCCACCTCCCTCAACATCCAGTCCCCCCCAGAGTGCCAGGGTCTGGCTGGAAGGAGGCAGGTGAGGCCACTGGCCTCATGGTGCTTCCCCTCCAGGCGAGAGGCTGAGACTCAAGGAAGTGGAGTGACTCTCCCGGGCTCACCTGGCTGCAAATTGCAAAGCCCTCCCCACCACGCTCTGGCACGCTGCTGTGAGCGACTGTGAGATTTTGTCCCAAGGCAGGCTTAGATTGCAAGGCCAGTCTGCACAAAGGTGTTTATTCCTCTTCCTGAGACTTTGTTACAGTTCCGGTGACTGCCCCTCCATGGGCTCCTTGATCAGGGGTGCAGAGGTCCAAACAGCCAGACTTCCCTGGGGGACGGTTACCTCTGTCCCTGCTAGCACTTGGCTTCCCCACTCAATTATAGGTTTTGCCCGCAGCTCGCCTACAGTGTTTACAACCTCGCCTCTGACTCCAACTGTACCCTCTGCACAGAAAATAACATAAAAGCAAAAACATTTAAGAGACCGTTGCAAGGTTTGAAAGACGTGGTTGTTATGAAATGATTTCTCCATAGAATTGCTCATGCCGGCGTCTCGGACTTTGTGTCCATGTAAGAGAGTTGTTCCCACCCCATTCTCGGGTGCTCTTGTGCAGGTTGGCTGCCTTCACCCCTCCCTCCAGCTGGGCTGCCTGACCTTCAGGGAGACTTGCCTTTGTATGTCTGTAGAGGCAGGAGGATCGCAGATGTGATGGGCTCGGTTTCCCCGAGACTTCCTTGGTGGGACCCGCAGAGACCAGAGGAAGTGAGGAGGGCCAGGAAGTTCTCAGTTTCTCCTCCGTGAAATGGGGGGACTCGAGCACCTCACTCCCTGGGGGCTGCTGGGAGAAGGCCCAGCCCAGCCCTGGCACGTGGCGGGCACTCAATAAATGTCATGCTCATCATTACGCTCTTGTGAGTCAGCAGTACAAGGCTCACTGGGCCATGTGTGAAGTCCCCAGCTTTCCTGTGAAGGAGGCTCAGCTAGTGTCTGTGAAGCTGCTGTTTAATAATCATTGCTACTGATTGGGGACATTTCCTGGGCATTTCATACACATTATCTCACAAGATATTGGACGAGGAAGTAAAGACTCAGAAAGATAAAGCAACTTTCTCAAGGGACAGAGCTGAGATTGAACCTAGGGCTCTCAGACCCCCAAACCAGTTTCCTTAATTGCTCCTGACTCCAGAACAGGGGTTCTCAACTGGGGAGATGGGGCTCCATGAACCCCCCAAATCTGCATGGAAAATATGGTATGTTACATTTTTCTTGAGAAAGTTCCAAGGCTTTTTAATCAAGAGTATGATTTTTTTGGGTAATATTCATGAAATGTCTAAAGAAACAGTTTCTGCTTTCGATAATGTCAAAGGCTGGCTTTGGTGTATCACCCTAACAGGTTAAAGGTGTGCCTCAAACGTCCCCAATTCTCTCCCTGGTGTCAGGTCACTTTTTTGGACTGTTTGTTTCATCATGAACCTGATCTCACAAAGACAAGTGGAAACGTGCAAACCAAGAAGATGGCCAAGGCTGGCCCTCCAGTTTGGCCCCCCCACACTCGCTCTCATCAGCCGTCAGATGCAGCAGCACTGGGCGCTGGGTGTGGGGGTGGCGGGTGAGCCCCGCTTCTAATCCCAGGCTCCCTTCTCAGAATCTTCCCCGGGGAAGAATGGAAAGGAAACGAGAGCCAGAGCCGGCCAGGGGTGTGTTTGGAGAGGATGGTGGGCTCAGCACTGACAGTGCGACAGTGTGCTCCTAAACGGTTAATGGAATCCCGAGATCGTGGAGGGGCTGGTCATGAAGGAAGAAGAGAAACAGGAGAGAGAGCGATGTTGGCAATGGCTTGGGATTTATTTATTGTACTCGCTGTTGATGAAGCCTGCTCTGCAGCAGGCGCGGGCTGTAAATACACAGGCTGATTCATTAGTTTCTGACCATCTGCTTCCCGGGTCGGGGCGGGGGTGGGGGGCCAGCGGGCCCTGCAGGTTAGGACAGCACGGCTGGCAGCCAGGTTGGAGCCCCCGTCCCCTGGCAGAGCCAGCTGTGTCAGTCTTCCTGATGACAGACAGGCTGGGAGAAGCTGGGGGCTGTGAGGGATCCAGCGTTCCCCCTTCTCGCCCCCGCCCCTCTGTGGGGCCCACCAGGAGGCTGGGCGGGGTGAGGGAAGGTAAGGCAGGGGACGAAGAAGGACCAGGGAAAAATGATGAGGTGTGGGTGCCACATAGCAGTTGGGGCTTGATGGGAATGATATCAACACTCAATATGAGATATATTAATATTAACCTAATTATTATTATATTAAAAGCTAATACGACAATAATAACTACAATTTAGTGAGCGGTTACTGAAATCCAGCCCATCTATGAAAGCTTTACTGCACTGTCCCAGATAAGCACACTAACAACCCCACGATGGATGACGAGGGAACTGGCTTCAAATACTGAGTCAGGCATGGAGGGCTGCCTGGAAGAGGTGCATGAAAGAGGGCTCTGAAAACCGGAAGGAGGGAGAGTGGCTGCAGGAACACAAGCCCAGAGGTGAAAGGGGACAGGCAGCCAGGGAACAGGCACAGCCTTCAGGGCTGTGTTGCTACAGAGCTTTCCAGGTGGACAAAGAAGAATGACGCCACCTGGTGCCAGTGTGCTGAGAAATTATACTTATGGAGGAGGGTCCTAGAAAGAGCTTCTACGGAAATCATCAAACACTCACAATTCAGTCCCGCCCCTCTGAGCCATCCTTTCCACCCTGACCCTCTTTTGCTTACTTGGAATGAGGCATGTATTAGTTTGCTAGGGCCTGGCTGGCTTAAACAACAGAAATGAGTTTTCTCAGGTTCTGGAGGCTTGCAGTCCAACATTAAGGTTTGTTTGACCTTTAAGATCAAAGCAGGGTTGGTTTCTCCTGAGGCCTCTTCTCGGCTTGCAGATGACCCAGGAGCACCTGCATGCTGCCTCTTCACGTGGTCTTTTCTCCGGGCACAGGTACCTCTGATGTGTCTCTGTGTGTCCAGATTCCCTCTTCTTATAAGGACACCAGTCAGATTGGATCAGGGCCCACCGTAAGGGCCCCGTGTTAATTTGATAACCTCTTTAAAGGCTCTATCTCCAAATACAGTCACATTCTGAGGAACTGGGGTTAGGGCTTCCACCTGTGGATTTTGAGGGAGACACAATTTAGCCCTTGACAAGGTGCCAGGGGCAGTAGGAAAAGGAAGAACTGGGGCGGAGGAAAGAAGGCAATGGCTGGGTGTGGGGACAAAAGGGGAAGACGCTGACCTGCTTGCAAACTGTATCCTCCTGCCCCTGATGTCCGGGTGTGAACTCTGGGGCATCTGTCACTGCTCTCCGCCCCAAACGGTACAACCAGAGTCCATTCTGCCTGTGGGCTCAGCGCTCCTTGCCCTGTGTGGGCCGGCCAAATGATGGGGAGGGGGTGCGCCCTCACAGGCAGACTGCCTCCCCCAGCCCAGTTGAGGCCTTGCCTCCATAGGCCATTGAGCCACCCCCACGGGGCCTCTCAGCCTCCCCCTGCCCCATTCAGGGCGACAGCCCAAGGCCACCTAGCTGGTGCCTGAGGAAGCACAGGCCTCCAGGAGCTGAACCTGTCCCCGTCCTGCTGTGTTGCATGTGAGGACACAAGCGTTTCAGGACACCCCTGAGCTTGTCCAGGACAGGAGCAGGCTCATCCCCCAAAACACTGCCCATTCTCAAGGAGGCCTGGGTCAGTCCTGCTCTGCACTGGGCCTCAGTTTCCCCATCTGCTCAATGAGGGGTTGGACTCAATAGTGCACCCCTTCCACCCCGGGGTTTGCAGGTCCCATGAATCAGCATGGCTGGCCAGGGCGGGTGGACAGTGGCAGCACAGGGGGCACCAAGCACAGAGCTATTTTGGTCAAGGAGGTCTTTGTGGAACCTGCCTCAGTAAACCCCAGGGCTAGCATGCCCACCGAGGAACCCTGGGTGGCCTGAGAACTCATCCTTCTCTAAAGGGGATCAAAAGTGATAGCCTGAGGCCACTGCAGTGATGGGGGTGCCGGCTCTGCCCTTCAGGAGGCAGCGCCCCACTCCCCCATGGGAGCTGAATGGCTCACTAGAGTGAGAGGCTTTAACACAGATCCAAGCCATTTGTCACAGAGCAAACGAGAAAACTGAAATATTCATCAAAAAGGGCTGCAAGTGGTCTGGCCACTGTGCGGTTCTTAGTGACAGTTGTTTTGTTTTTTTAAAATTAATACATTTTATTTGTTAGAGCAGATTTAGGTTTACAGAAAAGTATAGAAGACAGTATAGAAAGTTCCTAACACCCGGTATCTTGTACGCAGCTTCCCCTCCCGTGAACATCTCGCGTTAGTTGGGACATTTGTTACAGTTGAGGACCCAACACTGACTGATACATTATTAACTAAAGCCCACAGTTGACATTGGGGTTCACTGCTGGTGCTGTGCATTCTGTGGGTTTGGACAAATGCATAATGTCACATGTCCACCACGACAGTGTCATACAGAATCGCTTTCCTGCCCTAAAACTCCCGTGCCCCACCTATGCGTCCCTCTGATCCTGGTCAACCACTATGTTAGTGGCATTTTCTGACCTCCCCGGGTGAGTTCACACAGTAGACCAGACACGGGGAATGGCTTTGAGCTGCCATGGAAGGGAGCCACAGCTGGTACCTGCTGGGCCCAGGAGTGGGCTGCCAGCCTTCCGGAGGCAGAGTGGGAGGAGAGTAAGCGAGTAGGGGCCGTGCCCTACCTTTCTCAGCCAGTGTCCGCCTCTGGGCCTGCCGGGCACGTGCCAAGGACCTGGAAACGACTTGCCACAAAGATGCACCCCCTTGAGAGGAACCCATAAATACTCAGCATCCTTTCTGTGTGCCCAGGATGTGCATGTGTTAGACACATGCTGCGCCAGAGACAGCCGTGACTGCCATATTCTGACCCACAGCCCAGGGTATGGCTCCTAGCCCTTCCTGGCAGGGGCCTTGGGCAAGAGGCACCACCTTCCCGAGGCCAGGTTTCTTCCTCCGGGGCACGAAGATAATACTCCCATTCTGAGTTTGGAGGTGAGACATTAAACAGGAGAGGAACGGGATGGCCCTGTACATGAGATAGTGTGTCTGGCACTGAACTGCAGTTCAACAAATGTTTGCAATGAGTTTGACTTTTCTCACTGCCACCCCTGTTGCAGCTACCAATTGTAGTTTAAAGGGTCAGGAAGGCGTCTCATGTAGGATGTGTTGAAAGCGTCAAGAATGTGGGTAGGAGTTTTCGAGGCAGAGAGTGGAATGCCATTGCAAAGGCTCAGAGGTCCAGACAAGAGGGGCTTGGAGGACAGGGGCGCTTAGTGGGCTGAGCCTCAGGACGTGGGGGCCAGTGGCTCCAGGTGGAAGGAGGTCAGGGGCCAATGTGTTAAAGAGTCAGAACTTTATCCTCTATGTAAGGGGGAGCCATGGGGGACCTCGGAGCAGGTGACTACACCCACCCTTCTAGATTGTCTGTACTGAGAGTAGGAATAGTGTGCGTTTTCTTGGGCAGCCCATAGAGTTGCATGCCTTTAAGAGCTTTGGGGAAATGGGTACAGATTACCCACCCAGGAGATGCTCCCTGGTGCCTGGACGTGGGAAGAAACACAGGCTCTGTGACCTCCCGGCAGAGGCCTGGGCACGCGCGGGGGCCCCGCTGAGCAGCCAGCGCCCACCCTCGCCTCTCCTCTCCCCCTGCAGGAGAACCCCTACCTGTGCAGCAACGAGTGTGACGCCTCCAACCCAGACCTGGCGCACCCGCCGCGGCTCATGCTCGACAAGGAGGAGGAGGGGCTGGCCACGTACTGGCAGAGCGTCACGTGGAGCCGCTACCCGAGCCCGCTGGAAGCCAACATCACCCTCTCGTGGAACAAGAGTGTGGAGCTGACGGACGACGTGGTGGTGACCTTCGAATACGGCCGGCCCACGGTCATGGTCCTCGAGAAGTCCCTGGACAACGGGCGCACGTGGCAGCCCTACCAGTTCTACGCGGAGGACTGCGTGGAGGCCTTCGGCATGCCCGCGCGCCGCGCCCGCGACCTGGCGGCGTCCGGCGCCCACCGCGTGCTGTGCACCGAGGAGTACTCGCGCTGGGCGGGCTCCAAGAAGGAGAAGCACGTGCGCTTCGAGGTGCGGGACCGCTTCGCCATCTTCGCGGGCCCCGACATGCGCAACATGGACAACCTGTACACGCGGATGGAGAGCGCCAAGGGCCTCAAGGAGTTCTTCACCCTCACCGACCTGCGCATGCGGCTGCTGCGCCCCGCGCTGGGCGGCACCTACGTGCAGCGGGAGAACCTGTACAAGTACTTCTACGCCATCTCCAACATCGAGGTCGTCGGCAGGTAAGACCTGGGGGGCACCGGGATGTTACCTGGTTCCTCAGATGGTACCTGATTCCTGGGATGTTACCTGGTTCCTGAGATGGTATCTAGTTCCTGGAATGTTACCTGGTACCAAGGATGTTACTTGGTTCCTAGGACATTATCTTGTTCCCAGGACATTGCCTGGTTCTTGGGAAGGTACCTAGTATCCAGGATGTTACCTAGTTCCTGGGATGTTACCTGGTACCTGGGATATTACCTGGTTTCTGGAATGTTACTTGGTACCCAGGATGTTACCTAGTATCCAGGATGTTACCTGATACCTGGACTCTTACCTGGTACTCAGGATGTCACTTGGTTTCTGGGACATTACCTGATACCTGGGATGTTACCTGCTTCCTGGGATGTTACCTGGTGTTACGTCAAAGGAACTGCCTGTGATGGGCAGGGCTACACAGACAACATGCCTGGGTTTTTCCATGGAGGGATGTGAATGGTGGATGGTAAAGGTCCTATGTCGAGCCCAGGCCACTTCTGATGATGGGGTTGGGAGGTCTGGAGAGGATGAATGGAGCTGGGCAGTGTGGGCACGGCTTGGGCTAAAGCTGGGGCCTCAGAAGGTGCTCCGTAACTGTCCACTGACGCAACGAGTGGGTGCTTGTGTCTTGGAGTCCTCAAGACCACCCTCAGGCTCCATGATTTGCTAGAAGGACTCACAGAACCAAGCAAAGCTATTACACCAGCGATTACACTTTAAGATAATGAAAAGATACAGATTAAAATCAGCAACAGAAAAAGGTGCACATGCAGGCCCCAGGAGACACCAGTGCGAGCTCCCAGTTTCCTCTCCTGGTGCCGTCGTGCCGTCAGCACTTGGTTCTCCCAGCAACGATGTGTGACAACGTGTGTGGAGCAGTGCCAGCCAGGGAAGCTTGCCCAAGCCTGGCATCCAGGGTTTTTATTGGGAATTGATCATGTAGGCATGGCTGACTGGCCCCGCAGTTAACCTTCGTCTCCAGTCCCTTGACCCAGAGGTCAAGCTGATACTATGTGGCCCAAGGCCCCAGGTAAACAAAGACACTCTTACCAGGGAAAAGGAGCCAGTCAAGGGCCAAACTTTTCTTTACAAAATACAGAGTGTGGGCAACCCAGACTTGAGGGGTTCATCCTTTATTCACAGCTTTGGAGAGAATGTGTTTGGAGGACACATGGGGGGGAGGTACAGACCTCCGTCGGAGGTAAAAGCAGCCTTTGATTGCCAGGAACTGTTTACATTGTGCATGATTAAGTGGTGCCGGATAACGTGCTGGTGTGTCCGGGCCAGGACTTTATCTCAGAACCAACTTGGTCTGCACTCAGGAGAGAGGCATGGAGGCCCCATCTCTGGGTACCAAGGGGCAGCAGTGTGGAATGCAGAACCCCATGCCAGACCTGCTAAATCATGAACTCCAGGAGTGGGCCCAGCAATCTGGGTTTTTCACAAGCCCCCGGGGGTTCTGGTGCACCCTCGAGTCTGAGAACTGCTGGTGTGTATGGACCCTTGAGCCAGAAGGCCTGGGTTGGATCCCTGGGTCTGCCATTCACTGGCTGTGAGACGCTGGAGAAGGGCCACTCTGTGCCTCAGTTTCCCCGTAGAATGGGGATAACAAGCATGCTTCTCTCATTGAGTCGTGGTGAGAGTTAAATGAGTTAAAGTTGATGGAACTTTCGGAACCATTATGTGCCTCACACATAATGCATGCTAAAAAATTTTTATTTTGTTTGTTGAATAAAATCAACAGTGATCAAAATAATGGTGTCAGAGAGCTGGGGCAGGCAGAGGAAGGCCTAAATTGAGACCCAGTGGTACTGGGACAGATCAGGGCAGAAGCATGGCTCAGGCCAGTGCGGGCAGGGCTGCCCCAGAACCCAGCTGGGACAATATACCTGGCATCATTCCACGGCAGGCTCTGAAGGCTGCCCAAGTGTGTAATCACTGATAAGTGGAACAGGCAATTTGCCACGTGGTGTGTATAGTATAATCCCGTTTTTGTAAAACGTACAATATGCCTGTACGCATCATTTCTGTCTCCTGAGTAGACAATGGAAAGCTGTCCGGCAGGCACAGGAAGACCTCACGGATCCGGGGAAAGGCTGGAAGCGACCGCTGTGGTTCCACCTGCCGAGTGGGGCTGGGCAGGGGCTGTGTGGGGCTTGTGTTTCAGCTTGTGTTTGCACTTTATTTTGCTTTGACTGTGTGTGGATTCCAGGTGGGCCAAGGGAAGGTGCGGTCAGGTTCAAGGCCGGCAGGTGGGCGTGAGGCAGCTGCACAGGCAGGGGCCTGTGGTTCTGACACCCTGACCTCTAACATCTCTGCCCCCCCCCCCCCCGAGCTGGATATTTTACATCAGAAATGTTCTGGAAACCTGCTGTGGATACCGGGGGTCACGGATCAAGCTCTGTGTCCATTTCTCGGGTCCGTGTCCAGCTTTGGGTCTCTGCTCATCTCGGTGACCTCTGCCTGCCCTCGGGATGCAATGATCTGCTTTGTTTAAGACCCTCTTCACCCACAGTCCCCCAGGCTTAGCAGCTTGGAGGTGGGAACCAGATCCCCATGCCTTTTGGGGGTTGTGGCCCCTTTCCTGACCTGCCTTGGGCTGGTACAGGGGTACCCCCCTCTTCAGGAGTCTGGTCAAGGGCCCACCTGCCACTTTATTAGGTGGCTCAGGCAGGGTGCTGATGTCTGGGCAGGTTGCAGGGTCCAGACTAGAGGGTAACAGTCAGGGCCTGTGGTGCCCCCGTAAGCCCTAGGAAGTGAAGGTCGTCTCTCTTGTTGGAGGGACGCTGAGATGCAGAAGTGGGGCTGAGCGTACGCAAGAGAGTCCAGAGGGGCAAGAAAGGGCCTCAGTCCTTCAGCCCCATTCAAATTAAGAGCACCCTGCTCGTGCTGGGTGACCTGGGGGCTGGGCGAGCTGGGTGCCAGCCCTGCCCCTCAGCACCCCTCTCTGTGCCTTGGTTTGTAACATGAGGACCAGGGCCTCTAGAGCCCACATCTCCCTGGCAAGGTGGCAGGGTGGTCCCTGCCCGGCGGCTCCCAGCTCCCCTTGGCACCCAGCCTCTGCGGGCGGCAGGCATTAGCCATAGTGGTGGCGAAAGTACGGTAATCAATTCACAGATAGAGTAAGTACTCTTCAGGTGGCTGGTTGGCAGGAAAGCAGCAGCTTGGCTTATCGATTAATTAGGTCTGGTTAGACGGTTCAGCAAAGGGCTGTGACTTCCTCTGCTTTTCCCTTTTAAATTCCTGGTGGGAAAGGTCCGCTGGGCCAGGGAGCCAGAGAGGCCCAGAGAGATAGGATGAAGTGCCAAACGCAGACATAGGGCCTGCTCGGATGATGCCCTTGATATTCCTGAGTGGGTATCAGGGGGTACTCAGGTTCTGGGATCCTTCAGACATTCATGACCCCGAGTTATCGGTGCCTCCCTGTGGCCTGCTAACAATAGCAGCTGACATTTATTAAGCATCTGCTACAGGCTCATTTCCTATTGAGCACTGAGCTAAGGGCTTCATGTACATTTTCTTATGTAATCAATAGTCATTCAATTCCCCCATGGTTCCTGAATCCCCAAGACCCCACAAGCTGAGGATATGGCATTGAGCAAGCCGGACCTGATTCCTGCCCCATGGAGCTTTCCCCACGGGGATAGTGTTCCCCTCCACCTCGTGTTTCCAGATGGGGAAGCTGAGGTCAGGGTGTGTAAGGAGGTCACACAGCTAAGCTACACACCAGATCACAAGACCCAACCCACGCATGTCCAAGCTGAAGTCCATCTCTATATGGTACCATGTCACCCGCTTCCCTTTCGAGTCCAAAGGTCTTTGATACTATAGCTGTTCCCAGCCCTGTCACTAATGTCAGCTATTTCCAACTTCAAGGGGGACCCAGCTGGGATGGGGAGGCAGAAGACAGAGGGCAGAGGCACCTGGCTCTAGGGGGGAGGGGGGAGCTGGAGAAGCCCAGAGCTCTGGGTAACGAGGAACTAGTACAAATCAGGGGTGAGTACAAATCAAGGGTTGCATCCTTGCCGCCTTTTTGCCAAGCAGCAGGATGGAGCCCTTGGAGAGAGAGGAGACCTGCTAGGTCCCAGAGGCCCATGGGCCTGGGCGGGCATATCTGACCCGGGCTGGCCGAGCCGGCCACTTCCCCAGATTCTGCTGGGGTCCAGCGCCTCTTCCGAGTGGGTGGCTCCTCCGACCCTGCCTGGGTTTCTCTTTCCTTGACCCCGCCCCCTTCCTTGACTTCTTGTCTTCTTCCCTAAACATCCTGTTCCTATTGGTCACCCGTAACTGGAGATGGACAGAACTTGGGACAAGAATAGAAACCGCAGGAGGGAAGAAGACCTTGGCTTTGTGCACATGTGTGGAGGGCAGGAGGGGGGAATCAGAGAGGAGATGCCTTCTCACTTACTGTATGTGCCCAGCCCTCCTCCTAGTCTCCTCCTCAGCCGTTTGACAGGGAAAACGGGCAAGAAGGGAGCGTGCGATATTATTCTGCCTGTACTGATTCCTCTGTGATCCCCTCTCGAGGTTGGAGAGGGCAGGGCTTCCTCCGTCAGTAATATTAACTGTCATTTACTCAACAATTCTTATGGGCTAAATGGCATTCTAAGTCCTCTTTGTGTGTTTCCTCATTGAGTCCTGCCCTGTGACAATCATTGTCCCCAGTACACAGATGAGGAAACTGAGGCTTAGAGGTTAAGAAAAGGGTGGATGTATCCATTAGGATGGCTATTGTCAGAAAAACAGAAGATAAAAGGTGTTGGCGAGGATGTGGAGAAATTGGAACCCTTGTGCCCTGTAGTGGGAATGTAAAGTGGTACAGCCCCTGTGGAAAGGCGTTTGTTAGCTCCTCAAAAACAAAATACAGCATTACTATATGATCCAGTGATTCCTTTCCTGGGTATGTACCCCAAAGACCTGAACGCAGGGACTTGAGCAAAGGTTTGCACACCCATGTTCCCAGCAGCTTTACTCACTGTAGCCAAAGGCAGAAGCCACCCAAGTGTCCATCAATGGATGACAACTAGACCAAACGTGGTCCATCCACACCACGGAATATTATTCAGCCCTAACAAGGCAGGAAAATCCTGCTATAACATGGATGGACCTTGAAGACATGCGGAGTGAAATAAGGCAGTCACAAAAGGACAGATACTCTGTGATCCCACCAGTATGAAATACCTAAGAGTAATCAAATTCATTCCTTGGCTATAGAGACAGAAAGTATTAGGTTGGTGCAAAAGTGATCGTGATTTAAAAGGTTAAAAATAACGGCAAAAACCGCAATTACTTTTGCACCAACCTTACCAGGGCCTGGGGGGCAGGGAGAATAGAGAGCTGTTGTTTAGTGGGTATGAAAGCTTCTGTTTGGGATCATGTAAAAGCTCTGGACATGGGTAATTATGGTGGGTGTACAATAACGTGAATATACTTAATGTCACTGAACTATACCCTTAAAATGGTAAATAGTAAGACTTATGCTATGTGCATTTTATTACAATTTAAAAAAAAGAAAGAAGAAATAGATGGGTAGATGGTTTCCATGTCAGACTGTCCAGGTGTAAATCCTGGCTCAGGTGTGACCCTGGGCAAGTCACTTAACCTGTCTTTGGCTCCTTTCCTACCGTGTTTCCCTGAAAATAAGACCTAGCCAGACAATCAGCTCTAATGCATCTTTTGGAGCAAAAATTAATATAAGACCCAGTCTTATAGTAAAATAAGACCAGATATTATTTTATATTATATTATACTATACTATATTATATTATGTTATGTTATGTTAAAGTATATTATATTATATTAAAGACCCAGTCTTATAGTAAAGTAAGACTGTGTCTTATATTAATTTTTGCTCCAAAAGACGCATTAGAGCTGATTGTCCAGCTAGGTCTTCTTTTGAGGGAAACACGGTAGCTCCAACAAAATTGAGATGATAACCATGGATTTAAATGAGATAATCCACAAAGAGTGTTGGGAGCTGTGGCTGGGCCTTCGTAAGCATGCAGCAAGCACTAGTGTCACCATTGAGTCAATAAAACACCAGGATCGCAGGGTCCATCCTGGAGGTCCTTCTATCAGCCTTTTAGAATCCTGGGCTCCCCGAGATCTGTGCTAAGTGTTGTGTGTGGTGTGAGTAGTCGGTCGGGGGTGGCGGTGAAGGCAGGGAGGGAAGGGCCAGTTTTCATTCCATTCCTAAAGGGGGCCCATGATCTCAAAACATTTGGGGTCAGTTTTGCGATCTGCTTTTTATTTTTTCAACCCAACATGTATGAGCCGAGCTTGTTGGGGACAGAGTTTTCATTAGGTGCAGCTCACAACCCATTAACCGTCAAGCTTGCTGAACCATTGCTCCCCACCAAAGAGCAGACGTGCTCAATGACAAACAATGCTGTCATCTGCTGAGAAATGGAGGTGGGGAGGGCAGAGCTGTGCTGAGGTGGAGGGGATCTGCTGCCCAGTGTGCCCCAGGGTGCCTCACCCAGGAGGTGTTGCCCTACCCTTCAAGGGAGGGGGCAGGAGGCGGGTCCTGGGTTGGCCAGGTCCCAGATGTGGGGAGCCCTGCTGGTGAGTGGAGATGGTACTAATAGTAGTGCTTTCCCCACGGTGCAGGGGAGAGTCTGTGCCCCCGTTTCTCTTGCTGAGTGAGAAGGATTTCCCTCTGAGAGTTTTCTCACTATTGCATGAATTCATTCAAAAGTATTTTTAGTAATAGGCACTTGTATTAGTTTCCTAGGGCTGCCATAGCAAAGTCCCATAAACTAGGTGGGCTTGAAACAGCCCAAGTTGATTTTCTTACAGTTCTGGAGGCTTGGAGTCTGACCTCACGGCGTGGGCTGGGCTGTGCTCGCTCTGAAGCTTGGAGCGAGTCTCCATTCCATGCCTCTCCCAGCTCCTGGCGGTGCCCGGGGGGCGTGGCATTCCATGGCAGTAGACCATCAGCCATCTCTGCTTCTGGCTTCTCCTGGCGGTCTTCTCTCTGTTCTTCTGTCTCTGTTTGGTCTTTTCTTGAAAAGACAGCGGTCATTGGATTAGGGCCTGTCCTACCAAGGCAGGACCTCATCTTTACTTTTATCTTAGTCACATTTGCAAAGACCTCCTTCCATGCAAAGTCAGTGTTGTGCGGGGAGTCATGCGGGAAACCCTGCTCGTCCCCTCTGACTGGGTACCTTGGCCCCACCCCTAATCGAGCTGAAAGGAGTCGCATGAAGTCCTGGAGGGACACAGGTCACGCTTTCCCAGACTTCTCCTTTAGGCTTCTCGTGAATTGCTGTTCCGGACGCAACTGTTTCCAAAGTTCCAACAACAGTGCATTGGGTTGTCGGTCTATTATTTCCCTATCAACCCCTGCTGCCACGAGATCACGCCACATCTGTGCGTGTGTTACTCTCTGAGGCCCGCGACCTTGCCCCTTTACTTTTGATTTGGGTTTCCAAGTTTCAACTGCGCAGACGTCCTGTCTTAACTTCCTTTGCCTCCGGCTTTCAACATCCCCTAGGGTGGCCATTGCAGTTGTAACTTCATGGATCCGTCGCCTACATAGGGTGTAAGAATAGCAACCAAGGATCCAAAAGCACTCACAGATGCAGTATCCAAAACCAGATCTCTCATGCTGGCAGTAAAAAGCTCGTCATCTGGGCCCTGCATGTTGAGGTTAAAAATAGCATGTCTCATACCCATTTCACGGATTATTTGCATAAGTTCTGTATATGACTGCCATTGACTCACAGTGTCTGGCAGCTCGCCAGCCTGTTCCCATACGGTGCGTACCGCAGCCGTGAGCCACGCCATTAGAGAATGGTTGCCCTGGTTGTTGGCCAACCTATGGCAGTTTTGTAACCTTTGTCGCAGGGACGGATGCACTGTCACGAAGGCTAGCTTTTCCATCTCGCCTGGGGAGCAGAGAATGCTGTCTGCTCCCTCATCCCATAAACGTAATAGCCAAGCCGAGACTGGCTCTCCAGGGCGCTGTCTGTACTGCCTCCCTAGCTCCTGCAACTCAGTGGGAGTGTAAGGGGTGTAGGTTGTGAACTCAGTCACAGCTGGGTTGCCTGCAGCAACGTCCCTGGGGCCCAAATGTTGCTCACGTTTTACCCTTTGCTCCAAGATTGGCTGGGCTTGGGGGTTGGGAGCTACATTGTCTCCACTCGCTTCCTCCGCCTCTGCCTCAGAGTCTTCACTGTGGGGCCCCTCTTCCAACAGGCGGACCCGAGCTTCCAGCGCCTCCAACGGGGACACTTGGTCTGGCACCTGGGCCATTTCATTAAGTGCACTTTCCGTGTTGCGACTCAAGGCCGTGAGGAACATCCAGCCCACACGGCCGGCTGTAGCCTTCGCCTCCTCCGGCAACCGCTCAGCCAGAGCCTGCAGGGCCCTCTCCACACTGGCCAGAGAGCCGTCCATGTGCTCCCACCCCTCCTTGGGGGTCCAACTCCTGAGAACAGTGGCCACCGAACACCATATATTGTGTGGGGGCCACACGTCCTTCTGCCCAGAGTCAGACTCCATTCCTACCTGGCCGGAATCTTGCTCACTGTGCCAGGTGTCTGAGTGGGTGGAGGCCTCAGTGCAAGATGTCCGCAAGCCTCGGACCCTACAGCAGCAGCACATAACTAAAAGGAAGGTGACGCCTTCTATGGCCAGGAGGGAGGTGTACCATCGGGAGGTTCGAGTCTTCCAGGCAGACCGCACCTCCCATTCGTGGCGCAACTATTCTCGGGCCTCCCGAAGCTGGGCTCTCACACGCACAAACCGCTCCACCATGCTTCGGTAGGTTTTGGCCGGCACATACCCTGCACACTGCACCATTTGTCTTGCGGGGCGGCCTGCAGGGTCTCAGCTCCCGCTCCCCACATAAGAACGCAGGATATGGTGAGGCCAAAAAGGAACACCCACTGAGCCATAGGTAGGGGAGTCATACCACTATATTCTCTCCAGTGGCTGGGCGAGACACACGCAGTAGTAGCCACACGATCCACAGTCTGCCATTCACTTCTCTGCCTGCCAACCAACCACCCAATCAACGCAGCCCCGCAGTTACATCAGTAGCCAATTGGCTAACCAGTTACAGCTGATGGCCAACCAATCACAGCTGATGGCCATTCACTACCTGAGCCAGCACCTCCCCACGCGAGGCCGAGAGCCTGGAAACTGCTCTCTGGGACTCTGTTCCCACAGTCAGTCACAGGACCAGGAGTTAGAACTTCAATGTATCTTTTCGGGAGACACAATTCAACCCCTACTAAGCACCTACTATGTGCCCGACACAGCTAGGTGCTACCACATCCAAAAGCCTCCTGGGGAGATAGGAACAAACCTATAGGAATAAACAAATGACTAAAAGTATCAGGGAGGAAGCCCACCAAGGGGAACTGGAGGGGGTGCTGGGAGGACCAACCGACACTGGGACCCAGGTGGTCCGGGAAGGTCCTTGGAGGATGCAGCTGTGAAGGTGAAACCTGAAGGGTGAATGGGAGCAGGCGTGTTGCATTCTGGGCAGGGGAACAGCAGGTATAAAGGCCCTGGGATCAACACCCGTGGGTCCCTCTAAGAACTTAACGTGGCTGACCTGGGTGTGGTGTGCAGACAAAGCAGAGTGGTCGGCCCGCGGCCAAGGGCGGGAGCTGACTTTAATCTACGTCCAGGGACAGTCACGGCAGGATTTTAGGCAGGGAAGTGACATGGTCTGATTTCTGATGCTTGGAAATTGGAGTTGGGAGGGTTCTTCCAGGACCAGCAAGGCCTGGACGGGGTTCTGGTGGTGGTCACCTGGGGACGGCCTTAGGCAGGAGGGTTGGCAGAGTGGCTGGTGGGCAGGGAGCAGGCGGCATCCAGGGGACTCCCAGGGTTCTGGCTTGAGACACTGGATGGATGGAGATTTTCCCTGGTCACATGGGGACAACCGTGGGGAAAGAAGTTTCTGGAAGACTTATTTTTTTTACATTTAAAAATGTTATATATTATCCTACAGTAAAATTGACCGTCAGGGGTGTAATTCTGTGAAGTTTAACAAAGTGTAGGTTCATATAACCATTGCTACACAGACACAGAACAGTTTCATCTCCCGTAAAACTCCCTCCCTAACCCCAGCTCCCAGGCGACCACCTCTCTGCTCTCTGTCACTACAGTTTTGTCTTTTTGAAAATGTCCCATAAATGGAGTCGTCGAGCCGATAAGTGTGTAGACTGGCTTCTTTCACTCACTGAGCGCCTCTGAGGTTCGGCATTTTGTTGCCCGTCCAGCGCCGTCCTTTTCATCCCTGAGTGGTGACCCATGTGTGGCTGGTGTGCCCAGGTGTGTGTCCATTCATCAGAGGGAATTTCAGTTGCTTCCAGTTTGGGGCACTTACGAATAGAGCTGCTGTGAACATTTGTGTTAAGGTTTTGGGGTGAAATAAGCTCTCTTTTCTCCTGAGTAAATACCTGGGTGTGGGATGCAGGGGCCACATGAAAGTGTGTTTAACTTTGTAAGAAACTGCAGAACCGTTTTCTAGAGCGGCTGTCCGCTGGAGGAAGAAGGAGTTATTTTGTACCTGTTGTTCTGATGCGCTTGAGGCATTGGGGCATTTGGACATCTAAGTCCAAAGTGCAGGAGAGACTGGGCACCAGGGATTCCTGGGCTTGGAGATGACCCTTAATGCCACGGGAGTGTGGGAGACCCCCTGAGAAGGAGGGGAGATGGAGGCCGCACTGAGCCCTGGATGGAGCCGGAGAAGTGGGATTGTGACTGCAGGACACAGAGGAGCAGCCAGTGAGGGGAGAAAAGCCAGGACAGTGCCCCAAAGCCAAGCGGAAGGAGTATGTCCAGGGGCAGCGGGCACCTGTGTTCCGGGGGAGCGGGCATCTGTGTCCAGGGGCAGCGGGCACCTCTGTCCAGGGGAAGTGGGCCCTGTGTCCGATACTGCTGGGGGGTCCAGACAGAGGAGGGCAAGGCAGGGCCATGCACTTAGCTACGTGGAGTTCAAAGGCGACCTCCTCAAGGGCCGATTTGGGAGAGTCAGGGACGAAGGCGGTCTTGGGGTGGATTCCAGGGTGAATGCAAAACAAAATTTTAAAGAATAACGGGTGAGAAAGAGGGGGCATAGATAAGGCTTTTAGGAAGTTTGACTCTAAAAGGGAGCAGGGACACCAGGCATGAGATGGTGGGGCGTGTAGGGGGAGAAGAGGATTCTTCCTGAAAAGGAGGAGGCACCACAGCACCGGAATAATCTGGAAGGACTGAGATGTAGAGAGCAGAAAGTGCTGGACGGAGCCGTCAGGGTGGGATGGAGCGTGTGAGAGGACGGAGGGCGACCTCCCCGATGTGTAAGGAGAACAGAACAGATTTAATCTGTAGGTCAGAAACTCTACTTCTCAGGACTCCCCCCCCCCCATCAGTCCTGGCTCCAAGAGGTCTCTCTGTAATGAGTCAGTAGCCCCAAGTCTTGGTGTCAAAAAGAAGCCTGCGTTTGAATTCTGATTCTTTCATTTGCTAGCTTACGGCCCAGAGCAAGTCTCTTCAAGTTCCCCAGCCTCAGTTTCCCCACCTGTAAAATGGGGTCCCATTATGAGGACTGCCTGAGAACTTGCAGGTCAGCTCAAGGCCCGACATACAGTAAGTAGGTGCTCAGGAGATGGGAGCCCTTGTTACTTGTGAGGAGTCGGCATTGAGGCACCTGAACACACACACCATTTCCGGGGGTGTGACTGCCCACGTGGACCACAGGCTTTGCCTCCCACCTCCCTCGGCAGCCTCCCTGAGTCCTCACAGACCAGCTATCCTGACGGTGGGTCCCTCTGACTTGCCTTTGGTTTGCCCCTTCTGCCTGGTACAACCCAGCCTTGCTGTCTGGCAAACCCCTCGTTCCCCAGGGCTTGGCGCAGACAGCCCCTCTCAGGGGCTCCCGAAGGCTGGACACCTGGGCAGCCATACCACTGTCCCCTTCTGTGGCCTTCAAGGAGAGTAACACTGACAGTTGCGTTGTGATGGTTACGGTAGCCACATACGTACACGTCTGACCCCACCCCCACCTCACCCCAGGCTCTGAGCTCTGAGCCAGCAGGGTCTGGGTCTGGCTTGTTCGCCCTGTAGAGCCAGCACCAGGAACCAGGTGGGCAGGCTGTGTATTTCTTGAATTCGTTCACTCATTCATTCATGAACAAATGAACTTACATGAATGAATGAGTCTTAACTGCTAGTAAGGGGCTAGACTGTAGGAGCTGGGAGGCAGGGAGGAAAAATCAGCCAGGCTTGCTAACACCCACGCCCACTGCTGCCCACGCTTCCACCGTCACACCCAGCAACTCCTCACGTTTTCCCTGGCCCATCACCTGGGCCCATCACCTGGGCCCGTCATCTGGGCCTGTCACCTGGGCCCGTCACCTAGGCCTGGCCCTTCCCTCAAGGGTGTTGGGACCTCCCACAGGGGAAGAAGTGATTCTGCTTAAGTTAGTCAGCCTGGTCACACCTGTCATGTCACACCGGAGCCACATTCCAAGCCCACCAGCCCCCGCACCCCCAATCAGGCTCTCTCCTGTTCACTGGGAAGCCGCCTCTGGCTTTGTAATGGGTAATAGGATTTATCAATAGACTGGAGGAGGTGATGTATGTTAAAGCACTTAATATAAAAGGACTTCGCACAGCAGCCCAAATCTGATTTGGCCAATGAACTCAATTGCCGGCCTGATTACGTGCCGGGAGGAGCCCCAGCCAGCATTTTTCCACATTACCCTGGAAAAGCCAGGTCGCATCAGGCCTCCCAGACCCTGCCCCCTAACAGCTCTGCTCTTAGTGCCCCCATCTCGGGAAAGCAGGCCTTGCTTGCTGGTTCAAGTTCTCCGGCACCCACGTGGAATGCCCATCTCTTCCCTCTAATACCCAGCCCTGCCACCATGCCACTAATTAGCTGGAAGTCCATTTTTATTACGAGGTTCCCCTTACCGTGATCCCCAGCTGTGTTCCTTTGGCCCTTTGTCACCTCTTGATCCAGCCAGGCTTTTCTCCTGACCATTGCTTGGTTCTCTGACTGCTGCCGGTATCTCCACACGGCTGTGCCCCAGCCAAGGACACAGTCTCTCCATTAACCCCCCAGAGAAGCTCTCGGACCCTCAGGCCATGGTGTTCTATCATAACTTGCCTCAGGCCTGGAGACAGTGGATGGGAATTATCCCAGAGGGTGGCCATTAGCCAGCACTGACCTTGAGATCCAGCCAATGGCTGCGGCCACCGTTGGACTGGCAGTGGAAGCCCCTACGCCACCTCTCCCTGCAGCCCTCAGCCCCCTCCTTTGCCACATCCTTCCTCCTTGGAGCCCAAGCCCCCAACCCCAGGTGCACAAGCCCCTCCAGGAAGGAGGTGCTGTTAGTGACCTCACCCCTCTCCCTCATCCTGCAGAGCATATCCATACTCGTGTGCAAACGTGTCCAGACCAGCGTAGGTTTGGGGTTTGCTGACCCATAACCTAAAAGTCCATTAAAAAGCTTTTCCCAAAACAAAAGAACAGTCTTTACCCAAAGATAAATGCTCTATCTGGCAAGAGAAATGGGAAGACACTGCTGGCTGCTTTAAAATAGTCTGTTTCTAACAACTCTAGCCTCCGAGGTGTCAGAAATATGCATTCTGCTCTCAGCGTGCCTATGCGTAATACTGTACAGACAACGGTGGAAGAAGTGGGGAGACACCAGACAGAGATGACCAATTACCAAGAGCCCCCAGGGTCCTGGACTGTCCCCTGAACCCAGCTGTGCACCCCATGTCTGAGGGTGGGTGTCAGTACCCTGAAGTCCTGGCGGGGAGCCAGCCTGGCCCCCTCCTCCCCGGCACCGGCTCCCTGTTTACCCAGCGCACCCCTCCCTCGCTTCCCTGGTTTTCCCCCACGGAGGGAATGACATCACTCTTTCCGGCAGCCAGGAGTTGACCTACATCCCTCCCGCCCTCCTGTCTGGGAGGCGCTCCAAACACCCTCTCCTCTCACCCTGTGGAGGGAAGGGCCCCGCTCACGATTTTCACGGAGCTCTGGTGCCAGGCCCATGTCCAGATGGCGCTTCCACTGGCAGCTCCCAGGCACTGCCTGCCCCTCCCCGCTGGGCAGGGCACGCTCTGGCCTGGCACTGGCCGATGCCCCTGCCGTCCTGACGATGGCTTCGTGTGTCTGTTGGGCACCCCATCGGGCTTGGCGGGTGCACAGGATGGGGTGAAGTCAGCGTGGCCAGTCACCCCTGATGGGGCAGAGCAAGTATCCCGAGAACTTGGGGTGTCTGGGATGGCCTTCCCCTGGAGGTGAGGCCTGGGCTGCCTCCAAACTGTTGTGGTCTCCTGGGGCTCGCTAGGAACTCATCAATTTGAGAAAAAGGAACAACTGATTGGAGCGCATGGCTGCGGCCATCTGCCAGGTAGGCAGTCAGCAGGGCCAGCTTGCAGTGGGGAGTGGGTGCACCCCATGCCAAGCCTCGTGAGAGGTCAGGGGTTGGGCCAAGGGCCTTGACTCAGCCACGTGGGTGAGCAGGAATGGCAGGTGGGGCTGCCAGATCAAATGCAGAATGCATTTAATTTTGTATCTCAGATAAAGAACACATGATTTTTTTAAGTATAAGTATGTCCCAAATATTTCATGGGATGTACTTATCCTAAAAATAGTATTCGCTGTTTACCTGAAACTCAAACTTAACCAGGCATCCTATATTTTTGTTTGCTCAACCTGGCAACCATAGTGGCAGGAGACTCTTCAGGGAAGTGAACTTAAGTACCAGCGAGTGTGTCCTCCTTGTGGGGTCCCCTGGGGCCTAGAGAACATGTCAGTCGTGTCTGCTTTAGATGTTTCTGGCTGCTGAGAGAGGGGACAAGGGGACATATCCCTTGGGGCTGGGCACCTGGGCGCTGCCCTCTAAGGCCAATCTTTTTCCTAGGAACCCCCACACTCCCACCGTTGTCACTTGCTGGCCATTAACAGTTGTGACAGTGATAATGGCTGGCATGTATGGAAGGCTCGCTATGTGCCAGGCTTTGTGTGAAGCACTCCCCACGTAACAGCTCATCTCAGCCTCCCAATAGCCCTATTTCCCTGTTTTACAGGCCAGGAGACATAGACCCTGAGGCTGGTCAGCAGCCAGCACGCGCTGCCCCAGCCCCGCCTTGACCCTCACTGGCCTTTAACCGAGCATTTGTGCTGTGCAGAAACCTTCTGTGCATCGTCGCACAAACTAAGAGCCCACTGTGTGCCAGGCAGTATGGTACGCACTTACGAACAAGTAAATAACTAAGGTGAAAATCTGGTGTAATTCAACCCTTCCAATTTGCAAATGAAAGGTGTGAGACCCAGAGAAGTGACTTGCTCAAGGTCACCCAGCAAATCAGTAGTAGGACCTGGGCAAGGGTCTGGCTGCTGACTCAGCACCCCCTCAGCCTCCCCTTTCTCTCTCTCCTCCCCCCTTTCCTTTCTCTCTCTCTCCCTTCCTCTCTCTTTCTCCCAGCCTCCCCCCTGTAGAGCTACTGCTATTGCCTTCCAAAGAGTTAAAGGAGGGGTGGCGAGCGGGTAGGCAGCAGGGCTGGTGGGCTGGCAGGCCTCGCACTGTCCCTCTGTTCATTATTAAATAATGCTTCCTGATGGATGAGCCGAAAAGTGCTGTGTCGCGGGGTCAGGCGGCTCAGGTGATGGTTTTCTGGTGAGATTGATGGTTCTCGAAGGTCAAATTCAGAAAGCAATTCCTTGGGAAAATTGATCCCATGGATGCAGGGGAGAGATTTGAGCTCGAGGTGGAGCCGGGAGTCTGGACCACCCCCCAGGTCTGGAAGTGGGCAGAAGCTGGTGTTGGGAGGGAAGGTGGGAAAGGGGGCCTCTTTCTTCTGTGGCTGCATTTCCTTGGCCAAGGCCAGGCCTCAGAATTGGTAAGCAGGGCCGTAGGCAGCGGGCATGGAGAAGGTCCGGCCTCAGTGCCCCGACCCGGTCTTCATTATCAGCGTAAGGTAAGGGGAGTACCTTACGCCAAGAGCGACGCGGGTGGTAGAGTGGCCATGAGGTCCCACTCTAGCACCCGACATCCCTGGGTGAAACCCCACCTCTTCCACCCACAGCCTGGCTGTGAGTTACTGGCACTTGACCTACCAGAATCTTTCATCCTCACCTGTAAAATGGGGAGAGAGGTGCCTTCTGGGTTTTCACAGGGATCTCATTAATTATGCACGTTGCATAGCACCTGCCCAGTAAGTTATTTTATATTCTTGCTCATTTATATTATTTATTCTATCTCCCAAGGGCCTCCTAGAAATATAGACGAGAAATCACAGGCTAGCAACCTGAAGGAGGGAAGGGGAGAACGGTGTTTGGGGGAACCGTGGGCTGGTTGGGCTTTCTGAGCCTATGTCCTTCTGAGAACCAGCCCTGAGGGCTCTCCAGGCCTCTGCCCAGCTGCCTGCTTGAGACGCTTCCTAACGTGGGGTCCAGCAGCTGTGTGGCCTCGGGCAACTTAACATCTCTGTGCCTTGTTTCCTTGTCTGTGCAGTGGAAATGACATATACTCTTCATAAGGCTCTTGTGAAGAATTGATGCATTCATTCAGGGAAAGCTCAGGACCCCCCTACACCCTCCATCTCTAGAAGCTCTAAGTATGAGAAATGAGCAAACCCACGAGAGCCTAACAATTGTCAAGCACTCACACACTCTAAGCAAGTGCTTTGCTGGCTGTGTCTCCCTTGCTCCTTACAAGCCTGTGACGTAGGTGCCACTGCCATCCCTAGTGTGTAGGTTAGGAAACTGAGGCCGAGGGCGGTCCAGCAGTCAGTGGCCGAACACCTCAGGCTGGTGGGACCAGGGGCCAGGGCTCCCATCTCACAGTCACCAGAAAAGGCAAAAGGAGGGGCCACAAGCCCTGAGTAGACGCAGGGGCTTTGTCTCATCTCAGCCCTATGTGTGTGGTGGGTGACCTGGCCTTGAGCCTGACACTTCCTCTAGGTGTTAGCTTTAGCAGGAGTGGGCAGAGCCTGGCAGCATGTTCCAGGCACAGGAAACAGCATGTGCAAAGGTCCAGAGGAAAGCAAGGGCAGAACACATGCTGGACCAAACCAGGAGAGGGAGAGACACACACACAGAGACATCGAGAGACACAGAGAGAGGGACACAAAGAGAGACCCAGAACGGTCAGGCCCCGTTCACAAACACCACACACACACACACACACACACTCACACACACACACACTCACACACGCACACACACACACACCACACACAGACATGCACACACTGACAGCATCACCCAAAGCTTCCTGCAAAAGTCAGGAAGACAAAGAAGCACCTCCACTGAGTGAGTTGTTTCTGTGCCAGCCCCCGCCAGGCTTCCCTATCCTGTGGGTCCTCCTGGCAGCCCTGCCTGGCAGGGAAGGTCTCCTTGGTAGAGGAGGTTTCATGCTGTGCTCATGGCTGGGCTCAGCCAGGGAGGCTGGAGAAGCACCTGGGGCTGGTGGGCGGGGCTGGCCAGCAGGGGGCGGGGCAGCCAGGGTTAGGGCGGGGCATCTGGATTTGGGTCAGGAGCAGCCGACCGCGTGACCTTGGGCAGGCATCGCCCCCACCTGTACCACAGGGCCTGTCCAGCTCTGACATCCTGTGACTCCCTACTATCAGCATTACAATATGCTTCTCAGATTCAGCTGGTCTTTTGCGCATTTTTAACAAGCCAAGGTCAACGTTATCACCCAAAGTTGAGAGGCGATCTTTTCTTTATGTAGCTGATATCTAAAAATATCCCGTCCTCAGGCCAGAGGCATGGAGTACATTCCTGGTTCCGCACAGCTGGATGTTCCTCCCTAGCTAGCTCAGTGGGATATTAAATAGGAACTGAGAAGAAGAAGAAAAAAATTAAAACCTTTCACGGTCAATACATTTTGCAAACTGTTGTTAAAGTCAGACAGGTTTCTTTCCTGCAGGACTCGTCAGAGCCTTTAATATGCTAATGTGCGCTGTGACACTGGGTGTAGGGGGAGGCCAGGGTGCAGGGTGTGAGGGCATTAGTAGAGCATCGTCTGTGTCAACCAGTAAGGTTTAAGCAGGACCTTTCTTTGCCAAGGACCATCTCTGGGGTACCGAGAAAAAAGAGTCCCCACTGCCAACAGGCGCCTGTCCAGCCCCCTCTGTTCCTTTCCCAGAGCAGATCACATAGTAGGCCCACAGTCTATATGTGGTCGTGGATTGGAACTCTAGAGAAACAGTGAACTGGCTTTCTCAAGTGCCACTAATTTCAGCTCTGTGTCACAGTGAAATCTTCACCGGGCAGCATCCAGGCTGTAGGCGGAAACTGGAGTTAAAATAACACCGACTTCAGCACCGGCTAACGCGGAGAGCAGGGCCTTTGCTCTGCGTAGAATTCTGTTCCAGAGAATTCAGGAGACATCCTTGGACCAGGGACTTGAGAGCAGGTGGTATGTACATGGAGCAGTGGTTTCCCAAACAGCTCCCCACCCAGGCCTGAAGGACACTCTCCTCCTCAGACAGGAGGTGTGCATGAGCTGCCCAGCCAGTCGCCTTCCCCACCCAGGCCTGACTTTATTTCTAAAAAGCAGTTTTTATCTGCTTATAAAAGTGATAGCTGCTCACTACAGAGAACGTAGAAAACATGAAGTGACCGAGAAGACCGTACTCGGTCAGCATGGTCTTTCACACTTGTACTAACACTCCCCAGGGCTTGAAGTAGCCTCTGACAACGTCATACTAGCTTTATAATATTCCATCGCACGGATGTACCTGATTTCCGTAGCCATTCTGCACGGTAATCTGAGGGCAGAGAGAAACTCCGGGAAGAACAGCAGGCCTGGCGATTCTGAAGCCAGCAGGCAGTGGGGTAGCTCAGACCCACAGACCTCCTGGAAATGGGCAGCCAGTGTCTCTGGCTGGGATCCTTGTCCTGGAAAGTCCTGCAGGGTGCTGCCATCAGAAGGAGACAGAGGGCACAAAAGAGGTAGCCAGAGCCAAGGGGAAGGGTCCGCAGGCCTGATGAACCAACGAGGAGGCAACATCATGACTTAAAGGGTCCTTGTATGGCTGAGACCAGGCTAAGGGAGAGGAGGGTTTCAGGACTGGAAGGGGGGAGACTGAAAAGCAAACCTCAGCCCAGTGGAAGGTGGGGGATGAAGGTGGGGGAAATTCAGAGCTAGAGAAGAAATGCTGGGAACAATGAGGGGGAAATGCCACACACACCAGGCGTCACTGGTGGCCGTCGCTGACTCCCCCCTAGTCCAGGCCATTGTCCTCTGTAGTTGGCCAGGGCACAGCTTTCTCACTGCTCTCCCTACCCTGGCTCTTGTCCCCCAGATGAACCATTCTCCATGGGGCAGCCACACTGATATAAAATGTGAGCCAGAGCAGGACATGTGCCACCTCCATCCTGTGTCAGTCTGTGCTCTTCCGAGACTCAGACCTCACAGGGTGAGCTCTTCTTAGCCCTGGTGTCCTCCCTCATGCTCCCACCTCCTTCCAGAAGGTCCTCCCCTCCTTGCCTGAGTAACTCTTGATCCTCCTTCAGGTCAGAGCTTAAAGCTGTTCTTCCTGGAAGCTTATCCTGCTCCCCTGTGACTAAGTTAGGATGCCCAGCGTACCCTCTCCTTTGTATAACACTGGGCACCCATAACAGTCGACATTAATTAAAGATTTGCTTGATTATTGTTACAAAATGAATCGTCTTTATTCATTTTTAGGTTTTATGTTTACAGAAAATTGGGCAGATTATACAGAGAATTCCCAATACCCCGTATGCTATACACAGCTTCCCCTCCCGTGAACATCTCTCGTTACTTGGTACATTTGTTACAGTTGAGGGCGCAACACTGATAACGTTGTTATTAACTAAAGCCCACAGTTGACTTTAGGGTTCACTGTTGGTGCTGTGCATTCTGTGGGTTTGGACAAATGCATAATGTCACGTGTCCACCACGACAGTGTCGTACAGAATCGCTTTCCTGCCCTAAAACTCCCCTGTGCCCCCAGCTATGCGTCTCGCCTACCCTCCTCCAATCACTGATTTTTTTAAATATACTTTTTTTAACTTTTTATTTATTTTCAGTGTATTTTTCCAGGACCCATCAGCTCCAAGTCAAGTAGTTGTTTCAATCTAGTTGTGAAGGGCGCAGCTCACAGTGGCCCATGTGGGGCTCGAACCGGCAACCTTGTTGTTAAGAGCACCGCGCTCTAACCGACTGAGATAACTGGCTGCCCCCAATCACTGATTGTTTTTCATTGTCACTCTGCTAGACCCTATACCTCATCAGAGTAGGGACCCGTCTCCTTTGTTGACCATTATACTCACTGTCCCCAGCTCAGAGCCTGGCCATAACAGGTACCCTATAAATATTTCTCTTTGCATATTTTAATAAAAATAGGGTTCTATTAAACACATCATTCTGCAATTTGCTTTTGACTAATATTGACAGTATATCTTGGAAGTCTTCCGTATCAGAATATACAGCTCTCTCTCTCCTTAACTTTTTATTATGGAAGATTTCCAACATACACACAAAAAATAGAATCTACTGCAATGAGAAACCATATATCTGTCACCCAACTTCGGCAGTTATCAACAATTACCAACCTTTCTTGTTTCATGTGCCCATGTTCTCCCTTTTTGTGTTATTCTGAAGCAAATCCCAGACGTCAGATTGCATCTGTAAATATTTCAGTGTGTATCTATCTCTAAAACACAAGGACCTTTAAAAACATAACCTTGATCCCATCACCGCACCCAATAAATGTTCATTTGATTCGTCAAATAGAGTCAGTGTTCACATTTCCAGCTTTCTCATGAATATACATTCCGTTTGTGTCGTTGAGTGTAGAGGTTGTTTGACTCGAGATGCAGATGAGGCCCACACCCTGCAATTGGTTGATTTGCCTTTGAGGTTTCTCTGGAGCTGGGTCCCTCCTCCGTCCATAGCAAATTTTGTCCCTTGCTGGTCATCTGTTAAAGAAACTGGGTCAGCGCTTCTGGAGTGTCCCTCAGTCTGGATTTTGCTGATTGTGTCCCCCTGGTGTTGTTTAGTATGTGTCTCTGTCCTCTGTAGTTCCTGTAAATTCGTATCTGGATCCAGAGGCTTGATCATGTTCAAGTTCAGTTTGTTTTGACCACACTGCTTCGGTGGGGGGGGTGGTGTGTCTTTCTCTGGTCTGTCTCAGGGATGTTCCAGGTTGTTGATACTCAGAGCCCAGAGCAGTTCATTCAGTGGGGGCTGCTCAATGGAGACCTTCTAATTCTATCATTCCTTCAATTATTAGCTGGACTGTGTCTATAAAAAGAAACATCCCCTCGGGGAACATTTGGAGTTGCTCCCTGCCTCAAATAAACTTATAAAAATTCAAAAAAGAAAATAAACATCCCTTCATCAACTATTGGTTACCCAGAGGTACAGTTTATACAGCACGGGCAGGAAATGCTGGATTCTTTCTCTTTATTTACCGGTTTTCAGAATAATGAGTTGCCTATAAATATTTGAATGAATGAATGAATAATGCACGTGTGGATGAATTGACAGGCGTTTGGGAGTCAGGGTTCTTTCCGTTGCCTTCAAGGGCGTGGGCGTGGCCACAGCTGTGAGCAGAGGGGCAGCCTGGGGCTGGGCCAGTCTACACAGCACAGCGCTGGGGAGCAACTCTTGACATCTATCGACCCACCCTGGTCAAGAGCAAAGGTGATCAGAAGCTGCGTTGCTACAAATACAGCATCTGGGACAAGGGCACCTTGTCACCATGCACCCCCAACCGAGATGTAGGAAACTCTTGAAACCATGATCAAAAAGGAGAGTAGACCAGCAGCAGCGAGTCCAGGGGAAAGGACTGAAATGGGGTTCCCTTGATGGGAGGGAGATAGGGGATTTTTTTGTCCTGAAGGAGGATTGTGGCAGGCTGGACTGGGGGCCTCTTGGGTCCCTTCCAGGCCAGCCCCAACACCCTCCCAGGCCCTTCCCTCAGGGACCCAGCCGGCTGCCCAAAGATGCTGATGTCTCTGACCCTGTGTCCCCATAGGTGCAAGTGCAACCTGCACGCCAACCTGTGCTCTGTGCGTGAGGGCAGCCTGCAGTGCGAGTGTGAGCACAACACCACCGGCCCCGACTGTGGCAAGTGCAAGAAGAACTTCCGTGCCCGGTCCTGGCGGGCCGGCTCCTACCTGCCGCTGCCCCACGGCTCTCCCAACGCGTGTACGTATGGCAGAGGGGCCGCTGTGTCCTGGCCACTGTGTCCTGGCCACTGTGCCCCATCCCCCCAGCAGGGCTATGGTCTCCCCCACCCTTCAACCCTAGGAGTTGTGGATCACACACACATACCATACACACATGCATGCACGCACTCACACAGAACATGTGCACACACACAAGCAAACATGCACGCATAAACACATACACACAAGCACACGTGCACACATGTGCAAACATGCATGCACACAAACATACATGCATGCACACATGCACAAACACATGCTCACACACACACAAATACACACATACATGTGCACACACACACTCACACCCCTTGTTAGGCAGTTCCCAAGCGCCAGTCTCATAATAAGACCCTCTGGCACACCTGCATTCTGCCAAAAGCTTCCGGATGGGGGGACCAAGCTGAGCTGCTCAGCATCTTCTCTGCTGTCCCCCCTTCTCCACCCCAAGGCTGGAGAGAAGGCCCCGCGGATTAGCTGCAGCCTCCCTCACAACCAGCGTTTCTGGGGCATTTACAGCCTGCCACGTGCAGCTAAGAGCTGCTGCTCACCACCCCGTCGACCCTCAGAGGGCCCTTGGAAGCAAGTGTCCTGTTATCCCATTTACAGAGGGGTCCTCAGAGGCCCTCGCCCGTGTCCCCTGCCCCCCAAGTCCCTGCTGTGCTCTCCACACAGCCTTCTCCTCTTGGACTCCACCCAGCCTTCCCACACCAGAGAAACAACCTTGAGGTGTGCCTACATACCGTGTTTCCCCCAAAATAAGACCTAGTCGGACAATCAGCTCTAATGCGTCTTTTGGAGCAAAACTTAATATAAGACCCAGTCTTATTTTACTATAATATAAGACCGGGTCTTTATAATATAATATAATTAATATAATATAATACCGGGTATAATATATATAATATAATATAATATAATATAATATAATATAATATAATATAATACTAGGTCATATTAATTTTTGCTCCAAAAGACGCATTAGAGCTGATTGTCTGGCTAGGTCTTATTTTCGAGGAAACAGCATTTGCCTGAATACCCATTCATGGAGACCCCCAGCATGGTCCACAGTGTCTCCCAGGGTGTCCCGAGCTGCAGGGAAGGGCCTGGGCTGGCTCTAGGGTGGGCTCTTCCAGACCCACCCCGAGTGATTTCAGGGATGTCTGACATTTGCCGAGTGCTGTGACAGAGGCTGCAGCTGGCCCTTCATGCAGAGCTTCTCACGGAGCCCTCACAGCGACCCCACAGGGTGGGGTCATTATTACCACCCCACTCCAGACGAGCAAACTGAGGCCTGGCACCGCACTGCCCTCCTAGGTTTAACTGCGAGTAATGTGGCAGCACTGGCACTCAGGGCCAGTCACTGTTCCTGGTTCCAAAGCCCAGCTGGGCAGTGGCTTTCTGCACCCACCCGCCCCGCCCACCTGAGCACAGTGGCAGGAGCCCCTCCATCGGCGCCGCCCCCTCCACCGACTAACCAGTGAAAGATTTATGTGACTTTAGCTGATCAAAGCTGAAAGCCTCACAGCGAGGCACTTCCTGCGTGTGCTGGGCTGCTCTGTGACAGGCCTTTGAAGGGGTGACTTGCCAGGCCTTCAAAGGCACAGAGAAGCTCTGGGCGTGACAAGCCGCCCCTCCTGCTCCCTCCGCCCCAGGTGCCCATCCTGATCTCTTTGTTTCCTGAACCATCTCTTGAACCCTTTCTTTAGTCCCTGTCATTTCCCTCTCTGACTGGCAGGCTCGCCTCCCTTCACCTGTCCTGCTGGCCTCCCCCCTCCGTCCCTCCTCCATGCCTCCTCTCCTTCTCTCTGGGCCCCATTCTCCTCCTGGAAGGATCCTGCAAGGTCTCAGGCACCCACAGACAGAGACCCCGACCTGCAGGTCACACACCGTGGGGACCCAGGCTAGAGGCCATGTCCTGTCAACCAGCGGCAGACAGACAGGCCAGGCCATTGCCTCTGACACTCTCCTCCCCTCCATCCTGTAGGGGCACCTGGAGGTTCCTTGTTTGGGGGAGCTTCACCCCCCATCTCCCTGCTTCCCCAGAGTCTCCGAGCCCTGGGAGTAGGGGTGAGGCTGGCAGTGCTACGTGTCCTTAGCCTAAAGCTTTCTCACCCAGGCCCCCACCTGCTCTGGGACAACCAGGAGAAAGGAGCCCAGAGACATGGAGTGAAACAAGCCAGGTTCATATTGCCCCGCCCCCATGTGCCCGTCTCAGCCAGTGGTACCAGCACCCTGGGAGCCAACCTGCAAGTCTGGGAGTGACTGTCCAGTCCAGCCCCATCACCACCTGTTCCCATCTCTTCCCTCAGCCCTGCGGTGGCAACCTCCCCTCGGGGGGCCCTTCAGCCTCTCCTCCCCTGAGGGGGTGGCCTTCGGCCTCTCCTCCCCTCTATAAACAAGGTCTTTCCTCACCTGGGTGCTCATGGCTTCAGAACCTTTGGTGCCCGCTCCCCACCTGTGCCCTCAGAATGAAATCTAACTCATCAAGCACCCCCCCACACAAGGCCCTCATTCACCCCCACATACTTCCCACCACTTCCCACCTCCACCTCTGAATCCAACTCCCCCAGGTCCCCTTTCCTGAAACCCGCTCCCCACCCCAAATGTCTCTGCGCCTGGATCTTCATGGTGCGGTGGCTTGGGACACTCCCCTCACCCCTCTGATCCTCTCCTGGCCTGTTCCCTCACCCTTGAGGTGCAGCTTAGAGGTCACCTTGGCCCTGTGTGCCTGCCCCCAGCCTTCTGCCTGCCCCCCACCCCCAGCCGTCACCCCACACCCTTCCTTGGTAACGTAACTGTCGTGTCTTTGCCTGCCCCTCCCTCACGGGTCAGTTCTGAGCGTCAGCCTCCCCTGGGGACCTGTGTCTAACCAGTACCCTCCCTGAAGGCTGGAGGGAGTGTCCGGTGGGCTCATCCTCCCAGGGGAGGTCCATGCACCACATGTCCCCCTGCCCACACCAGTGTCCCCAAGGGCCTCCCGGACGTGAAGGGTATCCTCACTCCCACCCTTCCTTAGGAACACCTGGAGGGAAGGCCATGACCTGGGCTCCTTGCTTCAGGGACGGTGCCATTTCTTACCCTGGTAAGAGGGTAAGAACCACGAGACCTGGCCAAACCACAGCCTTAGGCCTCCCGTGGCCCCCAGTGGACACACACAGATAGAAAGTCCAGATTGGAGTCAGGCCTCTGCCACTCACAGCTATGTGGCCCTGGACAGGCCATTTCTTTCCCAGAGCTGTTTCCTCGCCTGTAGAAGCAGGAGCACACTGCCACTGTGGGGTTGTTGTGTGGACTGAATGGCTCGCGTGGGACCAGTGCTTGGTGAGCACAGTGCCTGGCATGTGAACACTCAACGTGGGGTGGCCACTGCGATAATGTTTCAGTGACTTATCGAGCCGTCCCTGCATTTCCCCAGATGAGAACACACGCGTGGTTTCTCTGTGGTGGCAACTTCCATCAGAGCCTCCGGTAGACTAGTCTGTCCCGTGGCTGTGACCTTCATGTTCTCGGACATCCTATTGCCCCCTCCCACGCCCAGAACAGCCTCCCTCCTTTGTCCTGCCCCGGAGGACTGGAGAGTCTAAAATCAAACAAGAGGGGCATGTGTGAAGCCCCAGCGAGTGTTTGATACGTTTCGGCAGGTCCCCTGATAGCATAAGTCATGGCTCTGAGACTCAGTTTCTCCATCTACAAAATGGGTTAATAGTGGCCCCTCCCTGTCAGGGCGGTGGTGACATGCATCCCAGTCCCTGCACAGTGAGGGCTCAGAATTGCCCGTGACATCCAAGTTTCCTTCTCCCCACCCCCACCCCCTGGCCCTGCCCACCCCTCTGCAGAGAGGTGGTGACTAGGGCTCCTTGCTCCTCTGGCCACCACTCTGTGACCCTAATCTCTTCCCACAGGTGCCGCTGCAGGCTCCTCTGTCGGCAGTAAGTACACAGCTGAGTCCCTGCCCTGGGGAAGCTGCTGGGGCCCCCAATGCACGAGCCTCTTTGCATGTCCTGGAAGGAGCAGGAGAGAAAAGGAGGGGCTGTCCTGTCCCAGCTGGGCCCTCAACCGCCCCACTGCCCCTTCTAACTGTATCCACGTGCATCTCACCTTTCACTGCTCCTTCCCGTGTTTCCTGCCGCTGGCACCTGCAGCCCCCTCTCAGTTTCTCCCCCCTTTCAGCTGCTTGGTTACTGCTGCTTTGGAAAGGTCCCATTGGCCCCTGGGTGAATCCCGGCCCCCTTCCCTCTCCTGCTAGGCAAGAGTGGGAGTCACCTTCTCCCCCCTCCCAGCCCTTCCGCAGGGTTCTGCCTCCCTCCTGGCAGCCTGCAGCTATCATCTCTGGGGACGCTGGGGGAGGTAAGCCCGGAACCTGGTGCATCCAGGTCAACTCAGGCCCCAGAGCAGTCAGACCATCTGAAGGAGGGTCAGGGAGTCCTGAGAACTCAGTGGGCACGGGTGCCCGGCTGACTATCATGATGCCATCGTCACGCCCTCGTGTTTCATGCACTCACAGAGGCAGGCAGCGGCGGAGCAGGACACTCAGTATCGTATTTAATCCTTGCACCCAGGTGGGTGTTGCCATCTGCTCTGAGAGTCATCAGGAGAGGACTTGCCAGTTCAAGCATCCAGCTGGTGGCAGATCCCAAATCTCGGACATGCTTTTGGGGGGCACTGCCTCCCTCTGCCAGGGCTCTTTGGGGCCACACCCCACCCCGGACTGTACCCTGCTGGGACACCAGTGAGCGGAGAGGGTGCCAAAGGGAGCTGGATCTGGAGAGGACTCAGGTCTACTCAGTGGGGTTCTAAGTAGCTGCTCTGCGTTGCCCCACACTCGCCAACTCCCCCACACTCTTGCTTGTCTCTTCTCTCACTAGGCATCAGCAGGTCCCGGAAGGACCCTGTCCCCAAAGCCCCGTGGTTACTGTGGCCACAAGGGGGGACCCCACCACTCCTGCCCCCTCTATATCCATTGCTGGGGCCCCCATGGCCTCCAGCACCCCACAGCCCACAGGTGGGTGCCCAGGTGCAGCCCTGGCCACCCCGCCCTCTCCCACTTCTTGCCAAGTCCCTGTGTGATGCTGTGGGGTGACAGCCCTGGGGAAGGCGGGGACTTGGCTCTTAGAGTAGAGAACGCTAGAACCCTAGAGCCACAGAGTGTGGGGCCAAGGGGCCTCCAAGTCATCTGGACCCACCTGTCACTAGGCCCCAGCCAGGGGATCCAGGGCTCCCTTCCAGCTGAAAACCCAGCTCAAAGGCTCCCTTCCCCGCCAAGGCACTGCTCGGGAGGGCACCGAGACCAGCATGGCCAGAAGGACAGGGTGAGCTAGGAGGAGGGGGCCTTGTGGCAGGGAGGCTACACAGAGTTCACCCAAAGACAGGGCCTGTGTCCCAGCGGGGCCCCTGCTTTGCCCCTAGCCCCTCAGCAGCCCACCCCTGGGAATGGACACTCGGGGTCAGCCAAGAAGGCCAGGACAGAAGGGAGCCTTTGAGCTGGGTTTTCAGAACGCAGACTGCTGGGCATTTGGGGCTGAGTGTGTGGGCAGGGCCAGGCCAGGAGCCCGCCTCCTGCCTGTGTCAATCAGGGTGGCCACTCCCAGGGGTCTGTAGCTACAGACAGGTGTGGAAACACCTGCCACTGCATCTTATTCCCCTCCAAAGCGGGACTGCTGTGTTCTCGAGGCTTGGGGTGCTGGAATGCCCCTCTAGACCCTGCCCACTGCAAGTGCCAGGTGTCCTAAAGGACCTGTCCTTCCCAGAAGGCGCCAGGAAGTTGTGGCCAAGGGAATTCTTCCTGGTCCCAGCCGGGACCCAGAGGATGGCACACCACAGCTCTTTTTCTTTCTGCCTTCCTCCTCCCCCACAGGAAGAATTTGCAGGAAGCAGGGGCTAGCCAGGAGATTCAAGGATTTCTGGGGATCCTCTTGATCCAGAAATCCTCTTTGGGGTGGAGAACAGGGGGTCACTCTGGGAATTCGGACACAAGTTGGCGCAGCTGCCTGAGATTTGTGCTCTTTTTGCTGAGCCTGTGATGGGCAGATGGGAACCAGAACAATCATGGTGGATGCTGTGTCTGCCTGCACTCGGTGGTCTATCTGGATGGGAGGCCAGACGCTCACACACACACACACACACACACACACTCTGAGGAACCTTGACTCCTTTTTCCAAGCTACTTCTGATTTCTGATCTAGAGCAAGGGGTGCAGGGCAAACTGCAAAGCTGAGAAGTCAGGAGACAGAGGCTGGGCAGTGAGCTGAGACGAGGTAAGGTTGGAATTGTGGGAGTCGTGAGGGTTCCCAGGACCTGAGTGCTGAGAAGGAGGCATGCCTGCTTCCGGGCTGGACTGTTCGATGAGCTCATGGTCGGCTTTGCATCCTGAGCCCAGCAAGGCAGTAGGCAAAAGGCAGTTCCAGGGTGACAGCCAATGACCTGAGGTGCTCATGTCCAGGGACATCATCGCTCCTCTTTAGCAACTGAAGCCCATGCTTGGGGCCCCCATTGTACCTGAACCCCGACTAATAACGACAATCACTACAGTTGGTGGAGAGTGGACTCCTGGGCTCACAGCTCTGACGTGAGGGCTGCTGTTTCCCCAATCCCACAGGTGAGGGTGTTAAGGCTGAGGAAGAGGCAGCTGGGTTTTATGGTATGTAAATTACACTTCAATGAAGGAAGAAACGGAAGGAGCCGCTGCTCAAGGTAACAGGATCGCCAGAGCAGGACTGGAACTCAGGGCTCACTGACTGCAGATGCTACCTGCCCACTCAGCCGCCCAGTGCTACCTCCCTGAGGCCTCGGGGGGTTGTGAGGTGCTGCCGTCTTTAAGACCTGGCTTGCACAGTTCCCTGATTCCGAAGGAACAGACGGGGCCTCCATCTGGTCTTGGCACAGGACACAGGCTGCCGTGAGAACGTTCTTCCCGCACACCTGAGCATGTCCCTGCAGAGCCCGGCGGGAGTGTTCCCTGCCCCCAGATCCCAGAACCCAGAAAGGTCCTGAGTCTTTCCAGGCACTCCCCCCAGGTGCTTTAGGCGCCTTGGCCAGAATCCAGCTGGGCCTGTGAAGCCCTGGCCCAGATGTTTCTCCCTCCTGCCAGTGTCAAGCTGTCTGAAGGGCAGGGGCTGCTGGGTGGGAAAAGCTGCTCAAGACCACTAATCCTGTCCCCTGCAGAGGGCGGTGGGAGGAAGGCTCCAGAGCCAAAAGCCTTCGGGCGAGTTTTAGTGCAGCTCTAATTAAGCCCTTGCCAATTTGGGCCTGGCAGCCTCTCATCATTGAACACCATGGTGATGTCAATTTGATGTCCAAAGGTTCCCAGCCAGAAAGTCTCCCACACTTTTTCAGCCGGTAGATTTTCTTTCCCCACCAACCAGCATCGTGTGTAATCCCTTTAGAAGCGGGAAGAATTACTTTCTCCTGTCCCTCTGGGTTTGTCCTTTGAAATTCGGTGCAGAGCGATGCCCTGTCTTTGGCAGCCTGCTGCCTCCCCAGCTGTGTGTTCAGTTGGTCTTGGAGACTGTGCTGTGGCATTTGGAGGTTGACTCGCATTGGAGTCTCTGGTGAAAATGGGCCCAAACCAGCGGTCGGGCAGGTGAGAATGGTGGTGGCCAGGGACGCAGGCCAGACGTTGGAGGGCGCCCCGTCCCTGCATTGGTTTGGACATGAAGCCTTCGAGGACCCTTCTAGACACGTTTGATGTCTTGGCCAGAACACCCCCCCCCCCTTTACAGCCATTAGCCAGAGACTTCAGCACAGAGAGGTCTGGACCCAGATTTGGGACTCGATTCAGTGGGAATAGAGTAGGAGAGGGGAGGGTAGAAGAGTTCCAAAATCAGTGTCCTCCTGAAGCAAGGACTGCCCGAAGCACGCAGATCCGCAGGCAAGGGGGCCCCTCTCCCATCTGGCTTCAAGTCCACGTGTGCCCTCCACAAGCTGCAGTAGTGTAGACGCTGCCTCTCCAGTAGATTTTGACCCAGTTCCATTTGGCCAGTGTAGACAGAGCCCCTTCTTACAGTGCTGCTTCCGATAAGGGGCCTGTGGGGAGTGATGCCTCAGTAGGTCCCAGCCCCACCCCCTTGCACGACTTAGTTTCTTCTCTTCTTTCCCCTAAGAGTGGATCAGACCATGTACAGCGGCCCCTCTCAGGGGGAGCCCCTCCTGGCGTCAGGTGTCCTCCAGTGCAGAAGGTATGGGGGAGGGGGAAGCTCCTTAGACCCACAGACCCCTCCCTCTTAGTGGAGATAGCAGGTGTACCTGGTGAGGTTCGGGGGTGGGAGGAGGCCCAAGGGAGCTGAGTGGGGGGGACTTGGAGCTCTACATGTCTCACCCCCACCTCTCACCTACTCAGGGCCAGTGTGACATCACCAAACCCAACCCCTTTTAATTCCCCCCAAGGGCTTCGGAGCCAGTGGACTCTGCCTTGATAACAGTGCTCTCTCTCCTGCCACTGGGGTTCACAGGGCACGCTGGGCAGTGATGGAGCTCAGAGACTGGGGGAGGGCGTCCTGCAGGGGGTGACTATGGTAGATGAAGGGAGAAGAAAGTGCGTTCCAGGCGGCAGGACCAGTGGGGCAAGGTCTTGGAGGTGGATGGC
Organism: Rhinolophus sinicus; assembly: GCF_057876585.1. Lineage (NCBI taxonomy): Eukaryota > Metazoa > Chordata > Mammalia > Chiroptera > Rhinolophidae > Rhinolophus > Rhinolophus sinicus. The sequence continues at coordinate 3,902,653 of NC_142516.1, read as the reverse complement.
AGTGAGCAGCTGACCTGACAGAGGGAAGATGTATTGGTTAAAGGAGAGCTGGAAGGTGGTGAAGGCACTGAAACCCAGCTGAGAGCCTCATTCTCTGACACAGTGGGCTCATTTGTAGCCATAGGTTGACACACACAGGAGGCACACATGAGACCTGCCCATATCTCCAAGAAGGGAACTGTCCCCATCCCAGCTCACCTGTTCCCTGAACCTTAGGCCCTAATGGCCCGTTTAGGCAGCAACCCCACCCCTCCCATACCTCAATCCCCCTTCCAGAACCAGCTCTGGGCAGCAAGAAGGGCTTTGAGCGCCCTCTGCTGGCAGGAGGTTCCGAAGCCAGAACCACAACGGGTGAGGGAGGGTCTGCAGTTCCCAGCCACCTGGAGGTTCCTGAGCCTGGCATCCTCCCCAGTGACGGAGACAGGCTGGCTGGAGCCATCACTTCCTTGCCCTGGCCTGGCTGGGGCATCACAGACTCCCAGAGGGAAGCGAGGGGGTGATGCTCCCGGCACCCTGCAGGCTCACCCACAAATGTGGGGCGGGTTCTGGACAGCAGTGGAAGGCAGGTGCTGTCTGTGCTCGTGGCTCTACAACGCCAGCAAGTGGGAAGCCCGTGGGCAGTAAAGGACACACTCTGGCCGCAGCAGGGAGATTGCTTCAGGCAGGAAGGGAACTGCCAAAGTCTTGAATGCCTAGTTCAGACCCTGGATTTAGTGCTCAGGGGAGTTTGGAGAGGGGAGGGCAGGCAAGAGGAGAAGCAATGTTTTCAGTCACAGGATTGTCCAGCTCCAGCAAAGCGCCCGGCGTGGTGGGGGGTGCTGGAGGCAGGGGAGCGATTTGGGAGGATCAATCCAGCTGGATGTGTGGATGGTCTCCAACGGGGGGACCAACGGCAGGGCTGGTCCTGCATGTTCCTGGATGTGCTGTGTCACCTCAAACCTGAGGAGATGACAGAGCTGCCCCCGAGCTTGCCAGAGCCCCTTGGGAGCCTTTGTGGGCTTTTCCTGAGCTCCGACAGACCTCCCCAATTGTGGAAGAGTTTGTTTCTCATCTCTCCAAGCTATGGGCACCTCCACTGCTGCCCGTGCTCCCAAGGCCTCCAAACCTTTCCAGCTCAGGCCCAAATCTCTTCAAATGATACCTATTGAAAAATTCCAAAGTAAGAGAAAGGGCTGGGGACCAGGTCAGCCCTTCTCCAAAACCTCTCCCCCCACCTCCACTGGAAAAAGAACGATCCAGGATGAAGGCCAATACCAGGCTCAGAAAAGCCTCCTGGAGTAGCTGGGTCAAGGTGAAACTGAGTCTCTCGCCTGCAGCCCTCCCTCCCCAAGGGACCTGGGAGCCAGTGTGAGTCAGGCACAGTGGGCAGCACCCGGCAGGCAGAGCAGCTGCCAGAAATAGCCTGTCCCAGCTCCCCTGGGAGGCGTGGCCCAGGGGCTCATCTTGGTTGGAGCAAGATCTGGGACACAGGGGTCACTGACTCCTTGGGACACTAGGAGGACGCCTCACCCTCTCATCCCTGCACAGACAAGGTGAAGGGAACAGGCCCAGGAGGCCCATGGTGTGGGCATGCCCACTGTCTCCTCCTGGGCACATCCCAGAGGCTCATTTCTCCAAGGTCTCTCATGCCCTTGACCCCTGACACCCCGGTCAGTTCCTCCCTCTTCGATCACAGGAGGTTGGGTCCTTTAGAGACACACAGATGGTGTTTCAAAGAGTCTGGCTGGCACCCTTCCTTGTCCAGGGGTAGCCACAATGGCTTTCTTGTTCAAGGGGGTTGAGCCCCATAGGAGGGACACCAAGAAATGGTGTCAGGGAAGGTGACCCTTAGCAACCCCACCCCTTTCAGTCCCTGGGGCAGGGCCTTGCCCCAGGTGGTCACAGGGCTTTCTGGGCCCCTGGAGCAGACATAGGACTGGAGCAGGATGCTGTGGAGATGGCTGTCCTCCAGGTATAGTCAGAAGCCAGGCCAGGCCTAAGGGGAAGCAAAGTAACAAGGCCCTCTGGTGTCAATCAGATTTGCAGAATAGCTCAGGCTGCTAAGACAGGGCCCTGCAGGTGGCATTTTTCCTTCCAACCATCTTCCAAAGCAGCATGGGGAGGGAGCTCTGGCCCTTTCCATTCCATCCAGCGTTCATGCATGCACCTACATCGAATGGCTGGGGACACAGTGGTGAACACCATGAACCCAAGCATCGCCCTTCCTGAGCTCACAGTCTGGCGGCATGACCCATCCTCCCTGCATGAATCATTTCTAGTCACCCCGGCATCCCTTCCAAGAGCCCCTCGCCCTGGCACCCAGCCAGGCCTTAGGCAGGTGCTGCCCACTGGCCATCCCTGGATCCTGGCCATAGGGCCAGGTGGGAATTTGTGGGCTGGGCCTATACTGGTATTCCTCTGGGCCCAAAGCTGCCAGGCCCGTCTCTGCCTCAGTGGTACAGAAGTGTTGGGAGGCCCAGGTCACTTTCCCATGCCAGATCCTGCACCCCTGCGTGTCCTGGGGCCGGTCCTTCCTCTCCCTGTGCCTATTTTCCCGAACGCACAGGGGAGGGGGCAGCAGGAAGGCACAGTCTCCCTTTGCTCACTGACCTGTGGTGTTTCTCACGCTCGGCCGGCCCAGACTGCGAGTGCTATGGCCACTCCAATCGCTGCAGCTACATCGACTTCCTCAATGTGGTGACCTGCGTCAGCTGCAAGCACAACACGCGAGGCCAGCACTGCCAGCACTGCCGTCTGGGCTTCTACCGCAATGGCTCTGCCGAGCTGGACGATGAGAACGTGTGCATCGGTGAGCTGGGCACGGCGGGGCTGGCACGGCCGCGGGGATGTGCTGAGTGGGGTGCAGGGTGCATGGACAGTGAGGCAGTGTGCGGTGGCTCTGAAGACCCAAGCGTCGGAATGCCTTGGGGAGGCTGGGAAATTCCCATTCCAGGGCCCACTCCAGCTGGCCTCTCTAAAGACAAAAGCTTCCAGAATCTGCTCTATCAATTAGCTCCCCATGCGGTTCTCCCCTCGGGCAGTGGAATTTCAGACCCACTAGTTAGAGTCAAAGGCTGGTTCTCAGGCTTGCCTTGCTGTATGCGTTTGGGCAATTCCCTTCCCCTCTCTGGGCCTCAATTTCCCCGTCTGTAAAATCAGGAGGTGGATCAAATCAAAGGTTTTCAACCATTTTTTGTGGCTGAAGTCACAAAATTCTTCAAATGAGATTCTTCAAATGCTTTATAAGCAGAGCCCAGCTGATAAAGCTGCCCTCTACCTGCAGTGGGCACCTCGAGATAGAGACGTAACTCTGCTCCAGGACTGGCTTCGAGGTAGAGAAGGAAATCTGTAGGGACCCTGGGCCTGGGCGGGGACAGGCCATCCCAAAAGGCCAAGGCCATGGCCCCCAACCAACACCCACCAGCCTGGAAAGGCTGCTCACCACCCCTCCCCCTGTCTCCAGTAGAGGCCAGGTTTAGGCCCTGGTGCCCAACCCCCAAGGGACCCCATTGCCCATCCCCACCCACCAGGCCAGCTCTGGCTGCACAGAGGAGAAGCTGCCCACAACCTGGAGCTGTCAGCCTGAATTACAGCAGCAGCCTTCAGATAATTCCATCAACTCTAAAGTGATCCAAACAGAATTGTGCTGCCGATGTTACATAGCCAGCTGCAGGGACAAGCCTGGGCCTCTGGATCCGATTAGAGGCGCCCCTCCTCCCTCAGCCTCTGCCTCCACCCCCAGGCCCAGCACTGGGCTTCTTCAAGGACTCCCAGACTGGGGACGTTTGCAACCTCTCACAGAGCTTTGCCCAGGAAACCAACTGGGAGCGGCAGGGGGAGCCTGGGGGCCTCTGGGGCTGCGCCTCCACCCACCCTAGACAGGAACTACAGGTGCAGACTACACGACCCCCCCCCACACACACACCCACCATAGCCCCCAGGACAGAGGCCCCATGGCTTCCTCTGAGGCTGCTCCCACCTGTCAGTCATAGCTCTTTGGAGTTGGGAGGGATCGGCGCCTGCTCCAGTCACAGATGCAGAGACAGACCCAGAGAGGAAAAGGGGCTGGCCTAGGCCACACAGCACCAGGGCCAGAAAGGGGCAGGGGGTAATGAATGCCGGGGAACGGAGTCGGTCTTTCCTTGAGATTTGGACACCCCAGCGGCTCCGGTCGCCGTCCAGCCGCGCGCTCTCACGGACACGGTGTGGGGAGCATCACTTGGAGACCCGGCTAGGAAGGATATGGGGTCAGGAGAGGTGGGGTCCCTGCAGACAGCGCCTACATGTCTCCCTGACCGCACGCCGTGCACTTATCCGTCCAGAATGTAACTGCAACCAGATCGGCTCCGTGCACGATCGGTGCAACGAGACCGGTTTCTGCGAGTGCCGGGAGGGTGCGGCGGGGCCCAAGTGCGACGACTGCCTCCCCACACACTACTGGCGCCAGGGCTGCTACCGTGAGTGGGCGGGGCCTGGTGCTTTGGGGGCGGGGCTGAGACGGGGCGCGGGGCAGGCGGGTTGGCAGGGTTCATGCTGCCAAAGGTGGGTCTGGGGACCGTGGACGGGGCCAGGTGGGTGGGGTGGCCTTGATGCGACTGAGGAGAGTCAGTGTCAGGTGGGAACCACGAGAGGCCGGACTGGGAAAGGAGTTGGAGGCAAAGTGGAGCTGGGGTTTGGTTGGAGTTGGCTGCAGGATGGAGGGAATGAGGTTGTCCGTGGAAATGATGGCCTGGCAGAGACCCGCGTTAGAATAAGGAAGAGGTTGGAAGAGCACTCCAGGCACATGGAACAGCATGTGCAAAGCTCTGGAGGCAAAAGAGCAGGCGCGGCCGAAGCTCCGCACCAAGGCCAGTGCCCGGAGCGGGGAGAGCCAGGAACAGTGGTGGGAGAGAGGCAGGGGCCAGGTCTCGCCCAGCCATTGTTACCCTCCACGCAGGGTCGTTTTGCAGCAAGTGCTCCCTGAGCCTTCAACAGCCCCCTAGTCCAGGCCGCGCCCCCAGGGGTTCGCACATCCCAGTCGCAGAAGCTCCAACGTGGGGGGTGGACCGGGCCACCACCCGAGCTAACTGCCCCTCCGCCCCGCAGCCAACGTGTGCGACGACGACCAGCTTCTCTGCCAGAACGGCGGCACCTGCTTGCAGAACCAGCGCTGCGCCTGCCCGCGCGGCTACACCGGCGTGCACTGCGAGCAACCCCGCTGCGACTCCGCCGACGACGACGGCAGCCTGGACTGCGACCGCGCGCCGGGGGCCGCGCCGCACCCCGCCACCCTGCTCGGCTGCCTGCTGCTGCTGGGGCTGGCCGCCTGCCTAGGCTGCTGAGCCCTGCCGGAGGACCCGCGGCCGGTGAGAGCGGGTCCGCGCGCCCTGCGCCCTGCGCCCAGGGGCCCGAGGCTCCGGGGACCCGGGGGCCGGCCTCCGAGGCGGGGCGGCGAGAAGGGTGCAGCAGGAGCTGCTCCCAGGTGCTACTCAGCAGAATCCTCTGCCCTCCTCCCGCCCCGCTCCGTGGCACCTGCCCAGCCCTGGCTCTACAGCAGGGGGCGCTGTGGGGCCTGGGCCCCAGCGGCCTGCGATTTTTGGTCTTAGTTTTTCTATTATCCTTCGTCCTTTTCCTATTTTTTTTTATTTTTTGCTGGCGGTGAGACCGGGTGGGGAGAAACGCTGCTCACCCAACACCCCCAGTTTCACACACACACACACACACACACACACACACACACACACACACACACACACACTCACTCACTGTTGCAGACCCCCTGCGCCTATCCCTGGCTTACCATCAGCCAGCGGACTCGGAACTCCAGTTGCCTACAACTCTAGTCGCTGACTTGATTCTCTTTTATATTCTTTCTCAGTTTTATTTTGCAACCCACCAGACCTCAGGCCCCTCCAGAGGCTGGTGACCAAGGAACTCACCGTCTGGGGGAGGGAGTTAGGAAGGAGGGTTGGGAGGGCTGGAAACTTTGTTTTGTAGAGAACTATTTTTGTTTGTATTAACCATCCCCTGTAAGAAGGGACACGACTGGGACGCTGGTCACCACGGGGTGCTTGATGGTGTATAATCCGACGGAGTAAAACATCTGCTCACTGCTGCCTCCAGGGCCTGTTTTCTTTCTGTGTTCATTTGGGATTTAAAGAGGCGCCCCAATATCACCTTAAAGAAACTATTTCACTTTCAGACTACCATCCCCCAGGCTCTCTCACCACTCGTCCAGGTGTGGCCATGCCAGTGACCCACATGCTCCCCAAACTTGGGAGCCTGTCGCCCTCCTTTCCCAAAACAAACAAACAAACAAAAACAGAGTTTATTGCACTTTTCCTCAGCTGTCCTCAAATTTGAAAGCACTCGGTGGACACTAATATAGCTGCTGAGAAGTCCGAGGGATAGGACTGGCCTGCGTTCTGCTGGAGCGTGACTTCCAGGCCCCGGTTTCTAAATCAGAGGGGCTGTGTGGTCTCAGACCTGCCAGACTCCAGGCCTCAGGCCCAGTGTCTGCGGCCGCTGCCTCTTTCCAGAGGCCCCTGCTGGCCAGAGAGTCCCAAGGAGGTATGGCCAAGGCGACGCAGGGACAGCGTGGGAGTTGTGAGAGGACGCTCTGAAGAATGGGGCCCATCAGCTGAGGCCCTTGGCTAGGGAGGGTACCCTGGGTCTGTCCAGCCCTTGGGGGTTGTGCTCCGGGTTTCCCTCCCTACGTACGTATGTACTTCCTCAAAGCCTCAAAGACACCCAGGGCCACAGATCTGGTTCTGGTTCCTCGTTGCTCCTGTAGCCCCCACCTGTGGTCACCCTTTGACACCTGCTCTGCCAGCAACTGCCACTCGTTCCAGGCTGGGAAATTTAGACCTGCCACACTCCCTCAAGTCCCCAAGGCAATGCTAAGACTGAGTTTAACAAAACTTGACCTTGAGGATGAGATTACAATACAGCAAAGGAAGGGGAGCTACAACTCACATTAAATATGACTGACTAGCTGCATCTCAAGGCCAAACAACCCCAGCTCCCATCCCCAAAGCCAGGTTGCAGGGTCAGCTCCCAGGTCCCTGTGGCTTTATCACTTCCTTACTGACAGAACCCCACTCAGCCCCGCTGAACTAAAACGTCTCTGGGGCTCCTTGTGCTTGTGTGTAGGAGTGGCCATGTGACACAGTTCTGGCCAATGAGATGTAAGCAGGAGTGATGGGTGGGGCTTCCAGAAAGTTCCCTAGAAATCTCCCCTACCCCAACTCCCAACCAAGCCTCGGTTGGCCAAGTTTTGGGCCCTGGCTTTTGTCTCTCAAGTCTCCCCCATCCCCAGTGCTGAGTAAACAGGGCTGTAGGGAGAAAGGATGGTAGAGCCAAGAAGGTAGATGCTGCTTTTCTGAGGAACTGGCAGAGCCAGGGACCAGATTGCTGACCTCCACACTTCTTCTTTTTTTTAATTGATGTGTTAGAATTTCTTTTATTTATTTATTTATTTATTTATTTATTTATTTATTTATTTACTTATTTATTTAAATTTGGGGATGGGGAACAGGACTTTATTGGGGAACGGTGTGTAGTTCCAGGACTTTTTTCCAAGTCAAGTTGTTGTCCTTTCAGTCTTAGTTGCAGGGGGCACAGCCCAGCATCCCTTGCGGGAGTCAAACTGGCAACCTTGTGGTTGAGAGCCCACACTCCAACCAACTGAGCCATCCGGGAGCTCAGTGGCAGCTCAGCTCAAGGTGCCATGTTCAATCTTAGTTGCAGGGGCCGGAGCCCACCATCCCTTGCAGGAATCGAGCAGTCAAACCGGCAACCTTGGAACTGAGAGCCTGCGCTCCAACCACCTGAGCCACTGGGCTGGCCTCGCACTTCTTAATGTGTGAGAAAAAATAAAGCTTGATGTGCAAAACACTGGAATTTGGATTTTCTGTTACATGCAGGCTTACCAATTCCTAAATTATAGGCCCCTCCAGCCACTGCCCACTGCAAAGACGATGGCTTTCAGCAGCATTGGGCCAGGGAGTCAGGGCCTGGCCGTTTCCAGCCACTGTTTCCAGAACAGAGCTGCCTCTACCCTCCACCTGTAAATGAGTCCAGAGGGGCAGCTGACCAACATCTACTTTGAGGTAACCACCTATGCCGGCTGCAACTTGTAAACAACAATCGCCTTCCTCCTAATCATTACGGTATTACTACATAAGGGAAACACAATAATTTGTGTGCGTGGCGCACACACACACACACACACAGGCTTGGGGCCTGGTCCCTCCACAGATGCAGAACTTAGGGATGGGGTGCAGGGTTTGTTGAGGGAAGTAGGATGGGAGGGGGAGGGGGTCTGCTCCCCCCGCCCCCGCAGTGCTCTGGAGCATCAATCACATCTTGAGGTGGCTACTAGTTGTTGGCTTCGTGCTGGTGTGGGGGCCGCAGTGGAAACCCCCCAGTAGAGAAGGTGAGTGGCTGTGAGCTGTTAACAGGCCAACAGAGCAGTGGGGTGGGGGACTCCTACAGAGGGGCTCTGGGCCAGACCCCAACAGCTTCTGCACACACACACACACACACACACACCCCTTTGGGTCACTCTGGGTGTGTCCCCAGAAGACTCCAGAAGAGTCTGGGGGGAGAAGGGCCTCTGGGCGCTCTGCTCTGTCCTCCCAGACCTCTCTCAGCCAGACTAGCGCTGTGTCAGCTTCCCGGGGACTTGTCTTTGCGCCGCCAGGGCCGGGGAGGTGGAGCAGGTCATATATCAGAGTGGCAGCCCGTCCCTGAGGACGAGGCTCAGCCCTGACCTCTGCCGGAGGCTGGAGGGAAAGTTGCCAGTGGCCATTTGGAAAAATCTGACACCTTCCAGGCAGTGGGGAAAAGGAGAAAACAAGGTTAGCGGAGCCCAAAGTCATCGCCCAGCTTCTTAGACGGTGTATTCTTGTCCCCAGAGCCTGCTTTGACTTCCAGTTTTGAGAGGTGAAGAAGAGAAGGCGCCCATTTCACAGCTTGGATAACACAGCCGCTGTCCGCAGCTGCTGTGGATGCCTGGTTACACTTCACCTTCACCTTCACTCGCGGGCACGTTTCTCAGCCTTGGTGCCATCGGCATTTAGGGCTGGACAATTCTTGGGGGAGGGGCCTGTGGTGTGCATTGTAGGAGGTTGAGCAGCACCCCTGGCCTTGAGCTACTAGGTGCCAGGAGCACCTCCTTCCTTCCCCGTTGTGACAACCCAAAGTGCCCCCAGGCATTGCAAACTGGGGGCAAACTTGCCCCAGGCTGAGAACCACTGACCTCAGCCGAAGGGATGGCCATACTCTACAGAGGGGAAGTGGAGATTAAGAGTGTGGACAGAACTTGCTCGAAGTCACATTTGCTGAGAAGCAGGGGCAGGAGTTGACTCCAGAGCCCAGAATTTAACCAGATCATGGGCTCCAGGCAGGAGGCATCCACTCAGGGCTGGGCCGCAGCTGCTTCTACCCCCGTCCCCTTCCCCTTCTCCCCTCCCCACTGCTGCTTCTCCTCCCTTCTCCCCCCTCCCCACTGCAGCAAGGAGCCCTGGGGAGCCAGGCTTCATTCGAAAGGCTTTGCTGGCAGGGGAAATGCCCCCCACCCATCCACCCCTCTGGGCAGCTTCTGCCTCTGCCTCCACCTGTCCCCGCTAACACAGGACTGCTGTGTCGGTAGTTCCTGTGCCTGTGCCATGCGTTAGTGATGAGGCATTTATGGGCACCAGGGGAGCAGCTGTGGCCATCTCTCAGCAGGCCAGGCTGGAGCAGGCAAAGATGGGAGGGGGCTCACCCATGCCTGCACCCCTTCCCTGGGCCCCACACTTCCCTCCGGGCCAGTCTCCCCCAGTCATCCATCCAGGGACCCAAAGCACGTCCCAGAAAACTTTGGGCCAGATGAGTGTAGGCAAAAGGCCCAGGGAAGAAAAGCTTTACTTGCTAATTTTCCCTTTTTAAGACACAAATCACGACAGTAGGGAAGTTAGAAAAAACGGAATGATGGTAATTTTTAAATTAAAATCACCCACCATCCTCCATCCAGAGCTAATAACTGTTAATATTTTCTGATTTACACTTCTAGTACTTTTCCATAAAACAAGCCCACACGCAGACAATCTCCTCAGCATTTGTTAAACCCTGTGCTAAGCTCTGTGCTGAGGTTTGACATCTTTGTTTCAAGGATGCTGGCAGGGAGGTGGGAGTGACTCCATTCGTGTTGCTAAGAACTCGCTACTGCACAGCTGAGAACACTGAGGACCCAACAAGTTCCCGGTCAGAGCTTAGGCACGGCTGCAAAGGCAATGCTAGGTGATGTAAGCAGAAAAGGAGGTTATTGGGAAGCTTTCAGGACCCCAAACATACGTCAGAGGACCTAGATGCATGGGGAGGGCTCTTGAAGCCAGAGCAGTGCCCAGTATCTTGCCACAGTGGCCGGAGAGCCCTTGCTGCTGTGCCTGTGGGCCCAGATGCTGCCTCGGGCACTGCCCTCGTCCCCAGGCCTGCCTCCAGCTGGTAACTCCGCCTGGACACCCACCATGTGCCCACACTCCCGTGTCCAGCATTTCCTACTCCATCAAGGGAGGTGGACTGTCTTTCCCCAACCAGAGGAAGGACACAAAGAAGCAATGACATCCAGCACAGAGAGGGTGGGCAAGTTGCCCAAGGTCACACAGCCAGGAAGAAGTAGAGTCCAGATGCAAATCCCAAGCTTATAACATTGAGCTGCACAGCTGCCCCCTTTTCTCTCTATCTGATTGATTTTTAATAATGACCCCTTGTCTTATATACACCCTTCTTTGGCCTGCTTTATGACATTTAACAATACGTCCTGAATATCAAAGGAGGTCTTTTAAGATAAAAAAGAAATGCAACACCCCATCCCTTCACTTTCTGCCCCTCCTATTGTCCTCTTTCCCATCCAGAGCCTGGGGTCTGCTGGCAACAGGACTCCAGCTCCTGGCACAGTTGCCACTGCCTCGCCCATGCACCCCTCGGCGTGACAGGGTCTGGTCAGGCCCCCAGAGTCACCATGCCAGTGATCCTGGTGACACAGAAGAAGTTGCTGTCCTGCAAGCGTGGGCCCGAGGCTGGAAGGCCAGGTGGGTGCATGTCGGTGGCAGCTGCCTTCTGGCCAGAGGACTCCTCCTTTGCTGACTGAGCAGGTGGCCCTTGGGACCCAGCCAGGAGCTGGAATGGAGCCTGGAGTCTTGGGAGCTCCAGGAGGTGTGCCCTGAAGCTGATGCCGAAGGCCTGGGTCTGTCCTGCACTGCACATGTCACAGCTGACCAAGAGCGAACATTTCTGCCCTGAAGGGGAAGGTGGGTCCAAAGGCAGAAAGGCTGGTGGTTAAGGCCACAGACTCTGAAGTCCGACCACCTGGGTTTGAAGCTGTCCCTCCATCACCCGGATGACCTTGGGCAAGTTACTCAATCTCTCGGGGCCTCAGTCTCCTTGACTATGAAATGGGGGTGTTAAAAATAGTTAAAACATCAGAGGCTATTGTAAGGATTAAACATGTTAAAACAGGTAATGCCCAGAACAGTGCTTGGCACATAGTGTCAATAATGTCAGCTGTTATTATCCATTTCCTGCATCTCCCCTGTGGGGACAGAGCCAGGAGTGCAGTTTCCAGGCTCCCGGCCTCACCATTTATTACCCAAGGTGCTGGCTTGGGTAATAAATGGCTATCAACTGTGATCGGATGGCTATCAGCTGCGGCTAGTTGGCCGTCAGCTGTAACCAGTGAGCCATTGGCCACTAATGCAATTGCCGTGGTTACGCTTGCAGTGGATGGTGGGTGGCAAGTGTGGATTGGTTGGCACGGCGGACTGCAGTTAGCAAGGTGTTGGCTGGTTGGTTGTTGGTTGGCAGAGAAGCGGCCGGTGGATTGCTGATCATGTGGCTCCTGCTTCCTGCGTCTCCATCCCAGCCGCCAGCGAGACTATAGTGGTATGACTCCCCTATCTATGGCTCTGTGGGTGTTCCTTTTTGGCCTCACCATGTCCTGTGTTCTTATGCGGGGAGTGGGAGCTGAGACCCCGCATGACATCCCCCCATGGCCAAAAAAAAAACAACGCCCCTGCCAAGTGGGTACAGTATCCTTACTCTCTACAGAATTCAGGGTGGTGGTTACAACTACCAGGTGGGAGGGTGAGGGCGGAGTGTCAGCAAGAGGCACGACTGGCCTTTCCAGCCAGGCGCTAGTGAAGTCCCATTTCTCATGCCGGGTGGCGAGTGCACTGGTGTTGATTTCATGGTTAGCCTTCCATCCTGTACATTCTGATAGATATGACTTATTTCACTGGAAGTTTACGAGTTGGGTCCGTGCCCTCCAGGGACCTGAGGATCACTGTGGGCACACAGTCCTCGGGTCACAAACTGCTTGGGCTGCTAACTGTACCTTCATTCACTAGGGAAGAGCAGATCTTCCCCTAGTGGCTACTTTCTAACTTTGGGAAGGTTGAAAATTAAGCTTGAGATGATGTGGTAAGTTAAAACCATGTAAAGCACTCATGCTTTTATATCAAATTATATTTGTTAAAGAGCATTTGATAGTTAAGGTGTTTTTAACACCTTTTAAGAGGATGTGGCATATTAAGATTAGTTTTGTTGTTTCAATTTAAAACCTACTGAATAACTCGGTTTAGAATTCAACTAGAAAGTTTATTTCATTGAATGGGATTTTTACAAGAACTTGGGACTCAACATGTTTACAAGTTTAATTTATGAGATTGCCTAGAGCAGCTTAAAGACGAGAAGAGGTCAGACATTTGAAGGGTTTCAAAAGAAAATTAAATAGATTTCACGTATAAATGCAATTTTAAAAGGAAGAAGTGATATCCTGGCAAATGGCAGAGCAGGAAGCGCCAGGGGTCTGTCCCCAAGTGACGAGGAAAACACAGCATCAACTATGTCAGAATCTGCCGGTAACTGCTGTGCCCAGGGGTGTTTGGTAATGGACCCCAGGGGGGACCAGGAAGAGGCCCCTGTGAGCCGGGGCCTGGGGCTGGTGGGAGAATCCCTGCTTATTCGGCTGGTTTTCTTTTCTCCTTGAAGCCCCAAGGCCTGATGCAATCAGGGGGCTGCACTACGAGCTGACAGCAGCCTGGGGTCCCCAAAATCCTCAGAGGAAACCCATCCCCCAGCCAGAGGAAACAGGATGAGATGTTCCTGTGGTCTGAACAGTGATGGTGGCAGTGGAGGGAAAGTAGCCCTGTTCTTTTTTTTTTTAAATGAAACTTTTTTTTTTTAAACTTTTATTTATTTGTGTTTTTCCAGGACCCCTCAGCTCCAAGTCAAGTAGTTGTTTCAATCTACTGTATTTCCCCCCAAATAAGACCGGGTCTTATATTAATTTTTGCTCCAAAACACGCATTAGGGCTCATTTTCAGGGGACGTCTTATTTTTTTCATGTACAACAATCTACATTTATTCAAATACAGTCATGTCATCTTCTTCTGGAACATCGTCATAACCTACTAAATGCGTCTGTCTGGCTGACAATCTTAACTGGGGCTTATTTTCGGGGTAACACGGTAGTTTTGGAGGGCACAGCTCACAGTGGCCCATGTGGGAATCGAACTGGCAACCTTGTTATTAAGAGCACAGAGCTCTAACCAATTTAGTTACTGGCTGCCCCTGCCCTGTTCTTTTTTTTCCTCTTAAGCAGAACTCTGCTACAGAGCAGAGGACTCAAACGTAGGGTTGAAGAGCGAAGACCTGGGAACACGAGTTTTTGCACTATCTGTCGCTTGTCATCATCTAGTTATTATTATAGAACCCAAGTAACTGGAAATAAAACCTTTCATGACCTACGCCACCAAGACGGGGCAATGCAGGCGCAACCGCAATCTGCAGGCTCCTGTCCGGCTGTGTGTTTGGGTGATTCTGCGCCAACCCGATACGCAGGCAGCAGGGCCTCTGAGCAGCGCTGGAGGAGCTCAGAAACACCGGAGACCCTGGGCAGGGGGGCCCACTGGCCACTTCTCACATCCCCCGGCATATATTGGTCAACTACACTTGTCGCTGGGCTTTCAGTGCTCATTATGACTTTTGCTTGGAGTCTCAACCTCTTCTCTCTCTTGTTGGCACTTTCAGGGGCTCCCTACTGTCTTTAGGACAAGACTCCATTTCTGTCGAGCCTCAAAGGCGCTGCAGGATCTGCCTTCCTCAGCCACTGGCCTCGGCCTCATTTCTACCCCCACTAGTGGGTTCTCAGACTTAGCTGAGCTCTTTCTTCATCAGAGCTTCCAGGTTTTGTCTGAAATGCCAACTTCTGCTCCTCCCTACGCTCTCAGCCTCCTCTGACTCTCAGGCTAGAACGTCCACTTACGTGCCCAGCGTGGCACCTGTACAACCACCTGCACTGACCGGGTGGTCTTGGGCCCCATCATTTGCTCATGCGGGTTCTGTGCCAGGAATTGCAGTGCAGCTTAGCTCAGTGGTTCTGCCTTGGTCTCACAGTTCCAGTCAAGGTGTCGGCCGGGGCTGCAGCATCTGAAGGCTGGACTGGGGCCGGAGGGCCACTTCCAAGATGGCGCACGCACTGCCCATGCTGGTGCTGGCTGGCTGTTGGCGGGGGCCTCAGGCCGCCCCATGTGGATCTCTCCTTACACGGACCTCTCCCCACAGAGATTCCTGAGTGTCCTCCAGCGTGGCAGCTGGCTTCCTCAGAGCAAATGATCCGAGAGAGCACATCTGGCCTCCGCAATCACTCACGCCATCACCTCCACGCTACCCACATGGTCACATGTCGGCCCTGTTCACTGTAGGAGGGGACTACGTGAGTATGAGACTACTAGGAGGGACCAGTGTACCCCATGTCCGTGAGAGTTCGGTCAATGAAACAGAACCACTGCAAACAATAAATATATTGGTTTCGGGCAGTGGAGTTGGTTAAACGCCGGTAGTCTGTCATCGTCACGTCTCATGTTGGAGCTTGAAGTCGGCAGGCAGTTGGGGAAGGAAGATGGATGTAAAGAGGGAGAGCAGGGACAAGCTGGACCCTGTGGGGTGGCTGGAACCATGCCAGCCTGCCTGCACCTTTGCAGATGTGGGTGACCTGCCGTGAAGCCAAACATCCACTTGGCCAGGGCATGGGAGAAGCTGCAGAATGAGATGGGAAGGAGGCCCCTGCTGCGGGCCTGGCTGCAGCCCCACGCCAACAAGCAGCAGGGAAGTGACAACCGGCGTCAGCTCTAAGTACCTGGTGCCTCTGGCCCAACCTGCAGAGCCTGTGAACAATGGGGCTGCTGCTTTCGTTTCTGGCCTCCAAGTCTCAGTCTCTCTTATGGCCCATCCTGAAGAAAACACAAGGGAACTCTGGGAAGGCAGCCTACCCAAGGTGACAACTTACAAACTGCAATGGGACTGGATGTTTCTGTGTGTCCCCCGACCGTTTGGTATGTTGAAATCCTACCCCCCAAGGTGATGTTATTTGGGGCCTTCGAGAGGTGATGAGGGTGTAGCCCCATGAACGGGGTCAGTGCCCTCGTACAAGAGGCCCCCGAGAGCTCCCTCGCCCCTTCTGCCCTGTGAGCACACAGGAGACGTCTGTTAGCAGACGCTGAAGCTGCTGGCGCCCTGATCTGGGACTCCAGCCTCCAGAAGTGAGAGATAGGACTTGCCATTTATAAGCTGCTGTCTCTGGTCTTCTGTTGTAGCAGCCGGAACAGGTTAAGACTTGTAGCCTCTTCCTCTCCAGAACCTCAGGGATTGGGGCCTGGAATTTTAGAATTTATTGGTGGAATCAGAAGAGAATTCAAACCCCAAATAGGGTTTTCAGGAAAAGAAAGTGCGGCCGATAGGGGTTGTGAACTGTCCATGGCCAACAGCAAAGGCGGAGCTAAGGTGGACCTGCTTCCTTTCCGGTTAATACCAGCTCCCTCCCTTGTCCCATTTCTGCGGCTGCGTGGCTCTCGCTGGCACCTAGTGTAGTGGTTCTAAGCAGGGGTCTGGGTCACGAGAACTGCGCCTTTCCTAGTTCTTAGCTTCATCACCAGGGCAAGTCACGTCAGCGATACGTCCCTGTCTTCTAACATCTATACAATGGTGACGGTGCCCGTCTGTACATCATGGGCTTCGGGGGAGAACTCAAGACACCATGGATGGGAGTCCAGAGGCCAGCAGGTTCACACCAGGTATTGTGACGAACGCCAGCACGCACAGGGGACCGCCTCCCACGGCTGTGAACACCCCATTTGTGGGCACTGTATGCTATGTGACTTGGCAAGTGCCTTCTGCACAGGACAGCGACAGTAACTCAGGTCCTTGAAGAGTGATGGAGCTGTGCCCTGTGCACAGACTGTCTCTATGGTGCTGCACGACGCTGTCAATTCTTACACTGAAGCTAAATTTTAGTTTGCTCCTTGAATTATTTATTCTGCAAACAATGAATGGTGAAACCCAGGAGGGGGTGGTGGCTGCATGTGTTGAGTAGGTCAGCAGGGACTTAAAAAACCATTGCTACAGTGGCAGCAGCAGTGAATCCCACAGAGGAAACGGCCGTTGCAGAACACGCATCTCTCCTCAGGTCACCGGCGGATTTATCAGGCACCTAACTCCCGGACACGTCCTTTTACCCTCCCGGGACATTTGTGTCCGGAAAGAGCAAGCGTTCGGTGCTGTCTGCCCGCTCACCTGAGGCCTGCGAACATGCCAGCATGGCAAAGGTGCACGCCACCCTGGAGGCACTGCTTCCAGAGTCACCTTCCACATGTGTATCCATCAGCAGTTAGCCCGGCCCGGACATCTACACTCTGCCCCTGGGGGCTCCTTTCATGCGTCACCATTCACTTGTCCCTTCTCCGTCAGCCCTCCCCAGTTGCAGCCTAATGGTGAACACGTATTTCTGTTGGACCAAATTCCACCATCTAACACCACCATGGTTGGCAACAAAGCACCTGATTTACCTTATAGATAAGATTCCAAAGAGCTGGGAAGCAAGGAGAGGTGGGGTGGGGGCTGGATAGTAAGCCCGATAAAAGCAAACCCCCAAAACAAATCAAATGGCTGACAAAATGGGTAACCTGGTAAATATACTGCACCTTAGGTTTAATAACAGGACTCCGAACCCATGTCAGGTTTGTTTCCACTTTGTAGTTCTGCCATTTTTTCTTAAAATTTAGGTTTTAACAAAGACAATAGACCTACTGTTTGCCAAATCCCAGCTATGAATTATTCAGAGCATAGAAAGAGTCAAGCTACAGCAAAAAATTATCAATGTACACGATTAATTTTAGAAAATAGTTTAGTTATTTTTGTTACAAAACATTTGCAGAATGTTCACATGTATGTATCTAATGTGCTCCTGATTATACATGAAAACAGCTAAATAAACCGTACACAATAAATCCAAGGCAAATCATATACAAAGAAGCAAAAATAAGTAGAATATATTTGTGTTGGAAGAACTAATATTCAAAGAAGACAGGGCACTTTTCTCCAATGCCACGGCACGGATGAAGCCAACTGCCATTTGTCACCTTGCAGCAGGATTAACTACCAATCAACGACACTGCTATGACAGCCACGTCAAGAAATGCCACATTTATGTATGCAATGCTTTATGTAAATACTTTTACCAACCGGAACAACAGTTTCAAATGCAAGGTCAGATATGCCTGAATTCTATGGGAGAGGCTGTGGGGACAGGCCTGCGCCTGAGCAAGGGCTATGCAGGGCTCCTAATTCTTGCATAATCAGACCAGGTGAGCAGAACCAGTGAGAATGGGCATGGAACTTAACTGGCAACAGGACTGCGCGGGTGCTGTATGAGCAGAGTGGGAGGAAGGCCTGACTCCACTGCTTTTGTCACGCCTCCTTCACAGACTTAAGAGTTTTTAGACTACACTGTCACCACTCCAAGTATCTGCTAAACTGAGCATTTTACCGAGGGAGCAGGAAAGAAAACTGAAAGTAACAATGAATGAGCTTTCCTGCCCAAGGCACATGCAGGAAGCTTGTGGGACCTTGACCCCTGTACTTCCTCAGATAACGTGGCCAAGGACCAAGTCTCCACCCACCAACAGGAGTGACACACGTGTTCCCTCAGCGTCAGTGAGAGGGACGTGGGCACTGAAGAAGTAGGATGTTTAAACACTTGGCCACCAGACACTGTTTTCACGAGCTCTTCCTCATCCACTTCCATTAGGGTTTCTGACTAACACAAGCCCTTTTTGCTCAAAAAGCGAAGGACAAAGGAAATTTCAAATGGCGCATGTTCAGCTTCGGGGGAGCTCGTGGGCTGGGCTGCACAGCCTTCACCACAGAGCTGGTTCTGCCAACTGCCCCTCGCGTGCGTGCACACCCATCACCCCTGGCATACACTGTGCGCGCGTCTGGAGAACTGGACTCTGCGATGGCAGCGCCCCCCTTGTCCACATCTGAAAGCCGCGCTCAGCACCGTCGTGCTCCCTTCACACAAGCACAGGCCCCTCGAGAACAGCACTGTTCCCATCAGGTAAGATGGTTTCCAGATCACAGGGACCTGTCGGCTCTCTCCCAGGTGCTGAGCTCTAAGCGCTCGCCCTTCTCTTTTCCAAAGGTGTTTCTTTCCTGCCTATAATCCTACGTCCGCCTGCCCTCCTGGTTCCCAAGCTGCCTGGTGACCAGAATCCCTTGGGAAGGTGTTAACGTGGCACTGACCAGGCTCTACCTAGAACTAATGGATGAGCTGGGTCCCCCTGCCAGGGGGCAGCTTGCACAAGCAAACCGAGGTGGTTCGTACACAGCCAGCAGGGGCAACCGCTGGGCTGCTCAGTCACCCGCCAGTTACAGGAAGCTCCCAGCTTGCTGGGGGCATGAGTGAGAATTCAAGGGCTACTCCTTCATTTCACAGCCCCTGTTTTAAGAGGGAGAAGTGTAGCTAGAGAGCGACACGCTAGAGAACAGGTAGACGGACACGCTAGCCGTCGCCAAGGTGCCTTGTCTAACAGACCTGCAGAACTTGACCTAAACCTAACTGCTTCCTACTCCCCGGGACACTCCGTTGTTTTCTTAAATGGAAATAGAGACGTCTGAGCCGCCCGGTGACTGGGCTGTCAGAGATCTGTCTCGCCGTAACAATGGCTGGAAGGACCTGTCTTCCTCCTAGTTTTGTCTTTTTAAATATAAAGTTTGTTCTGGTGAAAGTGATTAATATTTTAAGGAGGGGAAAGAATAGCAGTTTACCAGATTAAATTTGAAAAGGATTTTGTTATGTGCTATACAAATATACACTCCAACTTTTAAACATTCACTTGGGTCTGATCTGCCACAGGAGAACGAGAGAGCCACAGCATTTGTCTGGCTCTCCAGGCCGTTATGCCCCTGAGTTTTTGCAACTGATTTAAGGGGAAAAAAATACTTAAGACGACCAACAGGCCCAGGGATTTGGACACATTTCCCATGTTTCCCAGCAGCACACAAACTCCTTTAAGAAGAAAATCATCTTATCTGGACAGTGCTAGTAGCCGGTCAGCTTCATTTGCACAATGCTTGTGGCTGACAGGCCACGTCACCTACAAAAGCTTTCTTTTCTTTGAACTACTGCTGTCCTCCTCGGCCGGAGCCTCGCTGTCCCAGCCCGAGTTCCTCTTGCGGGGCTGGCTCCACTGCTCCCGGTCCCCCTCACTGAGAGCCCTAGTGTCTCTTCGGTGGCTGAGCTCCCCTGCCTGGTCACATTTTCTTGGGTCTGTGGCGGCCTCCGTGCTAACAGCTGGAGGTTCACACGGCCCGGGAGGCCTGTGGCTGCTCCCTGGGGCAGGGGGCGGCTCCACGAGGCTGCCCAGAGCCTGGGGGCTCACGGGGAAGCCCGGCTCTCCCGAGGGCAGTGGTGCTGCGGGACACTGGGGGCTCGAGGGCTGTGGCTCCCGGAGGCACTTGGCTGGGGCTTCGAGGCTCAGGGCCAGCCTCCGCAGCAGCCGTGGGTCCCGGAGCTGGTCCTTCCCAGGAGGCCTTTCTGGGTCCTTTACAGCAGCAGTGACGGCGGCTTCCTTGAAGTCTGGGGGCGTGTGGCACAGGGAAGGAGTAACAGATGCCTTGGCAAGTTCGGCGTCTGGCTTGTTGCCGGGCAGGCCACCCGGGGACCTGGGCCCCCCTGGGGGCGTGGGTGGGGGGTGAGTCAGGCTCCTCTGCAGCGCGGGCTTCAGCTTCAGGATCTTCACCGCGTCGTGTTTATAGCTTTTGTCGCAGGTCCTGACGATGGCCCCGCGCCGCTGCGCGTCCTGAATCAGGTGGTTCCAATGCTGATTCTCCTTGGAACAAGAAGGGAGAAACAATTATACCCCACAGAAACACTCGGGTGCTTGGGCAGCAGGAAGCTTCAGCTTCATTTCTGAACAAACGAGACACATACATTCACGAGTAGGTTCTCGAGAATCTGGTACCTCGTCAGGCCGGGCTGAGAGGAAAAGTAAGACAGAATGACAAAGCCACGGCACTAGGAAAGTCACCAGCTGTATGGAAGCCGCTGATGCAACCTCGTGTCACTCCTTACATTCCAATTAATAACAATGAAACAGAGTTAACAATTCAGTTGCACCAGCCACACCACACTGCTCAGCCACAGGTAACCGGAGGTGAGTGTCCTGGGCAGCACAGACCACAACAGCTCCGTCATCCCAGAACGTTCCCTGGGTGTCGCTCTTCTAGAGTCTTGCCTGTCTCTTGGAAGTCTAACCTTCTGGAACAGGAAGGCTTGGCTTCAGAAAGGCCTAACTTTTAAGTGCATGTGACTGTTCCAAAAAAAGGTTCATAGCTTTCTTTCCTCAAATTCCCAGCGGCCTCCCAAATGTCAAAGGGCTAAATCACCTTAATCCACTGAAATACGACTCCAGATACAGTGCCGCGTTCTGTCTTTTCTAGAGGAGCTGAAGGTACAGACAGCACTTCTGAGGAAAAGACACCAACCCAACTGCACACACCTCTCCTCTCTTCCCTTTCCTAGTTTCCTCAACAATAAATTGCTTCTTTATAACCTTCAGAACCTGGGACGCTTTAGAAAGAAAAAAGAATGAGCATGAGGGAGAGAGAAAAAGTAAGACACACATCAAAGGAAAGAGAAGGAAGAGGACGGCCCCCGCGCTGGGCTGCCATCCCCCAGGGTGGGTGAGGTGGGGGGAGGCCGCCCACGAGCACCTCCTTGCTGTGTGACCAAGTCACCTGACCGTTCTGAGCCTGGTTCCTCATCCATAAAATAGGAAAGTTTCATTTAATTGATTCTGAATGCACACCGGCTTCCCATCTTCCCATCTCTGAATGTGGGGTGGCTCTTGGCTGGGAAGCAGTTCGTGACCTTAATCCTGGGGATTTCACAGCCAGGCAACTACACTATACGCCCCTGACTTTTAGCCAATAAACCATTAAAAAAAAATGCATCCCGGCTCTTGCCTGAAAACCTGTCCCCAGACATCTTCTGATGAGACAAGAGAAGTACTAGCATTAAGGCTTGGCGAATGGAGGCAGGGGTTGGAAGAAAACCCAGGAGACAGACCATGCTGGGGCACCAACCCTTCTGCCTGCACAGGGGACGTACATGTATGAACAGGGACACGTGCCCTTGAACTGGGCAATAATTCAGCAGTGCTAGATACTGAAATTGGAATACTTTTAGCAGTATCTTAACCTATTCGTTTTATCTGTATTTTCTTTTATGTATGAACGCAAGTGACAGGATGGAATCTGTCTAAACAAGCCTAAAAGAGTTCTTTCAATAAATATAAAACAAAAATTCTAGGTGAAAATAAAGTGTCATGTCACTGTTTAACAGTAGTATATAAAATGATGATGCACGTTATAATTAATGGCTTCTTGAATTTGACAAGCTATGGTGACTTCACGGGGTTTTTGTGAGGCTTAAAGGAAGCCACGTAAATAAAGTGCAGTGACTGGCACACACCAGCCAGGCCCACGGAAGCAGCCCCAGCTGCACGGCCTGGATCTCCACCTCCCTCAGGAAAGCTCGAGAGATTCCTACCCTGAGGCTGAAACACAGAAGGGAAGCAGACGGCCCTGCTGCCATTTCTGCCACATCCACTGCACCTGAACTTGGTATTGAACCCAATCCTGAGATCACACACAAACAGCTTTGAAAGCGCTGTGAGTCTTGGTTTCTCAGAGGAAACCAAATGCCTTAACCATTAATTCCATTTCCTAAGGGAAACTGAACTAAAGAAACCCCCGCCCCCCAAAAAACCCCAAGGACAACAAAAGTAAGTGTGACAGCCCAAATGATAAATCGGGAGTTTTCTATTCTATTCTTTCTGTCTCTTTTTGGAGCCTGGGTTCCTAGAGTGAAGACAGTGTCACAACTACAGGCCCGTGGTTTTCAAATTTGTGTCATTGTGGCCTGGGGACTCACAAAGACTTTCTAAGAAGGATGCAGAACGGCGAACGGAAATCAATTCTCAACTTCCAAACTCAGCTTCCTATGCCCTCCTGGGGCTTTCTTGCCCCTTTTCTTCATCCTTCAGTCACAAGGACTCTCGTCCATCTCAAATCTGACCACAGGGGCACTGTCAGAGCATGTCAAAACTGGGAGCCAAATGAAGAGAGCAGTAAAAATAGGGGCGCCCACAAGGACTCCTGTAATCAGGGTGCCTCTGAGAAACACGGCTCTAATAACATTCTACTTTCCAGGTTTAAACATTATCAAAATTCAACTGTATAAAAATAGTAACTGTAATAGATTATTCAAGTGACAAGAAATCATTTTTTAATACTCAGATCCTTATGGTCACAGGAAAACTAACTTTTTAAAAAAAAACTTTTATTTTGAGGTAACTATAGATTGACAGGAAGTTGCAAAAAAAGTTCTGAGAGGTTCCCCTCACACAATCTCCCCAATTCGTTACGGAAAACATTTAGAACTTTCAATTTATACATAAATTTTTGTAGCAGAGAAGCATAATAGTGAGGTTAACAGGAAGGCTTTCAATTATAAAAATATATTACCCCACTGAATTTTATCCTCAAGTACGAATGGAAGTTTTATTTCAAAGAACAGAAAGAATAACAGTGATCTCTATTCCATTGGATGCATTTAAGAGTGATGTAATAATTTATTTTTAAAAGCTTTATTTTATGGATTCAAGACTTAAATGTAAAACCTGAAACCAAAAAAGCCCTACAAGAAAACACAGGCAGTAAACTCTCTGACACTACTCTTAGTAACATTTTTTTCTGATCTATCTCCTTGGGCAAGGGAAAAATAAAAAAAAATTGAACTACATCAAGCTAAGAAGTTTTTTCACAGCAAAGGAAACCAACAAAATGGAAAGACAGCCTACTGAATAGGAGAAGATATTCACCAATGACACATCCAGTAAGGGGTTAATATCCAAAATCTATAAAGAACTCATGCAACTTAACACCCAAAAAACTAACAATCCAATTTAAAAATGGGCAGAGGACCTGAATACACATTTCTCCAAAGAAGACCGATTGCCAACAGATATATAAAAAAATCCTCAACTTCACTAATCACCAGAAAAATGCAAATTAAAACCACAATGAGATGTCACTTCACACCTGTCAGAATGGCCATCACCAATAAATCAATAAACAACAAGTGATGGCGAGGCTGTGGAGAAAAGGGAACCCCAGCGCACTGTTGGTGAGATTGTAAATTGGTGCAGTCACTATGGAAAACAGTATGGAGGTTCCCCCAAAAATTAAAAATAGAACTACCTCATGACCCAGCAATTCCACTCCTGGATATTAATCCAAGGAAATCCAAAGCACTAATTCAAAAAGATACATGCACCCCTATGTTCATTGCAGCATTATTTACAACAGCCAAGATGTGGAAGCAACCTAAGTGTCCATCAATAGACGACTGTATAAAGAAGTGGTACATGTACAATGGAATATTACTCGGCCATAAAAAAGAATGAAATCTTACCATCTGTGACAACATGGATGGACTCATAGAGAGTATAATGCTAAGTGAAACAAGTCAGACAGAGAAAGACAAATACCATACAATCTCAATTATATGTGGAATCTAAAGAACAAAGTAAATGAACAAACAAAACAGAAACAGACTCACAGATGGAGGGAACAAAGTGATGATTGCCAGACGGGGGGGGGGGGGGGGGCTGGGGGCAGGATGACAAAAGGGATTAAGAAGTACAAACTGGTAGTTACAAAACCGTCATGGGGATGTAAAGTAAAGCATAGGGAATACAGTCAATAATACTGTAATTAGTATGTATGGTGCCAGGTGGGTACTAGACTAGTCAGGGCGAGAACTTCGTAAATTACATAAATGTCTATCTAACCACTATGCTGTACACCTGAAACTAATACAAAACAATACTGAATGTCAGTATTTACAAAGTGGTCCTGATAACGACTCCATTTGCATATGAAGACTAACTCTCCCTTAAAAAGCTGAGGGAGAAAAAAAATACCTATCCTGACCAGTTGTAGAAACAATCCTGAATAAGCTAATTACCTTTATACTTACATTCTCCTAGTATGTAACTTCGAGATACATAAAATTTTATTCCTTCTAAAAACTCAAAATAAAAATAAAAGCTCTATTTTAAAGGTCAGTATTTATAATACATTAGAAACAAAGTCTTCAGCAATACTTAAACTTAAAAATTGGGGGTACACAGCTTTTAAAATTCCTCCCAAGGGGCACACAAACAAAACTGAAGACCACAGACCTCCTGAGAGCTGAAAGAGGAAGACTGCACTTGGACGCCCCCTGGTGGTACTAAGACCAAAGGGAAAGGTCTACCAAGCCTGACTCCTCTCCTAAGATAACCCATGACGTTGTTAGGTAGAGAAATGAGAAAAACTGCAAGCTACTGCCTAAATGAGACAAGTAGCAAATACATGCTTTACGTAGTTGTAGTAACACCACATTAAGCTGGACCACTGTCTAACGAAGAGGGACCCTGGCCATGTCTTCTGGAGGAGCATCTGTCCTGACAGGAGCTCTGACGCCACTCGCTTCCGAGTGACAGGCACAGCACTGCTCTGAGTGCCGAAACAGAGACAATCACGCACACTCCCGCACACTCCCTCGCTGAGGCGTGAGGCCGGGCCAACAGCAGCATAGTTACTAGTGTTCACACAGTGCCAGGCACTGTTCGAGCACTTTACCCGTGTGGACTTACACATCATCTGCACAATCCAGGATGCACACAAATTCTTTTAAAGGTCACCTTGAGAGCACACGGGGGACACTTGGGCCCGGGGCTGACACAAGGTGAGAGGTTTCCCTGTATAAAAGCTCCAGGAAGAAGTTGCTGGAGGACACACAACTGGGGGAAGAGGCTTATTATTTAGTGGATCCCCGAAACCACTTCCATGTTGATGGAAAATAAAAACCAAACCTCGGCCCAGTATCAGTAACAATGAGCACACTTGTGAGCTCTCTGGTCGCCAAGAATTACCTACCATCAGGGTCCTCAAATGTCCAAGGATGAAGAGGCTGTACTTGGCCCGTGTAATGGTGACATTCAATCTCTGTAAACTTGCCAGAAATCTAGACAATAAAAAGGGGAAAGACAGAAAAAGAAGTTACTTCTTTCTACAGAATGACTGAGCGCAGGAGTGTGGGTGAGACACAGGCAGCCGCCTGAGGTTTCCTTGGGCTCCTGCTACCTCCTCAGTCACACGCTTTCTCCCGCTCTTCCCAGCACAGGGGACCTGGCACAAAAGCGGTTCCCATTAAAAACAGTAAAGAAAACACCAGTGCTTTCAAGTCGTGACTGCGGGGCATGATTACTATCAAAGGGACACAAGTGTCTGTCCATTTCCTATTTTGACTTGAATGAGATACTGGAAATATTAGCAGTATGATTTCTAAGCCTTCAGACATCCTAAAAAGATGATACTAGACGAATTAGTCTTAAATTTAAATATATTTGAGGTTATTAAAAATATTGTGGAACAAGTACAGAAATACACAACATCAGACAGATGTAACAACAGATCAGAAATACTAGAATTGGTGTATGATAACGCTGAAATGGCAAATGAGCTGGAAAAGAAATGACTATTTACAAAGTGGTCCTGATAACTGGACCCCATTTGCATATGCAGACTAACTAGGGAGGGGCAGAGACAACTAAATCACCATTACCTTTTAAGAACAATGAAACATATGTACAGTCTGTAAATTCCATCTGCTATTCCTGAGAGAAAAAACTCTGAGGGTCCTGAGACTCAGGGGAGTTTTCTGTCACCCACTCCAGTGTCCCTGGCATCTTCAGTCAATAAACTGACAATAGTTAAGGTGAATAAACTTAGCCAAAGCAGAAAACAGAGAAAGAAGAGGAAAAACCACTTTATGACACATCCCACAGGAGAGTAAGAGGCCCCTGCAAAGTACGCTTGATCCAATGATTTATTTCCCTCTTATTAAATAAAAGAACAGATTTACACTGTGACATGGGTTAACATACAAGGTATCAAGAAAAGCAAACCTAACAGTGGATCAATTTCACAACTTAAAAAATCAATGACAGTATCTCACCCGATTGAGCCTTGCATGGCGTTTGCTCTGACACACGTAACAATGACACAATCTTTCTGACGACCCTGGAATGCATCCACAGTGTCTACTTCTGCTAACCTGCTTACAAAAGAGACACATTTACTGGAAAAAGTCAGAGAATCACAAAATATACATATTTACATAGTACTGTTTTTCAGAACTTTTTTCACGGGCATCTTTACTTACTGAAATACAATTCACGTAACACAAAACTCACCATCGTACAGTGTGTACCGTTCAGTGGTTCCTGTGCCTTCACTATGTTGTGCAGCCATCACCATTATCGAATTTCACAACATGTCAGTCACCCAAAAGAGAAACCCCGTGCCCCTCCGCCGTCAGTCTCAATCTCCCCCCTCCCCAGGCCCTGACAACCACTCATCTACTTTCTGGAAATTTCATATACATGGAATCACAATACATGTGGCCTTTTGTGTTTGGCTTCTCTCACTCGGTAGTGTTTTCAAGGTTCATCTATGTTGCAGCGTGGCTCAGCACTGCATTCCTTTTACGACTGAATACATGATGGTACAGGTGTATCGACATCCAGGTATCCAGTTACAAAACCTGGTCTTGAGTTCTTTGTCGGGAAGTGTTTGATTACTACTTTTTATAGGTCGGTTCAAATTTTCTATTCTTTTCTAGAGTCAATTTTGGTCGTTTGTGTGTTTCTGAGTTAATGGATTTCCAATACTTAAACTTTAATTTTACTGTTGAGGTAAAAAGAAGATAAAAACATGATCTTCACCCTATAAAGACACTCAAAGGGTTAAATTATTCTAAATGAAAAAATGACTTCTCGCTAGAGTTAGAATTCAGATTACTAAGTCATGGAGCTAAAGGGAAAGGCCTGGAGTTTCTCCATCAATTCCACTGTCAAGTGTAACGGTGACGACATTGCAATTGGCAGGAGGCACTCTGTCCACAAGCGCTGTAAGTGCACCCATTCCCTACCCAGCTCCCATCTACGGAACCCAACATCCTGGACTCCTTGTGCTGTCGGGCCATAGCTTCCAACCACTCCCCACAGAGTTTCCTTTTTCTTCTTTCCTTCTATCCCCGTTTTCTTCTCTGTAATTCACCAGAAACAGCTATAAAAATATAGATGCCTTACCTTTTCCCATCAAATTCTTTGTCCAACTCCTTCTGAATCATCATCTTCTGAGCCTTATAATGGGTAATTATACCAATGTTTCGGAAAGTAGTATCCTTTTTTTTTTCTTTAATAAGTTTAATTATCTCCATTACCAGTTTTATTTCTTGAACGTTTACATATGAGCTAAAGAAGATGGAAAAAAGAAAACACATCAAAACTAACAGCAGTCTGGGCCGGCCCGGTGGCTCAGGTGGTTAGAGCTCCGTGCTCCTAACTCCGAAGGCTGCCGGTTCGATTCCCACATGGGCCAGTGGGCCCTCAACCACAAGGTTGCCAGTTCAATTCCTCAAGTCCCGCAAGGGATGGTGGTCTCCGCCCCCTGCAACTAAGACTGAACACAGCACCTTCAGCTGACCTGCCGCTGAGCTCCCGGATGGCTCAGTTGGTTGGAGTGTGTCCTCTCAACCACAAGGTTGCCAGTTCGACTCCTGCAAGGGATGGTGGGCTGCGCCCCCTGCAACTAGCGGCGGCAACTGGACCTGGAGCTGAGCTGCGCCCTCCACAACTAAGACTGAAAGGACAACTTGAAGCTGAACAGCATCCTCCATAGCTGGGATTGAAGGGACAGCAACTTGACTTGGAAAAAAGTCCTGGAAGTACACTGTTCCCCAATAAAGTCCCGTTCCCCTTCCCCAATAAAATCACAAAACAAAACAAAACAAAAAACAAAAAAAAACTAACAGCAGTCTAGTTGCTTGCTTAAGTCCCACTTCGTTTTCCATTAAAGGGCAGGTAGGTTCCATCATTACTCAATCAGCAGTGATTCAAAGAGGCTGTTACGCTGACCATTAACATCGTACTCATATAGAAATATACGAATATAGAAATACAGAATACAGAAATAACTGCCTGGTGAAACAGGAAGCTGTGTTGTGTGAGAGAAAAAAATTTCGGAGTCAGCTAAAGTGTAAGCACTAGTGTCTTAAACATCTGTTAAAACAGGGACAGCAGTTGTAAGAACAAAGTGTAACAATGGAGATATGAGTAATAAATAGCTACCATCAAGGATTTGCTATCTCCCAAACACTGAGGAAAGTGCTCGAGATGGATTATCTTTCTTAATCCCCCACCACAGCCGAGTTGTTCACACACCACACAACCGACGAGATGCCACCCACACAGGCTAACGTGCTGCAGGTCTGAGAGGAACAACAGGAGATCCTGCAGCAGGCCCAGGTCCCATCCTGCACCAAGTCCCCTCCCAAACCACATGTGTCATCACCCGCAGCATGCCACATGCACTGGGGCTGCACTGCTGCAGCTTCACTTTAAGAATCGTAAGGACCCACCATCCTAACTTCAAGTCTTACCATACAGACCACAGAGAGCCCAGTTAGCTAGCGCTCTCTTCCCTCCTCGGAATCTTTATTTTGCTTGCTCACCTCTCAGGTCGCTATTCCTCGTGACCCTCCACCCCCGTCTCAATGCCCTGCTCCATTCCGGCAGGCCCCACTGCAGCCTGGACAAGCCTCTGTCATGGCGACCCCCCAGCCTGCTGCTGCTTTGTATTTCTAACTTCTCCACCTCTACTAATGTCTGATCCTGAGGACACGACCTGCTGTGCAGCCACCTCACCACACAGGTGGAATCTGTGTTGACTCGCACTTCACGATACACAGGTGCTAACAAATACAGCTTCCAGACCAGGGCTCCTCTTCCCTCACAAGCAGCCCTGGCTCCTCGCAGGTGTTTCCTAACTAGTAACAACCACTCCCCTTTGTTGTCATTCAAGGCCACCTGAACAATCCAACACACTGCCAGTAATGCCCGCCCTGTCTCACACTTCCTTCAGCTGAATCTACACTTACCCTTCACAACACAGCCGCCGCAGTAAGTCCATTGGCGACTACTTGGTCGAAGTCTGCCTTCCCTGTTAGACCAGATAATCTTGCGGTGGGGCCATGTGTTTTACTCAGTGCATACCTACTCAGGCACCTACCAAATGCTAGTTACTGTGATCCCCATTACACACGTTAAGAAGAATTGAAAGGCTGAAATAGAGAATGATAAAAAAGGAGAAGCTATCAACCCAGTGAAGTAAAAAAGATCGTGCCCTGGCCCTAAGCAAAGAGATGTGTTATAATGCAAAGTGTTTTTGAATATAAATATGACCACAAATCATATATAATCATTCTGGGCCCATCATTGGGGATCGAAGAAAGAGAACGTACTCATTATCCCGTCTTTCTGAACCGTCTTCAACATCAAACACAAGGTAGGGTTGAAACAGCCAATTTGATGAACACCGACTGGTCTCAGTCATCCTACAAAAAAGGAGCCAACATTCAGAATCCAAGTCAAGTTATCAGAAAACATTTTAAATTATTATTACCATTTTTTTTGTAGGGGAGGGAGCTGGGAAAGTAAAGGGGCACGAAGAACCTTCTTTTATTAAAATGTGCTTTAATGAAAGGTACAAAACAAATTCTATTTCTATTGTAGTGCTGGGGGGATGATCTATGTACTTAAGATGTAACAATTAGGACTGGAAAGTTCTTCATAATAGAAGAAGTGAAAAGAGCAAGCCATAAAATACTATGTAGACTATGGTGTAATTTTTTTTTTTAATTAAAAAAAGAAAACGTGTCAAATATATGGTGATGGAAGGAGAACTGACTCTGGGTGGTGAACACACAATGGGATTTATAGATGATGTAATACAGAACTGTACACCTGAAATCTATGTAATTTTACTAACAATTGTCACCCCAATAAATTTAAAGAAAAAAGAAAAACTAAAAAAGATATGCATAGTGCAAGGGCTGGTAGAATATACACCAAAATGCTACCAGCAATTACTTCTGGGTGGTATAAGTATGGGTGGCTTTCCCCCCTTCTTTTTTGCTTACCTACATTTGCTGCCATCAACATGACTTTTATAATTAGAGAAAATTATCAAACCTTTGCTTTATGCTTCTTATGGTAAGATTTAAGAACACAGTAAAATAGCTATTCTTCCTAGGCAGCTAACCGACCAACAAAACCAGCTAACCAGCAACGACTAGACCCACCTGTTGGTTTTCAGGCTTTTGTTATAAATGTAAGTAGAAGGGAAGAGACAGATGTCCGGGTGCATCCGGTACTGGATGCTCAGCTGGATCACAGGCAGCCGGCCGCTCATACTGTGCTCGACGTTGTCTTCCAGCAGCTTGTAGAAGCGGGCCATCATCGACTGGTCATAGCCGTATTCCTGTGCCCTCTGCTAGGGGAAAAATAAAGCAGCCATCGCTAAGAATGTGCTTCTCCCACTATTATAAAAACAATTGCTGCGCCCTGACATGTACATGGCAAGGTTTAGGTGCCATCACCAACGACCAAGGACTCAGAGAAAGAAGCTGTTTGTGACCCTGGCCCTTGAGAAGCCACGCAGCTTGACCGTAAAAGGTGTGGCATTTTCTCCTTGTTTAGAAAACCCACATACTGCTTATGAAAGAGATGTGACCTTGTGAATGACCATAACCGAAGCTATTTTGATGCTGTCAGAGGTCACCCGACTCAATGATGAAAGAAGCAAAAGAATGTGACATAGATTTTTAACAATTACTTCTGGGGTACGCTCTCAACAAACAGAAATATTCAATGTCATTGTACACAAGCCCTTTTGAAGACTAATTGCTTTATCCATCCCTCTTGTACATACTGACTTCTAAAATCTGCGGTGTTGGGACTAAGGTGAGTGAGATCAAGTCTCACAGAACTTACATTCTAGTGGAGGAAACAGACAGCTGACTCAGTAAGTTCATTTCATAAACCCCAAAATGGATTACAACCTGCAATCTCAAAAAACAGTCACCTAACTGACGAAGAAAACTCTCGTAATGTTACCATGGCTGTGCCTTCAGATATACTTTCCAATGTCAGCATCACACAAAGATCCAAAAAGCATGACATCAACTAATCTAGAAGCAATAATGTGCTCTGAAAAGTACACGAAGATGATGGAATCTTCTCGAGTGATGCTGAGGACGTGTGCAAAATTTGAATAAACCTGTTTCACAAACTGTGCGAGTGGGGAAAAGAAGGCATTACTTCTTCAGTAATGCATTATGTATGTATGTGATTTGAAATAGGTTTGTGCAACTAAATAAAATAAATATTAGCAACATTTGATGATTTCATTTACATCTCCAAAAGTTCATCTATTCAGGTTAGCCAAAACCTCATTTTGAATCTTCTCTTGTGGGAGAGAGAAAAAGGACTTCTATGAGGTAATGTATCTACTTCCAGAAGAAAGTTGAGACCACTGACATGGAAGGACATTCCTGATCTAGTCACTGACTTTTGGCCCAGAATGATTCTGCCACCTTTAAACAAAGTCAAGCGTCTTCAGTGAGATCACAAAGGACGCAGGTGCTGCTCTGCCCACAAGCAGAGTTCACAACTGCTCTCTCTTCGTGTCCCCTGCACTTTCGGAGGGTGGGCGGACCACAGGCACTGTGTGCACGAAAGGACGGAGTCCTAAAAGGGGAAACAGACTCTTTTTAACGTTGTCCCCAAACGTGTACACATTGAAATGCCAATCAGTCGGTTGGGATTCTTTTCGTCGCTTTTGAAGATTTTCTTTTATTATTGTTTTGGTGTTTATGATATTAAAATAAATCAGATATGGCCCTTAAAAATAGCTGTACACTGCCTTTCCCAAAAAAAGGCCCCAATGCACACAGAACAGGCTCCTTCTAGTCCTGTCACACATCTACGCACAACTACGAACAAAGGGACATTTCAGAGACACTATGAAGACTCCAATAGTGGTTCTCTTTTCTCAGCCTTCCCCATTTTCCCTTGCAAGCAACATGATGATTCAAGAAAGACACCCCCCCCCATCCAAAAAACAACCCCAAAGACCCTTCTACTTTAAAGAATCAGGAAAAAACTCACCAGAGAAATGACTGTGGGAGGGAGCTGCTTGGGGTCTCCTACCAGGACAAGCTTGTTACAACGATGGATGAGTGGGGTAAGAGTTTCAACTTCACAAGACTGCCCGGCCTTATTAAGAAAGTACAGGATGAAGAAACAGTCTGAATTAGCACTGCGATTTAGTTGTCCATGTACAGTTTATCTAATTCACAAAAACTCTAACCATTCAGAAAACCACCACACTTTCTCCTTCTGTACCAAGTATCAAAAGAAGGCTTTTATTTAGTTAGGAAAAGAAACAAATAACAAAAACACTCAAAAAAACCCCTAAAAACCACACACGTGCTGGGAAGTCAGCTACCCCTCTGGTGACACTGCTGCTTGGGAACCAGCCACAAGCTAGAAAGCCATGTAATGTCCCAGGTTTGTGCTCTGAGGACATGCATGCCAGGGTTCCCGCCCCCGACCCCCTCTCGTCCTCGGTCCTCGGTAGGCCTTTCAGTTCCAAGGCTCACGCGTCTCTTCAATTCAGTGACATTTTCTCTCATCACTGCATCGCCTCCACATCTTGTACTCTTTTATTTTGGTGAGCACTGGACTGGGAGCTCCAGATCGATTCTCGGCCCCTCCCTTGCCATCTCTTTTGTGCTCTGGCTCCACATTCTAGCAAACAGTGGGTGCCTAATAAATGTCTAACGAACGAACTAGGAATAAAGGATGTTAGCTGAAAACACTGCGGCTCAGAGCTGTCCAAAGTTATATTCAGAATGCTTCACGAGGTCAAGAGACATTCCAAGCAGAAGCTAGCTAGGTAACCCTCGGGAGGAATTCTGTGAGCAGCCAGCAGGTTTCCTGCAGACTGTACCCCCACTACTGGAGAAACAACTGTAACTGTGGTGAGTCATTAGCAGCCTATTTCAACATACGAGACACACACACATGCAATGGCAGGTAAGAATCAGATGGGGGTGGGTGGGGTGGCCAGTTGGCTCAGTTGGTTAGAACGTGGTGCTAATAACACCAAGGTTGCCGGTTTGATCCCCACATGGGCCACTGTGAGCTGCCCCTCCTTAAAATAAATAAATAAATAAATAAATAAATAAATAAATAAATAAATAAATAAAAAGTTACTTTAAAAAAATTAAAACAAAACAGAATCAGACATGAAGAGACCACTTTGTCAACATTCAGCGGCCACTGCTCATCTCAGACTTACAGCCCCAGTCGGAGTGGCTTACTGACCTCATCGACAACGACACAACTGAAGGGGACACCTCCTTGCCCCCGAAAAGCAGACTCAAGCAGTAAACCGCCACTCGTGCTCAATGTGCAACAGATGACGTGGGACTCTAAGATGATGATGTTCTGTGTTTTCTGCGGGCGTCCTTGAACCTAAGGCAACAAATAAAGGTTAATCAGTATTCAGTTGTATATAAATTCTCGACTACGACAGGCCTAGTTCTACTATAAACATCCACCATTTATTATGTGACAGAATAATACTTAGTAAATGTTAGGGGAGAACCTCAAATTGAGCAAAAGCAGAAATATCCAGGTGAATCAGAAACCACCAGAAAGAACACTGCTTTGCAGTACAGTCTAAGCTTAGAATATGACTTAAGCATGCAAAGAAAAATTTATTCGGGGTCTGATTTGGTCAAAGTAGATTACAATTCTTACAGCCAGATGTATGTTGGCAGGTTATCAAAAAAAGTAGATTCAATCATTCTACAGAGTTGTGAAGCAATTATTTGAGTAAAACCAAGGTCAGAACTAAGCTTGAATGTATGTTTTTCTGTTAGTTTTACAT
Organism: Rhinolophus sinicus; assembly: GCF_057876585.1. Taxonomy (NCBI): domain Eukaryota; kingdom Metazoa; phylum Chordata; class Mammalia; order Chiroptera; family Rhinolophidae; genus Rhinolophus; species Rhinolophus sinicus. Next base: position 3,868,402 of record NC_142516.1, on the reverse strand, counting down.
ATATAATGTCATTCTCTCTTCTTTAAAGGCTAGTACCAACCATAATGCCTGTAAAACTGACAGCGTTCTACTTCTATACTAAGAAAACAGTCTTGGTCTATTCTTGCAATGCAGACAGCGGACCCGTGGACAACTCAGGGGTGAGGGGTGCCGACCACCCAACCATGAGTCCAAAATCCTCATACACTGAAGTCAGGCCTCTGCATATGCGGAGTCTCAACCTTGGATCAAAAACACAAGTGCACTGTGGTCGAAGCAGACGGTGTGAGTGACACTTCACAGTGTATACCATTTAGTGTTCCACTTAATAAACTCGTGTTTTTTATCAAAGGTTCAGCCAGCCCGTTTGTGCTCCTGGAGAGCAGGACTTCCGTCCCTGCATGTGATACACGCACCCACGGGCACCACGACCTGTGTGGGGGCTCTGGGAAGACGGTGGAGCCACGGCTCTGCAGCCCTCACACGGTGAAGCACTGTTACATGCATCAGGAAGTAAAGCCACCACATGTGACCAGTTAGGCGGCCCACAGAGCAATGTGCTGGGCAGCGAAGAGCAGCACACCCATGAAGATGGACTTCATCGTTAACCATGGAAAGATTGACGTCGGGCTCAGTTTAAAATTTTAATGAAAAGTTTCCACATAGTTTTTAACTTAAGTAAACAAACTGCCAATGCAACTATGCATTAAATTCAACTGCATTTCTTTAGCCACAGAGAGAAGGCTCGTAATATATTCAAAATAAAAAATTCATAAAAAATACTAACAATTACCAGTTGATATTATGTCTTCTGACCCCCAACTGAAATACTGTATTATTTAAAGAAATGCAACACTGAGTTGCCACTGTCACGCTACTTGAATTAAGACACATGTGATTTTCTTTCTCTTTTAATAGGGGAAATACCCATAAACCTATTTTTATTAACTATTCATCTGATTACAATTATCATAACTGATTTTGCAGTTTGGGAAAGGGGGAGAGTAGAGTACCTAACAAGAGTTTTTAATACTTACCCAGACCTAGAAAAGGAAAAGATATTTTATAATCACCTTTCTTAGAAATCTCAGGTAGTGGTAAGAATTCATTCTTAGGCTAAAGAAAAAAATGTAAATGTACATGTAATTACACCACTTTCTCCACTCTTGAATTTGTCTGAAATTTTTCATAATTAAAAATTTTGTAAATGCAATTGATAAAAGCCCACAGGTTGTCTGAACTATTTCATAATTAAATTTTAAAGAGAAAAAGAAAAAAACAGGAAAATGCTATAGGCAAATTACCTCTTTAATTTTAGAAGCAAGTTCCTGCCTTTCTTTTGAAACTTCGGCAATTTTTTCATCGAATTCTTGCCTCTAGGAAAAATGAGAATGCCAGCATTAAAACTGAACTAAGCATTTAAAAATATTTTACAATGGACCGCTTCACATTTCAAAAGGGTGAGCCTGTACTTTACCAATGAAAAACATTCGCCCAGTTTGCTTTCTTTCCCAGTCAAGTCCTGACTCTTTCTTTCATGCTACGTATCAACAGCTGCGTCCGCATCCATCCTGTTTGGCCCAGCAGCCTGCACTGGCCTGAAACTTACCCCTTCAGACCAGCACATGCCCCAGGTAGCAGCCCGGGGCACGAGCACAGGTCAGCTCCTGACAGGATGTCTCCAACAGCCCTTGAGATCAGCAGTCTCCCTGCCCCCAAACCCATATGCCTTGTGCGTCCCTTAGATAAGACCCCCGAGTTGTTACAGCACAAAAGCAGCAGTAGATACACACAAACTTACCAAACTCCACTCGTTGGGTTTGAACTGACCAATCCGGCTCTAGCCCGGGAACCCACAGACTCTAGCAAAGGCATGTGCCCTGGGTTCTGCCTGTCTGTGCTCTGCCTTGACCTTCACGGGTGGCCCCTCCAGGCGTACTTCCTCCAGGATATGTGAGTAATACATTTCTCTGTTTCAGTTTCTCCTGTGCTCTGCTGTTGAACAGCGGCTCACCATCCAGTAACTCCCCCATCTCCCTCAAATCCAGCACCCTGTGCTCAACTTAGTGTTAATTTGATAAATTCTTAACGCTATGCAAGATTCAGTTATGTCCAGTGTATGGCACGTATGCTATTTCTGTCTGCTTAGTATTCCAACTCTTGGGGCATCATTCCTTCACTCATTTCTACTGTGTTTCCCCGAAAATAAGACCGGGTCTTATATTAATTTTTGCTCCAAAAGACGCATTAGGGCGACTTTTCAGGGGATGGTCTTATTTTTTCATGTACAACAATCTACATTTATTCAAATACAGTCATGTCATCTTCTTCTGGAACATCGTCATAACGTACTAAAAGCGTCCGTCTGGCTGATGATCTTAACTGGGGCTTATTTTTGGGGTAGGTCTTATTTTCGGGGCAACACGGTAGGGGGTTCAAACGTGGTGAGCAATCACACCCCAATCTTTCCTCTGAGCAGCGACAGGCACATCCCATCCCTGGTCAATCACGGCACCTATTCCCATGAGAACAGGGATCAGCCCTGCTCTGGAACTAATCCGAGTCCTCCCTTGGAACTGACGCACAGACAATGGGAACGAGACCTTCCCTACCTCGGTGTTTCTAAGCTGGGATGCCACAGCCCAGAGACGGTGGCACTCGTCTTCTCCTGCAGAAGAAATGGCTGACACGTCAAGTGTGGATAAATAATGTCATCTGAGCCTCTGGATCCAGCCACTCCCAGATTCCCAGGCCTACGAGCCAGCGAATTCCCTTTGTGTCTAACTTAACTTGAAATAGAGCCACATCCCTGTTTATGGCGACCTACAGCTTTTGTGCTGTAGCAGCAGAGTTGAGGAGCTGCAACAGAGACTTGCAAAGTCAAAAACAGTGACTACCTTGTCCTTTCCAAATCAAGTTGGTTAACCTCTGACGTAAGCCATAGCACTATTGTACACATTTTTGTATGCAAATTATGCTATTCCACCATGAAACCATGGCATCAAATTCTCAACTAGTTTGTGTACCTATGATTTATTAAAAAACATAAATCAAGAAATGTCAGATACCTGTATTTCCCTTCCCCCTCGGCATAGAGCACGCTGGCGGGAAAGTTCATCTAGTTGGTGGTCTAAATATTCCTTTCTTCTATGCATCTCTTGAACATGAGAAGGTAATTCTTTTTCTAAAAAGAAAAAGATAAAGAATTATATGCCAATTCTAACACACACACGCATAAAAAGGAGAAGAAAGGCCAGCTCTCAAAGCTAGACAGACTACCCCAGGGCTGCCAAATGACCTTTAATGCTCAGGCTACTTCCTACCACACAAAAGGAAGCAGAACCAGCCTTAGTATGTACCTTATTCTGTACTTACTCATTCTGTGGTCTACTTGGTGGTCCAAACTGAATTTTAGGACTTCATTATTAATAGACTTTTCTGCACCCAGACGTACTAAGTTTATATCTCCACAGTTTCCTGTTGATCAAAATCACAGAGATTAATAAGGACCCTGCAACCTCTGTGCATAATATCTATTTCTAAGCAAATATTTTAACAATCAGAGAAGAGAGCTAACATGAACTGTCAATCAACTAGATTCCTGGAGCTCCACTAGAGGCTTCATACACAGTATTTTACAGATGCTTCGTAACAACCCTATAAAGCAAGTACTTATTATGTCTAACTAATACAAGCTAGCAAAGTTGCATAAACACTACATTAGAGAGTTGAGATTCTATTAATGTTTCTCAAATTACGTTTTGTCCAACATTCCATGGTAAAATATGTTTGGGAAATGGTGAATTAAAATAAAACAGATTTCTTACCTACAGGATATTTCATATATATATAAAGACTTTCATATATAAACACATACTTGAATTTCAAGAACAGAATCTCACTAGACCATCAATCATTTTCTGCAGGCTACTCAGAACAAAGTTTTGTTTTTTTCTGGGGAGAAGGGGAACAGGACTTTATTGGGGAACAGTGTGTGCTTCCAGGACTTTTTTTCCCCCCAAGTCAAGTTGTTGTCCTTTCAGTCTTAGTTGTGGAGGGTGCAGCTCAGCTCCAGGTCCAGTTGCCATTGCTAGTTGGAGGGGGCACAGCCGACCATCCCTGGCGGGAGTCGAACTGGCAACCTTGTGGTTGAGAGGACACACTCCAACCAACTGAGTCATCCCGGAGCTCAGCGGCAGCTCAGCTCAAGGTGCCGTGTTCAATTTTAGTTGCAGGGGGCGCTGCCCACCATCCCTTAAGGGACTCGAGGAATTGAACCGGCAACCTTGTGGTTGAGAGCCCACTGGCCCATGTGGGAACTGAACCGGCAGCCTTCAGAGTTAGGAGCACGGAGCTCCAACCACCTGAGCCACCGGGCCGGCCCCCAGAACAAAGCTTTCGCAACTCTGCTCCACTTCACATGCTACTCCAGAAATTCTGGAGTGAGATAATTCTAAAACCTGTAAACATCATTTGGCTGGTTTACTGACCACATTTTGATTTTAGGTTACCACATTTTAGTTATTAATCTAAAAATCTCCCACTGCATTATTGGGCTAACCTATAGCAGTCATGCAGTTTGTCAACACTCATCCCAATGGGACACACACATCACATACTTGTTTTACTATCCATTGCATTTCCTTCCACTGAATCGAGGCCCGGTAAGAATAGGGTTTTGCTTTGGTAACTGCCCACAACAGTGGCTGGCACACAATAAATACAGTAAATACCCGCTGAATGACTGAGTGACTTACTACACACTTGTCTACAACTTATTGTTGTTCCTCATTCAGCTCTTTCTTCACATCGGAAGCCATCTTCTCTGGCCTGCATTTACTTGAAGGTTTCAAAACGGCTAACTTACTTGTCTTTCCACCAGAAAGGTGGATGAAATTACCTAGTAGCTCACGCTCTATAAACACCTAGAAATGCTCCACAAATTGTAACAGACATCCTTTAAATTGCAGGGAAATTCCTAAGCATGTAAGACAAATTCCTCAGAGCCAAAAACAGAAAGTGGAAAACCAGAGTTGAAAGCTTTGAGCTGTTGTGCTTCCCTAAGGGAAAGAGTGAGGGGTGAGCGAGCGCTGGTCTGGTCTCAGTGCTTACGTGTTTTTTAAGTTACATTCAATAAAATCCAGAGATTTAAAAATCTTTAGTTCCACAGAGTTTGACAAACGTCTACATTGGCAAAACTACCATTCTAATCAAGATATACAAGTTTTTTAACAGAAGCTTGTATTTTAAAGCCCACTAGAAAGCAAACGGGCCTAAAAGAGGTGGCAGGATGAGAAACAAGTGAACCTATCCTGGCCTGGGCTTGGCTAGGAAAAAAAACGAATTCTCTTTTGGGACTGTCCAATCACAGATCCATGCCAAGTGTGAACTTAGAGACTAAATACGTAATACAGGGAATGACAAAGGTGACCCTTAGAAACACAGTTGAGATTTTTTAAATGAGAATACAATGAACAACTTTATGTCAATATATCTGAAAACCTAAGATGAAGTGGAATTTTTTTCTTGAAAAATGTGAATTGGTAAAACTCACTCAAATCTAGAAAATTTGCATAGACATATAGCAATTAAACATATTCAGATAGTAGATAAAAACTTACTTTTCTGTCAAAAAAACCAACCAACCAATAGATAAAAAAACAACAGAAAACCAACCAAACAACAAACCAACCAACCAACCAACCAAACAACACTAAAACCAAATTAACATTCAAGAGATCATCTCTGTGTGATAAAAAAAACACAGAATAAATAAAAGAATTGTCCCCAACTCCATTTTTAAAGTCTATGTAACCCCAATACTAAAACTAGACAAAAATATGATGAAGAAAAATTACAGGCTAGCTTCACTTATGAATAGTCATTTTAAAAATCCTCAGTAAAACATTAGCAATCCAGCACTGTGTTAAAAAAATAGTGATACATGACCAAGTTGGCTTTACTCTAGCAAGCAAAGGTATTTTAACATTAGAAAAACATAATTTACCACATCAAAATTTTAAGAAAAAAAACTTACCATTTCAACAAATGCAAAAAAAAAAACAAACCCAAAAAATGCATGCAATAAAATTCAACACCCATTCATGATAAAAACTCTGAGAAGGGAACTTTTTTAACCTGATAAAGGTATATATGGAAACCTACAAATGAACATCATACGTCATGGTGAGATGTTATTTCCTTAAAGGGCACTGAGGACCACTGGGAGTAGTGAAAAGAAGTGAAAAAGTACTGAAAAAGAAAAAAGCTCCTTACTAACAGAAAATTTATTTTCTAAGAAAAAAAATTAACCCACCCCCCCACCCAAGCTGCCTCACGTGCCTGCCCTGTGCCTACCTGGCCGGCCACAGTGTCATCAGTATACACCTGACAAGTTAGGGAAAGGCAAGCTCCAACTGCACCCAGCACCCAGCACGGGAGCCAGCTGCTCTGGGACACGTGGGACGACCACTTTCGAGAAGAATCTGGCACCATGTAGAAACTGAAGATGCACGAATCTCTTCCAGGCATACAGGCACTAGATCAGTGTTCTCATAAGCTCTCTGAAACTTGCCCTATAGCCTGAGGTATACTCTACCCCTCAGCAATGAAAGCGGCATCACGGAACAATGCTTATCCTCACTACCTACACTCTTCTCTCTTCTCTTCTCCTCTGCTCTACCTTGGTTACGGAGGCTGCTTCTGGCCTCCCTGAACTGACCTGAGAGCCCACCTAACGGCCACAGGCCCCAGTGTGAAAAGCACTGCTCCAGGCAGCTGCATGGAGACACAGGAGACACGGGGAGGAGTCCACGCTCGCTTCACTCAGTGCGCTCCCTTTCACTGCTCTGCAGTGCAACACAGTCCAATTCATTTATTCGCTGTGGTAATAAATGTCATTTCTGTACCTGCCTGGAGAAACACGCACGGGTATAGGGCTGCTCACTACAATAAAATCTGAAATAACAAAAACTGGAAAAGAAACCCAGTTTCTGTCAATGGACAATGAATACACTGTGCGCACATACAATGAAACAGCCTATAGCAGGCGAGATACATGGCTGTTGATACATGCAGTGACATGTAAAACCATTAATCTCACAAATGTTATGGTGGGTGGGCAAGTTGCAGACTGACAATATAAGTTTTAAGATCAAAGGAATTCTGTCTGTGGGGAACATGTACGTAGTAAAAAGGAAACCGTGTGCGCCTCTCAGAACAGAGGTGACCAGTCCCAGGTTCCCGAGCTGGGTGCAGCCCTGTGAGTAAGTCCCGCCCCGAGGAAATGAGCACAGCACTACCAGCAGTGTCTGGAACTGTCCTGCAGGTAGGACTAGTGTGCTCCCTGAGCCTGTCCTCATGTCCGCTTCACACTTGCTGCTGGACGTGATTACTGGCGCTGGAGCAGCCCCCGCTGACCCTGGCGCACTAAGGAACAAGGCCACACACACTGGAGCAAGACAGAAAGAGCCCGGCTGTCTGCACATGTGCTGAAGCACAGCCATCACGCCAGCACCAGTGCTGAGCTGCCCGTCTCGGGGCTTCTGAGTAAGAAAGACACTTCTCATACTGAAGTCACTGTATCTGCAGCCGAAGCAAATCCTAACTGGTAAAAGGCACTGGCAGATAACCTCAAGAAACACACAATGTGGTTGGAGCTTGACAACCCAGTCGAATGCAGAGCCATAACCACACCACTCAAAGTGGGTGCTCCGAGGGCAGGTGTTAAGTGAACAGAAAGTCTTTTACGTCTTCACTCAAGCGTCCTGAACCCTCTGTGGTGATGCTCTTCACCCATCCTTCAACTGAATTCAAAAAAGGTTCCCCTGTGGGCACTTCACACGTCTACTCTTCAGTCTCTCCTCCTATAAGACGTAGGTAGGAGGGGGACTGAGACTTAGCTGTCAGGATTATTCTGAGGATTACTGACACGGAAGCATTCGATAACGATAAACAGTGACAGGTCTAGCTTTTCAGTCACTAAGTATCTACTAAGCCCTCACCGAGTGCCAAGCACTGGCCTAGGCACTGGGGACCAATGAACAAATCCCAAACGCTGGCCTTCGTGGGGCCTGTGACAGCCTAACCACACTGAACTACAGGAGGTTCTCTCGCCTCCGGAAACTTCCGCTACGGTTCCCCCCCCCCATGGCCGACTCCTAATTACGCTTCGGCCTCGTCTTAGCCATCACTTCCTCCACGAGCCGCCCCTAACCGTCCTGACTGAATCAAGAGCCATGCGAAGCTGTGTAAAAGCAGCCCCATTCCACTCCTACCACAGAACTTACGGCTTTACCTTCTAGTTGCCCAATGATCCACCCACTTCCTCATCGGACTGTCTTCTGAGGATTCGCTGCTGACACCTCAGTACCCAGCACAGAGCCGGGCAGAGTGAATGCGCAGAACTACTTGTTAAAAGAATCGCTGAGGATGTGCGAGCCACGGCCCCGGGGAGAAGTCCATACCAGAATCTGCTTCCTCTCGGTCAAGCTGCCCACATGAAACTCTGAAAACGAACAAATCAAGCCACACAAGTACATACCCAGAGGATGATTCTTGTCTTTGCATTTTTCTTTGAATTCAAGGATGATCTTTTTCATAAGCTCATCAACGGCTGCGTTGGACGGCGCACACACCAGGACGCGGTTCTGCTTGATCTTGGCGTTGGAGTTTTCATCGGAATGCCCCTTCCTCGGGTTCTACGGTTTGACACACACACCAAACAAATAGAAACCACGATGAGGTCCAGGATGCAGTTTTGTAAGTTTTTTCTACTTCCACGTATGTTTGCAAGTTCCCCTTGTAAAGAATTAAAAATAAAAGCATCTACATCTTACAGTGACACTCAAATTACTCTGGCATGAAAATCTTCTCATAACTTCTTTGAGCCTGACCTTACTATCCACTTTTTTTACTCAATACTCAATCCAATCAAAATGTAGCCCAGGAAGCCATTCCACACAGCCTCCCGGTATTCGATGTGACCTAGAATAACCTATAATAAAGCCAGGAGACCACCGTGCTGGCCTCTGGGTTTAGTTTCACCCAAGACAGCATTTCCTGCTCTTTTTACTTCTTATAACTTTCTCACCCTCTGCCACCCACTTCGCCGATCAAGTTCCACACACCACCAAAGAGATACACAGAAGTGAAAGGAAAAGGCACATTAGTACTTATTGCCACGCCAGTTAGTTCAAGTTCACGGATGCACTGAGGCACTCACACACACTCTACCTCTGTCAGGAGGCGGTAAAGGAGGCCAACAATAGTTTTCGATTTTCCTGTTCCAGGTGGTCCATGAATCAGACAGATCTTGGCAACTGATGGGGAGTGTTTCACCATAGCATATGCAGTTTCTATCGCTTTCTTTTGGTCTTCATTGAAATCTTTCAAGTAGGCAGTCTACACAGAAGACATTACGGAGAATGAGGTATTCTTCCTGTAAGGATCAGGCAAGATCCCACAGCAACCTTTAATCTAAAAACCACTTTCCACGACTGGAAAGAAAGTGACTTACACCATATGTGCATGTTGACTTCAGCCCACCTACAAATACTATAACTGTATTTTTATTTGTGAGCCTTATAAAGATGATAGCAATAAACTGTCTACACTTTTCTTCTATTTATTCTTTGGTTCTTTCCATTTTAGTCAATTCTCTCCTTAGTAAAAACCTTCAAAGACTTTCTTCCCTCCCACACAATATAATGGAAAGAGCATGACTTTGGGTCAGATGAGTCGAAACCTCAGTTTCACGCACAAGCTAGGTCTCTTAAATCCTAACCTCCCTTAGCCTCAGCTTTGTCATCCGTTAAATCTGGGACGGGTGAGAATTGACTGAGATAATACACGAAAACCCTAGCACACAGCAGGGGTTCAAAAATATTCCTTTTGCCTTTCTCTGGGTTAACTTGCTGGCACTTACACACAGCACTAACAGTGAGATAAACGTGTCACACAGAATGACAACTTCATCTTCAGACTTGCCACAATACCACTCGATTATCCTCCTCCTGAATTTTAATGACCTAACCTTAACTAGGCTGGTCGGCCAACATTTGACGGTTGCTCTTCAAGCACATTTTCAATTCTGTACTATTACCTTCCTCCTCGTGAGGTAAGCTAGCTACGCTAATCTACCTCCGCAATATGGAAGAAAACCAAGCACTAACAACATGCCTGGGCGCACAGTGAATATGTCTTTGTGGCAGACACCCAGGAATACGGAGCAGATAAGCACAGCACAGTGCTTTAACATCCCGCCAGGAAGTTTCTGACCTTCCCTGGTAGCATACAATCATCACTCACAATTCTCTCCGACGCCGTATTCAGTAAATCTTTCGTACAGAAGTCCATGGGGTTTGGATTCAGGATAGCTCTGGCCAGCTGGTTCCGACCACTCAACAAACACATGGCTTTTAACTTCCTTTGTGTAGTTACCAGAGAACTGATTACAATACATTTCACAAATTCATTTAAATTGACTGGCAAATTATCTTGACTCTGGATGAAAAGGGAACACTCAGACTTTCCATTGCGCACTATTACCAAGAAAGAGAAAAGCAATTTCAGTTACCAGTGAATAACAGCATCCAGTTAAAAACGTTATTCAGAATTAGGTATAACTGTCTTTGGTATGACATGTGATTTAAATAATTCAATAAATATTTACTAAGTGCCTCCTAAGAACCAGGCAATGTTCCTGTGCTCAAGAGGCTTACTTTTCCGGAGAGGGAGACAGGTGCTAAGTAGGTGCTACAAAGAAAGCAGACAAAGGGGGTGGGGAAAGGATGAGGGATGTGAGGGGGGTACAAATAGCTTACTGTTGACCAGAAGCATTACCAGTAATATAGTCGATTAACACCTATTTTGTATGTTATATGTACTATACACTGTATTCTTACAATACGTTAGCTAGAGAAAAGATGTCATTAAAAACATCGTAAGGAAGAAAAAACACATTTACGGTATTTATTGAAATAATCCACCTATATGTGGACCCACACAGTTCAAACCCATGCCATTTAAGGGTTGGCTGTGGACAAACACATGGCTGGGAAACTAAAAGATGAGCTGACCCGACAGCCTCTCTGCGACGTCTCACTACTGACTTACTGACTGAAGTGCGGCGGAACTTGTGAATATAACCACAGTGATAGGCCTGGGACTCCTTCAGGGGATTTCTCCCCATGTCCTTCTTCTCTCCATTCAGTCTTTCAGGAACCAAAAACACCAAATCATTCTCCTTTGGATGAAGCTGTTTAGCTAGTTCAGATTCGTCAAGATAAACTATGAAACAATAAGAAGTCAGCATTTAGTATAACAGAATTATTTTAAATAAGATTAACTTAAAGGAAACTAAACCCTGTACTAAGTTCAAGCACTGGTACAGCAGCACTAAAGGACGTTGCATATACTTCAGAACGGAAATCGAAGACAGTCAATATTTTCAAATGTTGATTATACAATATTATAAAATGTTTCTTAAAAACTGCTAAAAAGCCAAAATAGACATTTGAAATATCTATTGAAACTACAGAACTTGACAAATCAAGGATGCACATTGTAAGTTTAAATCTAACTACTAAAATAGCAAACCAAGTATAAACTAAGGTATAGTTTCCAAAACAGAAGAAAAAATGAAAAGTTGTTTTTAAAAATGGAAAAAAATTTTAGTATTCAATCAAAACAAAAGAAGGTAATAAATTTAATATACGCGTGTAATTAGACTCCTTTGTTTCTATTTTTCATTTTACACGTTGCTTTTTTATTCACCTCCATTGATTTAATAGCTTGAGTCCCATATACGGAGAGCTCTTCAAGACTTGTAGGTTCCTTGCTAAGCAGCTCAGGAGCTAACACGAAGGAGCCAGTTACAATGGATTGAAAGAAAAGTGTATTTCAGTCAATGCATTTGAAATAATTTTTAAAAAGTTCACTGGTCAACATCACTGCTTGAAGTGAATAACTCATTATTTCGAAAACTGGTCCAGAGTCAACTACTTCTTCTACCTTTATTTATGAAATAAAACACTGAGTAACCAAACAACAGGGAGAAATTTCTCTTTATAGAACTAGTCCAGCTAATAAGTGAAGAAATGAACAAATAAAAATATCACCATTTTGTGTCCTTTAGTAAATTAATTAGCCAAAACATTAAGCATCAACAGCTGTAAATGTTACAAAAAGAGAAATCGGACATCATGAACCTCCTGATGAAAGAAAATACCACCACTTATGAAATAGTTTGGGGCCAGAAATAATAAATCAAACTTGAATCTGATCAGACCTCTAGATCCAATTACCAATTTACAGGAAATGCAGAGGATAGAAAAACATACTATAACACAGGGGGACTCAATCAGCAAAATCCAGACAGTGGGTAACGCTACAGGATCAATGACCTAATTTCCTCAACAAATAAATTACAAAGAAAAAAAATTGAGAGCATTATAGTTAAAAAAAGATATAACAACCAGTGTCAATTAGTGAACCTAATTTGGAAATTAAATCAAACAGGATGAAAAATTTTATGAGGAAAGGGGAAATTTAAACAGTGACTAGCTATCTGATACTAAGGAATTGTTAATATTTTAGCAATAAAAATTATTTTATTATGAACTTTTTAGGTCTGTATCCTTTAGATATATTCACTGAAATAAAATTAAACATGACCAAAAGAAAATTTAACCAAAGATAATCTGCAAAACCGCTCCATTACTGAAAGTAAATACAAATAATTGAAGACACATACCTTACGCATTAAAAAATCAATACTGTATTAGAAAGATGTCAATTCTTAACAAATTTTCACTTTTTTCCTCTAAAATTTATATGGGATTACAAAGGACTCTAATAACCAAGGCATTTTTAAGACAAAACACGGTAGGAGGGCTTGTTTGATGGATAGTAAAACGTATTACAAAGCTACACTAAGTGACCAAGCAATGTGACACGGGCACAAGGCAAACGGCCCAATAAGAAACGAGTCCTGAGGAAGGTCCACGCGTTAAATGCCACTAGATTTATGACAAATACGGCATCGCAGAGCACGGAGAAAAAATGGTCTTCTCAATAAACAGCATTGGAATAACTTCATCTTCATCTGGAAAAAAATTCAACACGACCCCTACATCTCACTCATGCACAAAAATCGACTGCAGGTTGATAAAATAATCAATGATCCAGAAAAAGGGTCGGCAAATGTTTTCTGTAAAGAGCCAAAGCTTTTCTCTACAGGCCACGTACGGTGTGTGTAGTATGTTCACCGCATCTTTTTTTCGCAGCCCTTTACCAATGTAAAAACCTTCCTGTAGGGCAATACAAAACAGGATATGGGGCAGATCTGCCAACTGGGTTTGCTGACACCTCTTCTAGATGTTAAGATAATATATTTACAACCTGCAACAGGGAACAAAGGTTTCTTAAATGAGTCACAGAGCACTAACCACAAAAAAAAGAACACCCCCACACACACACACACAAAACAAGACATTTAACAGAAAATCAACAAGAGCCTTCAACAGGCACTTTCCCCAAAGAGGTTACTGAAGCATTTTCTAAATGTATGAAAAGGTGCTCAACCCCACTGATTATTACAAAGGCTATTACAAAATAAAACCACAAAAGGCCATCAATACACACACACCAATCACCGCAATTCACATGACAGTCAATACAAATGTGTGGGTGAAGACATGGAGCAGTGTGACTTGTCACACACTGCGGGTGGGGGACATGCTTTGTACAACAGGCTTGGCATTACCCACCCAAGGTGAATCAGCCAATCCACTCTGGGTATGAGTAGACTCAAGCAAAAAGCCCTCACGAGAACACTAAGAGACACGAGAATGCCCAGTGGCGTTACCCATAAAACGCTGGAAGAGCTGACACAGCAGGTCCTCCTAGCGCATCCTCCATCCTGGGGATGGACTTGGGGGGAGCCCTTACAGAGGACAAAACTGCTGAAAAAAGTGTCTATGAGCAGCAAAACTGTGCGATATTCACACAATGACGTATTACCACAGCAATGAAAAAAACAAATATGCGCACAAAACTGATGAGCTACAGACATGTTAAATGAGAGAAGCCAGACACAAGAGTGATAAATGCTAAGTGATTCTATCATATGATCAAGAGAAATGCCAGATAAATTAGTGATTTAAATATTTAAAAATATAAAAATAGTGCAAGAAAATGTAAAAGTATTTATATGATTTCTAAGACCAAAGTCAGAACTATAAAGAAATAAATATGGTAGTTTTGAATATGTGAAGATAAAAACTGTCTGTGCCTCAAAAACTACATGTGAAATTAAATGAAAAAATACGACAATGAATACAAATTAAGAAGAAAACAACCCCCCTAATAGGACAAAGGACGAAGGGCATGGACAATTATCCTTATCCCCCAAACTCAATAATACAAGTGACCAGTAAAGACCCGGGACAAAAACCACAACCTCAAAGATACACATTTCCATATAATAAAATTGAAAAAAAAGTTTAAACTAACAAATGAGGGCGACGTACACTCTTACATCCAATGTTAGAAGTGAAACTGATATTCCTTCTTATATGAATCAAAAGTCTGAAAATGTGTATCTGTTTGACGTAGCAAACAGATTTACTCAGAGTGTTTCTAATAGTGAAAAACTGTAAACAATGTACAGGTCTAACTAGAAATGACTGGATAAATGGACTATGAAATACGCTTACAATGGAATAACAAAAATATTAAATATACTGTCATTATTTAATACCTCTGAAAAGACATCTACAATATTTTAAATGAAATTAAGTCAAATGTAAGCTTCATGAAGGCAGGCGTTTTGTTTTCTTTATAGCTAGGCACCCAGCATCTAGAGTCATACAGTATCAGACAGTATATAAATAAAGCCAGTAAATGTTTGCTGAATAAATGAATGGCCACAAAATAGGCAAAATGACCCCCGTCCACCCCCACCTGCCACACACACAATTCACACAGGCCAACAGAAGCCTGACAGTAACATACACGCTATGCTCATAGCGTTACCTCTGCGTAACGGGAATTGTGGGTGATGTTTATTTTACTGCTGGCTAATATTATCTGAATGTTCTACATTGAATATATACTACCTTTCCCCAAAAATATATACACATGCTTCTTTTCTTAGCAAAGAAAAAACATGGAGTAGGATGTTTTTTGGGGGGTGCGGGGTGGATTTATACTTTTTATTTTAAAGAGTTCTGAATGGTGGTTTATTTATAACTAATACATAAATGAGATAGTGTTTCACATATCAGGAAGATTTACGCAGAATCTATAACCACTATTATTATAACCCCCCACCCCTCCCTGATCAAGCCCCCTTCACTCAGCCTCTCTCCCATGTCCAGCTTCCATGGACACTTTGGCCTGTGGTTTTCTAATTACAGAATGGTTAAGCTAAATACTTCTTATATTTATAACCGTCCTGGTAACTACCCGCATTAATTAACACTATAAACACTCTTTGTTAGAGCTTACAAATTTAGCTTAGGAAACCGATGTCCCAGAAAAGTCAAACGATGATAATGTTTCTGCAAACAGCAATCTCCGATTATTATACGATATGTTCCAAGTTACATAAGAAAGGACTTACCCACAAACTCCCAGTATTTTTTATAATCTGCAGGGAATTTTCGTAAACGCAGCTGATGGAGTTTGTCTTTATTTGGAGAGCTGCCCCACTCCTGTGCCACCTATACAAAGCAGTAAAAGCAAATTAAGAAAGCAAGCACATTCTGGAGAGTCAATACTAAAGCGCAAAGTTTCCAAAGTAAGCAATAGTAAAATCCAGAACTTAGAATCTCAGGTGACAGAAACACTCCAAATTAATTTGGGACTTCCAGCTTTCAGTTCCGCATGTAAGGAACTAGGAAGTCGCCACTCCATCCTAACAACAACTAAAAATCTGAACAAGCTGCAAATCAACAACTCTTCTTAGATTCAACCAGAGAACTGAGGTCACAGGGCAAATCGCTGCCCACAACCTGGACAGACAGGTGGGTACAGACAATCACAACTTACCTGAGCAGAACCGTTAAGTAGAAACCTGTGTCAGGACAAGAAAACCTGAAGTGTAACTGTCAAAGTGCTGGACACTCAGCATGGACAATTCCAAGTGTTAAAAACTCGGGGGACACAGTCATAAGGGCGCCCCACACTTTGGTGAGTTTTACCTCTAGGAGCTCTACCAGGACCTCACTGAATATGGGGAGAAAAATCCCTTTGCTTCCAGCAGGGAGAGGAGAAAAGAAACCATTCTGAAATACACCAGAGCCTTCGGAGCTTCTTAACAAGGCTTGCTCTATGGGGAAATACCAGAGCCTCACTGCTGGCGTTTTATCAGTACCTGATACACTTGGGGGAAGAGAGATAATCAACTTGGGCCCATTCCAGCCATCCTGTCCCACCTAAGGAGGTGGGGGAACCGACAAACGCACAAGGTTCACAGTGCAGAGGCACAGGCTCATTAAATGACAGAGCCCTTAACATAGGACAACAGAACACGTCCCCCTTCCCCACAGCTCACATTACTAAAGGCCTATTTACTGCTGTTCCTTTTAACCAGTATATCATGTCTACCTTTCAACAAAAATTACAAGGTGTACTCAAAGGCAGGACTCACAGTCTGAAGAGAGGGAGCAAGCAATAGAACCAGAGTCAGATATGGCAGGGGTGTTGGAATTATCAGACCAGAAATTTTCAAAACTGTAACATGTGAAGAGTTTAATGGAAAAAGTAGACTATGCAAGAATAGATGAATAATGTAAGTGGAGAGATATAAATTCTAAGAAAGAATAAAAAAGAAATACTAGAGATAAAAAACATTGGAACAGAAATGAAGAATAAGAACGCCTCTGATGGACTCATTAGTAGACTGGACATGGGTGAGGAAAGACTCTCCGAGCTTCAGGCTACAGCAATTGAAACTACCAAAGCTGAAAAGCAGAGAGAAAAAAACAAAAAACAAAAACCTAGGTGAAAAACAACAGAATATCCGAGAACTGTGAGGCAACTGCAAAAGGTACAACGTGCATATAATGGGAACACAAGAAGAAAGAGAGGAAGGAACAGAAGCAATATTTGAAGCAATAATGACTGAGTTTCCCCAAATTAATGTCAGACACCCAATCACAGATCCAGGAAGCTCAAAAAACACAGAGCAGAATAAATGCCAAAAAACCACACCAAGGCATATCATAGTCAAAAGTCAGGAATATGACATATCAAAAATAAAGAAAAATCTTGAAAGAAGCCAATAGGAAAAACAACAACACCTTACCAATAGAGGACAGAAGATAAGGATTACACCGGACTTCTCAACAACCATTCAAACAAGAAGTGAGTGGAGTGAAATATTTAAACTGTTGAGAGAAAAAAAACACCAGCCTAGAATGCTGAACCCTGCAAAATTACCCTTCAAAAGAGGAGAATTACTCTCTCAGACAAACTAAAATTGAGAAAATTTGTCACCATTAAATTTATCTTGCAAGAAATGTTAAAAGACCTTTAGGGAGAAGGAAAATTTTATAGGTCAGAAACTTGGATCTAGATAAACAAAGGAAGAGCACGGAAGGAGGAGCAAGTGACGGTAAAACTTCTGTTACTTATACTTAGTTGATCCAATAGACAGTTTATTCAAAGTAGCAACAATGTATTCAATTACGTATGCTTATGTATACATATACATGCTTATTATGCTTACGTATAAGTGAAATAAATGATAGTAATGATACAAGGGATGGGAAGGAAGAATTAGAAATCTTTTGTTGTTATAAGGTACTCACACTGCCCATGAAAGTGGACATGGATTATTTGTAAATATATATTGCAAGCTCTAGGGAAACCACTAAATGAAGTTAAGTGCTAAGGAAAAAGAGAAAATAGATAAAACACTCAATTGAAAACCACAAAAGAGGGTGGCTGATTGACTCAGTGGTTAGAGCACAGCAGCTTCTAACACCAGTTCAACTTCCACATGGGCCAGTGAGCTGTGCCCTCCACAACTAGATGGAAAACAACTTGACTTGGGAGCTGAGCTTCCCCAACAACTAGACTGAAAACAACTTGACATGGAGCTGATGGGTCCTAGAAAAAAAATCACACTGTTCCTCAATATTCCCCAGTAAAAAGATAAGAGGGGGAGGGGGAGGGGGAGGGGGAGAAAAGAAGAGAAAGAAAGAAATCCCAAAGGCAGAGAAAGCATGGAAGACAAATACAGGAGAAAGGAACAAGAGCAATAAATAGAAAGTAGTAACAAATATGGCAAAAATTAATCTACTGGTATCAGGAATCACCTTAAATGTCAATGGTCTAAATATACCAAATAAAAGATTATCAGAATAGATTAAAAAAATAACACCCAATTATATGCTGTCTACAAGAAACTCACTTTAAATATAGACACATTTATAGGTTAAAGGGATGGAGAAAGATAAAACACGCTAATGGTAATCAAAAAGAAGTGGGATAGTATCACACAGGGCAATTTACACGTTTCTTAACACCTCTACACCCTGTTAGCAGATACTGTTGCCAGTAGAAGAAACTGAGAGCATTCCAGTAACATGCCCAAGGCAATAAAGCTAGTGACTGACAGCTAAAGCCAGATAGGATTTTGAAAAAACTTCTCATTGTCTACATTTCAACCGTGCACAAGAGAAGAAGCAATTTTAAAAAAAGAAAGGGGAGTAGCTATATTAATTTGTGACAGAGCAGACCTCAGGGCAAGGCAAGTGATCAGGGATAAAAAGGGGCATCACAAAATGACAAATGGGTCAATATTCCAGGAAGTCATGATAAGCCTTCATATGCATGTGCCTAATAACAGCATCAAACTAAGGGAGGCAAAAACTGATGGACCTGCAAAAAGAAATAGATCAACCCAGTGTTTTAGTTGGAGACTAACACTCTATCAGAAATGGACTGGTCCAGCAGGCAGAAAATTAGTAGACATAGTTAAATTCAAAAGCACCCTCCACCAGCCTGATATAAATGCCATCTATAGGCTACTTCAACCAACAACAGCAGATTAAATATGCAGATTAAATATGCATTCTTCTAAAGCTCACACCGGACATTCACCAAAACAGACCCCCCCTCCCCCCGGTCATAAAACACATCTTAACCAATTTAAAAGGACAGCAAATAACGCAATGTCTGCCTTCGGACAGAGAGCTGGGCACAAACTCCATCCCTCAGTCTCACCAGCCACATTCCCAGGCCCAGCAGCCCCCTGGGGCCACTAAACGGCACACTGCAGCTAGAAAGCATCTCCAGTAAGCGTGAGCACTGGTGGGCAGCACTGAGAACAGCACTCCCGGCAAGTCCAAATGACCCAGACTGGTGCAAATTCTCACCAGCACGTCATCCTGCCAACTTCTAAACCTCTGCACCCATTTCCCAAAACCTCAAATTCAGAAGCACCCGTGAGGATCTTCTGAGAAAGAAAGGGGACAATCCCAAATTTAGAAAGAAGACTACTTGTGTAAATAAGTCGTTCTGGTTTTCAATTAGGAAAAAAACTAACATAAATTACCTTTTGGGCTTGAGTGTTTTATCTAAATGTAACAGTTTAGTTGTTAAGTATTTAAATCTACAACTGGGGGGCCGGCCTGGTGGCTCAGGCAGTTACAGTTCCATGCTCCTAACTCCGAAGGCTGCCGGTTCGATTCCCACATGGGCCAGTGGGCTCTCAACCACAAGGTTGCCGGTTCAACTCCTCGAGTCCCACAAGGGATGGTGGGCTCCACCCCCTGCAACTAAGATTGAACACGGCACCTTGAGCCGAGCTGCCGCTGAGCTCCCGGATGGCTCAGTTGGTTGGAGCGAGTCCTCTCAACCACAAGGTTGCTGGTTCAACTCTCGCAAGGGATGGTGGGCTGTGCCCCTTGCAACTAGCAACGGCAACTGGACCTGGAGCTGAGCTGCGCCCTCCACAAGTAAGATTGAAAGGACAACAACTTGACTTGGAGAAAAGGCCTGGAAGTACACACCATTCCCCAATAAAGTCCTGTTCCCCTTCCCCAATAAAATCTTTTTTAAAAAAAAATCTACAACTGGCCTTCATCAATGATGAAACTTATTATCCAAGACTACCGGTGCCATGATGGAAAATACAAACAAAATTAAAGCAAATGTGGTGACTACATTTTAAGACACACAAGGTTTCAAAAATGTCCCTCCCACACATCCTTTTCTCAGAAAGTTTGAAGGATATGCCTTACTACACTGAGGGCTCATGCAAGGAAGACACCTGGGGTACAGGAGACCGATCCAACACAGGAAAGGAAATGCAACCCCAGGATGA
Source organism: Rhinolophus sinicus (assembly GCF_057876585.1). Taxonomy (NCBI): domain Eukaryota; kingdom Metazoa; phylum Chordata; class Mammalia; order Chiroptera; family Rhinolophidae; genus Rhinolophus; species Rhinolophus sinicus. Next base: position 3,848,085 of record NC_142516.1, on the reverse strand, counting down.
GGATGGCATTTCAGGATAACCACGGTAAATCCAGATTACTGGATGTGTCTGATCATAACGACCGTTAAAACATCCAAAAGAGTCTGAAGCTAATTTAGCAATAAGTATACAGGAAACTAAGTAAATGAAACAAATCCAGAGAAAACAAAGAGTTGGGAAGGAAAGGAAAAGTAGTTATAATATACTACTTGACTTAGCTGTGCACAACTTTTATATAGTCAAAACAATAACAAACACTGACCTAAAATTCCAAGACAACTCCATTGTGAGAATGAGGGAACAGGAAAGGTGTGTGAGTGAAGGTAGGGCTGGGAGAGAGCGGACTTCCTGTAGCAGAAACTAACAGAAAATGTCTAAAGCTGAAAAATGAACAAGTCACAATAGTGGCATGTTATTCAGAAATATAGAAGTATCAAAAGGATCCATTAAGAATCAAAAATGGTTACTTGGGGGGGGGGGTGCCTGCTGTTTTTTATAATGGGCCTTACAGAAGTATTTGACTATTTTAAACTTTGTACAAATGAAACTTGCGCTCATTACTTTGAAAAGACTAGGGCTACAAAAATGTCCTGAAAGGAAGAAATCTTAAAAAGGAATATAGAGTGGGGCGGCCGGTTAGTTCAGTTGATTAGAGCATGAGCTCTTAACAACAAGGTTGCTGGTTCGATCCCCACATGGGCCACTGTGAGCTGCGCCCTCCACAACTAGATTGAAACAACTACTTGACTTGGAACAGATGGGTCCCGGAAAAACACAAACAAATAAAAGTTTAAAAAATAATTTAAAAAGGAATATAGAAATACCTCTACATGCAGAGAAAAATAAAATCAGAAATGTGTCTGTCCTAAACATATGGGCTATGAATGACGTCTAAGCAATTTAGTGCTTTCCAGCAAGAGCAAAAGGTTAAAGAAAAAAATAAGCTTCAAAATGAATAACATTTCCCCCAGCTTATTTTACTGTACGTACTGCTCACTGAGCTAACAATTGTTCTCTGAGAAGAAAATTCTTCTAATACAAATATTTCACTTTGTGTTACAGACAGAGATTGAGGATTGTCAATGAGGTGTTTCTAAGGCTTCAGAAAACACTAGTAAATAATTAAGTCTTAAAAACAATGGCTAAAATTTGGGGCATGAATTGATATGAGAGATTCAAGGGCACCCTCCAGATGTACTGATATGCTGTCTAGAAGGCACTGACCTTGACAAGGGTCACCAATACCCTGGACCACCTCCTACTGCAGCAGGTGTGCCCCTTTGGGCCGTACATTTCTTTTGTCAACACACTTGACCTTAGTGTCTTTGCACTCCCTCTGCCTGGAAACTTGACCTTCGTGTCTTTGCACTCCCTCTGCCTGGAATCTACTTCCCATGGCCGAGTCCTTCTGCTCTCGGTGTAAACACGCTGCTCACAGCAGCTGTCTGACTTCTCAGTCTAAAGTGCCCTCTCTCCCGATCACACGACAGCCCTCATCCCGATCGGAGAGGACCACTCCCAGATGGCACAGGCCGCGTCTGTCTCGCTCCCTTTACCTCCCAGGCCTGTACAGCACGCGGCGGGTATCAGGCACCCAAATACCTGTCAAGTGAGTGAACACATGAATACTGACTTCAGTGTGCTTGGTTTTGTTTTTAAGTCTTACCACATACTTGGGTTTGGGTTTTTTTGCTTTTTAAAAAATTTGAAAAAGTAAAAATCCCTTACTGTTTTGAGAACACCAAAACACCCTTCAAAATGCTGTTGGATGCTGACACTAAGGAATTATGAGCTGTGTTTCTGAGGTGAAGACCTCAGTGGGAATCCTGTATTTTATTTGGCACTCGTCAGGGAGGACGAGACAAGGACCGGACGTGGTGGGAGGGGGGACAGCTACAGGGAAAAAGCAGGTGCTACGATGAGTAAGAAATGGGAAGGACAGAGCGTTAGGAGAAATTCAGGATATATTGCTTTGTTCTGTTCATTGTAATTTACCCTTTGCCAACCTCCTCAAGAAAACTTGAGTAAAGGTCTACATTACTTTTCAAAAAATAAAATAAAATGGATGTGGGAGACTGTCTCCTCTGAGAAGTCTTCCCCTCCCTTTGCACTGAAAACCATTTCCTCCTGGGCTACCCCTGAACTTGGTGCATTAGCACTCTGAATTGTCTGTAAGCTCCAGAGAGCAGAGGTTAAGAAAATGTTTCCCCTGTACCACCACCAGCTTCTAGAACAGTGTCTGGCACAAATGTCTGTTCAACGTGAAACCTACAAGCTACATCTCAATCACAGTGAGGTCCGTATTGGCCCCTGGACTCTATCACTCAGCATGGGAAAGAGAAGCGACTTCCAAGTCTGTACAGGTACAGAATTAAAACACATACTTACGGTTTCAAACGTATTCAGTATCAACAAAGGGAAAAACACATCCAAATAATCTCCATAATCTTGAAATCTGACAGGCACGGGTCTTGAGATGGCCTGACAAAGACCTGCTGGGGGCCCACACTGATCGAAGTTCACGAACATTTCGTATTTCCATTTTAAGATCTCTTTAAGGAAGGCGTCAGAGATGGACTGTGACGAAAAGAGAATATTTACTGGAGAGGCCGAGAAAGGTTTCCTCTCACCCAGCGGGAGTTTATAACCTTGCCTGTTGGAGTTGCTTGGAGTTGGAGAGCGAAGGACGTTGCACGAACTCTTCGCTTCCCCCACTGGTTTCTGAGACACCATACAGGCTGGCAGTGGCGCTTTCAAAATGGACTGGACCCCATTTGCCTTATTTTTTATAGCTGGGGCATTTTCCAAAGACCTGGAAAGATGAGCAGTTCGTGAGGTGGTACTTGAGCTAAAAATCTTCGTTGTGGAAGGTCTCAATGGTTTCAATGCAGACAGAGGCAAGGCAGGTTTTCGAAACACGTCTTCATCGGCTGCTTTAGTTTCAGTGTGTTTTGGGCAGTACTCGCCCTGGTTTTTCATAGTTTCGAGACAATCTTTGTACTTACATGTTGTGCCACTCAAAGACTCCAACTGGGGCCGACTGAGAAAATCTTCAACCTGAACCGTCTCTTGTCCATGAACTACTTCGATGAGTTCATCCTCATTCTGCATTTGTGAACACAAATCCATGTCTTCAGGGTCACACTGTGTCAAAAATATTTTATCTTCCTCCATGTCACTACTGGGCTCAGGCTCTCCCTTTTGCAAAGCTGCCACCTCTAAGTGGACAGTTAGGTCACCTCCACCCGAAGGGTCCTCTGAAGTAGAGAGAGTTGTTTCATTCGTTGGTGTTCTCCCATTTAGCACCACAGAATTACACTGGTTCAAATGGTGAGGACTGCCAGTCACCTGAGAAACGTACTTTGCTTTCATAGGTTCCTGTTCAAAAGAAACACGTTTTGGTAATTTAGCAATTACCTCAGCTCCTCCTTTACTACTGGAACCTGACCGGTCTGATCTGGGCACAGAAATGTCAGCACTCGATGCTGCATGTGGCCCTGCTCCTGTAGTAACCTTCCTCTCATCAGAAAGTCCTGGTCTATTTTGCTGTGATTTGGGTCGCACCTGCCTCTGCAACTGAAAACCCTGACTCTTAAGCAGTTTCTTATTTTTGCCAGGAAGAGTCTGAGGAGAAATTAGCTTAGTCTTTTTTCGGGTATCAACTACTCCAACAGTTTTGCCGTGGTCACGTAACTGACCTATACAGTCTAAAGATCGCTGAGACAACTCACATACCTTACGAGGACGCTTTTTCAGACCAAGTTTCTCAGCTTTGGAAGCTGGTTCCGGACACTGGCGAAACTTCTTTGGTGGCACGATAGCAGGAGTTGTCCTACAACTTATGTAATTTGAACTTTTATTGTGCCCTTTTTTGGTATCTGAATGTGTTTTCTTAGGAGTTTTAGAAGCTGGGACTCTCCTACTGCTTCTAGAATAACCGTGAAGCTTTGGAGACGACTTCTCTAGGGGAACTGTGGTGCTTCTCTGAATACTTGATCTGGCAGTTGTGGTCCTTAAGTCTATACCTTTACGATCATTTCTGGTCAGCTGTCCCTTATCAGACTGATCCTCCTTTCTGTCATAAGATGAAGGCCTTAAAGGAAAACCCTCGTCCTTAGGTTTTTCACATTGTTTTCGCTTTGGTTTTTTTACCTCAATTCCACAAAATACCTCAACAGACATCCGACTGCTCTGTGGTCCTGCATGCTCTTCAACACCCTCTGCTCCTTCTGTAGTAACTTCTTCGGACATAGGATAATCTGTGTCATAACCCCAATCATTTGTGATATCAACCATATGGGTCAACCATGAGTTTTTTCCATCCCCTTGCACTGAATTCTTATTGTCTGGTTTCTGATCTTGCCACACTGAAAACACATCCTGTTGGCTTTCAAACTCAAAAAGCTGAGATTCACATTCATCAAACAGTGAAGGGGAATTTGTATTTTCTTTCTTTATTAGTTTCCTATCCACATTCATATTAGCTATTGAAGTATGCTGCTGTGGACATTCTTTCTTAATGCATATTTTATCTTGTTTAATAATGTGTTTCTCAAAATCAAGAATTCTTTCATCATCATCACCATCATCATCAGAATCTGAAATAATAATAATTTGTCCATGGCAGGTTTCTCCGACATTCTTTCGGTTGGCTGTGAAACTTCTTTTGTCTTTTACTTTTCTTTGCAGCTGGGATGAGCGTTTTTGAGGTGAATCTGATGGAAACTTATTAACACCGGCTTGAGCTCCTAAAGATAATTTGTGGAGGTCTATCTGAGCATCTGTTAAGGTATCAGACTTGGGACAGCTGCTAAGGGTCTGTTCTCTCGACTTAGAAGAAACCCGATCGGTACTCTTGCTCATTTCTTTATCTCTTGATTCAAGTACAGTCACAGGATCTTTAAAGGAAGATGTTTCATGCACGAAAGTACTGGTCATTTCTGTAAATGAGATCAAATCTTTATCAGTATGACATTCCTGTATTTGACAATCGTATTCATGGGAAGAGAAAACATCTAACTCTTCATTCTTCAATTGTTTCTTTTTCAGCAACAAACTGTTATGAGATTTTTGTTCTCCATTTTTATCATCCAGAATACCATCACGGTCTAAAGAGAGATTGTGGAGGAAGCTATCCCCTTTCTGACCTCCTGTAGTTTTCCTGGAATAGAAATTCTCCATGTCAGATACAGTCAGGTTTCCCTCTGATTTCATAGCATTATCAACCGAGGTACTTTTCCTGTATTGCTTTATTACATGTGATAACTTAGCACAGATTTCATCTTTCTGGGCCTCACTTTTTGCTTTTGAGGTTTCACCAATATCATTCTTTGAAGAGAAATCCTCATTTGATGTGGACACCTTTTCCAGAGAGTCAGTGCTAGAATCAGTCAACAAACATGGTGACATCATTATTCCTCTTCCCCTGTCACATCTCCTTTCTGGACCATTTCTTAAAGGGCAGTTCTGTGGTATATATGAGGAATTGTTATTTACAGACTCCTGCTTCACTGTATGTCTTTTAACTTGATCGTGAGATCCTTCAGTGAAAAGGTTTTTACTACTCTGCTTTAAGCATGACTCAGCTGAGAGATGGTCTTCTAGCTTTGAATCTTTTATATAATTTTGCTCATTATTCTCTTTCACAGTACTACTTGCTTTGCTCGACCCACTCTCTTGCACTTGATATGCATCAGCTTTCATTGGTTCCTTAGAAAATGTTGGGCTAGAACTTTCCAGACAGTACACGTTTTTATACTTCTTCCCAATGTGTTCACTTTCTTCTTTACAGCTACATGCAGGAGCGGGTTTGCACAGAGTCAGATCCACAAAAGCGTTACACTGTGGAACTTTGAATTTTATGTTTTCAATAATTTGCGTTAAACAAGTTTGTAACTCTTGGGTTTCCTGACTAGTCAGCTGCCAACCTAGAGATAAATTTCCTCGCAGGAATAAGTTGAGCTTATCCCAGAATTGCTTACAAAGAGTCTGCTGCCCAAGCTGATAACCTTCTTTAAGGAGACTTCGAATCAGCTGCACACAGGCAAGCTGTACAGAATTTGACGGCATCGAGTGCAGCGACACAGAGGACACCATCGGTGTTCCTTTGGAGCCACTGCTGAACGACTTCTCAGAGCTCCGTGCAAAGGCGCTGGTCGGCAGCTTGGCGCATTTAACCACAGCTTCCACCCACTTCTGGGCGCTAACCCACAGCAGATGCAAACATTTTTTATTTCTGTGGAGTTCAATCACTGACACCAAAATTAGAAAAAAGAATTCGGTGACTTTGTCACACACGACTACTTCCTCATTGAGAACACCTTTGACCTCGGAGTGCAGATGATGGATGACCAATACTATGTAAGCCACGCCCAAGTCCTTAAGGTCCATGAGGGACTGCACGAAAGGGATGAACCACAGAAACGTGCTATTATGAACACGCATGTCTTGACCAATATCTGACTGAAGCACACTGGCTAACGTTTCCATTTCTTCATACATGTTAGGACAATAGTCGGGGCAAATGGCTGATCTCCACCCTGAATCCTACAAGGAAAGAAATACTGACATTCAGATAAACAAGCATCATTCATGACAGGTTTAGCACACAAGTTGTAAAGAAGAAAATCTATGGCTCAATGTTCCTATTTTGGTTTACACATACACATAGCCCCCTTCCCCAGTAAAGTGAAAAATAGTTCAATTCTGAGGTTAAGGTTTCAGGAAAAGGTAAATTTACAGAGGCTCCATGTACTCTGACCTTACTTAGCTGGCTTCGCTTTCTAGTCACGTCACTTAGCTCCCCATCCTATACACTTTCCACTCTTCCTAACTGCACTTAAAAAAATGAATTTTCCAAAGTGGGCACATGGTAGTTAAAGTCCATTTTCCCCCATGCACAAGCCATCTGTTCAGTGAGACAGCCTGTAGGCAGAGGTGATTCAGAATAGCTACCTATCACAAAATCGGCAATTCAACTCACTGTGTAAAACGCTGTCTTACAATACAAAGGCAATACAATGTCATCTGAATTCTCAAAGTTTTATACCTTTTTGGTCTTTTCAGGATTGTAATTGTATACAATCTGGCTGCAAGTCACCATATCATCCAGATAGGACTCCGGTTCTAACTTGGTCCTTAAACATTAAGAATAAATAGAAATTACGGAAATGAAGAGGAAAAAAAAGAGAAAACCCTATTGTTCAGTAAGTTACAACAAACAGACTTCCTTATGGAGTTTTTACATCCTGACACACGAACGGAACTAACCTTACAGAGCTTTTCCGTATATTCTGGATCTCTCTTTTGTAGCTCACGTTGTTGATAATGGTTCGAAATGCCTCAAAAGGATCAATAAGTTGACCCCAGACCTTAGATCCAAGGCGATCCAGAATCACCATGAAACAGTGTAATGCTGGCCAGAAAGGATCCCCCCTCTCATCTGAAATACAATGAAGTCATTGCCCAATTACAAAACAATTAGAAGATACTAAACTATATTGAGAATGAAGCATTCTTTATCTCACTAGCAACAAAAACCAGAGCAACAAGTAATTTAACACAAAGCATTGCCAACTACAAGTTTTAAAAAGCTGGCAAATTTTTAAGTTGTTTTACATTTTTTTCAAGCACACTATATGCCTCTAAGAAATTTTTAAACAGGGAGCAAATTGAGACAGTTTAGGGAAACAACTTTCTCAGCATTTGCCACACCTGAAACGATCTTTCCTACTCAGCTCAACTTTTCCTACAACTTTTTACCCCCTTCCTTCAATAAATAACAAAAGTAGAGAGAAAAAGGGAAAAAAGAAAGAAAACCTTGGTATTTACAGATCTAAACAAAGCTCACATTACCAGAGAGTCTGGTTTACCATGACCTTGAGCTGTGTGTGACATCTGGCTGATGTAAAGGTCTGAATCCCTTCGCTAATGGGTAAGCAGAAATACACAGCCTTCATCCATCCATCTCAACATGGCTTTGTTGGTATCTACTTTTAGGAATTCCCATTACTCACAAGCTCTAACCTCCAGTCCTTTCCCTCTTTTCTATCAGATATGCAGTGGCAAGATACTGCTCTACTCAAAGACCTTCAATTGATGTCTTCCAAGAAAATTGAAAGCCCTTACAAGGTCAAGCACTTGTAAGAGTCCCTCTATTGTTTCCTTCCAGCTTTAGCTGTCACACTTCTGTAATCATTCCCTACCTATAGCAAAAACAGAGGGCTGGCTTTTTCCCAGATGAGAACCAGAATGCCTTCACTATTAGTACCACCAATCAAAATCCTATCTATCCTTCAAGCACAGCTCAAAAGCTTCCTCCGACATCAAACATTCCCAGCAATATAATCTCCAGTACTCCTCTGAGGTAAGTGCCTTAACTCTGTTACTGTAATGCTATTTAGTCACCCTAGAACTTTATGCTTCCTTTTCCTCAAGGCTTTTAGACTCTGCTTTTTTATCATACAGTCATTCGTGGAGACCTTCTCATATACTTTCTTAGCCTCTACTGCAGCTGACACACCACATTGTCTGGTAAGCTCTCAAATTAAGGAAAAATGCCATCAGTTAGGTGAAGACAATTAAGAAAGGTTTCTTAAAGACGTAATTCAAATTCTGAAGGTTAGGGGAGCTGGGTTAACAGAGGGAACCAAATGTTTTGTGCAAGGCACACAGAAAGAAATGAACAATTTATGTAGTAAATGCTGGTAAACTAATTAGTAATAACCTGAATCAGGAATAATCTAGCAAGAAAATACATGCCACCAGAAAGAACAACATTTTCTTATCTTAGAATCTCCCACAAAAGAGTTTATATCCATACTGCAGTTGCCTAAAGAAAAGTCAAAGTGGGAAAAAGTATATTCATTGTTTTCATAGGATCTGACATGCTTGGTGTTCACTGATTCATTCCCTCATAAAAAAGATTAGAAACACTTAAGCATAATTCCTCCCTTATCAGCTTGACACAACCACGAGCAAAAGAAAGTTGGAAGCCTAATAACCAACACGACTACAAGTTTTAGGCCCTATTTTCTAGCCTAGCCGAGCAGCACTATCCAAGAGGACTCGCCATGACGATGGGAATGTTCCTAATCTGCACTGTCTAATCTAGAAGCCACCAGGCACAGGTGGTGACTGAGCTCGTGAAGAACTAAAAAATGTAGCTGTTTATTTGATTTGATTTTAGTTAATTTCAACAAATAGCCACGTTTGGCTAGCAGTCACCGGGTTGGACAGTGAAACCAGAAAGAAATGAAAAACCAGGAAAAAGGGTGACGGTAGGACAAGGGAGGCTTTCTCCACAATTTTCACTGCCAGGTCTTCAGAAATTTATCTCCTGTAGGTTCTAGTCTTGATTCTATCACTAACTAGATGTTTCAACACGTAACTGTAAGTTGACTTCTAGGGCTTCAGCTTCTCCTCTTTTATAAAAGTAAAGTGTTAAATTAAACTCTAAAGTTCCCTTCCAATTTAGAATTCTGAACCTGTGACCTAAACCATAAAATGTTCATTGTTCTTTTCTCCACACCATATACCCAACTCTTGCAGGGACATCAGTATCTTAAAAATGCATCATCATCACAGTATTCAAAAGCATTCAGCAAATAAAGTTCATTACCATCCGATTGCTTCTCCATGGTGTGAAGGATTAGCTGCATAAAATCATTCTCTTTGTCTGAGCCCAACAACAGTGACTCCATGGCTTGCTCTTCAAGAATGGTGAGCAACATGCAAATACCTGGAAGATCAGTTACAGTTTTCTTGAATTGATTTAAGTCACACCATCCTAATACCTTCTCTGGTTGAGTTGATACAAGAATAACAAGGCAGAAAGATGAAGCAAAACAGTCTCCAGTTCCTTCAACAGTTAACTGATGTTTTCATATACAACTGCTCCTAAGTAACAAGACTTCAGACTGATTTGAGAATGAAAAGGGAACATGATATGAACTTAGTTAGAAAACAGTTTCTAAGATAATTACCACACAATTTATACTTCATCAAACCTAAGACGGCTTCAATTTTAAGATCACCACATCTCAAGTACCAATCGCTGCCAAATGACACCCGGCTGTAAGACTTAGAATCAATCAAGTAGGGTGGATTTATTTTGAGGCAGTGCAGAACTTGCTGAAAACCAAAGTTCGTATCTCTTTCTATCAGGAAATACTTCACGGATGGGAAAAGAGGGATTAAACCTCTTTTTTTTTTTTTTTTTTTTTTTTTTTTTTTTTTTTTAAAGATTTTATTGGGGAAGGGGAACAGGATTTTATTGGGGAACAATGGTCAAATTGTTGTCCTTTCAATCTTAGTTGTGGAGGGTTCTGTTCAGCTTCAAGTTCTTGTTCTTGCAGTCTTAGTTGTGGAGGGCACAGCTCAGCTCCAGGTCCAGTTGCCGTTGCTAGTTGCAGGGGGCACAGCCCACCATCCCTTGCGGGAGTCGAACCGGCAACCTTGTGGTTGAGAGGACAGGCTCCAACCAACTGAGCCATCCGGGAGCTCAGCGGCAGCTCAGCTCAAGGTGCCGTGTTCAATTTTTTAGTTGCAGGGGGCGCTGCCCACCATCACTTGTGGGAGTCGAGGAATTGAACTGGCAACCTTGTGGTTGAGAGCCCGCGCTCCAACCAACAACTGAGCCATCCGGGAGGCAGCTCAGCTCAAGGTGCCGTGTTCAATCTTAGTTGCAGGGGGCAGAGCCCACCATCCCTTGCGGGACTCGAGGAATTGAACTGGCAACCTTGTGGTTGAGAGCCCACTGGCCCATGTGGGAATCGAACCGGCAGCCTTCAGAGTTAGGAGCACGGAGCTCTAACTGCCTGAGCCACCGGGCCGGCCCTAAACCTCTTTTTTAAATAGATCAAACCCTATTAAAACCAACTGTTCTTTTAATATTTTGTTACATTGAATACTGCTTTAAATAAAAGATCTATTTGCCATACTTGAAAACGTACCTCTTACACAGATGGTTTCTAAGATAAATAATGTTTAAAAACAGTATGTGTAATGGTTCTGTCAATTTAATGACAGAAGAGCTGGAAACTATGAAATCCTGTATTTAGCAAATTTTCAAAAGATTACCAAAAGAGATCAATTCCTTTGCAGGATACTCCTAACTATAGGAAAATACTAATAATACTTGTGTAGGGACAATACTCACCTAACCAATAGTTTTTGTAGTTTGTAGCATCATACATGTGTGAGGGCAGAAGAATCAGTTTACCCTTCTCAAGGACAGAAGAAGTATAAATGTCTGGACTTTCTAAAAGTCCCAACTCAATGACTTTGAAAAGGCAAGTCAAAACCTCCTGTAAGTCATAATAATCATCTCTGTCCACTTTTCCCAAGCCTTTTGCGGTTAAGATGGCCCAACGCCGAACCTAAAAGCATAACACACTCATTACTTCATTCAACAAACAATTATTGACATACAGCAAAAACCTAGTTAAGAAAATACGGTTCCCTACAGATTTTAAAAGACATACAATGCTAATTAATGCAATATGTGGACCTTATCTGACCCAGATTTAAATTAGCTCACCCTAAGAAGGCGTTTATGAGATAATCATTTCCATTCATCTAAACACTGACTAGAAACATGACATTAAAAAAGTATTATTTTAGGTGTGGTGATAGTACTGTTTTGTTTAAAAAGTCCTTATCAACTTCCAGTCAAGATGACAGAGCAGGTAAATGCTGTGCTCGCCCCACTCTCATGACCACATCAAAATTACAACTAAATTACAGAGCCACCCTTGAGAAGTATCTGAAAACTAGCTCAACAGAACTCCTGTAACTAAGGATATAAAACAGGAGCCACACCCAGACTGCAAAAGTAAGTAAATCAATAAATCAATAAATCAGTCGAGCAAGCCAGCACTTATCTTCTAGAGACACATATTTTATAGATGAAATGCTCTGGTGTCTCAGATTTGCTCTAACTAATCCAAAAGGGGAGCAGAATATTGACCATGTATTACTGATAATCGATGAAGCTCAGTGATGAATATATGGGGGTTCATTATATCATTTTACTTTTTTATGTTTGTAATTTTCCATCATAGGAAATTTGAAAAAGGAAAAGAAGGACCCTCAAAGGAGAAACCCATGCAACCAGCGCAAGGTCAGGTTCCAGCCCTCCGGTGCTGCTCTCTGCTTCTGCTCCTGCCTACTGTTCCGATTCTCACGTCCCTCTTCATTTCTAGCACCTAGGAACTCAATTCCCTCCCCACCCCTCACTCCCCTCCCCACCCACACTTTTAAAAATCTCATCTATTAGCAAAATAATTTTTTCAAGTATTTTAACTAGTATTTCCACATGCTTGGAGTGGGGCAGGCGGGCAATGAAAACAAGAGACCTGCCCTTCATTGCTTCAGGTTAACATACTGAGAGAAGTTCAAATTATCCCCTCATTTGTCTTTTAAATAGAAGCATCACCTGTCAGAAGTCTTCCCTTACCCCCTTGGATCTCTTCCTTCTTTGATCCCACAGCACCCTCTACTTAACTGCAGTAATTTTACAAAGAGAGAAGAATTTTGACAAACTTTTTAAACAAAATACACACCCAAACCCTCCCCGATAGCTCACTCTATGTGCAAAAATAAAATACGTCCTTCCGTTGCCTACCACACTTACCATTTCATTGGGATGGACCAGAAACAAATAGACCCCGGGATGTTTCTCAAACACCTGGAAGGAGCAATTGGCCTGTTCCATCCGACAAAGGGCTTCAACACACAACTCATCTACACAGAAGAAACACCGCAGGAAACACGAGGTGAGTATCACCGCTTATCAAGAGTCCCTAAGCCTGGCTCCTTCAGAGGTTTTGTAAGTAAATGAAAACTGGTTCCTTTTTTTTTAAGTGAGGCATAAACTGCCAGTAGTGTACATGTAGGAACAGTATTTACCTATCTGCAAGACTGTTTGGTCACAGTGTGGCTCCTATGAATTATTCTGACTTTACTAGTATATACATCTCTGTTTTACTCTCGGCATGAGTATCTCCATAAGGTATCTTACAAGTGGTTACAGGTCCAATTCCATTAGCACTTTACATTTTGATTCACGTGGACTTTATTTGGTACTGAGGTGATAAAGAAAGTCCACAGCTATTTTGTCCTACGCTCATTTACTGAATAATCCACTTCCCCCACTGGTTTGAAATGCCACCATCATCAAACACTAAATTCTCCAAATACATCTGGTTTACTACTGAACTCTCTACACTGTTCCACTAGACTATCTATGCCAGCACTGTTCTAATTCCTGTTGTTTTATGCAAATTTCTTCATTCCTTTTTCAAAAATGTCTTGAATAGACTCAGACATTTACCCTATCAGCTGAATCAATTTTAGTTTTTCAAGCTTCAAAGAATATTGTTAGTGACAGTGGTTGGCTTTGGGGAGGAGGGGTAACGACTAGAAAAACATGAGGGGGACTCCTGGGGTGTTGATATCATTTCATTACCAGGGTGGTGGCTACAGAAGTGTGTTTAGTTTCAGAAAAATCATCAAGCTTATATGCTTTTCTGGCTATAGTATTCTTTAGCAAATGTTTGAAAAAATGACTTGTTAAAATTTTAAAATCTAATTATTTTTAACTTATTTAGAGAGAATTATTTAATCAAATCTTTAGGTCAACTTGACAATTTACTGAAAATATAGAGGACAGAGACACACATTAAATAACATCACAAGAAAGCAATCAGAAAAATCCCCAGAAAAGTTCATTATTCTATAGAGCAACCATATAGTCTCAATAAGTCAGTTAAGGGGGGAAAAATGTGTTACGTATAAATACACTGTTTTGGATTAAAAGAGCTGTAAGAAATATGAACCAAATGCAATGTATGATCCTTGATTTGACTCTAATTTAAACAAATCAGTCAAAAACTGTCTTTTCTAATTACTGGGAAAATGCTAATATGGGCGAGATATTAGATGCCTTACAGGTATTGTTAGATTTGACAGAGCAGGAAAATGTTTTTTAAGAGATTCACATTGAGAAACACAAATATAAATGACCAAAATCTAGGCAGCCCTTAAAAGGCCATGCCATAGTGAGGAATGAAAAGTACTGCAGACCAGCAATTCTCAACCAGAGGTGGCCTGTGCCTTTCCCCAGCCCTGCCCCCAACTCCCAAGGGACACCTGGCAATGTCTGGAGAAATGTGTGGTTTTCACAACTAGGGTGGGGGTAGAGCAGGGTGCTAGGGCACCTAGTGGACAGAGACCAGGGATGCTGGTAACCATCCTACGATGGATAGCACCGCCCCCACAACACAGAACCAACCAGTCTAAAATGTCCCAGTGCCCAAGTTGAGAAACTCTGCTATAGACAAATGACAAGAATGAAAATTAACTGAATAGACAGATAAATCAATATGTGATAAAGCAAATATAGCAAGATGTCAGCAACTGTAGAATCTATGTGGTGGGTACATGGCGCTCACTACATAACGTGCTGTTCATGTTTAGAGACTTTGATAACAGAATGTCGGGAGAAATATTATTAGGTATCCTAATTATATGTTTAACAAACAGATTTTCAATACAGATAAACCTAAATTCTTACGATTCTTGAAACAATAAAACTGATATAACGTGCAGAACACCCAAGATACTCACTAACACGCTCATGCAAAAGCAGATAAGGATATTTCAGCATTTCAAGCAGAGGAACGCGAAGCTTATTTTCAAAGTCTTGGCCGGTCGAGTCGAACAGCGGCTCCTCTCCATTGATGTCCACTATGTATAACTCATCGTCATCTTCAATTTCTGCCCTCATGGACTTTTCAAAGTGATTTATGAGACGTAAGGTTTCTAATTCCCATAAAATCTACAGGAAGAGAAAAACGGGCAGTGTGCTTTTTATCTTATTATCCTTTTCCTAAGTACAAAAATTCAGAAATTTAAAAAAGTACTAGACGGCACATATTAGAGTGATGTGAAGGGAACAGTCACTAAGCATGGCCCCTCTCATGCTACATGAACATGATGAGTCCACAGAGCATGAGATGTGGGGTTTTGCTACAAATATCAACACCCCTAACTATACTCTATTAAAAAGAAAATGAGAAGCAGGAGCTTCTTTATCAAATGCACGAGCTAGGCCAGCTGTGTCCCTCCTTTGTGTCTCAGTCGTAGGTACCTACCTTACAATGTCAGCTTTAGCGTGAAGACACTGTTAGCTTCATAACTATGAAACTTTGTGAATGCAAAAATCTCAACAGGTTCGTAACCCATCATTCCCTCCTTTCTAGACTGTACATATCTTTATGGTCTGTGTTCTCTTCGTCAAATATAATAAACCAAATATTCAAAGTCACGTACTTAAAATGGCACCTTTTTGTTTCACTTTGGCTACTGTGACTGGAAAATATAC
Organism: Rhinolophus sinicus; assembly: GCF_057876585.1. Lineage (NCBI taxonomy): Eukaryota > Metazoa > Chordata > Mammalia > Chiroptera > Rhinolophidae > Rhinolophus > Rhinolophus sinicus. The sequence goes on along the minus strand of NC_142516.1, from coordinate 3,832,721 downwards.
TAGCCCTTAGAGGTTTGTACCATTTAATGGTTCCAAAGGACCCATTAAAAGATGAAGAGGAAAAAAAAAAAAACCTATCAAGCAATAAAACAATAATCCAAGCCACTCAGACACAGGGATGTAACACTGTCAAATATACTGACATAAAAACATGAGCCAAAAAACAGAAACCCCATCCATCACTTCATTTCCTAAAATTGTTTGATATCAAAATGACTAATAGTACGAGGTCATAAAATTCTGCTTCAGATTTCAATTCAATTCCATCAGTCAATGAGTACTCACTTAGTACCTACTATATACCAGGCAACAAATTAAGTACTAGAAGTGTATTCAAAGTTTAAATTATCCGTTTCTTGAATGCTTCCCACCGAGTTCAAATGTATTCTCTTCCTAGTTATCAAGCTCTGAAAAATATTACCCATCCAATGCGAATTACCTCGTGTAAAAATGGCAATTCATCCCTTGCTTTGTGGTATTCAGTCACACACTCCAAGCAGTAGCAGAGGTCTTCATCAGCTGTTTGAAATTCATTGGGCTGGGTCCTGGACGCATAGAGCTTTAGGAACTCAATGGTGGAAACACCACCCGGCGTACACCAACAACACGTGCTCATTCTGTACCTGTATCCAGAAAAGACGACAAAGACGAAAGAAAGAAAACAAAACAATACTTCAGGCCTATTCTCTGTGAACAATGGGTGCACTTCCTACTAATAACCCTCACCCTCAACTTAAAATGTGCCTCCACCACATCCAGAACCATCTGCTAGCCAGCTTGTCAATTACTGCCTAAACGCAAATCTGAGCCTGCTCTTAACAACAGTACCATGTGAAAAGTATAACGAAATGAAAGCATTTTGTTAGTTTCAAACATAAGGCAATACACACTTGTGCAATGTAATATTAACGGAAAATACACTGGGATAGAATTATCAGTGTTTCCAAAGGACAGATTTTGGGGTGTTCTAATGATATACCAAAGGAGAGTCAAAAGCTCAGGAAACCTTTCACATTCCCAGAGGCCATGTTCCCGAAATCCCTGGAAACACAGAAATTCCTAAATACTAATCCATGCCAGTAATGAAAACTCAGAGAGGGATTTCCCCTTGCTTAGAAGTACATATACAATGAATTTCATATACATGAATTTGTCAGAGTGAACTGCTGCCTAAGGCTCACTGCTCAGCAATACACTGTAACAGCTACAAATGTTAACCTACTGCTACCAAGTCTGATACAGTTTTTTACTGTCTCCAACTTTTTGTTTTCTAATACCATCAGAGCCTCCACCATGCAAACTCAAGTGAAAAGGTTAAGATTCAATCATTTTCCAAATCCTAGCAGTCTCGAGGAGGGCAAAGTAGCAAGGTGGTACCAGGAAGTCCCAAAACCAAATGTGTCAAAGATGTGAATGAGAATACATGAGGCAGGTTTATCAGAACTGCAGATGGCATGACACAGAGAGGACTAGCAAATAGGATGGAAGCCAAAATCCAAGGCGATCTCCAACTCTAATGAGGTGTAATGAAAATAAGATGTTGTATTTTTATCCCTAAAATGCATATAAAAGCAAAACAAGATGCTCATTGTCAGTAAGCAGCATATTGTGGCTAAACAAAAAGCAAATGTTTGCATTAAAATAAACAAGTAAATGACAGCAGGAGACCAAGAGGGAGGAGTTGGGGCAGGGAAAATACAAGGTGAGCCTGGAGCATTTTACAGAGCCAGAAAGCCCTCGAAACAGAAAAGGATGGGGGCAAGTCAAAGGGACACAGGAGCCAGCCTGATAAAGAGCTCCCAACGGCCAAAGCTCAAACACTCTGAACAAAATAGATGTGATACTGGATGATAACCCACAGTATAAAGTAAATACACATGAATCCATACTGGTATAAATAAACGACTGAATGAATAAACCCATGTGGGAGAAGGGGCGAATCTTCCTTATAGAAGAATTCCAAATAATACATATCAATACTCCCCAGCCCAGCGGGCAGCACTTAATCCCACCCCATCTTGAGTGTGGGCCAGACCTGGTGCATTCCCTCCAAAGAAGAGCACGGAAAGGGAAAACAATAATTTTACAGGCGACAACTGGCAAACACAACCTTAACCAAATGATCAAGGTTAACATAACCAGTGTTGTCATGCTGATAATATAATCCTGACATAACGTGCTGAGGAAGCCACTTCCCCTCTGCAGTATGCTTCTCCAAAATCTGTAACACCCAGTCTACTAATGAGAAAAACTTCACACAAACCCAAAGCAGGTATTATCTAAACAGCTATCAGCCAATGTGAAACAAGAAGGAAGAAAACCACACACAAAAGGAATTGGAGCAAGTGTTATCTTGCGAAACTAAGGATTTATTGGGAATTGGGCCAGGAAATTATCTGACAAACCTCATCCTGAGAAACCTGACCTTAACTATTAAAATAGACTAACGGAAAAAAAAAAAAGGCACAAACCCAAGTGTTGACCCAACTAAGTTCACTTCATAAACTAGAAGGACCTAACCCATGCATTCTCATACAGGGATGACATCTTCTTCAAAGAGATGAAACTGCCTAAGTAAGACGTGAAAAAATCCTACTCTCTTTATGTATAAAGCCCTGATATACATACAGTACATAGAGAGGTATGTAATATGTTACTAGTACTAAAATTCATGGGAAATTCATTGTAAAAAATGTCTAAAATGTTTCCCTTCAGGGAGGGAGAAGGGACAATAAAAGGTGAAGAAACATGACCCAAATCACAGAATATTTGGGTATGCAAACTTGGCAGTAAGGTTTCTGAATGCAGATCACCCTAAAATTCAGGGTGCGTAATCTCTGCTAATGACATCTTGACAGAAATTGTATTTTACTGCTGAAGCTATTGTGGCATAATGCCAGTTCTTTAAAATAAACTGATTTTTTTGAAAAAATTCCTTATTTTCTTCTCACACCCATGACTAAAGAATTATATATAAATGCATAAGCGTAATCAAATACATGTATTTGTCTCATGAATTGACTTTTATAAATTTATCAAATATTGTGTACTTTCTTCATGCTCCTAAAAGAATTCAGCGCAGCTTTCAACATTAAATTATGACATATAGAAAAGGACATTTAAAAAGATTACAAAAGTGAGAGCAATCCAAACTTCCTTAGAAAAATTTAATTTCACTGAGTCCTAAATTAGGAGCTTCCTGAAAAGCAGAGCAAAAAGGTAACATGATGAGGTACATAGCTGTCATCCGAAAAACAAAAACTATGAGTTCAGCTGGAGAGCCCTGACCTTTCCTGACACTAATTCTTATTCAATTACATTTGCCTACCTTGTCCAAGGCTGCTGCAAACCAGGGACTACCAAGTAACATGGTAGTAGTTACTAGCAGTTATTGCAGAATGTAAAATTATTTTATTCAAAGAAGAAATGTCTTATACCTAAAAGGCCAATACTGTAAGACCAGGAAGCTAAAAGTCTGCAGAGCCATTTTTTTCCAATGATGTAATTTACTGTGGGGGGTGAGCTCAGATCTAGGAATAGAAAGTGAAACTTACTCGATTTTTCAAACATCAATTGTTTTGAGCTTGATCTGGCAAGTAACAGACTGCAGTCAATTGGAACTCTAAAAAATGGACTGAAGTACAAATCGTAACTTGAAAGTATTCAACATCTTAACAGAGCAATTAGCCAAAGAAATCTTCCATTAAGAAAATCAGTCTGCTTTTTATTTCACTCACTCTGGGAGATAGCCTACTTCCACCGTCCAAAACGCAGGACTAAATTTTCTCACAGACGGGAGGTACTGCCACCTAACAGATAAGCCCCAGGGAATCGAGAAACAAAGAGAACTGTACTACAGGGCACATCGACCACAGAAACACGTTCCTCTGATTCCTCTCAAGTGGCCATAATGTGTGTGGTGTGTCCCAAAATCTAAAATCATCACTGGCTTGACAGCTAAGCCCAACGAATTCTAAATAGGGTATACTGTAATTTTTCTTTTTAGGGAAAATTGTTGGTAGATGTCTGTGAATCCTGTATGTTTTTGCACAACTCAGTTCTTCTGGTGAAATTAGTTTTGCTAATTTCATCAGATTTTAATTGCTTGGAACCATTACTGGACCATAGATGGGGTGTCTAGGGGATCCTCAGGCTGCAGGACAGAAATAAGAACCACTCCCCAAGCACCAAAATGAGCTGGTTTTACTAATGCCGACCACGTACAAGGGAGCTGATGTGTCAGTAACACAAGGATGCTTCATCAGAGGTACAGCTGTAACTTTCAGTAGGCTTACAATGGCGACATCTTTTCTCAGTATTAGCTAGCCAGAAAGTTCAAATAACCATCACTTTCCTCTATCCTTCCCAGCTAAACTTCTTGAAAAAGTAATCTAGATTCACTTCTTCAGCTCCTGTGCACTCGTTTCCACCCTTACATTTCACTGAATGTGTTCACAAAAGTCCTTAATAATCTCTGTATTAATAAATCCAATAGGTTCTTTACTGGACTCCTTCAAAGTATATGGAAGTGCTGACCATGTATTCCTTAACTAAGACAACACACCATTCTCCTTTAGGTTCCTCTACTCAATCACCTTTGTAATCACCTCTTCCTTTTTTCACCCTCTAAATATCAAAGTTTCCAAAGGCTTGTCCTCAGGACTCCAACCTCTTCACTCAACAGCCTCTTTCTGGGTGATCCAATTCAAACCAGTGCTTCAACTACTACTGACACTGAGGCTTCCCACAGACTGAGAATGTAGGTAAAACTTGTAATGCAATGCTTAACTATTTTTCAGCTACTCAATAAATGACAGCCCAGCCTAGACTTCCACAAAAACATATCCAACTGTACACTCAATCTCTCCTCACCTGGTAGGCGCCTCAAAGGAAACACAATTAAGTCCTTCCCTTCGTTATGGTATTTTCTGCACCCATGGCATGGTCACCCCTTCAGTTTTCAAACCAGTAATCGAGGAATTATCCTATACTCTCCTTCTCCCTTAGCCCCCCATCTCTCCGAGTTTCACAGTCTACTTCCTCCATTACCTCTGTACTTTATTCTCAAGTGAGCTGCCACTGCCTTACTTGAATAATTTTCATTGTTTGTATAGATTACAGATGAAACCCACATGAAACTCTTCTACCTCTTTTTGATCTGCCACCAATTCTTCCTCCAAAATGCTGCCAAAGGGCAAAGAAAAAACTGGACTTCAAAAGCACAAATGACTCCTCCAGTCAGGGATAAAATTCACTTTTGAGCTCACCCCCCAAGCCCTCCATGATCTGGCTTCAGCATCATCTCTTGCCATGCCCCTCACGCTCTTCCTAAAATGCTTCCCTGGCACTCCCTGCCTCTATGGAAGTTCTGCCGTCTGCCTTGAACACCCACCCTACCCTTCCTACTTCTGCCTGGCCCTTAACCATGAAGGTGCATTAAACTCACCAAAGAAACCAAACAAAGAAAAAAAGGTGAGATACTGCTAAAATTCAGATTCAATTTTTTTTTATAAGAACCCCAGCAGTGATTCTGATAAAAAGCTAGATTTGGGAACTACCCATATGCAGCCCATCCGAGTGTCATCATGTATGGGGGCTTGTCTGACCCATCCTCTCCCTTCCAGTCTGTCTCTATCATCCCAGGACTCTGTATATGTTTCCACCATTGCACTTACCATGCTGGGCTGGGCTGCTTATGTATTTCCCAGCCCTAGCACCTACCTGCTCCATCCTCAGCGATTCTGAAACGGTTGGGCAAGGATCTGTTTTATGCATCATTTTTACTCCAGTGATTGAAAAAAATGTCTTAAAATGTTTAAAACAAATTACCTGGCTAATACTTACAGAGAAGTGATCCTCTTAGTGGATTCCCGGGTTTATTTGTGAATGGGTGAGGATTTGCATTCATATGTACCCAGACTCTGGCCCCAAAAGAACATTTCTGAAATAAGAAAGAAACTGATGAAGTGGTTTTTATACTCCATCGCATCTGAGTTTGCCATCAATGCTATTAAGTAGAGCCAAATGTTACCATTTGATGAAAAAGCTCACGCTTACAGAGAGTAGATAACTTGCCTGCCGGCACACAAAAAAGAAGAAACGGCGCAACTGGGATTCAGACTCGACAGGGACGACTAGTTCCCAAGGGAACGGCCCCACTCAGGCGCTTCGTCACAACTTCCCCAAACGAGCAAACGCAGGTAAAATCAGCCCTACGGTCGTCAGGCAGTGAACTCATCTGTCACTTTTAACGGCAAACTCTTCCTCCTAACCGTGGGGTTCTCTTCCTTTCAAGCCCCGTGCCCGGTTCCTTCCGGACCGTGGCAGCCTTTGCCTTTGGCAACTCGTAGCTCCTGGAAGGCGGGGAGGGCGGACAAAGCCCCTTTGGCTGGTTGTCAGGGCTCCATTACCTTCAGGTGGAGCAGGAAGGGCTCAGGTGGCCATTGCGGAGAAACACCCTCTCCGAAGGGAGAGACCCCGGGGCAGGACGAGGGAAGGGGCGTCGAGAGGTCGAAGACTTTCTACAGCGAGACCCCCCACACACACACACACACTCACCCCCAAACACTACGCAGTGCCCAGACCACAAATAGCTCACACGACACCGCAGTGTAGACCAGCAGGCAGGAGAAGGGGGTCCCAGCGCCCGGGACCGGGTGGAGGCACCGGAGAACTGCCCACCGGACGGGACGCGGAAAGCCCCGCCGGCCGCGCTGCGACCCTCCAACCCTCCAGCGGAAAGCGGCCGAGCTCGCGCCGCCCCTCCCCCCCCCGCCCGGACCTCACGCGCCGCGACGGTTACTCCACGCAGCCGCGCGAGCGCTCACGCCCGCCGGGCCTACGGCCTCCAGCCCCTGCTCTCCTTACCCAAATGGGCCTCGCGTCGGCCACTAGCCCACCTCCACGCCTTCGCTCAGCAGCCGGCCACAAGCGAAAGTGCGGGTCCGCACCCCGCCAGCCAACCCAAGGGCGCCGCGAGCGCCGGCCCCGCCCCCAGCGCGCCCTCGGCCCCCCGCAGGCCCCGCCCCAGCCGCCCAGTTCGTGTTTTGGTGCGCCGAGGGGCGGGGCGTGGGAAGAGCGGCACCCTCGCCCCGCCGGGAGGCCGCGGCCGAGAGGCCGAACGCTGCCATCATTTCCGGGCTGCCGGGCCCGACCAATCAGGAGCGCCCGCGCGATGAGAGGGTGGGGTTTGCCGCCGAGGCGTGACGCGGCCCCGCCCAGGACTTCCTTCTGGTGGGGGCCGCTCCCCCACGTGTCTATCTCGGGTGACTTAGGCGCCTACCTTGTGTTTTCCGTCCGGTCCTTGTCTGTTTTCAGGGCCTCAGGTGTCTCACGAGGCTGTCTCACGGACTGCGAAGGAATATCTTTTTCCCTTTATATATCCTTTAAAGACCTAAAATATATGTAATCAACATGTAATTGGAAGAATATAATTTGTATCAAAGGGATACGTTATTGTAAAGAAAAGCAATACAGAAGATAACAGTAAAACTATCATTGGAGACAGCCTACCAATTTTTTTTAACACCTACTACTAACTTTGATGATGAAGCATCACCACTAGTTTTGACACTTCTAATCTAATAGAGAAGGCAGAAAAACAGAGTAACTCGTAGTATTGATCAGTGCCCTAAAGGAAAGAAGAGGTGAAATGGGCGGATCCAGACCGGTTGGTCAGCGAAGGTCTTACCCAGGAGAACCTCAACCGAGGAATGAGGAGCAAGCAAGGAAGGGTGGGTGTAGGGCTCTGGTGCGGGAACGTTCCATCCCAGGAAGGGTGCGTGGCCGATTGGGCAGTTGGGTGACCGTTATGGTAATTTAACGATTCCGGGCTTGCAGTTACAGCAGTTAGAGCAGTTGGAGCACGAGGCGAAAGCCGTTAGTCCACTCCTCGCTTCTAGATTTTTCTACCCTGTGAAATAGGCCCGATTCAAACTGTTTAAATAAAGCTACGAAACTGAAACTTAATTGCATTATAAATTGTATATGTACCCTTTTAAAAATAATACTGTTACGTAATAGTTTTTAATATAAAGATCTGGATGGATGTTGAAAACACAATTTTTAAAGAGAGATAAACAAGATGGCAAAAATCACCTGAATTTCTGTTTTCCTGAGATAACCATTTTTGTGTATATCCTTGAAGAGTTGATTATACGTTTTAATTCAAGTAGATATGAAAATAGATAATAAAATGCCAAGCTACTCCCTATAGTGTAAGAAACAGAATATTGCCCTGAATACTGAACAAAGGAATTTCTCCATTAGACACAGTAGCTTTGGCTAGGGACACGTTTTAACTTCCTATAAAAATCGGAAAAAAGTGAAATTTTAGGTTGAAAATCTTTTAATACTTAACAAAAGATTTGTCTTTATAACAACGTGGTCGTAAAATATGACTTTTGATATTTTTAAGGAGGAAAGTGCCCACTAAAGTCTTAATTTCATCTTGCTTTGAGCCCTCTGTGGGTCTTTCCTTATACTTTTACCAAATTTGGTCTTAATCTGTAAGCAATGTATTAAGTTTTGCATGCTTTTAAACTTTATGAAATTATACTGAACACATTTTTCTTCAAGTTGCTTTTTACATTCACCATTATGTCCCAAGTTTGATCCGAGGTAGTATAGTCAAGTCCAAAGCTTACACAATACGAAGGGTGTTCTTAAAATTTTCACACTAAAAATTTATAAATACAAAATTGGGAATAAAATTAATATTTATTTGGAATGAATGGCACAAATTACAATTTTTTTTTTAATGGACAAAAGCACAAATATAAAAAAATCCAGAAAAAATAACCGAAATATTTAAGCTGCAAACACAATTCTGTAAAAGTTATGTGTTTCGGCTTCATAAATTTTAATTACCTCAACAATGAGGTTGAAGATCGTTTTCTGTACAGACAACACCAAGATAATTCAGTCTTTTCCCTAGCAAGTTTGATTACATTTTATTAAGAGTTTATAAAAGTTTCTTTCAAATTAATGATTTCATTTGATATCATGTTAAAATTTTAGGATTACCAAATTAAAGAAAATTGAGATCAAGCTTTTTCTCACATATGAGCTATAACATGGAGAGATTGAACCTAAAGACTACAAATTGGTGACACCTTATTACAAGGTTGTCATAGATTTTGCCATTTTTAGATCCATATTGTGAGTTTTATATGTCAGTATTTTATGTAAAAATTTCAGTGCTTTTTCCAGTTTGATCATGTGACTCATTTATCATCATTACTTGGATTATCAACTATCCAAAAATGTATTACTCATTATTTCTATTTGAAATGGATCTCTTTTAATGAATTACAGAATGTTTAAATAACTTATCTTGATTTCATCATCATTCATCCTCCCTTTTTTCTCACTGCATCATGAAAGGGCAGAAGAGGGGTACGGGAAGACTGAATGTATAAAACAGCTGATGTGGAGAAAAGAAAAGCAAGCTTACTAGAGACTTAAAGTAGGATCCTTTGGTAATATTGTGAGTCCAGTTGAGGTTTACAATCATCAAAGTGAAACCAGCCAGCTCAGTCGTGTGATTTTCTTCTAGGAATATTCAGGTATAGGTAGGAGGCGGATGGAAGGGCTCACCCATGTTTGGGGTCTTGAACTGGGAAGTACCACAAAGGGAGAGAGTGAACTGCTGAGGGTGTCCAGGGATTATAATCATGGAGCTCTGTGGCAGCTTGGATAGGCTAAGGCTGGCTATGGACTGATATGACAGACTGTTTGACGAGGCCGAAGAATTGTGACTGTGGTGTGGATTTCAGGGAATGCTGTTCAGAGAGTGTTGCATTGTGTAGCCTTCAAGAAAACAGCACCAAATCTGTACCGTTCACGCTTGCATCTTTAGCCTCCAACACTACCCGGCTCACTGCGTGTGGTCAAAGACGCTTGTTGAACTGAGAGTAGGGGTGTGACCAGAATCATGTCTTGGTGTGGTTACAAGGCTCATTTTTTTTAACCTCCTCTCTGCTGCAGAGTCCTGGGCCTCTTTGTTGGGTAATGAAGTTTACGAGTGAAGAAACATGCTTATCGAAAAGTGCAAAATGACCGTGAACTGAAATAGTGCAGTCAAGCCTGTTGGAAAATAATTTTGTTCCTTGGTTTTGTTTCTTGTGAGATAAGTATTCTTTTTTGCTCTTTACCTTGTTCACTTCCTGTGTCTCTTCCTCTTCCACTTCCTCCCAAATACAGACACTGAGGTTCTTACTCTGTCTTTTTCTTGCTCTAAACGGGGGTTGTCCATTTCACGGCTTCACCTCTCGTCTGCAGGGAGCCGACAGACAAATCCACACGTCTTAGCGTGGTGTTTCTTCTGGCTACCCTCCTCATAGCAGACTGGGGGTACACGTGCCCCGTCAGTGCAGCAGTCTGTATAGCCCAAACCAAACCCAGGCTCCCCTTACAACTTCTCCTCTCCTGGACCTGCATCTGACATAACCAATCTACTCTGCACTTTTTTTCCTTCCAAACTCCTGGATTCTTAGATGTAAAAAGGGTGTTTGGTCAAGATTTGTATGGTATACTTTTTTTTTTCACCCATGGGGGGGGGCGTGTGGGAGATACAGTGAGAAAAAGTGATAAAAATCAAACTTTTACAAAATACACAAGTTTTGGGGGTAAAATTCATAGCATAGGTGACCACCCACCGTCATCTTCATTTGTGGTTTGATTCCTCAGTCCATTCACCTCTTCTGCTGCTAAGGGGACCCTGATTTTCTATTGGGGTATTTATCCTCTCAGCCATTCAAGGGATGCTGAGCTAAATCTGAGAGGAGCCCAAATTGGATGAAGCCAATCCTATCTTCGTGGCTACAGCGATGGTTCAGAGTTAGGCACAGGCTCTAATCTGGGCGTTAGGAGCAAAACCCAGGGCTTAAGCAAGAACAATGGAATGGGCAGACCCTTTTCTTCCACTGAATGGGGAACAGGACTGCTGAGACATGTGGCTGTATGAAGGGCCCTGTGGTCACACAGCAGCCTAGCCGCCTGTCCCCTCCAATCTTTCCTTAGGGAAAGAAGACTGCGGGACTGTCCCTTTGGGGTTGAGTTCATGTATCCTAAGTCTCCCTATTTGGTCCTTGTAAACAGGGTCTGCAGTCAAAGACGAGTAAGTTTCCTCATGGGAGGAACGACTTAAGCCAGACGGGACCCCATTGGGACCCCCATGAGTTAACACAATAAAAGTCAGGAGGTAGCCATACCCCTCCTCCTCACCATTATGGGAAGCTGCTGATGCAGCCCCAGTTGTTGTCCTGCACCCTGCTGTGCAAAGGACCTATTAGAGCGATAAGATATCTGCTCTTCCTGCTTAGCTCATGGGATGGTTTTACCTTGTGAGACTTGCTCCCCCAGGGGGTTGTACACACACCCACCTTAGTCGCCTGGGGACAATGTGCATCGGTTGCTTTGGGACAAATATCTGGGAATTGGAAGAATTTTTATTATGGTGTGGTGTAAGAGTTTCGCGGACCCTGCCTCTAATCATGTGATGCTTATTGTAAGAAATCAATAAATACCCACGACGACCCGATTCGGGGCTCCAGTCCCTTGAGGCTGCGAGTCCCTCGGTCCTCTGTGATTTAACTGTATGTGAGTCTCTGTCTCTTTATTATAGTTTAACCCTCGCCGCCTCCCTCGCCTTCCCACGGCTTGTGTAGTGCAGGTCGCAACAGGGCCCCTTGTGTGTGGACTAAAGATGAAGTGGACTCTGGAGAAGGGAACAGAATCAGCAAGGAACCACATCTTGGAGACTGAGTAGCGGGATTAGCCCTTCCCTAAAATGAGCTCTCCCACTGGACTTTCAGTCTTGAGTCCCCAGATTCCTCCGATCTGAGTCGGATTTTTTGGCACTTGCAAATCCAGAGTTCTAACCTATTAACTCATAATCCCATGGCCCAGAGAAAACCATCAACATTTTGGGTTTAATTCCTTCCACACATTTTAATGCATTGATATACACACCATTTCCTTTATTTTTTTTACTTTTAAAAATTGAGAAAATATACATACTTTTCTGAAATATTTCAGTTGATAATACCGTTCACCTCTTTTTATGTGTACCAAATCTATCATCATTTTTAATTATTGCATAATATTCCATTCTAGGAATATACTGTTATTTAACAAATTTCCTATTAAGGAACATTTACATTTTTTCTATTTTTCAAATTATAAATGTGCCATTCTTATGCACTAGTTTTATTATTTCTTGAGGTCCTAGAAGCGAAATTGCTGGCTCACAGAATATGTACATTCTTAAGGCTTAGATGTATTTTACCAGATTGTCCTCCAAAAGGAACATACAATTTACATTTCCATCAGCATGGAGAAGGAGGGGACTAAAGGCAAAATGCTTGCTGAAAAGAAAATATTCATTTGTTTACTGAACATTTATTGAGCGTCTATTATTTGCACAACAGTGTTTTGAGCACTAGGGGTACACTGGTGACCAAGGACTCTTAAATTTGTTTCTCCATATTCTTGCTTCTCCAATAATGGCAGGTTTGGGAAAATGTCTAGCTTAGTAGATGAACTAACCAACATGACACATGATGTGACACAAATGACCTGAGAGAGACACTCAGGGGACAGTGGAGTTGCACCTCGGTGCAGATGGTGACATCACTGTACATGGGATAATGTTCCCCCACACTTTGCTTCCTATGCGCTCCCCTGTGCCTAGAAGCCTGGACACTTTATTTCCCTTGCCAGCTGGGTCCTGTGAAGGGGCTGCCGTGGGAGGGACTTGTGACAGATTAGAAGGCAAGCGGGAGGCAGAAGCCACTGTGTTTCAAGGAGTCACAGGTTCCTGCTGAGGCTGAAGGGCCGCGAAGGGACACAGCTGCACAGGCTGTTGCCAGGGCAGCAGCAGCAGACAACCCAGAGTTTGAGGAGGGAGGCACGTTAGTGCAGGCCACGGTGGGGGTGGGGTGGCCATTAGCGCAGGCCATGGCAGGCGGGTGGGGTGGGGACACACGTTAGTGGACATCACAGTGCGGGGCACGCAGCAGGCCATAGGGGGCTACAACAGCTTCCCCTCAGGTCCCCACTGGTGGGTGATTCAGCCTTTCCTGTTTGCCCCTTCATCCTTTATGGCAATTTTGTAACCTAAATCCTTATGTTAGATCCTTCTGTTTGAAATATCTGGAGTGTTTTTGCTTTTCTGACTGATGGGACAGCCCTATGTTAAAAAATGACCCTTGAAATTCCATTAGGCATGAGTTGTGCCTGAGACCCACACAGCATTGTTAAATAAGTCTAACAGAGCCAGTTTTTCTAGAAGCAATGGAAGAGAGGGCTGTTGCTCCCCACCCCCATGGAACACCAGATGAATTCAGTGACTGTCTTTGAGAGGGCATCTGTATGAAGCAAATATATCTTTAAACACTCGAATTGCACTCTGGAAGATGGGATATGCACACTTTGACACATACATGGGAACAGAAACCAGGTGGAGGGAACAGAAGATGCACAACCTTCCTCTGACATTTTCCTAATACTTATATTCACTGAGAACATAGATATGAACAACTGAAAAGCAGGAAGCAAAACAGCGTGTGTCAGGGAAACTGTTAACATTCTCCGTTTGCTGGGAGCATGTACTGAAATGTTCCCAGGACACGACTCTCCCCTCTTCTGCTTTACAGGGGCTTGGGATACTATTGTTTTCTAAAAACCGTTAGTTGTAACTCTTCTCTATATAATGGTACAGAAATATTAAATCAACTCCTATGCTCCTCTTTCTTTTCACATTTAAACGAACTTGAATGTGATTATGTCAGTCAATTTTTAATACTCCACAATAAAGGCTGTCATTTTAATGCCTTTCCTTTGATCATTGGATCTTAACAAACAGAAACACTGGAAATCGCTCTACCGCCACATGTGCATAAATACGACCAAAGCTGGAAAACGGACAGGGAGTGTCATCCGCTTAACTTTTCTCGTTTCCGTCTTCTCCCTCACTGTCGTTGTCAGAGTAAAAGATGTCTCTAAACAGGAAGACACGCTTGGGGGCTGCAGGAGTCTGGATCTCAGTGCCCGTTTTCTCCATCTTCTTCTCTAGCTTTTCTTTGAGCAAAGGTAGACTCGTCTCATAGAGGTAGTCTATTATCTCTAAAGAAAAACATTTCATGTCGGAATGATTTGTACAAAGCCTCTTCCCAAGGTCAAGGGACAGAGGGCGCTGCTGTTGGTCGGACCCTGTGCTAGCATCACACGTGCAAGACCCTGTTCTTACTGCTTTACTATACTCACTCACTCCACCCTCCCCGAATCCTAGAAGCAAGCACCCAGTTGTCAAATGAGGAAACCAAGGCATGATGAAACATGATGAAACTTGCACAAAGTCATGGACTTAGTCGGCACAGAGCCAGGATTCAAACCCAGGAAGTGATGTCTGCTGCGTGCAAGAGGTATTTCATGACACACTCCAGGGCAGAGTGTCACCTGCACATGGTCCCCAAATACTGGTGCTGGGCCGGCCACTGCAGCCCCTCCTGTAAGCTTGTTAGAGAAAATCTAGCCTCTCAACCCAGCCTGGAGATTAGCATTCGAAATGTCTGGGATAAGGCCCAGGTATGTGTATTTTGAACAAATCCTCCACATGACTCTGGTGATCAGAGTTTGGGAATTATATATCTAACCACCCACAAATGGCTGCAAAGAAGGAACTGGGCATCGATGTTGTTTCTGGAGCGGCGTGTGTGCGTGCATGTGTGAATGTGTGTGATAGGGCAGGTAGAAAGTAGACACGAGCAGGAGAAGGAGGGAACTAGCCCCGGTTAGGAGGCCCTTCCAGCTGCTCCTACTTACCAAGAAAGTATGTTGTAAGAAGAAGGGAGAAAAAAAAAGGCCAGAGAGGGAGGGAAAGCATACCACTTATCCGAATAGATATCCTGCTTCTCAGGACCACACAATTAGTTTGTCACTTTTTAATGAGCTTCTCAAATAAATCTTGGGAAATTGACGGGTTCACACTTACGCCCTGAGAAACAGCCTTGGGAGCAGAAAAGGAGTATGAGGCATGCCAGCTGGGAAAAGGAGAGATACTGGAGAGGGAGCGGGGGAGACAATCACCCATAGAAGTGAAAGCTGTCACACAACAGAAGGAGGCGGTTTCTCCCTCTCTTGGGTCAGCCCGCTCCATAATCTTTGGAGTGTATCTGCTTTTCTAATAAACTTCTTACTATCCTATGCTTACTATCCTATCCTAGCCTAGCCTATGCACAAACTGTCTCTTGACTGAGGTACAGGAAAATAAGAGCTGAGGTACAATCATTACACATGGTGACGTGTACCTGAGCGTGTGTTGTGCGTGCATGTGTGTGCATGCTGGTATTAAGGGTTATTGAATAGAATGCTTGCTAAGTGCCGAGCACCTGGTGACCGTATTTTGCATGTTCATTACCTCATTTAGTACTTCTGAAAGTCCTGTCAGGTAGGGATTATAATTTGCCAATTTTCACCATTTTGTGACTAAAGAAACTGAGGCTCCCAGTTTGTCACTTGCCCAAAGTCACTACCAGTGGGAGGCACCATACACCATGTTCTTAACTATTCAAATGTTGAAAATACTGACCTGGAAAAGTCTTCTTCTGCCAAAGGGGAACACAGGTAGCTTTCAGTTTATAAAATTTAGTCTGAACATAAGATGGAGGAACATCACTTTAGAAAGGGAAAGAGAAAGAAAAAGGTAGTGTCAGTTTAAAAACTGGTCATTTCAGTACTGTGTAAAGTACATTGATTAAGGTGAGAGCCATAGACATTACGTAACTTTCTTAATCCTGAACACAAAATCACCATGTCCATATACGTGTGATTAAAAATAAGACACATATGAAACGCTACTGTCATTTGGTTAAAAAAAACACGCAAAAAAAGAAGCAAGTCAATAGTACATGATGGATTCTGTTTAAAGCAGAAGTTTTCCGTTACAAGACAAATAAATTCTGGGGATCCAATGTACAGCATGGTGACTAGTTAACAATACTGTATTGCATATGTGAAATTTGCTAAAAGAGTAGATCTGACGTGTGCTCACCATAAAAAAGAAGGGCTACTATGTGAGGTGCTGTATGTGTTCATTATAACCTGACTGGTCTTTCACAATGTATACATTTATCAAATCATGTTGTAGACTTCAAATATATATAGAATTTTATTTGTCAGTTATAACTCAAAAAACCCTGGGGCTGGGGGTGAAAAACTTAATTAGAATAATCTAAATTACTGGTCGGGAAGACAAAGCACAACGCCCACTAATGTGCTGATGCTGACCTTGGACTTGGCCCTGCCTTCAGGGCTCTCCACGTAGCAAGAAACAGTCCTCACGACCACTTGCTAAGGGAGCTGCTACTCTTACCCTTCATTTTGGAGATGGGGAAACTGAGGCAGAGAGCAGTTGTCCAGGATCTTACAGCTGCTAAGGGGTAGAGCTGGGATAACTGGGAGGTCTGACTGCTGATCCAACACTCTTAGCCACTTACACTCAGGATAGACACGTATTTGTTACAATTCAAAAGCAGATGTCTCCTGATGTTTTATTTTACAAAGCTAAAAAAAGCAGATGCTGATAATGTTTCAGTGAATCAAATACACTTTCGATTCACAGCAAGACTGATACCACCAACTCTTAAATTGTTTTTAAAGTGAAAATCACTAACTTCACGTCATGCACATTTTTTCTTAAACAATAAAGCATGACTTGTTTGTTTCAATAACTCACTAATCTAGCAGTTAAAGATTAGAGTGGGTAATTTTTCTGTTAAGTAGGTAGAGGTACAAGATGACTGGGCTCCTTCAGCGTCTTCATCACAGCAGCCACACCATGTGCCAGGCACGGGGCTAAGAGTCTTTCCTGCATTATCTCCTTAGGTCCTCACTATGGTCCCGCCAAACCATTGTTTAGATGCGCAAACCGAGACAAGCGAGGGAACAACCTGCCCAAGGACGGCTAAATAATGAGCACCAGGACTCAGGGCCAGGTCAGTGTGCCAAGCCCAGGTTCTAAGGCCTGTGCCACCCCCTTCCCACAATGCCTTGTGCCCAGCGTCATGTTCTGCAGCCCCAAGCTCAGGCATGGAGAAGAGGCAACATTTGATCTGGGCATTTTCAAACTAAGTAGGTGTTACATCTCATTAGGTGAAAACGCTGACTTTAAATCATGCCTAAGTAATCCACAAGGGAGGCTTTAAGAACCTGAAGACATTGGACTTTTTAAACTCTTTTTCACTGTTTTAATTCACTATTAAAACTTTGAGAATGTATTATTTCAAACAGCGTTTGACTAGATTCCATAATCTCTATTTTACAGCTTTGAGGTTTGTAAATCTTAATTAGAACAATCCATTTTTAAATATGCATATAATTTTTACTGAAAATCATTAAATCATTTGAATTTAAGAAACCATGTGATCTGAAAAAATGTCACACAATACACAAAAATTTATTGGAAAAGTCAGATTTTTAAAAAGTGGTTTGATAACATAAAGGGAGGGATTTGTCGACATAAATACTTCTCAGGATGGGAGTTGGTGGCGTGCAAAGCAGGGTCCCCTTCCTTCAAAGCACCTGATAGCGTCACCTCTCAGGGACCCAGAACACTGAAGAGTAAATGAGTCCCCCACTCCTCAGGGGAGCTAGTAAAGGAAAGGGTTTGCAATAATGGGCCTGTGTCTGGGACTCCTGGCAGGGCCTCCTGGCACGGCCTGGCACTAAAAATTCCAGTTCTCCAAGTTACAGAAAAAAAATGAATTGTTCTCTGGCCACATCCCAAGGTGTACATAACTAAGCACCAGAACCAGGTTAAATGCGGCTTCACACCAGCAGCCATGCTTCTGAAAGTCAGCCAGGTTGCAGCAGTCTCACTCCACCATCCACACTCCCAAAACTGAAGGCCAACCAAGCCCCCTAAAATCCCCCCTTCCAAAGGCAACCAATCCCTGTACCCCGCACTCAACAATGTGCTCTGCTCAGAGGGACTGTGCTCTGCAGGCTAGCTTCCCCTTGGTCACCAAGGAGAGACTCCAAATACTGCGAGTGGTGGCCTCCCTCCTCAGTAGCAGGAACTGATTCAAAATGCAAAGGTAAACAGAGATTATACACACAGGAAAGTTCAAAC
This sequence comes from Rhinolophus sinicus, assembly GCF_057876585.1. Lineage (NCBI taxonomy): Eukaryota > Metazoa > Chordata > Mammalia > Chiroptera > Rhinolophidae > Rhinolophus > Rhinolophus sinicus. The sequence continues at coordinate 3,814,588 of NC_142516.1, read as the reverse complement.
TCACTGCTCAGATGAGAAATGCAAATGAACAGCACAGCGAAACTAGGCGGAAGCAGGAAGAGGAACAGGATCTCAAATTAGCTCTGCACAGCCTTCTGACCGGCAAGAGAAACACATCACCACAAGTAACTATATATAAAATGCAGTGGGGACGCGTGGCCCACGCCACCAGAGCCAAAGGACCAAAATCAGAATCACGTGCCTCATAGTGTGACGTGATGTGTGATGACGATACAGCCTCACCTATGTCACGGGGCTGCCTGAAACACAAAACCCTAATCTAACCGGAAGGAAGCATCAGACAAACTCCAACCGAGGGAGCCTCGACAAAACAACCAGCCTATGCGCTCCCACAATTTCAATGTCATCAAAGACAAAGGCAGAAGAACTTTAGACTGAAAGCCAGTAAGGAGACAGGACCGTTAAGAGCAGTGTGATCCTAGATGGGTCTTAAATCGGGGAACTGCTATATAAAGGGCATTATCGAGACAAGTCGTGAAATTCGAATGCTGACTGTTTCATACAATAGAATTGTAACAATGTCAAATGTCCTCAGTGCTAATTGTACTGGGATTATGTGGAATAACATTGTTGTTTAGGATTTGTCATCCGTCACCAGGTCTCAGATGGTTAAGGGAAAAAACTTCATTCCCTTGGAGAAGGGAACGGGAGAGGGAGGGAGGAGTGATAAAACAAACGTGGCTGAACGGTTGGCTATGGGCAAAGGGGTATGTGGGTGGGGTTAGAAGTCCCCTCTTACCTTTTAATTAGCTTAATAGTAAACACGTGGTCTTACCCTATGGTACTAGCGAGATCTTCCCAGTCTATTTCGTTAGCATCTTCCACATTTATTTCATACAATCTATGAGAAAACATAAAAATTAAGTTTTCAAGCAAAGATCAGCATGATGGACACCTTCACGGACTCACAGAGGTGAAGGGCTCGAAGGCACCAGCACGTTCACCTCTGCGCCAGCTCCCTTGTTACACAGGCCCTGCGAAGTCAGCCTGCTAACCCAAGGTTAGCCCAAGGTCACTGAGTTAATGAGCTACAGACCAAAAGGCCATCTCTCTTCCTCCTGACCCCTGTGCATCTCCCAGCAAACCATGTTGCTTTCTCATAATACAAACACAACTTTGCCATTCAGGGTAGACACATGGTCATAGCTACATGTGTACTCAGCACTTACTATGCGGCAGACACTGTGTCCATTTCCCCTCAACACCCCCGACGAGGTGGGGGATCATCTCCATTCCACAGACCAGGAAGTGGGGCTGAGAGCCCGAGTCACTGGCTCAAGGTTCCGTGACGAACACGCGGTGCCAACCCTGGGACCCGGACTTGAGATGCCCTCCTCAACTCTGCTAGTCTATGCTGTCTCTCTGGTAGGCGAAAAAAGGGGGAGAGGCACACCCCACCAGACCGGTATGGAAAAAGAGGAAGCATGTCAACGAAGTTAGAGCAGGTGCATGATGGAGCAGGGAGAATGGAGCTGGAGCCGGTGGCCAGAACCCAGAGGTTTCTTCTGCTCTGTGCTGTTCCTCATTTGACATGCGCCCAGGTGCATTAGACTCGTGGGTTTTCTAAAGTAGCCTCACATCTCCCCTTCCTTCAGGAAGGAGGACTCTGCATAGACAAGGAACTCAAAGACAGAGTGGCACCAAGTAATGTGTGCTGGAGAGCAATGGGGCTGGGACTGAATATTTACCTCCATTTTCCAATGGACGGAAACAACTAACATCCACACGAAAACCTTCAAAGACTAAAATAACTACATTTGTGGAGTGCACAGTCCACGTTACACACACTATTTCATTTCTTCTCCCAATAACACTAAGAGGAGATACTGTTAGGATCACCCTCATTTAAGGTGAACAACCTAGAAAGACCTAGAAAGGAAGGAAACATGCCCAAGGTCATACATGGGCAAAGTGCTGGAAGAGGGATGTGACTGCTATTTAACAACTACGCTCCGGCTGGAGAGAAAAACAGCTCCAACAGCCTCCCTTGATATTTCGCTACCTTTCAATAAGGTTGATTTTGGCCTGTAGTCCGTTCACTCCTCGGGATATGTCCCGACCATTCGTCATCCTCTTGGTTAGAATTTCCGTCCTACGTTAAAAGAAAGAAAAATGTAGTTCACTTTCAGGAGTAACGTTTCTATTAAAATTTCCTATGTTTTTTTCTTCTTCAGAAGCACTATCTAACTTTTGCAATTCATCAGTTCTAACATTTACCACCTCCCTTACATAATACACCTATTTTTTTTAAATAGTGGGAACGAATAAGAAAATGGGCGAAAGATGATGGTTATTGAAACTGGATGATAGATACAAGGAGTTCCAAGTTTGTGTGTGTTATAAAACTTCCATAATAAAAAGTTTTTAAAAAGGGAGTAGAAGAAGGAGCCTGTTAGCAGGTACCAAAGGACACTATAAACTCAATCTGATTGTTTATAAAAACATAGACATCGTCCTCACTACCATTACCAGCTGTGGGAACACCAAAGAAGCCCAATTTAGTAAAGTGATGTACGATTTGATGATTCCTCTAAGGCACAAAGCTAATGGATGAAGGAAACATTGGCTGAAGTTCCTGATGAGAACAGCCACCCAATTAAAAACATTTTATGTATTTTATATATAAAAACACAAAAGTGCTCCTTCTTTTTTGGTCTAAAATGTAGGGGTGAAAGGGCTCTGGTTCCTCCATCTTACACCCCCCCCCCCCAAAACATGATCTGTTCTTGGGAACTGATTTCCTTGAGTGTGGTCTTCTATCAACATAACCAAATACCCTACAACGGGATTATAAGGTACATAAACAATCAGCAGTACCATCTAAGAGTTTGCTCTTGACATAAAATGTGCCTCCTCTGGATTTCATTCTTGTTTGCTATTGAAGATGACCGAGCTCCCTTTGTGCACGAGGGACAGGTGCGGAGCTACAGGATCCCTGCTGCAAGGCCCAGCTCAGGGCTGGGAAAAGCTACGTCAGGCAGAGAACACGCAGCAAGATCAGGACTGAAAATACTTGTATGTGGCAGATGTACCTAAAGAAGGTCGAAGATGAGGAGCACGACTGCCTCACTTTAGATGCAGACAGAAGAAAGGCAGAATTCGAAAGCGGAGGTTAGAAGACTGATCTCTATATTTGTGATTTCTCTCCTGCATGTTAGCTTTGGATTTTGTTTTGAATGCGGCAAACAGATAACTACCTTGTTGTACTGAAGACTTAGAAACGGACAAACGGACAGAGTGAAGAAATCAGAAGTCAATATTCAGTGTTAAAAAGGTTCAAGTTCGTATGAGGAAGCCATACAATGAATCAGGGTTAGTTAAGTGCTAACTTAAATCAGACATTGATATTGGGTTAGTTGGAGCAGTGAACTAGTGGTCATTCTTGACATGGAACCTTCCCACATGGTGGTCACACAGATATTCTTAGTAACCTCACCAATCTACCCACTCTGTAGAAATTGTGGGGGGGAGGGAGATGGGAGGAATAGCTTGTTGAAATTTATATAAGAAGCCTTAAAACTTACCACTTACTTTTACACTGCATCCAATTTCTGGTTTCAACTTTAGCTTCCACCTCTACCCAAGATATGCCCTTGTAGAGTTTTTCCCGGACGATGGACAGGCGGCCTTCGGGATTCTCCTGGAGTTCAGAATCCACCTCTTTTAAATCCTGGGGAGACATTTTCCTTAGAATCACTTCTTCCACCGCCTTGATCAGTTTCTGGGTTTCCGTCTTACTCCAAGCACCATGATTTCTTTCTAGAGACATAAAAGGATGGTCTTATAATTGCTAATCCTTTTGCTTGCAAACACAATACTAAAAATGAAATCATAATGATGAATATATGTCACTCCACAATGGTCCCAATCCATAGAATGCACACCACCAAGATGACGCCAGATGTCAACTATGGGCCCTGGGGGATTAGGACGTGTGGTGTGGGTTCAGTCACAAACGTACCCTTCTGGTGGGGGTTGCTGATAGTGGGTGAGGCTGTGCATGCATTGGGGTGGGGGGCATATGGGAATCTCTGTACCATCCTCTCAATTTTACTGTGAACCCAAAACTGCTCTAAAAAAATAGTCTTAAAAAAAAAGATACATCAGAGACTTTTCAGAAGACAGTGGGCAACATCTCAATTACACAAACCTAAACTATCAGTTACATGCAAATTATAATGAAATACTAAAGTGGCCACGGATTCTTCACAGAACCAATGTTCAGACAAGTTAAGGAACAGACCTCAAACCAGCAGCCTACAAATACCTTTGGTTTGGCCCACAGTGTTGTTGTTACTTGTCCCCAATAGCAGTTTGGATAAATATGTACATCAAGAGAGTTTCAAGGGAAAAAAACATCTAGGGCAGCTGGTTGGCTCAGTGGTTAGAGTATGGTGCTCATAACACCAAGGTTGCCGGTTCGAGTCCCACATGGGCCAGTGAGCTGCGCCCTCCAGTAGATTTAAAATGACTTGACTTGGAGCTGAGCTGCGCTACCCCCACAACTAGACTGAAAAACGACGACTTGACATCCTGGAAAAACACACTGTTCCCCAATATTCCCCAATTAAAAAAAAAAGAGAGGAAAAAAAGAAAAAAAATCTAGATTTCACACACACATAAAAATCCAGATTTTTGCTTTACTTCTTAGAAACTGGAAGAACTGGCAACACTGAGTCTTCACATGGCATCAGTGGCTGGAGTTGGTGGCACAAAAGGCATGGTGCCCAACTCACCCCAGGGTCTCCCCCGCGCTGGCCACAGACACCCGGTTGCTGCACTGCTCTGCCCGCGTGGTGGGAGCACATGAGCCGCCCACGTGCTAACCGCAACACTGACTAAAGACTGTCTTCTTAAAGCAGCTGGGGACTTTTTAATAGAATCAAGAAAACTTTTTATGAAAGAAAGAGACAGGAGCTCACCAAGACTGGTTTTGGGGGATGATCCCGGCCTAACAGGCCCGCTGAACTGCACCCCACCCTCCCATCCTGGGGAAGGGACTCCCCCACCGGCCTCCTTAGGTACTGGTCCACTTGGCAGCTACAGCCACGCTGAAAGCTACTGAGCTGACGTATAGTGGCAAGCAGTCTTGTGAACAAAGGTTGCACGGTTTCATCAATACACGCGAGGAAATGAAGCAGTGCAGAGAATGGCTTAGAAAATGATGGCTCTCTCAGAAGACGGGCCCACAATGACTCCTGGGCACTGGCTTGTGGGGGCTAACGGCCTGCAGGGCTTATTCACTCCCCGAGGTGGGCTCACCCAGGTGGGCGCTAGAGACCCCGACTTACCACTGCTGATCTGGGAGAACTTCAGGGCAACGGAGAGGCTACTTCGAGCCACCATCTCCCCGATCTTTTTCCAATCGTTCCCATGGAGGGAATGGTATATCTTTAACTTCTCGGTATCTCCTTTGCTATACCTAAGAGAAAGGGGAAGGGGAAACACTACAATTTCGCATTAACTCCAAGATTAAAAACTGTTCTCATCGCAGTCTGCTGTGGTCCTGGGAAAGCTGCATGGGGTAGGCTGTCAGGAACCGGTTCTGCGTCAGGCCGACCCATGACCAGAGCGCCCGTCACTTCCTGTCCCAGCATCTCAACTGTGCTCACCCAATAAATCGCTCACATAGGCCCGGGCCTGGCTCAGGACACAGAGCTGAGCCAGCAATCGGATCAGGTCATTCCCCATCCAAACCCCTACGGGCTCCGCATTTCACACACCGTAAGACACAAACTTCTTCCTGTGCCTACAAAGCCCTGCGCTCCCTGCAGCCCAGCCCCGGGGTCACCTGAGAGCCTGTGCACCTGCGGTGGGAACGGCCTTCCTACAAGGGCAAGAAAACCCTGTCGGCTTTCTACACTGTGGAACCCACAATGCTTAACAAACAACAGACATTCAGTAAAGGTGACAAATGGTTTGACACAATACGGAACGATTGAAGGAATTTAAAGTACATTAATCCCACGTAAAAACAAATATATTAAAGAACTAAAAAGAAAAACACTACACTATAAGTGAATGTTGAGATACACACCTTAAATATTTAAGTGAAGCAAAAGCAATCTTTAGGACATTGTGTAATTCCTGACTGTGGGCGGGGAGTGGTGGTTTACGGTATTATTAATATAACACAGACGCAGCCCGCGTGGAATACTGTTTCTGACCACAGTGACCCAGACTGTCTCAGGACATAAGATCCTAGTTGGTCTCAGAAACTCATCTATACCCACAGAGACTCATAATCCTTCACTATTTTGAACTGTACTTTCTAGTGGTTTCCTTCTCAAGGCAATCAAGATCTTTCCGAGGTCTGAAAAACAACTTAAAGGACCCCGGAAGCCACAGAAAAGAGCATGTCCGAGAGAACCCGAGTGTACAAAAATGAGGAAACAGCTGCAGAACCTCCACAGGTCCTCGGAGCCTGACAATTCTTTGATTTTTCTACGTTTTTTTTCAGTTAAGAATTCCTTACATTGGAAAAATATTCTATGTGTAAATGGTCACCACAACACAAATAATATGGTACAAACAAATGAACTTTATCACTAGAACGACAGACTTAACATTATTCTAAAAATTTCATTCCCACATTTACATCATAGGTAGGAAAAAATGTTATCTTAGCTGCCCCCATTCCTTTCCAAAAAGCTTTCTTTAGGCTCCATTTACAATGTCATCTTTAGTGAATTTCCTTCAAGTTCTGTCCTCAGTGGTCTAACACTGGGGCTTGGGGGAGAGGGCAGGTGTCAGTCTGTGGGGGACCTTTCCTCTACTTAAGGTTTCTTTTGGTAACAATTTTATAAAAGACCCCAAGGTCATGTCAGTGTTTGAAGTTCAGATAATACACGTGTCTTGGTTTTAAAACACGTAGCGAAGTAGAACGCAGCGGGTCTTGCTCGATTTACTTCAGTTGTCTCCCTGACAGAGCTGGAGTCCTCGAGCCACTGGCTGCCGTCGGGGCCTGCAGAGGGGGGGCTGCCGCTCTCGTGCTCGTCCCTTTGTCCTGGAGCAGAGAGCTGACCCACAGCCAACACTTCACCTACATTTGTTTTATTTAGAATGTTGGGATCAAACTATAATTGGGTATTTTATTTGGGACAGAAGGGAAGAGAGAATGACCATCACTCAGTGTTGAATCAGCTACTGAATCACGCTTAACGGACGTCACGCTGGTGCTCATCGCCACCTTCAGATAGCTACTGAGCACCCAGAGAACTGGGCTAAGTGCTGAAGGGAACCCCACTGACAAGGGATGCTGGGGTTCACAGGAGTTTACAGGGGAGCAGAGAAAACTTCCCAAGGAACGGTGGGAGAAGCAGAGCATGCTGGGTGTTGAAATGAAAGTATCAAGAAAAAGCTGAGGGACCTGGAAAGGGGAAGATACCGGAAGATTAAAGAGGTGGAAACTGTAATGACCCTCGAAGACATCCACCTGACAAGAGATACATGCCCTGGTTTCACACACAGAAATCTTTAAGCCTTTTTTTACTTCTAATCTGTGGCTGTGGCTATTCTGATATAAAGCATCAGCAAAGACTAGAAAAATGTCGTGTGTCAGGCTGCTAAGACTCCGTCCTTACCTGCCTTTGTAATTATTGATATCGAACATCTTCTTTGCTCGATAGTACACGAGTTTCCAGGGCCGGGCAATGCCCTTACCTAAAGTGAGAAGAAAGGTGGTCAGAGGGGCACACAGCGTGGCATCAAGTGCAGTCTTGACCATCAAAGGAGCCCAGAACAGCCCCTTTTGACAACACTAACTATGCTAGGCCCACAGGAAGGCTGGGATTTCGGGTGCGCTGCAGGAAGCTGTCTTGGGGAGCAGATGTACAAAATCACCAGTTTCCTTGGAGATCTCTGAAAACTGGATGCTTAGTCTGTAGAGGCGCCAGCTTCTGGTCTCTGAAACTCATGGCTTCCTAAGCAAAGCGATTTTAACATGCTCTGAATGAAGGGGAAGGGAGGCTGAGGTGGGGACACACGCCAACCGTTCTCCGTAAGGTAACGAAGCACCGTTCCCAAAGCACCTTTCCTTGCCTTCCCACCGTAGAGATGGAACCAGCCCTCCACGGGGCTCACTGTGCTGCTTCCCTTGGTGCATCCCAGAGAACACCTAAGCAACCACCCTCTTTAAATTCAGAGATTTTGTTTCCCCAGTCCAATCCTGTACTGCTGCCTGACCTCCTGCCTGTGCAAGCATCACACCCAGGAGGAGGCTTCCACTCCAAAGCACCTACATGGCTACACTTAGCACACTGAAGAGACCCTGGTGCATATAAGGACGTGCTGTGTACAATAAATGCAAAAACTACAGCATGAAGAACAGGGAGAGAAACCAAAGCCATTATGAGCACCCACAGGAAAGCGAGAAGTTGATCATCTAATTCTGCCTAAAATCTGTAAAGCACTACGTGTGGGAGACGTGAACACATTCCAAATTGCTGGAGATGCAGGCTGCCAGCGAGAATCCGGTTAACCACAGCGGCACTCAGCATGCACCGGGCCACAGACTTACCACGGGTTTCCCGTTTCACGATGGAAGGCTGTGGCTGGGCAGACTGAACAGCTCTCCACTTACCGATGTGCAGTCTAAATGCATATTTTCTTTTTAAGTCGGTGATCACAGCTTTCTCCTCTGGGTATCTGTCTGTGTACAGCAGCTTGTCTGCATTCTCGATTCCAGTCAGGGACAGAAATTCTTGCACGTTTCTCTCTAACTGCTTATTTTCCTTCGCAGAAAACTTGCCAAATCGAATGGCGACACCTAGGATTCCGGGCAGGAGGAAAAGTATCGTCAATAATAAATAAAAGCAAACCTGCCACTTGCTCCTCAGCCATACAATACACGGCCGGGCCGCCGGCTCCTGCCCACCTGGGAGCAGCCCCGGCCTGTGCACTTGACGTTCGCTCGCCCAGGCCCCACTGTGGAACTAGCTTTCCTTCAGCATTCAGCTCAAGCCACACTCTTCTCCCAAGGTTTTCCCTGGTCATCCCATTCCAAAGAGACCTGACCTGATTCATCACTCCTTTTTAAAAGTTGTATTTTTGTATGAAAAAGGAACACACATTCATTAAAAATTCAAACTGTATTGAAATTAAGTTTAAAAGGAGCCCCGCTTTACCCTCCTCCGCCATGCTACTCCCCTAAGCAGTGTTGTGAGTTGGCTGGCGTGAGCCTGAATACTTAACATATATTCTCTGCGCATATATATTGGGGATGGGGTGACAATATCATTGCACTTGACATTCTATTTCTCTTAGTAACTCAAAGCCGTCAAGTTTCATTATGTACTTACTGCGTTATACAGTATATTTTTCTATGCTTAGACTTATTTTTAAAATATCTCTTATAAAATACATACTCATAAAAATCTCAACGCAGAATACAAATAAAATGGGATTGTTCTATAGACACCGCTCTACAAATTGTTTCTCTCTCTTAATTTCTCTATTTCTTAAAGCTCATCTCTTCAACATGGTGAATTCCGTAAGGCTAAAACCCCTCTTTTTACTTTGTCAATGGCCAGTGGGCCTCCCACAGCAGGCACTGGGTAAATATCGCTCATTTGTGGAATGCAGCCTGCCCTTTGTGGTGTCTTCTTAAATCGATAAGCTTTCTGGGAGGTTCTTTTAACACGGTGACATCAAGGAGACCAAGTTGGGTCTCCCGTGAAACCACGCCATTCACCCAGCTCACCCTCAGATTAGTATCTCGAGGAAGGAAAATGCACCTCATTGAAGTTAATGATGTGAAAGTGTTTCGATTTTCTTTTCACTTCTGTACCCTTCCCAGTGCTGCAGCCAATCGGCCCCTCCTTCTCCCCAGCTTCCAGGACGGAGCTTCTAGTGTGGGGATTATCTGTTCCTGCAGCCCCACCCTCCTTGCCTCCTCTACCGGAAGTTGGGCAAAGAAAGGAAACGCAGCACGCTTCATTTGGCTAATTTTACAGCTCGGACAACAATTCTGGACGGAGATAAAGCTGAAAGCAGCTAAAGGATGCTGCTGGGGAATCCAAAAATCCAAATCATTCACAAAAGAAAGTCGGGGCTAGCTACACATACAGGAAAGCTCAACAAACATCCGAGTGCCACAGCTCACCCTGTGCTTTAAATTCCTTAAACCGCCCCAAGTCGTCTCGGTACATGCGCTTAATTGTCGTGGCGGCCCTTTCCTTGATGCCAGGGATGAACTCTTGGAGCTGCCTCACGGCGGAGTCCAGATCCACGTCTGGGTCATCGGACTCTCTCGAATCTTCCGACAAATACTTTGTCCCAGACTCTTTAGCCGATTCCACGTGGCTTTCGTCATTTGCAGGTTCTAACCTAAGGGGGGAAAGTGGATTGATTACCATTACGCATCACTTAGATGAGACCTGATTCCGTCTGGGACGTCTGCTCACTTTAATGTAACTTGGCCAACGTGGACAGACGGCAGAGGCCGCCTTGAAGGGAGACGACCGGCCCTAAGCCCTGTTTCCACCAGATGTTATCCCATATTACTATTTCCCAATTGTTTTTGTTTTAGATATTGACTTCCTCATAAACCGAGCACTTTTCTACCCCCATGGACACTAAGACATCTCTCCCCCACCCTCCTGACGAGTTAAGTTTTATAATAATGGTTACTAATTAGTTAAATCAATATTCAGGGTTTCTATGGTTACGGCTGTTTTTGCTGTAGTTAATAACGGCCACACGTTCCCCTTTGCCGTTTTCTATGCACCTATCACCAAACCTTCTGCCAGATGTCCACATCTGCTCTTAGTATTAGCTCACCACTCAACACTTAGACAGGAAACTGAAAAAACCCCAAAAGCTGTGCATTTGTCTAAGCAAAGGGTCAACAGCTTTCAGAGGCCCACAGTCCAATACAGATTAAGAACCAATGTTCTAGAACATTCCTGCCTCATGATCAGTGTTCCGCACCTGTCCCAGATATGATGGCACAGTGGATGACGTGAGGGGGGCCACAACCATTATCAATACCACACAAAGTGGGGCCCTCTCTCCTTTAACTTCTGTGTGAAATTATTTTAGGCCAGGACCACCTAACACATGTAAGGAAGCCATTGAGTGAAAAAGGGGGCAAAAATATGTCCCAAGTCCCAGAACTGAAATAAAGTAGTTAAAAAAAATTCCTTCATTTATTCATTAGACAGTATACTTAAACGATAATTATGCAAATAATGATATCAAAATTTCTTTTCTTTGTGAGAACCCTAGTTCAAGTTTTTTTCCTGCTCTGTAGCATTCTAAGTTATCTCCTTCTATCTAGATGCATATAGACAAACAAAGGTAATCTAGGGGTCTAAAAGCCTTTTAAGCCTATTCGTAGATTTTCAAGGCTAGAGTAGTTCTTAGTGAAAATCTAAAGTGTTACGCATGAAGAAAGGAGCAAGTCACTGGGTTAAATGTGCATATCATCCTGTACATTGCGTGATCTCTCTTTATGATTTCTGCCAGTCACTATGGACGTGCGAATAGAGGCAGAATTCACACAACCGGCGGGCACCCACAGAAGGCACACCACCCCCGTTACCTCTGCATCTCGTCCGAACACGCCCGGCTTTCCTCCTCTTGCGGCCTGGGTTCCGCCATTGCTTCAATCGAGGTACCACTACCTTCCAGTGAACCCAAGGGCGGGTCCCCGAAGCCCGTGGTGAGCACTGAGAGGTCACCATCAGCCATTAAGGCACTTTCAGCAGAAGACCTGTGCCTTCTTTTCTTAGCCCTTTTCTTTGTTCTGCCGGCTTCCTTCCTACCTTCTGCAGCCCCCACCTCACAGACCACGTGGGATCCATCAGAGTTCACGCTCTCAAGACTCTCGGGCACGGCCAATACCTCACATTCCTGGTCACTCGAGAATTTTCTCTTTTTTTTCTTAGACTTCTTTCTATGGGCAGAGCCTGGCAATTGTGTGACTTCGCCTCCCAGGCCCCCAGGACGCAGGGATTCCGGCTGGGGCAGGGTGACGTGTGCATTGGGGCCGCGCTGCCCAGGACCCCAGGATGCCGCTTCTGCTTCTGCTTCCAGCCGACGCTTCTTTTTCTTTTTCTCCCTAACTTTATGGTGCAGTTCTTCTGACTCAGTTTTACGTCGCTTAGCAACTGAATGCACTGCATCTGCTTCAGGCTCTTCGGCCGACTTTTGTTCCTTGCTCATATCTACGTAAACAACGTCGACATCCCTTCTAAAATTCTTCGGCATGTTCTCAATATTTTCTTTGTCCACCATGACGTATACAACACCTGTTTCGTCCTCTACCCCCAAAGCACTGTCTCTTCTCTTTTTTTTCTTTCTGGTGGTAGAAGTGGCCTCTTCTGTCTCATCACAGATTTCTGATTTTTTCTGAGAAGAAACGAGATGCTGGAAATCCTTTCTCTTTTTTTCACTCTTTGTTTGGTCAGACAGTTCACTTGTCAAGGGGGAGTCGCTGAAACTTTCATGGGAATGCCTCCGACGTTTTTCCTCATGTACAGCATACTTTCTCTTTTTTTTCTTCTTCTTGTCAAAAACTGGAGTGTGAATTTCAAGTCTGCTCATTTCTCCTTCCATGTTATTCCTACAGGGAAACTTGACAAGAACGGTTTATTTGTGCAAAGTATTTTAAACATTAGCCTCAGAAGGGAAAAAAAATCACAGAAAAATGAAGCGTGTGGCCCATGACAAGCCTGAGGTCATGATTAGAAACGTTACGTTGTTCTAAAGGCACGGGAGCCGTGCTGTAATTGACTGTCTGGTCCCACTGCCTTCATGATACAGAAAACAACAGTCACCAGACAACAGTGCCCAGCACTCAGGCCCCTGCTGCCCTCGCGTCATCTTTTGTCTTCTTTCCAACTCTGTGCTCCAGCCACACAGGCCTTTCTGGGTTCCCCAAACACGCCACGAGGCTGTCCCTGGCCCAAGGCCTCACAGCACACGGTTTCCTCTCTCTGGGACACGCCCCGCTGCCTCCCCACCGTCCTTCCCTCCTGCTTCCTTTCCTCCTTTAGAGCTTGGCTTGAATGTCACCTCTTCAAGAAGGCTTTCGCTAGTTAAAGGATGTATATATTATGGTACCATGTATACTAAGTTTAAAACACACAAACAATTTTATGTATCTTTTCTGAATACATACGAGGTCTGACAATTAAGTTCGCGAACTTGCTACCATGCGCTTACATTGGCAGCCCTGTACAAACAGCTCAGGAAGGTTTCATAATCCTGGTAGATCAGTGTCTCACAGGTATGTTCGTGTCAACGTGTGGCAGTGTCTTGCTGAGTGGCGTTCATTATTATTGTTGCGTGTTTTTGTGTGCCATCACGAGAATGTCTGAGCTTGTATTAGAGCAACGAAGAAACATTAAATTTCTTGTTAAACTTGGCAAGAGTGGAAGCGAAATCAGGGACATGTTAGTCCAAGTTTATGAGGATAACGCCATGAAGAAAACGGCAGTGTACAAATGGATTAATTGTTTTTCTGACGAAGAGCGGTCAGGACGGCCAGTAACGAGCAGAATTGATTAAACCATTGCAAAAATTCATCAAATTGTGCGTCAAAATCATTGGCTGACTGTGAGAAGCACAGCAGACCAAGTAAACATCAATAGAGAAACAGTTTGGAAAATCTTAACTGGAAATCTTGGCATAAGAAAGGTGTGTACAAAAATGGTCCTGAAGGAGCTCACCAATGAACAAAAGCAAAGGAGAGTCAAGGTTTGCTAAGACCTTTTGGAGAGGCAAGATGATGTTTTGGACCTTGTTATCACTGGTGACGAAACATGGGTGTACCAATACGGCCCTGAAACAAAGCCTCAAGGTGTACAATGGACGTCAGCCAATTCTCCACGGCCAAAAAGTTCCATCAGTCCAAATCAGGAGTCAAAACGATGTTGCTAACTCTTTTTGATATCAGAGCAATTATTATGAATTTGTACGAACTGGACAAACAGTTAACCAAGTTTACTATTTGGAAGTGCTGAAAAGGCTGTGTGAAAAAGTTAGATGAAAGTGAGCTGAACTTTTCACCAACAATTCATGGCTCTTGCATCACGACAATGCACCAGCTCACAGGGCACTGTCTGTGAGGGAGTTTTTAACCAGTAAACAAATAACTATATTGGAACACCCTCCCTACTCACCTGATCTGGCCCCCAATGACTTCTTTCTTTACCCGAAGATAAAGGAAATATTGAAAGGAAACATTTTGATGGCATTCAGGACATCAAGGGTAACATGACGACAGCTCTGATGGCCATTCCAGAGAAAGAATTCCAGAATTGCTTTGAAGGGTGCTGGCACTGGCACCGGTGTATAGCTTCACAAGGAGAGTACTTCAAAGGTGACCGTAGATATTCAGCAATGAGGTATGTTGCACTTTTTCTAGCATGAGTTCACGAACTTAATTGTCAGAGCAACCTGTATTTCTCTTTTGTAGCATTTTGCCCAACTGCAGTTTAAAAAATAAAGTTATTTACTTAGTCATTTAACGTCTGTCTTGGCTAAGAAAGGAAACCTCAAGAAGGAGGGCAGTTTGTCTGTATTTCCACCACGTAGAAGCCATGTCCGAGAACTATATCATTACAGCACAGGGCCCACCAGGGTCTAAACAGTGTGGACATCAAGTATCCACTGACCTCACCTCTTTGAGAAAGAGACTGAATGTGCCTGTGAGTGTCCAGCAAAGAGTCAAGATTCTGCAATAACTTGGTCTGAAGTTAAATAAGCCTCACAGGTCAACACTCATATCCAGCACATGCAACTCTGCAGCTGAAGCTCAGTAACATTAATGTCCTTTACATAAGAGACGGTGAAAAGTATAATTCCACAAACACGTCTTAATAACTCTCTTGTTCTGTATTGCTTCTGGGTTTCAATTTTTAAGATTTCATTTCTCTTTGACTAGGCAATACATTCACATGGTTCAAACATCAAAACAATCTGCTCCCATTTCCCCTCCTTTCTTACACAGAATGTAGCATCCAAATACTCTGATCCACATTTTTCACTTTAACAATGGATCCCGGAGAGCTCTCTGTATCAGTGGACTTTCAAGTCTGAATGGTAAGCACATTTTCTACAAAAGGCACCCTGGGTAGAAAACAACCTGTAAGAATTGTGTGGCTGGAGGGAGGGGGATATGAATGAACATTGAGACTTATACGTACAAGACAAATCCCCCAGCCTCATGGTCGCACCTTCAATGGAGGCACCTAGAGCTTTGGTTGAGGTCTTTTTCCCTGATGTCACCCAGAGATGCACAGAAACCCATCAATGACTGCTCCGAGGTCTCAGCTACAGGAAGGGTGGGTGAGTCCTGCAAGCTGATTCCCTGTCCTGAAAGTCTAGCAGACTTTGTCGTTCACACTCCTGCAGCCCCGGCGTCTAGCATAGTTCCTGGCTCATAGGAGGAGCCCCATAAGTAATTCTTTTGGAATGAATTAATGCCTTCTCTTTGGCTGCCCTCGAACTGCTTGGGACGGACGGAGAAAACACTCAGCACTGGGCAGATGGGCACGACTCTAAACACCTGGTAACTAACTATAACTGGGATCTGAACATAGCTAGACAATCGGACTATTTCCCTCTGGATCTGTGCTGTCCAACACAGAAGCCACTGGCCACACAGGGTAGCTGAGCACTTGAAATGTGGCGAGGCCAACCTGTGCTCTCAGTGCAAAACTCACACTAGATTTCAAAGATTTAGGACAATAAGAGCAAAATAATCTCTCATAATTTCTGTATGTTGCTTTCATATTGAAATAATCGTTTAAACAGTGTTAAGTAAAATACATTCTTAATTCCACCTTTTCCTTTTTATGTTTTTTTATTTTTATTTTTTAAATTGTGGCTCCTAGCAAATACTAAATTACATACGTGGCTTGCATTCTATTTTTTTTCAGACAGCACTGCTCCAGACAGCTCACTCACCCACTCTTCTTGAAATTATTTCAAATCTCCTTACCTCTCAACAAACTTCTAATTCCATTCTTCCTTCTCAGTGCAGCAGACTAACCTGCCTACGACCTCACAGTCACACACATTAGACAAGAAATACGTTACTCTCCAAATCTAGCATGTCTGCCTGCATCTGCCCCCTTCTCTCTTCCCCTCCTGCTGCCACAAAGGAAGTGTCCCTTCTCCTGTCAAAGGCCATTTACTGCACGTGTGTGCTGGACCCCACCTCTTCCTGCCTTCTCAGACATGTCAGGATCCATCAGGTAACCCATTGCTCTCCTGTACCTTCAGCCTCTCCCATCTACGCTGGCTCCCTTCCAGCGCCATTCCAACAATCTTTACACTCATTTAACTTAAAAAAAAAAAAAAAACAAGGATGCAACCCTCCTCCAACCCTGAAGTCATAGCTAGCTGTTTGGTTTTCTTCCCGTCACAGCACCATTTCTCAAGTGAGAAATTGCTCTCTCCATTCCCTCACCTTCCACCCACTTCTTAACCCACATCTTGGTAGCTTTCATTGTAGCTTCCACCCCACTACTCCCGAGACTGCTCCAGTGAGAGTGCCGATGACCTTCAAGCTGCTAAACTCAAAAGACACTTTCCTGGCCCATCTTTCAGGACCTCTTCATAACAATGAGCAGAGACGATTCCTTTAAATACTCTTCTACTTTACATCAGTTTCTTTCTTTTTTGGTAAATACCTCTTAAACTTCTCCTTTTGGTTTCTTGAACTCAGCACAGCCTTTTAAATATAGTCACTTCCCACTATAAATTTTGGATGGTTTCCCTGTTTTTCTTCAGATCAAGAATCAAACTCTGCAGACCTGCCAGGCCCTGCATGATCTCGTGTGTTCCACGCCTACCCCTCGAGCTCTCATTTCTCTCTGGGTTTCAGGCACCTGCCTTCTTTCAGTTCCTAGAATACACCATGCTCCCTTTCATTCTCAGGGGCTTTGCAAAAGCAGCTTATTCTCTCCCAGGAAAGCTTCTCCTACGCGTTACCTTTCTGCGCTATAACTGGTCTGTTTGAAAGTCAGTTCAAGGCCTCGCTAGTGGCTTAACTGGGGCCTGTCTCCCCCGTACGCAGTGTTTCCCCACAGTCCGCTCCCTACTGCGCTTAGCTCGGACGTGACATGCCCGGCCTCGGAAGGGCTGGGATCCTGTCCGTCTGGCTCCCAAATAGTTCCCAGTGCTCGATGAATACGGAACGAATGGCTATGCATTTATCGCCACTTATTCGGAACCTACCACTTCCCGCCCCGCACGGATGCGCCCGAGCCTCGTCCCAGATTCTCTCGCCACCTTTGGAGCGCGACTGAGACCCTGCTCTGCTCCGGGGTGGGCGTCCGGGGCTGAGAAGGGAGGAACTAATCACACGTCCGACTCTCGACCCTCTGGTGCCCGAAGACCCACGCGGGGGGGCCTGGAGCGGCCGCGGAGCAAAGAGACGCCACCCCCGCCCCCGGACACCGCAGGCCAAAGGCGGGCTCCCCGAGGAGGAAGACAGCGACCACCCACCGCCGTATTTACACATGCGCATCTGAAAAAAAAACCTGGAACGACAAAGAAGCGTTTTCTACCTACCTTCCTAAAGCGTCCCCACCTTTCTTCTAATCCGGAAGTGCCGCCGTTGTGGAAGCGGAAGTAGTCGTGCGTAGCTTCCGGTCCCCCCTCGGCATCCCGCTGCCATAGTAACAGGCCAGCTGCTCGGATTGTGACCCGTGGTTGCCTGACCGTTTTGTTCATGGGTGGTTGGGAGTGGAGTAGGGTAGAGCGCGATCCTAAAACTAAGGAAGTGAGACAGAATTCCTCCTTCCACTGATTTGCTAATTCATGCGTGCATTCTATTTGTTCCAACAATTTTTTGCTGCGCTCCGTCTATAGTACTGGAAGGAACAAGCTGGTGAGGTCCCTGACCTGAGGAAGACAGATAACAAACAAATCAACCAAGATAATTTCAGATTATCCTATAAGGAAAATAAAACAGGGTAATGTGATGGAGAGTGACTGGGGACAGCGAGTGCTCCTTTAGATGGGAGGGAAGTCTCTTTGGAGAGTAACTTTTGAGCTGAGTTCTAAGTGAAAAGGGTGAGCAGAAACCAAATGGAAGATTGTTCCAGGCTGGGAGCAAATGCATAGGCCCTGCATTTGGTTGCTGGAGGAACTGGAAGAAATCCAGGGCAGCTGGAGCACAGTGAATGAAGGGGAAGGTGGTGGGAGTTAAAGTCAGAGGCCGGCAGGGGTTAGCGGGTGCAGGGTCTGATACACAACAAGCCTAGATGAGGCAGAAGGAGCCTTGGAGATCTATTCCCAACCTCCCATGTCAGCTGAGTCCTGAAGAAACTTAGCTTATGATTAAAAGTAAAGCTTTAACCAAGCCATCAAGTCAGGGCCAGTATACACAATACTCAAACTTTTAGGCTTATTGCACAGTGACTAGAGCCATATCGGCAGGCACCTTGTCTTCTCAACCCTGTTTGCATCTTTATTAAGATTTGTCAACCTCGCCTGTGGGTCAGAAAACTAGGGCTTCATGTAACTTGTCCAAGGCGATGTATGCGGCCCAGCCAGGATTCACACCTGTGCTCGCTCCACTACTCCACTATCCTGCCCCTTACTGCACCACCTGACTTTCTCTGTGCAAGCTACCAAGTGGCTTTGATTAAAAAGTACACAACCTGCACTTCTGCAGAAGTCTGGAAGTGAAGCAGGCTGGAGAAACCATAAGCACACATCATACACACACACGTTGACAACCAAGGGCTGCTTCAGGACTTGGGTGAACAGTTGGAAGTCTCTTTGGTTTGCTCTGAAAATGGTGGTATTAGGGTTGTCCACTGTTGGCGTGTAAGGCCTTGAAGTATAGGTTTGTCCTCGGTGCAGCTTGCTCTGTGGTGAAGCCCCTTACCCTGAGCCGTGTGGATATTTGCACATTTAATGAAGACAACAATAATGGGGGTGAATGAACCCACAAAAGATTGGAACTAGAAGGCAGATTAGAGATCATCCAGGCTAGCGGTTCCAAAAACACTGCACCAATCACCTGGGAAGTTTTTAAAAGTGCAGATTACCAACTTTGCATATGGACTGCATACTGTAGTCACATAGCAGCCTAGCCGACTGTCCCCCCGTGTCTTCCCTTGAGGAAAGAAAAGTCTGTGAGACTGTGCCTTTTTAGGACTTTGCTTATCTCTATGTTTTACACCTTATGTCTCTCTGTCTGGTCCCCAAAAGATGGTTTGCAGCCAATGACGAGTAAGATTCCCCACGGGGGCAACTACTCAAGCCAGGCGGAACCGAGTAGGGACCCCCAATGAGCTGCCTTAGAAGATCCAAAAAGGAGCCTTGCCTTCCCTTCGCCCCTGCCTGGGAAAAGCCATTGCTGACTCTGGCTTTCCTCTCTCACCTGATTGTGAGAGAAGTCATGAGGGCAATAAAGATCAGTTCTCTCCACTTATCGCAACAGAACTGTTACAATATGAGAGACTTGACCCTGAGAGGGTACATACCGTAATTAAGACATGATGGGACTTTGTTCTTCGGGTGTTGACAGACAAAGGGTGATTGGAATAAGTATTTTTTCTGCTCTGATGTATGAGTCTCACAGACCATGTAAGAAACAATGTTACTTTCTTGTATACTTATCAGTAAAAACCTCCAGTCAGCTTTATTCTGGGCTCCAGTCTTTCAGAACTGTGAGATCCCTGGCCTTCTGAGATTTAACTGCATTAAGTCTCTGTTTGTTTCTTTCTTAAAAACTTAACCCAAAGCCACCCCTTCTCGCACCCTCACTGCCCGTGTTGCGCTGGACACGACAGCATACCAGGCACATTATTGTATCACCTTAAAATTCATGGGCAGGCCAGCCCAGTGGCTCAGGCAGTCGGAGCTCCATGCGCCTAACTCCGAAGGCTGCTGGTTCGATTCCCACATGGGCCAGTGGGCTCTCAACTACAAGGTTGTCAGTTCAATTCCTCGAGTCCTGCAAGGGATGGTGGGCTCCGCCCCCTGCAACTAGCAACGGCAACTGGACCTGGAGCTGAGCTGCGCCCTCCACAACTAAAACTGAAAGGACAACAACTTGACTTGGAAAAAGCCCTGGAAGTACACACTGTTCCCCAATAAAGTTCTGTTCCCCTTCTCCAATAAAATCTTAAAAAAAAAAAAAATCCATGGGCATGATAACGACATTGTGGTTATGTATGAAATGTCCTTGTTTGGGGCAGATATATGCCCAAGTGCTTGGGGTCAAATATGATACTGTCTGAAGATATTTTAGGAATGATTCAGCAATGTGTGTTTATCACGCACAGTGGGAAAGTAAAAGAGGCAAGTACTGAGGACTGGTGTGAATCTAGGTGAAATCTATATGGGTTTTCAGTGTACTCTTCTTTCAACTTCCCTCAGCTTCGAACTTTTTCAAAATTAAAAAAATCCGAAGGGTGGGAGGAGAATTTAAAAAATTCAGATTTCCAGATCCCGTTTCTAGATATTCTGATTCAGTGAATCTGTGCTTTTCAACTTACCTTCATTCTGCGGCATGAAGTTGGGTACCATTGATCTTTTTTAACTCTAGACTTTTCCTCGCTACTCATTTCACAGAAACAAAAACTGAGGATCTAAGAGGGTGGACTAATTCGAGATCACCCAGTGGATTAGCAGGAGCATCAGACCTGGAATGATGATTCCTAGTTCATTGTGAAACATTTAGCGCTCTAGCCTGTGTGTGTGTGTGTGTGTGTGTGTGTGTGTGTGTGTGTGTGTGTGTGCGCGTGTGCTGCTGCCGCTGGGGAGAGAAATGGGAAGGCGCTGTGAGTGGAGTGGGGAAGGGTGGAGTATCCATATACAAACGGTATCTTTGACTTGGAAGTCAAGTGTCAATGGCCCTCTAGAGCCCGTTGCTTTCTTAACACGACACGTGGTGATTCTTGGGATTTTCTCACTACTATTTAAGAAAACTCTGAACAGGTCCACGTTGGTGGCCGCCAATAGTTTCTTGAAAGAAACAGGATCCCGTTACCGCGCCAGAACCGTTGGCGTCCCGTTTCCACGGAGACGGACTGTGCCTTTCTTCTCTAAGGGGTGGTCTTGATTTTCCTCTCTTTTCCCAATCCTCAGCGCGGCACACAGAAGATGCTCCGAGGAACCAGAAAGGCTTATATTGACATTTAGAACTCCTCGCAACGAAAGGGTGGAAGACGTTGCCTGAACCCGTTCTGGAGGGAGTCCGGCGTCCGGCGTCCACCCCGGGGTCCGGGTGGTGCCGTCCGGGACTGGCCGTGGGGTCCTCCGAGCTCCGCGCCAGCCGCTAAGCTGGGAAGCGCGCGGGATTCAGGCCCCGGGTCACCACCCCGCGACCCTCAGGATGCCGGAGGCAAAGAGCTCCCGCCAGGACCTCCTGCGATGGAAGAAGCAGCCGGTGCGCCGCACGGTCAGCCAGATCTGCCCACCCCCGCGGCGGCCCCTGACCGTGGCCGACGTCCGGCCGGGCATGGAGAACGAGAGGCTGGGGGTCGTGCGGGATTCCATGTTTCAGAACCCGCTCATCGTCAAGGTGAGCCGCCCAAACGCCCATCATCCTTTCGCTCTCGCCCCCTCACTGAGCACCCACGCGGCCGGGGGTGTCCATTCGCCCAGCCCTGGCCCTACCGCCCAGGTCCAAGCGCAGCGCTAGAAGCTCCAGCTCCTGTCCAGATAGAACCGGACTTCCTATGTGGTCACCGGCAGCGGCATGGCCTCTCTGAGCCTCAGTTTCCTCATCCTCAAAGTGGGATGATAATGGCACTCATTAAAGACATTGGATAGAAAAATTGAATAGGGTGATCCCTGCGGGACCACTGCATAGCGCCTGACACGCAATGAGCCTGCAATGTTGGTGGCTGCTGTTTCATTGAGCGCCTGCTGATGAGCCCACAGGGTGACAGGCAGGTCACACGCAACCCGACTGCGACCTTCCTCACCACCTGCCTGCTCTCTCAGGGTGAAGGCCGCCTCCTCCCTTTCCCCTGCAGGCTGGGCTGCTCTTATGCTGTCAGTGCTCTGTTCTCTCCCGGAAGCACCGCTGCACACGTTAATTTCAGCCCAATCAAACTCTGACCCAGAGTTACAACACTAAGAAAAAAGCGTGAATCTCTGCCCTAGGAGGCCGGCAGGCACAAATGAAGGAGCTGCAGTTTCTACCTAGATCGCTGCTCCTTATTTAAAAAGATTTCTATTGAACTATATATACCTAACATACAATGTTATATTAGTTTCAGGTGTACATCATACATAGTTATTCAAAAGTACCCAGCTGACACTATACAGTTATTACATAATTAAGTATATCCCCTGTGCTAAAGAAGTGATCACCATGATAAGTCCAGCAACATCAGACACCGTGCCTCACTATCACAATATCATTGACCATATTTCCTGTGCTGTACGTTACATCCCCAGGACTTGTTTTATACCTGGAACTTTGATGCTTTTATTCCCCTTTATCTTCCCCCCCCTTTAATTTTTCAATTACAGTTGACATTCAATATTATTTTATATGAATTTCAGGTGTACAGAATAGTGGTTAGACATTTATATAATTTAGGAAGTGATCCCCCGACTAGTACCCACCTGGCACTATACATAGTTATTACCATATTATTGATTATATTCCCTGTACTTGACATCCCATGACTACTATGTAACAACCAATCTGTACTTCTTAATCCCTTTCCCTTTTTCACCCACCCCCAAACCCCCTCCCATCTGGCAACCATCAAAATGTTCTCGGTACCTATGAGTTTCTGTTTTGTTTGTTTATTTTGTTCTTTAGATTCTACTAATAAATGAAATCACATTGCATCTGTCATTCTCTGACTGACTTACTACACTCAGCACAATACCCTCTAGGTTCATCCATGTTGTCGCAGATGGCAAGATTTCCTTCTTTTTTACAGCTGAATATATTTCATTGTATATATGTACCCCTCTTTATCCATTCATCCATTCAGGCACACCCAGGTTGCCTTCATATCTTGGCCATTGTAAATAATGCTGCAATGAACATATAGATGAGCACGTACCCTCAAAGTAGCGTTTTGGGGTTCTTCAGATAAATACCCAGAAGTGGGACTATTAGGTCCTTTTTTGTCTGTTATAGTCTTTGATTTAAAGTCTATTTTGTCTGGTATAAGTATTGCTACCCCAGCTCTTTTGTTTGTTGGTTTGTTTCCATTTTCATAAAATATCATTTTCCATCCTTTTACTTTCAGTCTGTGTGTGTTTTTCGATCTAAAGTGAATCTCTTGCAGGCAGCATATGTAAGGGTCTTGTTTTCTTATCTATTCAGCTCCCTATCTTTTGATTGGAGCATTTAATCCATTTCCATTGAAAGTAATTGTTGATAGATATGTAGTTATTGCCATTTTATTATTCATATTTTTATTATTATTATTATTATTATTATTATTTTCATCTTAAAGAAGTCCCTCTAAGATTCCTTGTAATACTGGTTTAGTGGTGATGAACTCCTTTAGCTTTTTCTTGTCTGGGAAGCTCTTTATCGGTCCTTCAATTCTAAATAATAGCTTTGCTGAGTAGAGTAATCGTGGTTGTAGGTCCTTGATTTTCATAACTTTGAATATTTCCTGCCAATCCCTTCTGGCCTGCAAAGTTTCTGTTGAGAACTCAGCTGATAGTCTTATGGGAGCACCCTTGTAGGTAACTAACTTCTTTTCTCCTGCTGCTTTTAAGATTCTTTCTTTGTTTTTAACCTTTGGCATTATGATGTGTCTTGGTGTGGGCCTCTTTGGGTTCATCTTGCTTGGAACTCTCTGTGCTTCCTGGGCTTGTATTATCTATTTCCTTTGCCAGGTTAGGGAAGTTTTCTGTTATTTCTTCAAATAGATTTTCAATTCCTTGCTCTCTCTCTCTTCCTTCTGGTACCCCATAATGTGAATGATGGTACATTTGATGTTGTCCCAGAGGCCCTTAAACTCTCCTCAGTTGAGAAGCCTTGAGAGGCCAAGCCACACACCAATGCTAGCTGCTGCTAGTGCCAGGCTTAGGGCTGCTCAGCCAGAGGTATGGGACATGCTCAAGCCAGATCTTTCCTGTCTGGGTTCTGTGAACCTTTGAGAGACCCTGTGAAAGTCTGCAGCATGGGCCAAGACAGGCCGTTTGTATAGAAAAGCCACTGGAAGTGGCTTGGGTGTGCCCAAAAGTTGGGTGGGGCCGGGTCTCAGGGAATCACCAAGGTGTGGCAAACAAATGGCAGATATGGCACCGCCTGAGTCTGCACGCAGGGAAGGAGGAGGGCTTAGCAAAGGAACAATGGCTTCTGCCAGCTCCTCCAACTGGGAGAAAGCTGCTCCTCCAGCCCTCATACCAAAACCAGACAACTCAGTTACCTGCTGTATGTGGCTGTCACCTCTCCACCTGCTACCCCAGCACTGGAGCTCAGAGCCAGTGATTCTGTTGGTAAATCCATGAGCGGTCCCTTTAAGAGGAGCGTTTGGGAGTACAGCTGCCCTCCATTTCACTCAGCCACAATCTCCGCTGGTTTTCACAACCAGAAATTATGGGGACTTCTCTCCCTGGCACTGGAACCCTGGTCTAGGGAGCCTGGTGTGGCCCTGGGACCCCTCACTCCTTTGTGGGGGACCTTGACAGTCGATTTTTAATGGTTACAAGCTGGTGTGAGACCAGCCTGTTCTGCGTCTCTGCCTCTCCTACCAGTCTCAAGGTGGCTTCTTCTGTATGTCTTTAGTTGTATTTAGTTGTAGGGCTTTGGTTCAGCCAGACTTCAGGCAATTCTCAATGATGGCTGTTGGGTAGTTTAGTTGTAATTTTGATGTGGTTGTGAGAGGAGGCAAGCACAGTGTTTACCTACTCTGCCATCTTGAGCAGAACTCCACTGCTCCTTTCATTGCATATTCCCTCACTTTAGTTTCGTTTGCGGACTGGTGCTCACCCAACACCCAACACTTTTCCCAGGGTCCAGGAAAAGTCAAATTGAGATTTGGCTGATCGGAAATGGGTCACGGAGCAAATTTATCTTGGGCCACTGGAGGGCAGTGTGCTTTCAAAAATGAATGCAGTTTCCTGCTATCAGAGGTGGAAGGCGCAGGTGGTAACCATGGATTCTGTAACAATTATTTATCTGAATGTCAGGCACTCATTAGAGCCCAGAGATTTTTGTTGGTGGTTTTTGTTTTTTCGTACGGGGAAACTGGGCTTTTTAAACATTGTGCTTCAATGAGCTGAGTTAATTGGATCGTGTGGAAACATGGACTCTTTTCTTGCCTTCCTCAAACTATTAATAGGTATGTTCCTGGGCTTGCACTTGTGGAAGCTGGCTTATCACACTGTCCCCTTTCATCTTATATAGCTACTTTCTTAGGTCCCCTCAGAGTAGAACAAGGTCCTTCATTTATTTCTAGGTGCAAGGAGCCACTCTGCGTGGACAGATGGGACAGATAGATGGGGTTCACCATTCTGGACCAAGGGGAGAACCAAGCCCCCAACTCTGATTAACTGTTTTCACACAGACAGTCAGTACTGTGTTTCCCTGAAAGTAAGACCTAGCCGGACCATCTGCTCTAAAGTGTCTTTTGGAGCAAAAAGTAAATAAATGTTTATTCATTTTTGCTCCAAAAGACGCATTAGAGCTGATGGTCCGGCTAGGTTTTATTTTGGGGGAAACACGGTAGTGGGCAACTCCTTCCTACCTAAATACGACATGAATGTCATTATGGAGTTGTTATTCTCCATGGTGAATTAGCAGTGTGTGATGCCCACCCCACCCAAGCAATATATATACTTACATACATACACGTATATGCATATATATACACACATGTACACGTATACATATACATACACATACATTTTACCTATATGTGTACACATAAATACATACATGTGTATACGTATACTATACGTATGTATAATATATGTATATTCTACATAGACAAGTAAAATTTCCTTCCTTTTTTTCCTTTGGCTTCCCCCACTCCATTCCACGGACAATATATGGCCTCTGGATGGCACTAGTTGAACACCTTTCAAGACAAATTCAATCCCTGATCTGTGAACCTGAATGTAGGTGTGGAAAATAAGCAGATGACCAATGACTAGGGGTTTTGTCTTCAGGCTCTGAGACTGCTATGGCCAGCGGTGATGGGGTCCGAATGTCAGGGGATTCTGTCCAGGAGCTCTCTGGTGATATCACCCAGCTCTTTCCCTGTCGGGGCAGCCAGGGGCCAGAGGGCCTCTCCTTCTACTTTCCTCCCTTTGGTTCTTGATGGGCCATCAGTACTCTCTGTAGCAGTTAAGATTATGTCCACATTTCAATATTAACCAGTGCTACAAGATTTCCTACCCAAACCTGACTTAAATAAAAGTTGCAGAGACATTGAGAGGGAGAAGGAACCTTGACTGTTACCTTTTCCAGGCCCCTCTTCACTAATGGGTACCCTGAGGCCATCTGTGCTGGGCTCTTTGCTCCAGGTTCTGGCAGAGTAGAGCGTGGCTTAGAAGCTCTGTGCACTGTCTTCTGGCCCGGCATTATTTTTACCACTCCAAACAGCTTCTTATATTTAAAAAAATATTTTAATTAGAAAAAAATCTTTGGGATTTTCAGCTTTCGAGAAAAGGAGAAGATTGAAAGTATTCAAGATTTTGGAGCCTTTAAAAAATCTTTTCTAAATCGTAGTTTGCTGAAATTTGTGTTGAGGCTTGACTTGTGGATTTGCTCATTGTGGCATGTCAGTTTCACAAACGCAGATTCTCAGAGCCCTGTGTCGTGTGTACCTTCTCACTGTGTGTAGCAGAGGCGGGAGAGCCCCGGCCTTGAGTGTCCTTAGGAGGAGGATTGGAACTGAAGTGTATTTTGGTTTTGGCTAAGTCTGACCCTGAAGGTTGCATCTGTGTTAGAAGAATATAGCACCTTAGAAATAGTAATTTATTCTGCCATCTTGGGGAGTCGTTGCTCCAGTGACCAGGATCAGGATTTTTTTTTTTTTTTCCATTTAAAATCCAGACACACCACCTGAACAAACCCAACCCTGCTATTTAATAGCCGTGGAATTTGCCAGGATGAATACACGTCAGTTATTCAAGAACAGGTCTGAAAGATGCAACAGTAACCAAACGAAAATCTCAGACATTCAAGCCGCTATTTTATCTACAAATGCTCAACAACTGTTTGCCTCATTTAAAACCAAACCAACTGGTTATTAGCGGGACCGATTGACTCAACTCCATGTTTTATGTGGCCGCAAAAAGACGTAAACATTTTCCATTAGAAAGAGCTTCCACTCTATAGTATAAAGTGACGTGCTGTTAGCCAGTTTTCCTTCAAATGTGACTCTCTGGGAAGAATAAAATTAAATAGAGAAAGAAGCAAGCTTCTTCCTACTTGCTTCTCATTTCCCCAGAATTCTGTGACTCAACTTAGAATCCGGCTACAACAGCCTTCAAGGTTCCTTCACAGAACCTGTCAGGGTGCACCCTTCCTGCCATCGGAACTCGGCTGATATCCTGTCAATACAATTATAGGGAGAGACTAGTTGGTTTGCTCCACTGACAGCCTTGAATCCTCTGTCACCCTGGAGAGGCAGGCTCTGCACAGAGGTGGAATTTATTGAATTGAGTACCCTTAGAAAGTGCAAATGATCATGGCACCCGATTTTTTCATAATTTATTACTGATTTTGTTTTTCTGTGGGAGTTTATGTCACAAATAAGTGCATGCATTTGTAAAATAGAGTCATATAATCACATCTTTGGCGCTGAGAGGAGCCTTGCAGACATCTGGTTTAATTCCTTTTTCGAGGCTATTAACGCCCAGACAAGGGAAGAGGCTCATCCAAGGTGCCACTCTGACCTGGTCGCAGAAGTGGGATGAGATTCGTTCGTGTCTCCTGACTTCCAGCCCCATGCATGTTTGGCCACAGTACACTGATTAATTAATGACAGCCCGGATTGATTACATCTGTAGAACAGGCAGTCAGAAATGTTCCCCGATGAATCTGATTCCCAGGTCATTTCACTCAACACTCCTTCCAACGTGAGCTCTACTAATTTCTCAGGATTTGCTGACAGCCCAGATGTTTATTGACTGTTTACTAAGTGCCCAGCACCTTCCTAAGCTTTTTGAGGGGCATAGAAACAAGTTCAGAACTCAGCCCTTGCCCACAAGGAGTTCACTATTTAGCTGGGGAGACGGAGTATGTGTGTGTATATATATATCACATGCACATATATAGTGCACATATACATTGCTTAACACAGCACCTGCCCTAAAGAAAGCTCTCAGGAGATATTAACTCTTATTTTCACCAGCATGCACGCGCACGCGCGCACACACACACACACCCCCACATAATAAGACAAGCAATGTCATGGGTCACCCCCTGTAAGTTTCAGATGAACTGCAGTATCGGGAGGGTTGAGATTTGGGGGGAGGACTCAGGAGGCTTTCGGAAGGAACAGACTTGGACCTGGTCCTTGAAGGGTGAAGAGGGAGATTTTGATCAGAGCAGAGTAGAAAAACCTTAGTGCTCTGGGGCCAAATGATCGCACCTCCGTTGGGTCCTAAGTGTTCATAGGTTTTCACCCCAACTCTAGTTCACGAGACACAGCATCGCTGCTGGGACCATTGTCATTATCACCACAAGGAAGCGTTTATTTGGAGCTGGTGTGTTCAAACTGGATGCTCTACCAAATCAGGCAGCCATGCCATGCCCACCCACAGCTTCATGTCTCCGACAGGTATTGAGCTGGTGAACATGAACGCTAGAGACGAACTCAAAGGCGGCGTGTATACACACAGTTGGACAAATAGGCTGGCGTGGGTCAGTCTTTTTATTGCATATGAGGAAAATGTGAAATGTTACATTCTGTTTTATTCGTTAAAGAGAAGGTACCGCTGATGGCTCCAATCCTTTTACATTCAATTACAATGTAATAGGGAAAATAAAATAGGTAAGATGGGGGATTAAAAGCGAGCTGCCCACCCTAATGGCCCGTCTTGGCTGGCCCGCCAGTGGGTAGGTTTCATTTTTCTAGGGAAAGCGTGGGTTTATCTATCCTTGTAACTTTCTCGATCCTTGTTTCCTTTTTAAATCAAAGCCTCCCCCTTTCTGGCGCCCAGTCACATCCTTCGGTGAGTGATCAGGGGCTGGAAAGCCTGGTGGCCATTTCAGAAAACCAAGCTGTTCCCTTGCAGGCTTTTCCCCACCACCCAGGGGCAGCTGCTCTGACACAGGAGCCCACCGTCCTCCTTTTTTGGTTGTTATTATCATTATTAGTTTCAGGTGTACAAAGCAGCATAATAATTAGACATGTACACCCCTCACGAAGTGATCACCCCAACAAGTCTACTACCCCTCTGACATCGTCCAGAACTGTTACAATACCACTGACTGTACTCCCTGTGCTGTACTTTACATCCCGTGACTGTATATGATTAATTATAGTTGATATTCAATATTATTAGGTTAGTGCACAAGTAATTCCGGTTTAAAAGGTTAAAAATAATTGCAAAAACCGCAATTACTTTTGCATCAACCTAATATTTTATATTAGTTTCAGGTCCCACCTTCCTCTTTGTCTCTCTGGAAAGGGGGGCTTTGGCATGAAACGTGAATGAAGATGAGACCTAGGAACCTGGGTTCCTCTGTTGAACTCAGCCACTCTCTGATTCGGGGTTCTCTGATTTGAGGTTCTCAGATTTGGGGTTCTCTGATTCGGGGTTCTCAGATCACTGTGGGATGGGGGGAAGGCTGTTCCTCCAGGAAGAATTCTGAGTCCGGGGTGAACACATCAGCAGTCCTTCCAGCACCATCCAGAGTCTTGCAGGCTCGATGTTATTTTTTGTATAATTCAATGCACTTTTCCTTTATGTCAAAGACCAAGTTTTCTGGATTTACAGCTGGACCTGTGGACAAAACTTCCACTTCTGTTTTCTCTGGCAGTAGTTTTCAAGCTGTTCAGCGATCTCCAGGAGCATTGGAGTTCTCATAAAATGTCTGTTTCCAACTGCTTTTTTAAAAAATTCATCTTTAACTGCTTAAAAAGGGAACTCAATAAATGTATTCTATATGAAATGCTAACACTGGAGACTCCAACTCGTTAGCTATCGTTTGACTAGTTTTGGGGTGTTAGTTCTGTGTGTGCGCTAAAACTGTGGTGAATGTGTCACAGACGGGGAGCCTTGTAACTGAGCACAGATCTTCCTGGCCTTTCAGGCTGGGTGAATCCATTTGTGTAGGACAGTGTGCTCTGTCGCAGCCCCTGGAAACCAGGCTCCGTTAGAAGTCAGACCCCATCAGCTGGACCGTCACTCCGTTTCAGGACACTCTGGCTGGTGGGGCAAAAACAAGCAAAGGCAGTCACGATTGTACCACGTTTTGGTTTTAGTGTATAGTGTAAATGTTGGCTGCTTCTCGCCTGACTTGTAGAAAAAACAATGTGAGCATTTGTTGGTCATCGGTCACAATTCAACTTTCAAAGAAATCGCCCCTTGACCCTCCTTTCCAGCTCCTGAATCAGTGTGACGACTGTTATACACGATTCCAGGCTGAAGCTGTTGTTTTCATACAACCACAAAAGTACAGCAATAAGTTGATTGCCCAGGCGGATGCAAGGGCGAGTGCTGTCTCACCCGGGAAATTAACTTTCCTTGAGCCTTGGTTTCCTCTTTGGAAAATGGGGTGAGAGTATTGGCACCTGGCCACTGGAGAGTTTGAGGATTTAATGAGATGACACAGCTATGCCAGGTCCAGGAGGGCCTAGGAGGGCACTCATAAGTGGGCACTTGTATCATTCTCCATGTCCAATATCCCGTTATTCCATTGCCATTTATGTTCCTCAAAACATACCTTATTCTCATCAGTCAACTTTAAGTAAATGTTACAAATCTGAACTTATAAAATAAATTTATAATGACGCAAATCCACCCAAGCACTTACTTTTCCTCCCCTTGTGCTCCTGTTGAAAAATACTGCCACCCATCCCATCTTACGTGTCCCATAACTGTGCCCTGGAGCGGCTGGGTGCACCCTGATAACGGTGATACAATCCAGTTTCCAGCTCTCCTGAGGGTCCTAGGGCAAGTGGCTTAATTTCTACGCCTCTGTTTCCTCATTTGTAAAGTATAAGTGCTCATACCTACCTTGCCTGCTTCTCAAGGATGTAATGGAGACTGAATAAATGAGACATTCGCTTATGGAAGAGATTAGGATATTCTAGAATTAGATAGTAGTTCTCATCAAGGGGGGGCAATTTTGCTCCCCAGGGAACATCTGGTCATGTCTGGAAATATTTATCACAACTGGGGAGGGGGTGCTACGGGCATTAGTGGGTAGAAACCAGGGATGGCGCTCAATGTCCTAGAATGCACAGGACACTCCCCCCCAACAGGGAGTCATCTGGCCCCAAATGTCAATAGTGCTGGTGCTGAGAAACCATGAACCAGAAAACATAAACGCATGGAGAATTCATTATTATAATAGTTCGCCCATGGTCTGGGGTCGCCTGAAAACCTAATACGAAGATTATAGGAATGAGACGGTTTAATTTTAATTGCTTCTCTATCCATTGTTTGCTTCTGCTCCTCCCACCTATACAGTTATGGCTATTTTAAACCTCCCCCCACTTTGAATCCATTTCCTTCCCCTTAGTTATAGCTTCCATAAGTCTGCTGGCTTTTGTCTGGGACTTGTCTACCTCCAGTCTCACCCACGTTGTAGTTTAAAACGATAAAAAGCTTCTCCAGCAATCCATAGTGTGGTTCAATAATTCATCAGCTAAACTAATTAGCATAGGGCAGGTTTGTTGAGTCATCTGACCACCATACAAGCTTTGTTTCCCTGGCCCACCACCTTCCAAGGGTTTTGTTTTGTTTTCCTCAGCGTGAACTCATCTAAGATTTAAAACGGAATTAATTTGGTACACTAGAAATTAAACTCACGGTAAGCCAGAGCCTCACCGTGGAACTTACACTCTCATTGTGTCATTAAGTACTGCATTTCTGGGAAGCAAATAAATGCACTTGATAAAGAAAACAGCTGTATTTTTCCACCCAATAATTTAAAGGCACAATAATTTCAAGGCACTTCAGTCAAGAAACTCACCGATGCGGGTCAATGAGCAGAAAGGTCAACATGAGTAGCACGCAGCGGGGAGAATGGCCCACCAAAAGCATTGTAGAAAACAGATAATGAGCCCAAAAGAGGGATTTCTGATCTTTTATATGAACCAAACAATACATATTTGGGAGACCAATGAACCCAGAAGCGAACAAGACAAATTTCTTTGTGTAGATCAAAATCTTTTGTGTTTGTCCAGAAGAATGAAAGTGGAGACTCAGAAACTCTTTGATTTCAAGATACAGCATCAGGGAAGGGCAACATGGCTTTCTGCCAGGTGGCCGGCCATTTGTAAGCAATAGCATAGCGTCCAGGCTGCATCACCGCACCAGAGAAAAAGCCCGTTACCCGCAGCTCAGATGCCGCAGCCTCCCACAAAGGTGGAGGGGCGCCCCAAAACACATGGAGAGAGGTGATCGCATGCCTATGGCAGTGCAGTTGAGGGAATGAGAAGATTTGCTGGCAGCTCTGTTAGTTGATTTTACTGAACGACAGTGTTTTTGGCCATGTTGCCACATTAAAATGCCATCTTAATGTTTCCCTTATGTAGAATCGCAGCCATATTTCCCAGTCTCCCAGATCGCTGAGAACAGAGAGGTTGGCTCTTTCTTTATTTATTTTTGATGTGCATTGGAGACTATTAGTGAGCCCATCAGTCAACGAGTAAATCTTGATTGAACACCTACAGCGTGCAAGGCACTGGTGGGAATGCAAGAGGTTTGAGAATTTGTTCCCAAGGAGTTCACTATCTGGTTGAGGGAGAACCAGACTTTGCACATTAAAACCAATAATAAAAGTTATTAAAGGTGAAGGAGAGGGGATGAGAGGCAAGAGTGGCATATTTAGGAGTGATGGCGGGAGCATGCAGAGAGCGCAGAGAGCTTGTGCAGCTGCGCTGGGGCTGTGGGACAGGCGGGGCACCTGGGGAGGGGCTGACCTGGGCGACGCATGGCGTCTGAAATGGGCAAGGTGTTTTCAGCAAGAATGGCCAGCGCTAGGATTCTGAGAGCACCGTGAGGGAGGCAGCAGGAGATGCACCCACTTGCTCACTGCTAGAATAACAGACACATTGGAGCACCCACTGCGCACCAGGCCCAGAGCTCGGCACAAGGATACGGGCGAAACCAAGCTGCTGTGGACTTTGCCCTCAGAGAGCTTACCGTCTAGTAGACAGAAGCAGGCATAACAACCAACAGCAAAGTGGCACAGATGCAGTGACAGCTGTCTGCACGGGATCCATGCACAGTGCTGAGGGCAGCCGTGCCTGGATGGGGGAGACG
The DNA here is from genome assembly GCF_057876585.1 of Rhinolophus sinicus. NCBI lineage: Eukaryota > Metazoa > Chordata > Mammalia > Chiroptera > Rhinolophidae > Rhinolophus > Rhinolophus sinicus. The sequence goes on along the minus strand of NC_142516.1, from coordinate 3,781,213 downwards.
AGGGAAAGTCACAGACTAGGTAGCTTGAGCTGAAAGTTGCCACAAAAATTAGTAAGTGTGCGTCGGGAGCTGGAGATGTGGGGGCAGAGGGCAACCCAAGTTTTGTACAGCCCGAAGCTCGTGCAGTTTTGGGATCTCTTTTTAAGAAGTAGAGTACACAATTATAAACAACTTAAAAAACTAAGTCCAAGGTCTTAGATGGGGCCACGTGCAAAGAAGGACCGTGAAGTTAAAGCTTCATTAGCTTTGGGATAAATCAACTTTAGACTGGGGGAGAGAAAGCTTTCCAGGAAAAGGGGAAGCATGTTTAGTGGGGTAAAGGAGGGAAAAATGTATGGAGCCCCCTGATTGAGAGTCTTCAGTTCCTCACCAGGCTACATGTCGTTCATTCATTCATTCATTCATTCATTCACCACGCATCCATTGCATGCTTCCCCTATACCAGGCGCAAAGGGCCCAGGACCACAGCCATGAACTCACGGTCTCTGGCACCATTGACTCTGAAACCTTGGACGAGTCCCTAGATGTCACTAAGCCTTGGATCCTGCACACCTGAATGGCTTACCCCCGAGAACCACCCTGAACTACCCTTCATTCGCTCATTCAACCATTTGCAAAATGTTTATTGAGGGGCTGTTAGGTGTCAGGCAGTGTGCTGGGCCTTGCAGGGGTCCCTCGGTGGACAAGAGGGTCTTAGTTCAACCTGCAGACAGTTTGCAAAGCCCTGGCGAAGACAGACAATAAGGCAACTATTCTTCACTGAGGTGAGGGAGGCCAGAGGTGTCAACCAGGAGGCTAGAGGTCCTACCCTGAGGATGTGACACTGTAGTCTGACCTGCAGTCAGTAGAACTGGGCAGTTAAGAGGTGCTGGGGGTACTATGTGTGCTCACACGCATTGGGGTGGGACCTGGGTGGGTAGCGACTGTTCCAGACAAAATAAGAGGTTTTGTGTCTCCACGGCAAAGAGGAACCCGGAACTTTGACGGCTGCGGTGACACCTCAGGGAAGGCAGATGCTGAGAGGAGGCTGGGCAGGGAGTGAGGCCAGATCTGGCGGGACCCCCAGGCGGCTGGGAGACCTGCAGGAGCCAAAGCAAATAGAATAAACAAGGCAGAGAATGGAGGGCTGAGAGACAACAGAAAAAAGGACATGTCTGCAGGGCCAGCGCCTCCCCTCCCTGCACTGATGGGGACAACAGGTCTGCAGAGGGCCACACCCCAGCTGCAGAATATGCTGCAGTTGGACTGGAGGAATTCACCTCGCGCCCCCTTCTGCTGGAACAGACGCACTAACTGCATCCCGGCTCCTTACCTGGCAGCATGTTCAGAGCGCCAGTGGGCAGGACGAGACGATGGTTTAGGGTTAGTGGCTGCAATTTGTTTACTTTTTGTAAGTAAAACAAGTCCCCAGTCTGTCACACTCTGAATTTTCACCAAGTCGTTTGAGGGAACCTGCTGGAACGATTCCGAGGGGTCCCTCAGGGCTGAGCGCTGGGCTCCATGGCTGCCTCCAAAACCTTTATAAACTGTCACTGAAGACTTTGCTCTCTCTGTAGATACCCAGTGGGCATAAATTCAGAGGTTTAAGCAAGTCTTTCAAAAACTCTCCTTCTAAAAGGAAAGCGTCTGTCTGGCGTTTCTGAAAGCTCCATCTTTTCTTAGGCAGCTGCTTGCTTTCTTGAGGTGGATACTCCCAGGCTGCTCACGGGCCTGGCTTGCCCCGGAGCGGAGAGGGGAGACAGAGGCTAAGGTCTGGACTCTGGGCTTCCAGGAAGTTCCCGGCTGTAGACCCATTTGGCCAGCTGACACCCCCACTGTGCCAGTGGACAGCAGCTGCCCTTTGTGGAGCCCACTGTGTGCCAGGCACTGTGCTGGCCCTTCTTAAGCCTCATCCCCCTTAATATTTGCAACAACCCTAGGAGACAGGATAGCTGTCATTCCCATTTTACAGGTGGGGAAGCTGAGGCTTCTAGAGGTTACACATAGTCATCCAGCTAAGCCAGGCTGCTGGCCAGGTCACCACAGCCCGAGACCATAACCACTATGCAAATCAAAAGAACTTACTGACCATTTGCTAAGTACCTACCAGAAAGTGCCAGACTTTCACAGACGTGACCTCAACTCTGTAAGGTTGTTGTTTTGAGCTCAGCAAAACTCAGTCACATGGCCAAAAAGTCACACAGAGGGTAAATGGCAGAGTAGGGGCTTGCAGAGTGGCCTGTGTGCCTCCACTGCTTGTCATGTTCCTTACATGTTGTGCCACACTGTCCGTCACCCCGGAGACTCTTTTGTCCTGATGGGGGAGAAGAAGCCAGTTCCTCTCCATCTCCATCACCTCCGTCTCCATCCACTTCAGCCGAGGTGTATTTGCTGCCTTTGGGTAGGGGAGTGGGGTGGGGGTAGAGACTGTTTTGTCTGGAACAGTCTCGGAGCTTACACTCTAGTTACGCACATGCACACACCCCTAGAAGTTAACATTGCTGGGCTGAAACAATAGGGCCAGGGGTGTGGGCCAGATGTGCAGGAGTATTACAGTTAGGAAGAGGGAGAGGGCCTGTAGCCTGGAGTGAGTAGCCCAGAAAAGCCTCAGTGAAGTTGCTGGAAGGCCTAGCAGGATTCGGCTAGGTGGAGAGGAGAGAGAAGGTCATTTTAGATGTAGAAACGGCCAGACATGGTGAGAAACTGGATGCCATGAGCTTGTGGGTGTTTGGAGGTAAGTCTGGAGGGATCCTGATATTAGAAGGCAGAGTGGGAGCACTGCTGACATTAGTGCTTGGGGGGGGTGTGCTTAGGGAGTCTGCACATTTGGTGTCACCATATATAGTTTTAAGAAGCGATGAGATAGAAGGGGAGAGGGAGCGTCGCCACTTGGTTTCCCACGGCCGCCTGGAGTAGAGGTTATTCTGAACGTGTGCATCTGCCGGCCTTCCGGGGAGCCAGGATGGCCGGGGACAAAACCGCCATCAAGGCTGACCAGAATGGCCTCACCCTTTCAAAGAGAAGGTGTCCCCTCCTCTTCTCCCTAATCAGCGAGAGCAAATTGTTATCAGATTAGTGCCAGCAATGAAAAGCACAGTCCCCTCACCCTCATAGTTAGTTAGCATTTAGATAGGCTGGGACAGGGCCCACACAACAGGCATCAAAGCCCATCTCTGGGCGGCTGGAGGGATTAATTTCTTTAACCAACAGGCCTGATCTGGCCTAACTCATTACCCTGCCTTGTCAGTGTGGATGTGAGATTCGATTGAAGATTATACCATTTAGGCCTTCCCCTGTTTTCTGCCGAAACCAAGGCTATTGAATTGCACATTCTCGCATAGCCCCCCCCCCCGTCAATACTCAGCGGCCTGAGGTTCTAATTCTGCTTCATTTAAACTTCATCAACTTTTCCAATCAAGTGGAAGGATCCGAAATAGGCTCTGTGAGCAGAAAGGCCGCTTCCCTTTGTCGGAGAATTTATTCTGTTTTCTCCTGCCCCCCCCACCCGCTCTTTCTCTCTCCAGCCTGCTCCTTTTGCCCCCCTGTCAGTGCTCCCCCCTCCTTATCCCGATGCTGAAAATGAGATTACAGTATTTAAATGACTATGATAATCAATCTAGGGACCCGAGCTGAGATTGAGGTTAATTTTTCTTAGCAGAACAAAGAAGCGTGATGCCTTTGGGATGCGAAGGGACAATCTGGGTTCCTTGCTTGTGTTTTTTTCCCCCTGAAATTGCAGTTTTAGGCGTCTTTTCTTGTTACTAACTAGGCGCCGGGTATGATTTTAACAGCGGCAGCCCCTAAGAGAGCAGAAATGTAATTTTGAGCTGATAAACAGCGAAAGGCCTTCAATCAACAATTTTAATAGGAAAAAAAAAAGTCACTTATGTGATATGAGTACAGATCTAATGAAAGAGCGATCATTTACCTTACTTATTTTTTAACACGCTAAGAATAATTTCCCACTGTGTTAGAACTAGTAATTACAGCCACACAGTGCACCCGTAAACTTCTGAATGAAGGGCCTTGTCACTCAGGCGGTCTCCTCCCTGGCAGCTTTTGCCGCTATAAAAGTTGAGATTTTGTCATGTTCCAGCTAATTGGGAATAGGGTCATTATACCACTGAAAATCGACATGAAAGTGACTTGTTCAGTCGTTACCTGTAGCATTCACAAGCTGGCCAGTCACTCTGCTGGTACCCACTGGTCCCCCACCCCAGCTTCTCAGACAGAGAGAATCAAAATACGTATATTTCTTTGTCTGCCTTTGCTGTCTGTCTCCTCAGAGCTGTTTTACATGCTGCCACCCAATGTTATCTTTTATTTTTGGCAGGAGAAAGGATTTGACAAGTTCAGTATACAATGTTCATTTGGCAAGGCAAATTTTTCACGCCAATTTTGAGTCGGAAATGAAACTATCTTTCAATAGAATGAGCAACATTATTTTTGGACAGACTGATTACGAGAGAGAGGCCCGCCGAACTTTATTTTCCAGCACGATTCTTCAAAGTCTAATACATTTTTTAAAAAGTAGGATTTGGTTTCCACGTACAACCCTCGTTGGGAGAAATAAGAAACACCCATAATGTCTGCAAACAGGGGTGTTATATTCCCCTCCCTCCCTGCTTCCCCCAACTTATTAGTAGGCTGGAATAAATTGTACCTCTTCTAAATTATAATGAATTCATTTCAGACCCTTTAAAACTGTGGGTGAGTCTCTGACAGTTATCTGCATCTACGAAGCAAAATATTTAATAGCCACTATTGTCTGAAGGAGCAACAGAACCATAAGCAACCCTATTTGTGAAGAGCGACAGCCCCCCACCCCCTCCGCCACATCCCAAATCTGCTTTCCATCACTGTTTACCTAAAAAAGAAGACTCTCTCACCCTCTGTACCACCAAATTCATTTGGGGCAGTGGTTTATGGTGACATTTTTCTTTCTTAAAGCAAATATTGACTCACCACGGGGAAATTAAAACTCCATTAGGCCTTGCTACATTGTACAGCAGGCTGTAGTACAAGTCAAGCTACTATTAATTAGTTTCCTCCTCAGGAATAATTCAGGGAGGGCAGAGGGAAAAGGGAAAGAGAAGATGGATTTAAACTATAATTTCTTAAAATGACACCATCTAAATCAGCCAAAGTGATCATTGCCTGGTTATTCATCTAAATATAAAGAAGACGCCGCCTAGAACACAACTAATTTATCAATACAAAAAGCCTGCAGTCTAGTCATTTCCAGGCTGTGGCGAGTACATTTTAAGGCACATGTGGGCCGGCCTGGACCAGATCTGGGCACCTCAGGACTGACTTCCCCAGGGCACAAGAAGACGGATTCTTTCATGAGTGCAAGACATTTTCTCCCCTGAGATGCGTTTCCCCTTTCAGCCTGCTCACTGCTTCCTTTTCCAGCCTGAACACTCAGCTTTTCTGCCCGCTTTCCTCTCTGCCCACCAGCTCGTCCTGTGCGTGGTGCCCCGCCGGAATCCCACGCACTCCGTCACAACGCCTCTGGTCACTCTCCAGGCTACTGGTTTTGCCTCTGCTTTGGCTGGCGAGCACTGCCATAACAGAAGACTATAACCTGGGTGGCTTCAAAACAAATTCATTGCCTGTCAGTTCTGGAGACCTGAGTCCGACATGGAGGTGTTGGCGGGGCCAGCTCCTTCCGAGGGCTGTGGGGAAGGATCTGTCGTAGGCCTCTCTCTTTGGCTTGCAGAGGGCCACCAGGGAGTATCCCTGCATATGTGCCTGTGTCCAAATTACCCCTTTTTATAAAAACACCAGTCGTATTGGATTAGGGCCCCACTCTACTCCTTTATGACCTCATCTTAACAAATTACCTTTGTAATGAAATTATGGCCAAATCAGGCCACATTCTGAGGTCCTGTGGGGTAGGACTTCAACAGGGGACTGCTTTGGGCTTGGGGGCCGGTCCCTTCCTGGTCTGTGGGCTGTAGTGGGAATCACAAGATGGTCAGTGGAGTGGTACCCTTCATGTTGACCTTGAGGCTGCTGTCTTGATGGGGGCTGGGGATACGGCAAGCATTTGGAGCTCTGTGGTCTCGTCTCCACCGCGGTGTGGAACACTCATAGGATAAGCAATCACATAGGGTCTTGTGCCATATATGGTACTTTTGCCTTGTTATTGGTATTTAACCCTTAAGCGTAACTAACATCGCTAACCATCTGGAAGATACTCCTTGAGGTCAGACCTTGCAAGGTACTTCTTTTTCTCTCCCCCAGAGCCATTTATCCATCCATCCATCCATTGTTTTAGTCAACAAGTCCATTAGTGTTTACTGAATTTCCATGGTATGTGCCAGGCCCTGCGCTAGGCAGGAGGGAGACATTGGTGAGCAAATCTGACATGGTGATTGTCCTTGTGGGACCGTACAGTCTAATCAGACAAATGGACCTTAACCAAAGAATCACACATAAATGTCAGATTATAAATGTAATGAGAGGGAAGAAGCAGTTCATGGTGCATGTAACTGGGAGACTGCACGTGACCGGGGTCAGGGAAGACTTCTTAGAGGAAATGAAAATTGAGCTGAGATTTGGATGAACCAGGCGAGGACTCCACGGAGAGGGGGAGTGGAGGGGAGGGGCAAAGGTGGCCCAGGCACTCAGAAGCACATGTGCAAAGAGCCTGGGGTGGGGGAGAGTCTGGGGACTCCAGGCGCTGGAAGAAGGCCCGGAGCGGCTGGACCGTGGTACGGGGAGAATGTGTGAGCCAGAGAGCCAGGTCTCCCTGAAACAAAAGCATGCAGGGCTTTGTTGGAGGCCAGTTAAGGAGTTTGACCTTTAGCCCAAGAGTCATGGGAAGCCGGTGAAGGCTTTCAGCAGGGGTTGGGCCTGGAGGCAGAGGAGCACGTCCAGATGGGCACTGCAGAGGCCCTTCCGGCTGCAGAGTGGACAGTGGATTGGCGGGCCCCAGGGTGGCCATGGGGACATCCCTTAGAGGCTTATGAAGTCATGCAGGTGAGAATAATCCTTGAATGGGGATGGAGGCAACCGAGACAAACGGGCAGATTGGAGGCATATTTAGGAGGTAGATTTGGCAAGACCTGGTGATGTGGGTATGTGTGCATATATGGGGATGAGAGAGAGGCAAGAGTGAAGAGTTTGGGGAAATAAGTGGGTTTGCTTTTGAGTATTTCTTGTGGGTAAATGTCTGGCTTTCAGTAAAGTGTCTGAAGATTCAGTGAGTCTCTGCATCCCTGTCGGCACTTCTCTTTGGTCATGTCCCCACCTACAGCTCCTGACATGTCCCCACCTGCGTGTACTCTCATACCTGCCCTCACTTCCACCCTCTGCCTATTCACTGTACACCTGACTGGTTCGTACACATTCCTTAAGTCTTCCTTCAAGAAGTTTCTCTTGAAAGTGCTTCCTTATCTCCTAGCACTTTGTGTGTGTCTCTACCACTTCAGACTCCATTGAAATCGTCCCTTTCTTGGTCTCTTTACCTGCACGGACCTGCTAGTGCGGGCCATGAGCAGGGACCATGTCTTTTTCATTTCTTTATTTCTAGTTCTTAGCCAGTGGTTGGCACAGCATGGGCACTCCATAATGTTTCTTGAACACATGAGTGAGCAAATATGTGAAAGAAAATAAAGAAAGGAAGGAAGGAAGGAAGGAAGGAAGGAAGGAAGGAAGGAAGGAAGGAAGGAAGAAAAAAATATATTGGTGGTTTAAAGTTTTCTTCAGTGACAGGCTGTGGGAAGTACTTCAGAAAACAAGAGTTACATGCACTGGTGGCCCTGTTTTATTCTTGAGGTGCTACAGCGTAAGCCTGGCTTCTTTAATGACCCTACGTCACCTACAGGACAGAATCTAGGCTGTTTAGCAAAATTTTCATGATCTGGTCCTTGCCTAACTCATGAATCACTCTCTACCTTTGTGCTCTGATAATATTTAGCTGTATGTGATTTCCCATCGAGATCACACCCTCTCGTGCCCACATCTTTGCACGGGCTGCTCTCTCTGCCAGAACACCAGCCTCGCTCTTTTGTTGGGCTGGACAATGCGTTCTCCTCCCCAGAGTTCCAGTTCAAATCCTACCTCTCCTCTGCCACCTTCCGTGACTCTTTGTCACCTTCTGTGACTCCCTCTTGTGTTCTTTGTACATAATTTCATGGAGGCCATTGCCTTCATGTATTGTGATACTTGGAGCAGAGATTTTTTTTCCTTTCATCCCAAGATGGCAGGAACTAGTTACCTGAAGTGACTAGTTACCTGCCTGTGGGCAGGCTCTTTGCCCGCCTGAGATGCTGCTTTTCTGCACACCCCCTTCCTCCTGTCTTCACGTGGCCATTCCTCCCTCATCATATAAATCTAAGCTGAGTGACCTCTCTCTGAAAGCCAGTTCTGACCCTCTGCCTGCTCTGAGATATTTTATGTGCCCCCCTTTGTCTCTATAATATCTTGTGTGTCTTTCTGTCATCGCTGCCCACGTATTGTATTAAAATGTCTGTCCTTGTGGGTTCCATGTGGGCAGGAACCAGGTTTCATTCATCTTTTTATCCCCAATGCCTGCAGTTCTTGGCATATAGTAGGTGCTCAATAAATGTTTGCTGAATGAATGAATACATAAACAGTTTAATGAGTACCTGGGAGACAGTTTCCTGGTAAATCGTAAGCTTCGCATTTCTACGAACGTCTAGGTTTATTTTTCAGTTCAATCTTAAGACACTTCCATGTTAAGATTTAAAGGCAGGGTGTTCTCCATGAAGGAAGACATAGCCCTCTGCACAGGTGGGTGAAAGCTCCGAGTCTGCCATTTGGCCTTGAGGAGAAACAAACTATCTGTGTGTAGGTGTCGTTGAAAAACAATTCGTATCAACCAAGTGCCTAACAGCGCCGCACAGGAAGCTTCTGGGAGCTTGGGGGGTTTCTGGTCAGCATTTTGATGTGAGCGTCTAACAAGCAAATTCAAATGGGGACTTTGCAAGCGCCATCCCATGGAGCATGGCCTTTGTGTCAGAGGCTCGCGCTGCCTGGACAGCCTGGAGCTCCAAAGGGAAAAGGGAACACATGGCTGGCCCCAAACTAGAAAGGGCTTTTCTGTGAGAGGATATGGAGCTGTTTGATAAAGCCCAATAATGCGCTTGCATTCTACTTGAATGCTTAGAGAAAGAACATTGTTCAAAGACACTTAACATGGACTGGGGTGGATCCCCTTTCTTCTGTCGCCTTCTGAGGTGGTGTCAGTGGGCTGTAATGATTTGTATTGTATTTATAAGCTGACAGGGTAATCCTGGGCACAGCGGGAGGGGAGTCATCCCAAGCAGACTTCAAACCCTGCTAATTAAAACAATCCTTCCTCTCCCCACGAAGGCTAATGAGACAGAAAGAGAGCGGGCTAATGAAAATGTCACCGCGAGATTGCCCACTTATTTTATTTATTTACTTAATGCTGCAACTTCCATTTTGGGGTTCTGAAAGAGAGAGATGTTTCAAAAATTTGCCGGGAGACCCTTTCTTAATTCATCATGGACTGCACAGCACTCGCTATCACCAAGCACATCTCTAGTGATCTGAAATTTTATCTCCGGTTGTCAGTAGTAACGATATTCTAGGAAGAAGGGTTGGCTTGTGCTCTGTGCTCGCTTTGCACCAAATAAAAATGAAAGGAATCTGAATCCTTTTTCAGAGTATCCTTCCCCAAATCCAAGAGGCCAGTTTGCTTATGAAAGCCTTGGCCCCTTGGGATGGGTGGCCAGTCACGGAGTGATGTTTGGGTGAGACAAGGTCACTGCACTCAAGCAGACTTAACGTTGATCCCATCAGTGTTTGGTTTCACCAAGATGGTAAGAATTCAATTAATATGGTATTTAATGGAGCCCAGTGTGATCTGACCCTTCACTATCGTGAGGGCACCTTAGAATCCTCCACCTTATTTCAACCCTTTAAATACTTGGTGATTTCAGCTAATGATTTCATCTGTCCACTAGACTAGAGGAAGGAAGGAAGGAAGGAAGGAAGGAAGGAAGGAAGGAAGGAAGGAAGGAAGGAAAGAGAGAAAGAAAGAAAGAGAGAAAAGGAAGGAGTTAAACCTGGTGTAGATTCTGCCAAGTGGGATTTTGATGCTGGCGAGCCTGAGTTTTTTGTTACCGAAGGGCATTTTCACAATAAGCGGACTGTGGTTCTCGGGCTCACCGTCCCTCAGTAGAAGATGCTCATCCCCAGGGAGAACCCAGGCAATGAAGACAGGATAGTCTGGTTATGGATTTGGTAGGCATATTTGTTTCCTGTGGCTGCCATAACCAACTATCATAAACTGGATGGCTTGAAACAACAGAAATACATTAGCTCTGGAGACCAGACGGCTGAAATCCAGATGTTGCCTTGGGCATTCTTGAGACTTCTTCCTTGAATCTTCCAGTTTCTGGTGGTTTCAGGTGTTCCTTGGCTTGTGACAGAATCACTCCAATCTCTGTCTCCGTGGTCACATGGTCTTCTGCTTCGTGTCGTGTCTGTGTCTCCTATTCTTTCTCATAAGGAATTGGAATCTTTCTTATAAGGAATGTCATTGGAATTAAGGCCCAGGATAATCCAGGATGATCTCATCTCAAGATCCTTCACTTGATTACATCTGTAAAGACCATTTTCCAAATGAGATCACTTTCATAGGTTCTGGGGACATATCTTTTGGGTGGGGGCACCATTCAACCTGCTATAGTAAAGTTGGGCCACATAAAATTGAGTTGGTCAGTTGATCCAAGTAAATTAAATGAATGTTTCCCACTCTTGCTTCAAGAAAGAATTTGTGCCACTGCCTCTTTTCAGGGCGTGAAGATATACGAGAGAGACTTTTATAAAGAGAACAATCAGAAGAGAATACAATTATTTAAAGACTTTGGTCATGACCGTTCCACCATTCTACATTTAAAGTTGGAGATTTTACAGTGTTGTAGTGATTAAAAGCGATGATTATGAAGAATTCAAGTGATGGGGAAAATGCTCATGATATAATGATCAGTGCGAGGAAGCGAGAACACAAGATTCTACCCCTGGTTTGGTTACAGTTTTGCAAAAATTATTTTTGTCCATGAACAGGGCCTGGAAGGGAACTCCGAAAAATGAAAAGTAGTAACAAATATATATAGGGAATGACTATTTTAGATGATTTCCCCCCACTCCAATTTTTTAAAAATCCTGTTATGAGGATAATCACCATATCACCATCACCACCATCATCACCATCATCACCACCATCATCATCACCACCACCATCATCACCATCACCATCACCACCACCATCATCACCATCACCACCATCATCACCATCACCACCATCACCACCATCACCACCATCATCACCATCATCACCACCATCATCACCATCATCACCATCACCACCATCATCATCACCACCATCACCATCACCACCACCATCACCACCATCACCATCACCACCATCATCATCACCACCATCACCATCACCACCACCATCATCACCATCACCATCACCATCATCACCATCACCACCACCATCATCACCATCATCACCATCATCACCACTATCATCATCACCATCACCATCACCATCACCATCACCATCATCACCACCACCATCATCACCATCATCACCATCACCACCACCATCATCACCATCATCATCACCATCACCATCACCACCATCATCATCACCATCATCATCACCATCACCATCACCACCATCATCATCACCATCATCATCACCATCACCATCATCACCATCACCACCACCATCATCACCATCATCATCATCATCACCACCATCATCATCACCATCATCATCACCATCACCATCACCATCATCACCACCACCATCATCACCATCACCACCACCATCATCACCATCATCACCATCACCACCATCACCATCACCATCACCATCATCACCATCATCACCATCATCACCATCATCATCATCGTTCAATGAGGAATGCCAGCAGCAGTAGCAGCAACAATAACAACAATAACGGCTCCCATTTACTGAGTCCTTTCTATGGCTAAGCACTAGGTTAAACACGCATTCTCAGATCAAATCCTCACAACAACCCCACAGGTGTTGGGACTACTGCCACCCCCATTTTACAGATGTGGCAACTGAGGCCCAGAGAGGTGTATAAACTTGCCTGAAGTCACACAGCTAGTGAGTGGTGGAGCCAAGATTCAAACCTCAGGTGGGCTGATGCCAGAGCCCACGCCTGGATTTCCATTGACCAGCATCTAGATCATACTTGGGGGTTTACAGAGTATCTTTGCAATCATCACCTCATTTGCTACCACCCTGTGAGGCTGTCGTCGTTATCATCATTTGAGGGTCAGGGAACCTGAGGCTCAGAGAGGTGAAGGGACTGAGATCCCACAAACGGTAGGCAGTGGAGTGGTTTTGAACCTAGGTTTTGAACACTGCAGGCTGTGTGGGCTGCCCGGTTTTACACAAACACCTTCCGGTCTGGGCCATCTTTCTCCAGCAAATATCTTCCATATATGGAACTTTCTGATGCAACCTGTGTGTGTTCCCAAAATAGCTGTTGAGTGACAGTCCAGCCTCCTTGGTTTGAAGCTTACACAGACCAGTGTTTTCATCACCAGCACCCTTCTCTCCTTGCCCTTTACCCCCCACACTCCCCTCTGCATCTTAAATGCATAACACCAGGGTTGGTGGGACCTCCTGCCTTTGTTTTCAAAATGAAGTGTTGAGAAGCTCACCCCATAAATCTGCCATTTGCATATGTTTCTTTTAGGGTAGGGGAAGAGGAGGCTGGGGCCAGATATTCTCAGGCAATTCTACTCATTATTTACGCAGACAAGGAGATATTTCAGTAAAACTGCATTCGACTCTGAGTGACAAGGTAGCTTTCTGCAGAGCAAGGTTCAGGGGAATTGTAGTGAAGTTGACAGCTTTTTAATGTACAGTTGCGATTCCACTGAAATGCGGCATGTTTTTATTTTGGAAGTACAAGATGACCTGTTTATTAGCTGTGATTCAAACTGAGTTTACATGCTTGGGAACACAAAGGCAGAAGAACAGCCTGTTTCTTTTGGGGGCCACAGACTCCCCCTCCCCTTCTCCCCGACACACACAAGAAAACATCGAAAACTGAGTGTTCCGAATTGGAGTGGATGTCCTTTCCTTGAAATGACAGCCTCCCTTGGAATCACGGGAGAAAGTTGCCAATTGCCTTAATCATCTTCCCCAGGGTAAGCAGGAAGCGCTTAGGCTCCTTGAGTGAGCGGTGCGATCTGGGGAGACAAATATCCCCGGTATTTGACGCAGAAATCCCACTCTTTCACCAGTGGCAAGGCTTGGGGTCTGGCATGCCTGGACTCTTGCTGCTCCAAGGTGGCTGGTGGACTGAAGCACCCACGTTCCTGCGTGCTTGTTGGAAATGCCAAATCTCAGTGTGCAACCCAAGACTACTGAACCAGAATCTCCATTTTAACAAGGTCCCAGCCTTCTGTGCGCATTCCAGGCTGAGAAGGGATGGCCTAGAGCACCGGCCACCTTTCACCCAGGCTAAGTGACACTTGGTTGCTGGTGTCATTCACTTATTCAGCACACATTTATGTGGCATTTACTAAATGCCAAGAGCCAACCTAGGTACGAAGAATACAGGGAGCAAGACAGAAAAAACTCCACCTGCCCTTGGGGAGCTTGCAAGCCAGGGGGGAGCCAGACATGGAACGAGGAATCAAAATTGGGTTGGAACCGGAAACTGCCCTGACCTGGACAGGATGGCATTTGCATCTCACTGGAACTGCGTGGCAAAGCTTATCCAAATGAGAAAAAACACAGCTGTGTTATCATTTGTGCTGCATCATTTTGCACAGTCTCATAAACTAATAGGTTATTTGGTACTCGGATTTTTATTTCATTTTTTTCATTGAGGCACAGTCCACGTAACAATTAACCACTTAAAGTATTCAGTTCAGTGGCATTAAGTGGACTCCCAGTGCTGTGTAGCCGCCACCTCTCTCCAGTTTTCAAACTTTTCGTCACCCCTGGACCCACTAAATGATCACTCCCCGTTCCCCTTTCCCCCATCTCCCGCTTCTTTCGTCTGTTTTCTGTCTCTGTGGATTTGCCTATTCTGGATCGTTCATGTAAAACAAATGATAGAATGTGTGATCTTTTGTGTCTGGCTTCCTTTGGTTACCATAATGTTTTTGAAGTTCATCTACGTTGCAGCATATATCAGTACTTCGTTTGTTTTTATGGCTGATATTAGTCCATTGTATGTATGTACCACGATTTATTTACTCATTTATTCACCAATGGACATTCGTGCTCATCTAAAAGAAAGCTCTCAGTTTAAAATTGGTCTGTGTCTCTCTCATGTGAACCAGACCACCTTGGTGAGCTTCTTGAGGCCACAGTGCTCATTTTGGATTTCTACATTATCAAAAGGTCAGTTGTTGGTGCTTATTTGGTCTGCAAGGCAAAATCAGAGCGTTACCTTGAAAGCAGGACTCCAGGTTACATGCAAGGAGCCCCTGGACACACTGGAACGGTAGACTGGCGCTTTAAGATCACTTATTAGGGTCTGCAAAGCATGCATGTTGAGCCTACAACACTGCATGAAATCATTGGTAGTTCGGGGCCACTTTTCCATTTTATTCAATCAACACTGAGTTCGTCCAACAGCCATTTATTGTCAGCTCTGTGCTGGGCTCTGGGTAGATGACAGTGGCCTACCTGTTCAGCTGCTTGGACACTCCCTGATGAGAGCTGAGCAGCCACCAGGATAAAGGGCTCTGCCTGGGCCCTTCCCCTCCCCCTCCCCATTTCCTACCAAGAGGGGGTCTTGCAGCTCAGGGAAGTCTTGAAAATGAAAGCTCTGGGCAGAAGCAGAAGCAACGGAAGAAGGTATTTGTGAGGATAAGGCGCTCAGGTGGAGCTTTCCCCGAGTAAACCTAGAGCCACCTGCAGCCTTGCCAGGAAGACAAATGCCACATCTGGAAAGATAGCTGCATAATCCACAGCTTGTCATTTGGGCAGGAAGTCTTCTCTCTCCTTTGAGAATCTGCCTAATTATGGGTTGGATATGTGCCAGGAAAGAGGAACGAGCGAGAAATGAAGAAGCAGCACACACACTCAACACATCCACGCCAGTTTGTCCTCCGGGATGGAGGTCCCCCTCCTGCGTGCTGCAGGTTTGGGAGGGGTTCAGGGTCAGGTTCGAGAGAGGCAGGAAGGTGGTCTGAGTCCTGCGGTCTTGACTGTGGCCTCCTGAAATGATGCCATGTTTGGATCCATCGTGAGCTGTGCTGCGAATCATTTGTTGCTACTGGTAAAATACAGTCCCTTGCAGGTTATTTCCTTTTTGTCCTTGGAAAAATTTTAAGAATCATGATGAAATGCATGTAACATAAAATTTGCCGTCTTCACCATTTTAAGGATACAGTTCTGTACCATTAAGTACATTCACACTGTTGTGCCACCGTCTCCACCGTCCGTCCATCTCCAGGATTTCTTCTTCATCCCAAACTGAAACTCTGTCCCCATTAAACAACAGCTCCCCTCCCCCTGCCTCTGGCACCCACCATTCTACTTCCCGTTTATATGGATGGACTATTCTAAGTGCCTCGTGTAAGTGGAGTCATGCAGTATTATTGTCCTGTTGTGTCTGGCTTATTTCACTCAGCATCATGTCCTCAAGGTTGTCATAAGTGTTAGAACTTCATTCCTTTCTAGGGCTGAATAATATTGCATTGGATGGATGAACCACATTTTGTTTATTTGTTTATCGATTGATGGATGCTAGGGTTGCTTCCACCTTTTGGCTGTTGTGATGGTGCCGCTAAGAACAGAGGTGAGCAGGCGATTGACTTTGAAGCAACAAAACTAATAAGAGCATTTGTTTCATCTTGTTCATCTCACCCTTGCGTTCTCTGAACGCTCTTTTGGGGAAGGGGGTTTCAGGCTGGGCTGGGGGCATTGGGCACCACTCTCCACCATCTGAACCCAGGCACATACTGTTGGCCCTTACTCAGCAGTGCCAATTACCAAGGACCGTTCTGATTTAATCGTCTGACAAATGATCGTGGTGGGGACTTTCCTCAAACTCTGGGTTTGCTCCTAGACACCGTGAAAACACGTGAACTTGACTTGTCAGCTATTTCAGTATGGAAAACAGGTTGAGAAGAGCTTCCTGAAAACCTAGGCTATTAAGGAGTCAGCTGCAGCAGCCCCAGGGAGTAGCCACCACAGAGGACTGGAGCCCAAGGGGCTGCCCTCTGCTTTGGGTCTCTGAGTTTTCCAGGCACGGGTGGCCCCACTTTCCATCTTCACCACGGAAACACCAGCTCCAAGGAAGCAGGAGAGACATCTTACAATGCTTCTCACACTTCTCTCAACTACCTGGGGAGCCTGTCAAAAATATGGCTCCCGGGGCCACATATCTGGAGAGTCTGACTCAGAACGGGGTCTAGGAATCTGCATTTTGGAGATTCTCATGCCGGCTGCCCGTGGGCCGCTCCAACAGGCACCAAATTGTGCAGTTGTCCTGATGACTGAAGGAGGCAGACCTGTGTGTCCTCCTGGTGTCCTGGTCATCGTAGGGTGACATGCCAGAGAGAGTGAGGATAAGAAGATATGTCATCAGTAGTCAATTCCTTACCAGAAAATTTGAGAGGGGCAGGTAGTGGAGGGGGGAAGACGCTTGCCTTGATTTCAGAACTAATAAGCCCTTCCCCCCTCTTTTGTTCATTCCTCAAGTTCATTCCTTTCTTCGGTAGCCTTTGCATTGGAGGGTTGAATTCTAAGTAGGAGACTTGGTCAGAAAATCCCAGGAAGAGTTGGGCCTCCTGTGGTCCCTGTTGTCACCACTGGCTCAGCCTCGTAAACATGCCTTGGAGGCTCACGTACGTATGCAGTGGCTACGTGAGCATGGCTGCTGCATTCTTACCTCTTACAATTAGAGATGGAATGGAGATTACGCTGCAGTTTACTGAGGGCTCTGCTTGGGTCAGAGAGCATGCTAAGCAATGTATTGACGTTGTCTCATTCTAGCTAATCCTCCCAGCAGCCTCCTGAGAGAGGACTGAGTTCTCCCATTGTACAGAGGAGAAAACGGAGGCTAAGGAGGTTGGATGACTTTACCCCAAAGTCGTAGAGTCAGTAAAGTGGGGAGCCAGGATTCAAACCGGAGGCTGACTCTCCAGAACGCACACTCTGCCACTGCTTCTGCAGTTTGTGTTTTTTCCCCCCTGAAAAATCAACTAATGAGTGAAACCTGATGCAGAGTACAGCTGGAGGTGGCACACCTCTAACTGTCAATTAGCACCTGCCTGTTTTGGGGGCTGCAGAGAGTGAACTAGGTCAAAGTAATTGATCATTTTCTATTTCAGGGGACCCCTCCCGAGGGGGAAAAAAAAAAGCCATATTATTCTAATTCTGGTTCCATTTCAATCCTAGCAAATAATTGAAAGTAGGCCCCAGAGAAGTGTAAAGCAGGTCCCCCTGCAAAGCTGCCCAGGGGCTTTGTCTCCACTCCCCAGAGGGACATGGTCCTCACTCCTGCTCTCTGGAGTGTGGCCTCTCCCCTCCACCCCACAACAAAGCAGGGTGTCTCCTGCGGTCCACGCAGGTCAGCCCTCCCTCTGTGGGTTCCACACTCACAGTCCTGTCAGTGTGCACTGAACTGCTGATGGCAGCGAGCGCAGGGCCTTCAAGAACCCGGCACAGGGACGTGTGGGAACAGAGGATTTCTAGAACACTCAAAGGTGGAACACAGCAGAAAATTTGGCTGATTAAAGAATCGACCTGCTCCTTCCCTTCTGTACCCAGCCCTAGAATATTTCTTAATAAAACCGAACAACGTTCAAAGGCTATCCGCCGAAGGAAAAGACCTGCTTAGGGGGACAATTTCCACGGCAGAGGATTATGCGTTTTACAGCCAGCCGCTGCATTACGCAGGGAGGGGCTGCCAGGGGACACCGCCATTGTCAATGTGGTGACACTGTTATGTGCTTTGTTTGGGAGTGTGGCTTAATTAGACCACAATTTGGAGGTGCTAGCTGTTTGCAAGGTAATACCGGTCTCCTGGGCGGAGGGCTAATTTAGCAAAAGGTTTAATTCAGAAACGAAGACAGGGAAATAAGCTCAGATTTTAGTGTATCAAGAACACATACACACACACACACACATGCACACACAAATATACATCACAACACTTTGGCTGCATGACCCTGGGAAGACAGAGCAGGGGAGGAATGGAATGGCTTGTTCATTCCATTAGAGTCAGTAAAATACGTCATTCTGATGGCTTCCTCACTCTCAAGTGTTGCATCGGGTAGTATAACGTCGTGTTTAAGGCACAGCCCTAACTCAGACAGACAGGCACACAGACAGACCTGGCTTTGAAGCTCAGCGCCACCACCTTTAGCTGTCTGATGTTGGTAGGTATTTATTCAACTTCTCTGAGACTCCATTTTTTGTAACACTGGGACAGTCATTCCTACCTCCCCGGCTTGTTGTGAGGCCCACACGAGGACGTGTAAGTCAGCACTTGGCAGAGTTCTTAGAACACGGAAGTGCCCCATGAGCGACGGCTCCTGACTGCACGGTGCGGGGAGCAGAGATGAATGAAGGAGCCCAGGCCCCCACCTCTTGGCTGATTGGCAGGTAGACCCGTCTGACATAACACCAAGGTCGTGGGGAAAATCCAACAATTGGGACATGACCAGGACAAGGCAGCTGGAGGGGGCAGTCAGAGAAGGCTTTACAGAGGGGGCCAGCCTGGAGGTTGGTTTTAACTTTTTCCTCTCTTTCTTGTTTATTAAGGTATGACTTTCACACAATAAAATTCACCCATTTTAAGCAGTGTTGGTGAATTCCGGTAATTGTGTAAAATCATGTAACCTCCTCCATCACAGTCTAGATCCAGGACAGTTTCCTCACCCTGAAAAGTTTCCTGTGCCCCTTTTCACTTGCTGTCCTTTCCTCATCCAGGCACCCACTGACAGCTTTCTGTCACCACAGCTCTTCCTCTCCTAGAAGTTCATGTAAATGGAACCATACAGTTCGTAGTCTCCCATGTTTGACTTCTTTCATTAGCACGATGCATTTGAGCCTCGTCCATGTTGTAGCACATACCAATACTTCATTCTTGTTTATTGCCAGGTAGTTTTCTGTTCTATGGATGTACCACAGTTTGTTTATCCGTCCATCCGCTGGTCGATGGACACTTGGGTTGCTGCCAGTCTGGGGTCCTATGAATAGTACATACACATTTTCTGCGTGAGCATATATTTTTATTTCTCTTGAGTACATATCTAGGTGTGGGATTTCTGGGTGACATAATAAGTGTATGTTTAACCTGATAAGTTTCCATCACATTGTTTTCCAAAGTGGCTGCACCATTTTGCATCTTCACCAGCAGAATGCTCACATGAGAGTTTCAGTTGCTTCACATTCTCGCCAACACTTGCTAGTGTCAGTATTTTAACTTCGATGCTTGAGTTCTGGAGGATGCTTAGGAGGCTCGTAGGCAAATGAGGTGAGGAGAATATTCCAGGTAAAGGAAATGGCATGTGGAAATCAGGGAAACTGTGAGAACTGCAGGTAGGTCAGTTTGCTGGGGCCAAAAGGTGGGGCCTGGGAGTGGGGAAGCTGGGAGAGCAGGAAGTGACATCAAGATGTGGGCATAGGCTGGATATGGCTGGGTCGAGACTGTTAAAAATAATGACTACAACTAACACCCATTAAATCCTGCCTACCCGGCACCAAGCTTCTATGAAAGCGGTGCTCATATTATGTCTTTTACAGATGAGGAGACAGAGGCCTGATTCATCAGCCTGACTACATTACATAGCAAGCAGTAGAGCAGAGATTTGAAGCCTGGCCATCTGGCCGTACATGCCGTGCCCTTAACCGTTATACCACAGTGCCCACCTGGAAATCCTAGCTCTGACCCTACAGACAATGTGATGCTTTCAAAGGTTGTAAGCGGGAAATGACATGAACAGACCGGGATTTTGCAAGACCACTTGACTGCAGAGTGATAATGGATTGGAGGGGTAAACCTCCAGGTTCACCCAGGGAGACCCAGGCAGAGGCTGCTGCAGTTGTTCGGGTGAGAGGTGAAGGTGGGTCGTAGGTAAGTCAGCAGCAGTGGGGAAGAAACAAAGGAATGGGTTGGAGAGCTTTTAGGAGGAGGTACTTGATTGAGAATGGAGGGCAAGGAAAAGAATTTGAGGGTAGATAGCAAGATTTTGCCTTGGACAACTTTGTCGATGGTGGGGGCTCTAACCAAACTAGAAAATTCCAGAATGGGAGCAAGTCTGCAGAAAGATCATGAATTCTGTTTGGACTTGTGGATGTAGACAGTGGGTCTGTCACAAAATATGGTCTTATGGTGCTGGTGATTTTAACACTTCCGTGAAAGGCCTGAAGGCCTGTAATATTTGGTGATTCATGGCTTTGTGGAGATACGATTTGTATGCCCTGCGCTGTGAGGTGAGCACCTGTGGGTAGCACTCATTTAAACTAGTCAATGTGCCTAGTCAGCCACCCAGCATCCACACTGCAACCCCACTCTGTACTTCTCTCCTCATTGCATGATACTCTTGAAGACGCTTTATCCATCTCTTTATCCCTACCACTCCCCTTAAGTTCAAGGCCATCCTTGCTTGCTCCCCAGATGCCTGCTATCTGGCATCTCCCTACTTGCTCTAGCCTCCTCCACTCTGTTCTCATCACAGAGTCACCAGGATCTTCCAAAAATTCAACAGTTCCCACCACTCTCCCATTTCAGAGTTAGGACTCCCTCTGCTGTCTGCAGGGCTGGTCACCATGTTGGGTCCTCTCCTCTAGGATGGTGTGAGCTTGTAGGGTAGGGGCCCTGGCAGGGAGAGCTCTTCCGCAGCTCACACCTGGCCCAGAGCACTGGCACTGCCTTCTTGGGAGCCCGAGGGAAAGTTGAGCTTGTTCATAAGCATCATCCTACAGCAGCCACGTGGGCACTGGCGTTACGAGCAGGCTCTACCTGTTGCCTGGCCTCCTTCCCTGCAGAGGGCACCTGGGCTCAGTCTGGTCACCTGGGGTATGGTGGGCATGGAGAAGAGGGGCAGGCTGCTGAGCAGCCCAGAATCCATGGGAGGACCCGTCGAAAGAGCAGAAGGGGCCAAGGTTGAATCGATAATGATTTTCAAGGCTTTGAAGAAGTGTTCATTGGACCAGAGGTGGCTTTTCTGTATTGTTCCAGAAGGAAGAATTATTTAACTGTCACCAACATTAGGTCCCCACTAGGTGTCAGGTCCGGGCCAGGCAACTAAGTAAGACTGGGTGGGGCCTAGGACCCTGGTGGAAGCTCCAGGAAGGCCAACTCAGTTGTCTATAAAGAGATGGCCAGGGCTGTGACGTATGGGTCAACAGGACGGGCGGCCTCATGCAGCAGGGGTGCCCCCTTGCGGGAATGAAACACCAGCCTGGGGAGCCATCCACCTCACAAGGGACGTTTATTGAGCCTGAGTGGCAGCGTAGACCAGATGCCCTCGGGGCCCTTTCTGACTCTCAAATTTTTTCACTCTAAGAGGAAGTTCCATTTCTAACAAGAAAATATCTGAAAAACACTTGATGCCGTCATGTCAGATTCACGGTGTGTGCTCAGTTGACCCCAACTTGGCTTTTCTTTTGCCCAGTAGCAGAGCGGTAAGGCTGGATGACCGAGCCACTGGCATGACTCTTAGCTCAGACTCTCTCCTGGGTGCCGGGGACAGTCTCAGTTTCCTCCTCTGTAAGAGGAAGGGAGAGAAACTCAATGATTCCTAAAATCCTTCCCAAATCCAACATTCAGCTTTTTTTAAAAAGCCAATATAATCCATATCACTTGAAGAAGGAAATGTATCTCAATATTGGTTAAAATTGAAGCTGATTCATTTTTTAAAATAACTGGAACAGCTCCATAAAAAGGGCTTCAGTCTGGAGGTTGGGGCCAAGGGCACTGGACGACGATCCCCAGTTCTATCCCTTGCTGCCCATTTTTGTAGCAATTTCTGGGTTCTGGGGTAAGATTCAGAAAGCCTGGCTCATCATGCATCTCTTCGCCTTCACTTATCTTTTGGTCTCCGATTTCTGAGCAGATAAGAACCATTTGCTTTCTAATTTACAATTCTTCCTTTCGGAATGTTGTCCCTTACTGATTCAGAGAAAGGAGGACGTTTGTTTTAATAGATTTGAATTTTACCAGCCTGCATATTTGCACCAAAGCATAATAATAATAAATTATGGTCCTAATAAGTAGGCTGCCAGAAGGATGATGGTAGCACCCCCAATAATTGATGTACATTCTTTGGAATTTAGGGGCATCATAATTTCTCGGGGTTCATTTTTCCTATCCAATTTGAGGAAAAGCAGCAGTGTTTTGTAAGCAATAAACTCTGCCATTGTTTTTCCTGGCTAAGCAGTGAAAAGCATTCTTATTATTTTTTGCCTATTTCCTACTTATTACTGCAGCGTGTAGTACCTTCTTTATGGGAAGGAGTTTATCAGTATTTCAATTATAAACTCCAATTTTCAGGAGGTTTGTAAAAATCTATTTAAAAATCAGATCAGGTGGAAAACACAGTGCATGGCTTGTCATCCCAGGAACCTGAGGGCTTTCTAAAATATTAAACAACCGGTGTAAGTCAGTTTGGTATCTTTCAACTTTTCGGCTGAAACTTTGGTTTTTCTTCCCCACGTGAATCAAGTGAAATTAAGCCTCTTTTTCCATCAGAAGTGTTCAGATGTCACTGGGGCTTCTGCCTGCAGTGGAAGGGTATAGCTGCTGGGATCAGTCTCCACACATGCTCAGTGGTAGGTGTGTTGTGGAGAAGCACTCCACATACCACCTTTTTTTACACTTACTGAACGGACCCGCGTGGGGAATCCTTTTTTTAGAAGTGAATACTCCTTGTGGAAAGCAAATTAGCACTCTGAACTGTGCGACTGGTAAATTGGCTTCTAAGAAAGTAGACGTATCCCTAATGCCTCTGGCATTGGAGGGACAAGGCCTGCAGGGTGGACACG
Organism: Rhinolophus sinicus; assembly: GCF_057876585.1. Classification (NCBI taxonomy): domain Eukaryota; kingdom Metazoa; phylum Chordata; class Mammalia; order Chiroptera; family Rhinolophidae; genus Rhinolophus; species Rhinolophus sinicus. The sequence goes on along the minus strand of NC_142516.1, from coordinate 3,758,220 downwards.
CCAGGTACACCAGGGACCGAGGGCAACCTGCTGACCTCACTCAACCCGTGACTCAAGCCAGCTCTTCCATCCATGCCACACGCCAAGGCCCTTCTTTCAAAGTCCCCTTCAGTCAGAGTGGTGCATCCCAGGGCCACCCGGACCGAGGACACACAATGTCATGACACTCTATGCACATTGTTCCCTGGTTACAGCCCCATACAGATTTTGTTTTGTTGGGTTGGCCTTTAAAAGAGAAGCCTGAAAATTAGCCTGCAGGAAGAACTCCAGTCCGTGACACTGCTCAGCAACGTCTCGGGTGGGAGCAGGCGGCCCCTGCATTCTACTTGCAGATTCTATCTGGACCTTTCTTAGGCCTTATTAGGGATGGATGGAACCTTGTTTCCGGCATATGTCATTGCAGCAGGACCCACTCATACTTTGCTATGCATGGGGTTCTCACTTAAAGAATGAAATAACCCCACCCCATTTCTCTCCACTCAGCCCCCAACAGGACACGGTTGTCAATGAAAAGCAGTAAGTCCTAACTTTAAGGTTTGGGGAGGCCATGGAATGTGGTGCCAGAATGTGGGCTTTGGGCTACACACCCGAGTTCTTATCCCACCTTAGCCACCGACTAGCTGTGTAACCTTGAACAAGTTATCTAACTGCTCTTGGTTTTCCCATCTGTAAAATGGGGATAAACACAGACCTGGTGGCATTACTGTGGGGATTAAATGAGAAAGTGTGAGGGCTGTGCCTGGCATTCATTAATTCATTCATTCAGTCAGTCAGTCAGTCAGTCAGTCAGTCACTGCCTTTTTATGAAGCACCTACTAAGTGTCAGGCACCATCTTAGGCTCTGGGGAAAAAGTGGTGGATGAAACATAGATAAGGTGCCTTTCTTATTCTTACATTCTAAAGGGGGAAAGAGACAATAAATGAGTAATTGAAAAATAGCATTTCTTGTGTGGTAAACAGCTGGGCTGGGGCAGAAGGCTGCTCTGAGCGGATGACTAAGGCGGGACGCCGTCCAGAGTAGTTCCATCAAGACCCATTTCAAAGGGCGCGTCCTCCAGGCCTCCGGCCCTGTCCCAGCCTGCTGTGCGCTGCCCCCTGCCCAGCACGCATGCCTGTTCCTCTGCCAGCCCGCTCAGCCTGACTTTCCCTAGGGTCTCCCCTCAGTACCACTCCTGAGCACCCAGTCAGACTCCAGAAACATGTTCAGCCAAAGCTTCTAAAAATAATTCATCAGGGACCGTGTCTTAAACCCGCCGTGTGCGCAGAGCACTGGCTCTTGAGTGGTCTTTACATTCACACTGATGGACTGGAACGCAGGGGCCAAAATCAACTTAAGATTTCCAGGGAGGCATCCTTCCCGGGGGTCCTGCTCGGCACCTGGGGCCTCCAGTCTGTTTCTTCTTCCTCTGGGCTTCATGGAAAACAGCAGGTCAAAGAAACGATTCAATTTGGGTAACAACTGACTGGGAGATGCTGGGAAGAGGCCTCTGACCCAGCCGGGGATTTTTAAGAGGTCGTGCCTTGAGCATATGGCACCGCTGGGCAGCCCCCATTGAGAAGGCGACTAAGGGCAATCCCTCTTATTTACTCAGGTGCCCACTGAGCCCCTAAATCGGGTCACCCCCTGAAGGTGAGGAAGGAGAGGACGCGGCTGAGGTTTGAGCATCTCTGTGGCAGAGCCCTCTGCCCTGTGCCATCCTGGGTGACCCCATTGTCACGCATGCCCACACACAGCTAAGCCCTAGTAACTGACAGGACACCGCATCTGATAAAGGAAACAAACAAACGAAAGGACCAAAATTGAGATTTTGCTATTATTTTTCTCTGATAAAAGTGCAGCGAGGAATAGCTCAGTTGTGTCACTGCCTAGTTTTTCATTTGTGTTTTTGTTTCATGCTTCAATATCTTCCTCCAGCTGCTGGCGTCTCGCTTTCTTTCTCCTCGCTTTGATCTATTCGTTTCCCCTAGAAATGGGGTTTATAAATCATTGTAATGCAACCTTGGGAAAGGTGGTGCTTAGTGCAGGGAGAAATACATCGCCGCTAACAGCCCCGGCAGGGAGGAAAACTCGCGGTGTGTTGCTGGGTTCCAGCGACGGGTTACTGATGATATTTGCTTTTTATGTCGCTCAAGTGCCATCGGGGCAGGGCCGCAGGGAGCGTTCCACACGCCACCTCTGTAATATTTCAAGCCTTCTCCGGCAGTGGAAAACAAACTGCCGCTGCTTGCTCTCAAGGAAGCAGAGCGAGAAAAGGAAGCAAGACGCAAACGCAGGACAGGAGTAGAAGGAAGTGGGCATGTTTTTCTATGGATTCCACCTCGGAGAAAACCGGCTCCTAAAACACCTCTTTTTCCTTCCTTAACCCGGTCTGTGCATCCCACGTGCGGAACCCGGCGTTCCTGGTCATCAGGCCCAGCGCACTCTGGCTCAGGCACCGTAAGGGGTGTAACAGCCCCAAGGCCGGGGCCTCCCTGGTTGCCTTGTATGATCCCATTTTCTCGGTAGCTGGGAGCCCCACAGAAGCACTGGGAGGGAGGCGTCGGTTTCCTCCCGGCTCAGAGCAGCCAGCTGTGCGTGTGAGATCCATGGCGAAGCAATGAAAATTCTGCCAGGCCTTAAATCAGAACATGAAGACGGAGCCTGTTATCCCGGAGAGAGGCGCGCGTGTGCAGCGACCCGGGCGGCCCCTCGTCACTCGGAAGTGCTGCTCACAGCTGCGGCGGGTTCGCGGGGGCTTTGATCCCGTCCTTACCGCGGGCCTCTCGCCACCTCCGTCTCGCTGGCAGGGGACGTGGAGGGCGCAGCTGATCCTGTCTCGCCCACTTCCTTCCTCCACATCAGGCTTCTCAGCTGAACTTTCCCGGCAATGCCTTATGGATCCACTCGGTCTTCCCTCTGAAGGCAAATATTAATTCTAACAACGACCTTTACTCGGCAGAAGAAAATGTTTATTCCCCATCATAGGTCAGGTCTACACAGGCCAGGGTGAAACGGAGACAATTCCCCCGGAATGGGCATTGTGTAGACCAGCGCTGTCCAACAGAACTTTCTGCCGGGATGGAAGCATTGGGTCTCTGCTCTGTCCAGTGAAATCACCACTTCCCACGTGGGGTTCCTGAACACTGGAAATCTGACTGGCGCAACTGAAGACTCAATTCTAAATGATTTTTAATTCCCTTAAGTCTAAATAGCACTTGTGACTTGTGGCTGCCGTCTTAGGCAGCACAGATGTAGACACATACTTGGGAAAACTCAGAGAGGAAAACCTTCTTTTGGCTATGTCTTTTTTACGCCTAGCAGCTGCTCTCTCCTGTAGGCTAGCAGTAAAACAAGGGAGGTGTGTACAGGCAGGATGGGGGGAAATCATGAAATGATTGAATCCTTTTAAAGTCACACTGTGTGGCCTGAACACTACGAGGGGTGAAGACACTCACAGATTTGATAACCAGGCCAGACTGTGGGTTATCAAATTGTTACTTTCCTTGGGGTTAAAATTAAAAGACAATCTGGATAAACTGTGACTAATTTATCCCCATGCATCTAATCCGGCACAGATGGATAGATGGATGAATGGATGATGGACGAATGGATGAAGGATGGATGGATGGATGGATGATGGATAGATGGGTGGGGTGTGTGTGCTTGTTGAAGATCTTCCAGAAACTGCTCCTGAATTTCAGGTCTAGGAATTTCATCCAGTCCCAATGCACCATACACCACAGGGCTTTATGAGCAGTAGGATTTACTGACCAGCCTCTGTAGAGTTAACTGAAGAGTTTGTCTGGACTTGCTAGAGGGAGATGCTACAGAAAAGTCACCAGACCCATTTGCTGCATCTCTCCCCTTGCTGTCACCCTTGCCCCAGCCGTCCCCCTCCTAGTTCCTGGGCAGCTCAATGGTCGGACCACCTGGCCACACGCTTGCCCCTCTACTTTCTAAGTCATGGGACCTCGGATAAGTGGCCTGACCTCCCAAAACCCCCATTGCCTCCTCTGTAGAATAGAAATGATAATAGCACCACTTCAAAAATGTGTGAACATCCATCAACGGATGAATGGATACACACATGTTGTATAGCCAGACAATGGGATATTACACAGCCACAAAAATAATGAGGGATCAACACACACTACAGTGTGGGTGAACCTCAAAAACAGTACGCTGAGTGAAAGAAGCCAGACGGAAAGGCCACACATTGTATGATTCCATTGATCCGAAATTTCTAGAATAGGTAAACCCATGGAGACTGAAAGTAGATCGATGTTTGCCTAGGGCTGGGGGATGGGAGACGGGGAGTAAGTGCTTAGGGGTACAGACTTCCTTTGGGGTGGTGAAAAGGTTTTGGCACCAGCAGAGGTAGTCGTACAACATTGTGAATGCACTAAATGCCACTGAGCTTTACTCTTGAAAATGGCCAATTTTATGTAATTTTCACCTCACTGAAAAAGTTAATTTTAAAAAAGCATGAGGATTCACAGACAAAGTTCTCTTCCCAGGGCCTGGCATGCGGTAAAGTGCTGGATGAAGGCTGGGTCCTTAAAACAGTAGCAGTGATAACCCAACACACATCCTCTGGTCTCCACAGAAATCTTCACTTCCGGACGTAGGAATCTCTCGGATACACAGGCCACACCCACTTATAAAGTAACTGTATGCAAGGTGGGGATGCTTACAGATAGCACACGTGAGTGGGAACTTGAGCAAAGGGCCAGCTGTTACACAAAAGCCACACATTGGATGAGATGTGTGGCCGAGGCTGTGCCTGGGTTCCAGGGAGCACTTTTGCCTGTCTCTCTCCCTAAGGGCAGGATGAGGTAGACCATCCATCCCAGTGGTACCTGCTGTCATTTGGCTAACATGTTAATTGCATTTGCTTTAGCATCCTTCCCCCTGGCTTGGGGACAGCTCTCATTTCCCTGCCCCCTTGTCCCCAGCAGCCACAGGGGGCAGGCTCTAGCAGAGGCAGTGGCTTGATTTCTCCAGCCCGAAGAAGCTATAAATCTAGAGCTTTAATCATGTCTCCATGATCATTCAGCAAAGAGCAACAGAGGATTTATTCTGCCGGGACCGCACAGGGAAGACCGCATGGAGTTGTCGTGGGGGATATTGGTTTAGCAAAGGTAGAACTGCTCCCCTGGGCTCTTCCTGGGACCGGCCGATGAACGATGACACCAAGGCCCATAAGAAGGCGATTACTGGTGTGCAGGCAATGCTTTGTTAAAGAGGCAGGCTTCCTGCGTGGGGCCCAGGCGGGCCTTTGTGGAGCAGCCTCGCCCGCCGCACAGGCCTGCGATGTCCCCCCTTCCTGCTCTAGAGCCTGCGTCCTTGAGAAAGCAGTAAGCATTTTATAAAAGCCCCAAGGGTCCTTTCCAGTTTTCTCTGCAAATATTAAGGAGGCAAAATCAGGGAAACCCAGACTCTTTGGCCCCTTGCACACGGTCGGCACCTAATAGCCGTTCTCCAAACATCTCCGCTCCTTCATTTTGTGCGACAGAAGAAAGAGGCCCAGAGAGGTAGCCATTAGTCACTGTCACACCGCTGGTCTCTCAAGTCCCAGTGTGAACAGCCTGCTCCTGTGCGTGGCCTTGTTTACAAACCTGCGCGCTGGAGCAGCCGAAAGGGAGGGGGATGCCCGGGATGTACAGAAGGGACCCAGCCCCGTTCCCTGGGGGTGATCTCTGTGGGGCGTTTCTTGTGACTTACTCTGGAAAACATGTTAGGTGCATGCAAGTGTTCCCCTCCCTTCTGTTCGCATTGTTTTTCCACAAGTGATTTTTCCTTCGTTTATTTAACTTGAGCTGTGTCTGGATTGGGACAGCTTTTCGAAGCAGTAGGTGTAACACTTCCTCCTTTTTCAAAGGTGCATCTCATTCCATCACAATGATTGACCATAAAACATGCAGTCCCCCGCCATCCTCTCCAGGTTTTCAGCACTATAAAACCACACTGCAGGACGTGTATGTATCAGCAAGCAAGGATTTCTCAACAGAGAAAACCTTAGTTGGGGCGTTGCTGGGCCAAAGGGTACGCACATTTTTTAATGTCACAGGTGCTGAAAATCGCCCTCTACGGGGGTGGCCCACTTATGCTCCCACATACAGCACCTGAGAATGCCAACTTCCACTCCACCACCACCCACCCCCAAAAGTCAGCTACCTTTTCCATGCGCATGCAGCTTATATGCTTCTTTCGTATTCTACTCCACACCACTCCAACCTACTATCTAGCCTTCTGCGGGACCGCTAGACACAGAATAGGTGCCCAACAATAATAAAGATGTACACGAATTCCTAAGCACCCCTTAGCGTTTAGGGTGCTGGGAGAAGGCCCAGGCCTGTCTTTGTAGAGCTGACTCCCTGGCAGGAAGCTGGACTGGATTACTGGATGAGGCTGGTAGCTCAGTGCTCCCTGCCCCCCTGGGTAACTGACGCAGGCAGGCTTTCCTCCACCACACGACAAAGGCTACTTATACTGCAGGAGTGAGCCTGGTCCAAAGAACACTCCTAGTGACACAGGAGAAAAGGGGGGCACAACCTAATGACGCAAAGGAGGAGGGCAAGGTCACCATACCTGGTGACTAACAGACTGAAGCGATGCCTTCTGTTCAGCAACCCCAGCCTGGGGGCTTCCAGAAGCAATAGACTCCCACAGGCAGCAGTGGAAGCCATGAAGGCCTGGGCCTGAAACGTGGAATCAGGCCTGAGGACAAGGTGGGGGTGGGGGGTGTTCCCCTGGAGCCCCTGTGTCTATCAATGGAGCTGCCAACAGGGAGGAGGCACAAACTCACCAGGCTGGGCCTAGAAGAGCCTTGAGCTCAGCCTTAGCTACACAGACATGAGTAAATTCCAGTCCAACAGTGAGAGCTGCTAATCCTGGCTGCGGGCAGCAGGCAAAGAAGTTGGACGGGGGGCATGGAAAAAGGTGGGGTTACCTAACTCCATGTAACAGCCTGCGTCACTGACAGTGAGCGTCTCCATGTGGAAGGCTCAAGAGAAAGAATGGTGACTGTAACTGTTTTGAAAATGTTGCCGGACAATTCCCTTGACTTAGGGTGGGAGCTGAGATTTTGTGGAAAGTTGTTGGAAAGTTGTCTCCATGAGCGCACACACACACACATCAAATTCACATCCTCTATTGTCTAATTCTCAAACTTTTGGGAAACTCTTCTACAGAAATCTATCAGGCATGGATATATGTACAAGGATGTTTGCTGCAGTCTTATTTGCAATAAAAAAAAAACCCTAAAACTAAAAAACAGAAACATCCTGACTCGTCACGGGGCAGAGAACAGCATATCCACACAGTGGAATATTATACAGCCATGAAAAAGCCTGAGTTAGACCTAAACATAGGCCTTTGCTCTATGAGTGAAGGAGAGGGTCAAGTTGCAGATCCTAGTTGTGTAGGAAAAGCCCCATATTTGTATAATTCTTGATCTGTGTGCGTATGTTTTAGGGAGAAAGACATAGAAGGACACCTCAGATGTTAACACCACAGACCTCGGTGGGTGGGGTGGGGCAAAGGGGATTGTCTACTTCGTCTTCATACATATCTGGTTGTTTGACTTGTGCAACAAGCGAGAATCACTTAAAGGGACTACCCATAGCATGTTCTAACTGGGTCCTAGAACAGAACAGGCAACTTCAATTCTTTTGGAGCACAAACCCAGATATAGATTGTTGGATCAGATGGTAATCCTACGTTTAATTTTTTGAGGACCTGCCATATTGTTTTCCACAGTGGCTGCACCACTTTGCATTCCCACCACCAGTGCACAAGGGTTTTGATTTCTCCACATCCTTACCAACACTTGTTCTTTTCTTTTCTTTTTTGCATAGTAGCCATCCTAGTGGGTGTAAGTAGGGGGAACACGCTTTCAAAAGCTCTGTGAGTGAAGTGTTCTGGGATAAGGGTGAGGTCACTCTTATCCTCCTGCTTAAAAGTCTCCAAAGCTCCTTATTGACTCAGAACCACAGATTAGAGCCCATAAAATGGGCCACAGCCCTACATGTTCCCCACACGAGGCCACGCCTCTCACTCCAGCCTCATCCTAGGGCGTCTCCCTGAGACGTGGCATGCTGGGGCCCGTGCCCCTCCCCGCCAGCCCCTGCCCCTTGCCCAGATCATTCTCATTCAGCTATTCCTTACCCTTCAGCTCTCAACTCAATGTGTCTCCCTTGGCGAAGACCCTGACCACTGCAGACCAGGCCGCAGGCCCCCGCTCCACACCCTGAGAGCAGTGTGCACTTTTCTGACACTTACCATGGGAATAATTAAATGCTTCATCCTATATCTGCCTTTCTGGATAGGACATAAGTGTCATGTGACCAGGCACGATGGCGTCTCTTTTGCTCACTGCTCCATCCCCAGGCCCTTTCACATAGTAGATACTCACTCAAGTCTTTTGAAAGAAGAAGTGAATGAACACACGTGCATGCTTGTCCACAGGTATATGTGTGTGTGCGTGCACATACACACACTCACACACACGCTCACACACACAGAGCACCCACGTGTCCAAGTCTAACTCTCAGGCTATGTACATAAACCCAGGCAGCCTTTTCGAAAGGGAAGATCCAAAGTAGCTATTAAATGCAACAGCTGTTACTTTATTTCCCCTGCCCCAAATTCCCTCTCTTTCTCCAGCAAGGCATAAACACCTAAACAGTACCAGCCTTTGCCACTTGCATTTTGTAATGGAGCTGAGAGTCTTTCTAATGACAAAGAAGATGCTCCCTTATTAGAGAAGGGGGTCGTGGAGAAAATCCACCGCTTGCCTCGATAGAGGGAGACGTCTGTAAGCCGGGCACAGACACCAGCCATGAGAGGGGACTCCATGTGCAATCAGAGATGTTTCCCCCCCAGGTGCTTTCCAAAAGAATGTAAAAGCAAGATGAAAATATCTTCCATTTCCTCCCTAATTTGTAGTTTTCTGGTGTTAGCAAGGCTTATAGGACACATGCTCCCAATTAGCTGCTCCTCTTAATTTAAATGCTTCATAAATTATCTCCTGCGCGTGTGGATTATCTCTTCATAACGCGAGTTAGCATTTAAATAAATAGATGTGGTGTAGAAAATGACAGAGGTTTACTTCTGAGGCGCTGGCATAATGAAGGGAGGCATCGCGGCGGGGCGGGCGCGAGGCCGTGTGGGCTCCTCCGTGTCTCCCAGAAAATGAGAGCGATTCGCAAAGTCCAGCCGCCCTTTACTGACTCTGCGTTCTCTTTCATGAAGTGTGTTTCATCGGTTCCATCGGTTCTTAACTTTTAACTTTGAAATAATTATAGACTCAAAATTATGTACTGCAAAAATAGCACAGAGAAGTCCCTAATACCCGTCACCCTGTTTCCCCCAGTGGTGACCCCTTAAATAACTAATGAAATATCATCACCAGGAAATTGACATTCTTGCCTTATGCATAGTCCTTTTTATGTTAAGTGGGCGTTTCAAAAACATCTCAGCGTGCAGTAATTACAGTCATAACGGCTACCCTGTGGTGAGCTCTTTCTCACCACAGTTGGTGTCTTCCCTGTCATTACAACAGCCTCGGGTCCTACGTTCTCTTGTTATCCCCATTTTTACCTGAAACAAATGAAATCCTATCCCCCAAGGGGATGGCATTAGGAGGTAAGGCCTTTGGGAGCTGATCAGGTCATGAGGTGGGGCCCTCATGAATGGCGTTAGTGCCCTTATAAAAGAGACCTAGTGACCTCTTGTGCCCTCTTGCCACCATGTGAGGACACAATGAGAAGTTGGCAGTCCACGACCAGAGGTGGACTCTTACCAGACACCAAACCCACTGGCGCCTTGATCTTGGACTTCCCAGCCTGCAGTGCTGTGAGAAATAAATGTGTCATAAACCACCCAGACTGTGTTGTTCCATCACAGCAGCCCAAATGGACTAAGACATATGTGGACCCCAGTCACTTGACAATCTGCCAGGGGTCACTGCTCGATGCTAAGTGACTTCTGACGAAGATGACAACAGCCCTGGGCCCTTGGACTTCTTCTGAGGATGGGCTGGGATTTCCTGTGCGTCATTCCTACCCAGCTAGGGCTGCCAGATAACATACAGGGTGTCCAGTTAAATTTGAATTTCAGATAGACAATGAATACTAAGTATGTCCCGTGCAATAATGAGTATGCCCCATGCAATATTTGGGACACATTTATACCGAAAAATTACTCGCTGTGTATGTGAAATTTGAATTTAACTGGATGTTCTGCATTTTTTATTTGCTAAATCTGGCAATGGAGCAGACCTCTGTCATAGCCCCCACGACCTCACCATGACCACCTGTTTCCTTCTTGTTAAACCTCAGGAAATTACAAGTTTGGGGGCAGCAAGAATTATGTCGCTCATTTCAATATCTTCAGGGCTGAGCCCAGTGTCTGGCACACACCTGATATTGTTTCTCAAATACTGTATGTCAAGTGATGGCACTTGGGCAGTTCTCTGTGAAGAGACGGGCTGACTATTTAGGAAGTCATTTGCAAGTGTCCTTATGTGGATACTTAGATGTGGCACAGTGGGAAGTGTGCTCGTGGCGCGGGCAGATGTGAACGTGGCCATGATAAAACGGCTCCCTTTTACTGTGTGTTTGGCGCATGCAGGCACTGGGAGATGGATTGAGCTGAACCACGTGAAAGTGCCGGTATTTTCCCAGTTTGAACCCACAAAACCACCGTTTCAGATGGTTCATTCTAACGCTCGATGGGCATTCTCTTCTCTGATTCTCATAACAGACCTCAGAGGCAGTTAAATTTGACATCCCATTTTACAGCTGGGGAGACTGAGGCAAAGAGGGCGTGAAATCACTTGCGCAAGGTTGTTCAGCTGGTGAGTAACAGCTTGGATTTCAGTCAGGCAGGCAGTCATGGCTCCCAAACCTGCCCAGTGCACCACCGACCTGTATGCCCATGAGGATGACTTCCCGTGTCCGGAGAGAGCCATTCCAGGCCACCAGATGTGTGGAAACTGGACGACCTGTGAATGTGATCTTTGAGCCTTCCCGGTACTGGTGCATGGCTCCAAGTGGCAATGGGAGCTGGCGCTGACCCTCTCGGGACTCTGAGCCCGGCTTCCCATTGATCACGTTGCCTCGTCTTCTGAGAAACCCAAAAGCCTATCATCTGCTCTGGAGACATAGTCGGGGTGCCCTGTGCATATCAAAACTCTTTTATAGAATTGGAATTTGTCTCTTGTAAGGATTGGCATCTATGAAAATCTTGCTTGGTTAAAAAAAAGTTCAATGTGCATTTTAGGATCAATACCCTATTTAAAGAGGGAATACATGTGGTCCAGCGCATGCTTCCCCTGGAAGAGCTTGGTTTTCCTAGTCCCTGTTCTGTGTGTCTTTCTGTTGGACAGTCATGCACTTAGGAAGGCCTTAGACATTCATTCATTCACTCACTCACTCATTCATTCATTCACTCATTCACTCAAACATGAAAATTGTTGAACTGTGACTCTGGTCCATTCATCGCAGGAAGGAGTGTGACTCCAGTGACATGGGATAAATGTGTGGCTCATGGTGCATGAGGACACTGCTGGTTCAGATGCTCAAGGATGCCGGGGATCAAGGGCCACCCTCGGAGTGACCTAAGCCCTTTGAAGCTCTTAACAAAGGGGTTTCTAAGAAAGTTCAGTCGTTAAGACCAGAGGGAAGCTTACAGATGGAGCTGCTGGGGTGGGTCGCAGAGGAAATGTGAGTGGAGTTGTGGCAGCCGATTTTTCTGCACAGAGAACCAGTAGGGATCACAAGTTAGTGATGAGTGGACGTGCACGGAGGCAGGATGAAGGCGGGAAACACGGCACCCCCGACACAGGGCAGGTTGGAAAGGGGTATCAGAAGCGTTACGGGAAGTTTTCTTTGAAATGGTCAAAATGGGATCTGACTACTTATGTGTTTCCAATGGATCTACTAATCATATTTCCTCAAATTTTATATCCCGACCCTTGTAAAAGGATTGCATTGAAGGCGTGCTTTAAGCTGCATTTTAATAAGTCAATAAGAAAGCTCAAAATTATTTAAAGCTTCTTAAAGAGGATTATATTTTATTTCTTAGGGGAATCTGGAGTGTAGAATAGTCACGATGCGTCATTCTTCTGAGATGGTTTTACATTAAGGAAGCACATCATTTTAGACAAGCACTTTTAAACATTTTATTGTTGGGATGGGGAAGATTCAGGACAAGAAGACTTTTGCTACCTGCTGGCCGCATCAACAGAGCCTGAGGTCCTTGAGGGGCAAGGAGTTGCATTTTAAGCTTTCAAGCAAATGTTGGGACTCTCCTTTGCAGTCTGTCCCCTACCCTTTAAAATGAGACTTTTCTGATCTTCTGAAAAGGATGGTCAGATTCCCCAGGTATCTAGGAAAGGCCATCTAGACACCATGCACCGTGGGGAGTAGACAGATCTGAGCCAGAGCATATATTTGATTTTTGTGTTTATAGCCCCGTTTCCCGCTGCACCCCAATGCTAAGGTGGTCTGCAGGCGGGGACATCACAGGACCCCAGGCTGGTTCCAGTCTCCCTACCCAGGGGACGCTGCCCAGGGGAGGAGGTCCACTCTGGGGCTAAGCAGATAATGTGCTCTGAACTTCCTTAGTCCTTGCCCATCCTGAGTGCCCCAGTCAAGGGACAAATCCAGGGGAGCTGGCAGAGAGAGGGGCAGCTTTAGGGGCAGGAAGAAGAAAGAAGCCACGTGAAACTGGGCCTGCACCTTTCTCTACATTGAATCACCTTTGGAGACACTGGAGACTGAAGAGCTCAAATGTCGTGTGTTGACACTGAGTCGGGGGTGTCCTGGTCCTGGTGGATGCCCTCTTCCTGGCGCACATGGTGGGAAAGGAAGGAGCTGCCTCTCAGCCTCTTCTCATAAGGGCCCATTCATGAGGGCTCTACTCTCATCACCTAATCACCTCTCAAAGGTCTCACCTCCTAACACCATCACACTGAAGATTCAGTTTCTACATACGACTTTTCAAGGGACGCGAACATCCAGCCCATCAGTACTTGGGACCAGAGGCGTTTCTGCTCCTCCTCCTCTGTTTCTCTTGGCAGGACGCTCCGTGCCTCCTTGGCCCCACCTTCCATCTAGGTCCCGCCTCCTGACTCTGCCTCTGCCTCTGTCTCTCTGTCTCTGGCATTCTGAATGCCAAGGCAGGGTGAGGAGAAAATGACTAAACTCAGCAGGAAAAGTGAGGAGGCTTCGGGCTCCGTCGGGCAGCCTGGGAGCAAGCCCTGTCCGTCTGAACCAGTGGGCATAGAGGGGCCTGTAAGATGGCGGAGCTGGGTGGGGGGGTCTGCCACAGCCACCTGTTCCCTCACCCATTCCACTTGCTCCTTTTGGAAGATGAAAAAGCCCAAACGTTTGCAATTTCTTTGAAAACAAAGTAGAGAGCTAAGATGGGAGATAGTGGAGTCAGTGTGAAGAAGTAAAGTATGTTTTTTCCTTTCTCATCCATCCAACCTACCAGGTCTCACAGTTCTTGCACTTCCAACAGCAGGGGTAGTTGGGAAGACCAGGTGTTGTCAAGGGCTGGCTCTGCAAGTCTGGGGTGTCCACCCTGCACACCCCAGAGAAAGGACTGGCCCTTACTCTGCTCCAGGAGGTCACCCTCTAACCTTGAGGCCCTTGGAAGGCCCTGACTGATCTGACTGTCTCATTTAGGGGCGGCCTTGGGCCACGCCCACTGCTTTAGGATCACAATGTCATTTATGGGGGGGGGGGGTGTTCCACGCGGTATCAGCTCAACCTCTGGAGGTGACTGAGACTAAGGCCAACTGCATGAGTGACCAACCATGTCTGTGTGACCAACTCCCAAGACAACCCGGATACCAAGGCCCGAGTGAGCTTCCCTGGTTGGCAATATTGTGTGCGTATTGTCACACGTTGGTGACATTGGGAGAAATAAACGTTCTCCACTGGGAGAGGACAAGTGGAGGTTCTGCTCTTGCTCTCCTCTCCCAGACCCTGTCCCATGCGCCTCTTCCCTTCGCTGATTTCACTCCATCTCCTTTCGCTGTAATAAACCACAACCATGAGTATCGTGGCTTATCTGAGCTCAGTGGTCCTTCTAGAGAACTATTGAAGCTGAAGACGATCTTGGGAACTCCCGAATGGCAGATGGTCTCTGCTTATCCCTGAAGCAGCCGTATGCAGCTGAGGGGCTCGTGCCGGCGTTTTGGTAATGGGGCGAGATGTGCGTTGTCATGCTCCGCGGGCCAAAGTGAATCCACCTGGTCCAAGGATCAATCCAGCTGAAGAGGTGGCCCCTCCAGCCTCAGGTCTTCAGATGGATAGCACCCAGGGGAACTCAGGCGGTATCTGGTCTACCTCACAAGTCGAGATGCAGGGTTGCTTTGCCCGCAAGTACCCTGTTAGTGCCAATGGCACTGGGCATGTGTTCAATCCTCCAGACTTCAGAAGACGTGCCCTCAGAGAACAGGAGATTCCTTTCAGAAGCAAAACCCCATTGGCTTTTATTACTTTGGGCAAAATAAAATTTGCCCCTGAATAAGCAAAAGCTCCCTGACAGCTCTGTCGACGTGAGGAGTCCTATTTGAAAAGATATGAAAGGCAAGGGACAAAAAAAAAACGTGAGGCTCCTCCAAGGCAGGTGGGGCCCAGCACGGGTCTGAGGTGACAACGAGAGGACTAATCATGTAACGAAGAAGACAGCGCTGGGCGTGAAGACACTCATCTCAGCCGAGCCCTTTAAAACCAAAATGATGGAGTTCATTTGCATTTAGATCTCCTTGGCTCCCTCTTTTCATCTAAGGACAAATCCTCACAAAAGGCTGCTTAATTAGACCAAATTAGATTTCCGCTCAGCAGCTTGTCACTCATTACAAAATGCTGCTGTTCTTCTATTTTGGTAATTACAGGCTGGTCTATACCAGTTTGTAAGCATTCGCTCCAGCCACTGAGTATGACTAGCATTCCTGATTTTGTGCAGAGAAGAGAAACATTAGTCAGTTGCACCAAATCTGTCTATTTTATAAGTTGGATCAAGACCACCACTGGAGTCTTTCACAATAACGGGTATGCTCACTCTTAATTCTTTAATGATTAATTGTAGGACCAGCACACAGCTCGGTAATTTCCAAGACTAAAAGCGGAGTACAAACAGATTTCATATGTAGCAATTATGCCATATGTTTGAAATCTTTACCTGAGTTTCGCAGCCCTATTCCACCTAAAAAGCCACCCATTAAGTCATTTATAGTACAGCCCTCATCCTCCACCGAGATCGCTCAGTTGTCTTTGGCACGGAATGTCTTCAGGGAAGCTCAGACCTTCTCTTTCATGGTTCATTCCCTTCTCCCACGCATGGAGCCACGGCCTTTCCAGTGTTCCGCTGTAGATGCAGCCACGTGGGTGGGTGGGTGCGTGGGTGCGTGGGGAGGGCCATGGAGGACTGGCCTTGGTTTGTCTGCTCTGCTCCAAGGTCTTCATTATCACAGTCTTCAAATACTTTCCACTTGTATTTGGCGCAGCTCACCATCTATACGACTTTTCCCAAACCCGGGATGGTCCTCACAGTGGCTGGCGAGTTGTGCCAGAGAGGCCAGGGGTGGAGTCCCATCGGGCATACCCTGGTCATTTTGCTTGAGTGAGTGTGGGCAGGCAGGCAGGAGCTGGTCAGCAGGCACAGGGGCTGCCTGTGCAGGTGTAACAGGTAGTGTCAAGTCTAATAGTAACTGCCACCCATCCTGCTGCAGATACTTAGTGAGACCCACCATGTGAAGGGCATTGACTATTCTCTCTTCACACCAGGCCTATGAATCTGTGGCATTAAGAGATGAGCTAACAAGTGGCAGAGTTGACCTTGGAGCCCAGATCAGGCCGGCCCTAAAGCTTTCCCACTGTGCTGCTCTGCCTTCCTGAACAAAAGAATCAGATGACGTGGATCTAGGTGGTGTGGATCTAGGCATGCTCCAGAAAGAGAATAGTAGAGTCAGGGGGGCTTTCAAGGTCCACTAGCTCTGCTTCCTCATTTTACAGATGGCAACACTGAGGCCAGAGAAGGGGAGAGGGAGCCGCCTCTAGGCTGCCCTCCTAGATTGGCCCTCCCCTTTATCCTCCAGTGTCCTGCCCCTCCTGGTTCCCGCTCACCTGTCATAATCACAGCCAATCTCCACTGCTCATACAGTCCAGGCGGTGCTACCTTCCTTGTGGGGCCCACAGTGGGGCAGGGCAGGGCTGTTCTACTTTGGACCTTCATAGCTCACCTCCCTGGAGAATCTTGGAATAGATTCCACAGGCTGTTCTACAAGACCTGCCCCAGGCGGCCCAGGCCTGGGAGAAGCCCTGCTTCCATGAGCTCCAGAGCATCAGCCACCTGCAGCACTCCCTGGCACTCAACACGTGAGCATTCCAGAAACGTGTGTTGGAGACCTACTGTGTGCCAGGCACCGGCATAACATGGTGAATGGGACAGACCTGCCCTTGTGCTCATGCAACTGTCAAGCAGCGGAGTTAGACGTGGCAGAAACCACCACCCAAACAATCAGTCATCATGAGATGGGCCCAGGAAGGGAAATAAACAAGGTCATGTTGCTGGGGTTTCTAACCGGAGCTATAGAGTCAGAGGCCTTTCCAAAGGAGGCGACATTTAAGCTAGGAGTTAAGGAGTGCAGGAATCGATGAGGTGGGGGAGGTGACTGAACACAGATTTCACGTGAGAAGGGCCCACAAGTTCAAGGAGCTGAACTAAAACAGTAGAAGTGGAAAGTGAAAGAGTGGGTATATGACGAGGCTGGATCTGGGAGCAGAGGTGCCCCTCGTGTATCGGCGGGGCTCTTACTACATAAATGAGCTGAAGACGGCTCCTGTGTGTGGGCTCCGTGGTTGTTTATTTCTTCATAGCCGGCAGAGACCTGCTAGTTCAAAAGCCCACTAGCACCAAACTCAAATTTTTACACATCCAATTGTTTTAAAGATAGCTCAAAGAAGCAGATTTTTAGCCATGTAGGGCCTGTCTGCTTTGCATACCCCTCAAAATGACACAGCATTTGCTGGCCATTGGTAAGATAGAACCTCATTGTCATAAGACCCCAGGCCACTGCTGCCCTTCAGAGCTCTCGGACCTAGACACTCCCTGCCCTGCTCTGAGGGACATAACCAGGACACCTGACCCCTCCCTGGTCCTCCTTTCCCTGTCTGGATGGCGGCCCCTCACCCGTAAGCCCCTGGACATGTCATACTGTGAGGGACTGCCATCTCGTACGCCCCTGTCCAAGTGCCACCAATAACGCCTGTGTGTGCATGCCTCTCACGGTCACGTCTCTCCCTGATCAGCCGAAATCCTTGAACTTACTCCCTACACGCCTCTCTCCACACCCAACTTATTATCCATCTCGTATGCTCCAAGGTACCACTCACAGGCCTACGCCCCGCCGCCTCTACTAAAACAAATAAGCATTGCTTAGGTCCTCACATCACCTCCTCTATAAAATGGCAGCCAAGACCAATCAGGAAACAAGCCCATAGGCGGCAAAGATGGGGGTGGGGGGGGGGCAGCAGCAGGACTCTGTCCGCCAGCCACCCCGCTTCCTGCTGAAATCAATAGCCTTCCTTATTAACAGGCTTCATTGCACACTCACTTCCTCCGCTTCCGTTACCTGCTATGCTAACAGGTCAGCTGCCATTTTGTGTTAAACTCCTGCTCATTTATTACAATACCAGTTTTTTTTATTGACATGGAAATAAAACTTACAATCAATGAGGTATTATGAAATATACATCAAAACGAAAGTCACCGGAGCTGGCGTTTTCATCTGTTCTCAGGAAGGAACAGGGTTTATGGGGGTTGGGGGGGGACACTGAACATTTTTCTTCCCTATTACATGATCTGATTTTCAATGAATTTATAAAGAAAATGAAAACATAAATAGAGTAACCAAACAGAATGATCCCTGCAGCTGTCAAAACTTAAAACAGTTCAGTTTCCCTTTGATTTCTGCTTTAAGTTTTGAAAAGTACATAGATCATTCTGTGCTTTTTCTTTTTCTTTCTCCCCATCCCTTTTGCTTGGTAGGGAGCCCCTTTCTCAAATCTGCTCCCTCTGTGGTTCACTGGCTTTGCCCTTTGACAGCTGAACTGACCAAATGACCAAATGAATATGCCACCTATTCCTTATGCTGTCGGCCTCACCTTGACAGAGGGGACCTCTTATGCTGTTTGTTACTTCTCAGCAGTCTGGAAACTTACTGCTTTCCGTGTCAGACGCCACATCACAGTAGGCTCACAGGTGTCCTTCTTTTCCCAAACTGGTGGCCCCTTGGAGAGGAAAGAGAAAGGAACAGCTCTTCCCAGCTGGTGCACACCTACTGCGTGCCAGGCACCCCTGCCTCACCTCATTGTCTCATCTAAATCTTGTCATTACAGCCTGAGGTGGTGACGGTTATCTCTGTTTCACAAATGGTGAGAAACGGAGACTCAAAGAGTTCACGCAGTAAAGGAGCATCAGAATCTGGATCCAAACCCCATCTGTCTACACTGGGTGGAAGCTAGAGAAGGCCTCGGACTTGGCCTTCTCATTTTTTTCTTAAAGCCGTTGAACCCGCTCTCCAAAAGATGTCTGACACATGTATTATCGTGCCACCTGGCCGGGTCAGGATGAGGGCTTCTGCTCCTGGGACCCTTTCCTCGTCATCCCCTGAGGTTCTCTGTGCTCTGCTTTGAGCCTCGAGATACTGTGGGAAAGTCACTGATCTCCAGTGTTCCTGGTACACGTGAGTCTGACAAGCACCAGCACCCAGGTCTCTGGACTCTCCCAGTCCACAGCCCCCCCACCCCCCAAGCACAGCAGCCTTCCAAAAGTGAGGCCACACGAAGCCGAGGACGGACATAACGTGGGGTGGAATCCATCACGTTTCACTGGGCCTTGGGCGTCCCTTAAAACAAGTATTTCATGAAAACCTAGAAAGCCTCTAACAGACATGCCTGCACCAGCTTCCGCCATCTGGACCATGAGAGCAACGAGACCCATGGGACGTGGCCTCAAATGCCCCTGTCCCAGCCTCGTGCCCCACCCCCAACTCCACACAGTCTCAGTTCCTTCAAGTTGAACTATGTTTTCCCACCACATTGTCCTGCAGTGAGACAGCAGTCACTTTATTTGCATTTCTTTCCTTTCCCATCCCTAAGACAGAGGAGTTTCCTAAATTTCTTGGATGGGAGGCATGGTATATCCCTCCTTTGGACGTATTAGTTTTTCTTTTTACTGAGGCAAAGTTCACATGACATCAACCATGAGCCAGTTTTAAGAGTACGATTTGGTGGCACTTACCATCTTCCCAGTGTTGTGCAATCACCACCTCTATCTACTTCTAAGGCATGTTCATCAGCCCAGAAGGAGACCCCGTTAAGCAATCACTCCTAATCTCCCCTCACTCCATTCCCTGGCAATCACTAGTCTGCTTCCTGTTCTGGACCTTTCATAGAAATGGAATCCTACAACGTGTGGCCTTTGCGTCTGGCTTCTTTCCCTCAGCATGTGTTTTCAAGGTTCGCACATGTGGCAGCATGTACCAGTGCTTCATTCCTTTTTACAGCTGAGTAATATACAACT
Organism: Rhinolophus sinicus; assembly: GCF_057876585.1. Taxonomy (NCBI): domain Eukaryota; kingdom Metazoa; phylum Chordata; class Mammalia; order Chiroptera; family Rhinolophidae; genus Rhinolophus; species Rhinolophus sinicus. The sequence continues at coordinate 3,738,635 of NC_142516.1, read as the reverse complement.
GTCCATGGACAGTGCGTTTCGTTTATTCACTCCTCAGCAGATGGGCATCTGAGTGGTTTCCATCTTTTGGCTCTTGTGAGTAAATAATGCGCCCGCAAACTTGCATGTATGTATATTAGCTTGAACACCTGTTTTCAGTCCCTTTGGCTCTATACCTAGAAATGGAATTGCTGGGTCATCTGGTAATTAATTCTATGTTTAACTTTCGAAGAACCATCAAATCGACATATTAATTTTATAGCTAGTTCTCCATTCACACAAATGGAGACAAAGTCGCTGATGATTCAAAATGGTGGCAAGGCTCATGAGAACCACTGGCTAGCAGCACTGCCTTTTGTTAGGAACCTTCCAGGCTCTCTGCCTAGAACTTGCCCTGCATTGTGACATGCTCCAACAACCCTATGAGCTGTGCCCTCTCATTATGCCTGTGCTATAGGTAAGGAAACTGAGGCTCAGAGGTTAAGCAACTTGCTCAAGGTCACACAGAGCTGAGAAGCCAGAATTCCAACCCTGGCGGTGTGGCCCCAAACTCGTGTTCTTAAACACTAAACTGTCAAGTCCCAGTAAGGTGCCCAATGACTTCTGTTTGCATTGGGAACGTGACGGGCGTGGGAAGACGGAACCAGCTCTCCGCACCTAACTATGCCCAGCTCAGACTGTCTGAAAAACGTGTGTGCCTTCCTTGAGCACGCCCCAGCTGTGAGCTGGCCTCCCAGGGGCTGGGATGGAACCCCACACAGTGGATAACGCCCAAAGCACAGAAGTGACACTGGACTGCAAAGCACTACACCGAGTGATCTCTGTCTGTTGGGCATTTATCTTTATCCTTCGTATCTTCAGAAACTGGTCATTTGTCCACATCACAGCTCCCTTTACTGGGCAACCGCTCTGGGTCCACAGCGGAGCTCAGGCCATCTTATTGACTCATCTCAGCCACGGACCTAAAAAGGGATGTTGTTTTCCCCATTTTATCCATCTGAACTTGGGGTGCAGATAGGCTGAGCAATTAGCTCAAAGCCACACAGGTGTAACTGGCAGAGCTGGTATTGAACCAGACGTTCAGATTCAAGAGCCGTACCTGTAAGCGGGAGTCGATCCTCCCCGCCCACCTGTGCTGGAGGCACCGCCTCCTTTAGGAGCTTCTGATTCTGCCCAGGAGGAAAAGTTTCTCGGTTTCGTTCCCTAGGACAATGAGCTTCCTCCTAAGAGTGATTTGGGTCAGTTCATAATCACAGATGATGCCTAGCCAGTTTCTATTACTTTTGTTCTTTTAAATTTTTTAAGATCCAAATCATGGTGTTTGTTCCTTCCAACCTCTCACGTTTGCCTTTTTCAGAACGCTGCACGTTTCCCCCTCATCCACCTAAACCTGCTGTTGAGTTACCGACCCCCAGAGGCTGCGGGCCCAGAGCCATGCATCCATGCACTTTGCTGCTTGCAGCCTTCTCTGAGTGTAATCAAACATCAAGCTAAGTAGCAAATAAATCTCTCGATCTCATAAGCTGCACAGCGAGATCATGTAAATGCAAATGAAGGACCTGGTTTCAAGCTGTCGAGGGGGAGGGGAGGGAACGCCAGGCCCTGTCACCGTGACCGCCTCATGGCGGCAAGGGCCATACATCAGCTACAACAACGGGACTGGCAGCACGAAGGGAGCTGGGGCTGCCCCAGAGGATGGGGGGATGGGGCGGGTGGGAAAACACAGGTAGAGCTAAGGGAGGGCCCAGTGGGGTGTCTGGGCCGACGCCTAGAGAGGTGCCCTCACTGCCCTGCCCGGGGCTCCCCTTGGCCTGAGCTGGAGAGCTGCTCTAAAAATACCACCACCAACAACAGTGGGAACAGAAACCACTGTGTATTGAGCACGCATCCTGTGCCAGATGCCCTAAATGCTCTATGTGGCCTGCGGAGGTTTTACAGGTCAAGAAACGGGGGACGAGACAAATATAGTGACTTGCCCATGGTCACACAGAAAGTGGCAGAGCCAGGACTCAGTTCTGCCTGACATTAGCACGCTGGGTTCCCCACCCTCCAGCCAGGCCTAAGGGCACCCCTCCCCTTGCCCCTCCCCCGCCCAGTGGCAGCAACCTTCGCCCCCATTATAAACTCACAGCAGAGTTGTGATGTCTACAAGAACCTGCACCTTGGCAGGTCATAACATAGATACTTATGCTGTCACTCAGCCTTTTGATGTTTTAAATTATAAAAGTGAAATCTCAACCCTCCCCCTTTCCCCCCCCGAAGGCCCCTATCTCTTAACTGTTAACACACACACTCATAATCGGTTAGGTTGCGTGTTTCCTTCCGGTGCTTTTTCAATGAATTCTTTTTTTTACACGGTTGTAAGGATAGTATATGTAAAATTTTGAATTCTGCCGTGCTTCTGCTTTCACTTGACATTATTTTCTATGCCTTTGATCCTACGTGGACGTGGTCTTCTCGGTGTGGCTTCAGTATCATTACGTGGTGCTCAACTGCCACTCACACAGGCACACGGCTCAGAGATCCTGGCTTGTAAGACGACGCCCGAGCCCTTTGATGCATAATGCACCTTATTTCACACGGTTGTTTATCTGAGGTCCTCATTATGGAAATAAATAAATATTCTCTATGCTAATCATGACCACAATTTGCATTTATATTGTGCTTTTCATTCGAGGATCTTAAGTTGTTTTACAATAATGAACTACCCCTCCGTGAGCAAAACGGTGTGTGTGCATATGCATGGAGTCACCATATACAGATATTTATTTAATAACTACCAGGCCATAACTGGGATTTCACGGAACTACGCTTTAATAGGATGCAGGAAAGTGAGTGCAGGCTTTTCCACTGTCGAACAAACATTCATTTAGTGGAGACTTGGCTGGGGGCTTGATGAGCTGCATTCTGTGCCACTGCCAGGAAGTGGGAACGAGTCCTTCGCAGAGCTGCCCCTCAGCTCTCAGGCAGGTCTAGAACCTGGACACCAAGCTCCCAGGCAGAACACCCACCATTGTGGAGCTGACCACAGGCCCGTTTGTCCAGAGCAAGACCCAGTTTAGGCCACCCTAAAGAGAGCCCACTGACTTCACCCACTCCTGCCTGTCCAGTGGGGGATGGGGACTGGTTACATTTTTTTTTAAGATATATTGAGTGGAAAATGATTAGACTTGAGATGCAAGGCCAGGTCACTTGTTTTGAAATTGTCCCACGAAAATGGGCTTTGGCGAGGCTCTGATGCCTCAGGCAGAGGCCTGCAGGAAATGTCACCGTGCTAGCCTCTGCAAAGCCCCAGCAGTCCTCATGCTGGCGACCGGCTGCTCCGAGGGGGCTTCCGGGCCAGCAGCCTGGTTCCCAGTGCGGGGTTCCAGGGCCTGGTCCTTCACGTTGGGGAGCAGAGGGAGTTGCCGTGCAGAAGGAGCCCAGAGAATCCCAGGACCCCTGGGACGGGAAGAGAGATGGTTTTAATTAGAGCTGAGAGATGAGAAATAAGGCAGAGAGGGATGACATCTTAATGAGGTTTAATGAAGCTGTCTGCTGATGGGGACAGCTGTCACCCAGAGTTGTATTCCAGCCAAGCCACTTTGTGACAGAGGAAGCTTAGAAAAAGGCACAGTTTGAAAGCGGCTGAGAAGGGTGGGGTGGTCAGACCCAAATCTAGGACTTTTCTCCATGTTCACCTCTTGACCCTCACACCTCGACGACAAGGGACGCAGCCAGTGAACCATATTTGAATAGCTTCGATATCCCACAGTTCTCTGTGTGCAAAGCTGAGGTGCGCCTCTTAAAAGACCTTGAGGACTTTGCATGAGGCGCCTCAGAATTCGGTCATAAGAAATGAGAAATGCAAGGAGGCCTGGCTTTTGCGGAGGAAAGGGGTTCATTGGTCTGTTCCATTTCTGAGCCTTGATTTCCCCTTCTGTGCACTGGCGACACTGTGGCCTCCCTCATAGATAGGGTTGTTGTGAGGGGCTAAGCACAGAGCTACAACTTTCAAGAGAGCTCAGTTTAACCCCAGCTCTCTTATTTGTGACCTAGGTGGCTTGGAGCTAGTGTGAACCTCTGTACGTTTCCGTTTTCCCATCTGTAAAATGGGAAACCTACCTCACAGTGGGCTTGGCGGAGTTCATGGAGAAGCACAGGAGCGATCAGGACATAGTAAGTGCTCAATAAAGAGGTTTGCTAAATGAGGGTAGAGGGCATCGCAGGAGGCTTGCATGTAGGAGGTGCTCAATACGTTGCCTCTCTTCCCCATTGCTTTCTTTACTTCTGCAAGAACGAGACCGTGGTGCTTCCGAGGGATCCTGGTGCAGGCAGGGTGCTCCCAGCCCGCACGGGCCCCGACAGTCCATCTGTGCCATCGGCCCCAGGACCTTTGCACATTCCAGCCTGAGAGCTGACTAGGAGGCCACTTTTGCCTCTGTACAATCTTTCATCCTGTTCTGGGCTGGTGAAGCTGGCTGCTAGGGAACACGGGTGGCTGCTCAAAGCTGAGATCAGTGGCCACATCCAGTCAGTTTCATGGACATCAGAGTGGGGTTGCCATGGAAAAGCAGGTGACCAACACTGTCAGGCCTCCAGTCCCCTTGCGTCTCAGTAGCAGCTGATCTCAGATGTCTGTCACCGCCAGCTTGTGCATCCAAAAGTTCAGGGTCAGGAACTCCTCTGAGCACCTGTTTGTTAGTCCTTAGCTGGCTTTGCACAGCTCCCTGAGGTCCCAAGACCAGCAGACCCGTCTGTCGGCCAGCTCTTCATTGTAGGTAGGAAAGAAAGAAGGAAGGAAGGAAGGAAGGAAGGAAGGAAGGAAGGAAGGAAAAAAGGAAGGAAAAAAGGAAGGAAAAAAGGGAGGAAGGAGGCCCAGGGTCAGTGCCAGGCCCTCCCACCTCTGGCTCAAAGCTCTTTCCTGTTTCCAGGGAGCCCCTCGAAGAACCCTCAGCTCTCCTGCCTGCCCTTCCCGCCCCACTGCAGTCTTCTTCAGGTCAGCTTTCCTCAAAATGCCAATCCAAGATCTGTATCTTTCTTCCCTTTCCTGCCCACCCCTCCTCTGACCCAGTCACGATGTAGCTGTCCTGCATTCAGCTCAGTTCAGGCCTACAGTGTTTTCTGAAGTGACAGTAACTTCCTTAACCCCCAGTATAGACATCAAAGAACAGACTTTCCCTGGGGTCTCCTGGACATAAGGAAGGCTATGGGCTCCGTGTGTTTGGAGGTGGGAGGGGGAGGCGTGCGTACAACCTTCCTGCAGAGCTAAGATCTGTGCACACGAAAGACAGTGAAGACAGTGGCTGGCCAGGGGTAGTTTATGCTAAATGCCAAGCGAGTCGTGAAGGGGCAGCAAAGACTGCTGTCAGATGGGGGTTCAAATCCAGCCTGGCCACTCGTTAGCTGTGCGGCGTTGAGCAAATAAGGCACTAACGCTGTCTGAAAACAGAAGTAGTCATAGCCACTTTGTAGGATTGCTCTAAGCCTTGGCAGTAATGGGGTGAAGCGCCCACATGGACCCAAGCTCTTGGTCTCCATGATTACAGGTGTAGCTGTGGTTGGCGGTGTTGGTACCAGGGTGGGGCCAGGACGTTATGTCCAGTTAGCTCATCTGACTGGGCAGATGAGCTGGCAATGGGCGAATACTGGGGTATTTACATGTGAAGGCAGGTTCTCTGAGACACGCGGCCCCTGAATCTAAAGGACCAAATTGCCAAGGGTGGAATTTCAAGCATGGGAGGTATTTGGGGACGAGTGGAATAGAGGGACCGATCAGGGCAAACTCCCACAGCTCCAGCTTGGGCAGGACCCCTGTGCAAAGCTCTGCAGCTGTTCTCAGGCCCAGGGGCCCTTTGGGTTTCCTGCAAGTGGCCTTCTCAGCCACGAGTAACCTGGCTGAGAGGGAAGGAAGTCCAGTTGCCAGGGTGGGAGGGGCTGAATCTGCTTCTCAGCAAGTTCTTGGGGACTTCTACTCCATTTCAAGGACGACATGCCAGTCTGGAAAGGTCGGAGGACGTGAGAAAACCAGCCTTGCATTCTTAGAGATTTCCTGATGTCACCCTGCCACCACCATCACCACCATATAAGTCTCAGAAACACAGTCCCAGAGAACCCTCTGGGAACCAATAAGTTGCTTTTGTGTGCTGCTGCTGTTTCTCTTTCGTTGTGTTTATGCAGTACTTGTTTCCTGGGGGGATAGGGAAAAGCCATTGCTTTCTCAACGTCTGGCCGGAGTCACAGGCGAATGGGTGCGAAGGTCGCCCACATCAGGTCAGGAAACAATAGGACAGCACCCCTGAAGCCTCCTTGTGCTGCCCTCTCAGCCACTCTCCCCGCCCAAGGGGACCCACGCTTCTGACTCCCCAAACCCGATGAGTCGTGCTTGAGTTTGAACTTCATCTGCGTGGAGCAGTGCCTGCCTTGCGTGTCCGGCTTCTTTCACCCCACACGTGGCGTGAGAACCACCCGTGTGGTTGTGTATAGCTGCTCTCCCATTCTCAATGTTGTACAGCAGGGCTCCTCAGCCTTGCCACTGCTGGCATGTGGGGTCAGATCGCGCTTTGCTGTTGGGGGTGGGGCTGTCCTGTGCACTGTGGGATGTTTAGCAGCATCGCCAGCCTCCGCCCACCAGATGGAGGGTGGTGGTACTCCCTCCCAAGCTGTGACAACCCAAAATGTCTCCAGATATGACCAAATGTCCTTGGGGGGGTGAGGGAAGGGGCAAACATATCCCCCAATTGAGAACCACTGCTATGGAGTATTCTATGGAATGATTATGTCACCACTTTTTTATCCACCGTGATGGCCTTTTGGGTTGTTTCTGGAACTTGGTTCTCACAAATGGAGCCACTATGAGCATTCTCACGCATATCTTTGGGAGAACATGGGCTCTCCCTTCTGCTGGGTGTCCAAGAGGGGGTGATCGGGTAGGCATATGTTTAGCTCTAATAGATACTCTAAACAGTTTTCGATAGTGATTGTACCAGTTCAGACTCCCACCAAGTGCATGAGTGTTCCGGTTACTCTACATTTTCACCAGACATTGAGTTTTTATGTTGCATTTCCCAGAGGTTGAGCACCTTGACGTATGAGTCTTGGCTACTTAGACATCCTCTTAATGAAGCGCCTATTGAAATATTTTACTCATTTTGTTTTATAAGATCTCCTGCCTTTTCCTTATTGATTTGTAGCAGCTCTTTATATATGATGGATAAGAGTTCTTTGTCAGATACATGTATTGCAAATATCTTGTCTCACTCTATGGACTCACAGATTTTTAGAGCTAGAGGCAACCTGGGCTCCTGTCATGAACCTCCCCTGGTTTACTTAACTGTCATTAGTTGTTCAATTGTCCTTTTTGTAAGACGATGAATGTCCTAATGGCAGGGGCTATGCATCTTCTTTGTTCACCTTTGAACTCCAGGCACAGGGCTTGGTGCAGAATAGGTCAAAGATAAATATTTGTGGAGGGAAAGAATGAATGAACCTCCCACTGGGATGATTTTTGCAGTGAAGCCTTCTGTGTGCTTCGGCAGTTGTTGATTCTTAGACAACCCTCGCTAAAAAGCGTGGAGAGCCTGCCTGCTTCCCTGCCCCCTCCACCCGCCCAGAATGGCAGCCAGCTCCTGAGTCTGTCTGTCGGTCCTCTGCCAGCTGGAAGTCTGCCCACCTACACCTGCCCTGAGGGAGGGGGGCCTCTCCCGGAGAAGTCACATTTTAATTAACTTCCCCGGCAGTCACCAGAGAGGCCAGATCATTTTCATAAACAAATGAGAAGCCAGAGCTTTGTCTGCAGCTCAGAGTGAGTCATGTGCAAGGAATTCAAACAAACCACCCAGCAGAGGCCCCACGCACCCACCTGGAACTCAGAACTCCGGAGCTCCCGAGAAAGGTCAGGGCCCAGGGTTTGAGATGGGAAAGAAGAGGGAGCAAACTGATCAGGCTCAGTGTAGAAAAGAGCTGCCAGAGTCTCCAAGTAGGCATTTCATTCATTCATTCATTCACTCATCCATTCAACCCCTATTTACTGGCATCAGTTCTATGCTGGTCCCTTGGAAAAATAGGGGTGAAAATAGAAAGACAGGGGGCCTATGGGGACTCTCTGTACCTTTAGCCTAATTTTGCTATGAACCTAAAACTGCTCTAAAAAAGAAAGTCTGTTTTAAAAAAATTTTTTTTAATTAACCTTTAATAAATAAATAAAGACTGAGCAAACTGTCTATTGGGGAAGACAGACATTAAACTGATTATCAGGCAATTAACAACTTAATCACTTTGTAATTCTTAACGGCTTTACTGAGATATAACCCACACACCCCACAATTCACCCATTTAAAATATACTGTCTAATGGCTTTTAGTATATTCATAGAATTGTGCAACCATTACCACAGTCAATTTTAGGACATTTTCGTTTCCCCCTGAAAGAAGCCCCACACCTCCTTAGCCATCACCCCCCACCCCCATCGTCCCATTCCACTCCCCCTCCCAGCTGTAGGCAATCACTGATATACCTTTGTCTCTGTGGGTCTGCCTATTCAAGACAGGTCATGTAAATGAAATCCTACAATACGTGGTCCTTTGCGACTGGCTTCTTCAATGAGCATCATCATATCGTCAAGGCCCATCCCTGCTGTAGTAGGTATTACTGTGTAATTTTGAAAGTGCCCTGAAGGTGGCGATCAGAGCCCTACGGTGCCACACACAAGGAAGCTTGTCTGGACTGAGGGCAACCTGAGGGGACTTCCCAGAGGAAGAGGTTTTCATCGCAGATATTAACTGAGCACCTACTATGTACCACCAAAAAGAAGAAGGTGATAGAGGCTATGGCTCTGGCCGTGTAGGACTTTTCATCCAGGCAGGCTGGCCTAGCATGTCTGTTCATAGAAATCCAGGTCACTTAAGTCCTAAGCCCCAAATAAGCAGAACAGATAGTAAGAGGTACCAGAGCCAGGTGAAGGAGAGACCACTGTGAACCTGTGGGAGCTTGAAGAATGACAAGAAGTAGGGAGGGCAGGCCAGGAGCAAAGGGCATTCCAGGAGGTTGGGCCACCCACAGACCCTTGAGGGAGGGGAGTAGGCTACTCTGCCAAAACCACAGGGCCATGTGGGGGAGCCTGGGAGAGGCAGCTGCAGGGGTGGATGGTGGAGGGAGCAGGGCCTGGACTGCCAGCCCCAGGGAGGGGTTTATTCCAAAGGCAGTGATGAGCCATTACAGCTGCTCCCTGATCATCTATCTACCTCTATGTGCCCAGGTCCCTGGGAGCTGGAGAGATGGAGACGTAGATGAAATGAAAGGAGAAAGTTAGGACTGACAGAAACATATGCAAAACTGAACATTGTGTCTAGAACACAGAAGCCAGCAAATGCTCATCGATGGTGATGAAGATGATGGCATTCTAAGCACCCTCCAGGGTAGGGTCTCTGAGCTCGGGAAGCTGCTGACAGGGAGTGTGACCAAACGACTAAGAGCTCCAGCCCAGAGCCCAGCCACACCTGCATTTGAAATCCAGCCCCACTCCTTAGGAGCCCCGGATAATGAGATAATGACTCCGCCTCTCTAGGTCTCAGTTTCCCTATCTATAAAATGGGGGGAATCAACATGGTGGAGAATACAACAATTTTGTTCCTACAAACCCCTTCTGGTTGGGGGGAGGGTGGGGGCGTCAGGGAGGAGTTCACCAGAGACCCAGAGAGTGAGACTAGCTGTTCAGCTGCCAAGGGCGACAGTGAGCCTTGTCACTGGGTAGGAATAAAGAGGCAGGAAAGATGCCCCCTCCTCGACGTGGCCTCCAGGTGAGTCTCCGGGATCGGGGCTCTTCAGCACATCCACATCTGAGATGTTTCCAGCCGGGCAGGCCTAGGCTGGACGCCAAGTACAGCTGCTCGGAGCAGGGACTGCATGGCCCTCTCTCACGGGACCACCCCCGGCGCGGCTCTGCTGCCCTCACTGGCCCCTTAGCGTGAGCACACAGTCAGGTGGCTCAATGCCCGGCCACACTCGGAGCACCCGGTGACTCCCCATTGCCGAGTTTATCATAACAGGGTTGGTCTGAGATTCCACTCCTCACCTTTGTTCTCTGTCCTTCTCCCAACAGGCTGAACTCGGGAAGCCCCGGGAAAGGAGCTACAGTCTGCCTGGAATTAATTTTAATTACGGACTCTACACCCGGGGACTGGACGGAGGGGTCCCCGAAGGTGAGCAAGCACGCTGTGGAACCCAAGGGGCTTGAGCTCTTGACCTAGGCTGGCCACTTGGCAGTTGGCCACGCTCCAGGCAAAGAGCCCCGGGGCCTGCCCCGCAGCACAGCTCTAATAGAAACCACAGCCTGGGCTTGGCCAAGACGGGAGGACCGAGCAGGGTCCAGGTCTACGGAGTCAGGGAAACTGCAAGGACCTCAGCCAGTGTGGAACCTTGTCCTCAGGCAAGACACTGAGCGCGGTGCCACTAAAGCTGCAAGTACAGAACGCGCTCGGGATTGGGTAGGAATCAAGGTTAGGGTGCTCACCCAAAGAGGTCACGGCCAGGTGAAGCCAGCTCCAGGCAGCGCTCAGGCTCCCTCTGGAATCTCTGGGAATCCTGACCCCTCCCTTTCCAGGAAGCCAAGGGGGGCTGTTCTACTCCAGGTTACTGGGAAGGTACAGGACCCATGGGTCCCCGTTTCTTCCTAGACGCCAGGGATTGCTTTAGTTCCCAGACTGACCTCTGCACATGGTCTGTCCCTCCCTGCCTTCAGCCATCGGACACTGGCATGTGTTTAAACAGCAGCCCCCCTGCCCCCACGAGCTGACCCGGAATTACATCGCCATGAATCGCGGGGCCGTGAGAGCTGGCCTGGTAACTGCCCCTGAGAACCTCCTTTACCGTCAGCTCAATGACGTCCGCATCAGTGACCAGGATGACCGGAGGATGAAGAAGGAACTGCCCTCTCTCCCTCCAGATACGACATTTGGGATCCGGTCACGGTAAGGCACTTTAGGCTCCATCCTCACCATAGGCTGTGATTAAGTTAGAGAACAGTATTGGGAGCATGACTCTTGACTCCAGGGAGGGCAAGTGATCCAGGCCCGGCCAATCAATGTCTTTCCTAAACCTTGGTCACAGCGATTGGTTCAGAGGCCGACAGGTGACTCATGCCCCAACCCTGGCAGGCATGACATTCTCTAAAAGTAAAATGTGGTTGCATGTCCTCAACCTCAACGCAAACTGCCTTTCTTTTTTTTTTTTTTTTTTTTGAGGGCAATTTATTGGCTCACATTATTGAAAAGCCCAGAGGCAGAGCTTGGGGCATAGTTGGATCTAGGCAATCGAGCCATGTCATCAGCATTTGGTGCGTCTCTCCATGTCTTGGCTATGCATCCCAGTTTGGGCTCTGTTCTCGGTAAGCTTCTTCCTCTCATGGCAAAATGGCCAGGAGCAGTTCCATTCTGATGTCCTATCCTCTTAGTGACTCTAGTGGGAAGAGCATAGGAACTATAAAATCCTTGAGATCAAGATTCTTTGGTGCCGTGCCTATCCCTGAAACAGCCACTGTAAGGTTTGTGAAATACACTGATTGGCTAGTCTTGGGTCACATGTCTGCCTTTGAACCAATTGCTGAGGCCAGGGGATTCTGATGTTCTGATTGGCCAGGCCCGATCCCTTGCCCCTCCTTGGAGGGGGTGTGGTTGGAATCAGTTCCCACAATCCACTGGGGGTGGTGTAGAAATAAGGGTTCTGTTCCCAGAAGGGGGACTGCAGAGTAAGACAGCAAGCAAAATCAGCAGGGCTACCTAACCCACACTATATCGCAGCATAAGCTTATCATCATTACAAAATTACTGCTATTTGCACATTGCACAGTACAAATAAACGAAAGAACTGCTCTCAGCCAGGAGCAAGTAGCCTGGGACCTCCAGCGGCCCAAAGCCCCACCCAGATGCCTGTGACTGAAAAGCCAGTATTTGGCTGCTTTGTGTAGCAGTGCCCTGCTTCGCCCACATCCAAGGCCCTTGGCAGTCCATCCCCAGCCTGCCTTCCTTCCCACCTCTCGCTGTTCCTAGGCTGATACCTTCCTTTGGCTACGCCATCATACTTTCTTCTCTTTGTTTTCAGCTGTTCCTTCTTTATTTTTTATTTTATTTTTTTCTAATCATTTTTTATTGTGGTAAAATATACATTAAGAGTCACCATTTTTAAGTGTGCAGTTCAGTGGCATTAAAATACATTGACATTGTTGTGCAACCATCCCCACCATCCATCTCCAGAACTTTTTCATCGTCCTAAACTGAAACTCCGTCCCTGTTAAACACTCACTCTCTATTCTTCCCTCCCCTCAGTCCCTGGTAACCACCATTCTCCTTTCTGTCTGTGACAATTATAGATGCCTCATCTAAATGGAATCATACAACATTTGCCCTTTTGTGTCAGGCTTTATTTCATTTACCATATTGTCTTCAAGGTTCATCTATGTTGTGACTGGTGTCAGAATTTCCGTCTTTTTAAAGGCTGAATAGTATTCCATTGTGCGTATAGACCACATTTTGTTTATCCATCATCCACTGATGGTATTTAGTTTGCTTCCACCTTTTGGCCATTGTGAATTATGCTGCTGTGAACGGGTGTACAGATACCTGTTCGAATCTCTGCTTTCAATTCTTTGGGGTACATACCCAGGAGAGGAATTGCTGGGTCATATGGTAATGCTGTGTTCAATTTTTTGAGGAACCTCCCTGCTGTTTTCCCCAGTGTATGCCACCATATTTTCATATGCTTTTCCCTCTGCCTTTTCTCACCATCCTAACTGGTAAAACCTACTTGTTCTTCAAAGTTCAGCTCAGCATCATCTCTTCAGTGAGCTTTCCTACCTGCATGGCCTCACATCTCTCTCACCAGAAATGCATTTCTATTCACCAGCCCTCAAAACCTCGAATGCGACACCACAGACACATTGGACAGTCACTTCTGGATTGCATGAACTCATCGTCTGTACACGGTCCTTACCCCACCTTTGATACAGCGCCCCAAGGCAGCCCCTGCAGTGCTGGGTGTCTCCCGGACTGCCCCTGCCCCGCTCACCTGCAGCCCCTCAGCACGTGTGCCCTCCTTGCCCTTTTTCTCACAGACTGCCAGGGTGCAGAGGGACAGAGAGTCCCCGCTGTGCACCAGCTCACTAGACTTGTCCACGCTGGTCACCAGTGTCTCACAGACAGCCTGGTGTGGTGAAGGAGCCCTGGCTGCGTCAGCCTGGCGTCCTAGTCCCAGCTTTGTCTCCAACTCTCGTTCCTTCCAGGGTTTCCATTTCCTGATCTGTAAATATTAACATTACAAAAATTACAGCATAACCCAGCATTCTGGGACTCTCAGGTACGTACTGTCTCCATGTCAATTTCATTGCATTGTCATTAAAACCCTGTGCAGGCAATAGGTAGAGTTACAGACAGCAAAGGCAAGAAGAGAGTACTTGACCTCCCCAAGTTCATACTTGACCTCCCCAAGTTCACAGCCAGGCTTAACCTGGATTCTCAATTTAGAGTGCTGATATTGAAAAATATAAAATATTGAAATACGCAGATATCAGCGGTCACCTGATTCAAAGCCCTTGTTTAAAACAGGAAAATAGAAGCTCAGGCTTGCCCAAGGTCAGACGGCAAGTTGTGACCAGACAAGAGCCAGGTCTGGAGCCAGGCTGGCAGCTGCCTGTCCAGGGCTCTTCTTCCATGTCTTGCCTCCTTGGGACAGAGGTGCATCGTGAACACCCACAGTTTCTGATACTGGGGCAGCATTTTCCCACATACAGTGGAAAAGCTGAAGTCAGCTGGGATCAGAAGGATATCCATTATCATCTAGCTTTCAATATAAAATCTTCAATTGCTATAAAAATCGAGTGGCTACAATTCCAGGGAAAGGACGTGATGAAGTGCCTGCTACATCTTCTGTGATGGTAAATGGGCTTTGCATATGCAAATTGAATGGATTTTAAAATGGTATTTAATGACAATTTTCGTAGCGGACGTTAACATTAATTGCACAGAAATGAAAATGTTGCATTAGGTTGCTGTTAGCAGCAAATACTGTGGCCATAAAGCTTTATCTTTATCAGCAGCAGCCCTTTCTGATGTGACAGGGCAGCTCAGCAAATTGCAAGCAAAAGGGCTTTTATGGAACAAAAATATCCCCCAAAGCAGGCCCAAATCAACATCAATTTCGCTTTATTTCTTCGTAAATGGAGGTTAAATGGCTGCTGGAAAAGCTTTTACGGAGATGCCCAACCTGCCCGCAAAGCCCCTCAACCTGACACCATGAATGCAAAGAATAGCTACAAAATCATCGCCCCCTTCATAATGGGGCTATTACTTTAAAGTTATGGGGCCAAGGCCCATTCTCTAATGATCACCTTTTACGAGACTCCATTGTATTTATTTCTTTACTTTAAAAGCATGTTTAAAACCGAGTCCGATTACATCCGACTACCCGAGGAGTTGTTGGGGTGATTTGGTCCAATAAATAAATAAACAAAGAAACAAACGAGCGCCATTGACTGAAAACTACAGATATGTAAGGAAATAAAGTCCCACCTCAGACTAAACACACGAGAAGCCCACTGGAAGCTAAGGACGCTAACGAGAATGGAGGTTGTAACTGCCATGTGACATAAAATTCTGACCACGGCTATTCCCCCTGCCCCCCTCCAATATCAAATCTTCTTGTCCTTTATATAGTTCACGATGGACAAAATAAACAGATGTGAGAGGCAGCCCACACCTCCATCCACCTGCCCACTCAACCTTTCAGTACCAGATGGGACCCAACTGGTGATTATTCAATTACTTCCTTTCCAGTTAGCCAGTTTGGTTCCTGGTCCACACCAATTTGTTACAGATTGTCACTAAATTGGAAAGGTAGATTTCAACCCACCAGCCTCTGTGGCTAAAAGGAACTAAAGACCAAAGCACATACCTAGCAAAGGGGGCCCACGTAGACATGTCAACCCACAGAGATGTTTGTCTGGCCCCTGCAAGAACTGAAAAAGAAAAAAGTTTGAATGAGTTGCCACATTTTAAAAGTCAAGAGATTTCATATAAACACCTGGATGTCTCGGTTCTCTTACAAAGTCAGAAGCCCAGGCGACCTGGGTGCACATTCCTGCCTGGCCCCAGGGGCCAGGGCTGAAGCCAGCGCCCCTTTGGGACAGAGTCCCTGAGAGCTCTGCTGTCTATTCCAACCTCCACCCAGCCTGGCTGTCTCGTTTTCATGTCTGCCTGGTCCTAACGGGCACCGAGTTTGCAGCCACTGGTGTCCACTTGTCATCTGGATCCCTAAGCTAAGAGCTGCCTCCTTTCCCTCCGATCATGGTAGGTCAGCACTAACAGAAGCTGCTGCAACTTGAGTTTCCATGCAGCAGACATTTCCCATTAGTTCTCTCAGGCAGGTGTCATTCTGTGTCCGTGACAGGCTAGGAAACGGAGGGTGCAGGCCCTGCCCAAAGCTGCTCGGTGGCCGAGCCTAGATTTGTACCCCATCTGACTGGCCGGCTTTGAAGACCGCACCTCTAGCATCAGGCAGCTGGGAAGAGCCCGTGGATTCTTGCTCTACTGCTTCACTGTCAAATCTCAGAATTCAAGTCAGGGAAGAATTTTAAATTTTCATTACCAGTGTGTAAGGCCGTAACGCAGCTCTCAAAGCATGCTGCGACCCAAGGTCCATAAACAGACATGTCTGGAGGCCAGAAATGTAACTATGAAAGAAGCACTTAATTATTGATGCATTTTAATAAGTGTTTGCAAATGTTCACATGCCCTTGGCACATCTTAATAGTTACTGCTCCTAATTGGTCCAGCATTGTCGATTATGGTAAGTCAGAGATGGTGAGGAGGGGAGGAGAGCGAGAGCTGGGCGGCAGCTGGCGCTGCTCCTGGCAGGTTCTGGGCACCCAGGGCTCTCCCACTGCCCTGCCTGGGAGCCTCAGGCCACACACAAAGGCAAGTATGCCAGCAGGGGGATCCATCACCCCGTCCAGGAGCAAACAGGCCCCTGCAGGTCAGTGTGTGACATGAGCCAGATGAAGGTGGGTAGACCCGGCTTTGAACTAATACTGGCAACTATGTATTATTGTTACTATTACATGTCAGACATTGAGCTGAGCACTTCAGATCCATCCTCTCCTTAAACAACTCGGAACAGCTCAGTAACTGGCAGGTTGGAACCCCTACATCCTCATCGGACAGAAGAAGAGACAGAGGGTCAGAGGAGTGAAGTCATTTGCCCCTGGCTGCTCCGCACTGGGTTGGGGATTGGTCTGGCCTGTACACCTGTGATGGTGGTGCTGGTGCTGCTCTGCCTAACAAACATGAGGATGGAGGGAACCCGGGTTGGCGGGGGGCGGGCGCTACCTAAGTTTTTTCTGCACTAGAGGGGAGCTGAGATAGAATATCTGCGTGTTGTGTAAGGCTACCCCATCTGGATCTTTCTGAAAGCTTTAAACTTAATCTGAACACATCCTAAGAGCCCAGTGACTTCGCTCTTAATTGTTACTTCTCTTCACCTTCACCTTCAGTGGTCTCCTACTTCCCAATAAACAAACTCCTTGATGGCGCGTCCAGAAACTTGATGGCCCTGGAAGCTCCAGGCCCGCTTTCGCTCACCCCAGCACCCTCAGTGTCCTCACCCCTGACCGCAGTGCCCTTGCTGAAGAGGTCCTCAGGAAATATTTGCTAAACAAGCGCATGAACATCTGACCGCACTGGGGTCTGTACAGGAAGCCGCTAGCAACATGCCACGTTGACAGAATACTTAGTTAACCCACCAATTAGTCTAGTCTAGGCCCCTCCAGTGCCGGTGCTGAACATGTTCAGACGATGGGAAAATAAGACGCAGGAGAAAGGGAGGCGATGCTGCCAGCCCACCATTCTGTCTGAGCGGCTGCTCGCCCAGCTATCAGATGCATCATCAGCCTGACACTGACAAATGTGGAGGATGGAGGAAATTCCACAGGCTGTTAACAAATGTTTGCTGCCTGACAGGTGTTTTGAATCTCTCTGCCAAGCAGATTTATTTTACAAATTTACAATAGCCCCATCAATCACTCTGGGTGATTTTGTTTCTGCTGAAGCCATCGGCCAAAATCCAAGCCACCCACCCAAACTCCTATACAATAATAATACGCCCCAATCTGTCCCAGAGATTGACCACAGTTCGACGATGGGGAGACCAACTCGGGATTTATTCGCGGCCTGAAACCCGGCTGCATGAAACGGGCCGACCACAAGGGGGAGTATGTGCGCCTCGCAAAGACCCCCTCGTCTCACCTGAAAGGCATTAATACATCCAGCCCGGCAAAGACGCCCCCAGCCCCGCCCTGCAGTCTGCTCTGCAGCCCTGACAGCAACTGTAGTTAAACACGACGGTTGGACTTAACAATTTATCGACTTTGTGAGGGTGCAAAAGCGATACACATTCAGAAGAAATGGTACTTTGAATTTTGGTCTTTTTCTGCGATGTCAGGCAGCAATAGTGAGCCCCAGCTCCCAGAAAGTCTCAAGGGTCAACAAGCGATGCTCTGCAGTGTAGTGGTAAATGCATTATCCACTTACAAAAATGTTTTCAACTTACGGTGGGTTTATTGGGACATAACCCCATCATAAGCTGAGGGGCATCTGTAGTTCTCTGCTTTGTACCAGTCTTCTCCACTGGACACTCAGGCCCTGGAGGGCAGGGAACAATGTCAGTTTTGTCCAACGCTATATCACCAGAGCCTGGTACATAGCAGGCACTCAATAAATATTTGTTGGGGAGCAATATGGTACAGGGCCTTTTAAGGCTTTGAGGCAGAGTTATTGTAGGTGAAGAAACAGCCCACTCGAGACTCAGAGAGAGAGAGAGTCCTGTCATTTAATAGACTCTGCTGTGTTCCCCATCATGGTGATGCTGCCTCAAACAGTTACTGTGTCCCTTGGCCAGATTAATAGAGGTAGCAAGTCCAGAACAAGGGAGGTGACTTTTCTACTCTATTCTGCTGCTCAGATCACACTTGTAGCATCAAGTTAAAAAGTGTGAGGAATCATACATTAATGGAAGGCCCATAAACAGGAGAATGTCCAGAGGGGAGACATCAGGATGGTGGTTGGGATGGGGGGGAGAAAGACCACACCACGTACAAAGAATATGAAAAGAATGAGGTCTTCTTGCTGAATGAGAAAAAAATGCAGACAGTCCTAAACTCTCTAAGGCTCTGCTAGGAGGACAAAACAAGGGCCAGTGTGTGTTTTGGCGGGGCAATACTCATCACTAACATTTGCAGAGCCCTTGCTAAGCAGCTGACGGGCACAACGTTGAGAATGTTACATGCATCATCTCATTAAATCCTCACCACTTTACCAAGTAGAGGCTATTATTCCCATCTTATATATGGGGAAACTGAGGCTCAGGGAATCACTAGCCCAAGGCCACATGGCCAGTCATGACAGAGCCAGGATTTGAGCCACGTCCCCTTCCAGAGCTGCTGTCTGTATCCACAGGCTGCGCACTTCCGTGAGGCAGAGCCAGGCTCTGGGTGAGGAAGTCATTTCTCATCCCGAGCCCCGGCCATGATGGTGCAGCTGCCTGTCGTGGAGGGAATCCCCAGCAGTGGGGTGGCATCTACAAACAACAGCTACAGCAATGAAGAGCCAGTGCTGACGAGCACTTAGTGGGGACCCGGCTTTCCACAGAGTAACCCAATTAATTCTCCATTTACCCACGAGGAAACTGAGGCAGGCACAGAGAAGTTATGTCCCTTAGCCAGAGGTCACAGCTGATACATGGAAGCGTGGGGACTCATGTCCAGGCAGTTCACTCCAGGACCCTCACACTGAGCAGTAGGAACAGATTCTTACAGGAGGCAGAGGTGTTGGCTGGCACCCCAGATCTGCACATCACCCCAAACTGGGTCCAACAGGGCCCCCCCTCCTCCTCAGAGTCAGCCTGCTTCCATGGACCTGATCTGGAGGGAGTTTTGTTAAAAGGGGCCCAGGCAGGGAGATGCAGCTGGGGGAAGGTGTGGTCTGCGGACCCCGTCTTGCCCCCCTTCCCTTCCTGGAAGCCCAGCTTCTCTGGGACCCCAGCCCTGCAGCTCCCGCTCCAGCTCCATCCTCTCCCAAACTCCTGCTCGCGCCTTCCTCCAAGGCAGCTTTGTTGCAGGGCCAGGGAGGAGACATTTTTCATGCTTTGCCTTTTCCCCTCTCAGCTCTCCTGCGGCCCAGACAGAGATTTATTCCCGGCCCACAGCTCATGGCATTTGGAGCAGGGAGGGCTCAGGGAGGCGCTGATGGGCCGTAATGGATAGGGCTGCCGCTCCCCCGGGGCCTGTCCTGCTGGAACCCCATCATCCATCAGGAGCAGCGGGGCCAGGGTCAGCGCGCTAACGAGGCTGCGAGGCGGTGGCCGCTCCCCCTGGGGCCTCCCCGGCATCACATCACATAGGCTCAGGCTCCTGTGTTTGATTTTTCCAGAGCTGGGCCTCACCTGCCCGCCTCAGTGGGCAAAGCGTGGGGAGTGGGCTCCGTGCCTGGCCTGGTTATGGGCCCCTTCTCGCCTCTGCAGCCTCTAACCTCGACACAAGGGTTTCTGGGATGCGGCTGGTTCTGCTCCTCTAGTGACACGGTGGCCCCCTGTGACATGGCGCGTAGAAGAACTGGTATTGTTGGGAGCCAGCCAGACCCCCTGGCACCACGTGAAGAGCCAGGACTTGAGCCAGACACATCACCCCACATCTTTCTGCCACACCGACTGACCAGAGAGAATGAGTGTGTCGTGCCGAGCACCAACCAGCTCAGTCCCTTTCCCTCAGGAGGCCCAATGGAGGCAGCCAATCATGCTGCACCCCCCGTGTCCTGCATTAATTTTGATTAATAGCAATACCAGCTTCCGTTTCCTAAACTCACGTGACCCTCAGAAGGACCCTTTAGGTGGCAACTCTCTTATCCCCATTTTATAGAGGGGAAAACGAAGGCCCAGAGACACTTGCCCACAATCACATGGCCACATTTGTTATCTCCACCTATGCTCTGTGTTCATCTAGTGCCCACTTGTGCTGGGCATTATGCCGGGTGATACTGAGAGGAAGTAAGACACAAAGTAAAACAGGCAACAATCCGTGTTGTTTCTGGGTGGGCAGAGGAGGGTGGAAAAGAGGGCACAGGGAGACTTTGGGTTACATCACTGCAGTATCCCCACTGCAGTATCCCCTGGGATATAGTAGGTGCTCGATAAATGTTTGTTGACTGACTGCATGAGAAAGAACAGATGGCTTGCTTGCGATCCAGCCCCAGTGTTGGGAACAGCCAATATTCCAATGCCAAAGAATGCATGAGATGACTGACTCTTTCCTGGGCACAGACTTGTCAGGCACTACTGAGCTCCAGCTGTTAGTTTCCTGAGGCCTTTGTAAGAAATTACCACAAACCTGGTGGCTTAAAACAACAGAAATTTATTCTTTCATAATGTGGAGCCCAGAAGTCCAAAATCAAGGTGCCACAGGGCCACACTCCCTCCCGGGGCTCTAGGGAAGGATCCTTCCCGTCTCTTCCAGCTTCTGGTGGCCCAGGCATTCCTTGGCTTGTGGCCACATGGCTCCAGTCTCTGCCTCTGTTGTCATATGGCCTCTCCCCACATCTCTCCTCTTTTGTCTCTAATAAAGACACTTGTCATTGGATTTGGGACTCACCCAAATAATCCAAGGTGATTGGATCTCAAGTTCCTTAAGTTAATGACATCTGCAATGACTCCTTTTCCAAACAAGGTCACTTCACATTCATGGATTCTGGGGGTTAGGAAAGGACATCCCTTTTCAGGGGCCACTCACCATTCACCCCACTACAATATCAAAGCATCTTAACATAAAGTCCTGCATTGTAGAAATCGTTGAGTTTTGAGAAAACCGCCTTTAGAATTATTATTTTACAATGGCTGGTCCTGGAGTTTTGTTACATGTTGCCCGTTGTAATTTTGAAATATATGAATATATGAAAGTGGTGTGTAATCAGTGAAGAGTTGTAATCAGCCAAGTGATGACAGGTATAAATGCTTTCCTGAGTAGCAGTTACGCCAGTCCTATCTTTATGTTTATGAAGAAACTCTCCAAACAAATAGAAAAGTTCAGAAGCACCATTACTAGCTCCAGTGAACCCACCACTCGGATTTAATGATTTAACACGTTACCATCTGGCCGCATTTGCTTCCTATCCTTTTCTTTATTGTTAAAGAAGTAAAGCAATACAGCTTGAAGCCCCTTCTCATCGCTTCTCAGCCCCACGCGCTTCCCTCTGCTCCCCGGGGACCATCCTGAGCTTGGAATCGGCAAGCTTTCCATCCAGGTTTTCACATTTTTGCTATACCATTAGATGTCCTTAAGTAATGTGTATTATTTAGTATGGTTTCAGCCATACAAATCACTTTGCGTGGTGCCTTGCTTTTTTCACTCCCATTTGCAAATGTCACCCTGGTCAGCTGTCTGCATCTCCCATCGCTGGGCATCCAAGTCGTTTGTCCTTCCCCCTATGACCTTACACCTGTGCAGGATTTCTAGGGGTCGATGTCCACAAGTGCAGTTGCTGGGCTGAAGTGTGACCTTCTCAGCTGATGCTGGACACCCCGATTCTTCTCCCGGCGCTCTGTCCACCAGCCTCGCCACCTCCCTGGCAGAGCAGTCCAGTCGGCTACTCTCCTTTCCCCCAGGCACTAGAATCGCCCTGCACAGTAGATTCCCCCCAAGGGGCCTAGAGGATATTTGGTTCTTAGCCACATCCATTTGGCTTCGTTGAGCCTTTTCTCTCCGGAGGGGCAGAGGTGGGCGTACGCAGGGAGAGCTCCCAAGTTTGGGAAGCGGGCGCTCCAGGTCGGGAGAGGCTTCCTGAGAGCAGTCCAGCTCCAATGCGGCCTTCACTTCACCCACCGCTGGGTGCCTGTGCAGGGAGCTGCTAATTGAATTCACCCTTGTGAAAAATGTTAACAAATTGCAAATGACCTCTTAGACAAATTTAGAAGTCAGGAGTGTGCTGCTAACTAAGCCTCCTTCCTCTGTCATTAGCTTTTATGTTGGATCCACAAACAATTAAAAACTAACCACAAGCCCAGAGGTCCTCTTCTCTAATTAGCTCTAAGAGTCCTGCCACGAGACAGGCTGTGGCTGCCTCAATTACCACCCCTTCCTCCAGGCTAGTTAGAAAAGACAGGCCCTGGGGCCAATGACGGACAATTAAGCAAAAGGCAGTGGGGGTTGGGAGGGAATGAAGGGGCAGCAGCAGTCCCTTGGGGCCAGAAGTGGCTGGCCAGCCATCCCAGATGGAAGTGCTGGTGGCAGCCAGGTTGGAGGGTGGTCTGCAGGAAAGGCTCAGAGATGTAACCTCCTAAGGGTGCCAGAGACCATGTTGGCCAGAATTACCTAGAGGGTGGGGAGTACCCCCCAAATAAAATGCAGATGGGTCAGACAGTCTGTCCCGGTGGGTCAGAATGTCTAATGGCGCTGCCAGGCATCTCTACTGTCAGTAAATTCTCAGGGTGATTCTTATTCACCCTCAAGACGAAGAGTCTCTGGCCTCAGCATGATGAGAGCAGGGAGACAGTATTAAAATGTAACTTCTTATCCAGTCCCAGGCCTGTGTTTTCTGGCTCGAGGGCAGTCGGTGGCAGTGATTTCCCAGGGCACTGGGCACTCACCTTTGTGAGCCCCTTCCTCTGTGCTGCTATAAAGATGAATCTAATCCAGGCTGGATTATTTTTTCTTCTGATGTAAAAAAGAATTAAAACATTTTCATGGTTCCCCATGAAATGTTGTCCCCTGGGGCCTGGTTTTTTCCTTCAGGTTCTTCCTTTAAGGGAGTTTCTTCCTTTCTCTCACTCTCTCCGTGTCTCCCGGTGCCCTCCAGCCTCCCGCTTTTGGGAGGGAAGAAAGATGAAGGCAGAGGGAGGATGGGAAACTCGCCTCGAAGCCCAAGGACTCCAGACTCAGCAGGCGCTCTGGGCACACCTTACATCTCCATGGTCCTCCATTTTTTCACCTGTAAGTGGGATTATTACTACCTCCTCCTGTGTCAAGAGAAATGGTGTGAGTTCAGCAGTCCAGAGTCGTTTGAGCTTTGGGGAAGAAAGAGAGACACCAAGTATTTTTGTTATTTAGGAGGCATGGAGCCAGGGTACAATTTCCCAGACCTGCAGCAGGCTGGCAGGTTAGAGGGCAATGCCAGCCCTGCATGAGGCAGCAGGGAGCAGTGGGGACTGCGTCAAACTTGAACACGTGCCTGGTCTCAGGGCGGCAGCTCCAAACTAGTGTCATGTGAGGATGTGGTCCCAGTGTTACCGGACAGCCTAAGGCCTCATCGAGGAAAGCCAGCGATTTGGATTTTTATGTGAATTCTTCTGATTTTAAAAATATATAGATATTGGTAACAAGAGTTTTAAAAACGTTACAGGCCAAACTCTGCAGGTGTGCAGGACAGGTACGGCCTCGAATCTGCTATTTGCAACACGTTCGTGCAGCATTGCCAGATACGGGTCCTGAACACGTTATTCCATCTCGTTGATCTCTGTATCCATAGTACAATGTCAATGTCAGTAGTTCTTTATCAATCAGTTTCTTTATCAATAACACGGTGCGGGGGGGCTTGTGACATGATACTAGTTCCTATCTAGCAGGAGTCTTGTAAGGATGAAATGAAACAGTCCCTGGCACATGGATGCAGGGAGAGGGCAGTGGGCATGGTTAGAACAGGAAAGCCGGTGGGATCTTTGTGGTGATGGACTGTCTTGTGTCTTGTCTATGGTGGTGAGTACTCGAATTTACACGTGATGAATTTGCATAGAAATAAATACACACGCGAGTCCGAGTAATTTGGGGACATCTGAATTAGATGGAGTGGATTGTCTCAATGCCAATATCCTGGATGTGACTTTGTCCTTTAGTTTTACAAGATGTTACCATTGCGGGAAACTGGGTAAGGGATACACGGGACCCCCGTATTATTTCTTACAACTGCAGTGAATCTGCCATGACCTCAATTAAAATTCCGATTTAAAAAAGCAAAAAATATGGATTTAACAGTGGCTTTAGTACTATGTGGGCAATCTTAGTCAGAACTGCTTGTTTTAAAAAAACACACCAAAAAACGAAAAACAGCGGTGCAACTTCAGGCACAAGCAACGTGCTCGGGAAATGGCCACACAAGTCACTGGACAGTGACAGGTGAGCCCATCCGGGAAGTGCACGGTCCTACTGTCGGAGATGGCAAGGCCTTCCTTCCGAGGCCCCATCCAGCGCGAAGGAACACATCCGGGAGACGGAAGACAAGTCGGGCCACTGTCGGGTGTCTCCCCTGCTTCCGATTTTGATTTTGAACCTCTGGGAGAAGTCCAGCCCTCCAGCCTCCTCCAAAACCAGACCGCCTGTGGCCCACGGCATGCTCTCAATTTCACGCCAGCCTCAGAGGCACTGCCCATCCCCGAAGCCACTGTCCACTCCTTCAGCCCTGGAGGCTGTGCGGGTGCCCTCGCCTCTCCCGCCCTCTGGGACCACTGGCACATTAGAGATGGATTTTAATTTTATTTTAACAAAATAGCTGTCTCTACTGGAAGAAGCATCAAGCGCCAAATAAGGACCCGTCTGGAGCGGAATCACGTTGAACAGATCTCCGTACTGTCATTGATTTTCCAGGAAGAAAAAAATTGCCTCTGGCTACTAAACCGAATTAGTAGTCACTGATGACCAATTATTTTAGCCCGCTGTGAACGGAGAGCCGTACTAAAATCCGGTTTGTCAGACCCAAGGCTCCCTTCTCAAACACCTTTCAACAAATGTGTACCTGAAGTCCCTCAGAAGGTTCCTACAGCTTCCTCTCCTCCGCCAAGTTCTCCAGCTCCACAAAGTTTTAATGAGCAGCGAAGATGAAGATGGGTTGCCATGAAAGGGGCCCCCTCTAATCCACAGAGCACTCTTTGGCAGAGAGGAGCCGCACGGGCAAATCAGAGCTGTCAGCCCTCATCCCCCCCGCACGCACAAAGTGTCAGCCTAATGTTTGCAAATGATAATCTCCATTCCCCTTGCTCTTCCCGGTTGCCTTCATCGGAGATCAACCCCTGGTCTGGGGTATCAATCGCGAGGCAGCCGAGATGGATTTGATTGAACTAATTTGAAGTTTCTTGCAGGCCTATCCCGAGTGGGAGCTGCTTTCCCCTCATTGTATTCCCTGTTTCCCACTTTATTAGACTTAGTTTTGACATGGTTCTGCTGTTAGTGGGAATGTCAGGCTGGTGAGGAACTTTTCCAAGCGGTTCCTGCCAGGTTATCAGCGATAATTTGTCGAAGCCCACAGCG
This sequence comes from Rhinolophus sinicus, assembly GCF_057876585.1. NCBI lineage: Eukaryota > Metazoa > Chordata > Mammalia > Chiroptera > Rhinolophidae > Rhinolophus > Rhinolophus sinicus. Next base: position 3,713,353 of record NC_142516.1, on the reverse strand, counting down.
GTGGCCTAAACGTCCCTGAGGGGGTCTGCTCAGAAACTGAGGACGCCCTAAGCCTGAGCACCTGAAACCCCCAGGGTGGGGCCAGCAGGGGGGCCAGGACAAATTGGCTTCCTTGTGTGGAGGAAAAACTGTCTGAGAAGCAAACTGTAGAAGAGCACAACTTAAGTCGACCAGCCAGGCACAGAGCAGGACCAGCGGCCAGGCCACCTAGACAAAGGTGACTGGACCAGGCAGACCCCCCCGCTGTGGGGTCCAGACACACAGACAACAGTTAGGAGCACCCTTACAGCTCGGGGACCCCGGACTTGGAGCCTGGCTCTGCCACCTGGCTGCTCGGTGTCTGTGAGCAAACCTTGGGCAAGTTGCTTGATTTCTCTGAGCCTCAGTTTCCCCATCTGAAAGCGGGAATGTTCATCTTCACTTGCAGAGTTATGAAGACTCACTGAGACTGCAGCTGGAGTGCTCAACAGCTGGCTCCGTATAGTAAGTGCTCATTAAAATGGGAGGTATTTTTTGGATTGCTGTTATTCTCCAGTACCCATCGGGCCAGTCGAGGGCTGGGAGGCGTGGCACCAGCCAAGCCTCATTCCCTGTCTTTGTTCATGCTGAGCCCTCTGTCTGGTCCTCCTTGCATCACTTCCCCTCCTGGCCATCTTCTGCTCATCTCCTAAGACCTTTCAAAAGGCTCAGAAGGGACTTTTCTCATCGCACACCCTTGCTCAACTAACCGTTCTCTCCTCTGAGCTCCAATGGCCATCTCCACACTGGCACTCGGCCTTGGTACTGCAGGGGGCAAGGCTGCTGGGCAGTACACCCACACGCTTCCAATGCGAATGCAACATGTCACTCACTGACTGTGCGGTTTTGGGCAAGACAATGGACTTCTCTGGGCCTCCGATTTCTCATCTGTCAAATGGGGATATTAATATCTGTCTCTAGAGTTGCCCTGAGGATGGAGGAAGCAGGCAGAAAGTGTGGACATCCTGACATGGAGTCTGGGTCCCGGAGCCATCACCCCATCACTGGCTGTGTGGCCCGAGCCGAGTCACACGACTTTTCAGACTTGCATTTTTGTTGTTGTTGTTGTTGTTGTTGTTGTTTTGCTTTATTCATTGCAGAAGAGTCACATAGAACCAGGTAATAGACAGGAAGGGGAAGCGCCCTTGCCACTCCCACCGTGGCAGCCCCGCACCCCAGGGTCATCACCAGTGGGTCTTCCAGTCTGTCTTCCATGCATTCACGCCTCTGTGGATGCTCTTACACGTGCATAGCTCTCCCCCAACTTGTTTCTTCATACTTGACACGTCTCAGAGATCTTTCTGGGTCATTACCCCTATGACCACTTCATTTTTTCTGGCAGCCATGTAATATTTCCTAATAAAGACACACACTGTCACTTGTATAAACGTGACCAGTGCGGTGAACAAGTGGGAGCCGCAGGGCAATTTGAGGACACGTGTGTTCTCCTTGCCTTGTTCAGACCCATTCTCAGGGTCAACGTCCTTCTCGGCCCCTTTCCCAGGGGAAGTTTCAGGCATCCACGACTTTTCTGGTCACTTCCAGTTACAAAAGTCCATCTCGGTGCTCTAGTTAACGTGTCTGGTCTGATGTAATAGTCAAAACTTCCAGCTTCATTGGGAGAAAAGTTTCTTTCCTCCCCCGGCTCAGTGGGAAGCTCATGGGAGGGGCAGAGTGAGCCGCTCTGTGACCGCCTCCCCCGCTGCGAGGCTCCAGGGTGAGCAGAGGGCGTTACAGCAGGGCCTTGGCTTATTAATACCTTGTGCAATTAGATCTGGAACCTTCCATTTAATATTCTTTCATTCGTTCTTATGGAATGAGACTGACCAACGGCATATACACTTTCCTTGCCCTGGTTTAGGGTCAGAAAACGAATTGGGAGGCTTTTCATAAAAGGTTCTGGAAAGCCCTGGAATACTTTGGATAGGGAGGTGGGGAGAGCTCAAGTGTACAGATGTCCCTGAGCCTGCTAGCCAGGGCTCTGCTAGATGCACTTCAGTCAACTTTGATCTTTTGTGTTTTCCTAGACAAACCATCCACTTTGTTTTGGTTTTTACATTTATCAGCATAAAGTTATACGTCATAGTCTCTTATAATTTAAAAAAATATCTGATTTGCACTCAAGGGCAGTTCCAGGTTTTGTGGGACCTGAAGCTTATTTAAGTTTGGGGCTTTCTTTAAGAAAAAATATTCAATAGCCCAGTGGCTTAGGCAGTTGAAGCTCCGTGCTCCTAACGCCAAAGGCTGCCAGTTTGATTCCCACACGGGCCAGTGGGCTCTCAACCACAAGGTTGCCGGTTCGACTCCTCGAGTCCCACAAGGGATGGTTGGCTGCACCCCCTGCAACTAACAACAAGGCAACTGGACCTGTTGCTGAGCTGCGCCCTCCACAACTAAGACTGAAAGGACAACAACTTGACTTGGAAAAAGTCCTGGAACTCAATAAAGTCCTGTTCCCCTTCCCCAATAAAGTCTTTCTTTTTTAGATTTTATTGGGGAAGGGGAATAGGACTTTATTGGGGAACAGTGTGTACTTCCAGGCCTTTTTTCCAAGTCAAGTTGTTGTCCTTTCAGTCTTAGTTGTGGAGGGCGCAGCTCAGCTCTAGGTCCAGTTGCCGTTACTAGTTGCAGGGGGCACAGCCCACCATCCCTTGCGGGAGTCGAACCGGCAACCTTGTGATTGAGAGGACACATTCCAACCAACTGAACCATCTGGGAGGCAGCTCAGCTCAAGGTGCCGTGTTCAATCTTAGTTGCAGGGGGCGGAACCCACCATCCCTTGTGGGACTCGAGGAGTCGAACCGGCAACCTTGTGGTTGAGAGCCCACTGGCCCATGTGGGAACTGAACTGGCAGCCTTTGGAGTTAGGAGCATGGAGCTCCAACCACCTGAGCCACCAGGCCGGCCCCCTATTAAAATCTTTTTTTTTTTTAATTCAAAATCATGAATGCAAATTTAGGCATAAAACTGAATACTTAATTAGAATGAGAGAAGAAATCTAAAAAAATTAATATTTTAAATAAGCTGACGAATACTACAGATCACAAAATCCAGAAAACTCACACAATTTTAGAAAATTGTCTGACACACCCTAAGTTCTTTTTTCCCTACATAATTTGACTCCATACTCTTTGATTATCTCTTTTGAATGACCCTAATTTGGTAGTAGTCTTGTATAAAGTAGAAAGCTATTTCAGTCTCCTCTCGCATGCTTGATTGCATTTAAAAATATTTTACTTTAAATAATAACTTCCAGATTCACAGGAAGTTATAAAAATAGTACAGAGAGATCCTGCATACTCTTATCCCTTTTCTTCTAATAATAAAATCTTACATAACTATGGTGCGATACCAAAACTAAAAAATTGACATTGGTACAATACACAGACTTCAGATTTTACCAGTTTACCTGCACTCACTGGAGTGTGTGTGCGTGTGTGTCTGTCTGTCTTGTTCTACGCATTTTTATCACATATGCAGATTTGTGTACCACAATGAAAATATAGAGCTATTCTGCTACCTCAAAGAGCTCCCCCATACTACCACATAGTGACCCCTTGTCCCTGCAAAATCCCAAAATGTTATATGCATGGAATCGAAGGCCATGTCACTCAGCGTAACGGCCTTGAGAATCATGCAAGTCGTGTGTGTAGTAACAGTTGGTTCCTGCCCATTGCTGGGTTGTATCCCGCAGCATGGACGCACCGTGGTTTGTTTAACCATTCACCCATTGAAGGATATTTTGGTTGTTCCCCGTTTGGGGCTATTACAAATGAAACTGTTATGACCATTTGTGTATAGGTTTTTGCGTAGACATAATTCCCATTTCTCTGGAATAAATGCCCAGGAATGCGATCGCTGGGCCCACATGGTGAGTGTATGTTCAATTTTTTTTTTTGAGAAACTGCCAAACTATTTTCCAGAAGGGCTGTACCATTTTACATTCCCACCAGCAACGTATGAGACGTTTAGTTTCTCTGTGTCCTCATCGGCATTTGGTATTGTCACTATTTCTGATTTCAGCTGTATTAACAGATGCGTACGGATATGTCATCATGGTCTTAATTTGCATGTCTCTAATGGCTAGGGATGTTTACTATTTTTCCATGCATTTATTCATCGTCTATATATCCTCTTAGATGAAATGTCTCTTCACGTCTTTTGCCCATTTTCTAACTGAATTGTTTGTTTGTCTGTTTTGTTGAGTTTTGAGAGTTCTTTACATATTGTAGGTAGGAGTCCTTTGCCAGATAATGTGGTTTGCAAATATTTTCTCCCAGTCTGTAGTTTTCATCTTAAGAGGATCTTTCACAGATAAAAAGTTCTTAATTTTGAGGAAATCCAATTTATCTATTTTTCTGTCACACAGATCATGCTTTTGGTGTCAAGTCTAAAAAGTCATCATCTAGCCTAGCCTTCAGTCCCAAAGATTTTCTCCTTCATTTCTTTAAAAGTTTTCAAGTTTTACATTTAAGTCTATGATCCATTTTGAATCAATTCTTGCGTAAGGTGTGAGACTTAATTTGAGAGTTGTTTCTTTTGTTTTTGCCTATGGCGTCCAGTTGTTCCAGCACCATTTATTGAAAAGACTTTCCTTCCTCCATTGAATTGCATTTCCATCCATTTACTTACTTTCGCTAACTGTAACTCATAGCTAGCCTAATTTACAATATCCTGACTTGTGAAAAGTGTATCGCCTAAAATTTTGCCTACTCCCACTTTTTCTATCTCTTTCCCCCTTCTCTCCTTCCATCCCTCTTTCTCTCAACAATAAATAATTATTGAGAGCAGCACTGGGCCAGTTCACAGCAGACGTAAACCATTCCTGCTCTTCTGGTTTGGCATTCAATGGCCGAGACAGATTATCAGCCAGTCAATGAATGAAGGAGTGTGGCCCTGCACGGGAGGTCACCCGGGGAGAGCCATTGGAGGATGCGCTGGTCAGGGACGAGCCTCTGAGGAGGTGACTCCACAGCTGAGACCTGAACACAGAAGCAGCTGAATTTCAGGGAGGAGGTGGAGAGGGGAGGGCTTTGCTGGGCATGGCAGGGAGTCTAGGCGTCGCCTAAGGAATGGGAGGCCATCGAGGGCATTTTAAGGAAGGGATGACGTGATCTGATCTACTTTCTGAGTTTCCCCCACATCAGACAAGCCTCCCCCACCTTTTTATCCAAGTTAATGAGCCAAGTAGAAATAGGCAAACCCTGCTGGGTCGGCGTTAGCCAGTCAGGGCTCAGGGGTTGTGTGTCAGCAGGTTTGCCAGCTACTCTCCCGCGCTGAGCCCCTCCCTGCCTCTTCCCAGGTAATAAGAACCGCTGGCCAGAGCAGGACACAAAGACGGTCAGCGCAGGTGCAGGAGGGCTGTGAGGTAGGTTTGTGGTGATGTATACAGTGGGGGCTGCTGCGAAGATAGCTTTTCTGTGGTGAACGGCCTCTTGGGGAAGATAGTGCCACTTACCATCTAGTGTCATTAGAAAGCACAGCTATAAATTAGGCTGCTCAGAAGCATGGGGTGTGTAATAATTAAGTAATAAAAGTCGCCACAGGGGTAAAGGAACAGGAAAACAAAGAGCCACTGTTTGTAGCGGCGTCTCAGGCTGCTCTGTGAAGACACCTCTGAGCCTAAGTGGCATTTCAAAGCCACTGAACTTCCACTCAGATAGAGTCCAGGGTCAGCCAGGCCCGACGAGGTCCACATGTGGGGAAGCAGGGAAGCCAGCCTGTAGCAGGAGCACAGACGGAGAGGGCGGGTGGGCCAGGGATGTCCAAGGTCCAGTCCAGCAAAGGGCAGTGGGGAAGGGAGAGGACTGGGGCTAATGGAACCTGACACTCGGTGTCTGCCAAATGTCACCACCTAGGAGTGCAGATCCACATGGTCAGAACTGCCACATTTTCAAGAGTCTGGAAAGTTGGTTTTTTTTTAATGTAAATGTCATGCAGGGTCTCTGGTCCTGCTCCCTGCACGAGAAAGCAGGATATGGTGAGGCCAAAAAGGAACACCCACGGAGCCATGGATAGGGGAGTCATACCACTATATTCTCACTGTCGAGACACAAAAGCAAACATCTGTCAGTACCCCATCGAGGGGTCTTCCTGCACCCCAGTCTCGCTGGCGGCGGGGGGGGGGGGGAGACACAGGAAGTAGGATCCACACGATCTGCAATCTGCCGTCCACACTTGCTAACCGCAATCCGCAGTCTGTTTCTCTGGCAACCAACCAACCAACCAACCAACCAACTAACCAACCCTGTAGCATTGCCATGGCAGTTATATTAATGGCCAACGGCTAACTGGTTATAGCTGATGGCCAACTAGTCACAGCTGATGACCATCTACTACCCGAGCCAGCACCTTTCCACGTGAGACTGAGAGCCTGGAAACTGCTCTCTGGGACTCTGTCCCCACAGTAATGTTTAGGTGTTGACGTGGATTTCAAAGTCTTTTGAGACCATCGTGCACACCAAACCAAACACAAAGACTAGCTCAAGGCTGGCGGTCTCAGGTCCTCACCATACGATCTCGGGGGTCGCAGTACCTCCATTTGCTCATCCTTTGTCTGTGAAATAAGGGGTAAGAGCAGAGGCTTGGCCCTTTCCTGGGGTGCTCGCGCATCTGAAAACATGATACAGGTTGTGGCCCCACTCCCCAGTGTCCGTGCACACCTGCACAGAATGCTCTCTGCAGCTTCCTGGGACTTCAGGGGCTAGGGACCAGTCACTCAGCTGGGACTTGGTGACTGCTGAGGCTTTAAGCCTCAAATGTGGGTCCTGGATGTAGCACCTCCACCACTCCAGACTCCCTGACCCAGAACGTGCTGAGAACAAGCCTCCCAGAGGTCCGGGGTCCATGCACACAGCATAGTTTACAGAAGGCGATCTGTGTTTCCTTCCGCTATAAAGGGCTCTGTGATTTCCAGTCAGAGGACCTTCTCTGGCTGCCGCTCATCTGCATAGCAGTTTCCTTTGGTGTTTCCCAAAGTGTGGGCTGAGGAACCCCTGTGCATTCCTTTCCTTGGGCTGCTATAACAAATGACCACAAATGTGGTGGCTTAAAACAACAGAAATGGGCCAGCCCGGTGGCTCAGGCGGTTAGAGCTCCATGCTCCTAACTCCGAAGGCTGCCGGTTGGATTCCCACATGGGCCAGTGGGCTCTCAACAACAAGGTTGCCGGTTCAACTCCTCAAGTCCCGCAAGGGATGGTGGGCTCCGCCCCCTGCAACTAAGATTGAACACGGCACCTTGAGCTGAGCTGCTGCTGAGCTCCCGGATGGCTCAGTTGGTTGGAGCGCATCCTCTCAACCACAAGGTTGCCGGTTCAATTCCTCGAGTCCTGCAAGGGATGGTGGGCTGCGCCCCCTGCAACTAGCAACAGCAACTGGACCTGGAGCTGAGCTACGCCCTCCACAACTAAGGCTGAAAGGACAACAACTTGAAGCTGAACGGCACCCTCCACAACTAGGATTGAAAGGACAACAACTTGACTTGGAAAAAAGTCCTCAAAGTACACACTGTTCCCCAATAAAGTCCTGTTCCCCTTCCCCAATAAAATCTTAAAAAAAAAACACAGAAACGCATTCTGGACCAGTTCTGGACCAGGCCAGAACTCCAAGATTGCGGTGTCAGCAGGGCCGTGCTCCCTCCGGAGGCTCTAGGGAGAGTCTAGTCCTGACTCGCCCAGCTTCTGGCAGCCCCAGGAGCTCCAAGGCTTGTGGCAGCATCACTCTGATCTCGGCCTCCGTCTTCACATGGCCCTTCCTCTTCTCTCTGAGTCTTTCCTCTGTGAGTCTCTTATAAGGACACTTGTCATTGGACTTAGGGCCCTAAAAGGCATTTCATTGCTTATTCCATCTCGAGATCCTTAACTTGACTATACCTGCAAAAGCCCTTTTTCCAAATAAAGTCACATCCACAGGTTCTGAGAATTAGGATGGAAACATATCTTTTGGGGGCCCACTATTGAACCCGCTACACCCTGTATCAGAACTACTTCCTCTATTCACTAAAACTGCTATTTCTTGGGCCCCCATCCACTTCCTGAATCAGAACCTCTGGGCCTGGGTGATACTTAAGCACCACAATCTGACAACCTCTGGCCCAGAGAAATGAGGAAATAACCAGCTCAGTCTTGAATTGAGTGAGGGAGAAGGTGGCTGAGACTGTTGAGGAGCCAAAGGAAGAGCAGAAAGGAGTGAATGGGGGAAATAATAAACGTTAGTCCTTGGTTGTTGTTGTTGTTTTTCTTTCTGTTTACTTCTTATTCTGAAACTTTTCAAACACGCACAAAAGGGTAGCAACAGTAATACAGCAGGAGCAACCTTCACACCTCACAACTTCAACAATTATCAATACATCCTGCCATTCTTCTGTCATCCTTTTATTTTACATTATTTTATTTTTATGTGTTTTATTATTTCCTGGAGTTTCTCTTTTAAAGCAAATCCTAAACAATATATTGTTTCACCCACAAACCCTTTCATATGGATCTCCAACAGATAAAGACTTAACATAAATAATCAGTCTCGTCAGCACACACAACATAATTTGCAGTATTACCTCAATGGCTTCTAAAACTCAGCTAGCGTTCATTTTCCCTGCTTGCACCCCAAAACACCTTCCCACTGTTGGTTTGTTTGATTCAGGCTCTGAACAAGGTCCACATATTGCTTTTGGTTGATGTGTTTCTTAAGTCACTTTTAATCTGTCTCACTTCCTCAACCTCTCTTTTCTCCAATGTTCTTTGCTGAAGTGATTGAGTCATTTGTCTTGGGGATTGTCCCACACTCTGAACATGGCGGATGGCGTCCTCTGTCCCCTGCAGCTCCTGTAAACGGTGGTAGGTGGTCTGAGAGCTGTGTGTCCAGTGTGGCAGCAGCAGCCCAGCTGACTTACCAGCACCTGGAATGTGGCCACTGAGGAACTGAATTTTCCATTTTATTTCATTTGAATTGATTTAAATTCATATTTAAAAACTCGATCTGTTAAATATCTCATTAATAGTTTAAAGGGATTACACAGTAATATGACAATATTTTAGATATATTAGTAAAATTAATTCTACTTGCTTCTTTTTACTCTTTTTAACATGGCTACTGGAAAAAAAATTTAGTTACATGGTGCCTCACATTATATTTTTGTTTGCAGTTCTGGTCTAGACGTTTGATTATCCTCAGGTTCACTTTTGCTTTTTTTCTTTTCCCCATAAATATTTGGTGGGTGGTGCTGCGTACCTCCTATGGTGTCACCTCCAGCACAGTGTCTACTTGTCACTTTCAGTGAGGATAAAATTGATCATTTGGGTAAATGTCATGTTATGTGTATTTTACCACAATAAAAAAGAATTGATCCTTTGGTTCAGTTGCTGCCGCCTGACCCATCCATTATAAAGTTCGCCATCTGCCTTCCACCTAACCATGTTAGCAGCCATTGATAATTATCACCTAAATCCATTACTTTATTAGGACTCGTAAAATAGTGGGTCCCTTCCCCTCGATTCTATCATTCCGCCTGCATTTATCAGCTCTGCTTCTTCCACAGAGAACTCGCCCTCATCACCTAGTTGGTTATCCTCAGCAGGTCTCACTTGCAGTACTGTCCCCCCGCCCCGGGACCTGACCCTTCCATCTCCAGGACGGGATAATGACAGTACCCGATTGCTAGTGTTGCGAAGGGTGGGGCACACGAAACACTCTGCAGAGGGTAAGTGCAGCTTGGCTGCAAACTCTTGTCAGAGAACCAGAGCTGATCTAAAGGCGGTAAAGGCAGGTTTTATTCAGTCCTATTGCAAAAGAGGAAAGCGACTTCGATTCTCAATATAACACAAGTGGGGATTTATAGTCAAAGAGCAGAGTGGGGGGGTCAGTAGATGGAAACCTACTAAGAGGAGACATGGAGGGCAGGAGGATTCTTGCTAAACTGACTTAAAAGTATTCTTGGTAAAGGTGGGTCTGGACGATCAGATGCGGGGTGGAGGGACTAACTTAGCAGGTTCTTTTCTAAGACTGGCTTCAGCCGGCGAAGGATATGACCTAAGGGTGAGGGCCTAGTCGAGAAGAAGGCTCCACGTAGCTTATCTAAAATTTGGTCAAGGAGAGGGTCTTTGTCACCATCTCAGGCCCAGCACTTGGTTGGTGTGCAATAAATGTTTGTTGAATGACTCATGTGAGGCACCTGTTTCTTTGGCTTTTGGACGCCAGAGAGAGCTTCCCAGAGCCTTGGGAAGAGTGATTTGCCCTGTCGCCTGGATAGTCAGGCAGGTGCCCTCGCGGGAGAGTGCCGCTGGCCCTTCCAAGACCTCAAACCTGTCTGGACTTCCTCCCCACAGGCCTTCCACCCCCTTCTTTGACCTACTGCAGAACCGGTACCAGCAGCTGTGGGTGCAGGAACAAAAGGCTACTCAGAAAGCCATTAAACTGGAAAAAAAGCACAAGGTAAAGGCGGCCCTCACTCCTGAGTGGACGATTGTTAGCGTGGGAGAGAGGGGAGGGCTGGTTCAGGCAAAGCTTTGAGACTGAACTTGGTGCATCTGTGTCTCTGGTAGGGGGTGGGGCTGGAGAGTGGAGGGGTCGGGGGTGGGGCTGGAGAGTAGAGGGGTCTGGGGTGGGGCTGGAGAGTGGAGGGGTCTGGGGTGGGGCTGGAGAGTGGAGGGGTCTGGGGTGGGGCTGGAGAGTAGAGGGGTCTGGGGTGGGGCTGGAGAGTGGAGGGGTCGGGGGTGGGGCAATCCAGCTGCTTGTTGCTGTGCCGATCAGGCCTCATAGAAATTTAGAGCTGGACAGGGTCTTGGTAATGATCAAGTTCAACCTCTACTTAAGACCCAAGAGTGGACGATTCTGGCTGAGGTCATGGGTGAACTGGCCCTGTGTGCCCGTGAGGTAGGATTAGACCCTTACAACCCGTCCCCAAATCCCGCCTGGGGACCCTTCCACTGAACCTCTGCATGACCTCACACATCTGGAAACCAGATTTTAAACTAACGTGACCTGGCCTAGACAGAAATGTGCCGGGCACTGTCCATCAAGACAAGGGTAAGACGGCAAGATGCACAGAGACGCACCCTGGATGGGTGCTATAAAGAGCACAGTTACGAAACCTTAGGAATACACTTTGTTTCAAATTAATGGCTAGGCCCCATGATAAACACTTCCTGTTAACATCGTCTCTTTACGCTTCTCAAAACCCCAGCAGGTGTGTATCACCCATTTCCCAGGCACGATGGTGCCCACACAGGGAACGGGAGCTGAGGGCAGACAACGTGCAAACACTGCCAACTGCTAATGGTACGGGTGGCAGTAGAGCCAGACTGCTCACCTTCAAAGCAGAATCGCTTTATGTTCACTTAGCCCTTTATGGATTTCATTAGAAGCGCGACTTCAGTGTCTCTGGTTGTCACAACAGTCACACTGCTGTCCCTCCACACTGCAGGGAATGGGGCCAAGCGCACACCCTGTCTGTCCCCCTGCGTTTTGTCCTAAGTGCCCCTGGAGGTTGGGGTCTTGTCAGATCGTGTTTGTTTCATTTCTGAAACAACCCCAGTTTTCAGATGGGGAGACTGAGGCTCCCCCAAGTGAGCGGCCTGGACCCAGGTGTGTCCCACCTGGGTCCAGGCTTTTCCCAATTGTGAGGTCCCACTCCTGCTGGTGACAGGGAAGCTCGGGTGTCAGGGGCAGTGCCTGCGATGTCCTAGGGCCAACCTGGGTATCAGTCAGAGCCTTACCAGGATGCTGGCGCTCTCAGGACAGGCCAGAGAGGCACGGAGGGACAGAGGGTCCCAGGTGACCCCAAGACCGTGGATGGTAGGGAGCCCCAGCCCCTTCCAGAGTTCTCAGCAGTCGTGGAATCCAAGACGCCAGCTCGTTAAAGAGCAGAGTGTGGTAATAACATTTTAAAAGCAGCCCGTGACTAGTTTATTCGTTAATGGCTCAAGAAAGAGTCAACTTGCTATGGTAATGACCAGTTTCAGAGGGAGCATTGCCATTACAAACTGCTTTATAGCGACAATTGAGAGTCGTGCTTTTTAATTAGCAGCTATTTCACAGCAAGTCAGAGTGTCTCAAATCCACAGAACCCTGAGCCTCCGAGGACCCATTTTCTGACTCTAGAGACAACCCCGTATCCTGTGCCCCTCCTTTTTCAACAGAACACCCCCTTAAGTAGCTAATGTGAATGGCTCCAACGCCAAGCACTGGTTGGGACCTGATGCCAGCTCTGGGGTTATGACTTCGAGTGAGTTAATACTTTGTTGGGGTCTCAATTTCCTCATTGAGCAAAAATAGGGGTCAGATTAAATGAGGGCCCATGATAGTAGGCACTCAGAAAACACTTGTTGAACCAACCCCAGAGTTATCTTCCTGTTCCAAGATTCTGTGTGGCTGCCACTTTGTCAAAGAAATGGCTATGAATACCCAGCCCCACCGGATGCTGGAGAGGGTTGTCTGGGGCTGATAAACAATTTATTGGGGTCAATAAGGTGGTCAGTTTGCAAGGTCAAATTGCCGCCATCCAAGGAAAAGCCTGTCTCTTTAAAAGGCAGCTAAGAATGTCCTAGATTTGGGACGGTGATGACCCCAAATGAAGTTCTTGGTAACAGCTTCTGTTTAGCGAGCAATCGTCTTGGGCTAGACACTGCTCACAGCTTAACTCAGAAAAATCCTACAGTTTGTCAGGCATCGGTACCCCATTGCCAGCACAGGGAACTGAGGCTTAGAGAGGCGACAAGACTTGCCGGTGTCCCCCGATCCTGAAGGGCAGCTCGTTAACCCCTGGCTCGACCGCCTCTCTGCTCTGGTTCCAAGTTAAAGTTTCAAAACTGTTCCAGAGTATACCTGAGCCAAAGGGTTTGTAAGCTATCCACAGACACATCCAATAAAATTAATATAACTGATCAACAAAATAAATCAATGAAAGGGATTCAACGGGGTGGTGGCTTCTTCCGTTAAACTCAGTCGGCTTATTTATCGACTGCATCTCCTGTATGCCTGAAGCATAGGAGGGGTTTTATTGTGGGAGAAGCTAAAAGTTCATCAGGCCCTGCCCTCAGACAAAACAGCCTTGAAGGAGAGACAGATTATCCTGGTGAAACCCTGGGCAGATCCAGCTTTTGTGGGGCCTGGAACGTCAACACTTCGCAGGTCCTATTTAAGAAAAAGTATGCAAGAAAAGGACGCTATTCCAACGTTGCCAAGCATTGCTGTGGGAGGGACCCTTTGCCACCAGGAGCCCCCAAGCTCGGGCTGCATCAGCGTCCTGGGAAATGCACCTGTGCATGAACAGCCACAAACAGCACCGGCATGTTTCTTGCAGACGGTCACTGGGCTCAGCTCCAGGCCCTGCGAAGGCTCCATGGCCCTGTCCCCGGGCACTGCCACACATAAGGGCTTCCCGGAGACCGAGGGGTCACAGCCCGCAGGCCGGGGACCCTTCTCTCATACTCCTCCCCCACCTGCAATCTCTCCTCAAATGTTACCTTATCGGGAGCACCACCCCTGACTCCCTAAAACATCATCTGCTCCCAGTTACCCTCTGACCTCTTACCCTGCTTCAGTTTTTTTAAGCACTTATCACCACCTGACGTTTTAAAATGAATTACTGTTTGTTTATTGCTTCTCCCACTAGAATATTAGCTCCATGAGGGCAGGGACTTGGTTTTATTCGGTGACGTATCCCTAGCTCCTAAAACAATGCCTAGCATGTGATGAACGTTCAGTAAACATTTGCTGAACGGATGAATGAATGCTGGCAAGGTACTTGGCCCAGAGACTCATAACCGTTAGACGTTATATCCTGACGTTGAGGCAATGAAACTGCAGAACGAGGAAGCCCATGACAGTGATCTTGTGTCCCTTTCTTATGCCCATTTCTGCAGTGGCACATCCTTTCTGGGTCACATGGGCACCACTGCCCTCTCCCGTACTGCCCAGCTCATCTGCTTCAGGGGTAGGGCCCCCGCTCTACACAGAGCTCTAGGTATAGATAAGACTCCTTGTATACCTGTGAACCCCCACAGGGATCCTTGCATTTTGACAAGGCTCGCCATGGGGCTAAGGTCTGACTGTGCATGGAACTCCCCGGGCCCTCCCCCACTGGTTGGGAGGGAGGAGGCCTTGGACCCCGCTTTAGTCTGCTTGGCCCCCATAACACGGTACTGCTGATGGGGTGGCTTAAACAACAGGAATCTATTGTCTCCAAGTTCCAGCGGCTGCAAGTCCAAGGTCAAGATGCCCGCAGGGTTGGTTTCTCTTGAGGGCTCTGTCCTTGGTTGGTAGACAGCTGTCTTCTCACTGTGTCCCCGCATGGCCTTTTCTCTGTGTGACATGCCTGGGCTGTGTCTTCCTCTTGTAAAGACACCGGTCCTGTCAGGTTAGGCTCCCATCCTTACGACCTCGTTTGCCTTAATTATCTCTTTAAGGGCCCCACCTCCAAATAAAGCCACATTGGGGGCTAGGGCTTCATCATACAACTTTGGCAGGGGCACAATTCAGGCCACGGCACATATCCCGTGAGCTCTAGGACCCCAATTATGGGTTTGCTGGCATCCGTGGGTGGGCACGGAGCACGCAGTTAAGGAGGAGCAGGACTTCCTCTGTGTCCCGAGATCCCACTTGCAGAGACTTGCAGGGCTCTGAACTGAGCCCCCAAAGCCACCCCCCCAAAGGAGACTGCTTCCTCGTCCACAAATGGGCCATGGTGGGGACCTGCTCCCAAGAGAGGGCAACAATCCCTCCATTCATGCCCCCTCCACGCACACACGGCAGAGCGCCTACTTACTGCCAGGGCTGGTAGCCGAAGAGGCAGTTACAAGGCTGCCTAAGACACCGTTCCTGCCCTCACGGCGGCTACAGGCCAGAACCCCACGTGTTCTAGGGGCAGCCCAGAAACCAGAACAACAGGCTCCGGGCATCCTCTGGTTCTACCACTGAGCTATGGCCAGGGCTCGGCCATGAAATCACTCAGAGAAGGGCCGGATGAAGGAGAAAGGTGACCCAAGGATCTGCAACACCAGGGATCCCAACCCTCTGCCCACCTGTCCCTGCATCTCAGCCAGGGCTTCTCTGGCAGCCAGGCAAGCGTCCTCCCTTCGCATTCCCCTGGCCTGCAGGTGTTCCTTGGGAAGCTGTATGAGACCAGGAGCAGTCAGCTGAGGAAGTACAAGCCGCCTGTGAAGCTGGATACCCTCTGGCATATGCCTCACTTCCAGAAGGTCAGTCTCACCTCCACTGCCCCTGCTCCCCCCTGGGCAGGTGTCGCTCCCCTTGCCCAGTCTGTACCTGTCCTCGAGACAGCGGAGGTCTTGGGGCTCACGTTGCGTGGCATAACGACGACAGTGATGATACCAACAGCATTAACTAACATTTTTTGAGCACGTCTAAGTGCCAGCTGTGAGCTCCACTTCACTGAGTCCTCACATCATTGGAGGGGAGCCGCTGCTATGTCCCCGTTTCACAGACAGGAAATACAGCGAACGCTGGGAAGCGGCAGCTTTGAGCTAAACCCAGGTTGTCTGCCCGCAGAGCCTGGGTGTCTGTCCACAGGGGCGGACCACCTCCCGATGGGGTCGTCAACACCCACATCCTGCCCTGGGGACTTGGGGCGTGAGACAGCGCCATGCC
The DNA here is from genome assembly GCF_057876585.1 of Rhinolophus sinicus. NCBI lineage: Eukaryota > Metazoa > Chordata > Mammalia > Chiroptera > Rhinolophidae > Rhinolophus > Rhinolophus sinicus. Next base: position 3,697,733 of record NC_142516.1, on the reverse strand, counting down.
CCCAGCCCTAAACCTCCCGCAGGGTGGCATTCCTAGGGAGATGGGGGCAACTGTCTGCTGGGGGCTGACGTGAGGGCATGCCACGCACCCAGAGGGGTCTAGCTGCTGCCATGCTCCAGCTTCAGGATTGATGGTGTTCATTCAGCCGTGTAACCCCGCAGAGGTACCCGGATGGGGCATTGTGCATAGGACAGGAACTAGGAGATCTGGGGACAGCAGCTTCAGCATGGAGGGGGACTGTGCACGCCCAGCTCTGGCCCAGTGGGCCTTTCTAGGGGCCACAGAGGACGCCCTGGCTCCAGGAAGACAGCTGCACAAAGCCACACTCCTGGCCAGCCCAGGCCCAGCCGCCGTCTTGAGTTAAACTGCAATTTAGACAATGAAGGGGACCATGCCTTCCTGAGCCTAATGCAGTCGAACAAGCTGCCGAGCTTCGCCGGAGAAGCCTGCTTGCCCCCTTGATGTGGCTTCTCATGTCCTGCCCAAGTGGCCTCCATCAGCATATGTCACTGACCGTCTGCCCCGCCGCCTGTCAGCCCATGTTGCCCCTGTGCACAGGAACATGACCACGGCTGTTCAGGAGGTGGTGGGAGCCACTGAGACGCTGCTTGGCGGCTCTTCTACCCCGACCCTGGCAGCGCCACTCAGCTCTGGCTTCTCCTCGCCCTATTTCCTGCCTTTTTAACCCCATCTCCCCACCCCCTTCTCTCTCTCTCTCTCTCTCTCTCTCTCTCTCTCTCTCTCAGCAGTTTCTCTCCACAGCCTCCTTCCCGGCCTCTCTGGCCGTTGCCTTTCCACCTTTGCTCTTTTCTCCTTTTCCCGACATCTGTGGCGGTACAGGCATTGCAGGGATGCTGCCGGGGAGGGATGGGGCTCATGGTTCCACGGGCATGAGGCGCCGTCCACGGCTCTCTGCTCTGCAGCACCAACTCCCTGACCTGACCCTCTCAGCCCCTTCGTCTGGCTGAGACCTGCCTGGAACTCCCACGGCCATGGACAGAGGGCTCCCGGGGTCTCCCCAAGCGGAGCAGGGAAATGTCCCCCTCCCACCCCAGATAACACTGCCTCTCCTGTGTCAGGAGGTCCTGTGTCACATGCCCATATCCCCACAGTCGGCCAGAGTAGGAGCACAGATATACACGGTGAGTTTCTATTTTCACTCAGCTCTCAGTCTGTCTCCCCTAGTCTTTCGATTGTTGTTATAAAATACCGTATGACAACAGTGGCCAGCCTGTACTGCCGACTTTCATCCGGTGCCAGGCCTGGGGCTAAGTCATTTATGTGCATAATTTCACACCAGTGTCCTTGTCCCCTTGCACGGAGGAGAGGCGACAGGGTTTGCATTTCCGGGCCTCCGGTTCCTCTGCCTGCAGGGCCCAAGCTTGAATACCCTACCCATCACGTCAGGACTAATGAGAAAGAGAATGAGAATGTAAGCCCCAGCTTTACTGGGTGCTTTTCATCTTTGCTGGGATGTTCACAGATTCTGCAAGTTCCCCTGCAGGACTCTCAGCAGGGCTCGTCCCTGAGCGCCACCCATGACAGCCCAGGACAGATCCTCAGACCCCAGAGTGCCGCCATTGTGGACACAGTGCTCAGTCCACAGCCTGACGGGAAGTGGCCCGTGCTTATTGAGCTGTTCCAGAGTGCCAAGAGCCTGACAAGCATTATCTCACAGATACGGTGTCCCATTCTACTGATGCGGAAACTGAGGCTCAGAGAGCTGAGGACCTTGCCCTGTAAGGAGGGGATCCTGGATTCAGCCCCAGGCTGCCTAGGCCTCTTCTCTTCACAGCTGGGCTGTGATACCTCCTGAGGTCTCCTTCCCTCACTGTCTGGCCCCATCCCAGCGGGAACCTCCCCACCGCCAAAGGGCTCCTTTATGTCCCTTCACGACAGACACTTATCCACACCGCAATTAATTAGTTAATTGGGCAATGAGTTGTTCAATGTCCATCTTTCCCAATAAAATGCGAGCCGACTAGGACCATTCCTGGTATGTCCCCCACTGTGTTCCCAGAGCCCAACACGGTGCCTGGCATAGAATGGGTGGTCAGTAAATGTCTGTGGAATGAATGAAGGAGTGACAAGTACAGCCCAGAATGACAGAAACGTTGTAAAGCCTTTATCAGATCTGATGAAACCCCCCTTCCCAAACTGAAATGTCCCAGCACCCACCACCCTCCGAGCCACTGACTGTGTCTAGACTCAGAGGGCCGGCAGTGTCCAGAGTGGGGCTGCTGCCGTCCACAGCAGTGTCGTGCCAAGCCCCACGAGGGCCTTTGTCTGTGCCCCGAGGCACTGCTGGTCCAACACCCCACCCCTCCCCAGCCTGGCCCCATTATGAAAGGAAAAAGCGCTTCCAAAAAAGTGGAACCTGTCACAGTGATGGATAACCTAAATGGACTCTCCCCGCTTGCGAACAGATGTCGCCACTGAACTCTGTCAGAAATAATTAAACACCTTTCACATGGAAAAGCAGCAGGCAGGCCGCGCCTTGGGCTTGGTCAACACAGCCGAGCTAGCTGGCTTTTACACAGCCCCAGCTAGCCCACGAGGGGGGCGCCCCTGCCAACAGGCTGCCCGGCACTACACGGAGCCCTTAGCGGGGTCATGAGCCCAAGAGGGACCAAGAAAAGGAGAAGACACATCCCTTAATGCGGTGAGACCTTGTCGGGCCCCACGGGATCCTGGCAGAGACAGGCTGCCGGTGGCTCCGTGTTTCTTTCTGGTCTCTGCAACCAGCAGTTGCCATGGACGGCCAGTGCCCAGAGGGAGAGTCAGCCAACAGCTGGCGAGTGGCCTTTCTGCCAGAACACTGACCCTGTGCCAAACCAAGAGCTCTGGGCTGGCTGCTGAACCTCTCTGGGCCTCAGTTTCCTCATCTGAAAACACAGGGGTCGGGCTAGTCTGGAGGGTCTCTTCCAACCTAAGGTTCCATTATCCCAAGCTCACTGGTCAAGGAGCCATGTGGGAGGCAGCATGGGGGCTCTTCGAGGTGGCAGACCCCAACTTCCAAGAGTCAACTGTTGGGGGACAGCTCAGATTCCTATTTGGGGGACGAGGCGTGAACTCATCGCCTCCCACCTCACCTCTGAGTGGAGGGCTCGCTGGGCTGGGGGCAGCACCCTCTGTGTCTGGTGCCATTGGGCTCACATGCCCTTTACAAGGGGTGCTGGGGTCCCCGGGGCAGAGCAAGGAGAGAGAGGAGGAAAGAGGCATGGTATGTCTGTGTGTGCCCGTGATTCCAGGGTCAGCCAGACCTGGGTCACATGGCGACCCTGCCACTCCCCACCTGTCGGGTGGCTTTACCTGTGCAAGACTCTGTTTCCTTTTCCATAAAATGGGCTGGTAATGTCCCCCCCGCAGGGCTGCTGGGAGCATTTGACGAGAGCATACATGTACAACATTTAGCAGAACGCACCCCTATTGAGGTACCAATAGAGGGCAGTGCCATGAGGGTGGTCCTGGAGATTTCATTCATTCATTCATTCATTCATTCACAAATCTTGCTGTTGAGCCCCCCTGCGCCCGGCCCTGTTCTCAGCACCAACGATATGCTGCTTCGGGGTGCTGGTGACTGGCAAGGAGTGTGGTGGACTGACGGACAGACAGGTAGACAGATGACTGCACAGGTGAATGGCTCCATGGGGAAGTTTGGAGAAGCTTTACTCCCAGGGTGTCCAGTGTTTGCAGTCTGAAATGGTGGAGAGACACCAACCCTAGCTGGCAACCGAGGCATGGGGTGGGCATGATCACTGTAACAATCACCCGACTACACAGGCCTGGCACCAGCCGGCCCACCTGTTCACGTGCCTTTGCAGGCTCTTCCCCTGCTGGCCCAGGACAGCCCTCCTTTGGGCCTGTTGGGGGGCAGGACTATTAACAGTGCCGCCGTCTACTCTCAAAAGTGACCCAGTCTGAACCACACATCCTATGGCCACCTAATATTAATCCCCCTGCCCCCAAATAGATAGTTTATCCGTCTTTATAAAAAGACTGCCAGTGATAACAGCCCAAAGACAAACAGGCGAGTGCTCCAAATACTTACGGTGGCACCAACGACGGTGATGAAAGGTTGGATGCCGCCAGTCAAGCGATGGCTTGAATATGTAGCATTATACTGATATTACTATGAAATATTACACAGCCACTGAAAATCATGACTTTAGTCTATACTTACTGACACTTTACTAACATTATTGGGGGAAAGAACACGTGCTGTTGTGACCCCGTTTGGGTAGAGACAGCTCATCCTTACAGGTGTGTGTGCTCAAGGACAGACGTCAGGGGCCCCGCCTGCACGCCCCTCGGGGCACCTGTCCTGTGCTCACGCCCCCCCTTCAGCCCAGTTCCTCCCCCACGGCTCCTGATCCGTGCTACTGGCCACGCCTGGTTTCTCGGATTCAGCTTCCATCAGGCATGCGGGTCAGAGGTCAGCGCTCTGCCTCAACCGTGAAGGCGGCTGACTTGCGGAGTCCAAGTCTCCATGGCCACGTCCACCTTATAACTGGAGATCCAAAATCCACTTTTTGCGGGGGTGGATGGGTGTTGTCCAAGCATGTCCAGGTCTCCACTCCCACCCGACCACTCCGCCTCCCCCAGCACAGGGCTGACACCCCCTGATATTACATAGTCATTCAGTCACTAAAATATGAACAAATTGACTATTTTCATTTGGCTTTGGCTTTCAGCCCCACTGCTTTAGAATAATGGCTCAAGCTATTAAGCTAACAGTTTGATTTACAAGCTCTTGTGCTCCCAATGCTGGGATCAGACTCCTCTCTTTGTGGAAGACTAACCCTGCCTCGGGTCTCCTGGGCCCCTGGCTCCCTAATAAAACAGGAGACGGCGGGGGGAGAAATCAGCAGCCAGCCAAGCAGGGACACCCAGAGATGCCACTGATTAGTGAAAGCTGCTGAATCTAAGAAAAGGATTTTCTTTCCCACCTTTAAGCTCTCTTACAAATCATAGCCGGCTGGAAAGTTAACTCAACTAAAACCCAGGCGGGTGGGCTCTTGGCTGTCCAGCCACTGCCATCAGCTCTCCAAAGGGCTTACAGCGTTCAAATAAAGACACCCTTCTTGTCCAGGTGTGTCCAGCCCCAAATCACTCCTTACAGACCCCGGAAGGGGGTCTGCCTCTCCCTGAGGTCCCACACCAGCGATATATTTTAAGAATCCTGCCACTCTCTTGCCTCAGAATAAGAATATCCACGTTGCTGGGTCAGGCACTGAGCACAGGAATGGAATGTGTCACGCGCGGAAACGGGGCAATAGGAAGAGTGAGTCAGAGGTCCTGAGGCAGCTGACATTTCTTCCCTAAACACAGAACCCCCCATTATAAATCAGATCAGTACGCAGGGGAGCAGGCTCACCCAAGGGATAAAAAGCAGGGGCTTAATTGGTTTTGCATAATCTCACACCTCAGAGGTACGGAATTGTTGGGCACCTGCTCATGAGGCCACATTGCTGCTTGAATAATGGCAAGTCACAAATAGCCAGAGCTGAAGCGCTGGGAATGGGGACAAAGCATCAAAGTTCTTGGAGCAGCTCAGGAAATCTCAAGAAGTCTGGGGGAAACCCAGGGCACGGAGGGAGAGGCCGGCATCTCAGGGGACACGGCAGCTGGCACGGCTCATAGGACCAGCACTGCATCTTGGGGACCCACAGCCCGGCTGTCCCCTTAATCCTACCAGCACCTGGGAACTTTCAGTTTAATCCAGAAAGCTCTTCTCCCCCACTGGGCATGAAAATATTTCAAATTCTGGGCTGAACATCAAGCAGAAAATAGAATAAGACAGCTTGTTTGGGCATCAGCTATGTATTTCTAATCTCTAGAGAGAGCGAGAATCTCCTGTTGAATTTTGGGAGTTGATGGGACTGTGGGGTCCCCAATTTCTTCCTCCAGCTCATCCCCAAGAGAATAAATGCTCCACGATCGCAGGAGAATCTCTCGGGCTAGAGGAAGAGTTCAGGTTATTGTCTGCCACCTCTGGGATAACTTCCTCAATGTCACCCATGAATCCCTCGTCTCCACATGTCCCCCCTTGTCAGCCTCTGTCACCGGGCACCAATGCCACCGGTGTGATGGAATCTGAAGCACGTGGCCAGCAGCAAGTCCTCGCAGATAAACAGCATCCAATGATTGACTCAGATAAACTCAACGTTCGTTCAAACTGAGGTTTGTCAAAAGTGCAGGTGACATGAATCAAGAGGCTAGTGCCTTTATGTGTAAAAGCCGCAGGCAGCTAACGCAGCCTTCCCAGTTTCCCTCCTAGATGCCAAGTGCACTGGCATCAGAGAACACTTGCTGGGGAGAAAGCAAGACGGTGGGGATGTTTTTCTGGCCTCTTCTCTTCCTCTCCTCAAAGAAGTCCTGGGAAATGATGCCTTCGAGCATTGCAAAAAAAATATGGGCAGTTTGGCCAAAGTCCACTGGCTGGAGACGTAGAGAGAAGAGCATCCAAGAAGCTATTCAGAGACGGCATTCCCAGCTGGCAGCCACAGTAACGACCTTGACCCCACACCACATCCCAGCACCTCTTCGGTGCCAGGCTGGGTGTTTTGATGAACGAGTACATTTCATGTCAATGCTCTGACGCGATGTGGGAGAGAAAAGTCATGCTGTCTCAGAGACGAGGAAGCTAAAGCTTGGACGCTTCAAATCACGTGCCCCAAGTTCATGTGGCAGAGTCAGAGCTTGGACCCTCTGGCTGGCTGCTTCCAGGCCATGGAACAGTTGATAAATACTAAGGCCTTGCAATGACCTGGTCAGGGGCCAGTGGGGGCTAAATGCAGGGCCTGGCGAGGAAAGTGGAGGGCGGTCAGGAACTCAGGCTTTTATAGGTGTCCAGAGGGTTGTGGCAGCCCTGCTCTGGCTGATTTAAGCCCTTGCAATAAACAAAACTGCCCACTGCCCTGAAAGCTTTTAGACCTTGATAAAACCCCTGAGCATCTTTTAAATTGCAGTTCAGCCCCAAGGCTAAAGAGGAAAGAGGCCCATTGATGGGGGTTCACTCGCTGTATCAAAAGGTGTGAGGCAGAGATAAGCAGAGGGAGGTAGGAACCTGTGGTCCTGGAAGCCACACAGCCGGCTCCAGGTCCCAGCCTGGCCTTGTGTTGGCATTGAGAGAAGGTCAAGTGCAGTCGTGCTGGTAAAGTGCTTGCCATGGGCCTGGCCAGGTCACAATCACGGAGCAAAAGAATCTCTGGGTTGACCAGGCCTTTGGCATCTGTTCCTGTAGATGAACGGTTCTCACACTTGGCTGAGCCTGGGGTTCTCGGAGGAGAGGTTTAAAATGCAGATTCCAGGGCCCCACCCAGGATCCCGGCCTGCGTAGCAGCCAAGCCTGCGATTCCAGTGAGCAGCTCCCCCAGCTCCTGGGGTCAATGTCAACTCTTCTTACACAGTTAGAGTTACAGTATATATTTCCTGTGGCAGCTGGTTACTTTCATATGTCTGACATGAAGCACATTGAGTCTTCAAAATGAAGCATGCCTGTTGGAGACAGGCTGTCGCCTGTTAAACAGCCCTAAGGATTGTGAATTCTGTCTTAATGTGCTCATTGCTCTAACAAAACACTATAGACTGGGGGACTTAATCAACAGGCATTGATTTCTCTTAGTTCTGGAGGCTGGACATCTAAGATGGGAGTGCCGGGCTGGTGCGCTTCTGGTGAGCCTCTCTATCTGGCCTGCAGAGGGCCATGTTCTCCTCGTGTCCTCAGGGAGAGAGAGAAAGCAAGCTCTCTGGTGCGTCTTCTGAGGAGGGCACTGATCCAGCATGGGGGCCCCACCCTCATGAGCTCATCTAAAGCTAATGGCTCCCAAAGGCGCCACCTCCAAACACCATCACACTGGGGGTAGGGCTTCAATATATGAACTTGAGGGGACACAATTTGGTCCATAGCAACTTCTTCCTCAAGTTCAGTTGACATCTGTCTGCGTTTACCTTCCACCTCCTCGTTCTGTTTGTCCCTTTGGAGCCCATGGAATCATCTGCTCCCCCTTCTAAGTGACAGCCCAGAGTCCGACACTTTCTTTATGGACACCTAGGTTCCTCATTGTTCCTCGGAGCAGGAGTTCTGCGTGTCGGAAAGTGAAACCGCGTTGCAGTGACAGTGGACCACCAGACACCGTGACCTCTGCCACTCACTGTTGCATTCTCTACCTTTCCTCACAGTCCTAGACCATTTGTCAACTTGAACTGCCTTTCTGCATATTTTTGAACAAAATTGAGGTTGATGATGTCCCTCAGTGTCGCTTGAATCATTTAATACAAGTACCTGTGAATATTTCCTGCTTGGGGGCAATTTCAGGAAAACAGTGCAATCGGATTTATGTAATACTAATAACAGTGATGACAGCCGCCGCCGCCATGCCTCAAACGCTTACTCTGTGTGCCAGTCACTATGCAGGGACTGGGCGATGACCTGTGTGGTGTGACTCTACCTGTTCTTCAGAAAGTCTCTGTTTTATGCAGCCTTGACTGTCTTATTTCACATCATGTGCAATTCATTAGGCCCCATTCAAATCACTTGTAAGGTGGCAGGTACAAATGCCGAAGAAAATGAAAACTTCTTCTACTTAGAGGTGAAGCTGGGCAAGTAGATGGAGAGGCTCTTTCTTAGGATGCTTGAATCTCAGATGTGTTTCTAAGGACTCTGTTGCCTTATCCCAGGCTCCTAAACCATCCATCCAGCCAGCCAGCCATCTGTCTGCCCATCCATCCATCCGTCTGTCCATCCGTCCGTCCATCTCCATCCTCCTAGCCATCCATCCATCTGTTCAACTACCCAGCCATCCAGCCAAGATTTGCTGAGTGTCTGTAGGATGCCCCTAGTAGTCGAGTTATCCCAAGAGCTTTGAAGGTCTCCTATCTGTTGACATTTCCCCAGAACAGTGTCCAAAAGATGGCATTAACGGCCTCACTTTCTAGCTGAGGACACTTAACTCTAATATTGCTATTTGGGACTTGACAGGGTCGGCCTTGTCAGCCACAGAAAGCTTCTATTTCTTCTTCAGAGACACCTGACAAAATTCTTCCCGTTCATTATTCCAATCAGAGGAAAGGGGAAAGACAATCCGAACCTCACCATGTGCGTCCCACTGCGGTGGGCCCTGGACACCAAACATCTGAAGGTGTCCCCGGCTTTCCCAGCACTAACACAGGAGTTGTTCAACAGCCTATATGAATAAGCGATAAGGCACTGACGGGTACTGTACGGACGGCTCAGCAAAGGACTTAATTTGCAACCAAGCACAAAATCAAAGACTCTGTCAGCCGAGGAACTGTGCGCCTGGATAACCACCTTGCACTACCTGAGAACGCACTGTCAGGTAAATTTCCAGAGAAAGTAATTAAGGAATCCCCATTGTCTAAATTCAGCAGCAAAATTTGGAGCTCTGGAATTTGACGCTCACCAGGGATCTGGTGTCTCCTCCCAGCCTGATCCTTCATCAAAATGAGCAGTGGAGGTTTATGAAGGGATCGGCTGGTGTGTCCCGCCTTGCTGTCCTGAAGACACCCCTCCAGCCCTGTGTGTTGTCTTGTCGAAGAAGCAGTAGGCAGCAAATGAGATCACCGCTTGTAGGACAGGGGTGAGATTAATACACAAATATATAGACCTCTCTGAGAGCTGGCAAGTGGCAATTAATATTTATCAAGTACCCACAGCATTCAGGATACCAAAAAGTAACATGCAAAACAGCCCCTGGCATCGGGGAGTCTATATTCTGATTCAAAAGCTGTGCACAGATAGATGCCGCGTGTGCGCAGAGGCTCCCCCCAGGTGGGAGGCACTCAGGTTAGTATTTATAGCAAGTGGCCGCTTCCTACTGAGAGGATGAAGCCTCCTCAAGCTGGTGCCATCAGCGCCTTGGCCTCCACTCGGGAGCACGGCTGGGACACCAGCCCCAGTCGCTGGGGGCTGTCCCACCCATGAAGCCTCCTCCACGGGTCTCACCAGCTCATCTTCACTAACTCCCTCCTTAGCTCTCACTTGAACTTCAAACAGAAGAAAACGGCCCACTCTCCACTGGAGATTAGTGTACCATGCCCACCCTGATATTTCTAAGTGGGTCGGGCAGGCTCAGCCCCGGCTGGACCATCCCGGTGCCCTTGGCGGCCGGACGCCTCCCAGCCTCCTCCCAGAAGAATAGCGCCGAGCAGACTCCCATCATCTGGGCTCTGAAAAGAAAAGGGGGGCCCTCCCTCCCTGGCAGCTCTGCTTGTCATGGCATTTGTTGACAACCCCATTGAAAAAGGCCCTCACTGCCGCTGTGAAGTCTCGTTCCATCCCACACTCACTCCTTTCGCAGACAGGTTTTGAAAGGCGGAAAATCTGGGAAACACAGACACTCGCCCACCCCGGGCCCATCACAGAGGGAGAAAGGCGGCAGCTTGGGTGAGCGGGGCTGACGAGCCTCCTCACCTGGCCCCACGGTGCACCGCCTCCAATTAAATCAAAATGGTTTGTTTTTAATGGTCTTTTACACTGACAAGTGGGCGATCATTTTGGGCCCACGAGCTGTCAGGGAACTGAGGCAGCGCCTCCGTTGATAATGCCCAATGCTTCCAATTAGAAGCCGAGGCCGCTCCTGGCGCGCTAACGATTCCCCAGCCACCCCCCCAAGCCCCTTTGGCGCTGGCGTTTCTTCTTGCCTCCTCCGCCGCAAATTACTGACACAAAACGGAAGGCCCCGCGTCTGCTCCGCCACGCCAGGCCCGGGCCCTGTTGGGCTTAATGAGCCGATGGAAGTTTCGCGGCTCCGGCGCTAAATTCTTTTCTTGTTTGACAGCTGCTCGGCTAAGGCGAGTGTTGACCTTATAAAAGATTTAGTGTTTCTCATTATTTTCTGTCAAGTTTCACAAGTGATGGCTCCGCGGTTATCATTTGCATCCTGGGGTGTGTGTGTGCCCACGTGTGTGTTGGATGGGGGCGCCCAGGTCTCCAGGAAATGGGGAAGGGGTCTTTCTCTCCCCTGGTGGCACTTGACTGCGGTACAACAGCTCCCAGTGTGACATTCTTCTTGGGCTGAGGTGTTTCAAAGAGAAGCCAAGAGGCAAAGCCGAGGTGACAGAGGGTCAGATGGCTTCCCGGCCTCCTGGATGGAGCTTCTGTGGGGGAACAGGAGAAAACCAGTGCACCCGACCCCCTGTCAGACAGCAGCCCAGACGTGCCGGGCAGAGGGGTGGTCTGAGCCGGTGGCTGCTGAGAGCAGTTTTAGGGCCACACTCAACATTTATCTGAGGGACTCCCTCTGCGCTCACAGGCCCCATTTAAAGCCATTGCCAGCAAGCTGCCTCCCTCTGCTCTGCATCCCACACAAGGATTTAATGGCTTTAAAAAGCAGAACCATTATTTCAAAAGTGGCACATGTTACTGTCCCCTGAGGTGACTGTGGGAGCGTTTGTTGGTCCTCATTTGATTCCTGCACCCATGCCAAATTGGGCCGCTCTGTACGTAACAAGACTCCAGGGAGCCCTTGCCCAGCTGGCTCCCTGCCCAGTCTCCTGCTGGCCTCTCCGGCTCCTCGCTTTCAATCTCTATGTTCTCCCCTTGCTCTCACCTACCCACTGGCCATCCCAGCTGAGGTGACCCGAGGTGGCCTGAAGAGGCTGAGAGGCTGAAGGGCAGATGAACACATGGATGTCTTCTCACAGGGGCTCTGTCTTTCTTCATCCTTGTTACACAGGAGACTCTATTTTGATCTCTTGGAAGAAAATCATGGCACCTTCTCCCTCCCGTGCCCATGGCAGACCTTGCTAATCAATCACCACACACTTTTTCATGAGCCCGAGAGTATTTCGAACAGAACACGGGCATCAGCCCTCATCAGTCTGCCAGAGCTGATAGGTGAAATAAAGCCTACTCGCCACCACCCCTGCCTTAGGGCGACCACTTACATAAATCAGTAAGTATCCTAAAATTCCTGGTCATTTTATGCTACATAAAGATGATTTTTTATATAAAAAGAAATAAAATATAACCCATTAAAGGAAAATAAACTGAACTTCATCAAAATTAAAAACGTTGGTGCTTCAAATGATATTCTCAAGAAAGTGAAAAGACAGCAAACAAAATTGGAGAAAATGTTTGCCAATCATATAGCTGAGAAGGGACTGTATCTATGAATGTAAATATTACTCTTATACCTCAGTAAAGAAAAGATAAATAACCTAATTTTAAGATGGGTTATTGAATAGACATTTCTCCAAAGAAGATATACAGATCACCAGTAAGCACATAAAAGATACTCGACTATCGTTAGTCGCTAGGGAAATGCAAACCAAAACCGCAGTGAGACCCCACTTCATGCCCAGGAGGATGGCTATATCAAAAAGACTGATAATAACACGCGTTTGCAAGGATGTGGAGAAATTGGAACCCTCATACGTTGCTGGTGAGAATTAAAACAATGGTGCACCCCTTTGGAAAACACTGTAGCAGTTCCCCAAAAGGCTAAACGTAGATTTCCCATGGGACCTGCATTTCCACTGCTAGGTGGACACCCAAGAGAAATGGTAACAAACATCCACACACAAACTTGTGCATGAATGTTCATAGCAGCATTATTCATACTAATAGGCAAAAAATGAAACAACCCAAATGTCCATCAACTGATAAGTAGATAAACAAAAAATGTGGGAGATCTGTATGATAGAATACTATTCAGCCATAAAAAGGAATTAAGCACTGACACATGCTACAGCATGGATGGACCTTGAAAACACTGTGCTGAGTGAAAGAAGCCAGACACAAAAGACCATGTACTGTGTGATTCCATAGATAGGAAATGTCCAGAATAGCAAACCATAGAGCCAGGAAGTAGATAAGTGGTTGCCAGGGGCTTGGGGAGGAAAATGGGGAGTGACTACAAATGGACACAGGGTTTCTTTTTGGGTTGATAAAAATATTATAAACTTACATTGTGGTGGTGGTTGCACTCTCCTGTGAATATACTAAAAGTCATTGATTTACATACCTTAATGGGTACGTTTTATGAATTATATAAACTGTTTTTAAAAATATTCAGGCCACTTAAAAAACAAATAGGCCACTGGAGTCAGATGAGTGCTCATCACCCAGATTCTGTCTTTGGAGCCTAGAACAGGGTGACAACTGGACACCATGAAATGTCCTCAGATGGCGAGGGAGAGTCTGGGGTGTCCTCAGCTCCCCCACTTATCCATTATGACTCTCACTTACCTGAAGCTGCAGAAGCAGAGGTGGGTTTTTGGGAAGTTCAGACAAACCCCCCGTCTTGATGTTACCCTACTATTTCTCTGCCAGTATTTGGCCAACAGAGTCACTGTTCAAGTTTGAGCTCAGCTGCTGCCGACTGGCCTTTGCTAATCCTTGGGAGAGGTTGAGAGAGGCTGGTATGGCTTCTGGAGACAGCAACTCAATTCTCATTTTCAAAGTCATGCAGGACTGTGTTTCCTTCGGCCCTAAGGTCAGTGGAGCTCAGACCTGGATCCCAGGTCAGGCTTTCCTCTTAGGAGCTGGGTCTCCCTGGGCCAGTGTCTTAACCATCCTGAGCTTCCGTCTCCTGTCTCATCAGGTGAGAATGGTCCCCCCTCACCCTCAGGGGCCATTGCTCTCCCCACCTCCCCTGGCACGGTTCCCTGAAGTCTCACGTTAGGCCTGTGTGTGGGGAGGCAGGAAGTTTGTTTTCTATGCTGAGTTGGATGCTCTTCGAAAACGCAGCGTGTGTCAGCAGGGAGGGTCAGGCCTGTGTCCTTGCTCTGTCTATTTTTGGACCACAGAGAAATGAGAGCCGGAAGCAGCATAACAATCTAGGGGACCAGATGTCTCGGGAGAGATGGTCGCCCTCGTTAATTACTTAACCTAGGAACCTGCTACATCAGAGCTTAGTACCAGCCTGTTCGCCAATGATGTCTCGTATGGATTTGTGTTCTTCGGGGGCCTCTGACCTCCAGCTGCCCCCAACTTGACAGAAATTACTGACCTGGGACTGATCCATAATCTCCAAGTGCCTCTCATTAGAGGAGACAGCCCCTCAATCTTTTAAAGCAAAATATCTCTCCCAGTCACCTGAGCAGTTGTCACTGAGGGGGAAAAAAAAAAAAACTAAACTGAAAATCTCTATAGCTGTCATTTTTTTTTTTTTTTTTAGCTCTTTGGCAGGTTTTTTGTTTTTTGTGCTTTTTTTTTTCCTGGCTATTTTTTTTTCTCAAATCCTGCCTTCTCGGCCCCCAGACTTGGCACTGGAAGACTTGGTGTCCAGCTGAGGGACCGTCATGTGGCTAATGAGAAGGGACCAAGGACTCAGCTGGCCCAGCTGCCCCTTTTAGTAGCATGTGTCAGGGGTCTGGACTCTAACAGGCACAACGGGAAGCTGCTTAGCCCATGAACTTGTATGGTGGAGGGTTGGTTCTTCCAGGCTAGTTTGTACACACACACACACACACACACACACACACGCACACACACACCACGATGTGTCCGGGTATGGCTTTCCAAACCACAGCAAGGCCTGACCGTGGGGAGAAGACGCAAAGGAAAACCCATTGCCCCGGGCTGTGTCTGCCTCCTGTCCCATCTCAGCAGAGACCTCCAGCTGAGGGAAGAAGACACTGAGGAGACAGGAACGAAAAGAAGACAGAATGCCACTCACTCTTTAGCACGTGCACCAACGCTGTTCCACCCAGCCCCAGGCCATGGCCACCAGGCAAAAGGAAATAACCAACATTTGACCTCCTCAGTCTTGGATGCTTTCTTAGGCACTGAGATGGACTCCAGCTCCGTGAGGCAGGACAAGCCTGCCAAAGAGGAGCCATGCGGAAAGTTAGCACGAGGCAAAGTCACTAACCACTGGCTGTGAAACTTCCTTTGACAGCAGCTCTTGGTTGGAATGGAATCATACACAAATCACCTATAAGTAACAGAGTAACTCTCCCTAAATTGTGCATGTGGAGAGAGGAGCCCCAGCTCACCCCACCCCTGCCCCTGAGTCACATCTCCAAAAATGCAGTTTGAAACCACACCCCTTTGTGTTTTCATCTTTCAAAAATGAAAAGGCAATAATCCCTCATGTGTAAAACTGAAACTGAAGGCCTCCTTCCGCCCCTCCCTGTGCTCAGTTCTCTCCCCTCCCCCCTCTCCCAAGGCGGCATCAGGCACGACTTCTGGGCACTTCCTTTCCTCCCAGGTCTTTCTGTTCAGCTGGAGTCAGACATGTGCTTGAACCAAGGAGGGCATCGCTGCGTATATTTTACACTTGTCCTATAAATGGCATCATACTTAGGTCCCACTCTGTAAATGAAACCTTTCTTTCACGCAACATTGTGTTTTTGAGATTTATACGTGTCGATTCACGTAGACCTTAGAGCAACGCTGTCCCTAGAACTTTCCGGGAGGGTGTACACATTCCCCATCTGCTTATACAGTAGCCTCTGGCCACGTGGGGTTCTTGAGCACGTGGACTGTGGTTCGTGTGAAATGTTGGATTTGATTTCATTTTGGTCGCCAGTGGCTGCCCTGTTGGACAGTGCCTCTGTGGACGGCTCACTTCAAACCAAACAGAGTATTGCACTGTATGGATTTACCAACCACCGGAGGGAGATTTGCCATTAACTGGAAAGTCTGGTCGTATGTACACCACACGGTGAACCAACGAGTCCCTGCTTAGTAGGGTATGAGCTTCCCGTTCCTTCTCATTACTACCCTCGGTACCAATCTGATGGGCGGGAAATGATATTTTCTTGTGCTCTTTCCTGGTTACATGCCAGGCTGAGCATCTTCTCCTGCACTGCTGACCTGTAGATGTCCCCTCCACAAGCTGCCCGTTTTTCTATTGCCGTGGGACCCCAAGGCCACTTTCACTCGCCATCTCTGCCTTATCTTTTGTGACTCTGCTTGTAGGTTATTTCCTCAGGAAGCCTTTTCTGGCCCCCGGATGAGAGTTTTAGCCTCTGTATCATAAGCTCTTACAGAATCTGGTACCATTAATACTCAGCACAACTATAATTGAATAATTAGCTATGTAACTGTATTTCTATTACTAGTTTTCTGGTTCTAGAATAGCAGAAGCTTTCCAGATTCTCACTGTACCAGTGCCTGGCACGGAGTCAGGCACAGAGCGGTTACTCGATAAATATTCATGGCGGGAAATAATGAATACATAAATGAAAGGACGGCCACATTTTATCCCCTAACCTAGATCACATGGGCGCCTTCATGTGCCAGTTCGTTCCACACAAGGATTTTCTGTTGAAAGTAGATCAAACTTTCCAAACAAGCATTAAAAGCAAAAACTCAACAAATATTAACAAAGGCATCTAATTCACACAGATTACTTTGGCACCAAAGAAATTAAATTAGAAACCAGTCACAAATGTAACTTAGAAAATTGCCTAGAAATTTGAAAGCATATTTATAAATAAGTTAAGGACCAAAGAAGAAATCCAAACAGAAATTTCATAGAAATTAGATGAAAAGAGAACTGAACAAAAATAAATTATGCTCAAAACTTGAGAAGAGATAAAAGAACATTCAGAGGGCCACTTGGTTTCTAATGCCATGTTATATAAGTGTTAAGACAGGGAAAAACAGATTAAAAGGTAATTAGCTAAGCAGACAACTCTAGATGCTAGAAAAGAGCAACAGAGTAACCTCAAGAAAACGATGACGTCAAGAGCAAAACTAACAAAACGTCAAAGGCACAACCAAGGTTATCAATCAAATGAAAAGTTGGCTCATTGAAAGTGGATCAGAAAAGTGCAGATGATTTCAAATCAATTGGGAAATGGAATCTAGTAATCCAGGTCCCAGCAGCGAAGTGGGGACCAAAAGTAGGCAGGGAGTGGACCTGAGGAAAAGGCAGTGAGCTGGCTGCAGGTCTCAGCTCTGCCTCCCGGAAACCCTGGGAGAATTGCTTCCTACCTTCAGGCCATCTGTAGAATGGGAGAGTGGGATTCAGTGATCTCCCAGACCTCTCCCATCTCTAGCTTTCTGGGAATCTTGTATTTCAATCCAGTATCCAGGGAGGGAGGGGATTATGATTTCTTGGAGCAGGGTTGACTACAGATCTCTTGTAAGATCTGACAGCTGCTCACCTCCCCTGCCTTTTCTGGTCCTCTAGCCACACTGGTTTGCTTGCATTTCCTCTAATTTGCCCCAATTCTTCCCACCTCAGGGCTTTGGCTGGTTCCTACCATCCAGGATACTCTTCCCATTCTCTTCCCCTGGCCAGCAACCTCATCGTGTCTAGAAAGAACTTCCTGCCCCCAGATGGAGTTGGAGTTCCTCAGCCCACAGTCTTATTAAATTGCATGAAACAATTACAGGCAGAGTGTGTTTAGCGGCCGCCTCCTGTGCCATCTTGCAGGTTCTATGTGGACAAGCATCTCAGCCTGTCTTACTCACAGGTGTGTCCCCAGTGGGGAGGCACTGGGTCCTGAGCTGGGCGATGCTGTTTAGATGCCCCCTGTTCAAACAGGACCAGTACCTTGGCCAACCTGGGTAGAGCCACCCCCGCCCGTCCTGCTCCCAGGGCTGCTGGCGGCCCTGGCGCTTGTCTCTTATTTACCTGCACTGACCTTAGAGCAACTCAGCTCCATTCAGCAAAGCTGTCTCCTGCCAAAGCCGTTACAATTTCTTAGCTCCAGGCGGAGACAGACTGCAGATGGCTTAATTTAGAAGCATCTCCGAAGGAATTCCTTGCTCCACAGCTCTCATCCTTTGACTCTGGGGGTCCACAAGGTCGTGACCACACACAGCTTGAGGCCTGACTTGTAATTAGGATCCTCTCTCCGGCTGAGCTGCTATTTTAGGAGGGGAGAGCGGGCCTGTGGGACAGGAGCCACCGTGTTCCCGGCACTGACTTTCACTCGACTTGTTTCGTAAGCACTTGTTAGGAGGCAGTGAGTTTAGGCATGAAGATCTGTGCCTAGAGTCCCACGGCGCTGGGTTCAGTCTGTGCGACCTGGGGCAAGTGACAACCTTTTGGGGCCTCCATTTCCCCATCTGTAAAATGGAGGCAATGTCTGGATGTTCTGAGGCTTGTGTGAAATAAATGCACTGCACGGGGAAACAACATCGCTGTTGAGGGGAGCGGCTGAAGACCCCGCCGTGGGCCTCCAGGACAAATCGTGCTGAGGGGCGCGTGGGTGCATGGCATTCTGAGAGCCGGAACTCCCCTCTCAACGGACTCCCGTGTTCTGCTTGGGGATTAGGGATTTCATGGGTACAGAACAGGCCCAATTTCTCTTCTCTTTCTAAAGACCTGTCCCACATGGGGGTAAGCTTCTGTTTGAGTCAACTTTTAGAGGAGTCCGTCAGTACCAAATCAACACTACCCAGCACCTACCATCAGCACCAAATCAACACTACCCAGCACCTACCATCAGCACCAAATCAACACCACCCAGCACCTACCATCAGCACCAAATCAACACCACCCAGCACCTACCATCACCTGCTTCTTCCAACTGTTGGTGACTCTTGGTGATCCTTGTCTCCAAATCATGGCTCCATCTTTACATGAACTGCTCCTCTGTCTGTGTCTTCTGTCTCATAAGAATGGTTGTCAGGATGTCCACCTGAATAAATCAGAATGTGCTCATCTCAAGATCCTTCATTACATCTTCAAAGACGCTTTTTCCAAATAAGGTCCCATTCGCAGGGTCCAGGGGTTAAGAAGAGGACATGTCTTTCGGGGCTCACCCTTCAGCCCACTCCAAGGGTCAGGCTGTGTGGAGATGGCAGGATGAGGACCACCGCGCTGTGCTCCCCTGTTAAGAGCCACTGGAGGGACAGAACTATTGCCACTCTGAATGCTACAGAAGACCGCGGAGACCTGGGAGTCCCCGACGGCTGGGCGCACGAGTCAGGCGGGGTGCCCACGAGGCCCCGGGAGACCTGATACGCCAGCCTTACGGAGCATCTCTAGCTGCCTTCTGGGAACCCCGGGTGTCAGGAAAATCATGTCACAGTGTGAAAATCAAGCCATCCCTTGCCAGAGGGGACACAAAGCTGTACCTGGGGAGCCTTTTGTTTTCTGGCTGTTTTCCTTTCTTCTCAATCACTTTTGAGAGGCCACTTGGGAATTTTTCTAAAACTGGAGATTAAGCTGAGACCAAGATCATGTTTTGATCGATCAAGTGGGTTGAACACTGCTTTTGAGCCCTGGGTCTGGGTGGGCTCAGACTATGGTGGGGGCTTGCCCTGGGTTTTCAGACCCTTTGATGGTCCTGATACATATCCAAGAAACCTGAAACCTAAGGCTGGGGCTGGGAGGACTCCCAGAAATGCTGCCATGGAGGGAAGGTCAGTGGAGGGACTTGTGAAGGGTCCACGAACCCCCCAAACTGGCCTGCACTGTTTTGTACGTCAGGACTTGTATTCTTTCCCCCCAGAGGAGAGAGTCCAAGTCTTTGTGCAGAGTCTCGGAAGGGTCTCTTCATCCCCCAGAGATGAAGAACGTGGTTTTCCATCCTGGAATAACTAACTAAATCTAATTGTCGTCAGTTGATTTTCACGGGTTTCTAACAAGCTTCTGTAGCCTCCTGTCCCCTCAGCCAAAGTGGCAGCTGTGGCAGATTATTCTAGAAAAATCTAGAACTTAGTGCCCAGGGTTGGTGGGGGGCGGTGCTAAAACAGAGTTTCTCTGCCACCAATTTCCTGGCCAACCCTGGACCAAACCTTCTCTGGGCCTCAGTTTCCTCATCTGTAAAATGGTGAACTGTCAAGTTGGATTCCGTTGGGCCCTGAGGTGCCCCGATGAGCCTGCTCTCCCTGACGATGAGCATGGCTCCCTGGACCTGAGGTGAGGACCTGAGGTATGGGTCTCACTGACCCTAAGCGGTGGCCCAGACCTTGTATTGGTGGTGGGGGTGGGGGGCGAGGGGACTGACAGTGTCCCGGAGCAAGGCAGCAGGTGCAGGTCTCAGGGGACCAGGAGGTGACATCAGCTCTGCACATGGCCTCAGTAGAGACATTACGCAGGCGGGAGGCAGGGAGGGAGGGAAGGAGAGAGGGAGGGAGGGAGGGATGGAAGGTGGAAGGGAGGGAAGGAGGGAAGGAGGGAAGGAGGGAAGGAGGGGAGGAAGGAAGGAAGTTAACAAACAAGTGAGCCTGAACCCTTCCCACCCTGTGCCTCCCTTAGGTTATCCTAAAGGAGAAATGCCATTTAGCGGCATTTTCCTCACACTTGGAGGTGAGTAACAGACCCAGGAGACGGGGTTGTTCACCCACCACCACTTCCTGAGAGGGAAGCGCTGGCTAAGATACCGACTGGATAAAATTGTAACTGAAGGGGCTCCCACTCCTTGGATGTGTCTCCCTCACATGTGTCCTCTGGGAGGGAGACATGACAATGTTCTGGAACCCGGGTTCTGGTACTGTTGTGTGTCGGCCCCTTTGCTCCTGGGGGACTGCCTCCCTCCTGTGAAGGAGCGTGACAGTGCCAGGAAGTCCCCCGGGCAGAGGACGGCTTGTTGAGGGCAGTTAATGGTGGAAAGTCAGCCTGTGAAGGATGACACTGGTTATAGGGCCCCACGGCATGGGGACTCCAGTCCCAGCAGGTGATATTTATTGTGCACCCGTCTTCCCTGGCAATGAGCTGGTAGAAGGGAAGACGCTGCTGCCCTGGTACCTGGGCAGCTGCGCTCCGGCTGCCTTCTGTCCCCTAGCTCGTCACCACCCAGCGCCAGGACACTCATGCCACTTCCTCTTCACTTCTTTCCCTACAGCTGTTTTATTATTACTCTAAGTGAAAGCAGGGGCAGACAAAGGAGAGAAGGGGAAGGGGGCAGGCAGGACAAGCCCCCAGAGCTCTCCTGCCCGCTGACCTACTTCTGTCTTCTGTCCACAGGTGGGCCCCCATCTCGATACCTTCCCCACCGAGGCTGATCGCCAGAGAGCATTCAAAGCCCACCGGGAAGAGCGTGCCGTGCGCCAGGGGACCCTGCGGATGGGCACCTACACCCACCCCTAAAGCCTTCTTGGCACAGTAGAAAATTCCAGAAGCACTCACTTTTCTGGCCCCAACTGACAAAAGACACTCCCCTATTTTTACATGGGTTCTGCTTCTGCCAGGACCTCAGATTCAGGTATTAGGTAAATTATTTTTGTTAAGAGTCCCCCTCCTTGGTTAGCCAACACTAGCTCACCTTAGCCCCAGCAACTTGTACCTCCTAGGGCAGGCTACCCACCCTGTCTTCATAAGCCCTCACCTGACAAGAGAAACCCAAATTCCAAGGCAGATTTTAGACTCCAGGCTAAAGGGTGGTTCCAAGGCTCTACTCATTAAGTGTTAAGAACAACCCGGGTATTTCCTGCAGAAAGCACGACAGTAACACTCTCTGAAAGCCCTTATTTTATATTCCAAACACGAGTTTTAATGGCTCTTTTGGGGACGACTGATGTCTCCCTGGGACCTCAGAGGCAGGAATACCTAACGCTCATTCCTGGGGGCCTGCCCCTACCACCTCCGTATCTGCCCTGTCAATCAGGCAGGCCAACCTGCGCTTCTCCGCTCAGACTGAGCCTTCTGGGCGCTGGGCAGGCTGAAAGGACAGTGGCTGAGGAAATTCTCAGCCAAACTCCGGGACAGTTCTCACCTTCATCTTTCTGCACATTCTTTGGCTTCACCCCACAAATTATACACTGGTCTATTTTAAATTAAAATGCTATTTGTCATCTGAACCAGTGAAGCTATACTTGGTGTGAGAACCAACCTCAAACTCTTCAGATGACGCCATCACCACACAGAGACTCTTCAAGGTAGCCTACCTCCTCCAACACATCCCGACGGTGCCTGGACAGAGTCAGGCTCATTCCCTGGATTTTAAACCCCATTTCTAGTTTGAGGATTCCTGCGCGGAATTCCAGACTCACTTATCCAACTGCTCCCTTGAGGCCGCCACTCAAGTGTCAGATGGTCATCTCAAACCAACACAGCTAAGGCAGGACACCTGGTGGGGTTTTATTCTCCCCAAACTTGCTTCTCCCTCTGTCTTTCCCATCTCATAAATGAGACCATTATCAACCCAGCTGTAGAAGCCAAAACCCTTCATTACTCTGTTTCCTTCGCCTCTCACACCTGATCAGTCAACAAGCCTCTCTCTGAACCCCACCATCTGTCTGGAGAATTACAGAAGGTTCCTTAACCGTCTCCCTGCTTCAGCCTCACAGTCCAATCTCCACCAAGCAGTCCCTTAGCCATAGCGCTCACTCCTGCTTTAGACTTTCTGCTCGCTTTGCCCAGGCCTGGGACACCTGGGTCCCTAATTGCCACCAGTCCTCCCCTTCTTGTCTTCAGATCTTAGCTCAAAAGTCAAGTCCCTTACTAGAAAGGCCTTCCCTGAAATGGTGTCTGGTTAAATTCACAGCAACCTGTTTTATTCTCTGCAAAACAATGATCCCTTGTTTATTGCCTGTCTTCTCCAGGGGAGGGAAGTTGCCTGGGGTCAGGGGTCTCAGATCCAGGGCCCAGCAGTGGGAAGTGCCCAGTGATACCTGTGGGATGACCCACCTCATGAATGTCTGCTGTGACTCACCCCCCCTCCAGGCCGAGCCTGGTAGGGAGACAGCTGAGTCTGGTGATTAGAGACCTGAGTGAATTTCTTGAGCAGCCCCCGTTCATGTACACACTGCAGCACATTAGAAGCCGAGTCCATAAAAATGCCACACACACTATCCCCCTCAGGAATCTGGCTCAGCTAGGGCCTTCCCAGATGCCAACCCATCCCAGAGGCCTGAAATCCCCTTCCCACCACACAAGCCAGAGGGAAAAACCATCCCATCTCATCCTGGCTAAAGCCACCTGAAGCCTTCCAACCCACAAGGAGCAAGGAGCCAGCCTGGTGTGAGAGCACCGAGCGCCCAACGGGCCTGGCCACTGAGCTGGGCAGCCACTCCACCGGTCAAGAGCATGAAGCCAGCTCCACCCAGTCATTTCTGTGTGACCTTGAACAAGTGTCCTAACCTCTCTGTGCCTCCTCTGTGAGCAGAACCCTGACACAGTACAGGATGTCTGCTCAAGCTAAATTAGATAATGACTCCATCAAAGAATGTATATGACATGATCAGCAAAGGGTGTAGCTCTTTTAAGCAATCGATAATTGTGAATTATTATTTTCTTATTAATAAAATGCACTTAAAAGGGGCAACCAGACCCTGGGAGCAATTGGGGGGTGAGGGCGGGACGTTCAAAGGAACAAAAGCCTGTGTGTGCAGGAGCATCAAGAAGATAGAAATATTAATATTTTGAACTGAACCCACTTTTTTGCTCGGAAATCCCCAATGGAAAGGGGCAGGGGGCACATTAGGACACAGAATTTCCTGAAGGACCTGAAATTAGGCTCTGTCCACAGAAGGGTGAGGCAAGCTTTGCTATGGCAACGAGAGAGAGAGAGAGAGAGAGAGAGAGAGAGAGAGAGAGAGAGAGAGACAGAGACAGAGAGAGAGACAGAGAGAGACAGAGAGACAGAGACAGAGAGACAGACAGAGAGACAGACAGAGAGACAGAGAGACAGACAGACAGACAGAGAGACAGAGGGACAGAGGGACAGAGGGACAGAGGGACAGAGGGACAGAGGGACAGAGGGAGAGACAGAGGCTCACGGTACCGGCCCTCCAGGCCGGCTTTTCCCAGGACCTGGGCCCCGGGGAAACGTGGACGTGGCGAGAAAACGCCGGCGGAGAGCTCTCTAGCACCTCTCCTACGCCTTATCGTCACTTCTCGCCCCAGCAGGCAGACAGCGTGCTGTGGGACTTGCTGGGGCTGTGACAGGTGTCGGGGGGCAGCGCCTCCACCCTCGGAGCACCAGGCTTCCGGGCGCTCCCCGCCGATGGAGGCGGCTGTCCCGACAGTCCCTCGGCTCCTTGTCCTACAGCGCCACCCGCTGGCGAGTCCGAGTCCCAGGCCTGGGAGGTTCCTGGCCCTCCCCTCGCGGCTTTCCTCCCTGTCCCTCCCCCATCTTGGCTCTTCCCTCCTCATTAATTATTTGTGCCTGCACAAAGGCCCAGGTCGGATTCCACCTTCTTAGGTATCCTGTCGCATCGGCCAAACACCTTCCCCCACCTGAGCTGACCCTGGCGAAGCGTCCCCCACACACAACTGGGGTTCCTCTGACTGCCCTTCATGACCCAGGGTAGAGAGTCCTGCAAGGTTCCAACCCGGAGGGGCCTTGGGGATCATTTGTTAGCGTCCCTCCGCCACCATCCCCACCCCCTTCTCATGTGGAAAATACATGGTGAAGACGCCTGAGTCCACTCAACAAGTGAGGGCAGGAAGCTGCCCCGGCCAGTGACCCAGGTGCTACTACAAGTCCCAGCCCCTCCAAACCGCTTGGCAAAGATGGGCGGAGATGGGGGGAGCTTAGCTTTCCATCCCAAGGCCTCCTAATCGTGCGCCAATAAATGCCCTGTGGGGATGGTCATCGCCAGAGGTGTGGCCTGAGCCCGTTTTTTCTCCTTTCCCTGCTGGTTGGCATTTGGGGACCGTCCACCTCCTGGCTGGGTTTCCTGGCAACACCCCATCAGAGATTTAACCAAACAAAGAGTCCCATGAGTATGTGTGGGGGTCGGGGGTATAGAGCTGGTCTGGACCCTCCCCTGGTTGGCTTGCAATTCTTGCAAGTCCTTTGTGAGGTGGAAGAGAGGTGGTGCTGAAGCTGGCCTTGCACCTGGCAGGAGCAGGGAGCCAGAGCAGGCCTGGGCACCAACCTTTGGAAGCAGGGTTCATGGGCAGGGAGGAGCCAGAGAAAGATCTAGTCCTGCCAGAGAAGACCCAGGGCTGTGGAGTTACCCAGCAGCCCAGCCAGGACTAGAGCAGCTCTTAGCTGTAGGTCCAGCTTTCTTTGTATGCTGAACCCCCACTGACTTCAGTCTCTTTCCAGATTTTCAACCAAAACCCAAACCGCATTCATTCATTCTCTCACTGCCTCCCCCCCTGTCCCCACCCCGCCATAGAACCAGATAATTAATAATTATCTTGGCAGAAGAAAGTGGGGGAGGGGCTCTGGAGTCTGGCTGTTGTGCAGGATTTTTATCAGGGATGGTGGCAATTTCTGCTGTCTGCCTGGCAGGGGGCTCCTATTAGAAGTTGAAGAGGAAGCACTGTTCAGAGACCACAAACTCAAATCCATTCCCCCAGGAGGTCCCTGGACCCAGCTAGAGATGGTTTGGCTTTTTGGTTCCCTCATCCCAGCTCCCCAACTAGTGCTGGTTTAGAAACCACAGATTTAGGGGTTCCAAGAAAGCACATCTCCATGGCAGCAAGCAGACCAGCAGCTCAGGTGCCAAGGTGGGCCTGTGCTTCCAATGGCACACGTACCAGCTCTTGCATTTCTCCTTACGGACCAAAACAGCCCCTTTGCTGCATTTCTTTTTACGTGGGAAACCTTTGATGATTGAAAGAAAAAAATAAAACTAGGTTGGCTTTTTATACAGCTCCCTAGGACCGAATACAGGTGAATTATAAACTTAAATCCCCAAATGGGAAATAATGGATAAAGCGGTATTAGACTGATGGGTACCATGGCCTCTGTGGGCTCCATTCTGTCACACTGTCCTTGACACTGCCAGCATCTAGCATGGGACAGACTGTGCCACAGAAGGGAGGGAGAGAGGGAGGAGGGAGAAGGAGAAAAAGGAGGGGAAAGGAGAGAGAGGAGGAAGGAGGATGAGAGAGAGGGAGTGAGATAGTAGGGAGGAAAGGCGGGAGGAAGATCGGAGAAGAAAAACAAGCTCTTTTTGGTTTCAGGAGCTCCATGGGGTTTTGAGCCAAACCAACAAAAATGGTTGAGAACAGCATGACCTCCAAGCCCACAAATTATCCAAATACTTCTCCAACCCCTCTGTCTGCAAAGCAGAGAGATATGAGCACGCAGGCCTGGCCTACATCATCAACATCCCCTACCCACCGACATTAAAAACTGATTCGGGTTGGGAGGCCCTTAGCAGAGGAGGGAGCTGACCTCTCCAATGGGGGCTGGAAGACAAGCCTGGGGGCTCTAAGCTGCCAGAGAGAAAGCTCTGTTATTAGCAGTAGTTTTACTGCGAAAGGTGTCATTGCCACTCCCCAGGACCGAGCCAGGGCAGAGTCCCCACAATGACATGTGAAGTGAGCAACACCATCCCCATCTCACAGCTGAGAAAACCCTGGCTCGGAAGTGTCTGCTGGAGGTCACAGAGCAGGGCTGGGACTTTGGCCAGGCAGCTCAGGGCCTGGCTTCAGGCACCAAATGTACGGGGCTGCCCCCAGAACTCTGCAACCAAGGCAAACAATGTGTTTTAATGCAATATCTTGTACATCAACATTTCAAAATCCCTGATGGACAAAATAGTAACAGTTTCAAACAAGACTCGTGGGACTCACCTCGTTTGCCTCACCTGAATCCCAGCCTTGGATTCTGAGCCAGGATCCTACTTCAAGTCTGGCTAGGTCTGGAGTCCGTATCCTCAACCTCCCACCCCGCCAGCCAGCATGAGACTCAGAACTGTGAAGGCAGGCACTCAAGGCACAGCCCATTTGTGAGCAGAGAAGACCTGAGGATCCTTCTCAAAAAGCTCTGCCGGCTAAGCCAGGTGAGCAGAATCGGCCAAAACAACCTTCTGCCTGCTCCAGGGCTGAGTGGCCTCGGGTGGAGAGGGAGGTGGGGCTGGGAGGCAGGAAGCCGGCACTCCCAAGCCCATTCCTGACCCAAAGCCAAACCCAAGGCAAGAGCCGAAGGCTGCAGAAGGATGTGGTTCAACAACCAGGCCGCTTGGCTTCCTCTCAGGCCTTGGGCCTCTCCCACCTTCTGCCCTGGCTACAAACCTCTGATGTTGACATCTTTGTACTAAAGGGAGAGCTGAGGTCCAGGCGAGAGGGACGCACTGCTGAACGTGGGAGCAGGGCTGGAGCCCAGGCCTTCCAGGGACTCAGGCTGGGCCGCGCAGCTGTCCTTTCTGCCCCTGGAGAACAGCTTCGGCTCCTTCTCTATGTGTGTTTGGGGGCAGGGGGTGGGAGGAGAACTTTCTAGGGCTTTATGTCCATCAAGAGGCTGAAGGTTTTAAAGAGCAATTTCAAAGGCCTGGAGGGGCAGGGGCTGCAATTTGAAGCTAGAATTTCCAAGAGAGAAAGGGAGGCTGGGGAGTCCTGAAAGGGGTCCTGGGTGCTGGGGTGGCAGTTCTGGGCCCTCAGTTCAGACTGAGTGGTTCTGGGAGGCTGATCCTGGAAGTGCCCTTGTCACACTGATCCCTTTCCTTCTCCTGAGCCCCCCCAGCCCCTCCCACCAGGCCTGGCTTCCTCCCTGGGGAGGGGCCAAGACAGCCAAGGGCAGGGGCCTGAGGCTGGGGAGGGGAGGGGAGGTCTGCCTCCTGCTGTGTAAATGGAGCTCTGGGAGGTTGAGTGACTTGCCAAGGTTCACACCCAGCTTTGCTGGACCTGAAGCTTACACCCCTCCAGAACCAAGCAGGCTCCTTTTTCAAAGGGAGGATGGGTCTCCCACCCAGGATCCCCTGGATGCTTAGTAAATGCTAATTCCTGGGCTCCTCTCAGTTAAACAAGAGCCCAGGTGAGCACACACAAACCTCTCCGGTTATGGACAAGCTGAGATGCAACAACCACTCAGGTGATGGAGAAAAGAGAAAGGAGGCAGGTGGTGCAGCTGGAAATCCCTAAACGGGAATAACACCGTGTTAGTGAGAGAGGGCTGGATCCTCCAGTAAATTTCAAATGAAACAAACAGCACAGAATGTCTTCTATTGTAATAGAGGCGATAATTCAATACTAATGATGGTATACTAACAACCTGTTAAATATTCTTGGGCTCCAAGAAGCAGGGCGAAGCCGGCTAGGGCGGCAGGGGTTGGGGTTCACGCTGTTCTTTTCCACCGTAAGAAGTTCGCCCCCCCACCCCACCCCACCCACCCACAAACCCTCGCTCCGCTCTGATCCTGGCGCAGCGCTCTGCACCACCCGAGGCTTTGCTTTCGCTGGGTCCGGGATTCAAACCCAAGCCTAAAACCTCGCCGACCAGAAACGGTCTCTGCTTTGCCAGATGCACGTCGGCCCAGGGCCCGGCCACTCAGGACTCGCCGGCGGGCAGAGCAGGATACAGACTTTCCTGCGCCGGGCCGGTCCCACGAATCCTGGCCCGGAGTCTCATGGCCTCTAACAGGCCCTGGAGGGGAGTCCCGTTGACCCAAGGTGGGACCTCGGGTGCTCCGGAGATGAAGTTCCTCCGGAGGTGACGGCGCAGGCCCAGGACTTGAGAAGCAGGGGTGGGGTGAGGGTGGAGAGGGGGACAGAGTCTCCCGAGGTGCCCAGAGCAGGAACATGCCCAAGCTGGGGGCTGGCAGGGAAGGGTCCTCCTGATTTACGCCCGCCCCCTTCCACCAAAGGAAAATGAACTACCGCAGGGCTCGGCCCCGCTGCGGGAGGCGCCCATTTCAGCGGTCGCCGAGCCAGGGCGGGGGCCTGTCGGCTCTGGGCCCCTCGGC
This sequence comes from Rhinolophus sinicus, assembly GCF_057876585.1. NCBI lineage: Eukaryota > Metazoa > Chordata > Mammalia > Chiroptera > Rhinolophidae > Rhinolophus > Rhinolophus sinicus. The sequence goes on along the minus strand of NC_142516.1, from coordinate 3,669,271 downwards.
GCCCGCCCTCCTGCCTCCCCGACAGCTTGCAGCCGAGCCGGGCCCGCCGTCCCCGGGGAGCCGCCCGTCCTCGCCCCCAACTCAGCCGGCGGCGGGGCCGCTTCCAATCTGCCGGCGGGCGCAGGGGGAGAGCGTGGGGAGCCGGCGTGAGGCCACCGCCGACTTCGCCCGAGGGAGAAGAAAGTTTCTGCTCTGCCCGGCCGCGCGGGGCTTCCCCCGGCTGGGTCTCGGGTTTGGGGGAATACGGGCGCCTCATTTTCCGCTGCGGTCTCGGACGCTGAGCTCGACGCGGGGCCCGGGTAGTTTTCTAGGGGCCCGTGGGGAGGAGAACAGGAGCGCGCGGGCCCTCCTCGGAGGCCTGGGCTCGGTCCGGGCTTGGGGCCGGCGACGGGCGCCTGGGGTACGCGGGCGAGACTGAAGGCCCGCGGGCTCCGCTCCTTCTGCCCTTTGACCGCTGGCCCGGATCGCGATCCCGGGGGTCGTGTCAAGAGGATTGAGGCCCGGGACGCGCAGAGCCCGGGCACCGGAGGCCGACCCTCAAAAGACGCGGAACTAGACCGTGGCGGAGTGGGGAGGGCAAGGGGGCGCGTTATTCACAATGAAAACACCGCGTTTCCAGCGCTGCCTTGAAAATACATCCCAGGGCGAGCTCCGGCTCAGCGTGGACTAAACATGGACGTTTGCAGACGTCTACACTCGCCCTCGGAAGCTCTTGCGCATTCCTGTTCCGAGGTACAAAGACACCCGACCCCGGGCCCCCGGGCCACAGGAGGGGCTACAGGCGGGGGAGGGGGCCCTGCCTTCTTTGTGCGCTGTGCCTCCTCCCTCGGACCACGCGAATTTATCGAGGTTCCCCCAACGTCTCAGACACGATCTTCCCACGTTCTCCACCCTCGTCCCACAGTGAAGCCATCATTCCGGCCCCTTCTCGGGACAACCACCAGGCTTTCCCCACCTCTGCCAGGCCGCGGGGTCCTAAGAGGGCAGAGACAGGGCTGCAAATTGTCCTACATTCGAAACATCTAGAACCCAACGGAAACGCCCGAAAACAATGCAACTTAAATTAAAATCTTTCCCCCATCAGGACAGGGCTTCTCCACACGCACTCCTTTCTCTGCTGGTTTTAGTCCCTCTCTGTCGCTGGAGGAATAAAAAAACGGGGGTGGCGAAGAAAAACGATCTATGACAGCCCCACGGACGAATAATTTGAATAATTGTGGGAAAGGGTCGGGGAAAAGTTTACAAACCTCCCATCCCAACCCACCGGCCGCGGCAGCCGGCCCCGGACCCCTCCCCGCCGGCCCGGCCCCCCCTCAGCTAATCACCCTCATTAGGAGCCTCATCACCGGCCTAATGAAAGCAAACCGTGTGGAAATCGCCGGTAAACAGTTGGGTCTGTGCTGTAATTAATTCAGTGTCTCTTTTAATCAAACTGAAAGGGAATCGGCCAGCGGCTTGCGGAGCTGTGACATCACCCCCAAAATCGGCCAGAGCCAATCAGCTTTATCACTCCGGGGACACGTGGGCGAGTCTCCTTTAAAAAAAACACACACACACAACATAACGAAAAAAAAGAAACAAACAAACAAAAAAAAACCCAGCCCCAAAGTAAAAGTGACACAAGTTCATTTTTTAAAGGAAGGGGGGGAGGCGAAGGCGCGCGCGCGGAGGACCGGCTGAGAGCTGCAACCACTGAGCAGGGAGGCGCTGTCCGCGGTGCTGACGGGCCCCCGGAGCGGAGGGACAGCGGAGAGAGGAGCTCCCAGGCCAGGTGGAGCGTCATGCGCCGCGGGCCGCCGCCGCTATCCGCGGTGCTGACGCCGCCAGGTGCGCTTCGTTCCGCCGGCTGGTAGCCCGCTGCTTGCTAACTGCGGTGTTGACCCAGCTGCCTTCGGCCACCGCTCGCCTGGAGGACGCGTGCGGTTTGGATTTTTCAAAAGCCGTTCTTTATTTAGATCCCAACATCCTCGCATCTCTTCTGTGCCAAAGGAGCGCTCAGGCCGTCCGTCTCCCCCTTTGCTCTCCCCAACTTGTCGCACCCTCCCTCCCATTCCTCCCTGACACTCCCACCACCCCCCCTCGGCTCGACTGCTCGGCGCGATGCTGCAGAAGACGCGCTGAGCCCTTTTGGATCTAATGCGCAGAGGAGGTTGGCCCAGTGCTCCTGGGCTCCCCCAAGGCTGAACTTCGTCCAAGGTGCCCGTAGGCTCCCTGCCCGCCTTCCCCATGCCAGCCCGCAGCTAGGGGCAGGGGCAGCGGCGGCTGGGGTTGGGGGTGGGTGGGGAGCTTTTGGGGAGGACAGGTCGCAGCTTGGCTATGGAAGGCTCCAATGGCTTTGGGATCGACTCCATTCTTTCCCACCGTGCGGGCAGCCCCGCCCTTCCCAAGGGGGACCCCTTGCTTGGGGACTGCCGCTCACCCCTGGAGCTGAGTCCGCGCTCGGAGAGCAGCAGCGACTGCTCTTCACCGGCTTCACCAGGAAGGGACTGTCTGGAGACGGGTGCCCCTCGGCCTGGAGGGGCATCGGGTGCAGGTTTGGACTCCCACCTGCAGCCTGGGCAGCTCTCGGCCCCAGCCCAGTCACGCACGGTGACCTCCTCCTTTCTGATCAGGGACATCCTTGCCGACTGCAAACCACTCGCGGCCTGTGCACCCTATTCTAGCAGCGGGCAGCCTGCCGCCCCTGAGCCGGGGGGCCGTCTTGCAGCCAAGCCCGGGGAGGACTTTAGAGACAAGCTGGACAAAAGTGGCAGCAACGCCTCATCAGACTCCGAGTATAAAGGTAAGAAAGCGAGAGGTGAAAACTTGGGGGGCATCTGTATTTCTAAACGCTGGCATTAAAACTTGAGTGCACACACGCGGGGGCTATGCACATGCTCGCTCGGAGCTCCCCCAAGGCTCCGGCTGAGCAGTCGCTCTTATCTGAACCTTTCAGCCATTCCCATGGCTAATGCCTTTGAGCAACAAAGAGTCCAATGGAGAGGGTGTGGAGAGGAATACTGTTTGCCCCAGGAGAGATTGCCCCCGAAATGCACAAAGGAAACTTTCCAAACTTCAGCTGGGTCCACCCTTCCAGGGGTACTGGTGAGCAGGAGCAGGTTCTTATCTGGCCGGTGGCTAACTGAGAAAAGACCTTGCGGAAATAACGGAAGACCCAAAGGGTTCTGTTTGAATGCCCTTTTGTAAGAGTGAAAACCTAGCAGGAAATTTCAGCTGGAGCTCTGAGAACAGTCAGAATTTTCCATCCTTTAATCTGAATTTTCAGAGGGGAGGAGAAACTGGACTTTTCTCCCATTGGGCCCAGTGGGATCTGGGCCGTGGGAGTCACACAAAAGAAATGCTCGGATTCAAAGTAGAAACAGGCGGCAGGTGTCTGGCTGGAGGCAGGTTCACAGGCCTGGTCGAGAGGGGCCCTGCACCCACACCCACAGTTCTCACTGCATTTGATTTTTAAGTGCATTGAGCAATCAATTTCAGGTTGTGTGGGACCCCAAGGTTCCCGAGTGACCAGCCCCATTCCCCTATATCGGGATCTTTGCCCCCTCACTTGTCTTTTCACCTCTGTGAACCTTTTCGTTGTTGTTCCCTTTTCATCCCATCGTAACCAGGGAGCTGAGATGGAGGTTAAGAGGGAAGGGGAAAGGGAAGAAAGAAAGAAAGAAAGAAAGAAAGAAAGAAAGAAAGAAAGAAAGAAAGAAAGAAAGAAAGAAAGAAAGAAAGAAAGAAAGAAGGAAAGAAGAACAGGAAGAAGGAAAAACGGCATTCTCTAATTTTATTTCTTGCCTCCCCCCCCCCCCCCACTGCCATGACTTTAGTTCCTGGTGGAGGCCAGAGGCGCACAGTCAGGACATGGCCGGGGAAGGAGTGTCAGAGCTCCTTCAGGAGCCTTCAGGGCTCTCTCAGGGACAGAGCCCAGTGTCCCATCCTGCAGAGAACGAGGGGCTGGCAGCGGCTGTTCAGAGCTCTTTCAGCCTGATAATTAATTCCTGGATCCCTTTTCACAAGACAAAACTTCCTTATAAAGGTAACTGCTCGATTGTCTTGGGGCCCTGCGCCTCCTGGCCCCTATTTATGCTAAGTCTTCACAGAAATTTAGGCAGGCTCATTTAACACTCTCCTTCTGACCAAGAATTCGTTCGTGTGTATCCCTGGCCTCAAACTGAAACTCTGCAGCTCACTGTCGTCTGCTTCCCCATGAGCAGCCGGCTGCCAGGCCACCTTCGGCCTTGCTGGGCCAGCCGTGCCTAGAAAAACGGGCGGGTGGAGCTCCTGCACCCAGGAAGGAGGTCCACAGACATGTGGCCCAGAGACCCCTGCTTCTCCCCCTGGGGGCTGTTTAAGGAGGCAAAGAACACTTGCCCTGGAGAAAGACAGACATAGAAGAGCGAGAAAAGCAACATAAATATATATTGATAACGATGTTTTTTTATCTGTAATTCTCAACAACACACCCCAGCTTTGTGGTTAGAGTGAGGGGCAAGAATCCCGGACCGGATGGTAATGGCTGCTGCTGCTGGTGGTGAGAGAGTTTGGCTCATCTCCTTTTATTTCTTTGCCCGTAGGTGGGATTTTGAGGAGAGGTTTCATTTAAGATAATTGGAATATCAATTTCCTTCTCCTGTCCCTGATGATATCTGATCAAGGAGGTGAAGAGGGCCTGCTGTCCCCATATCGCTTAAATAGGTTTAAGAGCCGAGGGAGGCGGAAGGTCTCCGGGACCCCCACCCCTGGACACTGCCGCCTCTGCACCTCCAAAGCCCGGGATGAGAAAGGGTGTGGGGATATCCACCGCCCGAGTCAATGTCTGGAGGTTTCTTAAACGTGGAGGCGACTTTTTCAGGGCTGAGTTAAGAAGCCCGGCCAAGAGTCAGACACACGGAGCGAGCCTGGTGGGCACCTTTCCATCCACCTTCCAAGCTAAGGGTCATTTTCTCCAAGGAGGGCATGGAGGGACGGCCAGTTCATCCCAAGTTTCTGGTACCGAAAGCTCCTCAAGAGGAGCTCAAGCTTTTGAAGTAAGGCGTCTGCGGCAACTCGAGCTGCTGCAGCCAACGTCTGCGAAGGAACCCAAGCGGCTCTTTGCTCCAAGCAGGCGCCTTAGCGGGCCTGGGGCGGAACTCGGGGGCGTCGCGCTGCGGCCTCCAGACTAGGGTCTGCGGCCCAACCGGGTCAGCCTGTTCTGGAAGTGGAGGCTGAACGGCGCCGACCGCGCATCTGCAGGCTGCAGACTGCGCAGGAGAGGGATTAGAGAAAAACCCCCGCTCTTCCTAACACCGAAACTCAACGCGCACCCCCCCCACCCCCGCCCCCACCTCAGACCTCAGCCCCGGGAAGTGGGGATTTTCACAGATCGTCAGTCCCCGCAATTGGGTCAAATTTGTAAGGTTTCCACATTATCAGGGTTGAGGTTCGGATAATTGTTTCCCTGCACTTGATTAAACTTTACCTGCCGGCGTAGACAGAACTCATCTCCCCCACCCCAACACACCTCCCGAGGTGGCCAGGCGTCCAGGGGCCGAGCCCAGGAGGGCAGGCTTCTCCCCAGAAGCCTCTCCCTGCTAGCCCGCCTCGCCCGCAAACCGATGTCTTTCCGCTTGAAAAGTGTCACTCCCTAGTGGTTCAATTAACCGGATTATTGTTTCCTACAGAGAGAAATCAACTCGCATTCAGCTGAACCCTGTCACTGCAAACGCCACGCACAATGAAACTCACCATAAAGGAAAATAAAGCGAGATTAAGAGTAGGGAAGCCGCAGCCCCAGCCGCCAATTTGGGGGCAGTGGTCTCTTTGGTTAAATCGTCGCTTTAGGAGGTAGAAGGAGGGAGATCGCTGAGCTTGTTCCATCAAGTTCGCTTCGGTGCCATCAACCCCCCTCCCCCATCAAAAGTGTTTGGGGAAAAGAAACCACCTTGTCGGGTCCCATCTTTGGGCCTCAGGAGTGGGGACCCTGCTGGGGTGTCCCGACCACCACGCGGAGATCGTGGGAACCACAGCGGGCCCCGTTCGGACAAGGAAACAGGCCTCAGCGATGAACGCATCGAAGAGCAAACGCGGGGCTTATTTTTCCAAGGGCTTTGCCCTCCCAGATCCCTCGCGCGCGGCCTTCTGCGCTGCGTACTTTTGTTGTGGCTTAAAAATTGGGGAAACCATCATTATAGATTCGCATCCATATAGTGGCCAGGCCATATGTGGGTACAGTTATTTGTTCTTCAGGATAATGATTCGTTCGGGGGTGAACAGCTTTTTGTCCCTCCACGCGGGTGTTTCTCCCCACACTCCAGCCCTCAGCTTCCTCTCTTCCCGGCCCGGATGTGGCCAGAGAATCCGGGCGCAGATGCAGAGCACAGGCCCGCACCCCTGAACACGCACCGGCGCAGCCCACCCGCTGAGATCCCTGGGTCCCCTCCCCTGGCAATTCACCCGGTTGCTCCGTTTATTCCTCCGCGGAGTGCGGCAGGAAGAAAACGGCTTGAGCTCTCGCGCTTTGGGTTATTTCTCCTGGGGCGTCAGTCCTCGTTCCGGGGGAGGGGGGGCTCCCTGCGGCTGTGCCGCGCTTGAGTGCGCCGGGGCCACAGCCTTCAAGAGCCGCGTTTACACGACCGCGACCGACCAGCGGCCGCCGGGGCAGGAGGGACGCCAGGCCTGGCCTTGACGCGCCGCTGTGTCTCCGCAGTGAAGGAGGAGGGTGACCGCGAGATCTCCAGCTCGCGGGACAGTCCCCCGGTGCGCCTGAAAAAGCCGCGGAAGGCACGCACCGCCTTCACCGACCATCAGCTGGCGCAGCTGGAACGCAGCTTCGAGCGGCAGAAGTACCTGAGCGTGCAGGACCGCATGGAGCTCGCCGCCTCGCTCAACCTCACCGACACGCAGGTGAAGACCTGGTACCAGAACCGCAGGTGAGGCCGGGCTGCGGGGTGGAGCGCGGAAGGGGCCCGTCTCCTTTCCTAGGTGCCCCTCCATGGGACAAGGCCACGGCCTGACGCTCAGGCCCCTGAACTTTCCTTATTCTGTAAAAGTGGGGAAACTGAGGCCCTGAGGAGAGAAGCCCTTTCCCAAAGGGCGCAGTGAAGGAGACAGGACGAGACCCGGTCTCCAGCGCCCAGTCATGCCCTCCAGGACAAGTGGACAGACACATGGGCACCCTAGCCAGGTCCTGCCATCCCCACCCCAGCAGCTCTAGCCCCATTCTTGAGGCCTCTGAGTTCTCCCAGTGGAAGCCCGAGGCCAGGGGAGGGGTGGTGGCCTGTGTCCAGAATGTCTTTTTTGGGAGGACTAGTGGGCAGCCCCGGGCTGATGTAGCCCAGCCCGGGCAGCTGCGGGGGAGTGGGGTGGGACGGGGTGCGGGGGCTCAGAGCTCTCCCAACCTCTCTGGCCTCCTCAGCCTTTCTAGCACCCAAACCGAGGCGAGAAGGGGCCCCGCCCCAGCTCCCCTGGGAACTTGATTTGGGGCGCTGGTCGTGAACGTGGTATGTTCTGAATTCCTCCCTAACATATTCACAGGATGAAGATACACGTATACATACACACACACATCCACACATGCAACCCGTAGTCAGACACTGACACTCACATCGGCACAACTCACAGTCACACGAAAGCATTCATACCTACAGTCACTTCCACACTTTTAGCAGAGGCCAGAATGGTGCTTTCCATAAACAAGCCTCAGAACACATCGCCCCATCAATAATAAATACCGATTACTGCTCCCGGCATCAATAATTAAGGCCAGTTACGGTAATTACACAATTATGATGATGATGAATAATTCAGGGAGGGAAGCGGGGTTGGTGTGGCTGAGCTGGCCTCGGTGGGACCGCGGTGGGACCGCGGTGGGCTGGCCCAGCCTCCCGGCCAGGCGCACCGTGGGGTCCAGGCTGCAGCTCTGGAGAACGTGGCCTCGACTTCCTTGCGTCCCCCAACCCCGGCCGACACTCCGCCGGTGGCTTCCTGATTTCTGGGCGAGGCAGGCTGCAGGGCTCGCCCCAGGCCTCGGACCTGGGTTCTGCGGCGAGTGTGTGCGCCCGGTGCGTCTTCTCCGTTTGCCGTCTCTGGCCCACGTATTTCGCAGACACGCAGCCAACCTCGGCCGTACTGGCCTCCGCCCCGCGGGGAGTGCCGCTGGGAGAGACATCCGCTCCCCTGTCCACCGCTATCTAGCGGACAGGGGGCTAGTACGGCCGAGATTGGTAGCGGACCTCCGGGCCCCAATGTCCTCTCCAGGGGGATCTCGCCTTCCTCAGGCCTCCCCAGGGTCGGATACAAAAGCAGAGCTCCAACTCCAGCTCTAAGGGCCCCGTCAGCGGTCCCCTGAGCAGAGTGTGCAAGGTTAGAGCCTGGGCTTTGGGGTCAGACAGCCTGGCTTAGAACTTGGGCTCTACCACTTTCGAGACCATCTGGGAAAATGCCACACACCTCAGTTTTCTTATCTGTAAAATGGGGATAAATGGCTATGGAAGGCAGGTGGAAGGGAGCCAATGTGTATAACACGTGACAACAGTGCCCGGCGCTCCGTTATTAACAAATTAGTGTGATCCCTCTCGGCCCCTGGCAGGTGCTCTGGACCATGCATCCTGAGGGGCAGGGATCTCGGGGTGCCACAGCCCTGACCCCGCCTTACGCATTGATTTCGGTCCCTAGGACTAAATGGAAGCGACAGACGGCTGTCGGGCTGGAGCTGCTGGCGGAGGCAGGCAATTACTCGGCGCTCCAGCGGATGTTCCCGTCGCCTTATTTCTACCCGCAGAGTCTAGTTTCCAACCTGGATCCCGGCGCCGCGCTATATCTGTACCGCGGGCCCAGCGCTCCGCCGCCCGCCCTGCAGAGACCTCTGGTGCCCCGCATCCTCATCCACGGACTCCAGGGTGCCAGCGAGCCGCCCCCGCCGCTGCCCCCACTGGCCGGCGTCCTCCCGCGCGCGGCGCAGCCTCGGTGAAGCGGCCGCTGCTCCCCGGGGCTCCGCGCCTGCCCCTTCCGCCTGCCTCTAGGAGGGCGCGGGGTTTCAACACCTCTTCCCCGGGGCCCCTGTCCGGCTCTCCCTGGCGGCGCCTCAGCCAGTGTCCCCCAAGGGCCAAATGCCAAGTCTACTGAGGCCCGGACCTCTCCCCCGGCCGCTCCATCCGGGGCCCACTTCCACCCGCGGATGTATATACATTACACCCTCTCTCTCCCCCGGCCGGCTTCCCTAGGCGCCTCCTGGCTCCTCCCGGGAGCAGGCGGGGGCGACCCCCATGCTGCACTCGCTCCCGCATCCCCGTCCGTGCTCCAGCTGTCCATCAAACCCCCTCCCCGCACCCCTGACCGGCGGAGGGGTGTGGAGCCCCCCACTCCGAGCGCCGGGATCGGCGCTGAGCTGTACATACGGTGTGCAAAGTGTATATGAAGTTATTTATTCGTGACCTATGAGCCCGTGACCGTGTCCGTGAATCAGTGAGTCTGTGGCCTGCGCCCTACCCCCTCTCAGGCGGGGCAGGAAGGGGCCCAGGGGACTTGCCCACCCACCCCGACCCTCCAGCCCCCACCTTCAGCCGCCGTCGGGGCAGCCAGGCTCCTCGGGTTCTCTCTCTTTTTTAAATGTTGAAATAAACTTCTTACAAATGACCAGGCGCCTGTCCGCGCTCAGACCTTCTTTCCTACGCTTCCTTAAGATCCATTTCCCCCTCCTGGGACTCGGTTTCTTTCCATCCTAAAGGAAATACTTGTGTCCCCTCTCTTTCTTGGCGCTCTGGTCGCGGGCAGGGCCCCGACTGGACTCCCGGGGCGTTGGCAGGGGTCTCCCCTCCCCGGCCTCAGTCTTCCCATCTCTACAGTGAGGCAAGCCCGCCGCTCCCCGCCTCCCCCTGCCTCTCCATCTGGTTCCTTGCTACTCCCAGCCGGTCCCGGGGGCCGGGGTGGGGGTCAGCGCCTGGACTCTCGGCTGCGGGCCGGCTGCGGTGCCCTCGCTGAGCCGGCTCATCTGGCCGCAACAAGGGCGCCGGCAGCTGGTGACCGGCCCGTCGGGCGCGGGCCGACAGATGGGCTCCGAGACTGCTCCCCCCGTCAGCCCGTCAGCCCCTCCGCCCTGCGCCCCGGCCGCGCTCCGGCTCCGGACGCTCTCGGGCGCCGAAGCGGCTCCCCGCCCCACGCCAGGTAGGACCCGATGAGCCTTCTCTGGGAACCTGACGCCACAGCGGGTACCCGCACTCCCGCAGTTTCTCCCTTCCCCTTGACCCCGGGAGTGCGTTGGAGTGAGACGCAGAAAGAGCCAAACCCCAGCGTCTACCTCAGACCCAGCCTGTGGCGCCAGGATCTCAGGGGAGGGGTTTAACTCTGGAGCTCGACCGGAGGCCTCCAGTTCACGTTCAAAGTGCCAAGGTCACCTCCTGAGGCCGTAGGCCCTCTGGGGAGGTGGCGCAGGTGCTCCCCTCCCACACACCACCTGCAGCTCAGATTCCCAGGACAGAAGACACTCCCAGAGCTGGCAAATTTGGGGAGCTCAACAAGCCGAGGCCCCTCGCTTTGTGGCAGGATTGCTCTGGGGGAGGAAAGGTGGGGGCCACGTTTAAACAATGCCCCCACCCCCAACACCCTCATACCACACCTTTTCTTTCCTGGGATGCGGAGGGTTATTATTCTAACTTTGCAAAACGCACAGCAGCTAATTAAGTCAGGAAGCCCCTCGGCTTTCCAGTTCTCTTTGCATGTGAATGGGGGCTGGTAAATCCCCAGGTCTGGCTGTGGTGGGGGTGAGGGGGGACTGTCCCCACCTCAGGGTTAATGAAGTGGGAAAGGACTCTCTCAGAGCCTCCTGCAAACAAAACCCCCATGCAACAAACCCTGCCCAAATCCTACATGGATTGATTTAAACCCAGGGGATAAGTGCTTTAAATTAATCTCATTGAATAAGAATGAGGCCAAACAAAAGTCTTTAAAATCATATTAAAAATCTATCAAAGGACAACTTGCACTGATGTGCTTTTCATTTTGTGAGCGTGAGGGAGGCAGACCGCAGCAAGCACCCTCACATTTACACAGCAGCAGCGTGAGTCAGACGCCTTCTCGACTCTAATTGTGCTTGTACTGCAGAGGCGATTTCATATCGCACGTTAATGAAGAACACGGCGTCCCGACAAGTTTCTAATGACAGTATTTTAAACTGTCCTGCACCTCCCATCTGCAATAACTTGACAACCTTTGCAGGAAGGTGGGCTTCTGCTTTCATCTACTTAGAAGGCTAAACTGGCTTCCCGGTTCCCCACCCCCGGGGCTGGGCGAACTCTCATTTAAAATAGGGAAAAAGAATGCGCGACCCCAGCGGGCAGAACAATAGGAGGCGCGCAGAGAGGGCGTCCTACAGCTTCTCCCCCGCCCCAAACTCAGACGCGACAGACTAGGGACAACCGAGTTGAAAAGTTTAGACTCCCCTTGGAGCCTTGCTGCAAAGCTGCTGGACATTGCTGAGAAGCCGAGCTGATTTTAAGGGCGCCCCACCGCCCCCACACCGACAGGCTTTGCTCTGAATTCCTCCGACAGTGGAGGAGATTAAGAGATAAGGTGTAATGGTCACGCAGACAATTGAACAAGCCCCGTTAAGCACCCGTTTTCAAGCCAGGTAACTTCTCCCATGGAAAAAGCCTTAAATTTCTGTCTCCTGGAAGCGGCAGCTGGATTTTAATGGCTTCCACTGACTTTATGTTGAGGGGCTGAAGTGCTAATAGCAAGGCCACTAGCAGTTTGGAATATACCTGCCTTAAGGGGTCCTCGTTTACCCCCCAAATTTCTCCTCCCTTCACTACAGGGGGGTAAAAAATCAAAGAAATGGAGTGGGCTTTGTCGAACCGCCCTTCGCTGAGATTTGCTGGGCTCTCGGCGCTGAGAGGAACATGCCGGTCGCATTGCATCAGCACTGACTTAATCAGTCGCCCAGGGCTCTGTGCCCTTCGGTGCGTGAGAATGGGGGCCCCTGTGAAGACGTGCGACCACTAAGGGTTACAGACAGGAAGACGGCTGGCGTTCAAAAAAGCATTCTACAGGCCCACGAGCGAAAAAAGCTGTAGGCTGCAAGAGTCCACGAGATGGCCAAATTCTCGGTGACTTTACAGGTGGAGATCAGGTTTATGACACAGAAAAGAGGCAAGTTTGGGAAATTAGGAGAAAAAAAAAGGCACGATTGAAAATACACACCAAATTAGAATATGGACAGTGGAATTAGGCTAAATCTTTGCCTAATTGATGCCTCAAATGTATAATCTGTCAAGAGCCATAATCAGAGAGGAAGAGATTTATTTTAAAGTTATTTAAATTTAGATAATATTAACCCTAAATCTGCTAAATCCGTGTTTCTTTATTAACTGGGGTAATATATTGGTTTTACTACGACAAGAAACCCTCACGTAAGTGCTGGCAAATTAAGTGTAAGTTTTGATCTCGGAATTGGAGTCACTTACACACTTCGCACGGTTCTAGCACTTCTCCCCCCAGGAATGCACAAGTCTTCAGACTCACCCTTTAATGGAAAAAAAGTAGGGTTTCTCTTTGATCATCCCCAGTCACTGGCGTTAATCCTGTTTCTCACACAGCTGGGTTTTGTCTCTACAGTTTGATCCGTCCTTTTCCCATCCAAATCATGTGAACCATCATACATCAAAACAGAAGAAAGGTGGCAGATTTGCCCCAAGTCAGTATGACATGTGCTGCGGATTTTATTATTATTACAAATTTCACCAACCATCCCTATTAATTCGTATGTGTGACAGCCAGCTGGGGAAGGTCACAGTTTCCCTCCTGCGGAGGCTCATGCCTACCGGACTCACACAGGGGCCCGGCCCTCCCTTCTGGGTGCAGGCGTCCCATGGACGCTTGCCTGAAGCCCAACAGAGAGGGACAGAGGTAAGGATGCTGACCCTCCACGGTCCCCACAGAATGGCCCACCTTGCAGCTCTCAGGATCCTCTGCACACACATTCCAGGAATTAGAAGGAGGGGGGAAACTGAGAGTGGGAGAGAAAGAGAACAGAGGTACTGCAGCTCTCCCCCTCTCCCCTCCGGACCCCTCTGCTGTTACCCGTGTCCAAATCTTACATTTATTGGGAAATCAATACACCCTGGGGGTCCCCTTTCAAACCTCCCAGAAAACACAATGGGGGAGGGGCAGCTGTAGCCTGGGCCACAGTATAAAGACCCCAGACCTTTCTTGGAGACAAGATGGGATTCGATGGGAGGAAAAGCTCAGGACACTGGTGCCTTTTGACTTCAAAAGCAAATAATAAAGAGGCAACAATAAATCAATTAGCCCTGAGAGAGTAAGTTTTCCATGGACAGGAGGGAGTGCGCAACGCATGTGAATGTGACAGAAGTCAGGGAGCCTGGGACAAACTAGAAAGGGCTGACCTGCGGGCACCCTGGGCTCGCCCTGAACCCCTCCTCTGGGCCCTCTCACAAAGCTCCTAGACATCGAGAAAGTGAGCTGAGAAATTCTTTTTTCGCTTCTTTTACCAATTCAGATCCAGATTTTAACATCTCATTTTACAAAATTCATGCCAACAACACAGGTGCTGATGGGGCAGGCTGAACTAGAAGTGGTGGCACTTCTTCAGGCCAGTGTTCTGAGGCAGGGTCCAAACCTTCCCGGCTGACGCCAGGACAAGGCTTCCACATGAAGTCGTGGGGCCCCGTCTGATCTAGGGGTAAGTGTGGGCACTGATGGAATAAACACAAGATATCCGGTATCTTGTGGTAAGAGGCAGGGTAACTGGCTAATCAATACTTGCTGCCCCCCAGCCCCGTTCCCTCCCCACGAGAGAGAAGGGCTGTGGCTGCTTGGTCTCTGGGACAGTCTTCAGGCAAAGGCGGCACAGGTACGTCTTACACAGCTCCTCTGGCAAGTACAGGACACCAGCCCAGTGCCACCAGGGCCTCCAGGCCCAGTTTGAGGCCCAGGACTGCGGAGGCAGAGTTAAAAAAAAAAACTTTCTGGGAAGGTTTGTCCTTCGGGAAGCCTTTCTGGGTTTTTCTCTTTCACGGAGAGCGTTTTCATTTTTTTCCCACGGCCCAGGCTGGGCGCGCGGCTGGCTGCCCGGCTCCCGGCTCGGCATGTTTGTTTTGCTTTTTGACCTTGGCGACGCTGGCCTCCATCCCACTTGAGTATTCCGAACGCAAGATTTCAGCAAGGCGGTGTTTACTCTGGGTCTTCTTATGAAGGTCAGGCCTGAAGAACAGTAACAGCAGAGGGGGAAAAGAAACTTTATTATTTTTTTCTCTCCACTTGGAAAGAGGCTGAGAGCAGCTGGTTCCGAGCCTGTGGAACTGACATTTTTGTATTAACAGAAGTACAACCCGTTCAATAGTGCTTGTTTTGATAGTCTATGCACCAGAAGATTAGGTAGGGCACTGACAGATTTTCATAATGGTGACAAAATATCACGGCATTTTTAAAAGTGAGGCTTTGTTCTGTGTTGTTTTCATGGAAAAGAAAGAATGATACACACACACACTCTGACGGCAAATGAGGTGTATGATGCAGCCGTTTCCCGAAGGATGGGGAAAAACCCGCCTTGGGACTCAAGCGCACTCAGAGCCAAAGCCTCAGCAGTTTGTAGCCCGCACAGTTCCAAGCCTGGGCCACCTCCTGGGGACTGGGCAGTGCCTGGCTGCCAGGGGCCACACTCTGAGGGCCGGGGTGTCGGTCGCAGACACCCGTTTACTGACTGAAGAGACTGGTAAATATTCCTGACCCCACGAGACGCCAAGCCTGGGGGGTGTGCAGACAGCCAGGGCCAGACTGCAGCTCTCCGGGGCCTCAGAGGGCGCCCCCCACCCGATCCCACGGAACACGCCAAAGGCTGAGGAGCAATTTCAGGTGTTGAGTCCTAGGGCCGGCAGACCCCAGAGACACAGAGGGTTGGGTTCCAGGCCACCGTGACGAAGTGGGTCGTGACCTTTTTGCTGGTGGAGGGGCTTGCCTTCAGTATGCAAAACACACGCCAGTAAAGCACCCTAAAGCGAGGCACAATGAAACGAGGTACGCCTGATCTTGAAAGACCTTACCATTTGATCAGAAGATCAGTGGGGGGAGAGGTGCAGAAGTTTCCCATACCCAGGAGAAATGATTACGAAATGAAGAGTAAAATAATGTTTCATAGACAGGACTTGAATCAAAACAACAAGAGCGCCTTTAACACTAAACCATACTGCTGTGCTGGCAAGTCCTCAGCACCGAAGGGCGGTGTGTCCAGTAACAGTTCTCCGGCTTCTTACAGAAGGCAGATACTGCCCTTGGCTGCTTGCACCGACGACATTCTCTGCTGTACCACTCAGAGGAAAATGGGACTAAACTTGTGGTCAAAGTAAATATCACAGAACTCCTTTAAAACCCCAAATTAAAAACAGAATTAAGCTGGGGTTGTAGAATCCGCTGGAAGCAGTGCAACCACACCTACTTATGATCACACTCCAGAGAGCCGGGTTCGAGCCATCGTGCAGCTAAACCTGTGTTACAGACAGTGGTTCCCCCTGCGACACAGGGACAAACGCAAAGTCAACCTCTGCTGGGAAAACGGAAGACTTGTGGTAAGGGGATAATTAGGACCTAAAAGGGAAGGGCTAGGAGTTTATAATGAGGGTGTCTGTGTGTCAGGGACACGACTGACTGAGAACATTAGAAATACACAGGGAAGCACTTTTGGGGGGTTCGATGTCATCTCTCACAATCTCTGCTCGATGAGGCGGGTAAGGTGATCGTATTCATTTTACAGACAAAGAAACAGAGGGGAGGTGACTTGCCCAAGACCACGCAGCTCATCAGTGCAGAAGGCAGGATGCAAACAGGTCAGATGGACTCAGGTCCGATGCTCTTCCTACCAGGATGGGACAATCAGGCGTGACGGGAAGGCCCAGCAGGACCAAGGGTGACAAATGACCCGATTTAACATGGAGGAATCCTTTGTGGTCTCACAGGAATGCTTCAGTGGGACGATGGGGGCAGAAGCCAGATGACAGAGGAGTAAGGAGCGAGGGGGAGAAGGGAGAGCTGACGGGTGGAGGAAATGCCTGGGCGGGAACGTGGCTCTGTCACTCATTAGCTGAATGACACAAAACGGGTGCCTCAGTCTTTGTAGTGTCCCCACTGAAAGATGGGGACGACACAACAAAGCTCACCGGGTTGTGTAAGGATTCAGAAAGTTAGCTGGTGACTGGCATGTGGATTGCAGTCAATCCTGGTTAAAAATGAGGAAACTGAGGTCCAGAGCCGGCACCCAGGAGCCAGGACACTGGCTCTGAGGCCCTTGACAGCTGGGCCAGGGCTCCCCTGATCCATCCCCCTTTCCCAGGGGCAGTGATCCCAAGTCCCCAGGCCCTGCCCCATGTGGACCGTGTGCACCATGTGCCTGGTGGAGGTCCCGCCTTGAGGGGCAGGGTGTGGCGTGAGGCGGCAGGAGACAGGCCTGCAGCTGGGAGCACTGAACTTGCTACAAGCTGAAGGCTGCCAGTCCTGTGCTTGCAGTTTATTTTTAGTTGGGTGACATGACAGGCAGAGTGGAAAGGTTCTGACAGGAAACAATGCTTTTTCTTTCCCCTGTTTGAAGCCAGGGACTCACAATGTGTATCATTTTAAATGCAACAACCAGAGTTTCAAAATATGCAAAATCTCAGTCATAATAGCCTCCCCAGCATAAGTGCCACCGCTCCAATGATTGCTCCTGTCACAGCGAAAGCAAAATAAGTACCCAGAATCTTATTTGGGTCATCAGTACACTCAGGGCCGACAGAGTTAGCATGGGCTGTGCGGTGGCACTTCCAGCCGAAGGCGCCGGCAGGCAGAGTGCCAGTGTCCGCAGACTGGGTCCACAGGACACAGTGGAAGAGACGGTGTCACAGACCCTACCAACGTGTGTGACGTGCAGGCATGCACTCAGACACACACCACTCGGTCCCCTTCCGAGTGGGTCCCCTTCCCAGTGACACAGAACCGGTCCCTCCCCAGACAAGCACAGCTGGGTCTGGGTGGGGAAGGTGACTTGTGGGTGTGTCGCCTGCACAGGATGTGGCCTAAGGATCTTCAAGTCACCCTGGGGGAGCGGATGTGTCAGAAAGCAGATCTTGGAGAGGGTCTGGCCTACCCTGAGGTTATGATCTCAAAATGTCCCGCCTGTTTTAGTCTAGTCAACGTACAGTTGACCCTTCAACAACGGGCGGTGAGGGGCGCCGACCAGCCAAGCAGTTGAACTTAGCCCTCGCTTGGCATTATGTGTCCCAACCACGGATGGCAACACAGCTGTGCCCTGAACACCACAGGTGTGAACTACGAGGGTCTCCTTATACAAGGAACCCCCTATCAGTGGACCCCCGCAGTTCAAGCCTGAGTTGTCCCAGGGTCAACAGTACTTTCAACGTGGGACCCAAACCCAAACTCCGAGGCTCTTGGTGGTCCAGAGACCACCTACCAGGGAGCCTTGGGCGAACCCTGCAGGGGTTTCCCTGCTGTCACAGCAGCCACCCCAGTGGGACCCACCTCTCCCTTGGCCAGCTCACTGTCTGTTTTCCTTTGTTCTGAGGCCCAGTGCTGGAAAGGCCAAGTACAGATGGAAGATGAAACGTTCTAAACCCAAGCACGCAATGGGCACATGTGGGCTCGATTCCTTCTCCTGCCAAGCTGCAGTTCTCCTAGGGACGTGCCAACTTCCTTACCCTCCTTGCCCTCCAAATACCCAAACCCCTCTCGGATGGGCTTCCTGAGCATCCACCAGACCCAGGCCGGAGTTACCAGGCAACAGATCAGTTTATCTAACCACAGGGAACTCCCTTGTAGTGAAGGCAGAGTAATCCCCCTCAGTTACCAGGCTGGATTACCCAGCAGGACTGGCAGGTGCCACTTTCACTGCCAATAAGGAGAAATCACAGCCTAATTAGGAAATCAATATACCTGCTGGGATGACCACTGGAGAAGAGCACCTCAGGGCCTTCTCCCAACTCCATCCATGAGTTCACAGAGTGTCCCAGGCAAACGCCTTCTAACACCGGCTGTGTCAATGGCATTCTTTTTCAGCACAGCATTATTTTATTTTGTCTTATTTTATTTCTGTATTGTCCAGTCTATCAACATTTTATTTTGTTTTATGGCTTTAGGGTCATGCTTAGAAAAGCCTTCTGCATCCGAGCATTTAAAAAATATCCAACTATGTTTTCTGGGTCTGCTATTGCTTTAATTCCACCCAGATTTTATTTTGGTTTCTGGCAGGACGCAGAGAATTTAATTATTTCTTCCTAAGAGTTATCCACTTATCCAAGACAGTCACTGAACAGTAAATCTTTTCCCCAAGGACTTGAAACGCACCTCCGAACATCCCGGCAGACTTTTAGAACACTTCCTGCAGGCTATGTTTAAAGAGTTGGTGATGATGATATTGGCACCAAACATTAGTGGGTTCTACCAGGATAATATAGTCAAACAATATTTAAGCAAATACTAATTACAGGGGTTGTTAAGGGATTCAGATATAAAACAGGTCACATCAGAGCCATTCAAACTGGCTATGCGACTTTAATGATTACATTACTAACACACATCACTTAATGTATGTCGGGTACTGTTTGAAGCACCTGATTTACTTCTTTAACTCATTTACTTCTCCAACAACTCTGGGAAACAGGTACCACCAGTATCCCCACTTTACTGGTGAAGAAACCAAGGCACAGAGAGCTTAGGTGGCATGTTTAAAGTCACACACTGAAAACGGAAGAGCTGGAATGTGAGCCCAGGAATTGATTTAACCACTGTGCTGTAAGTTTTTACCAAAACAAGGAGCAAGTTCCGTGCATGAAGTATTTTTAGTACAAGAACAATGTTCACATTACCTCAAATTCTGAAGACTTCTGGAACCCCTGATAAAGTACATCTTAAAAGTAATAGTAGATAAGTGAGAAAACCGTTTAAATGATGATGACTTGTTCAAGCTCATTATACACACACACAAAATCCATATATGGATACCTGCAGAAAAGACTGAAGGATATAAAAAATGTGAATCAAGGTTAACTTGCATTGTGGGCTTACGGGTGATTTTTAAGCACTTGTCTATTTCCTGAATTTTTACAATGAACATGCTATTATTTCTATAATCAGAAACAGTATATTCATTTTAGGAAAAAAAAATTAAAAGGTAGAATTTTGCCCTAATATTTTACGTTTTACCTATCAAAAACATCTTGCCTTTAGCTTTCAGTTGTGAAGGACTTTTTTTTCTTGTGGTATCATTAAAACAAGACAGACAGAGGACTGATAAAGGGTATTTACTTCTCTAGTCTGAAAGATTCTGCTTGTAAGCAAATGACCCAGGGCCACAGGGAGGCCCCGAAGGACTCTGCAGGGAAAGGCAGCCCCCAGACTAGAAGGAGAGCCTGGGTTCTGAGTGGTCGGCAGGAGACAATGCCGAGGTCGGATGGCTGGAGGCTGCCTCACTCCTGCCTCGTGCTCCTATGGATGAGGAAAAGGCAGCAATGTCTGAGTGGGGTTTTGGTGGCTCTCAGGTGACAGTAAGAGTAACAAACAACTTCAGGGAGACTCTGACATGCAGTCTCTCTGAAACCACAAACTAGTTCAGGTAAAGAGTCAGCTGGTGTGGGACGGTCATTTAGCTACCGAAGGAGAACGGCCACCAAGCCTTTTCCAGTCACTGAAGGAAAAGCAACTGTTCCAAGACTCTTACCCTCTGCATTCTGTTAGTGCAGATGTGCAGCTGGCGGGCTGGCCGCTTCAGGGCTGCCTGCTGTGCGTTCTGAGGAGCAAACCAACTGTAGCTTCTGTAAAGCCCCGGGCCCCAGGACACACCCCATCCCAGGTGAGCCCTGCTGTGGCAGTGGATGCTAAGGCACGATTCCTGAGAGACTGATACAAAGTGGGTGTCCGCCTCACACGCAAGAACCAGACCCAGGGAAGAGCAGAAACGAGCTCTGAGCCTCGGGCCGAGGCGGGCACGCTGCCAGGCTGCACAGGTCATAGGCGATCAACACGGACGCCATGATTTGCTGCCTGGAAAGGCACGTACAACAGAAGGGAGGACAGAGAAAGTGTTTAGAGACGGCCGAAGTCTGCAACTGAAGAGCTGACGCTAAATCCCGGACGGGGTGGGGACTTTGAGAGTCCTTAGCCCAAGTGCCAGAAACTTGGGCGGCAGTTCTGTCGCGACTTCGGCCTGGGTGTCCCCAGCAGGGTGGCAGTGCTGGGCGGGGTGGGGTACCCGAATTCTGATGAGCATGGCTGGAGTCCCAATGACCTTCACTTCCTCACGTGTCAAAGGGCCTCCACACAGGTACTGGGACAGTTTGAGGGTAAAGTGCCTGGAGCAGGTGGGAGAGCTTTATAAATTCTGATGCTCTGTGCAGACATTAGCCATCACTGCTAAGCTGGCCAGACACAAGGTGGACATGGAGACAAGTGTATCTAACTGGTCTGATCACATCCTCAGACACCGGACTGAGATGGACAAGCTCGGGGCAGAATCCCAGCACTGAACCCGAGCTCAGCCCCTGGGCCTGTCCTGTTGGACACGATTTTTTGACAACCAGGGTGATTTTACGAGGCATATTTATCACACTTGCAGAAGAAAAGAAGTCTGCCGGGACAGCTGACACACCGGGTGACAGAACCCCCACAGCACCCTAACAGGCCAAGAGGACAGTCCTCAGTGGAAAGTGCACGGGGGCACCTGCAAGGTCATGCTGGCTGGTGGGAGGAGGGGGGTTTGATGAGCAGGCGGGCAAACAGGCAGGGGCTGAGATGACGAGAACAAGCCGAGCCGCAGGGTGACTCCGCCGCCAACCATGCAAGAAGCGGCTGTGGATCCGGGAGGCCTGGGTGAGGAGGGATGGCGTAGTGATGACGGGGACGACCGGGGAGGCGACGCGTGGGGCAGCCGAGAGCCTGGCGGCCGTGAGCCCTGCCAGCACCACGAGCTGTGCTCACGAGCTCACCGCCCGTTCTGCGCTGCTCAGTCCCTTCTGTAAGTCTGGTTAGTTTTACGAACCAGGTTTTGAGGAGAAGCTGGGCTGAGACAAGCCATCCAGACAGTGGACTGTGCCCAGGCACAGCTGGAGGTGCTGGGTGGACAGCTTGGGAGGCACAGGCACCCTGGGCAAAGCTGGCCCCTGGGGGCGGGGAGGAGCCTGGCGCCGTCCCGTAAGCCCTGCAACTCCTCCCGTCTGGCCAAGGTGCCTGCTTCTCCCAGTGCCAGCCGGCTCACCACAAAAGGATTAGATGAGCTAATGAATCAAAGCGCTTTTCACGGTGCCTGTGGCGAAGGCACGCATTAAATGTTAACTCTTATCAACACTACGGACGAGGGGAAAGGCGGAGGGGAAGGCGCACCACCAGACAGCACCACCAGGAAGCAGACGTGTGGTCACGTGGACCAGGGACTGCTCTGATCAATGACAACATCGCTTTGTATGTTTATGTTCGCAAACCATGCACATTCAGCAAACCATGCACATTCAGCATCTGAAGCTCACAGAGACCAAAGAGTGGAAATATGACCAAAGGGTGAAAAATGAAAGTAGTCCCTCTGGGCTCATTTTCAGGAGCTCTAGCCATTGGGGTCTGCTCTGGAAGTGGGGAGCCCCCCTCACCCCCACTGCTGGGAGGCCTGAAGCAGAGGCTGTACAGACGACCCACGAAGTCAGCCGGGGCAGAAGCATTCAGGGGACAGTGTATGAAGCCTTCACTTGTTACCTACAGACTCAGAGAGGAAGTGGGACGGGGTGGAAGAAACAGCATTTCTAACGACCACCGTGCCCAGTGCTACGTGTTCACTGTCTTTCCTGACATGACCCTCCCCTACCCGCCTTCACAGCTGAGCTGCTGCTGAGTGCCAGGGCTGGCATCGAGCTGGGGAACGCCCTACTCCAGGCCCAGGCCCATGCTTCCTCCACCCCCACCGCCCCCCGCTACCTCTAGACTTGGAAGAAAACGAGAGGAGTCGCATCCAGATCTTGCGTGCAGTCGTCTCTTCTCGAAGCTCTTCCGAGATCGTGCCCCAGGAACATGAAGTTCTACAACGTACTGATGGTTTCAAATCAAATTCTTCCACCCAGGCTACGTCCTGCTTTAAGCCCACTTTTTCAGTTACGAAGAACTCTCTCCACATAGAAAAACATCTTTAACAGGGTTCATATACGGTTGCTTTGGCTGATACTGATTCGAGAAACCGGAAGCTCCCAAAAGCGGTATGCCAGGAGGCAGACGAGAGTTAGGAGAGTGGGCTCCGGGGTCTCCCAGACTCAGGGCCACATGACCGGGCAATGCCCACTTCCTCACTGGTTACTGCAAGACCCTCCTTGGTCACAGGGACCTGAGGAAGTCTCAATGAGATAATGCATACGGACTCAGCACAGCTGAGGGCTCACACAAGCCCCCAGGAGAGACGCTGCTGCCACCACCACCACTAACACGCAGAGAGCCACACACTATCACTCCAGGACGCAGCCTTCTGGACTATTAAGTAGTTAAGACATTACTCTCCCTTTCAGACATCAGGGCCTCGGAATGAAGATGACATGTGAATACCTGGAATCATTTCGTACAGTTCACGGCCAGATGCACAGGCTCTGGCATCACTCAAGTCGCGTGTGGAGGGCTGGGGACATCCTACTCAGAAAGGAGCCCAAGGAACGTGATGACGCTCGAGGACAATGAGCAGCGGGCTCTGAGACAAGAGGGGTTTCGGACTAAAGCTACACTGTGTAGCACGGTGGTGACCGGAAGGGCCCCGCGCGGGGACCGGCTAATAAAGAGCCGGGCACGCTGCTGTCGCACAGCCTCATCTGGTGCTGCCATCGGTCCAGGCCAGCCCTGTCTTCCGACTCCTGTGCTCGGAAGGCTCCAGCAGCGAGCGTGGGCATCTCCAGCATCCTCCCAGGAGAGGCTGGCTGGGTTCCCGTTCTTTGTTGTTAGCCCCGACTGCTTGACTGAAAGCGCACCCCACGGTTCCCACCGTCTGCAGGTGACCCAGGTGTGGAGGAAACACAGGGTCACTGTGAGACCCCTCTAATCGCCTCATTAGCTGGGTGGGGACGCGGGTGTGTTTGTTCCACAAGGAGGCAGAAAGCTGGTAATTGCATGGTGTCAGAGCGATAAAAATAGGAAGAAAATAGTGGAAGAAGGAAAAGGCCAAGTGCAAAAAGCTGCATGCGCAGCTGTAAGGGAAGCAGGGCTCTGGAAGGCAGGGCTCACAGCACCTGACCGTGGGGAGGAGTGGGTGGAGAGGGAAGGGCGAGCCCGCTACGCAGCCCGTGCCCACGGCCACCCCCTGTGGAGCTGCCAGGGAACCCAACGCAACGGGTGAACTCAGTCGTCAATGAGGAACTCACTAAGTTCCCGAGTGACTGCTCTGTACCGTGTGCTCTCCAAGCAGACAGACCCAGCCACCCTCCAGAGAACCCTTCCTGTCCCTACAGATGTCCCAGAAATAATGCAGTGTGGCCTCCTGGGCTCCCAGCTTGCCTTCCCTGACAGAGGCCAGGAGACTCTGCTTGGCTACAGCCTGTGCAGCTCACCCAGGCTCCACGCCCACGTGTTATTGATCCCAACCCACTACAAGCCTGGGGACACTTAGCCAGCACCTCACTGGCCTCCTGTGCCAAGGAGGCCACTCTTTCAGGACCACAGTCGTTCAGGTTCCCAGGGGTTAAGTCTGGGTCTAGACTTTTGAGATTTGATAGTCAAGTTCACGATCACGTCCATCTCACGCTTCATGATTTCACTTTACTAAAACAAGGCCTCCTGGCTTGGGGCACGGGCAAGTGTATTTTATAGAGCCCCCCGGTAGCCTCTGAGAGATTTTACTCCCCCACTCACAGCACATACACAGCTGTCCTCAGAGCTACCAGCGGGGTCCCAGCTGTTTCCCTCTGGTCGTCAGGCTGAGGCCGAGTGACCCAACCCTGCTCCTGACATCTGCTCTGGTCCAGCCCAGGCAGGGTGGGGACCCCGACCTGAGCCAGGCCATCTCCACGTTCTCATCCCCGGGCCTCCTCCTCCTGTGACGTCAGGGGACACAAAAGAGGCCCAGTCCCTCCTGGGGACTCTGCTCATGCGTGCTCTCTCAGGGCAAACTGGCTGACGAATGGAACGGGGGGCTCTGCAGGGCAAGCGCCCACCTGGCAGGACTTGTCGTTTGCTGGGTTCACAAACCCTTCACAGGCAGTTAGTTACCTCCTTTTCGTGTCAGAACAGTTTCTTTTCTCTGTCCTTTTGTGCTCTTCCTCTCAGAATTTCAGAATGCTTTCAGTTTCCGTTCATCTACTCCGGAACACTTCCTGAGCACCTCGCGTTTGCGGGTACTATGGGAGGGCAGGGGATGTGCTGAGCAAAACCAGGCAGAGTTCCCACCCTGGGCTACACTCGAGAGGACACTGCCTTCACCACCAGATGTAGCACTGCTGTGGCGGTGGTGCAGGGGCAGAGGCGTGGGGCGGCCACCTGCTCAGAGATGTCCCCGTGGAAGTGACGGACGGGGGTCCAAAGACAAAGAGGAGCAGGGGGAGGCCCAGGCCCACGGCCGGCTTGGGAGAAGGAAGGCCCTGAGGAGAGAACGGATGAGGTCAGCATGGCCCGGCCACATGGGGCCGTGGGTCATTAGAGTAGTGAGACGTCACTGAAAGGGCAGAGCGGGTGTGTGTGTGGGGCTCCACTGCCTGTGTACAGACGGCCGCAGGGGATCAGAGGCGGGCCATTCTAGAGGCCCAGTGACACGGAGGGGCAGCGAGCTGCCACTCACAACGGCAGGGTTTGGGACGCGAAGGAAAGAGACTGAAAGAGGCCCGAGGGCTCCACAGTGCTGAGCGCCGCGCCAGGGTCCGGTGAGGAGAGAACTGACCCACGTGCAGGGGGCCTTCATGGAGGAACCCCGTGCTCCCCAATATGGGTTTGTCCACCTCTGAGCTCACGTTCGGTCGATCTGTCTTTTTACAGAACGATAACTGGCTCAACGAAATTGAGAGAATTTTCACAGTGGGCAAGATTCCAAGTTTGCCCTCAGCTAATTAAGTGATATTAGGGAGGGTGTAAATGCCACATAAAAACTGGCAGGCGAGCTGCTCCTAATGATGAGAATGTCGCCTTACGCGAAGGTGCAGCTGCAGCTCCTGCGTGCTGGGCTTGGAGCGAATGGTTCTGTGTGTCAAGGTTGTTCCTGGTAAGAAAAGTTCACGGGTGCGAAGAGACGGACAGTTAACTCCCTTTTCTATTCCAGGGACAGTTCCGAGTATGAGCAGGCCAGAGGAAAGAACCAGTATTACTGTCACAGTTGTCATTACCAACAAGTGCGCCCATGGATTCAGGCCCCAACACTAACGATGCTTCATACTCACCCTATGGATTGAGCCCCAGGACAACACTGTGCAGCCCCAGCGCGCCCGTCGGCGAGGTGAGGGGACGGGGGCACAGAGGCTGACACCTGTGCAAGGACACACAGGTGGTCAGTGATTCACACGACTCCTGTGTGAATCAACGCCAGACTCCCACAGTCGGCATTTAGAAACAAACGGAGGGGTGAGGGAGACCTCGGCTCATGGGGAACCACCTCTCAAACTAGAATGGTATGCAACATAGTAACTTACTAGTTATTTCACAATTCTCCAACAAGCGAGCGTGAGCATCATAGAGACCGACAGGGCAAAGGCCTTCAAAGATGAAAAAGGCTCAAAAGGGAGCTTTGCAAAATCTCAAATTTGAACTTCAGCGATTAAGCACTTGTGATAATTCAGATGAGAAGCCTGGTGAGTACGAGCCCCATGAGGATGGTTACTGTAGAGAAGACGCTGTATCTAGAACTTTGGAAGTAACGGAGCCTCCGGAAATGCTGGCTCTGTGGTGTTGGCTGGGTGGTGGTTCTGACGTGGCCAGAGCTCCGGGGAGCCAGCCCCACGCACCCCTTCATTACTCACCACAACCGGCTGAGCACTGACCGAGCACACCAGGACCTGGGAAGTATTAAGGGATAAGAGATCGCTCATTTTAGGTGACAAAATCAGGAACTACCAGGGAAGCACTTTCGCTAGGCTGGTTTGAGAAAATTTATACAAATAAAACTGTACTTAAGAATAGCCGACAATTACAATATTTGTCTTCTACTAATTTTAAAAGAAGGGATCTGAGAACAGGAGAGCAGAATTCCTGAATTCCTGACAAAGAAGCAGCTTCTAGGTGCTAAGACCCTCAGAAGGACATACGGTGGGAACCAGGGACATACCAGCCTTAGGTAGCTACACACTGAATCATCTGGGGGAAATGCTGCTTTTCCTCATGACAGCATAGCACTCACAGGCGACAGGGTGCAAACAGCAGACTCGCTCCTGCATATTATCACAGTAACACCCAGACCGTAAGGCCCGTTCACTTCTATGTTCCTGAACCATTCTCCAGGGGGTCAGACACATGAGGACACATGCTCGCTGTCCCTAGGCCGTTCTGCTCACGTGTGTGACGGCCGAGACAGACAGATGGACAGACAGACACACCCTGGCAAACAGGACAGCTCTGTCCTCTCGTGGCAGACAGTGCTGTGTCTCAGCTTCTCCAGGGCAGACAGACATTCTGCAAGGAATGTTACTTTTGCTTCTCAGGATCTGCTCCGTCTACAGCTTCAAAACCAGAACTTCATTTCACGGGAGGGAAACGAGTGTGCGTGACGGATGCTGCTGAAGGGCCATTCAATATTTTACCAACAGCACCAGCTCGCTGTGTACGTGTGTGTGTAGGTGTTTGGGGTGAGGGGCTGTTCTGACAGGTGTGTGTGTAGGTGTCAGACGAGTTCCTGTGATGATGAGTGTATTTCTGCGTGCAGGGGAAGACATTTAGTGTTCCCTTTCTGAACGGAGGAGTGGGGGAGGGCACAGAGACCTGGTGAGTAAGACCTCATTTGGGGACACTTTATTTTCTTTTTCTGAAAAGTGGTCAAGGAAAGGCAAAGAGACGAGATAAAAATTCCCTTTGTCATCGCATGGAAATGCCTGCGAGTCCCCTCACCTCACCCACCCTTTCTTCACTTGACCTCCCAGCCACAGGCCCTGTCTGCTGTCGGACAGGTGAGGCAAGACTTCAGCAACAGGCAATGGGTTTGGTTTGCACATATCAGAGGTTTGCAAGTAACACATAATTATTCTAGGCAGCAAACACCACAAAACGGAACGCGGAATAATTTAGAGAACACAGCACTATTATTTTATCCCCCAGACAAAACAGAAGGAACCCATGCTCTTTCTGGCAGATGGATTGCAGCGGAGACGCCTCAGCTCAGAGCCGTCACTGTGGCCAGAGCACAAGCCCTGCACTTTGTGGAGTTTAATGGACTTTTCTTTCCAGGCCTCAAAAAGCAGCAACTGGCACTTGCTCGAGCCCTGACTGAGGTGCGGAAAATCTGTCACGTTTTCTCTGCCGCTGCCCCTGACCACAATTATACGGTCCACGTGCAGATTAGCTGCAAAGTCATTCTTCCTCCAGGAGTGACAAGATTTCCCCAAATAAAAGAAGGTACCTACTGGATCCTTGAGTGCCCGTCTGCGCGAGCAAGGCAGGGGTGGGGTGGGAGGATGTAAGGAGTGTGGGGAGAAATGCCTTCAAAAGAAGGGCATCACAACGGAAAAAGTAGCTGTAACAGAGTGGTGACATGGCAAGAACAGAGAGCGGCATTGTCATGGCAGAGTAATCCTGTGACACAGTGCTGTCACTCACTGCCGGCTCCCTGCTGTGCCAGCCAGACATCAAAGGCTGCCCCATACCATCTTACATGCTCTTTACCGGCTAATCAGCCCATTCTTCCCTAAATAAAGCCCTGTTAAATCCCGGCTCACAGGGGCACGGTCGTCCTGGTACCCATCTGCTAGGAGGGGCAGCAGAAGCAGGAGGTGGTGGCTCGCTCTCTCCCTAGTGGCTTCTCAAGGTAAGGACAATGCTGGCTCCGAGTCCCCCTCCCAACTGCCTCCTGTTCTGCTTTCCAGGATCTGGGTAAGAGTTGGGGACACCCCAGTCTGAAAGACTGGTATGTGGACGCACACTCGCTAATGAAAATCCCAGTCACAAAAAGGTAGATGGTCTGCTAACAATACAACATTGGCATTGTATTTATTTGTGGGGAGAGTGATAAACAAAATGTGTTACTTTGCCAGTAATCACCCGACAGGTATACGCCTACCTTCTCAAGGTGTCACCAAAGAGATGGTGGCAGGATGGGCAGGCTTCCAGATCACTACATCACTCTCAGCCATGCCTGCGAGCCTCGTGGTGCTGTCACATACTCAGAATCCACGTTAATGTGCACAGGTGTCAGCTACCTCAAATGCAAGAACAGGACCCCAACTCTGCTGCCCTGCAGGCCCCACTCCCGGCACAGCCGTCTTGCCCGGCACAGATCTGAGGCTCTAGCAGACGGTGGGCAGAGAAGTCGGTGCCTGGGACAGGTGGGGTATGGGAGCAGGCAGCGCTCAGCACCCTAAACTGCCTGGAACAAACTAGAGCCGACTGTGTGTCAGGCTCTTCTGGACGCTGCAAAAGAGCAGCACGTGGAGAGACACCTGCCTCACAGAAGCACTGGAGTCCTCTCTCCTCTGTGAGAGCTACTGATAAGAGAAAACGATCAAGCATCTAAAAACTCCAAAACTGGAACTAGAATTAGGCAAAATTTTACCCGTGATAAAGGGCCTTGTAGATGTCAAGGCCCTGAATAGATCAGGTTGGACGTTCCAGAATCTTAACTCATCTGTTTCTAGCTCTGTGTCCTGAGGTGCTTCACCTGTATGGTTGTCTCGGGTTCAAAAGGCATATTTACATGTCATACCTAATTCTGATTCTCAAAACCATCTTGTATGTTGCTAAAAACATAGATCTCCTTCTCCTTTTGTAGTTGAGGAAACTGAGGATCTGAGAAGTTAAGCAAAAGTAGGTCCAGAGCGCCCACACTCACACCAGACTGGGGCTGGAAGTGAAGTCCAAGTCCCACCATTCCATGACCTACGATCACTTCCCAACGCTGGCAGCCCTTCTGCCGTGGGCACTTCACGCCAGGGGCCTGCGCCCTGACAACACTGATGATGCAACCCACATCTGTTGGTGCCTGAGCAAAGCAGGGATCCTCGTGTGAGACATGAGAAGGGTGTCCTGCCTATAGACTCGCTCTACAGCCGTAATGGATGCGTGTGTTTTGGCATCTGTAATTAATATGCAAAAAGGATATATGATGCCAAGTGACTGTAGACACGCAGGGTTCTTAGTGCCCAAACATTTGTTCAATGCATCCTTCTTATACACAAGTTGCAAAAGCAATAATGGCACCCACCCCAAAACTCCCTATAAAGCCCCTCTGGGAATCTAAAATACTCCAGTTCCTGAGAGGGGCTGGGCCTAGTACTAAAAGAACACTATCTTTGAGGCGAGAAAGAAATCTTTCACAAATGTAAACGAGGGACCTTCTGAAATGGTCAAGATGGACGCAGAGCCCAGCGTCCAACCCACGGTGCAACCCTCCTCACTCTGACTCGTCTCACTAGGCCCTCAGGATGGTTCTGAACATGTTTTTAGAGGGAGGGGAAGAGCCTCCTGCGCTTGTCAGCACCAAGGACAGCGGCTTCTGCAGGCCGCCCCTCCCATCTCACGCGGAAGGAGGGCGTGTGCCACCAGGGAATATACCCCTAAGTCTTTGTACAAGTCCCACAGGCTTTCCAGGGTGAAGCTCCTACTGTGGCAAGTCCCGAGTTACGCTATGGTGGGCAGTGATGACAACTCAACACACTGGTCCTGGTCCTGCTGCTCCAATGATCCCTAACGCATCTGGACCCGATAAGCGACACCACCGAATTTCTGCTGATCCCCTCAGACACATCGCGATGAGGTATCTTTTTCCTCCTGTTCCAAGCACTTAGGATATGGGGAGAAGGACAGACACTGTGATCACTTACGACGGAAATCAAGGATGGAGGCGTTTACACTGAGCACACAGCAGCTGGGCGTATCTTCTCCCTGCCGCTAACCTGAGCCGAGCACGCCACACCCACCTGACTTAAGCCATTTGTCACAGGACAAATTCAGCCCATCTTACCTTTTCAGGTTTGTTTTCCTCTTTTTTACAGCCGAGACACTAAGGTTTTTGGGGGCGTCTCTTAGCCCGAAGCTCTTGGCCACATGGCCAAGGTGGAGCGATCGGACGTGGAAGATGTGCTTCAGCTCCCGCGGGTAGGTGGCGTAGGCGCGGATGAAGGACTGCAGGGCTGGAAGAGAAAGGAGGGGAGGGAGCTGTCAGGATGGGCCCCCGGAGTGGAGTGCCAACGCGCCCCGGCCTGATGGCTGTCCTGCACGGGCCACCTTGCCAGGCAACGATGGCACACACCCAGGATACTACAACACACAGCAACGACCTAAATCTACACCTGTTGGTTTTTTTTAATTCCTCAAAAACACCCCTATAGGCCCCAACTGTCACTTGACTAAACCCACTATGATTTCAGACTTTATGGGAGTTTGTAATAATCCTACGGGCAGGGGCTCTGATTTTTTCATTAGTCTCGGGGACGAGTGCAGTACCTGGCATAGGGCAGGCATTTGATAAACGCTCGTTGTGCAACTGAATGAAAGAGAGAATGAGAGAAGAAACTAAGACGTGATCGATGCAGGCTACCATTTTCTTATGAAAAATGAAATCGTTAGGAAAAATTTATTTTTCCTTTCTATTAGGAAAAAATTTTCCTGAAGTTTATTTACTTATGAATAGTTAATACATGCAAATGTTACCCAATTCCGAAGGCTTGTGGTTGGCCTTATATTTATTATGAATGAGTGACGTTATTATCAATGTTACGTCCACCACAAGCCCCACCTCCAGCTCCCTGATCCAGCAAATCACTGATACCAGTTCTTCCTGTACTCGGGGGAGTTTAAAACCAAATTCATCCTACAGCATGCGGGATTGACCGATACTGTGCTTCTGACCCTTTCAAAGAATGCAGAAAAGAGGGAATGAAACAGAATTTTTAAAAGGAAAAAGAAAATGATTAAATGTCTAAAGTTAGTTCACAACGCAGTTCATCCTGAGGACAGCTAACAGTTTAGAGACGTTCGTCAGACATTCTGTCATGAGTTTCAGTCCTATTTTAAAGTTAAGGAAAACGTCCCTGTTCTAGACCAGGGTGCTGGCCAGAGAGAAGCAGACTCGGTTCCCAGAAGGGTGGCACTCTGGCACACCTTCACTGGGCGCTCCTTTGAGGATTTTCCTACAGCCGGTTGCCCTTGAATATCTTGCAATAACAATGAAAATCAAGTGTCTGCCCTGTTCCCACCCGACAGGGTAGGAGGGGGTCGCTCTGCAAGGTGCCCCCCATCCCCACCACTGCTTACTCTACAGCCACGCCCAGCTCTTCCAGCAGGCAGCCGGAGCCCAGCGCGGCAGCGTCTGATGGGAGCAGGCGCTGAGTACCAGCCTCCCCCCTCGCCTGTTGAGCCACTGGACTGCCAAGTTTGCCCACAGCTTAAAGGTAATACTCAGCAGCACCTGGAGATTGGCGTTTATGAACAGTAATAAAAAGTGTCATTTTAGCAGATCAGCTCCTGGAAGGGTCGTGGGAATCCATCAAAGCTCTATTTACTGAGCAAAGTGAACTCCTTTTCCCAATCGATGAGAAATAATAACCCAGGCAACTCCTCGGCACCCCTCTTAAATCTGTGCTTACTCCCCTTTTTAATAACTGGGGACTAGCTGCGTTTGCAACGAGTATCTTTAACGCTTCAAATGGTCTGTGCTGTTTGGAGGGTTCTGACACCAGGCTTCTAGATGGAGAACTATTCATCCAAGTCCTCAGAGGGGAAAGCTACACAACCACCATGGCCCAGGAAACCTAGGCCTCTTCCCCTCTCCCCACTTTTACTTCCCCAGCCCCCAACATTTACTCATCTAAGAAACCATGCCAAGCCAAGCCAACCAAACTAAGGAATCTGAGCTTTGAAAACGTGTTACCCGAGTGCCGGCCAGGCCCCCGTCCCCCGTCCTCTGAACAGCTCAGCCCCCACCTTCTGCCTGATGTGCGCCTTCCTCCCCGGCTCCACACCAACCCTGAGAGGCGCGGCTGGAGAGCCTCTGTCCCAGGAGACGTATGTGCCCAACTCACAGCTTTACAGGGATAATGAGTTTGCCAAGAAATGGCAGAAGTGTTTTCTCCCTTGACAACTGGTCAGGCGGCACTTCGCACTGCATATTTTTACTAAACCTCCCTGTCCTCAAGGCTCCTGTCTCATTGGGGACAGCGACAGTTGGTCATCTTCATATCCTCGCCTGGACTCCCATGTTTGGATAATTCAGAGAAGCAGGAATTTCAGAGGCGGCAACAGCTGTTTGTAGGCCCTTCCAAGGGGCAGGAAGTGGCTCGTGTTGGCAGCGTCAAGAGTGTGTAGAAGGAATAGGGGCTGTGGGGCCAAGACAAGCGGAAAGTAGAGAAGTAATGAAAGCAGACGCTTATTCGGGATGACGGACGAAGCCGCAGCCAGTCAGAGGCAGCACTCCACAGTTCTGATTCCTATTTCAGAGCCAGAAGGCAGATGAATTAAGGGAAATCTATTTTTAATTAGGTTTAAAATTAAAATCGAATTTATTCTTGGGCATCTGATCAGGACGAGCGGTATCTCATGGACGGTGCTTAGGATCAAGGAGGTGGGAAAGAGCAGCGCTCCAGCCTGGAAGGAGTGGGCACCCTCGCTCCTCCCGGCCCCGCCCACCCCAGAGAGCACACATCTGTCCACAGTAAAGACACATGCATCTTCGGACCTGACACAGCGACAGTGACAACTACCCAAAGGAAGTGGGAGAGGAGGTGGCTCGTTAGCATCCTCTTGGAGACCAAGTGTTGGGCCCAGGACCCAGCTGCCTCTGATCACCCAGAGGGGCGAGGGCGAACTTGTCATCGGTGGTTTGGGTTTTCTTGACTCTGACAAGCATCCCTTCCAAACCAGGCGTAACTTCTACGCGTGTAGCCCCTGCTCTCCGGGAAGGCCTGCCTATGGACAGGCGCAAGCCACAAGAGAAGAGGTAATTTGCAGGTAAAGGATTCTGCCTTCTGAAATTTCTGTTCAGGAGTTTGGAGTTCAAACTTATGCTACCACAATTCTTACCACTTAAATATCTCACTAAAAAGATGCGAGAAATGAGAGAAAAAGGGGGATAACTGCTCCTGGAAACTGACAACAATTAAGTGCTGGTTATTAACAATGACTGGGGCAGAAGATGCAAAAGGAAAACAAATGCATACTTGGCCCAGTTTCCAACCAGTTTTCTGCCATAAAGGCAAAACCCAGCTGCTTTGTTAATTATTCATGAGGTGGGTTCTGAACTGCCATGAAAAGGAGGCAAGTCAGTAGTGGGAAATTTGCATATGCAAAAGACTGAAACGCAAAAGATACTATCAACTTATGGGGTGTACTAGGTGTCCCCAAGTTGTAAATCCAACACATTTACAGTGGCAATTATGTGCATACTCCCCGCAAACCCCCAGAACCCATAATCCTAAGTAATAGGAGAGAAATGAATAGCAAAGGGCTTTATGTCTGAAGCGGGTGACTGAGGTCTACTGCAGACAGTTTGTCCCAGGCCATCACCACTCTGGTGTGGAAATCAATTAGCAGATAAGAACAATGATACATTTATTTCCTTCTTGGTGTGAAATCGTTGGGGAGTGGCACCACTCCAATATCCTTTAACAAGAAGACAAGTACCTCTGCTCCTTCCTTGGTATTAACAAGTTCAATGGTAATGATCAAAGAAAACAAAAAACCACGTTCTCTAAGGATTAGTTACTGTAACTTAGTAGTAAATACAACATGGGAAATACCTCTGGCACCAAAAGAGGATGGTGTGAGTTTATTTGCTTTCAATGCAACTTTGTTATTACCCTGAAATCTGCAGCACAACAACTAGTTATGTACCCACTGCAATCTGAGTCTGCCCAACTTTCAGTAAATGACCAGACTCTGCAAAGTGACACTGTGACAAATATTCTATTGCTCATGAGACGTGTTCCAGTACTTCTCTAAAGACAGGGCCTTAGGGAAACCGTTAAGAACTGCTGAATTCACTTTAGGGAGACGCTAGGATATTATTTAGACTATTATCAGATCCCAGTCTAGAAGGACCCACACGCATTATGTATTAGCGGTCATGGGCAAATACTGGGACTTCATCTTTCACCTGTGCAGTTCTGACAGGTTCCGGGGTTACGGCAACAACCAAGGACTGCTGCCGTCGAGTGCTAAAGTAGACAACAGGCACTCAGAAGCACCGGCTCACTGACCTGTGTTTACCATCTATATTCTGATAACCACAAGCGCCGCATAACCAGCCCCCCAGCTGTCACCCTGCCCCCGAGTCTGTTCTCACACAGCAGCCAGGTGATCTCTGTAAGCCTCCGTCAGACCACATACATCTTGCTCCAAGCCCTCCCGCGGCCCCCATTTCACTCAGGGTAACCCCAAGGCGTCGCAACCGCCTCCAAACCCAACGTGACCTGACGTGATCTGCCTCTGCCGACCGCCCCCTTCCGGCAGCGTTGCCTCCCTGAGCTCCTCTGCACCTCTGTTCCCTCACCTGGAATGCCCTCTGGCAGAGCCAAGTGCCTGATCCCTTTGGGTTCTTGCTCAGGTGTCACCTCCACAACTGGGCGCACTGACCCCGCCTTTCAGATGCACGCTGCCCGTCACCCACTCCATCTCCGTATGCTGCTCTATTTTTTCACATTTCTGACCTTTTAACAGGTCAGTTTATGTATAATTTATTTATGATGTTTATTATGCTCATGGTCTGCCCTGCCACTAGAATGTTAGGAAGGTGAGGATTTTTAGCTGTTTTGATCCCTGATGTATCCCAAGCACCTAGAACAGTGCCCAACTCAACACATGTTTGTTAAATAATTTCTTTTTTAAAATTTTGATTCATAAAAAGAAACAAAGGATGTTACGGTGTTCAGACACAGTAAGCCCTCATTTAATGCTGTGGAAAGGTGCTGTGACTTTAAGTGAAACATGTAACAGAAACAGTTTCACCACAGGCTCATGGGTGTCACCAAGAGTGAAGTTCCCACGGCATCTCGTCCATGACATGAAATGACGTTATAATGAACAAAATGGTGTTCTTCGAGGACCGGGCGCACTGGGAACCCAGCCACGCATTCGTCTCAAAATGGCAGGTACCGATCACAAGAACGGTGGCTGTCCCCACATGGAGGAAGCCTCATTAGCATACACGACAGAGTCACGAGCCGCCACACACCACGGTCCACTATAAAAGACACCCAGCGGTCCGAAGCCCCGCCCTCCACGCGCTGCTCCGCGCTTGCAGTGAACGGCTGAGTCCACAGCTAATGCTTGGTGATCCCAGGAGACACTTTATTCTATAAAGGGGCTGAATATTAAACGAGAACCTAACTCTTTTGTAAACGCCCTAGGAATTGGGTTCTCGGCCTGTGGCCCTTCCTCAGCACTGTTCTCCTTTTCCTTTGTAATTTCCAACAGGAACTGCTGAGGTCTAATATCGCCAGCCCTTACCTTCATCTCTAATCTTCATCTCTACAACTATTTCTCCTGACACGCCATAGCTCTTCTATCCAGTGTTCAAAGAAAGAGGAAAGCAGATCCCCAAGATCCGAGCGCTGGGTCAAAGCTCTAGTCTGACATAAGCCAAGATAAAGCCTCATTTGTGCAACACACGCGGAAGAATGAAATTAACATTTAATATCACTTGACAGCCTCCTGTGCCTGCTTCCAAAGCCCGCAGAATTAGTGAGACTGAAGGCTGCTGCTGGTGAGCAGAGACCCCTGGTTGGCCTCTCAACCCGTGTGGGTGGAGGCGTGTGGCGCTCTGTGCTGGGCTATCCGTCCAGTCACCTAAGAAACGGACCGACCTTTCTTCGCCCAGGAGACCCTGCTGTCACTGGAGTGCACGTAATCTTCAAACACCGTCTGCAAGACCGTGGCTCGCTCTCGGATTTCCTGGGGGCCAACGGCACAGGACTTCTGGGAGGGTGATGGAAGGATTAAAGGACAGACAGAGTCAGAGTCAGGAATAATGAAGCAGTTTATAATAGATTTAATAACAGTAAAATCACACAGTAACCACCTAGGGGCCAACAGGGTAATCCTCTCAATATTACTCGGGGAAAAAAGGGAGCTGTAAAGATGTGGAAGTCAAGCAAAGATGAGGATGGCTTTGCGAGGGAGCTGATCAGGTCTGTTTATTTATTTACTTATTTACTTACTTTTCTTCTTGCCTCTTACCACTCACGTTCAAAATTCAAGTTCACTGGAGACACTTTGGAATTTTCTAAGTCCAATTCAGGCATTTAAAACATCACTGAACCTAAGCTGTTTTCAAATGACTCTTGTATCTCCACTTAGGCCTTAAATCTTCTCCCTTCCTGTACACTCGTCAATGGAAGGCTGGCAGTTGCGCTTTAAGAGCCTCCCACAGTGACCTGCCGAAAATCCAGCCTACCCTTGAATTTCAGAGCATGCTTCCTGCTTCCTAGGGAGGTTCAGACTTCTAAGTGTTTCAGGTTCCTTCTTTTGGCCCAGAACCACTGTGCTGAGCTCCCAGGAACCGAATGAGAAGTTGGCTGTTCCCGCAAACCACATTCAAAGACGACTGCCTGGGTCTGTGCGCCAAACCGCCCCTAAGCGGTAACATCCATACGCACTGAAAGACCCTACAGATGGGAAATGCTAATAGAAGGAAAAATTATTTTCTTTTCTTTCTTGAACAATCCCAGAGGAAAGACTTCTTTCTTTATATCCCCCTAAAAACGAGTGGTTTTTGTTTCCTGTATCTTAAAATAAACATGAATGCTTTCTATTGAATGTGAACCTTAGATGCAAAAGAACACAGATTCTCCAACCCAATTTGGCTAATATGGTGGCTCTTTGAATGGTGCTATTAAGCCTCTGTCCCCCACCCCCAATGTAAGTCACCAGGAAAAACACCAGTGGGGCCCAGTTCATGCTTCTTTTAACCCCTGCAGAGAATGGGGTGCACACACCGTGTGGCTGGCTGTCCCTGACCTAGACGGTCTCTTGCACTTTTAAAGCTGCCAGAGGAAGAACAAAGGGGAGAGAAGAAAAAGCTTCAATCTTCAGATCGACATTCATCTCTATATTAACAGAGACTTAACAACCTGAAAATGTTTTGAGTTTAGTCAAATCATTCCTGCTACCTGTTTGGCTGACGACAGCCTAGCTGATTTCACAGTACATGGTTCCCCTAAGGGTTTTATCCACTCAAATGTCAAGAGAAACGTCACTCAGGAGCTGTGTTACGAAAGTGGACATTTGCTATTGTCATTAACAAGGATTTTTTTTTTTTACCCTCTTAACTGATGTGAAATGCAAACTTTTTTTTGCTGCCCTCCTTTCGTTAAGCCACCTCAGCAGCACAACTGTCACCTTCCTTGCGGTTTTTTTTTTTTTTTTTTTTAATATGAATGTGAAATTAGCGAGAATGCCCTTTCCCCTGGCGGACAGAATCCTCTGTTATTAAAAAGTAAAGCACTTTAATAATGAAAACTTTTTCCTCTTTTTCCTGTGTTTTAACTGTTTAAAATTAATGAGAAGGGCAGAATGGTTGTCAAAGCGATATTGAAAGCCGGGCAGCCAGGACCGAATAAGCACAAAAATCCCTCTAGAGTGTTAAATAAACAGCGCTCCAGCCCTCTCGAATCCCTCTGTTGGTTATTGTATACATTCTGTAACAGCTCTCAGAATAGATCTGAGAGCCAGGGAGGCAGAGAGGTTTCAGAATTCCAATAAAGGCCTCAAATTAAAGACAGCCTGGTGCGAATTCCAGGAGAAAATTAAAGAGACCTCAAGCTTAAGTGACAGGTGACTTGCTTCTGTGTCACAACTGTCAGGGGATTTAGTGATAATATGGCAATATATTACAAAGGGCTTTTCTTATTCCCCCCTTTAGGTTTCAAAATGAGGCATCTTTTCTTCCCCACCAAAAAAAAAAAAAATTACATATACACACATACACATATATATAATGTGAGTGTGTATGCAAGTGAAATATGTAGGAAAAGGCGTTAAAACTAAGTCCACACGTTTGAAATGATGAGGTCTGTTTTAGTAAACTATGGAGAAAAGTTAATGGCAGAAAACATAATATACTTAGGAAAAAGCATGTCTGATTCCCCCCACCCCCGTTTCCAGAAATACTTTATTTTAAAATTGCCCCTCTGGAGAACGAATGAGGTCTTTTTCAGTTGTCTTCTAGGGAGGACAGTCTAAATTTAAACTGAAGACAGAGGGGGCAGAGGGAGGCAGCACCAGCTCAGCCCCAGACAGGTGATCTGCTCCCGTAATGAGCTCGGGTCAGGCCCCGGAGGGCATGTGAGCCCCCACAGGACTGGCTCCCCCACCCTCAAAGACACTCAGACCCAGGACTGGTTAATGAAGCCAACTCGCAACTAGTGGACCACGGGCAGTTTAGGAAAAGACATTTCCAACGGTCTGTACGCACTCGAGACCCTGTGTCCATGAGACCCTCCAGATCTTGGAGAGAACAGACGATCAAAGAGAACTAAGCAAGGGGCTAGTGGTCTTATTTTAATTTGAATAGTTCACAAAGCCCGTGGTGGCTTTTCGTTTAGGATACCTTTACAGGTACATTTTATAGCACAAAAGAACTTACAGGAAAAACACATTTGGATGTGCATGTGCGCTCTGAAGATAAAAATTTCACACCTATCAAGAAGCAACAGATGAGTTTAAGATAACTACCACAGATTATTTTTGTTGTAAAAAGTTTTAAGTGGTAGCAGCGGTGGGAGAGTGGCTTTTTTTGGGGGGGAAATGTGTCTTTTAAGGTATTTTAAGACTAAATGGGAGGATTTTGTTTTAATCACTTTCTTGCTGAGTCTTCCCCCCACAGTCCCTAGAACCTTCTGAGTGCTTTCCAGTAAAGTTGAAAGATCAAATGTATTCTCTTTGTAGGTGGGTGAACACTCACACACCCAGGCGTAGCTATATATATTTTATATACCTAAATATGAAATATACATTTTACAGATGCTTCACTAGCTTGCTTTCTGTTCACAGAAGCCCCAAAGTGTCTGAGCCAAAGAGACATTTACAATGGATTCAGGCCAGCTGGGTGAGGAGGGGCATTATAAGGAGCCTCTCAAGTGCAGGAGCCCCAGCTTCTGAGCCCCCCACTTACCCGCCTGCACTGGACAGCTGCCCGAGCTGGGAACAGCAAATAAGACGCACTGCACTTCTGAGGGGAAACGGAACCAAAAGCTGCACCCAGCACCCACTTATTCCCTCCAGTATCACATGCACCACACATAAAATACTCTCGGGCTGATTCTATCTATGATTATTAGTCATATTCTCAATTTTGTTTAGTTGCTCTGTGTCCTTTGCATTCAAGTTCAATTTGGTCGAAACAAGTCAGGTTTTCATCAACATGACATCTAGAACCTAGTATGATGAATGGTTTTCTAAGTTAACCAGATGCTTTGGTGTCAGTGAATGCCCACCCTGGCTTAGCATTTCTTCTTTTTAAAAACAAAGATAATCACACCTTAACAATATCAAAACATTCCATTCATTCCTCCCCATCAAGGCGGGAGCTCCGGGCTGAGGGGAAGTTACGCGGCCCAGAAGTGTGCAGAGTACTTTCTGCCTTGTTTTACTTAAATCCCACGGTCGCCCTACAAGATGGGAGACTCTTGCCCTCCACGTTTCACAGGTGGGAAAGCTATGGCCGCTGGGAGGAGATAACCTGCCCCAGTGCAGAACCACTGGCTGTGAAGCAAGGACTCCCACCCACGTCTGTCTGACCCAGGGCCTGGCTCCTCGGCTCAGCAAGTCTTCCGGGCTGGCCTTGAGCCCAGGTGCAGGCTTAAGGACAGAGGCTGCAAGACCACAGTGGGCGGGTGTTACAAAAACAGCCGTGGCTTGCTTCTGAAGGAGCAGAGGGGACTGTGGCAGCTCTGCTCCTTCTCTGGAGCCTGCCCCTCAGGAGGGCGTCCAGGCCTAGCCCCCGTCTTCCCCGAGAAGTGCAGACGCCCAAGAAGCCCCACTCCCAGGACAGACTGATTTGGGCTCACGGGATAAACCCAGCACCTAAGCTGGGCCCAGAAGCAGTGTAAGTAAAGGCTAGATTTGATCAAACCTTTACTGTCTCATGTGGCAATTTTACCGTTTGCTCTTATTTCTGGAGAGCAGGCAGACGCTAATGTTCCACTCACGGTGACACAGCAAGAGGCACTGGGCTTTGTGTCACTGAGTCTGGCCTTTAATTCCACACCTACTATTAACTGATGTGACAATAATAAGGATGAATAATAATAGCAATAACATGCCTCTTGGGACCCGTGTTGGGGCTTTCAGGTTATTTCTTACTCACTCTTCCAGTGTCCTTAGGAGAATACGATTAGTATCTCAATTTTCCACATGAAGAAACTGAGGCTTAGGAAGGTCTAGGACTGGCCCAAGGCCACACAGCTAGGAAGTGAGGGCAGGAGTCTGACCCTGAGGCCATGCTCGTAACCCTCCTGTTCCACAGGCCCCTCGGACAGGTCCCCAGATGCCTCTGCTTATGCCACACAGCTGACCTGGGGCCAAAATGAAGTATCTGTGGGAACATTAGAAAAACAACTCTCACTAGAATTTGCAATGATTTCAGAAGAACAGAGGTGGGCCAGGACCAGTGAGTGTCTGTTTGGCTATGGGTCAGTTCCCTTGACAACAAACTGTTAACAAGGGAGGGCCCAAAGCCTAACGCGGCTGGGCTGTTTTACATGAGATATCGCTTCAAATAACTTGTTGATCAATTGAGTCTTCGATCACTCTTACTCGGGGAACTTTGTGTGGTACCACTTATTGACCAACCTTCTCCACTATGAAAAGGGCTAACGTTACCCAATTTAAAAAGCAATTTCATTATTTTCTTGGCTTAGGTACCACTAACGGAGGAATGCTGGCACACAGTGAAGCATGTGTGTTGGAAGGCAGATGGCCTGCGTTCACATCCCAGGAGGAGTGCCGATTACTGGTGGGCCTTGTGCAGGTTCCTGCAGCTCTGCAGCCTCAGTGTCCTTACCTATAAAGTGGGACAATAATGTCTAGCTTATGGGGTGGCTGGAAGGATCCCATAGGACCGAGCACGTGAAGAGCTCAGCACAGTCCCGGGGACGGAACACACACGGAAGCGATAAACGCTGTGATTATTTCCTCGCCTTTTCTTAGATCAACTTCCTTATGTGCTCTCTGGAACAAGAGAACCTAAGTTAGGATCAGCCAAATCGAGTCCCCGCCTTGGGGAGAATATCGATCCAAATAAAGACACATCCTAACGGGTAAAAGAAACTCTTAAGCTTGATCTATTTG
This sequence comes from Rhinolophus sinicus, assembly GCF_057876585.1. NCBI lineage: Eukaryota > Metazoa > Chordata > Mammalia > Chiroptera > Rhinolophidae > Rhinolophus > Rhinolophus sinicus. The sequence continues at coordinate 3,627,889 of NC_142516.1, read as the reverse complement.
GCTCTGATTTTCCAGTCTATCCTCAGGCAGACAAAACAAATGTAAAATATTCAAATAATTAATATTTCATAGACAAAATTACATACAGCAACATCTCGCACACATGTGCTTGTGACACACGGAGTAGTGTGTTCGAGTGGGGTGGGGAGACGACTGCCTAGTAGAAAGAATGGCCCAGAAAAGCAGCAGCAAAGGGCATTCAGTGCTGTCTGCTCGGGCTCTCCATGGGAAACCGCATGGGTCATGAAAATTCTTCTTCTTAATGACCTCGGCTTTCCCCTCCCTCTGTGTACACGTTCACCAATGGATGGATTGAGTGTGCCTGAAGAGGGATGCAGAGACACTGCTTTTTCCATGCTGCCTTGGGTGGCAGGACTAGTCGGTTGTCCTTGGTGACAATGTGGAGAGGGACGACCAGGGTGGAGCCCAGGACACGGCCTCTGATGCACTCTGGCCTAGGTGAGTCAGCCCTCCGCTCTGGGAAGCCTGCTGCTGCCTGGTCGACTGCCAGGGTGGGCCACAGCCTAGTCACTGGATGAGACCAGCAAACACACACAGAAGCAGAGGCGAGAAAACACACAGTCTGATTTGGCCTCATCCAATGTTCGTGGTCCTCCGACACGTTTCACTTGAACTAACTATCCTAACAAAATCTCCACGACCCCCAATCAAGCAGGAAGCCTCGTCTGCTAGCAGCAAGTACGATAAATATTAAAACTCACCTGGTGTCCCCATCGTCTCCCTTTAAAACAATCAGCCCTTGTCAGAACAGACAAAATATCTTCCATCTTAATCTCAGAAACGCTGTAAAAGGAAGGGCAGAACAAAGTAAACTTTTCATTCTTTCAAAAACATCCAGACTCTTGAAGCATAAAACTGACCTATTCTCAAACTGGATATAAAGTAGAAGCTACACTTACATAGGAAAGAGAATATTTTCCTAAACCGCTAGGAATTTGGAAGGAAGGGGACCTCTGTAGTATTACAGGGACAGATGGGGTAATATTCCCAACATTTTCCTTGCTCCCTTATGCATTTTAAATGGGCTCCATTTGGAATTTCCTTTATAGGGATGTCATTATTTCTTAATAAATCTTGAATACTAAGTAAGTAGGCCTGCTTACTGGTACATTACCTTGACCAGAGCAGATGATGACGAAATAAAAACCATTTCAGATAGTCCCTTTCATTTTATACTAAAAATAGAAAGGTGGCTAAGGATCCTTAACTGCTGGGGTAAACGCGCAGGGATGGTGAACACATGACCAACACGGGCTGACCACAGCACCAAAACTCTCCTCCAATCTACCCTGATAGACCTTCATAACTCTTGTCTCTTAATTATTAAAGGGTAAGGACCAAATGCTCTCTGATGAGTCTGGAGCTACGTGCAAACGGCTGAACGTAGAATTCAGGCTTCTGTCATAACCAGGAGCCATTGGGGCCAGAACAGAACTGCCCGAACTGCCCAGCAGTGGAGTCTGCGAAGCATACACTTCCCCACTCTTCTGAGGCCACCGCACTCGAAGGCGGGCAGTGCACGCAGAACCACGCATCAGAGACCAAGGAAATAGGAGTGGCGGAAAACATACTTCCAGGGAGAAAGGAAAAGGGAAGGAGGAGTCCTGGGGGGAGAAAAGCAGATCATCAAAAGATAAATGATTTCCCTGTATGTTGTTGTTTCTTTCAAAATGTAACAGCAAATTAAAACATGAATGGCAACCTCTTCTGTGGAAGAAGACGATTCTCCCCCTTTCCCCTAAAGGTTACTCTGACAAAGCTATGAATGAAAATGTCATGTCTCTGACAGCTATTTACCTGAAATGTGTCACCACTTCCCTCAACACCCCCAGCCCCCACCCCTCAACATTTTTCCGCTGCTGCAGCTTGCAGCCCTACGGATGCGTGAAATCTTTTTACAGCAGGAAGAGTCAACCGGGGAAGCAAGAGTATGTACCGAGAGGGTGGGAGTTGGGGGATAATGATCATATTTCACGGCAAATCTGTTTTTCACTATGAGAGAGAAATGTTATGGCTATTGAGTTTGCCTCTTATTTATGCCTGGATATCTGAGGGAAGGTGAAAACACAGCTCAAGCCTAGCCTTTTCTTTGTCTATCTGACTTGCCACTGTTCGTCACTTATTTTCCTGAGGAAAAATAAAGGAGCAATACAAAAGTCAAAGAAACGTAACAACTTGGGGTCAAATCTTGAAGCAGGGAGAAAGGGAAAAGGAATGATGCCATTCCCCGTCGGAGACACAAAGAACTACGCACGCCACCGACAGGCAGGTTTTCTCCAACGTGTGGGCACGTGGACAGTGCAGCCAGAGCCCGGCTGGTGGGGTGTGCGCTGTGTGTCCATTCGACAGTGCCCGGAGGCCACTCACCCTAAGTGAACAGGAGCTGAGGGGGAACTGGGTGATTTACAGTTTAAAAGGGCCTTCCTCCTATTGCTTCTGAGGAACAAAGCAAACCCACTCTGCTTATTTATGGTTCTATCAACAGATCTGAATCAGCCCTCCTTACTATGGAAAGAGCTAGATAAAGAAAGAAATCCAGGGACCTGTCTTATGCTTGATCTAAGAAACATAGGTTTTGATGAAGCATTTACATTTTAATAACCCAATGATGACTTTCATTGGAAATACATTCAAAGGAGAAGTGGGGAAAGTTAAGAAGTCAGCAGATACAAAGCCGTCAAAAGGCAGTAGGGATGGAGTTCTGAGCGTTTAGGGATGGACAGGCAGCAAGGCCCAGGGCACCTGCCGCTTGCCCTGTCCGCTAAGGTAAATCGTCAGGGCGAGTTCCACAGTGCAGAGTGTGAAGGCAAGTGGCAATCTGTTGCAACAGCCCTTCCTGCCGAGAGTGCCAGCCTGCCTTCCTGAATCTTCTCTGTAATTCATCAGCCATCCCAGCATCCCGCTGCCTGGCTCTCTGGTTCTTAGGCACAAAACATACATTTCTTCCTCTTTTTTAAAAAAATATTTAGTACCTTTCAGATTCCAGAACTGCTTCTTTCCACAGAACACTCTGACATTAGTTCTTACTAGGTTTCACTTTATTTGGTATTGAGTCAAAGAACAGTCTATACGTGGATATCCAACATGCGGCCCGTGCTCAAACAGAAATCAGGAAGTATCGCCCGGCTATACCATAGCTTAGATCTGGATTTATTTAGGCTGATTACATCCAGCCCAGAAAGCAGTGTGTGGTTCAGGCACAGGCACTTCAATAGGTGGGTTTTCAGGGCAGAAACCAGCAAGTCTCAACTCCTACCGACTCTGTCCCCCTTGAATGTTTATACCACCTTGGACGTGCTCTCCACCAAAAGCCAAGCCCCTTCCCTCTCGGGATCCGTCTTCATCCTTCTGAACTTCCTCTCTAAGTCCAAGTCTCTGGCATCGGCCATCTCCTGAATGTGTGCGTTATGGTGGATTTTCCACAAATGCTGCTGGCACACTCTTTTTCCAGATGAGATCATCAGAGAGGATGACCACACGTTTCACATCTTTAAAATATACGTGGCTCAATGATAATTCGTGTTGTTGCTAATTACTATTTTCCCTTTTCGATTGTGGTGACATTTGAACCTGTCATAGCAATCAACTTGAGTGCGTTCAAGAAACAGGAAGCAGAGAGGGACAGCGGCACCTATGCTGACGGCTTGGTGCCGGATGCTTCTCATTCGACGTCTTAACTGTCAGCACTCATTTTCCTGAGCTCATGTCAGAGTGAAGGAGCATGGGAGAGTATTCGGAGAGCTGCTGATGGGAAGGAACATGAGAATGTGCACCTGCAGGTGTAGAACGGGAGGAGCAGCCGTGCATGAGGGGCTGCTAAGGTGTAGTGACTGCCCGGTCTAGTGCGGGATGAGAACACACGATTCTGAAAACTCTCCACAGCTCTACAAATTCCTGTGTCAGAGAAAAAGGGCTACAGCGTAGTGACGGGGCCCTACCCTATGAGAATGGGGTGGGGGAACACAGGGGAACGGGTTTTGTCCGTGGGTTTTCGTTTCAACCCCCGGGTATTTCTGGAGAACTGCCTGGTCGGGTGCCGAGTGGCAGCCTAGACACTGTCAGGGTCGCAAAGAGGAGGACCAGCTGGCCTCCAGCCCCAGGGCACCGCATCCAGCTGGAGGTGAAGCTCTTGGTGAAAAGCGATGGATTGATCCACATGAGATTTCTCATAAGTGAGATAAAATATGCACATCTTCCTGAGACAGATAAAAACCACCCTTCCAACTGAAAAGCCGCGTTAAGATGAGATATACTAAGAGGAAAGTGCCAACCACCCCCATGTGAGCTCACCTGGAACTATTACCGGATGCATGAGGAGGGGCTCCCGGCCTCCCTGACACTGAGGAGGTCAGGCACACTTTCTGAATACGCCAGTCCCTGAAAGTTCACACCAGCGACCCTGAGAGAGTGTGGAGCAGGTGACAGAGAGAGCTCTGTCCCCAGTGGGGACGGCCACATACATCTCTCCAAGGGGGCGCCCTGCACGTGGTCCTGTGGTCCCCCAGACCAGGTGCAGATGCAGAATGCAATGATTTCCCCAGCTCTGTACTTTAGGGTCTTGTAGTATCATTGGATGCTTTACAAAAGCATAGACCAAGAGAAGCACCAAGGAACGAGACCGTCACATGTGCACCGGCCTCACAAGGTCGAGTCTAAGTGGCACTCGAGCAGCCACTGCTGCTTCTGTGCGTGGTGTGCATCGTGTCCCTCCATCTTGGGCAGACACATGGCAATTCCTGTGCCTCCAAAAACACTGTATGCATCGCTGTACTATGTCTGAGCAGAAGAAATTCTTGAAAGCGGTGTGAAAAATGGCCTGCCTTTAGAAGCCCCTTATTAGAGCTTGTTACTTCAGGTGCCAGAGATTTTATGGAAGACATGACAAAAGAAAGTCACATCTGTGGCCCTGTGATTTCTGTCTGCTCTCGTTATAATCACTCCCGGCCAGGTCGAGGCGTTGCTCTCTCTCTTTCTGAGGGAGGTCAGGGTTTGATGGAAGCCCCCTGATGAGGCTTCTGTGCTGTTGAGCCCGTGACCCAGAGCCACAAGGGAACATGGGGTGCCCGGCGGGCACGTCCAAGATGGCGGCCAGCCAGTCCCACCTGTGAGTGTGTGGGGCACCTTTCAATGGCCTTACAATGATTCCCCCGTAGGTTTATTTTCCTGTGGGAAGGGGAGTTGTGTGACGAGTAAAAAGTATTTTTCTTAAGGACAAATCAAATGTAAAGGTATAAAGTGTTAAGTGCGAGAAATGAAAATTGTGACTACAAGAAGCTGGCTGTGAGGGTCGTGCACACTTATTTTACGGGAAGAGACACGAAACACAGACCTCTATCTACAAGAGAAACGAAGTGCAACAGATCATTCCATGACTTAGGCTGGCAACGCCAATGAAAATTGTCATGTGCTGATGGTACTAAGGGTTGTAGTTTTTGCCACTGGCTATTCTGGGACTCATTTAGGGATCACAAGGGTTAATGGCTCTTCGTCAGCTTACAAGGCCCATCCACTATAAAAGGCGACAGAAAGTTAATTAGGTGAGATCAGCCGAAGCCCCGTTCAGGTTTCTGACTCACTTGATTTTGTGAGAAGCCAACGAGTTGACATATTCTGCCTCCGAAGGAGCCAAAATGAGCAGACTGCTCCCACGGCAGCCAATGCGGGCGGTTCTGCCAATCCGGTGGATGTATTCAGCCGGTGAAGACGGAGCGCTGTACTAAGAAGGGTAACGAAATAAAGGCGTTCATAGATCAAGGGGCTGCCATTAATTGGAAGTGCAATACCCCTCACCTGCCTCCAGGTATCCCAAGAATTAAATCCTGGTGCTATGGTTACCCTAACACAATCACAAGCAGAAGTCACTCAACCCTGAAATTCCTGGCTTCACTGGAGATAACAAGGCTCTGACATGCAAACGTGAACAGTGGCCAAGTTTCAGATAAACGAGATGTCTTCTCGTTCTAGTATCTCCTTTTTAATTTTACTTCTCCACAGGTCTCTTCATTTTCCTATTTGCATCTTTTCACCGAGGTGACTGTGCAAGGTGAAAACGTGGGCAGGTGGGGGCAACCGTCTGCAGATGACCACGTGACCTTGGCCTACGTCCTTGGTAGACAAAGCAGTGGGCTGAGGCCACAGAAGACGCTGGACAGGGTAAGGAGGAAGGGGCTGTTACTGCGGCCACCAGAGTTCAGCTGTGCCGCCAGGCCACCGGGAACTGGTCCCAGTAGGGCAGAGTCGCAGGGTGGTCTCCTTCACAGGGACGTGCTTCTGCTCCAGGGACAGCGTTCCTAACTCAGGGGAAACCGCAGACTCCAGAGCTCAGCAGAATGAATTATGCACAGCATTTGCTGTTCTCTATGGCAGTAACTCTGTCATCATCGAAACTAATTGACCATATATTCATTCTTCCTTTTTTTTCCCTCGGCTGCTACGTGAACCACAGATCAGAGGGCCCAAATGAATACACGGGAGGCCAGGCACATTAACCTAATCAATAGTCACAGTATCAGAAGGCTCTAGACAATCGATTTTCTGTGCCTAGCCTTTCACACATTCAGATTATCCATGTCATTTTATCTTTAGTTCTCTTTGTGGCCAGCAGGAGAGAAGCAGCAATACCTCCTGTGGCAAAGTGATCTGTGGTGAGCAGAGCAGATTTCCTAGCCACTGACAGGCATGCGATTCCACTACAATGTGAATAAACCATGACTCACGTCAACAGGGCACGTGTCCCCGGCCCCCACACAGAAGGGCTGAAAAATACCACTCTGCAGACTTACGACAAGAAAAAACAAAACTGAAACCACTAGACTCTCGGGCTAACACCTGTACCCTCTGGCAAAGCGTCTATGGCTAGAGGTATGTCTAAGCTGCTGTCAGGGACCTAATTGAGCCCTGCAGGTCAATGTCCAGGACACGGCTCTCAGGACAGCTGAGCCACCTCCTCCTGGACACGAGGCCTCCCAGGGGCCTGGGCAATTCCCGTGACTGCTGGAACTGTGTGTGTGACAGGCATTGGTCTGGGCGCAGGGAGCCCGCCCCGCCCTCCCGTGACTGCAGTCTGGCTGTCTGCCGCAGCAGTTAGGTGCGCTGGGTAAGGGAAGGTGTTGGGAGAATTGTGCAGATAAGGCTGGTTGCTGCCTTGTTACCAGGGCAACACCCAAGAGGGTAACAATAATCATTCTACTTAAAGCTAACGCATCTACTCGTGATCATATATTCCTGCCTCGAGCTCACACCTTCACAACTAAAAAAATTACCTGAACAATCCACGTGACTTGAGGGAGATCTAAGCCCCGAGCTGCAACATCCTTCAAAACAGAAAAGAATATGGCTTAGGACTGAGTTTCTGAACCATCGTGGGGTCATAGAGCCGTTGGTAATCCAGTGCAAACTGTGACGGCTCACTCCCACCCACACACAGACATCTGCATACGACCTCAGAAGCCACCTGTGGTTAAAAATTCCGATGGAGGGGTAAGTTGTATGGAACCCACTGGGAGGCAGACCCAACCCCTTCACTGAAAGAACACCACCCGGTTAGCCCAGAACTTGAACAAGTCATTGCCGGCTGTGCCTTGTTGGATTCTGAAAACTTGTAGCATGTTTTATGACTTTTACATTTTATCTGCGAAACCACTCTGTGATGAATGCATTCCTGGGTTATGATCCCCATCCCATCCCTACTGGCAATGCCACACTAACAACAACCCGCCTCTGTGGCTTCCTTCCGACGATCACGCCATCCCCTCGTGGAGGTGAGTTGCAGAGTGTTTACTGAGGACTTTGCTTATTAGCACCAGAGAGCAGAAGGATCGGGCAATGCCTGCCTCTTCTGACAGCCAGATAGGAATGCAGGCCACAGACGTCACCAGACAGACAAAAACTACAAAGGCGATGGAGATTTCACTTTTTAGCTGGTCGTCACCTGAAGAACAAAGACTCTCTGCTCTCTGGTTTCTGGCCATTCTGGCGGAAAGGCTAGAAAGTGGGAATCTTCCCGTCTTTAGAAATAAATGTACACTTGGCATTCCTCTTCTAGCTAACAGTCATAACAACAGCATCCCGTCAACATTTCACGGGCACTCACTATACACACCAGACACTGTGTGGGGCGTGTTATCTGCATTATCTGACTGATCTTCAAAACAACTATTATTCCAAGGCCATATTATATTGTTCCAACATCAGAAAAGATGCTGTACCTTTCCTGCCCTGTGTTGGGAATGCAAAATAGTATGAACGCTTCTAGCGAGGAATTTGATTAATATCCAGCAAAATTACATATGCACTTGTCTTTTGACCGAGAGCAATGTCACTTCTAGAAATCCATCGCAAAGATACATTGGCAAAAACACAAAATGGTATGTGTACAGGGCTATTCATTTCACCACCAGTTATAACTGTAGGTCCAGTAAAAACCCCGATGTCTAGCAGGATGCATGTGGAATAAAATATGGCAACACCCACTCCATATAACAGAGTAACACACAGCCACAGAAGGAGGGAAGATTCCGATGTACTGATATGGAGAAGCTCTAGGATATATTTCCCGTGTGTATAGCTCACACTTTTGTGTAAAAAAATGGGCTAAATATATTTGCTCACATTTCAAAAAGAAATAATGGAGAACCGCCCCCCCCTCCCCAGAGTTGACAAAAATAGTTACCTAGAGAGGAAGGAAGAGAACATGAGGGGAGGGGAAAAGAATGGGAGCTAGACTTCCTTTAATGGACCTTTATCATTTTGACCCTGAGACCATGTAAGTGTTTTGACAATTAAAAGTCAGACCATCAGCCACCGTGCAACAGGAAGAACAGAGCACCACCTATTCCTGCCCAAACAAAAACAAAACCCTAGAGCCTGAATCTAATCAAGGCTCTGGACCTAACTACTAGTTTAGAGGAAATACGGGGACAGAGGAACAAGTGAAACACCACCACGAGGACACAATTAGGCAAATCTGGAACGTGGGGTGTTCTAGAGGACAAATGGTCTGGTTCCTTCTACCAAAAAACACAAGGAAAAAAAAAAGAGGGCAAAAAACCACATTGAACAATGGACAAATGGACAGATGAATCAATAGATAAACTAAGAACCAATGCCTGGAAGGAGGTTCACCAAAACTGTCAACTGTGGTTATCTCTAGGCAGAGAGATTTGGGGTGATTTTCACGTTTCTCTTTGCATTTTTCTGTGTTGTTTGCTTTTTTAATTTTTTAACAATGAATATGCATTTTCCCCCAATTTTTTATTTAGAAAAATTTAAACCTCCAGAAAAGTTGGAAGAATAATACAACGAGCACCTGTATCTTCATTTAGATTCATTGATTGCTAAGCTTTGGCACGTCTGCCCTCTCTTTTGCTCGCCATACACGCATCTGTGTCTCTGAACCACCTGAAAGTACGTTGGAAATAGCATGACACGTTAGCACGTAAGAATGCCCCCTAAGTAAGAGGGCATCTTCTACATAACCACAACACCATATCACACCTAAGAAATGTAACGCCGACCAACATTACTTTCTGATATTCAGTCCACATTCAGATTTCTCCAATTGCACTGAAGATGACTCTGAGAGCTGTTTTTCTTTCCCAATCCAGGACTGAATCTCAGAGCATGCATTCTATTATTATTACATCCCTCTAGATTTCCTTAATTACAATGGTACTCCTGCCCTTTACTCACTTAGTTTTCTTTTTGTAACTATCAATTTTGAAGACTCCAGGTGTCTTGAGGAAAATTCCAGAATCTGGATTTGTCTGTTTCCTTGTGGTAAGATTCGGGGAAAGCACTTTGGCAGGACAATGTCGGGTGCTGTGTACTTCCCAGCACGTGACCCGGGGAGACCCGCAAGGGCAGTCTGCCCTGGACAGGGGACGCCATGTCCAGCCACCTCAGTCAGGGGTGGCCGCCAGCTCTCTCCACTGTGAAGGTGCCTTTGTAATTAACAAGTAACCGGGAGTGAAACTTTGAGACTGTTTCCCAAAATCTCTTGCCCAATGGTTTTGGCATCTGTTGATCCTGCTGGTCTGTCTCAACTGTGACCTCGATGGCTGCAGAATGACGGCTTCCTGTCTATCATTCCTTCCTTCCATCTGCGAGCTGGCATTCTTCTATAAAGAACAGGCCTCCTCCCTCTCCCCTCAGTTTTAAGTACCACTGAGGGATTTTACGTATCATTCGCTTTTTTTGAAAATAATCCTATGCAAAGTTTCTGCAAGAAGCACGTTAAACACCACCACCCCTGTATTCCCCAGGGTCAGAGGCGGACCCGAGAAAGACCCTCCCTATCCACACCTCGCTCACCCAGAAGGACCACCGAGGGCACAGCAGCATCTGTCAGTCTTCACTCTGATTACACCTGGGACTGGCTGCTTCCCTCTGAATGGTAGCTAGGCTGCATTTATTAAGTGTGAAGCAGAAGATTAATATACTAAACGTGTGTCAACCACCCATGAGGTGTTTGCAGACAGCTTCCACATGCCCTGAAAGCTGAAGGCTGCCGTTCCAGAGCGGGCTCTACCAAAAGGGGGCAGGAATGGCTCTCTGCACCAACCACAGCTGACGTCTTCAGAAAAACTGATGGGTTCTTAAATCTGCTAAGCTCTTGTTAAGAGATGATTTATTTTATTTAAGTGCTCTGCAGTGGGAGATACTTGTAGACAAGGGGCTGCCTGAGCTTTACAGACAGGCTTTGTAAAAAATTTAATGCTCGTCGGTTTAGTAAATTCAAGCAAGAAACACAGATAAAACTCAAAAACAGCGTATGATGTTCATGAAACTCACTGAGTACAAACACGCTGAAACAGTGAGTTGGAAGAATGCCAGCAGCTCTCATCGCGACTGTTCGAGGTTCCGTTTCCCACTTGGGTGATCTAGCTCAGGACGGCCGGCTACGACACCGTCTTCTCCCTCTCCCACTGCTTCTTGCTTCTTGTGTTGGGGGGACAGCCAACACTGCTCAGACTGAATCCTGCCCTTTCTGGGTCTAGGCTACCACACAGAACGGGAGAAAGAAATAATCTTCCTGGTCTAGACACAGAGAGAACTGGACTTCGTTATCACTGTAGCAGCCATACAATCTGGGCAAGTCAACTCAGTTCTGAGCCTCAGTTTACCCACCTGTAAAATGGCGGCTGTAAGATCTACTCTATTCATCTCATGAGGTTATTGTGAAGATCAAATGAGACAGTGTATGTCAACAGTGTTTTGAGAATACAAATCTACGTATTTCACTTCATGATGAAGTTAAGAACTGGTATGGAGGCGACAGGCAGTGGTGAAAGGCCTCTTCCCTCTCTTCCCCACTCACCCCATGGGGCAGAGGACCACAGAGAGGCAGGAGGCTGCTCCCTCTTCCTGGATCCACAGGAAACTGACCTGCTGAAGACTCAGCAAGGGCTTCGGTTCTCTGCCCACTCTTAGAACTCACACCCAGCCCCACTGTATTCCTTTAACCTAATTAGGGCAAAAGAATTGCTAAAGTCAGTTCTGAAAGAGGCTCAATGGTGCGGCCTTGAAGCCCCGGGCTCGACAATTGGCTGCCTCCCTGAGACCACGGAGTACAGATGGAAGGCAGCGTGCTCAGGTGCCAGCCTGTCAGTTGGATTAAAATGACTCATTTATTTGCCCAAGCACCTCACAAAGTGCTTTTACTAACAGAGAGAGGGCCTGCCGGCTCTCTGAGCAAGGGACGCAGCAAATCCGCCTCTGCTGCCTTCCTGGCCTGCCAAAAGTCATTATTGCCGTGTGTGGAAAGCCATCAGCGGGGTACAGGCCCCCGTTGTCCGGGTGACAGATTGGGCTGCGTAATCAGAGGAGGAAGGGGAGAGTGCAGAAGCTGTCAGAGGCGAGAGATCTTGGCTGGAGCCGCCAAAAAACTGGCAACATGAGTTAGCATAACTGAGTAAACAGCCTACAATCTCCAAATGATCTTGCCATTAACGTGATGAAATAGAGTGGAAAGGATAAACTTTACCTAAAAAACATGCCCCAGAGAAAAACAAGAGTCTACATTTATTTTGGGTTGTGAACTGACACTCTTGTGACACTTACAGCTGCACTCCTTTGTCTCCTAACCTCCTGGCACGGTGGAAATTCCCCAGGAGGAGAGGAAATTAAGAACCGCACAGACATAACAGTGTACTTCAAGCAAAAACAAAATTGAGAAGGTGGAGGAAAGCAGCAGAGCTGACGCAGGGTGCCTTCTGAATAAGAACGCGTGTGCGGGACGGCCTCGCTATATGCCAGCGGATAATCAGCCGCAGACCCCGGCGGAGTTGCAACGGGTCCTCTTATTGGGGAAAAGGTTCTGGTGCTCTGGTTATCCAGGGACAACCAGGGAGCACCACACACCAACGGACGCCAGACGTCACCTTAACACGGAATAGCATTTCCAGTCACTCAGGGGCATTTCTATCAACTCATCGACGTAGCAATGGTATTAAACCCATGTTCCCGTGCCCTGGCTTAGGGGGAGTTCTTCATCGTAAACAGGAGGGAACATTTTGTAGATAATTCAGTTTCTTATATCTGACACCTTTGATTTCTTAATTCCATTTGGGAAAGCGGGCTTTGAACTTTCAAAGGACTCCTTCCTGCTAATCCCTACTCCCTTCTTAGCTTGGCTTCTTTGGAGATCTAGTTTTCTGGATTACGCTGCAAATGTGGAAAGACTCCTCTTTCACAAACTGGGCTCTCCTGCCCTTCTCCTCGACTCCATGTCACCAAGGTCACATGTTTGTTAAGAGCCACGGTATACAGAGCCAGGTATTGGGTCCCGAAAGATTTCAGTGCATGAAATTAAAAAGGCCCTTGCTTTTCGATGTTTATAGTTAAGTTGAAAGAAACACACACACTCATGCACACCCTTAACTGTTCCAATGACAGAGGAGCTAGCAGGGAGGAAAAGGGGGTGCAGGGAGGGATTTTCTAGCAGTAAAGGAAATAGTGAGCTGCGAGCTTTCGTGTGCTTCCACCCTCACTCCCAAATGTTCACACAGACATTCCATCCTCTGGCCTTGTTGAAAGGGTCTGGGAATGACAAATCAAATGGTGAAAGGCACGGTACACAGGGGAAACATCCCCACGCGACAGTCACCAACGCGATTCCTGCTTCTCAGAAGAAGCCAGCTCTCAACCCTCGTGCCCTGCCGTGGCCCACATTCCTCATTAACACTATGGAGGCTCCTGGAGAGCGTTCACAGAACCTGGCAACAGGCTGCTTCAAAGGACGCCGGGTGACAGTACCTCCCACAACCCAGGGACGATCTATTGCAGTGTGTCTCAGGCGCCCCCCGGCCCTCAGATGCCAGAAGCGTCAGGCTAAAGCAAACAAATATGGCAGCAGCAGAAGGAACACGAGAGAGAGAATGCAGACCTTCTCCTCGCCGGGGAACCTGGGCTCATGTCCTGGCTTAGAAATAAAGGGGAGTGAGCCCCACCCAGCTCTTCTCCAGTAACCTTCACCGCAGAGGAAGGACATGATATGAGGAGGGGCCAGGGTGCTGGAAGCGACCTGAACGAGCAAGTGAACACGCGCCAAGAGATTTCCGAAAAATCAGACCGTGGGCAAGTGGGAGTTTGCCTTCCAGCGGCACCCAGGACTGGCAGGGCACGGAAGGTGGGGTGTACTTTGCTAGGTCAACGGTGCTCTTTGTCTAGCTGACATCACTTGCCGGTGACAGCCAGACAAAACAAGGAAAGTCATCGTAAGTTTTGACCCCACTGAAAATTACGTTTCAGAAAGAATGATCTTTTCTTCCAGGAAGAACAACTAAAACACCAAAAACTAAACCAGAACAAACCAAACAAACTGAACTTCAAGTACCTGGAGTTTTCTTGGACACTTAGAGCTCACCTGTGTCTGTAAAACATCGTCGCATTTGTACACTAAGGGACTGGACAATTTCTCCCCAGGGACAAATCCAGCATCTGAAGGGTCAAAGATAAAACATTGCTTTGATCCTAATCCAAACTTCAACACCTAGGTTCCTACCGCTTTCTGTGTTAACATTCACTCTTCAGGAAACACCGTTTCTATGAAGAAGTGCATTTATTTCCAACGAGCGAGTGTAATCATCTCAGCCTCACTCAGTCTTTAGAAAAAGGCCTACATTGGTGGTTCTCACCAGAGTTTCTCAGGCCCTGATTATCCACATTGTCCACAAACAATGCGTCCTCTGCACGCTTGTTGCGCCGGACCCTGGGACAGAACTGCAAATAAAGCCCAGGACCTATCTTCGTGAGCTGTGAGCTGCTGGGAAGACACCTGGACCTGGTGTGATGAGTGCCATAAAGAATGAGTGCCATAACTGGGAGTGCCCCAGGGGGAAGAGCTGGCGCTCCGGGGTTCCATTTCCTGAAGAAATGAACCCGAAGCTGAGACCTAAGTAGGGCTTAGTCGGTCAGAGTGAGGTGTCCCAGGCAGAGGGAATGCACGTACCAAGGCCTCCAGGCCCAAAACAGCAAGAATGACACATTCAAGGAGCTGAAAGAGGGGACTGCTGGGCTGAAGGGTAAGGAGTAAGGGGGCAAATCCGACAGAGGAACAGAGGAGACAGGAAGGGGTCAGGTTCCAGAAAGTACGATTGGACATAAGGATTCTTGACAAATTTCTTGATCAAGTCAATTATTTGGCTCGTCTTCACTTTAGAGCAGGATTGAAAGACGGTTTTAGAGCAAACACAATATCGCTTCTCGGCCTTTGGCTAAGATCAAGTGTAGAGCAAACACAAGCGTGGGCCCTGTGGATGGACTTCAGAAAGGGAAGGGCTGCTTGGCCAGACGAGACCTCCTCAGGAGGCAAGCACTCCTGGTGCAACTGTTCTTAGCTCTGAACGACCGGCGTCGGCAGAGCCAGTGTTTGCCACACACGTGAGAATCGGCCACGACGACAAGCAGGAGACCGGGCGGGCTGTCTTGGATATGACCAGACACAAGAAACACAGCAGCACTCATCCATACACTAACGGGAAGAAGAAAACAATCTCTAGGACCGTTAAACCTGAATGTAGAGCAGGAGTTCCTCAAAAAGTAATTGCAATAAATGAGGCCTACCTGGGTATTCAACTTGCTAAACGTCTGTTTCCACCCAGCCATCGTTCGCTGGACTGCCCAATTTATAGCTAGCAATTTCATTTCTATCTATACAGCGATTTCGCAAAGCATCAGTTGGAGATTAAGTTACGCCATCCAAGATGGCACAAACAGGGAAGGTATTTTAATCTTGGGCGTGAGCGACAACCATGGCGGAGTGAGTGAGTCCCCAGAGAAGGGGCTATCGGAGGTGTGAGTTTTCCATCTTGAAAGAGCACGAGACATGTGCAGTCAAAGGTCAGCACTGTGCTGGCCAAGGGAGCCCTCCAAGATGGCAAAGACCGAGGCTGAGTGAGCTGGCCCTGAAAATTGCAGGGCAAATGATGGTTTTAGACAATAGCAGATGAAATCTGCCCGAGCGCGTCTGTTTTCCTTTAAGAAAAGGTGAGCGGAGACGAGTAGAGTGATTTTGCTGTGGAAAGACTTTCTCAGCTCTAATTACTCCCGATAGCTGTAATTTACAAGTTTTTGGTGGCTAGAAATCACCAAGATTCACACGTTTTCAGACCAACAGCTGTCACTATTAGTGAGCAAATCGCTAAGTCTTCTGCCCGGTGGCAGCCGGCTATCTGTGACAAAGTTGGGTGACAAATCAGAAGAGCAAAGGGACCAGCCACACCAACAGGCCCCGGGTATTCCCACTCTCTGTGGGGCTGGCCACAAGGCAAACTATCAAGAGACAAAACACTGCAACCACCACTGACAGAAATATTTGAGCTTCACGCTCGAATACAGAATGATACGTACCGTGCAAAGAAGGACACCCGTTTTGGAATGGGAGAATTCTTGAAACACTGCTGTTCTTTCCTACAAAAATAAGGGAAAAAAGCCTTACAATTCTGAGATCAGTTCCAGTGAGGGCGGCTTCGCTCCCCATAACGTTCCCAGCTTCCTCCTGCTATAACGCTAGGAAGGCCCAGATGGGCTTTGCCAAGAGGCAGAAGTGGACTCTTTACATTTAAAAGACCTTGGACTTACAGGACTGGACTTCTCAGACTATGGCAAAGCAGCAGGGCCTGAGGGCAGCACGTGTCAGTTAAGACAATGCCAGGCTGGGCACACCTCTGAACCTGGCAACCCCAAGAGCAGGCGAGATCAAAACCCCCAAGAGACTGAACGTATTCTAAACACACTTTCCTACAGGTGGGCCAGAGGAATGAAGAACCACCGACATTTCCCACAGGAAACTAATTTTTAAAAAGGTTAAAAATTACAAAGCCCATGTATTTTAACTGTAGAAAAATTATATTTAAGTCGAAGGAAGAAAATGCCACCATCCCACCACTCAAAGCAAAATACCACCACTGGTAACCCCTGGATGTTTCCCAGGTCCCTATCTGTGCAAAACATAACCACGTATGGGGCTTTTTACAAATGGCACCATACTACTTGCGCTAGTGACGTGCGCTTATCATGTATCACTAGAACGTGAACATCCTTTCATGATGACAAATATCTAAAACCCACATCGTCTCTCGCGACTAAACAGTATTCAGCTGAACGGGAGTGCTACCATTTCCCGACCAGTGCCCCATACTGGCCATCGAGGCTGCCTTCAGTTGTTCACCACTATAGACAATGCTGTGATCAACACCTCTGTACATAGTCGTGGTGGACAGGCCTAATTATTCCCTTTGGGTAAATTCCTAAAGGCAGACACACTGGACCAAAAGGCAGCCCACTTCGAAGGCTTTCAGCACGACCTTGCAAAGGGCACACAAGCAGTTGAGACCTGGCCTTGCCCATCTGTCAGCAACAACAGCAAAAAAGGAAATGTAACTGAATTACTACAAGTTGGGAAAGAAGAAAAAAGTGCAGTCTCTCCTTCCACTCTGGCACAGCCACCGTGTCAGTTACAGGGCACACCTCCCTCAGTACAGTGGACAGTGACAGCCACATGTACGGAGCACTGCCATGTACCAGACACCGGCCAACGCTTTACAGGTCTGAACTTACCAAATCCTCGTAACCACCCTACGAGCGGGAACTATCACCAACCCCTTTCCAGGTGAAGAAACTGAGGCACAGAGAGATTGAGTGACTTGCCCAAGGGATATGCACATGCAGGAAAGGGTGGGACTGCTATCTGAACCCAAAGTCGGTGCTGAAATCCTCACAAGGATGCCTGCCTACATCTGTCCAGTTTGCTGTATGGTCTTACAGGGACATTTTTTTAATGGTTGCATTAGAGAGTCAAAAATCAGAAAAGTTCATGAAGGCCTGTGAAACACCTTCAAGATTGGCCATTCGAATTTGGGGTGAGGAAAAAAAAATGAACAAAGTCTTGAGCTTTCATCACAACTATGATGCAGCAACTTTTTCAAACAGCAACTTCTCTCTAATGCCCGTGAACTTGGTTGGGGTCATAGCAATCATGTAGGGAGACCACAGGCTATGTGGAACAGTGGCGAGCACGAGAAGCCAGGAATATGTGATCGGGACTGTTTTAGCTTAGACTGGGACAAGATACTTAACACCAGCATTTACAAAATGAAACAGACATACTCCCTCCCATCTTCTACCCATTTCTTGGGGGAGATTATGAAGACTATTTAATAAACAAAACAACAGAAATAAAATACTAAGTTATTAAACTGAAAAAACTGAACTATTTCCGAAAGAGAACTAGCAATAATAGTGGCACCTAACATTCACTGGGCACTTACTGCGTGCCAGGCCCTGTGCTAAGCACTTTATCTGCATCAACTCAATGAATCGTCACAACCACCCAGGAAATAAGGACTACTATGAGCTCCAGTTTAGAGACGTGGAAACTGAGGCACAGAGAGGTTAAAAAGCTTTCCTGAGGTCACACAGCCAATAAACGGCAGAGCCAGGACTAGAACACAGTCTGCCCTCAGCTATAAACACCCTGCTAGACCAGCATCCTATTACAAGGTGAGTTTGAAATAATTTAACTACAGAATCTTCTGTGTGATCTACTGGAATTCCCAGATCCTTCTGAGTCCATATTCAGCTCCTCCATCACCCTGAGACCTATCTTGCTGAATGCCTCCGATGAAAACAGACCCAGAGAATTAGTAAACTAAGTTAGAACAAACAAACAAACCCATAAATGGTATTACATTATGAAATCAACAAATTTGATTGAATCAGGGGGTGGGAAGGTACCGTATTTTTGTCGTGTATAATGCACACACGTCTTTGGCCCAAACTTTCAGGGAAAAGAAATCTTTCGTTTTAATTTTTAAATTGTTTACATTTAGTACTTGCTTTTTATATCATAAAGGAATTTTAGCATTTATTTTTAAACATATTACGGCACAAGAAATTTTATGTAACAAATCATTACAAAACACAAGAACAGATACAAGGTACAAGAAATTTTATGTACCAGTAACAAATTTACAATATTTACTCCTCATAGAAGGCCAAGAACTCTTCGTGGTTGCAAGTTCATGGTAAGTTCAACAAAACCGATTATCGTATTCCAGAATATTATTTTGCATACGGATATTGTCATTGATTTCTAGAGTTATACTTTTAATTCATAAGCATAAATAAAAGAATTAAAAACATTTATATAGATACGGAATTAGTACTACCCATATACAACGTGCATCATTATTTTTCCCCTCACAAATTTGGGCAAAAAAGTGCACATTATACACAGCAAAATATGGTAAAAATCAAGTGTTTATAAAATTCACAAAAGCTGGAATATTCAGGAAATTCTGTATAACCTTGTGGCAGATAAGCTGTGTCCTTGAGTGACCTTCAGCAAATTCCCTTTTCTGAGCCTTCATTTCCTGAATTATTAAAATAGAAAAGCAAAACCAAAAAGGGGGACTGAACTTGATTACCTTTAATGCCCCTTTTAGTTTGAAAAATGTCATGATTTTTTTAAGCTGGTTCTCATCAAATCTTCTCCGATTTCTAGCTTTCCTAAGGTGCCTGGTAACCTCATTTCCTAAGGTGCCTGGTAACTGCTCTTCTAGGGCAAGATGGCTCCGCTCTCTAAGCCCTGTTCGTCCTTCCTTCACAATTCCAGTGAGTTCAGCTCACTGTCCACTCCGCCTGGCTCCTGAAATGGATGCTCTACTGACGGATGGTGGAATGAGAGTGATGTGCTAAGCACCTAAAATTAGGAAAACGTTACACTCTTCTTCCTGAACAAAAGCAGTCCTCAGCCGAGACGGGAGAGAGCCCAGAGCCCCCGGATCCGCAATGCCCTCTCGCAACCAAGTACAGGAGAGGGAGCGCTGCATCTTGTTGACAATGACAGCAGCCATGCTCAGCAGTACCATATGGGATCCACAATTTAGCTCCATTAATGCTCTTAATTTGAAGACATCAAGCCCTAATTACACACTGGGTACTAAAAAGGCAAAACCCTTCCCCGGTGCCAGCTACTTAGTGGTACTCTGTTGCCTTAACAGCTGGTTGAGGTAGACGCAGGCCAAGCGGACTGTGCGCTCTCTCAGGTGGAAGGGACCAGCTCCGGGAGCGGGCGCGGCGCGGGCGGGAACAATAGGCTCCCCCGCCCATGTAGGCACGGCGGCTGGTGTCACCCGCGTCCAGTTCCAGTGGGTCGTCCGCTCCTGGCTCACCCTTCCCTCAGCCCAGCACTGTGACCCTGGAGGACGAGTTCAAGTTCAATGGGACTTGGGCCTGCTAGCGGGCAGCGCTCACCTCCTGTTCCATGTTACCGTGCAGCCGTAGGAATTTTAATCGTGCGGAGCCAGATGGTAAGTGCCCTGCTGCCGGGGCCCCCGGGCTGCTCAGCAGGGTCTGGAGGAAAAGCTTGTAGTGGAACTCCACCAGCTCACAAGTCGAGAAAAAGACAATCATCTTCTGGTCTGTTTCAAACTACATCGATACAAAGGGGGAAAACAACCACAGGATTTTAAGATTAGGTGAGACTAAAACAAGGATTTCTCTAAAATACAGTCATGCTATGCTGGCCCCAGTTGGAAACACAAGGGACAGCTTTGAATTAAAAAACACAAAACAACACAAAACACCGGTACTCCGTGCTACAAAGAATGCAGGAAAGCAGAATGACAGAGTTATCCTCTCGAAAGGGCTGTCCACACCTGAGAAACACTCTTCAGTGCGAAACTCTACATTCGCTCTGTTCTTTCATTCATTCAGGGTTCGCCACAGACAGTGCTGCCCGATGGTCTGCAGTCACAAACAGTGAGGCTGGAAAACTTGTGTGGGCGCACGCCTCAACTCACTGCTACCAACACCTGCCACAAACAGAGCAGGTCTTTGTCTCCTCCATCCTTCCTACCTTGCACTTCTGCAGGATAAAGGCCGCCAGGGAGACCAGCCGCAATTTGCTGGGAATCAGTGTCACGTGCTGGTCGAGACCCTCTGGGATTGCAAAGCTGTCCAGCTCGTCGCCAGCTTGTGGAGCAGAGACTTCAAGAACCGCTTTGTCCATTGGGTTAGACTGACCATGGCTTTCATCCACGACAGAAATACTGACTGGGTCGTGTAAACTGATATCAGCGAGCCAAGCTACGCCTTGGATAGAAAGTGAAAACGGCAAAATGTGACACGCACACTCCATGGAACTGGGCATGTGTGCACACCCACCCCCCACATTCAGTTGTATGAAGCCCCCATGGGTGCCATCAAGTCCCAGCACTGATGTGCCTGCCTGTCAATCTGGTGGCACAGACCCACCAGTTTCTTCGCACAGCCCACCAACCCATCCACACCAGCGTTTCTAAACTTGAGCCTGTGGAAGGCCATTGAAAGGGACACTAACAGACATCTTTCCATCCCAGAAAGGGCTCTATGGTCAAGTAAGTTAGGAAAACCGGGATACATAGGTTTCATGGGATTCTTTCATAGGGTCTGACAGGCCTTCTCAGGACCTATATTGTGTGAAGGTGCACCTTGACTCTCCAAGAATAAGTAATGTGTGGCATCCCCACACTTCCTGAGCACAGAGTCCTCTTTCCCTTAACATTAGTGTTACTTAGAATCCACTCAGAGCTGTCGATCAGTCACATGAATGGCGTCTGGTATGTGTGCACCTCGTGTGACTGGCAGAACAAGTAAGCCAGACGTAAGAACACGAAAGCTGTACTGTCGGTCAGACAATGGCCCACTGCATGGCTGATTCTGCTGGAGAGGGCTACAACTTTTCCAAGCCCTGGTGTTCCCGTCCATGAAAGAAGAGCTAAGAATTTCCATGGCATGAAGATGCAAAACAGAAATGAGCTTACAGAACATGTATTTCTTAGGTTCACTATCTCTTTAGGGGAAAGGTAGGGTGATTACACTAAGAAATGCACTTGGGGAAGAGGTCCTCACCGTCAGACAAGAGCCCTGCTCACTGGGTCCCTGTGGCCGTGAAGAGCCTCGTGAAACCACGAGGTGGGGACGGTGAGCCTCTTCCTCTCCGCCCTGACTGACCACCCGCAGCACTGCCCCTCCTGCAGGAACTGTGGCTCTGGCACCTGCCCTCTCCCATGGCCTGGGTGCCACAGCGGTCCTCTGACACTTTCCTCCTCCCCGTCGCCAAGGCTGAGAACTGCTGCCGGCACACGTGGCACGTGACAGCGGGGTCCTCCCTCTTCATTCAGGACAAAGGGTACCTTTTCAACTCACCTTCCGTGAGAGTCGCCGACAGCAAGACGTTCTGTCGTTTCTGGCACTCAGCATTGACCGCATTAAGTATCACTGTGATATCCTTTTCAAAACCCAAATCCAAGATTCTGTGGTTTCAAGAGAAGGAGTTTTAATCTCCACGAAGAATGAGTGTAACGCTAAGAGGCTCCAGAGGTGCCATGAAACAGCCCCGTCCTTCTGCCTTTCTTCTTCTAGGAGAGGCTCACCTGTCAGCTTCATCCAGAACCAGCCACTGTATCCGACTGAAACGAATGTTCTTTGTGGATTTTATATGATCCACCAGACGTCCAGGAGTTGAGATAAGGATATTTATTCCTTTGCGGAGTCTGTTTAAAATCACATGCCATGAAAGAAAGTAAATCAAACGGGGCTGTATTGATAGAAAACACAGGAAGAAGCCAAAGGAGACAGATTTACGTCTAGCGCCAATATCCCACAGCCTGAAATTATGACACAACGATGAGTGGATACAAAGATATATCTGAGTTTCAATTTTTCTCAGAAGTTTGCCTCTCCTATAGAATATAATTAAGATCTGAAATCATACTTAAATCATAAAACCTTAACTTTGAAAGGAATCTTTATATGATGTCTTTTATTTGACCATAGAGCCTTCCTAGAACATTCTAGATACATGGTCATCGATCCTGTTCTTGAAGGCTTCTATGCCAGGGAACCTCTTACCTGAATGAGTTATCCCAGAATGTTTTTTCTGATACCGAGGCCTTGTTGTAACTGCCATCTAACAGGCCTAGCTTTGCCCCCAGACTAGGTAGAATAAATCTAATTTCTGACTCCCCAAACAGCCTTTATCCCATTACTCCAAGTAATAAAAGCCTCCAGTTTTCAGCTGAGTCTATTTTCCAGCCTCCCCTGCAGTTAAGTGTGATCACGGGCCTACGTTGTAGCGATAGGACAATGAGAACATGCAAATCCCACAAGTCCCTTTAGAGGGAGGAGGTACGATTATTTCTGTTCCTGCTGCAGGAAACTAGATGCAATGGCTGGATCTCCATCCACTGTCTAACACTCTGAGGTAACTCTGAAAATGGAAGCCTCATTGAGGGGCACAAAACGACGGAAGGAGCCCGGGTCCTGACACGAGAGCACGATGCCCGTCCTGGATGGGCGGCTGTCAGGCTGCTTAAATGTGAAAGAAAAAGGAAACTTCCGTATTGTTTGAGCCACTGCTGTTTGCGGCCATTGTTATTTACGGCTGCAGCTAATGCTAACCGATACGTTCAGCGTTCAAGTGTAATATTTACTTGTTAATCACAGACTACACACATAGCTGGGTGTTACTACTGTACATTAAGCTACAATATAAAAATGGTTTTAAAAGAATGCAGACAATTTGGGATTTACTTGTTGCCACAATTTTCTACTGACACCCATTACCAGTTCTAATATAGAACGAGGAATCAATGTTTTTGGTGTAAAAAGCAAAGTGCAAAGCATTATGCTAGCTTATGACCTTGTTTTTATAAAAAACAACAAAATCTCAAAACCCAATGTACCCAAAAGGGAGCCACCAAGGAGGATGGACACTAAACAAGGGGGACAGTGGGTTCTGGGGTGATGCAGTTCAGAAAGTAATGACATCAGAAAGCAACCCTTTGTAGGTTCATCAGTATTTTTAAAAATAGCTATGTCTAGAGGGGACCGCTCCCCTCTGATGCAATCTGTCCGAGACAGGCTCTCTCCAGGTTTAGAAGGACTGAGTCCTACTGGAGAGACAATTCAAAAAGGAATTAACCACAAATAAACCTCCCCCTACCTGGCTTTTTCTGATTTTCTCTTCTCTCCTCCCATTAACACTCCAGGCACAATCCAGGTAAATGGCTACAGGAAGACATCAGAGCAAAAGTCAATGCAAAGCCCCTTACACTGCAAACACAGAGACTGACTCTAAGTCGGGCGGGAGGACTCAGGCTTCTTCCGGTGTGAGGTGTTACTGTGCAGACACGATTGCTAGGCGTCGCCACACCCATGGACACTATCAGCAGTAGCTTCAATTAGAGCTAAATAACGAGCTTCCAACACAGCAAGAGAGCAAGGGGAGCCTTATGAACGATTCAGGTAGCTTTTCTGCCTTTCCCTTTGGAGCCTCAATTAAACACACATTTCAGTAGGTCTCCTGCCTTTCTTTTGTTCTTTTTGGTTAAAATAAAACCCAAGCACAACCCTCCCCACTCTCACCCCTGATGAAAGAAAGGATAGATCAATTCTCCACCTAATGTGGGAGGTTGGCTGGCTTTGGCTCTGAAGCCTTCGCTCTCTCCTTGCTTAAACAAGCCCTACTTGCAGCATTTTGGGTTGCTTTCCAGCCGGCCACCTTCAGGTTGCTGTACCTGTCAATGTCTGTCTGGCACTTGCCAGGGACTATAGTGAATCGATTATAAAGCTGTAAACACCAGGAAACACTAGTAATCTCTTTAAATTGGAACTGGGCACTTAGTAAGGTTTAGATTAGTAAAAATCAAGACTGCACCCGGGGAGAGCGGAGACATCCAGGGAAAAGAGAGAAATTAGAATAATTCCTAGCTCTTTGAAAATAAGGAAAAGACTGTGGTATATTTCTCCTTCCTCAAAAGGTCAGGAGAGGAGATAAACTTGCCGTACCTTCAGGAGCTTCTGGACAGTATCAAAGCTTTGTAGAGCCAGCTGTAAATATTAAAAAGTTATAGATAATGAACAAGATCCATTCTTTTTTTTTTTAATTTAGACAATGTAAAGTGATTAAGATCCCAACTTAGACCGCAAGTTAAAATTTAAGGAAAAAAAAAAAAATCCTATCACAGAATCGACCGTGTTCTTAGACTGATTCTGAAACCTGCCAGTTTGCGGAACATGGGTACAAACATCACATCTATTTCTTGGACATGTACAAAAA
The DNA here is from genome assembly GCF_057876585.1 of Rhinolophus sinicus. Lineage (NCBI taxonomy): Eukaryota > Metazoa > Chordata > Mammalia > Chiroptera > Rhinolophidae > Rhinolophus > Rhinolophus sinicus. The sequence goes on along the minus strand of NC_142516.1, from coordinate 3,603,264 downwards.
TAGTGTTTTGTGCTCCCTCTGCTGGCTCAAATTCCCAGAGTGCCACACGGAGCACTCCCAGTCTACCGTGCACAAAGATGAAAGAAAATGAAAGAGAGTCGCCCTGAATTCGGCTCTCTTGCAAAAGAACGTCATATGTATGAAGCAGTAAATGAGAACAGCGATGCAACAGGCTAACCTTTGGGAGCTTTAAAAGTGATGTGACTGTATCCTACGAATACGCCAGGGTAGAGCAGTAGCTGAAGACTGAGAGATGGCCATTCCCCAAGTTTATTAAAGGAAACAAAAACCAACAAGCCCAGTGGAAATCAGAGAAAGTGAAAATTAATGTAGATTATAATCATTAACAGTCATCAAAAGGCTCTGTGTAATCCCTTTATCCGAAGATACATAGTTTCCACAGGTTTAGTATTCACAAAGCATCCTAGGGAAGTAGCATGTTTGCTGCTATAAAGATTTCAATCGCTTTGTGCCTATTCCTTCATTGGATTGAGCTGAGAGAGGGCACGGCAGGCTGTACAAAAAAAAAAGCTGAGCTGAACCCTCTATCTCTATGATCAATTCTCTATAAGGAAGTGATTTTGATACAGCAAACAGGTACCTAAATCTGAAATTGCCTCTGTAGACAAATAAAATAGATCAGATAAGAGATTTCCACCAAGAAAGAATAAAAATACCAAGAAGCTTAACTTTCAGGAACAAGTAAAATGTTTGGCTCAGTAGCTTCTTTAAAAAAAACAAATTCATTTTTAGGGCTGATTGATTTTGTTTTTGAATTAAGTTGGGGAAAAAAAGTATAAGAATGTGACTAAATTTCTTTTCAGAGGACAGAAATGTCTACTGTTATTAGTCTTTAGATAACAGGGAAATGCTTTTCCATACTTACGATTTTCAAAGAGCACTTGAATTTTTCTTGCCAGAAACCAGAAGAATGGTTCCCGGGCAAAACAAAGGGTACAAGGCTTGTACAATAGAGAGAAAAATGGTAAACCCACTTATAAACTCAACAGGCTGTCCCTGAAAATACTTGCTCAAGACTCACTCCGAACATGAAACTGCTTACCTCTCTCGTCGGCACTAGTACCAGAGCATAGGGGCCGTCACTACGCTGTGGACACAGAAGGAAAAAAATGCCATGAGGCTTAAAGGTCACAGGAGTCCAGACGAACAGAACTGAAGGGTGGCCACTTGTAAAGTAGCAGGGACAAGAGTGCCCCTTGCCCTCATTATTATCGAACATTGTTCTAGAGGTTCTGGCCCACGCAATCAGATAAGAGAAAGAAATATGTACACATCTGGAAAGGAGGAGGTAAAACAATCAATAACAGCAGATATTTTATGCTAAAAAAAAAATTTTGAAAATCTATTACAAAAAAGATAATTCAGTCAACTAGCTGAATGCAAAATTAATATATAAAAATTAATTGCCTCGCAACATAGAAAGTAAGAAAATACAAAGGGGAAGAAAATCACACTTATAATAGCAACTCAAAAGAATAAGCTTAACAAAAAAAATGTAGAAAATATTTTAAAAAGTACAAAATCTATATAATGAGAATTTTAAAATACCTCTGAGGGGGTACACAATAAAATTTGAATGAATGGAAAATTGTGTCTTGTTCTTGGATAAGAAAATTCAATATTACATAAGCTAATTCTCCATAAATCAATCCATAAACGTAATGTAATTTTAACAAAAATGTCACAAAAATGCATATATGTTTATATGCATCTAAGGAATAATATATACTATAAACAGACAAGCTGATTTCAAAGTTGATATGGAAAAATAAATACAAGCACAACCAAGACAGTTCTGAAAAACATCCGATGTTAAAACAATTTAAATCCACTGCAGTTTTTTTAAAAACTGATACTGGCACATAGAGATTACAATAGCAAATGAGTCTAGAATAGAATCAAATATATACAGAAATTTAGGAAATAAGAGGCATTTTGTATCAGTAGGGAAAAGAAGTATTATTCAAAAGTCCTTTTAGAAAAACTTGTTAGAAAAATGAAGTTGGAATGAAGTTGGCCTTTTTATAGATGACATAAAACTCAGAAGTATAAAACACCGATAAATTTTATTACATAAAAATTTAAAATTTCAGAATGAAAAAACAATACCTATATTTTGTAACTTAATCAAGAGTCAAATGACAACATGGGGAAAAATATGCCACAAATAAGAAAAAGGGCCCCAAAAAAAGAAAAAAGGGCCAATTTCCCTAGCTTACAGAGAAGGTCTATAATTCAATTAAATATAAAAATAAAAGACCAACAACTCAAATAGAAAAATGGAGGTTATAAGCAGCTAATTTATGTAAATAAAAATTCAAAATATGGCTTTTACACATATGAAAAGATTTTAAACTTTACTCCTAAAAAAAATTCAAGTTGAAATTATAATCTAGTATTTTCCCCGTGTCAAATGAGCAAAATTAAATAGCTGATAGTGCTGACATGGGCACGGGCAAAGGGAACTCATACACTCTTGGTGAGAGTGCAAAATGGTAAAACTCCTTTAAAGAGCAATTTTGACAGTATCTATCAAATAAAAATGAAAATTCCACTTACGGGAATTTCTCTAAAAGATGCGCTCACACATGCACGTAAAGAAGTTGCACCGCGTTTTCCGGAATGTAGGATATTTATATAGCCTTGCTTGTAGCAAAATACTGATCAAAATGTAAATTCCACCAATGGGAGACCGATTCAATAACTTATGGTTCCTACACACAGTGGAATACTAGGCAGCCATTATAAAACGAGGCAGACAGACACGGTACTTACTGATAAGAAACTCTCCCTCAAACATATGAAGTGAACAAAAGCAAGGCACGGAATATCACGCATGACAAGCAACCATTTGTGTAAAGAACCAAATCAACAAAAACTTCAATGACAGGGGCAAGAGGAGCTATGCATATTCATATTTGCTTTGTACGCCGAGCGGGTCCTTGGGGGGGCTCCCGAGACTGGTGACAGGACTACCGCGCCTGACAGGAGACCCCTACCCCTGGAGGGGGGGGAGGAGAGGGACTTGCTTTTCACTGGATATTTTTTGCTACTCTTTAAGCTTTTTTTAAGCATGTATATTATCTCTAAAAATAGTAGTAGCAGTAGCAGTAGTGGTAGTAATAATGATAAGAATAACAGACACGAACAAGGAAAAGTAATCTGCTAATCTGCTGCCGACCCCCAAATCAATGGCGTCTTGCACCTCGAAAGTGGTCACAGACAACGAATGAACGAGAACACGCTGGTACAGAAACTAAGTGCAGATTTAGCAGCAAATTCCATCACAAGCGTAGCTTTCATGTTTTGCATGGGAAACATTTACCCACAAGGAGAAAAGGATTTGGAATTCAAACTCGAGTCATCTGTGCTCAATCCCAACTTTGGGAGACGGCTGAAGCCCAGGCAAGGAACGGTAAACATGTTAGTACACGGTATCAACGTGCCACGGTGTGACGCTAGGAGATTCTGACATTTCAAAAGGTGTTACTACACAAAGAAGAAGAAAGAAAAATCAATTCCTCACAGGGCAGAAGCGAGAGAAGGAGGATGGATGTGATGTTAGAAAAATCAGAGCCGAAATAACTGAAAGAGTGAAAACACGGAAAAACAGCCCACGCTCATCTCATCACCAAAGTAATTTAAGACTCTGTTGGGGGCCTCGAATCTGCTGCTCCCTCCAGATAAGGTTTTTTACAGGTCAAATCATTTTACAATGAACTCCAAGGCTCTATACTGAACATTACTTGAGATAAGTGGATGAAATTTGGGCTTGGAAAACTCTTTCTACAGAATATTTTTCAGTCCTGAGTAAAATGAGCTGTTACTGATATTAAAAAATATGAGCCAATCAAGAAACGATACGGCTCGTTAATGGTTCTGAATATAAGCAAATCAAATCACTGCCCTTTAAACTGGCTACACCACCGTGTTGATGAGGATGGCAGCTAACACTTAATAAGCAGGTTCTATTACCGGATGCTAGAAACCAGTTCTCAACCTTCACAGGCACTAACCTCGTTTAATCCTCACCCTAGGAGACAGGCACTGCCAGGTGAGGTCACTGAGGCACGGGGGTGGGCAATGCGTTGCCTAACATCACACTCAGACCCAGGATTGGAGCAGAGCTGCCCACTACACCGTCTCCCCTAGGTATGTAATCTAATCGCTCCTGTCCCCAGCTCATGGATCTCTGACACGAGACAGTTGGGTTCGTACTGGTGGACCATTCCAGCTCACGTCTTCTCAAACTCTACAACTTTGCATGAAATAAAAAACCTCTCTCCTGGCAAGAAGTGCTTCTGGAGTATAGAAAGGATGAGACGTCACTACACTGTCGCTGTAATTTGCATTTCTTCCATACATGCCAAGTACAATAAGCAAGCCCTTTGTGCGAACTCCCCCACTGGAAAGGACCCAACGGGAGAAAACTCAGTCATCTTTAGAAATAAAAGTCTCACCCACTTCAGAGAAAACCAGTATTAGTAAGTTTGAAAAGTATCTTTCTCATCTTTTTATTCATATACACAGATTATTATCATTTATGAAACTGGAGTCACATTACACGTGCTGGTTTGTAACGTGCCTCTTCTCAATTAACACGGCAAGAACACTTAAGTTCACAAATAATAACTGAAAAACATATCACTGTTAATGGCTATATCAGGTTCTATCATTTGGATGATTGTGCAGGATTTCTGTTTTATCGGTTTAAAATTATTTAAATAAAGTTTAAATAAGATTTAAACTCATTCATTTTGAGAGACTTTCAGACTTTCAAAAAAACTGCACAAACGGTACAAAGGACTCCCTTAACCTTTCTCCCGCTTCCTTATGAGTTCTCAAAATCACAGTGAGCGATCAGAACCAGGAAGTCAGCACTGATTCAACACTACTAATTAACCCACAGGCCTTATTCCAATTTCATTCATTGACCTATTACATCCTTTTCCCAGATCAGGACGCGATTCAGGACCGCATGTGGCACTTAGCCATCATTCTCCTTTGTCTCTTTTAATCTGGGGTAGTTCTTTGGTCTCTTTTGTGATCTTAATACTTTTGAGGAGTACTGGCCAGTTGCTTTTGCAGAATGACCTTCCATTTGAGTTAGTCTGATGTTTGTTTATGATTAAAGTAGGGTTGTGAATTTTGGGCAAGAAAACCACAGAAGTGATGCTGCGTCCTCTGTGAAACTTACAGGAGGCACCTGAGGCTTCCACACCTCCGCACCCCAGCTCTGATCCGTTGGTCAAGGGGGAAACAGCCAGCTTTCCCCTTTGTAAAGTTACTGTTTTCCCCTTTGTGATTAAAAAGTATCTGTGGGGAGATACTTTGAGACTGTGTAAATTGCTCGTTTTCATCACATTTTCATCCACTCATTTGAGCATCTGGGATGCTTCTGGCCTTAAACAGTATCACTGTGGCATCTGCCAACGTTGATGTTCGATTTCCATCACTTCTACATTTATTCTTTGGAATTCTACTGTAAGGAAGGGCTTTACCTTCTCCCATTTATTTATTTATTCAATAATTTTAGTTTGGACTCATGGATATTTGTTTTTGACTATGAGCTATAATCCAATATTATCATTATTTACTTTGTCACTCAACATCAAGTAGGCTCAACACACGTCTAATTCTGCAGGCCCAAACTGAGAAAAAAAAGTAACCAATTAACCGTGTTTCCCTGAAAATAAGACCTAGCCAGACAATCAGCTCTAATGTGTCTTTCGGAGCAAAAATTAATATTATGGTAAAATAAGACCGGGTCTTATAATATAATAAAATAAAAGACCGGGTCTTATTTTACTATAAGACCGGGTCTTATATAATATAATAAAATATAATAAAAGACCAGGGCTTGTATTAATTTTTGCTCCCAAAGACGCATTAGAGCTGACTGTCCGGCTAGGGCTTATGTTCGGGGAAACAGGGCAGCTCTTCTCATCTGCCAGTCGGGGAACCCACCTCACTTCCTATTTCTGATCTGGCCATTTCCTCTCAACTGAGACTAACCAGGGCTGTATCTGTGGGACTCTGGGCTGTGTTTTGAGATGACACCGACGCCTATGGGATGCAGCAAGTTCACTGGCCTCCCAGGGAAACCCAGAAACCCAACTGTGGCCCCTCTGGCCCAGGCACTAACTGAATGTGTTTCACAACTAAAGATAAGTTCTAAAAAATGCTAAATACAAGGAGGCCCAATGGTCAGACTCACTATTTGGGTGCTTATTTTCACATCTACTATTCATCGCAAACCACTGTTTTACATATAATGTTCACCCTTCTTAGTCAGAAGAGCTTGATCTCTGGAGCCACAGAGAACTGAGGTGGAAGTCCACGCCACATGGCCTTAGTCAGTTATTTAATGTCCCCAAGTCTCCTTTTTTTTTTTTGGTGAACTTTAGTAACAGTAATACCTACAGCTCGGTGAGGCTTGTCAAGATCACAGACAAGTACTCAGCACAACATCAGACATGAGGTTCCCGATGAGGCTGACGACGATGATTGTGAAATATATTTATTCTACTGTACTGGACAGTCTTTAGAGGCAACATTTTTAAAGGAATTAAAAAGACATAAGGAAACACCGCTAAGTGAAAACAGTCTCTCGGTCCCAGTATTACTGCTGTAATTCAGATTGATGGTTTCTTATGCACTGTGAACAATAACAGAAAAACATATTTTACACTCACTTGTATTTTTGTTTTCATTGCTTGAAGGGACTGGACCACAGGGATGCAATAGGCAAGAGTTTTACCTTTTAAACAAATACAAAAGCAATTAAAATCAGAGACCCTGTCGATGTGAGAAAAGCAATGACAGTAAAGGACCCGAGTTCTTTACCTTGGGGCAGTACTCAATCTTGGGAAAGGAAAAGTGCATGTGACACATCAGGAGAGGTGGGAACAGAAGTCACCTGCTTGCCACAATCTTAGTTTTGCTTTGTAAATTCAGTATTTCTTCTAAAAACCCTGCGGCTTCGGCTCGTTTATCCATTTAACAAGGGAGACCATGATACATTTCCCAGATTACACAAGAGCTCAACCTGATGACTGTCTCCAGAAGGTGACAACTCCTCCTCCGAAGTCATCCTGACCTCTGAACTGAGCTCGGAGGTCAAGTAAATGTCCTCTGTGGGGATGTGATTAGGGGCCTGTCTGCGCCTCAGTCCCAGCCTCTAAAGACCAAGGAGGATCACAGGGAGGACAAAGACTTTGGGGTTCCCCCCACCTGAGTGGCAGCTAAGGGGAGAAAAGCTGACCAGCCATGAAGGGTACAAGAGGGTCACCAGAGAAAACGCAGGCTGATGTGGACACAAGAAGTGTTCCATGTCTGAGCTAACGACTGGCATCCAATCAGTGTGTGCGCATGTCAGAGCTATTTTAACACCAGGAGAAAGTCTTCACCCCCCACTGGAGGGAGGGCAGGCAGCTCTGGCTCTGGAGGCCGAGACTGGGCAAAGCTATGAGGCAGGCTCTGAGGAACGACAGCTGAACTTGACTGCTTCCTGATCATTCCTGCTCACGCCTCCGACAGGCGACCCCCTCCTTTCACTGCGTGAACTAATTCAGGGCTCTGATCAAAAGCACGAGTGGCCTCCCCTCCCCCAAGGCAGCCACTGCCACAAACAGACACATGATCTACAACATGACCATGGCCTGGGTACCATGGGAAGAAGGGCAGAAATGAAATGACGACTGACCTGAGCCCGTCTGGGATCTCACGAGAGCATCTCTGCCTTCTAGCAACACAGGAATGCTTTGCTTCTGAACACTTGGGCGGAAAGAACACGTGGTTATCCATAACGCATTACCCACTCATGGTCACAGGCAGAGGCGCAAGAAACACAAAATGCGATGGCCCCATGCTTTGATTTGTCTGTCAGCTGCCACCCAAATATGCAAGTGAATGTGCTGGAAACTTGATGATTAGAAGAATAAAACCTCAGTCACATTTCTGGAACGCAGCTGAAAATGTGGAAGCAAGCCAGAGATTGGCCATTCTATCATACTAATTAAACCCAAAAATGGGACAGGCACGATGACAGCCTGGAGCTACCGTGAAAGTACATCACACACTCTCTCGCCTTCTGTACCAGAGAATATGAAACGTAGTAAAACATTATGAAAAGGTTCCCATGCAGACGAGTACGACGAAGCTGTGAGCCCTCCAGACAGCAAGGAACTGCTGCTGTTCACACTCCCGAAAACCACGAGAACTATTATGGACACACTCAGATGCATGTCCACGTGTGCATGTAACAACTAATGACAAAATGGGTACAGAAATCATTTAAATTTGGTTGACAAAACTGAGCCAAAAAAAATGGTGGGGGGGCTTCTTATTTCATTCTTCAACATTCTTAACTTTCCTTATGAGTAAAATGGATTATGAAAATGCACAGAAGCAGACATACTCAAAGAGAGGGCCACCTCTGCTCCACACCTTGTACTGCTCTATTTCTACTTCCCAGGAATCATCATTCTCAACAAACATTTAAGTTTTTTTCAGTATCCCATTATATCCAACCAAATATTTACCCTCATCTTTTAGGGTGACTCTAATTCTTACCACTAGGAAATAACACGATCAAGTCCACATTTTGGACACAGTATTTTCAGGGAAGCACGGAACAGCGGGAGCTTACACAGACCATCTTCTGGATCAGCGATCTCTTACAGTTGAGAGTTGAGAGCAGAACTGGACAGGGACCCAGTCTCCCCAATTACCAGGTGGCTGAGGGATCTGTCGAGTCCTCGATGGTCACTAACCTGGCCTTGTTCTCTAACACCAAGACACAAACTGGCTCTGTCCTCCCCAGGCAATTCAGGCTTTATACAATTATACCCAGGTTAAGTCCTAAGAAAATCAAGACTGACCCGGAACTCTTACCTGGTCATACTAGACATGTTTAAGACTGTATTTATTGTGGAAATCTGAAAGAGAAGACAAAATAAATATTTTTCTTTAACTGTCAACTTTTGGTACAAATATATTTAACGTAAATAAGGATACAAAAAAGGAGAAAGTACTGGGATAAAATTGATTACCCTGATCACGGTAAGTTCCTCTAACACAATGGTTCTCAGCTGCGGGTGGTTCTGCCCCCGCCAGCCACGTGGCAATGTCGGGAGACATTTCTGATTGTTACAACTGTGGGAGGGGATGCTACTGGCATCAAGTGAGCAGGGGCGCAGGGTGCTGTTAAACACCCTACAATCAGAGGACAGCCCCCATAACACACAGTTTTCCATCCTAAGCCTGAGAAACCCTGCTTGGACCTGTAGGTGAGAAAACAAGCTTAGGTAACCCACCCTGAAGGAGGAGGTAAGCCACGACCATTCGAGCAAAGGAAATCCAGTCTCCCTAAAGGTGCAAGTATTTTTCTCTCCTTACCCATAAGTAAGCCTGGAAAACTCACTCATGGTTAAAAATAAACACATAAATAATAAACAAATAATAAAGTGTTCATTTGTTTGTAGAAAATGCATGTGAAAATAGCCTCTTCTTCCTTCGAGTCTTTGTAACCACAGAGAGCCCTTCACGGCACGGCGCCAGCTCAGCTCCCTCTTCTTTGGTCGCTGAGACGCCTGCCACCCAGAAGAGTCTCAATGTCATACCTCACCCAGGGATGTGGTTGTCTTCTAGCCCCAGTAAGTGGATGCCTGTCCTACCCCGAACCAGGTGAGGGAAGTCCGGAGTTCTTTTAGCAAGGGGGTGGCTGTGGGGGTCAGGACACGGTGAACAATAATGTAAGCTCACCTGCACTGTCCTAGAGGAGTAGCTTAGCAACCTGAGCTCCTTCGGGTAGCTTGGCGCACAAATACCCATTCTCTGGTTTTCCTTCCTCGAACTCTCATTTCACAGACATGCTGAATGAACAAACACATCAACAACGTCGACCACACAAAGCACTGAGAGATACTTACTAAATGTGGGTGGAGGTCCAGGTCCTGAAAGGCATCTGAAGAAAACACTTTTTCTTGCACCTGCTGTACTACAGGTCTGCAAATGATGAACAAAACCCAGGCATCAGTTCCAATAAACAAAGAAAAAGGCAGAGCACACTTAGCTGCTTTTATTCCGGAGGGGCGCCTGCACCTGGGCATACCTGTGGAGCTCGGGAATTTCAGGATTGTTCTTAAACAACGATGAAGTCTTAATGCTCGGTTTCTGCTCTGGGTTTCTACCAGTCGCGCTAGCCGAAGACTTCTTCGGAGAAAACACCCTCTGTGCCTTCTTCCTCTTAAACGTCCTCTGTATTTCTTTAGCAGCGGTTTTCTTGGCTGGGAGAGAGGATGTGTTATTCCTCCGTTTTGCTGGGGGAACCTCACTGGACGCCTGGCATTTTCTTTTGGTGGCCTGTGCTTGCTGCGTCGTTCCCCAAAGGAAAGAGCAAGCAGAGATGCATTAGTCCATGAAGACAGACCTCAGAGTGAAGCCTGACTGCCCAGAGAATTGCATTGCGCCCTGCAGAGATCATTATGCCCCATATGTCAAGCAACAGTTTAGGGTCTGCAATCACATTCTTTGACTCAGCCTTTTTTTCTCCAAAAGGAAAAAAAGAATCCACAAAATTCCAGCTCACTCATCTACCAGACCTCACCATCCATCTTAACTGTCAACTCAACCAAGATGAGGGTGAGGATCAAGAAGGGAGACACATTTTTTGGGCTGCATTTAACAATGGAGTGTTTTGTGAGAAGAGAGAACCCACCTTGTGAAGTGTGCCTGCTAAGTCGGTCCATAGCCCTAGGAATCCATTTACACCAGAAGAATGGGGGGTGGGGATCATTTCTCTCTACCAACAAAGCCCGTGGGTGACGGACGACACATGGATGCCGTGTCCCAGCTCATGCCCAGGCAGCGGAAACCTTCATTACTGTTCCACCCTAGAGTGCTTGGATCGCTGTCATTCTCGCCCCTCAAGCTGCTCCCCCAGATTCGGGTGGCTTGGAGACAATTCCTACTCGCTGTTTCCATTCCAAATGAGAATTCTGCTCCATCCATCACTTCTATCACAATTATTTCCAATTCTCCTCGCCTTTCAATTCCCCGTCTGATCGCCGATTACAGGCTACAACACTACATATTTTCTTGCCTGTTGCTTTTTATTTCCATAACATGAATGTAGTTAAGTGTACGATGTCCAAACTCCCCCTAGGAGAAGAAACATTCAATTCCTCTATTTTCTTTGGCCTTCTCTTCCAATTTACACATGAATATCAAAACATGCTGTGAGTAGCCAGTGCTTGTTATTCTGGAGTTTTGGATTCTCTGGGAATATGTTATTTTCCTCTGAGCTTGAAAAGATGACTTTAATTTATACATCAGCTTGTTTTAGCCTGGATTGTCAGTTTCAGACTAACCTAACAACAATAATAGCTCTTTGTTCCTGGCAACCACAGGACTCCTATAGCTAATTAATTCAATAAATACAACTTCAAATAATATAAGTAATAAGTACTGGCTTGCTTCACTTTACAAATTTCATTTTACAAAGTCCCAAGTTCATGAACTTTCAGATTAAAGAAAGAGGTGAAGTCAAATTTCAGGTCTGTTGAATCATTTGCCAGGCGGAATGAAATGTGCAGATTTTACCTGATTCATAGAATCAGACTCTCGGAGCATAAAAGGCCAAAAGGCCACTCCCACCAGGCACAGACGTCCTACCACAGGCTGCCTGACAGATGGCCTTGCCGTTTCTGCCTGCACACCTCGCTTACCATTCTCCGTCCCTTAAGGCAGACCAAATCCTAGGGAGTTCGAAGCTGTTTCTGACATTCAGGCAAGATGTGCCACCTTGAGCACCTACTTGCGAGCCTGAGGTCTGCTTTCTGCAGCCTCATAGGACAAACTCACTTCCTCTGCACATAACTTTCCTTCATACATCCTATGACTCCTTTTTCCCTTCCTCTTTGGACTAAATATGCCAAATAGGACACCAACTTTAGACCTCTCCTACCATCCTGGTCACCCTTTACTTCCATGCCAACTTCTCTCTAAAAACAAGTATTCAGAGTAAAGCACAATAGTAGACAGGATTTCCATTGCTCTTATCGAAAACCTGTAATGGGATCTACAGAGCCTTCTCGAATCTGGCCTCCGCCCATCTCACCAGTCCAGCTGCACCCTCAGCCATCCTGTCTTCCTTAATTCCTACAAGGTACCATGCTCTGTCCCTCCTCAGGGCCTTTGCACATGCTATTCCCACACCCATGTCTCCAACTCTCCCTCTGGCTGGCAAACTCATACTCACCCTCCAGGTCTAGGCCTCCGAGTCCTCAGAAGAGCCTTTCCTGACCTCCTCTCTCCACCCCGTCATCCCCTGCATCGGCTCACGTCTAGCACAACGTAAGTGCTCAATAAATACTAGTAAGATGAACAAACGCCACACAATGGAATTATCCCTTTCCACAATCTTCTACTTGCTAGCCTCCCCACCCCTCCCCATCCCAGCATCCACAACACATTAATTCAAAAAACTGACCACTTAGCAGCTGTCAAGTAGCTTGGTCCTGAAGATACAAAGCTAGAAGACCAGTCAAGCCCTTTAGGGAGTCACAGACTAGCGCAAAACAAAAAAGTGTAAAACCACAAACCCAAACCTCTCTCTCTACTACACAAGGGGTATGGACAAAGGGTTATGAGAGCACAAAATAAGAGATGACCACGGCCCACAGCAAGGGGAAGGAAGACAGGGAGACAGACAGGAAGGCTTCCCGAGTGGCATTTGAGCAGAGAGGAACAGGACATATCTGGATCGCCTCAAAATTAGCTGCACATTAAGCAAGTCACTGTTCTCGAGGTCTCTGCTCCTGCGCCTGTAAAATGAGGCGATTATGACAGATGACCTTTGCGGCCCATCTAGCCCTAAAGGTCTAGATCCTATGACTCTGATATTGAGAGCTGTGAGGTAACCTGTCTCAGGATCACTCAGCTGGTTCCACAGCCCGGGATCCTGACGACAACGTTATCATACCATTTATTAATTGCATCCTGTTTGGTTAGAAAACATCATGAATAGTTCGATCCCTATTTTGTTTTGTTTCCTAGGAAGATATACATCAAAATGTTAACCAGAATGATGGGTGTTGTGTTTTTTTTAAAATCTACTTCCCAAATTGCCTACAATAAATGTGTATTAATTTAATAATCAGACAACATTTTCATAAAGAAAACATTCTGCACCGTGTTAGAAGCAGCATAATTTAAGCTATCAAAGTCTTTCCAAATCCAATATATTAGCCACTCATCCCAAGCTCAGGTACTGGCAAATTTGATTAGCATTTCCACAATTCTCATTCAAGACATAAACGAAAATGTAGATGCAAACAAGGCCAGTGCAGGCACGGTCATCACCTCATTAATGACTACCCCCCTTTGACACAGTAGTTCAAGTAATCGTAACACCAGATGCCCTATGTTTATTCATCCAACTCACTCAACAGTTTTACTAAGTGCTTCCTATGTGTTAGTTACTAGGCAAGTACATGGCACAAGTACCCCACTGACCTCCCGATGGAGCACTTCTACTACACAAAATGGAGCCCATATGAATTTATTGATTTTTTATCATTGGCATGTATTAACCTCTATGCCTCTATAGTCTTTATGTACATTATCTCATTTAATGCTCATAATAGCCTTACACGAAGCCGGAATGATTTTTCTCATCTTATGGCTAGGAAAAGTGAGACTCAGAGAGGTGAACTACCTAACTTCCTCTAAGTCACAGAGATAGTGTGTTGCAAGGCTGGCATCTAATCCCAGGTCTGTCCTACTCCAAAGCCCAGTGGCTCGTCTGTACTTCCCCTCCCCCCTCCTGCAGAGATGGGTCTCCGCCATTGGCTAGCTAAAAAACTCCTCTAAATCCTAAAACTTGTCACTGAAAAAAAAAAAAAAATCACCAAAGAGAATCCAGACACTGGGTATCAGCTTATATGAACTCAAGGAATTTCAGCTTCAACACACTGGCTGAACTGAACTTTGTCAGTGAACTTTTCAATGGAATTATCTGTTGCCTTTTCAAGAAAACACACACACACACAAAACTTTCTTGCCAAGAGATTGCATCCTTCCTGGTCTTTTAGGTAACGTGATTTTACAACAGATTTTCTGCCCTGTAGCCCTCCTCTTTTCTAGGACGTAAGTCAATCGTCCTAGAAACCAGTTTTCAGCTCTGGCTTGGGTTAAGTTCAAGGCGTCTTTCCCCTCCCTAGTGAGGGGATCACATTGATGAGCTGTATTTTCTTTTCCCCCTCCACAGCCCATGGATGAAATGTATGCCATTTTTGAAAGCTCCTAAAATAAATTTCTAGTCTCTAGTCCTCATTCCTGAAACAAGCAACCCTTAAAGTCAAGGAAACGGCGGCTGCGAGAAGAGATGTGGCTGGTAAATGACGGGGCTGGGGCGCCTGACTCTACGGGCGGCAGCCTCCCATCCCTCCCTTTCGAGCAGCCCCAGGAAGCCCTCGCCCGTGCACCACGCGCTCCGCTCCGTCCAGGAACGTCCCGGCGGGCCCCCCACAAGCTGCCTAATGACTGACTTGCCCACCTCAACTCCGTAAATAATTCCAAACCTGACACAGGAAAGGCGCGGCGCGGGCCGGGCCCGGTGCAGACGGATCCGAGGCCGGGTCAGAACTCACCTGCCTCGCCGGAGTCCTGCGGGGTCCGGGGAACGTCCCGGAGGCGGCGGCCGGGGGCTGGGAAAGGCGGAGAAGGACTCCACCGGCGACCGCCATGGCCGGCGGGCAGGCGCTGCCACACGCGGGCGAGCCAGGCGCGTCTGGACCCCGCGACCCGGTCCCGCGCCTCCGCTCGGGCCCACGTAGGACGCGCGCGAGGACCCCACGTAGCTGCCCGGCAGGGTCCTGCGCCCGCTGCATTTTCGGGTCCCGCAGGGCCCGCGAAGACACGGCCCGCCCCACTGGGGACCGGAGCCGATGCGCCGACGGGTCTGCAGGGTGGGCGAGGGACGCCGGCCGGCGTGGGGTGGCCGCCCCGCTTGGCGTCCCTCGTGGCTCGGCGTGTGGCAGGGGATGCCAAGTGACACTCCACCCCAGAGTTCATGCTTGTGAAGTTCTTGGGATTCCCCTGAGGAAAAAGGGGCCGTTGGCCACCTAACCAACGTTTCCTTCGGTTGCCGCCGGGATGCTGTTTCCTCAGCACTTTAGTGGCCCGGGGAGGTCACTCAAAGGGGCCTACAGCTTGTCACCCGGAGAGGGAGGTCCTCCAGGCTCCTTGCCCCCCAGCCACCCTTGGCCGAGCCCGGCGCTCAGGTCCTGCCCGCAGGGGCGGCGCGCTTTCTAGACAGGCAGCGCCGTGGCCACCTGGTAGGGCTGGGTCGCCTAGCAACGGCGGGGTCCTTCCAGGCTCCGCGGCGCTCCGGGCCTGAGGGGGAGAAAACGGCCGCGGAGGGCGCTGGGGGCCGGTGGCGGCGGCGCGGGCGGCGCTAACGGGACGGCGACGCGGGATTGGCGCGCCTGGGGATCCGGCCTCTGCATCTGCCTGGAGATGAACGCGGCCGACAAGGCCCGGGTGGGGCCCGCGGCCGACGGGCCTGCGCCGCCCGAGGAGGAGGAGGGCGAGGCGGGCGGGAAGGGGCCGGCGGCGGACGCGACCCCCGGGCCCAGCGCCGCGTTCCGCCTCCTGGTGACTCGGCGGGAGCCGGCCGTGAAGCTGCAGTATGCAGTGAGCGGCCTGGAGCCGCTGGCCTGGTCCGAAGACCACCGCGTATCCGTGTCCACGGCCCGCAGCATCGCTGTGCTGGAACTCATCTGCGACGTGCACAACCCGGGCCAGGACCTAGTTATCCACCGCACCTCAGTGCCCGCCCCTCTCAACAGCTGCCTTCTCAAAGTAAGCCATCCCGGGCCCCAGCCCGGGGCTCTCCTGCCGCCCCTCCTGCGCGGGTCCCTGGAGAATCCCGGCCCGCGCCTAGTCCGGGGAGTCCCCTCTTCGCCCCCAGCACTTAGGGGTTAAGCGGCTAGGGTCGCCGTAGCTGAGAAAACAAACACGAAACCTTGCAGCTATTGTGCCCAATGTCCCGGGTCACGCACCCCTCCCGACACACATGTTCTGGTAGGTCCCCTCGGAGCCAGTTCTCCGTCGCCCTTGCATCTGGCCGGCTGCTGGCACTGATTACTTTGCATAGTGGGCGTTGAGACTCCACCCCCCGTGGACCCTGCCCCAGACCTGCCTGTGCCTCTGCTCCTATTGTCTGGGACCGACTCCCCGAGGCCCTGGGCCGGCTTTGTTTACTGCGATGTGCCTTCCTCTCCTGCTCTTGTTTTGCTTTGGGGAAGAACACTTGGTCCTTTCCATTGTCGTGACATTCCAGCGACTTTATTATGAATGGGTCTCACTTTAGATGGGCAAATACTGGATCTTGCAGTTTGTACTCCAGTTTTATAGCTAAAAATCTTCAGGATGTAGAAGAAAAAGTAAAGCTTCGGGAAATAAATGCAGTTGTTAAACTTCAAGTCCAAGGTCTCTGTGTGGATGTAGTGCTTTCAGCTTCAGATAAACTAAGTTGGCCCTCAGAACTTTAGGGCTCCTAAAGTTTTGCTGTTTTAGTATCATTTTCAAGTTAATTTTTTAAAAGTAGTAAGCCATAACGTTTATTTTAGTGGTTTAGAAGTACAGTATAAAAACTTTCGGTATTTCATTTAAAGGCCTGTATGCATATATATGATCTATCAAAGTGTATATTCGCTCATTCAGTAAATACTTAAATACCACTATGTGTCAGCTAGGCTTTGACTTGGGTCTGGTACCTAGCAGTGCACAAAACAAAGTCCCTGCCCTCATGGAGCTTACATTCTTTTTAGCTACATGAATAAATTACAGTGTTCTATCGGGTAGTGACAAGCCCTATAAAGTTACATACCTATTTTCAGAGAACATATTTACATGAAAGTGAAGTTTAAAAAATAAAAATGATTACTCAGCACAGCTATTTTTAAATGCGAATCAAATTTTAAACATACAACTTGGTGTTGAATTAGATCATTGGTAAACTTGTATGACTAAAGCCCTCTAAGATCTTGGAGAAGATGCGAACAAATTGGTTCAAATATAAATAAACTGGGGACAGATGCAGTTGATGCTATGAAATTGAGAAACACTGAAGGAGGGAAGCAGAAGAAGGGGGCTTTAAAAGATGCATCCTCTGCTGAAAAGGAACTTACTATTTCTAAGGATGGTCATATGTACATGGATTAGAGAAATGTTAAGTATGTGTGTCAGTACAGTAGAGATTTAATACTGTTGCAGAGAGAATTGAAAGAAAGGAGGGACTAGTGAGGGAGGCACTTCATCAGGGAAGCTCATTTGGTGGCGAATCTGCAGCAGTCCTGAAACAGGTCGTGTTGGGTTATAAGAGGAAGGAAGGAAAGTGTCATCCAGGTGGCAAGAATGAGGTGTGTATGTCATGCACATACATATTTAAGTCATGAACATAACTTACTATTTTGGGTGTAAAAGTAATGATGAATCGAGTGGCTGTTCTAAAGTCAGAGAAAGTAAGGTGAAGTCAAACTAAAGATCAGTCTGAGGAAGCTGGCTTCACTCTAGAAAGCCCTGAGGTGATGTTAACGTTTCATAAGCATGGATTGACCTGGTATGGTTCAGGAATAGGAATCTGGTTGGACTACACGCAAGAAAATGGCTATTGGGGTCAGTATAAAATAGAGGTTAGGAGACTGGGCTTTAGCACAAGATAGCAAGATAGGCCTATCTATAAAAGGGGATAATAAAACCTACCTGGTTTAGACTTTCTGGAAGATTAAATACATATGTCGATATGTATATGTGTACACACATAAACACACACATTAATTACTTAGCACAGTTCCTGGAACACTGTAAATGCTCCAGGTAAAAACATACAGTCATACAAGTATAAAGGAATAGGAGCCTGGATTAATGCTATGGCTACGAATATGAAGATATCCATAGTATTCTGATAAAAATGTGACTCCATCGTTGGTTCTACAACTGTCTAAGAAGTGTTAGGATTTCTTTCTCTCTCTAATAGTAGATAGTTTGCCTGAAATAATGGCATCTTCCCCTTCTAGTCTGTTTTTTGGTATGTGCATCATGCAAACTATCAGTTAGCAGTCTTAGTAGACTGGGGCTGCTGGTGAATGAATGCTGAGTTGTCCCTGCAATTCTAAAAGACACCCCTGGGATAATGGCAGGAATGTAAAAAAGTCTGTATCAGTACTTTGATGACTCTATCCATTGACAGTCCGTGGAGATTGGAATCTACTCAGTGCTGTCCAGCTTGCCTTTGCTCTAACAAAAAGGATGGACATTTCTGCAATCTGGACCACAGTTTTAGTGTGTAACACTGCTAGAAATCTAGCTGCTAAACCTCTTTGAAGTTTTTGCTCTATGACTCTGTTATTTAGATTATGAGTTTTCTTTCAGGAAAATATGCAGTTATATAATAGTTCACATATCCACTGTTTTCAAGTTGCTGTCCTGGGCACTGAAGTTATGTGATATAAAGATAAGTGATAGAAATCTGAAAAGCAATAAAATAGTAATTTAAGGGTAAGTTGCGAGGATTTCCAGTCAAGGTGGCAGAGTAGGTAAATACTGTGCTTGCCTCCTTTCAATGGCCACATCAAAATTACAACTAAACTACAAAACAGCTGTCATTCAGAATCCCCTGAAGTCTAGTTGAACAGAAGTCCTACAACTAAGACATACAGAAAAAGTCACCTCAAGATTCGTAGGAGAGGCGGAGATGTTGAACGAGCTGGTCCTACACCTGCGTGGGGCAGTTAAAAATCAGGAGAGATATCTTCGTTGCAGAGGTCCCCCTGGAGGAGTGAGGGATCCCAGCCCTACACCAGGCTCCCCAACCCAGGGTTCCAGTTCCAGGAAGAGAAGTCCTTACAACTTCTCACTGTGAAAACCAGCAGAGATTAAGGCTGAGTGAGACGGAAGGCGGCTACAGTGCCAGGTGCTCCTCTTAAAGGGCCTACACACTGACTTACTAACGGATTCACGCATTCTGAGGTCCAGCTCTGGGGTAGCAGCTCGAAAGGCACCAGGGACATACGGGGAGGAACTGAATTGTCTGGCCTTAGGGTGAGGGCTGGAGGGGCGACTGTCTCCTTGACAGAAGTGCTGGCAGAATCCATTATTTCTTTGTTGAGCTCTCCCTATTCCCAGCTTGCAGACACAGGCTCCCGCCATATCTGAGACTCCATCGCCCTGCCCTGGTGATTCCCTGAGACCCTACCCCATCCAACTTGCAGGCCCACTCAAGTCTCTTCCAGTGGCTTTTCCATGCAAATGGCCCATCTTGGCCCATGCTACAGACTTTCCTGAAATTGTCAAGGTTCAAAAAATCAAACAAGCAGCATCTGGCCTCGGCAAGCCCCAGACCTCTTGCTGAACAGCCCCAAGCGCAGCACTAGCAGCAGCTGGCCTTGGTTCACAACTTAGCCTCTTCCAGGGACCTCCAAGCCCAATAAGGAGGGCTGCCACCTGCAGATTGTTTTGTGGCTCATGGCAGGTGGCCCCAGGCAGGGCAAAGGCTGCAGCTGAACTTGCCTGTGGCAGAGCCCCTCACAGGAGGCCCTGAGACCAGCACGCCTGGTGGTTGGCTTCAGACCAAGCCAGAGCATCACCTAGCTGTCTCCTCAGGCAACTCACCCAAAGGACAGACTGGGCAGGCACCAGAGCCCTGCTAAAGAGAATCCTGCTTCATAGGATCAGCCCTGCACAGCAGCTCCTCCACTGTAGTCACAGTCAGTCCTAACAACCAGTCAGCCTGAGGGTCAGTCCCTCTTACTGACGTGCAAACAGCAACCAAAGCTCAACTACAGCAGAAGGGCACACACAACCCACACAAGGGACACCTGGCTTAGGTGACCAGGGATACTGTGCCATTGGGCCCCACAGGACACCTAGTATATAAGGCCACTCTACTAAGACCGAGAGATATATCAGCCCTACCTAATACATAGAAACAAACACAGAGCAGCAGTCAAAATGGGGAGATAAAAAAGCATGTCCCAAATAAAAGAACAGAACAAAGCTCCAGAAAAAGAACTGAACAAAATGGAGATAAGGAAGCTACCAGACACAGAGCTCTGAACACTGTTATAAGGATGCTCAATGAACTTAGGGAAGAGTAGATGAACTCAGTGAGAACTTTAACAAAGAGATAGGAAACATAAAAATGGCGATTAAAAAAATATAAAAAAGCCAGTTAGAAATGAAGAAGACAATAACTGAAATAAAGAATACATTAGAGGGAATCAACAGTAGATTAGATGAAGCAGATAATTGAATCAGTGATTTAGAAGTTAAGGTAGCATAAAACACCCAATCAGAACAGCAAAAATAAAAAAGAATCCAAAAAACTGAGGAGAGTTTAATGGGTCTCTGGGACACCATCAAGTGTACCAACATTTGCATCATTGGGGTACCAGAAGGAGAATAGAGACAGCAAGGAACTGAAAACCTATTTGAAGAAATAATAACAGAAAACTTCCCTAACCTGGTGAAGGAAACAGACATACAGGCCCAGGAAATGCAGAGAGTCCCAAACAAGATGAATTCAAAGAGGCCCACACCAAGATACATCAAATTAAAATGACAAAGGTTAAAGACAAAGAGAAAATCTTAAAAGCAGCAAGAGAAAAGCAGTTACCTACAAGGAAGCTTCCAGAAGACTATCAGTGGATTTCTCAACAGAATCTTTGCAGGCCGGAAGAGATTAGCACAAAATATTTAAAGTGAGGAAAAACACGGACCTACAACCAAGATTACCCAGCAAAACTGTCATTTAGAATCTAAGGACAAAGAGCTTCCCAGACAAGAAAAAGCTAAAGGAGTTCAGCAACACCAAACCAGTATTAAAAGGAATGTTAGAGGGACTTCATCAAGAAAAAGAAGAAAGAAAAAATATGAATAATAAAATACAATAGCTATGAGATCTGACAGTAAAGTTTGCAGACTTGCTACCATGTGCTTACCTTGGCAGCACAGTACAAACAGCTCGGGAAGGTTTCATAACCTTGGTATATCTGTCTCAGCTGTGTTCGTGTCAACGTGTGGCGGTGTCTTGCTGAGTGGCATTCATTATTACATGTTTTGTTTGCCGTCGCGAGAATGTCTGGGCTTGAATTAGAGCAACGAACAAACATTAAATTTCTTGTTAAACTTGGCAAGAGTGGAAGTGAAATCAGGGACATGTTAGTCCAAGTTTATGGGGATAATGCCATGAGGAAAACGGCAGTGTACAAATGGATTAAACATTTTTCTGAGGGGAGAGAACCCGTCACTGATGAAGAGAGGTCAGGGCGGCCAGTGACAAGCAGAACTGATGAAAACATTGCAAAAATTCATTGAATTGTGTGTCAAAATCGTTGGTTGACTGAGAACCATAGCAGACCAAGTAAACATTGATAGAGAAACAGTTAGGAAAATCTTAACTGGAAATCTTGGCATGAGAAAGGTGTGTGCAAAAATGGTCTCGAAGGAGCTCTTGCATCACGACAATGCACCAGCTCACACGGCACTGTGTGTGAAGGAGTTTTTAGCCAGTAAACAAATACCTGTATTGGAACACCCTCCCTACTCACCTGATCTGGCCCCCAATGACTTCTTTCTTTACCCGAAGATAAAGGAAATACTGAAAGGAAGACAATTTGATGGCATTCAGGACATCAAGGGTAATACGACAACAGCTCTTATGGCCATTCCAGAAAAAGAATTCCAGAATTGCTTTGAAGGGTGGGCTAGGCACTGGGATCGGTGCATAGCTTCCCAAGGGGAGTACTTCAAAGGTGACTGGTGATATTCAGCGATGAGGTATGTAGCACTTTTTCTAAGATGAGTTTGGGAACTTAATTGTCAGACCTCATGTATGTGCCAATGGTGGGAGCCCCGTGCCCTCCGATGCCCCAGAGTGTAGTAGATTCCAGAGACTCCATCCTGGGCCACACAGGTCAACATTACTTTAAATGCAAATGGATTAAAGCTCCACTCAAAAGATAGGGTGGCTGGAATGGATAAGAAAGCAAGACCATTGCATATGCTGCCTACAAGGGACTCACTTCAGATCGAAAGACACACACAGACTGATACAGTAAAGGGATGGAAAAAGATATTTCATGAAAATGAAAACAAACAAACAAAAGCTGGAGTAGCAACACTTATACCAAACAAAATAGACTTTAAAACAAAGACTGTTTTGTATTACGAAGAGACAGTGAAAGACCCAGTAATCCCACTTCAGGGTATTTATCTGAAGAGACCCAAACACTACTTTGAAGGGACATGTTCATCCGTATGTTCACTGAAGCATTATGTACAATAACCAAGGTGTGGAGGCATCCCAGGGGTCCAGCACTGGATAAACGGATAAAGAAGAAGTGGTACATACATATAGTGGAGTATTACTCAGCCATATAAAAAAAAGAAATCTTGCCCTCTGCAACAACCTGGATGGACCTAGAAGGTATTGTGCTGAGTGGAGTAAGTCAGACAGAAAGACAAATGCCATATGATTTCACTTATATCTGGAATCTAAAGAACAAAGTAAACAAAGCAGAAACAAACTCATAGATACAGAGAACATTTTGATGGTTGCCAGCTAGGAAGGGGAAGGGATTAAGAAGTACATATTGGTAATTACAAAAGAGTCATGGGGATGTAAAGTTACAGCATAAGGAAAATAGTCAATAGTATTTTAAGAGCTATGTATGGTGTCAGATAGGTACTAGATTTATCAGGGTGATCACCTCGTAAATTATATAAATGTCTAATCACTATGTTGTACACCTGAAACTAATATGGTATATCAACTGTTGAAAAATACAACCATTATTAAAATAATAAATTGCAATTTTTCTTCCCATTGGACTGCTGATTTAGTGAGTCATCTAGTTGTATGCAGTTCCAAATTATATGTATAACTATTTTTATTGTGTCAATTGTTAGGAACATTAATATTAATACCATCAATGACATCGAGTTAATAACTATTACCTGTCTTTGGAATCATATTCCTGCCCTCAGGAAGCTTACTGTCTAATAGCTTCAAATGAGCTTTTGTTTGTTAGGTGCTTATAAAGGACATAGCAATTAGTAGTAATAGTGGCCTACTGGAAGCAGGATAGTATGTAATTAAACATTTGGCTGGGGGCTGGCCTCTGGGCGCTGGGCTCCTAAGTGGTCTGTTCTTTGGGCATCTGAGTACTTGTCTTACTTTGTTAACTAGTTTTGTGATACGGAGAATTGGAGGGAGGTGTAGTAGGCTCATTCAAACTAAATATATTACAAATTACTGCCCAAAACCATGAGGAATTTTCCTACTGGCCCAGATCCATGCTGCTTTTCATCCTATCAGGAAGCCTTCCTACAGTCAGTGCGACCAAGAGTTGCTAGAGACACATTCATTTCATCCTGTGCTGCTGCTTTGGGTTACAAATTCTGTAAGTTTACTTTTAATTCTATAGTAGTTTTTATTTGTAGTAAATTTGCCTATTCTAATTTACAATATTATAGGATTTGGTGAACAATTTTATATTTACCCTGCATTTTATATACTTTTATTAGGTCTCATTAACATTTACTTAATCTTCAGAGAGTATTAGTAATCGTCATAGCTAATATTTATTGAGCACTTATTAATGTATGCTTGACATATATTGACTTATATAACCTTCCTGATTCTATGACACACGTACTATTATTTTTTCTTTGCAAGTGAGAAAATTAGGAGCAGAGGTTTTGTTCAGGGTCACAGAGCTAGTGTGTGATAGAGCCAGCGTGTGAACCTAAGCAGTCTGGCCTCAGCACAGATTTTCAGTCATTTTGCTGGGCTTCATTATGTCATATTTTAAACTATATCTAGCCATGCAAAGCTCTGGGCTTTGATCAGCATTATTTTATCAACAGGCTAGCCAGCCACACCTGTAAGTAGAATTCCAGTCTGTGTCTCCAGCATGTCCGTAAGTGTATCCGAGAGACTACCTTAAATGCCTTTCTAAAATCAAGATATATGCCTAAGACACCATTTCCAGAATATTCTTTTGGATGACACCCCCCAAAAAAAGGTTGTATTGTTTTTTTAAAGCATGGATAATGTGGTTCATACGACTCTACGATAGCTCCCTGATGGAGGCATTTAATATGCTCCTGTGCCTCTCGGGGGAGTGATGTACAGCCATAGAACTCTCGTTCAGGGGCGATGCAGGGGCGCAGCGTTCTGCGTAACACACTTTAAGAAGAGTTAGTCATCTGATTCATCTGTTGGACAGCTGTATGTCTGCCTTTTGTTCCATATGCTTATTTACTCTGCTGTTGAGCAGTTTCAGAAAAAAGAATAAATTCAAAATTTTCCAGTTGTCCTACGCTAGTTTCTAATGGTCACAGCTGTCTACACAAACCATTCATTGGTTAATACATTAAAGAATTTTATTTCCTATCAGGCTTAATGGTCTGTAGTTTTTGTAATCTAGTCAGCATTTGGGGGATATTTTTCGAACTGTTTATTGCACTCTGGCTTTCTAACCCATTCCCAGTTGCCCAAGCTTTACCAAGGTATGTAGTTAGTGGTTCTGATTTCAGCATCTTCCTCCAAGTTCTTCCGTGTCCTGGAGTGTAATTCCTCTGGGCTTGGGACTCAAACTCATTTAAAGTGACTTTTATTATATCTGTATATGTCTTAGGCTTGAATTCCTTTTTTTTTTTTTTTTAAAGATTTTATTGGGGAAGGGGAACAGGACTTTATTGGGGAACAGTGTGTACTTCCAGGACTTTTTTCCAGTCAAGTTGTTGTCCTTTCAGTCTTAGTTGTGGAGGGCGCAGCTCAGCTCTAGGTCCAGCTGCTGTTGCTAGTTGCAGGGGGCACAGCCCACCATCCCTTGTGGGAGTCGAACCGGCAACCTTGTGGTTGAGAGCATGCGCTCCAACCAACTGAGCCATCTGGGAGCTCAGCGGCAGCTCAGCTCAAGGTGCTGTGTTCAATCTTAGTTGCAGGGGGCGGAGCCCACCATCCCTTGCGGGACGAGGAATCCAGCTGGCAACCTTGTGGTTGAGAGACAACTGGCCCATGTGGGAATCGAACCGGCAGCCTTTGGAGTTAGGAGCATGGAGCTCTAACCACCTGAGCCTCCGGGCCGGCCCCTGAATTCCTTTTTAATCATGTTTTTCTACCCTTCCCAGTTTGAAGATCAGCTTCTATTTAAAAGGAGATTGACACTAAAAAGGAATGAAAAGTTTCTGCTTTCTTTCTCTGGTATCCATTTCTCTACCACAGTGGGTCAAGTCCTTTCTTCTTGCTTCAGATGTGACAGAAACCATATTTTAGTTGACCTCTGTTTTTTTCTCAGCTTTGGGCTCCCTGGCTATTTTCTTATGGCTCTGGCCCACTTTCTTTTGGTCATTTAGCTCTTCCTCCATCTTTAATGTTCCTTTAAAATCTTTTTAAAGGGCTTGCCATCTTTAAAAAGAGCTTGTAAGGGTAGGCACTAAGTAAATAGCACTGCTGATGTATGTAACAGACTTGGAGGAGGGAGCAATGAATGAAAGCTTTACGGACCTCAGGAGACCTGGTAGGACAGGTGGGACTGGATAGAAGAAAAGAGCCTTCTAGGCAAGAGAGACAGGGAAGGCAGGGGCGGGAAAGTTCGGGGAACGGCAGATATTCTGATTGGAGTGGACAGTATAGAAACAGTGGGCAAAGCAGTTGGACTTGGCTTTCAGCATAATTTGTAAATGAAATTTCAGATTATTTTTGTATCTTGTACAAAATGTATACAAAATTGTATCAAAGACGTATAATTTTGTGAATTTTTACACCTTTATTGTTTTGTGACTAATTCTGCTAAATGCTCTGTTGACTCTTAAGAATTAAGTGCACCTCTATCGTCCTTATGCTTATGTCAATTCTAAGAAGAAGGTGGGAACCAGGTTATGAATAATGAGAACATTTATTCTGATCCTTTAAAAAAAATCGCCATTTCTGAGTAAATGCTCATTTAGTTTTGGACAGGTACTTCATCTTTTAAATGCATGTCATACCAAAATTCACAGAACCAATGCAGAATTACTGTTTATGTTAATGTGAACCAGTGAATATACTCTAAGTAATATAAATCTATTTCTAGAGAGAAATATTTGTCTGATAGTTTTTATACCTCTTATTTTCAGGTTGGCTCAAAAGCAGAAGTCGCTGAGTGTAAGGAGAAATTTGCCACCTCTAAAGACCCCACCATCAGTCAGACTTTCATGTTGGATAGGGTGTTTAACCCTGAGGGGAAGGCTTTGCCCCCAATGAGAGGATTCAAATACACGAGCTGGTCCCCTATGGGCTGTGATGCCAACGGCAGGTGCCTCTTGGCCGCGCTCACCATGGACAATCGCCTGACCATCCAGGCCAACCTCAACAGACTGCAGTGGGTCCAGCTGGTCGACCTGACTGAGCTTTATGGAGAGCGTCTTTATGAGACCAGTTACAGGCTCTCTAGAAACGAGGCCCCGGAGGGGGACCTGGGGGACTTTGCCGAGTTCCAGAGGCGACACAGCATGCAGACCGCAGTCCGCATGGAGTGGTCGGGCATCTGTACCACCCAGCAGGTCAAGCACAACAACGAGTGCCGCGACGTGGGCAGCGTGCTCCTGGCGGTGCTCTTTGAAAACGGTGACATTGCCGTGTGGCAGTTTCAGCTGCCGTTTGTCGGCAAGGAGTCCATCTCCTCATGCAACACAATTGAGTCAGGAATCAACTCCCCTAGTGTCTTGTTTTGGTGGGAATATGAGCACAATAACCGGAAGATGAGCGGCCTCATTGTGGGCAGTGCGTTTGGACCTGTGAAAATCCTCCCTGTCAACCTCAAAGCAGTGAAAGGCTATTTCACTTTAAGGCAGCCTGTGGTCTTGTGGAAAGAAATGGACCAGTTGCCCGTGCACAGCATCAAGTGCGTCCCGCTTTACCACCCGTACCAGAAATGCAGCTGCAGCTTAGTGGTGGCTGCCAGAGGGCCCTATGTGTTCTGGTGTCTGCTGCTCATCTCCAAAGCGGGTCTGAACGTGCACAACTCCCACGTCACGGGCCTACACTCGCTGCCGATTGTCTCCATGACCGCTGACAAGCAGAATGGAACTGTGTACACGTGCTCCAGTGACGGGAAGGTGAGGCAGCTGATTCCCATTTTCACAGATGTCGCGTTAAAGTTTGAACACCAGCTGATTAAACTTGCAGACGTGTTTGGCTCCGTGAGGACGCACGGGATCGCGGTGAGCCCCTGCGGCGCGTACCTGGCCGTCATCACCACCGAGGGCATGGTCAACGGCCTCCATCCCGTTAACAAGAACTACCAGGTCCAGTTTGTCACTCTCAAAACCTTTGAAGAGGCAGCTGCTCAGCTCCTGGAATCTTCAGTTCAAAATCTCTTTAAGCAGGTAGATTTAATAGACCTAGTTCGCTGGAAGATTTTAAAAGATAAACATATCCCTCAATTTTTACAAGAAGCTTTGGAAAAAAAGATCGGAAGCAGTGGGGCCACCTATTTTTGGCGCTTCAAACTTTTCCTCCTGAGGATTTTGTATCAGTCAATGCAGAAAACCCCTTCAGAAGCCTTATGGAAACCCACCCATGAGGACTCAAAAATCTTACTCAGTGACTCGCCTGGAACCGGCATTGCCGAGGATGAACAGCAAGACGAAGGCACATCCTCCAGACAGGTGAGTAAGCCAGGCCTTCAGGAGAGGAGCAGAGAAGGGGACCCAGAGGACCCCACAGATGACACGCTGACCCAGTCTGGAGACACTGGAGGCCGGGAGCCAATGGAAGAGAAGCTCCTTGAAATCCAAGGGAAAATCGAAGCTGTGGAAATGCACTTGACCAGGGAGCACATGAAGCGAGTCTTGGGAGAAGTGTACCTGCACACCTGGATCACAGAAAACACGAGCATCCCCACCAGGGGCCTCTGTAACTTCCTAATGTCTGATGAAGAGTACGATGACCGAACGGCACGGGTAGGTGTTCACAAAAATACTGGGACCGGAAAGCCTGCTTTCTGGGTGAGACAGAAATGACCTAAACTGAATTTCTAAAGCTCAGCTTTTGCTTTGACATTTGTTTCGGTAGTTGGTTGGCACAAAGTGCTGGAGAATAAATAGGAGACACGGGCCCGTGCAGAGGACACGTTCCTATCCCACCAGATATTTCAGTTCGTCCTTTCACTGTGGCCGTGAATGATATGCAAGGTTTGTGAGATGAAATTTCCAGGCTGATGACCAGCTCAAGAGGCTGCCTCGAGGAGCGTAGGATGTGACCGGGCAGTCACAGGCGTGGACGTGTGGCCCCCGCACTCCAGTCCCTTGCTGTTTGCAAAAGGTTTTCTTTGGGGGCGGGGGGAGGGCAGGAAGGGGAAGGTTGGGGGAGGCTGTTTCCATTTGGAAGGACTTGAGAAGTTCTGATTTAGCCAAGAAGGGCATATAAAGTAAACAGGAATTACTCGTGTTGCTTTTATAAAAATTGGGTATGATCTATATTTCCGGATTAGACATATTATACTGTGTTGTCTAAAATATGTGCCACAGAATTCAAGTTCCCTGACAGAACGTTAGGCGTCCAAGCCCCGGGCAATACTGCATACTCCACACTCGTCTTAAAGGTTCCCCGTGCACGTGAGCCTTCTAAGGTGCTGAGAACTCCTGCATAAGGGAATCCTTCTTACCTTTGGGGAGGTCATGTTACCCAGACTTATTAATCAGGGAGCCTGTCTTTGAGCTAACCTCTGCTTGAGGAACTTGTGTTACAAGGAACGTACTGTATACTAAAATATTCAAAACCACAAAAGCCTATGTTCCTTTACACCTCAAAGATCGATGCTTCTTCCACTGCCTAAAACCTTACTTAAAATATTGATTGAAGGTCAAATATTGTTATCCCTCATTTAGACCATTCATAGCCACTTGTGGCACTTTCTTGTTGGAGAGACTGACAGGGAGAATGTATGTGCACCCCTGAAATTACTGCTCATGCGATGTTTGCAGTGATCTCAAGACTAGTTGAGATGTACTGTCCATGAAACTGACTTTTCATTTTTGAAAGTCAACCTTTAAACATTGTTTCATTGTGGTCTGCTTGTGTGGAGGTGTGTTCTGGTTATCAGTGTCTCATAGGACCTAGCAGGGATGTTATAAGCCAGCGAAATGTAACAGAACCATTTTAGAAACTATGTAATGGAGTTTGGTTGGTAATGGTTTAGAGTAATTGCCGGGATGCTACGGGAGGTGGAGCTACATTGGACCGAGTGATGTGGTTCTAACAGCCCGTTTAAACGAGAGAAGCTTGGACCTCTGCCCATCTATAGCAACTGAATTTTGATTGAAAACAACGCATTTCATGTCTTAATAATCCCACTCTATGCATAAAATGAACCTCTTTGAACCTAGTGCGTTGGTTTACTAGTAATTACAAATTCTTCCTGACACTCGCACCCTGGAGAGCTGTTACGTAAAGTCAGACCCGCGGTTCTCACCATCTCTCCGCAGCCCACGCAGCATTTTAAGACATTTGTTCTGATTGTTCTTGCCCATAGGTGTATTGTGTATCTGTTTATGTATGATATGTATATCTGTGCTTTATACATTAAAAGCATTTTTTGTCCCCCAAGAACCACTGTTTGCCCCCTTGGAAGGAATGTCAGCCCCGTTGAGGAGGCATGAGTTAAAGTAACGCAGTTGGGCTTGCATGCCCCAGGCTCCTGGGAGCAAGAGAAGCGTCCTTCCTGGTGTGACGTCTGCGTGTGTGGCCACGGCAGGGGGCCTTTTGAGCAGAGTTTGTCCCCATCGGGCTGCTCGGCCTGTCTAGAAAAGGCAGGGTGGTCGACCCTGCTGTACGGGACCATAAAGAGAGGTCGGAAGGCCAACAGGTACTGGGCTTTCAATCTGTAGTTGGATACAGAACAGGTAGGCTACCGCCGTGGGCTGTGAGGACAGCCGTCCGAACTCCAGGGCAGTGATCTCAGTGAGGCAGGCTTAGAGGGTTTCCGCAGGAGCCGGCGTGTAAGTGGATGGACGGCTTCAGAGGCCATTACCTGCTGGCAAGGCAAGCGGTCCGTGCGCCATCCCAGGGATGTCGCCCGTGAAGGCTCTTCAGCAGAATGATGACGTCCATCAGTGTGTTCTAGCCTTTCATTTTTAAAGTCGTATAATCCTAATAAACGAAGCCGAACAAAGTGAAGCTGAAAGTGGGCAAGGCCTTTGCCAGCCCGCCCTGTGGACCTCTTCCCTCCCGCTCCCCACCCCCACGGGGGGCCTGCTGAGCCTCTGCTTGGGTCCGTGGGTCTGCGGCGCAGGTCACTAGACTAGGCCGGTCGTGGGTCTCTGGGCCGTCAGAGGGAAGATCACTAGTTTTTAATCCTGATTAGCTTTTTCCTTTGTACGCCTTTCTTGAAGACTAGACATTCGTACAATTCTGCAGAGTTAGTATTTCACGTAGTATTTTGCCCATAGAGATGAGGCTTTTCCTTCTTAAAGTGAAAACATTGGAAGTAATAGCTAAATGCTTTGTCTTCTAACAGAACTCTGAAGTCCTTGTTTCAGAAGCAACTAAAACAAGGCAAGTAACAAGATCTTGGTTTTCAGAGCGGTTTTGCCTTTAGCGGTTATAGGTCACCCTCTGTCACAGGGTCCCTGAATGAGTGTTTTACTCAGGCAGTTGGCACACATTGAAGCCCTTTTCACTTGGCAGACAGCGCGATGGAAGCGCTGTGGCATTTCCTTCTCCTCTGAGTCTGCAGGCTTTTCCGCACGAAGCCCTTCATGCTTCCCTAACATACATGGCCGCTGCTTTGTCTTACCAGGTGCTCATTGGACACATCTCGAAGAAGATGAACAAACAGACTTTCCCCGAGCACTGTAGTTTGTGTAAAGAGATCTTGCCGTTCACGGATCGCAAACAGGCGGTGTGTTCCAATGGCCACATTTGGCTCCGGTAAGCCCTCGGAAGTCAGACCCGCTTTTGCTCAGTGTTCAGTTGTGTCTGGCAGCCAGCACTACAGAGCAAGTGTTTATCCAAAATGGATGTCGCCGTGCCGTTAGGTTGGACAAAAGCTGCCATTATTCAACCTGGTATGGCCTTTTTTCTTCAGCCTGTCTAAAGCAAGATGCCCTTTAAATGACAGTTTTTTACTGCTTGATACATAGGAGTTTCTTTAAGTAACCTTAAATTTTAAAAAATTACTACAAAAGTAATACCTATCACAGTTAGTGACATGTAAAAGTGCTTATGTACTTTTTTTGTTTAACTTTATAATAAAAGTCTCCCTCCTCTCCCCTCAGCTTCCTCCCTCCTCCCCAAAACACTTTCATCCCCTCGACTTCCTGGGCACAGTCCTACTGCTTTTCTTTCTGCCTCGTTCTTCGTTGTCTGCTTCTCCTTGCCGTCCATCTTTGGACCTGTTTTTCTTCTGTCGGCGCTCCCTTAGCGGTTATATATGATCTGTACACGGTGACTTAAACATGTAGCTTTAGCCTGAATTTCTCCCCCTCAATTCATACTTATAATACATACCTAACCCTCTGCTCAGCGTATCTGTTTGTAAGTTTTCTAGGCATTTCAGGTTTGAATCCAGCCTTTCTCGCTCCCTCCCATGCGGGTCCGAGACACCATCATCTCTTGCCTGGATTATGACAGTTACCTGGGCTTCCTGCTTCCATCCTGGTTCCCTCCAGTCTGCTCTCAGTGCAGCCATGGTTGTGATCCTAGAACGGCTCTGTCAGGCCATGTCCCCCCGCTGCTCAGCCCTTTCCATGGCTCCCCGTTTCTGATGAGGAAAAGCTCAAATCCTTTCTGTGATGAAGATGCACAGCCCGGCCCTCATCCCGTCTCTGTCCATGCGCATCTCCTGCGTTTCTCGGTCCTCTCACGTCTCCCCAGATGCACTGGTCCCATTGTGCTCAGGGACAGAGGCACCCCTGCCACTTGTGGACGTCTGCAGGGGCCGTTCTGTCTGCCGCCGGGAATGCTCTTTCAGTGGGTGGCCACGGGGCTCGCTCAGGGTCCCTTTGTCCGTCAGGCCTCGTGGCCGCACTGCCTGCCGACACCCTTCTCCCAGTTTTCTGCCGCCCTTCCCCTGCTCATTTCCTCCCTAGCGATTTACACCATTTAACACGTTATAGTTTGGGCTTTTTCCCCTTCTCTCCTCTGGAATAGAAAGCTCCATGGGCACAGGGAGTCTTGTTACTTTGTTCATGGCTGTTTCTAAAGCAGTGCATGGAACGGATAGGCACCCACTTAATATTTAAAATTCGTTTTTAACAGACAGGGCTGTGCTGCACATACTCCCTGAACAACTGGCCACTTCTCTTATCGAAATACACTGTGGACACTTGTCCACATCAGCCCGTAGATCCCCGCCTTAGCAGCTGTGGACTTGTGCCCTGTGTGGATGTGCCGTGAACTGCCCTGTGGATGGGTATCTGGATTTGTTCCACTTTTTACTGTGTCTATACCTTTTCTAATCTGTTCGGGCTTTTTCTAGGGGAGAGTGGGAAACGAGCTGGCAGTAGTAATAGCAGGGGGGGGGGGTGTGGAGAGCCGTCCGTGTGGCAGGCTCTGTTCTGGGGGTCCCGGGTCCCGAGTTCCTGCAGCCTTACCACAGCCATGATGGTGGCACTGCGATTATTCCGTTTTTACAGATAGAAACGGGCACCTGGGGAGGTTCACTAATTTGCTCCAAGTCACAGGTGGCTGGTGACAGAGGCAGACCTGGCATTCTGGCTCCAGAGTCCATGTGTGTAACCACCATGCATTATTGTCTCACATGGATTCTTTCACCAAAATGAGTTTCGGTTTTACTGATTGAAGTTAGTGCCAGAATACCCCATATCCTGCTCCCTGTGAGAGGGGGTGCTTGCTCTGCCTCGGGGGTCGTCTTCCTTCCGAATGCCCAAGTCTTCACTCAGAGCGAACCTGCTTGGAATCTCTTCCTCCGACATCCCTTCCTCCTGTGTTTCTCTGCTCCTTGGATGCTCAGCCTTAGCGCTGTTATCTCTGGGGCCAACCTTCCCCGCAGAGCCCAGGGGCCCTCTCCCATCTCATCGCATTTCCGCCGTCCCTGACTTGCCCAGCAGATGCTCAGTGAAGGGTCTTGGATGGAATTGAACCTGTGGATGCTTGTTCTTGTCCCTTCTTTTTGCACCATTGATTGTGTCTTCTATATCAGCATCTTCAGGTTTTCCTCACTGTACTATCAGGTTCTTATACCTGATCGTATAAATCACTAATGAGTCATTTTCACTATAGTATGTCAGGTTTTTTTTTAACACACCAAACAAAGTACAGTCAGGTATGGACAGACTAGACCTTTCCAAGTGCAGCAAGCACAGCAGGCAAGAAGCTGCAGCAACTGGATTAGAAACCGCGCCTCTTGGCTTCCCTTGCTCTGTGGGTGGTGTCGGTCTGGGCAGCTTGGCTGAGAGAGGAATACATTGTTGCCGTGGATTTGGGGACAGTTGTTGCCCTTTACTTCCTTACTGTGTGGTTTGGGAATAACCGTCTGTGGTGAGTTACCGTCCACACTGCTGCTTTCCAGCTGTGGGTGGAGCTGATGATACCATCTGGCTTCTTTCAGGTGCTTCTTAACCTACCAGTCCTGCCAGAGTCTGATATACAGGAGGTGTCTGCTGCATGACAGCATTGCCCGCCACCCCGCCCCTGAAGGTGAGTGCTGCCCCCGGCCTGGCGGGTCAGATGGCGTGTGCCGGTGCCCTAGACGTGACTGCGGCCGGCTCGTCCTGCTCTTCACAGTAGCATCATGAAGCCACACTAACTGAAAATGGTAACTGGAAGCTGTCACGTTCCAGTGTATATTGCATTTTAGTATGAGTACGTTGGCTGTTCTATCACTGCAAACAAATCAGTCATTCAAAAAAAATGGCAGCGCTTGCTGCACTTGGCGTGTATGATTATATTTGAATGAAAACGCTGCAAATTATAAGTATACAAAAACCGCAGTGCTAAGCTGGTAATGGGAGGCATTCTTCCAGGAGCCATGATGGGGGATTGTTTCTGGTTGGTCTGTATTCTTTTCTGATGCCCTGAGAACAAAGCCCACTTTTCTGCGAGAACTAGTTGGAAACCAGGTCATTGGTGTAGGCAAGGGCTCAGTGATGTGAGGAGACATCAGTGTCAGACTTAGGGCCTGAGGGTCATGAATGTCACACTCTAACCAAACGAGCTGCCTAGACCCAGGCGTGTACAATTATATACACGTTTGGGGGAATCTGGTCTCAAGGAAGTAAAACAGAAAAACCATTCTACATACAACTACACCCTTCTTGATTTTTGATCTTAATTGGCTGACGTGCTCTAATTCTGAGAAGTTGGTGTGTTGGCAGCTTGTGTTCCGTCCTAACTTTCTATTACAGAAAACGCAATCATACACAAAAGTAGAGACAGGAGTGGAGTAAGCCCTTAGGTACCCATCATTCAACTGCAAATGTTGCCAGCTCACAGCCTTTTATGTTCCGTCCCTCGTCACCCACCCACGCCCCTCCTCTTACTGGATTACTTTGAAACGAATTTGAGGGAATTTATAAACAGCCACTGCAACTGAAAAGTACTATACTTTTTAGGCAGAAAATGAGGAAAAGATTGAAACAAATTAAAAACGCACGCACACACCTGCCTGGTGACTTTGAGTTGAGCCGCATATAGTTCTTGGGAAGAACAAGAATCTGTGGAGTCTGGAGAGTAGTGAGAAGAGCATTTCACAGACAGGGAGGGTTTTAAAGGGGGAGAAGGTGTTGCCCCAATGTTGCCACATTTTTCTTTCTCCATGTAATGCATTTTAAAAAATTACTAGTACTTTGATTTTTTCCCCCCCCCTTTTTCCACCTCCCCCCCACCCCTACTCCGGTTCAAGCCGTTGTTTCTCAGTCTGGTTGTGTAGGACACAGCTCCCTGGCCCATGCTGGTGTTACGAGCCTTGTGCTCCCCCCCCGCCCTCCCCCCCCCCCCCTCCGTCTGAGGCAATTGGTTGCCAATCCTCGGTCGGCCACTCACAGCAGCTCATGGCAGCTGTCACCGACTGCCGGCCACTCATGCTGGCTGCCGGCTACTCACGCTGGCCACCGGCCGCTCATGGTGGCACACAGTAGCCCATGGCAGCACACAGCAGCCCATGGCAGCCCCTGGCAGCTCACGCCAAGCTCCGGCTCCTCACGGCAGCCCAGCTCCAGGGAGAGCCGTTGTTCACAATCTTAGCTGTAGAGGGTGCAGCCCACTGGCCCATGTGGGAATCGAACCAGTGACCTCAGCGTTAGGAGCATGGCACTCCAACCACCTGAGCCACAGGGCCAGCCCCAGTACTGTGATTTTATGAGTATTTTAGCATTAATAGTGTATGAAGGTTACACTCAGAAAAACACAGACCTTTAATTTGAGTAAATCGAGCTTTATGAAACACTCATTCAGTCCCTTATCTTCCTGTTTCGTTACTGAAGGATGGAGATCCCATGGCACACTTAGCTCTGGGAGCCCCAGGTTGAGTTAGTCCGGCCGCTTGTAACGTTGGCATGAGATGCTTTGTCCAGGATGCCGAACAGGACCCCAGTGCCCATCTCTTGCCACTGCAGTCCAGCCTCAGCTCATCCCGTTGGCTGCCTTTTCTGAAGCTAACGCTTGACACACTTGTGTTCCTTTTGCAGATCCCGACTGGATTAAGAGATTACTGCAGAGCCCCTGCCCTTTCTGCGATTCTCCTGTGTTCTGAGATCCGCAGTGGGAAGATGCGAAAGGGCGTGTGCTCCACTGCAGAAAACCGCTCCAGCCCGAAGAGGTGGGATGTGCTGGAAGCAGGGCCCTCACTCGTGCAGAGCCTCTCCACGATTGTAAACAGAGCCCTGGGAACTCATTTCGGAAGTGCACTGTGTATCCAGGACTAAGTGACGGAACGCAGAGATTGAAGTCGTTTAGAGGTGGATGGTAGCCCACTCCTCACCCAATGACGAATGCTCATTTTTCAAGTGTCTTCACTGAAGCCCTGTCGTTTCTAGGAACAGAAGGACCTCTTCTAGAGAGTTGAGACAAGGGCCTTGCTGGGCGGAGTTAGGCTTTAGTCCTAACCTTGGTCTGGAATTGCCTT
Organism: Rhinolophus sinicus; assembly: GCF_057876585.1. Taxonomy (NCBI): domain Eukaryota; kingdom Metazoa; phylum Chordata; class Mammalia; order Chiroptera; family Rhinolophidae; genus Rhinolophus; species Rhinolophus sinicus. The sequence continues at coordinate 3,567,100 of NC_142516.1, read as the reverse complement.
TTGGCTCCAAAGAGCTTAAATTACCTGGTCCGTGGCAGTCAGTGTACCAGCAGCAGATATTAAGTGTCTGAACGCGTGGGATATTTTGTTCTCAGTAAACAGCTGCAGATCTGTATCCCCCAATTCTTGTTTTTCCTGCATATTGAAAACATTTTCCTAAAACTATATTTTTAAGAAGCTGAAGCCAAGACTAAAATTGGTTTTAATGTGTCAAAGGTCAGGTGACTCTTGTAAGTTAATAATTGTGACAGTTTTAATCCTTTCCCATGTCACCCGATTTCCTGCCCCAACTCCTCAGTATTTATAAGGATGTCAAGTACTCCGGTCGCCTGTCTCGTCCTCGCTTCAGATTTAACTGTGATTCCCTCGATGAGTTATTGTACATAGAAGAAAAAGAATATTTTCTCCTTTTAGTATTAAAACTTTCAGTATTTTTAATGCTGACATTTCCAGACATTTCATTTATATCCGGTATAGGAGTGCACAGAGTCTACCTAGAAGCTTCCAGAAAGAGACGGCCACTCAGAGGGGCAGACACTTGCGCTCTGGTGCTCCAAGTGTGTGCAACTCAGTGGGCAGAGCCTGGGACTCCTCTCTGCAAAGGTTCTTGATGTTTATCATACAGGTATGTTCTGGAGGCTGTTAGGAGATGTTAGATGTTCATTGCTCTTAAACCCTAAAGTAAAAAATAGACATTCTGGAGTTACAGTGTTTGGGGATTTTTAAATAAGTACCCTAGGGATTGGTGCTGCAATGTACACATTTTAAATGGTGCGTATTTCTGGGAAGTTGGATGAGAAGTACAAAATGTGAGATTCTAACTCAGCTACACGCTGTCTATTTTGCCTTTATTCTAACACAGTTTCCTGCTTTTATTTTGTATCCTTAGTGACATTTTGTCCTCCCTTTGGAAACACTTGCTATTTGGGTAACACTGTAACAGAAACGTACTACACACTTGTGTTCGCCTTTCTTCTGTGTGGTGAGTGGGGACAGAGCCCCAGCAGGCACTTCCAAACAGTCCGCATGGAAATGTCTTCTTTTCCTGTTCAAAATGTTGTTGGTCTCTAATCTTTACGTGTTTGCTGGAGTCCTCTGCCTCTCTCTCTCACGTTGGCGGTAATTTCAGTAGCATTCATCCAGACTTTAGGGTCTGGCCTGTTAAATTGATTTTCAAGAAGGAGAACCAGTGGGCACTGAAATCATGAATAACGCAAGTCAGAAGGTTGTGTAGTTGCAGTTGTTTGTGCTGGTCACTGTTTCACTTTACAATAAATATGACAGTAAGTTTGGGATCGTGTCCGGGAATTATTGCAGTTTTAATAATCATGGAAAACTTAGTTTCGCTTAGTTTTTTGTTCCTAATCAGCACAGTCAGCAGTTGATTTGTTCTCTTTGGGGAATATTGTGCTGCTGCCATCTAAAACTTACACTGTTTTTATTTAAAGCAGTTGTGCGTTCAGCCTCGGTGCCATCAGCACCACGCTCCCACCCACGGAGCTAACCGGCCACCCCAGCATGGCAACTGTTTTGCTAGAACATGGCTTCTCTCTGCAGGGGGCTGGCCCCCGGTGGCATTCTAGAGACTGAAAGCCCACCAGCCCAAAGTCCTGCACACCCATTTGGGAGGCCTTCCCCCTTTTCCTGCCCCGCCCCCACCCATGGAGGTTCACCCACTGACCCGTGAGAATGGAAGGTTCTGTGTTAATGGCAGCACCACAGACAGTGAGGGCAGTGCACGCTTTCACTAGGGCTCAGCATTCCTGACGACAGTGGTGACCAGTGAAACCTTGCAAAAGTGGGTAAGACCAGGCATCTTCAGACTAATTGCCTCTCCGAGTTTAAACATGAAATCCTCGCTGCCTTCCTGACATTTGCCTGATCTAGTGGATTTCAAGTATATTTCAGCTGTCACTGTAATAACTGTTTCAGGAAGGGCCGATGGAAGTGATGTGTCTGCACTGCATTGAAGCCCAGGGGCACAGTCTATACAATGAGACCTTTTAAGCTACAACACGGTTGCATTTTGGGAGTCTGATATCCACACCTGTGTCACATTTTCTCTGCCTGGGGTTAATTTGTTCCTATTATTCTAGATCAGAAATTGATAGCTTATTATACTTGATATTTATTCTGAAATCCTCCTGTGTCCACCACCCAGATTTCAAGCAATCTCTACCTACTATTATATCTGCCAAAACTTCCAATTATTTTTCAATGTCAGAAGTTATTAGAACCACTGGCACAGCTCGTAGTTGAGTGTGACATTTTTCTGCTTCTCCCTCTAAGAAGTTTTTGAGAATGTTACTGTTGAATGTTACTGTGTAGGTTAGACCTACCATGTTTCCCTGAAAATAAGATCTAGCCGGACAATCAACTCTAATGGGTCTTTTGGAACAAAAATCAATATAAGGCCCGGTCATATATTAGATAAGACCGGGTCTTATATTACTCTTTGGTCCAAAAGACACATTAGAGCTGATTACCTGGCTAGGTCTTATTTTTGGGGAAACACGATATGAGAGTTTCACAGGTTAAAAGAATGTTAAAGGAAATAATTAAACATTAAAATATATTTTGTTGTAATCATCATGGTAGCAGATAAGGTGCGGAAGAAATCGATGCTTATCGGGGCTTGTTAAGAGGAATCGGTACTGGTTTTATGGAGCACCTGCTCCCCCAGCAGCAGTCCCCCTGCTGTGGAGTTGGGTGAATTCCTGCAGTTCTTGGAATGAAACCAGGAATTCGCATCACTGGTTGATTTCCCCAGGGTCCTTTCATCCCGTTTGCTCCCTCCCTCCCTCCTTCCCTCCCTGCCTTCCTACCTACCTCTCTACCTGCCTCCCTATCTCTCTCTCGCTTTTCCTTGCCAGACAGGTAGGTCCTCTTGATTTCCAGTCCTTTAGTTCTCCCATCTTTAGGACACATTCAGAACTAACAGGTTTCATGTCTGAAAGAAAAATTGATTAGTGGTAAAATTCCTAAAAGCTAAATCACATACTGGGTTTCCCTTCCTAGAAGTAGTTTTTCTTTCTTGTAGTTCCTTGTTAACTTGGTGAACTGTATTTGGCTTCCTTCACCGCTCTTTGTAATTTCTCTGTCAGAGTGTTCAGTAACTTTTGGCTGGACTTTGGGCGAGAGTATGCTAGATTTTAGTTCCTTGCCACCCCCCAACGAATATTATTCTTGACAAGGAAAAATTCTGGTTATGACTATGCTGAATGGGTTATGTTATATTCAAAGTCAGCAGACCTAAATTTTTAAGGGAAAGGTGTATTCTGCCCTTTTTTCTTTCTAGAGATTGGGCAGCACAAACAGCAAGACACGTAAATGAACGTCTTTCCTATTAGCCCACCAGGGACTGCTTGCAGGCTGCATGGCTTCGTAATTCATTCAGAATACATCTCTGTGCTCTGAGACCACCCTTCAGGGGCTGGTGGCGTGTAGCTGCAGGGAGCCTGCATTGTCTCAGGAATCGACCCTTTGTCCTCAAGGTCGTCAAACTTTAAACACGCCTCTGACAGGTCTAATCGACATGAACTGCTTTCCCTTCAGTTACTGGTGGGAGTGGCAGCTGCAGCTTCAAGCAGTTTAGACTGTGTCTCAAGTCCCAGCTGTTAAACTTGAACTGTTCTTTCTTGAAGCTGAAAGAGGCTTCTGGAGTTAAGGTCTTCACATCTGCTAGCATGGCATCTGCTATTCAGACTGATTACAGAGCATGTGACATTTGACTGTCTCGCATGCAATGAAGTCAAATTGGCAGGATACAGAGTTGCTTCTAGTGACCTGAAGTCCTGTAGCATTGCAGTCCTGATGGAACGGCAGCTTTGCAGAGGTGACAGCGACTCGTGTCCAGGGCACAGAGGTAAACCAGGACCAGGCCCACCAGCTGGGCTGAGTCTGGAGGATGGCAGCAGCCTCTCGCGAGCATAGGTGGAGTTTGGTTTAAGACGGGGCCATATCTGAAAACTTGGTGTGGGAATCCACAAGTTTAACAGGGAACGACTATTTATAAAGACGTCCTGTAAAGACGTTAATCCTTTTGGTATATGAATATTTCTCCCCCAACCTCTTTACCAAATTAGCTTTTCCTTATCTTGCCTTTTCTTTGAGTTATAACTGTACTCTAGGGGCTTAGTATACGAACCACGATCCAAGTCAGTGAGTTTATTTAGAGCAATATTATATGTGGTGTTTTCATTCATTGTAGGCTTGGGAGGAGTTGAAAAAGGGAAGGCTGAAACTCTCAGACTGACAATATTGTAAATGGGTCGGGTAAAATTAAATTTCAGAACTTGAAATGTTATGTTGATTTCTAAAGTAAAATTTGCCTACCTCTCCATCATGAAATCCTGTTACTTTCTTAAAAAGATCCTGTAAAGTGGTCGTATTGGACAACATAAGAAGCTGTGATGGCTTTGAGGCATTGCATACTTTATGAGTTTTACATTTGGCTAACAGGCTGGTAGGGTGTACGGTATTTTGTTTTGGTACTAATGCAGAATTAAATGCAAAAATGAATTATGTCTTTTTCGAGACGTTGATTCCAATGTGTACTTTAATGTATGAAAGGAAAATGAACATCACACTTTTTATACAGAAATTGGACTGTATAGAAAAGTAAGTCTGTGTTGTGTATCGTGATACATATTTGTTTACCCAACGCCTGGGCTACTCTTTGTGCTTGGCTTTGAATTTACGTATGTTTACATGTGACATTTTTTTGAAATGAAAAGAACAGCCATCTAAAAACTTAAGGTTATAAAAAGGAGGTGGTTTTTTAATTTTTGCCATTGGTTTAAGTGGCATGTTACAGACTTTTAGTGTTTAAATGAAATAACCAAGAATAATAACACATTTGCGTGGAGTACCCCGTCCAGAAAAGCCAGCGGCCTTTCTCCTCTGTATATATGTACATAGTGTTCAGTATTAGATTGTAAGCTCCTCAAGGGCAGGGACTGTGCTTCTTCTCGGTAGTTCCTGCGGCACCTAATGTCAAGTGCCTTGCACAGAGTAGGTGCTCGTAACGTGTAGGATGAGGGAGTAGCTTCCTGCCACCTTGAAGATGAAGCATGGTTCACTTTTTCCATTGCGTTCTAACTGCAAAGAACTAATGACCAGGGGAGGGTCGATTTCTTTCTTGAGTTGGAACTGAGCTTGGGTTGAACCTGACTATGCCATATCCTTCCTTAGACTATCTAGCCTTCTTTTCCTGATGATAACAGACCAGTATCCTGAGCTTTTATCTCATATTAGGGCAGAGGTTTCTGGGAACGTTTGAAGTGGGGAAGATTACAGAGAACATGAAATGGAAATTTTGAGGGTGTTTGTCAGTGTACAGCCCTGTGGGGCAATTTTATTTTAGTTATTAGTAAAAAAAATGTTAACAGATCCTCTGTTTCTTTACCAGCTAGCTGGTTGGCCAACTATCCAGTTCATGAAAGACCATTGGTTTTTAGCTTTTTCCCATTTTGGATGCCCCTCAGTTGCTCATATGATTCTAGTCCTTAGAGTTTAACAAAGTTGCTGTGAATATCCAGTGCTGTATATAATGGCAGTTTTGTAAATGTGAAATAACCTTGACTATCTTGTGTTTTGTATGCAGAGCCACTAGTATTGTTATCTTGGCCACTTTTTTATTCAAAATAAATAAATAACAATTATTTGTATATCGTGTGCATATTTTATCGGGTCTACATGGACTGTGGCAAAGCTTAGAAACTTCTTTCGGCCTGACCAGCACCAGCGACGGTAAGTAATGCCCAGGCCTGAGCAGGGACGGCAGGCGCTGTGTGTGTGAGAAACGGCCATAAGCAGCTACTTCGGAATCAAGTCAGTATGCCTTTGGTTGTTTATTCCAGAAAACATTTGAAGAATGTGAGGGGAATAATCATTTCCCTAGTATGTTAGACGACGACTGTTAACGTCGGTTAAATATACCTGGTGAGTACTTAAACCAAGTACTGACTGTAGGAATTTCATAACGATACACCTGTAACTCAGACCAGTACTCCTGCTGAGAACCAGAAAAGCTCGACAAACACCAAACGGGATAAAGAAAATGAAAAGCACCCCTAAACATGCCATAGTAAAACTGCTGAAAATCAAAGACAGAAAAAGTTTTAAGCAAAGAAAAAACCCAGTTAGCTTCAAAGGAGTAACAGATACTCAGCTGCCTTTTTGGTGGTAACCCTGAACGTGAGAAGGCGATGGACAGCTCCTTCAAAGTAAGTGTTGAAAGACAAGAATAGCAAGCTAGAATTCTGAACTCAGCAAAAATAGCTTTTCAGATTGAGAGGAGAGACATTTCCAAACCAATAAAAATGAAAAATAAGGCGTCACCAACAGACCAGCACTAACTGACATTCTGAAGGGTGTTCTCAGGTGGAAGGAAGTTCAGAGGCAGCAGAATTCGTGAAGAGAACTGCAAAGACAAAAGTGGTGGAAAAAGCTGTGACACGGAAACAGTGTTCGGAGGGACACTTTGTGAGATAAAGCCTGACTCCAAGTCAGGTGTTCTGTAAATCCTCGGCTTGTTTAGAACACGTAAAACTACCACTCCAAATGAGATTTGGATAAGTCAAGTTTTCTCTAGAGTAACCACCTGAAGAATAGCAAAAGCCTACAAGCTAAGGGGGGAAAACTGAACATTTAGAAAAGAATCCAAAAGGGAAGAAAAGAGGAACATAGAAGGAGATGGGAAAATGAAAAGCAAATAGTAAGACAATAGCTTTACACTAAAATATAACTCATTGAATGCAAATAAAATGATTCAAGCACAGATTGCCAGACTGGTTTAAAAAAACACCCCACGTTGCTTAGAAGTGATAAATATAAAATAGAAGGATGCAGAAAGAGTTAAAAAGAGGATGGAAAGACATACTAACCAAAAGGTAGTTGATACTCCATTTATGTCCCCCACCCTTCATGCTATATCAGTGTTGTATGTTTTCCTTTTATATACATGATAAACCCAACATATATAGTTATTTTAAGCAGTCACTTGTCTTAGTTCAGGCGACCGTAACAAAATACCATAGGTGGCTTAAACAACAGGAATTTCTTTCTCACAGTTCTGGGGCCTGGAAAGTCCAAGATGAATATGGCGCCAGCAGGGTGGGTTTTGTTCTGAGGCCTCTTCTCTTGGCTTGTAGGTGGCCGCCATCTCTCTGTGTGCTCACATGACCTCTTGGTGCACGAGTGGGGAGAGCAAGGTCCCTGGGGTCTCTTCTTATAAGGGCGCTAATCCTCTAGTGAGGACGCCCTTTGGCTAAAGCAAAGGGGTGGGTCCTAAGTCAACGAGAGCTTGGTGGTGGCTGTCCCCAGGCCAGGACTGACGGCAAGGAATTGGACTTGCACGTGTCGAGGATGCTAGGATTCCAGAATAGCAGAGACCCAGTGGTGGCAGTGAACTGCTACAGAAATACAGCTACACCACAGGCAAGTGGGAATAGCCATGGGGGTTCTCCTACAGGGCTCTGTGGCCCTGGTTAATAGACCAAGGGTTCTTGTGGGGAGAGCTGGGTAGACAATGAGGGTACTGTTGGATTTTAACCAAAAATGGGGGCCAGTGGCCTTGAGAACCCACCCTGTAGGCATTTCCCCAGTGCGAGTTCATATTTGGGATGGTTCTCTGACCTGTGGAGAAAGGGCCAAGTAGAAGCCCCTGAAACGGCTGCCCCGGTAGTAAGTCAGGAGCAGCTGTAACTCAGGTGAATTATAAAGATTAACGCCGCCCTCAAAGACAGATTGTGGCAGTGCTGGTTTCCATCACGTCTCTGTCTAAAGCACCAGGCTGGCCTGGCAAAGCCTGATGGTCACCACAGAGGACAGTGGGCTGCTCTAAATGTAATCAAGTCGTAGCTCAATTGCAGTTTGGTGTCAGACGGAATGTCTACTAGAAGAGACAGGGACAGCTTCTGGAAATTGGTGGTGTATTGATGAGGCAAATGCTTGATTTTCTTTTTTTATTTAACTGGCTCAAGGTCAAATACTTATTCTTTTTAGATTTTTTTCAGCTCTATTGAGATATAATGGATATGCGAATACCACATCATGTAAGTTTAATGTGTACTATGTATTGATTTGATGCAATTACAGGTGGAGGAATGATTGCCACCATTGTTAGCTAACACCTGCATCACGTCACATGATCACCATTTCTTTTTTGTGCTGAGAACATTTAAGATCGACTCTTAACAACTTGGAAGTATATAACATAGTATTATTAATTATAATCACTGGGCTGTACAATGCATTTTAAAAGATTTTTACTAAAATATAGCTAACATACAGTATTATATACCACAAGAAGTGACCACTGTAAGTCCAGCAACCATCTGACACCATACTATGCTATCACAATATTATCAACTATAGTCCCCTGCTGTACTTTATATCCCCATGACTGTTTGGGTGCAGACCTTGGGCTTGTCATTCCACAAACATGCCAGTCTGTTATACACATAACAACATCCTGGTGAGTATGTTACGCTGGAGGTGACAACTGCTTCAATGTGGGGCATGTGTGTTGCCAGGAGGGAAATAGTACAATGATTGTGGAGAGATCCAAGATGGCAGAATAAACCCTGTGCCTGCGTCCTTCCATGAACACATTAAAATTACAACTAAATTATGGAAAAATCAACCTGGAGAACCATCTGAAATCTGGCTGAACAGAAGCTTTATAACCAAAAATATAAAGAAGAAGCCACGTTGAGACTGGTAGGAGGGGTGGAGACGCGGAATGGGCCCCAAACCTCCCTGGGGTGTTTGACAAACCAGGAGGGACACCTTGGCCACAGAGGTTCCCCCCAGAGGAGCAGGGAACCCCAGCCTCCCACCCCAGTCTCCTATCCCAGAGCACTGGTGCTGGGAAAAGGAGCCCCTGCAACATCTGGCTGTGAAAAACAGTGGGGATTCCAACCATCCAGGAGGGACGGAAGGCGGTGAGAAACCCAGGCGTCCTCTTAAGCGGCCTGCTCATAGACTCTCTCGCTCGCAAGCACTCACCTTGGGCTCCAGCACAGGGACAGTGACTTGTGGGGCTTCAGAGACATACGGGGGCAGATGGAGGTCGGTGGCTACAGGGGAAGGACTGGAGGACACTCAGCATTTTCCCTGTGAGGAGTCCTCCTCCCGAGCAGCCGGCAGGCGGGCGCCATCTTTCCTGTGTTGAGCCCGCCCCCTATGCTTACGAGCAAATCTGAATCTGATTGGCCGGGTGAGCTCCACAGCTCTGCTCTGCTGACGCAGCTGGGACCCCGCCCCACCCAACTTGAGCACAGCTGGAGGCACTTTCTCCTGGAGCAGCCAGCCCCTCCCACACTGCACTCTTTCTTAGAAAACTACCAGAATCCATGGGTCCCAGGGGGGCAGTGACTGGCCTTGGTGTGCTCTGAGACTTTTGCTGAGTAGCTCCAGGCTCAGCACTGGCACCAAACCACAGTCTACATTAGCCTGGTGACCACAACTCTTCCCACTCTAGTGACTCCCTGAGATGCTGCCTCACCCAACTCACATACTACACGAGGCTTTATCAGGGGCTGAACCTTAAGGGAGCTGGCAGATGGCAACAGGCCTCTGGGTGTCCTGGCTTTTTGTGGAGCTACCCCAGGCCTGGTACTGGTGGCAGCTGTCCTTGGTTTGCAGCACAGCCTCTCCTACGAGCTTCTAGGGTTAGCGCAAACAACAGCAGATCACTTTGTAGCTCCTACCAGGTAGCGCTGGCCAGTCACAGGCAGTGGGTGACCTGGGCCTGCACCAGAGCCCCTCCCAAGAGGCCCCAGAACCAACATACTTGGAGGATGACTTCAGATCACAGCAGAGCATCACCCAGTTAGCCCCACAGGTGGCACACACACAAAGGGCAGTCTCAACAGACCTTCTGGGGGGAAATCCCACTCCATGTGGTAAGCCCCCCGCCCCACAGCAGTCCATAAGCTGTGGACAGTCAGCCAGTCAGCCTGAAGGTCAATCCCACCCACTGACATGCCAATAGCAATCAAGGCTCAACTACATCAGGAAGGTACGCACAAACCCACACAAAGGACACTCCTGGAACACCTGGCTCAGGTGACCAGGGAGACTGTACCACTGAGCCCCACAGGACACCTATTATATAAGGCCACCTGGCCAAGACTGGGACACATAGCAGATCTACCTAACACATAGAAACAAACACAGAGAGGCAGCCAAAATGAGGAAACAAAGAAGTGCGTCCCAAATGAAAGAACAGGAGAGAAATCCAGAAAAAGAACTAAATGAAATGGAGCAAGCAACCTACCAGACACAGAGGTCAAAACCATGCTTATAAGGATGCTCAGGGAACTCAGTGAGAACTTCAAAAAGAGGTAGGAAGCATAAAAAAGGACACAGAACCCATAAAAAAGAACCAATCAGAAGTGAAGAAAACAATAACTGAAATGAAGCATGCACTAGACGAACCACCAGCAGACTAGATGGAGCAGAGAATCAAGTCAGCAATTTGGAAGACAAGGTAGCAGAAACACCCAATTGGAGCAGCAAAAACAATTTTAAAAATGGGGATAGTTTAAGAGACCTCTGGGACCACATCAAGCATAACAACATTCTCATCAGAGGGGTACCAGAAAGAGAAGAGAGAAAGCACGGAATTGAGAACTTATTTGAAGAAATAAAACTTTCCTAACCTGGCAAAGGAAATAGACATACAAGCCCAGGAAGCACAGTGAGTCCCAAACAAGATGAACCCAAACAGGCCCACACCAAGACACATTGTAATTAAAATGGTAAAGGTTAAAGACAAACAGAGAATCCTAAAAGAAGCAAGAAAAAGGCAACTAGTAACTTATAAGGGAGCTCCCATAAGATTGTCAGCTGATTGCTCAACAAAAACTTTGCAGGTCAGAAGGGACTGGCACAAAATATTCAACGTGATGAAAAACAAGGACCTACAACCAAGACTGCTCTACCCAGCAAGGCCATCATTTAGAATTGAAGGGCAGATAAAGAGCTTCCCAGACAAGAAAAAGCTAAAGGAGTTTATCATCACCAAACCAGAGGGACTTAAGACAGAAAAAAAATCAAAATTATAATAAAATGGCAATAGCTACATATCTATCAACAATTTCAATGTAAATGAATTAAATGCTCCAATCAAAAGAGACAGGGTGGCTGACTGGATAAGAAAACACAATGCTTATGTATACTGCCTACAAGAGACTCACTTCAGATTGAAAGACACAAAGAAAAGGGATGGAAAAAGATATTTCATGAAAATGGAAATTAAAAAAAAAAAAGCTGGGGTAGCAATACTTATACCAGACAAAATAGATTTTAAAACAAAGGCTATAAGAAGAGACAGTGAAGGACCCAGTAATCCCACTTCTGGGTATTTACCTGAAGAAACCCAAAACGCTGCTTCAAGGGGACCTGTGCATCCATATGTTCACTGCAGCATTGCTTACAATGGCCAGGATGTGGAGGCAGCCTGGGTGTCCACAGTGGATGAGTCGATAAAGAGGGGGTACACACATACAATGGAATATTGCGCGGCCATGGAAGGGAATGGCTACTTGCCATCTGTGACAACATGTATTTTAATAATAAAAATATTTATAATACAATTATATTTCTGTTTTTTTAATGGAAGCATGCTCCGTGATCAGCTGACAGGACACTCTTTGTCATGTCTCTGAACCTCCCGATGAACCTCAAGACTCAGTTCCCAAGTCACCGTCACCTCCGCTAGTGGGTTGCCCAGGAGTCCTGGCCTCATTTAAGCCCCCCCACCCCCACTCCTAGGGCCCCTCCCTGGACGCACCTCTAGACTAGTCCTAACCACACCACTGTGCCCACGAGCCTTGTCTGCTGCCCGAGGCCAGAGTGGAGCATGCTGGGAAGTATAGGGAAGTTTCATGGGACCCAAGGGCAGAGAAGGGTCTCAGGAACCATCGGAAATCAGACCGTCTCTCATTTTCTCTGTCATTTCTGTCATCTTGGTAAAATGTGGGCCTCATACGGGCAGCGATTTTGCCCTGTTTTCCTCTACTGTCCCCAATGCCAGGCACGTCATAGGCACCCATGACTACTTGTTGAGTGGATGAGGTGGGCACATCCCTGCCTCCAGTTCTGGTCTCTCCAGGTTAACTTCTGTGCTGTGCACAGGCCACAGACCCCCAATGCCCTCTCCCTCCTGCAAGCCACCAGAAGGTGCCCCCAGTTCTCTTTCCAAATTCCTGGGGGAGAGAAGCTGGTTGGGTCAGCTTGGCGCCACCTCCAGGCGTAACCCTGGTCTCACCAGCGGCAGCCACGGGGCGGGGTCCTGCAGCAGAAACACCCGTGGAGGCTCTGCGGTGGGGGGAGGGCGTGGGGGAGACACCCCAAAGGGGCCTCTGCACCATCTGGGTTCTCACTGCCAGGGGGATGGAAAAGGGCGGGCATGGTACAGGCGCAGATATACCCCAGGGTGACTTGCTGGCAGCCAGGGCAGGGAGAGCTGGTGGTGACAACTTAGGATAAAAGAAGCTGAAAATGAATCAAAGAGCTGCTTTAATTACAACACCGTGGGACGATTTGTTCCCTAGCAGGTTAATCAGACCTCAGTGAACTTCCCGCACAGGCGCTGACACGGAAATTAGCCAGACCTGGGTCCTCGGGCCACAGGGCTGGGCCTCTCCGGGCCGGGGAGCGCGACCTCCGTGGCGGCGTTTGCATCTGGATGCTAATCGACTCCAGTCCGCGGTCCACTTGGGCCGGAGTTGGAGCCAGGGCTCCAATTAGAAAAGCCTCGTGGTCCCTCCGCCCCAGCCAGGCGTATGCAAAGCAGCGGGAGGGGCGGCCGGGCTCGGGAGGAGATGAATGCCATTTGTTCACGTCGTGTCCTAGGCAGCGAGCTACACGAGCAGGAGCGTGTCGGACCAACCCCAGCGGGGCGCCGGGGCCGCCGCACACTGAGGGGCGCCCCGGACCGCGCGCCCAGCGCATCTCAATGAAGCCGCGCTGTCCCCGCGTCAGGGCAGCGCCAGAGCCCAACCAGCCAGATCCCAGGAATCCGGCATGCCAGGGGCCGAGGGGGGCGGTGGGGCCGAGCTCCTGGGGTGCCGGCGTCCTGCAGCTGGCCGTGGCAGGGCTCCCCGGAAGGCAGGGGTCCCCGCAAGCCGAATGACCTCCGCAACCCCGACAGTGACAGTGGGGAAAGAGGGTGCCTTGTGGGTCATCATGCGGAGTTCTGGGTCCAGCAGATTTGGGTCCTGACCCCTCTGCTGTGTTGGACAGGGCAGTTCTAGACACACTCAGCCGTTAAGACTTGTTAGAACCCCTTAGGAGGCCCACCTTCAGGGTGGGTATTAGCGCCTCTGGGCCTGCAGAGCCCACAGCACCCAGGAGTGGACGTGGAGGGACAGGACAGTGACACCTTAGGTGGACAGAGCTGATCTTCTTCCATGAGCACCCCCCCCCACCCTCGCTTACCACTTGCAGCTTTGGGCAAGTTATTCAACACTGAGCCCCTTTCCTTACTCAGGGATTAAAAACAGCACTGACCTGACAGGGAGTGTGGGAATGACGTGACGGAGGACCACTGCGGTCCCCGAGCGCACACTGTGCCCGATGTCAGCCTTTCTTTGTGGTAACTCATTTCATCCCACGGTACTTGCTTAGTACCGTCTAGGAGGCAATGACTATTTTGTTCTCATTTCACAAGGATCCCGAGAGGTTAAGTAACTTGCCCAAGGTCACACAGCAGCATGGGGACCTGAGCTGCTCGGTTCCACAGCCCAGGCCCTTGTTGGAGACCACCTGCCTCACAGAGGGTGCAGAGCGTACACGCTGCCCTCGGGCAAGGCGGCAGGCGGGGGAAGAGGAGGGCTGGTGGTGTGAGCAGCCCCGCAGCCCATGGTCCACAAGGTCAGCATTAATATGTTAACTAAATAATGTGTTATGATGTCTTTGGCTAAGGATTCACGTCCAAATGGTGTTTCACTGAGCGTTCCAGTTAAGTGAGGCCACGTTCCTGGTGTCTGAAGTGACAAGCAGAGGAGGCGGGGGACGTGAGAGAGGTGACCTCTAGCCAGGCCGCTGGCCCCCTTCCTGATTCACGGTCTCCTCTGGTTGGGGGGCCCTGGGTACAGGCGGCCAGAGTACATGCTGGGTGCACAGCATGGGCGTTTGCAGCCTGGTCTGTGGCTGGGGCTCCTCCTGGGGCCTCCTGGGGCCCGAGGACGCTTACTGGGCAGGCACGCATGGTCCGGGGACTTGCAGGGCAGATGCCCTCTTCCCTGTGGGGGGCTGGGAAGAAATGGGGCCTGGGCAAGGGAGGCTCCTGATGGAGTTTCAGGGGTAGTACCCAGGGCCTGAGAAGGGCAAGGAGAGAGGGCCGGGGGCTGCGTGGCCCTGTCTAGCAGAGAGGAAAGTGCAGAGGCTCGGACACACCCTCTGGAGAGAATGCCCAGCCCCGTGAGAACTGGCTGCAGCCGGCCTGGGGCTCCACCTGCCTGTGGCAGGGGCGGAAGCAGGACAGCAAGCCCAGGAGGCTGGGCTCCCTGCACACCCTGCTGGCCGGTGCCAGGGGCAGATCTGCTGGCGGGACTCGGGGCCACCCCAGGCCAGCAGGCGATTTAGTCATCCTAGAGCAGCAGGACACCAGCTTCAGGTCTAGCCATGGATCTGAGTGACGTGGGCCAGTCCCTTACCCTCTGCGGCTTCAGTGTCCTCTTCTGTTGATGAAGGGATCAGCCAAGTACCTTTCTAATGAGGCAGAAGGAAATGAGGGCGGGGTGGGGGGGGAGCTTATGGAAGAAGACCACGCGCCCTGTCAGCCTAAGGGGTCACTGTCCCATCATCCCTCCGCCATCCACTCCTTGGCGCTTTGGACTCTGCAGGCCCCAGAGGGGATATTATCCATAGGACCTGAAGGGGGCCTTCTAAGGGGTTCTCGCAAGTCTTAAGAAATGGCTGAGTGTGTCTAGAACTCCAAGGGTAGCCACCAGCCACATGTAGCTATGTACATTTCAATTAATGAAAATTAAGTAAAATTAAAGCCATCTCGGTGGCACTAGCCACATCCCAGGGCTCAACAAGTCACTTGCCGCTGTGGTTGCCGCTCTGGCCAGTGCAGAGCGTGCCCTCATTCCAGAGAGTTCTACCTGTGGCACTGCTATAGATGGTGTTTTGTGAAAGCGTTTCTTGAGCACTCATCGTGTGCCCTGCACTGAGCTAAGTGCTTTCTCTGCCTCAGCTCACTGGACCCACAGCAACCCGTGAGGCAGGTACTGTTAGCACCCCACGTCGGCTGTGAGGAAAGAGGCTCCGAGAGCTGTGCCATCCAGTGCCGGGCGCAGCTCATCCCAGGTCTCAGCTCATCCCCCGCCCGACGGTCTCTGCCCTGCTGCCCCCCTGGGCTTCGCCTGTCCTGTGTTCCCAGAGCCCCAAACAAGGCCACCTGCAGCCACCTCACCTACAGGACACACGGCACTGCACCCGGCACTCTTTATTGGCTCAGCTGAGGTTCCAGACGCTGGGGTGGGGGTGGGGAGTAACTATGTCCCCTTCAGGGGACTTTACTGGGCAGGGGATTAATGATCCCACTCTCCAGGTATTCAAAGACCGTGTAGGGGTCCTGGTCCCCGTTGAGCGTGACGGCCTGCTCGTAGAACTGCTCCAGCTCGGCGCACCTCCTGTAGAACTGATCCGTCCGGAGCTTGACTTGTTCTTCCGAATCCTTTGGGTTCTGGAGGAGACGGGCCTGGATCTCCATGGTCGGCGGCGGCTTGTACATGAGGTGGTACCTACAGGAGAAGGGGGAAGCAGGTGGCCCGAGGGCCTGCCCAGGGAGCAGGGGAGAAGAGGGCCCTCTGTCCTACTGTTGACCAGCAGGTCACCACTGCCACCCGGGGGGGAAGGATGCGATAATACTAGGACAGAACAGAATAATATAGGAAGTGCCACATTCCTCTCTTTCTTTCTTCGTCCTTCCAAACAATGTTATTAGGCATCTGCTATAGGCCTGGCATTATATCTGCTATGACGACACAATGGCAAGCCTGCCAGATGTTGACGCGATGTTTATGGAGCTGAGTGAAATGGGGGAAGGGACACTATAAGAACATTGTGAGCGGAGATGACAGTGCCATAGACGGTCACTGCTGGGAGCCCCCAGGGGCAGGGGAAGGCCATTGTGCTTGACACAGGTCCGCAAAAGACTGTCCCCTGGCAGCAAGGGAGAGGGAAGACCTCAGGCCTATAGTTTAGAAAAACCCTGGTATTTCCTTCCTGCCCCTTCTCACTCCACCTGGAGTGGCCTGGTCACCACGAAACGTGGCCTGGGTCCTGGGGGGGATGGAAGCTCCTACCCCTTTGTGATCGCAGGGACTCTGATTGCATTTCGCCATGAACACAGCGAGAGCACTTGGTCAGACTTCAGAATACAGCTCAGGGTGTACTCCCTGTAACTACGGGAAGGCTCAAAGTGCACTGGTCCCCGTGGAGCTGTGCCCAGCCTCGTGGTGAGAGCAAGGCCCCGTCAAATGTACAGGTGACACCTGCCCAGTGCAGCCATCTCACACGCTGGGGTCACAGCTGCTGCCCAGGATAGAGTGGGCGAACATTTCAACAATTGTAGAGCCTCGGACATTCATTTCCTGGTCACTATTCCAGGCAAAGAGGGTTGACAGATGCTGCCCAGAGGCGCTAGTTGGATGAACCCCCTTTTCTAGAATCTTCTGTCAGTAGTCACCAGTGTTGATCCGGGCGCAGTCCTGCGTGGCATAGGTCTGCCAGGCAGAGAGGAGGCTCCCCCGTGGGTCCTGGCCCCAGAAGCTCTCTGATGGCCAACTGCCCGGAGTCACCAACAAACCTTTCTCCGGTGACAGGATCTGTCCTCCTCAGGGTCAGCCTCTCGATGATAGAATCTAACGGCACATTCAGGAAAAACACCCTGCGGGAAAAGAACAAGTACCATAATTAACAGGAGAGAACCCCAGGCTGAGCTAGACTCTTGTCACCTGAGACCAGAGTCACCATCAAGACCTGAAAGCAGCTGGAGCCTCAGAACCATCCATCGGGGGCTCCCAGTACCCAGCGCTCTCAGAGGTCACCTGGGAAGGACGCAGGCAGGGGCTTCCTGCCTCAGAAGCTCTCTGCACCGGATTCAGGACAGCTGCCAGCCCCCATCACTCCTGGGGGTGGGACTTCCGGGGGCACCGTGCAGGTGAGCCGCAGGGGAGCAGATGACCTGTCCCTTGGGGAGGACAGTGTGTCCTGTGGAGTCCACAGACGGGTTAGAATCTCACCTCCACCCTGGACTTGCTGGGTGACCTGGGCCACTAACACAACCTCGCAGACTCCGTTTCCTCACCGTGCAATGGGGCTAACAGTAGCTGACTGGTGTCGAAGGTCTCCCGCGATGAAGTTTGTGCCGAGCGTAGTGGGCTTTGGTCATTCTTGGACTATGATGTCGACTGGGTACCTGCCGCGAGAGTTCAGGTGCCCTGGCTGCCCGAACCCTCCTTGGAGAGGTGGGGTGGGTTGTTCCCAGCTGCCTTTCAGAAAGGAGCCCGGACCCAAGGGACAGGACCTTAAAAGTCACGAGCCCAGCGGAACAGACAGTGCTCACTGTGCCGCGGCTCTCCGAATGGGAATAATCTCCGACACCCTGGTTCAAATGGTTCAATCCCTTCTCTTTGGGCAATGGCACCCTGTCTTTATATAAAACCTGAGGAGAGGTGTTCAGTCGGGTGCGATTTTGCCCCCAGAAGACATTTAGCACAATATGGGGACATTTTTGGTTGTCACAACTGGGGGAGGGGTGCCACTGGCTTCTCTTGGGTACAGGCCAAGAACAGTGCTGAACACCCTACAATGACCAGGACAGCCCCGCCACAAAGAGTTTGCTGGCCCTTGACAGTGACTAATGTTAACAGTGCTGGGTCAGGTGAGTGTGCTGTCGCTCCCTCTGGATGGTGAGCGGGGCGGGGGGGTGGGGAACGAAGGCCCAGGTGTGCATGGCTCCTGCCCACAGACTAACCCAGCATTAAAACATCCTGGCTTGTTTTCACAAATAACTTCTGGAATATTCCATTGCTCACTTACTGCTTACTCATTCATCTTTTATTTAATCCATACGCACATTTACTGAGTGTCCACGCTGTGCCAGGCCAGCGGTAAGCGCCCGTGTTACCAGCCCCTCGTACGGAACTGAGATGTGACACTGAATAGAGCCATCAGCAGTGACATCAGGGTTGGGTGACAGATGTGTGCAACCCACTGGGGATGACATCAGTGACAGCAAACACTCCCTGTGCACCCAAAGCTTTGTTCAGTTCACTTTCAAGGGAGTAAACTCACGCGAGAGGCACATCTAAGTGTAAGAAAAATGTACACGAATGAGATTTCCCACCTCACTCTTAGGGTGGGAGCCTTTTTGGGATGGATATGCTGCCTCCTCCAACTCAGTGAACAAAGAAGCCCCTCACTGTCGTCCCAGGAGTTCACCAGGAGTGTCGAGTGGGCTGCTGAGAGGCCAAGCTTTGGTAGATCCAGTGGGACACTGGTCCCCATGGGTCGTGGACCAGCCTCTGTGGCCCAGGTGCCACCTGCCGGGGCCAGAGCAATGGCTGACCCTCAGCCAGTATCCTGACACCCAGCACCACCTGGGAAAGACTTGTGATAGAACGAGTAAATGAATGTTTGGTTCCGAGGTCTGTTTCAACTCTCTGCCTGCTGCCTGAGTTTTCCACTCCAGCCAAAAACTGAGCTAACTGCTAGAGCTGACAACGCTGCTAAAAGCCCAGGGTGGGAAGGGACCTCACACATGTTCCCTCATTCCCAGGGACCACTGGTATCATAGGCCCCTGCGGAGCCTGTGACTGCGGGATGCCGACTCCCCCGGCCCAGAAATGGTCCTTCTGCAGGTTCTGGAGGGAGTCCAGTATTTCCCCAGGGACTGGACCGGCTGGCATCGGAAAACACCTGGGCCTGCGACTCTGCACCAGCGGCCTCCTGTGACCCTGGAAATTAGACACAGACTGTGGACTACATGTTTCCTGGGGTGGGGATGGGGGTGGGGTCCATGCCTCTCATCAGATTCTCAAAGGGTGCCAGTTCTTACAAGTGCTTATAGCCATTGGTCTGAGTCAAAGCCTCGTGTTCTCCAGAGAGATGAAGGACGCGGCCACGGCAGACCGTGAGCGGGCGGCAGCGCGGGGCTGCCCAGGTACCACACACTGTCCTCACACCTGCTGCTGCCTTCCGCTTACATGTGCCCACGGATTTACAGGCACCCAATGCCCGTCCTCCCTGTGACTCATTTGGAGTTAATTCACCCCAGGGCTATAGGGCTGGGCCTGAGGGAGGCTGGGATGTGGCCAATCTGAGTGCAAGCTCCTCCTGGCCACAGGAATTGGGTCTGGATGCAGGCTGATCCAAGCCAGGCCTGGAGAGCTTGCCCCATGGTTTACCAGTGGGAAAGGGGCATCTGTTTTGCTGGGGCTGCCAAGCTGGTGGTACGGGAGCCTACCTGAGAATGAAACCCATCCGAGAGAGCAGAGAGATGCTGAGAGATACCGGACCCTGGAGCAAGCTATGCCTGAAGCCAACCCACTTGACATGAACACGTAAATCTCTTCCTTCCTTTGCTTACACTGGTTTGAGCTGGGTTTCCTGCAATTGTTACCCAACGGACACCTAATATGTCTAGTTTCTCCAGTACTACTAGTCTTGGAAACTGTGTGAACTTTAAAAGAATGTGAGTCCCTAAGCCACATGCTCTTTTCAAGGCCACTACCTTTCTCCTCTGTCTCTCATTTTGCCCACGCTGTTTGTTGAGGTTCACATCTGCCCAGTCGCCAGGAAGACCCTCACTGGGACCCCCTGGAAGCTGTAGCCGCCCCTCCACAGAGCAGGCACAATAGTTCCCCCAGCAGCCTGGGCGCCGGTAGCCATGAGACCCCAGTACTTCCCCACACGTTCTCAATAATGACTTCCATTCGCAACGTGCTGCAAAGCAACAGCCACGAAATAAAACATGCGGGGTAGGGGAGCGTCAACACCGTGAGCGCAGGTGTTCCAACGAGCTTTTATCCTTTACACTCCGAACATGCTGGGCCCCCCATTGCACCCCCGGAACTTGCAAGGCCCAACAGCGACACCAAAACACGCTGTCACCACGGCTGGCGGCTGACGCTGGCACTGCGGACGCCAGTAGAAAGGGAGTCAGTTTGGGATCCCTGGTAATTGATGCTGCTTCACAAACAAACAAGCCCCAATTGAAAGATTTTTAACCAAGCAGAGCAAGACCACTTGTCGTCATTCAAGCAAATGGCTTGTGAAAGGCGGGCAAGATCAGAAGCCCAAAGACACCAAGTTGGTACTTGAAACACATCGCTGGGAAAAGCCTCGCTGGAGAGGAGCTGTGCGTCCATGCTGGAAGCTTCTGATTAGCTAGGCTCATGGCATCATGGTTCGTGGGAGAGCCGGGGAGCGGGTGAAGTGCAGAACCCACGGAGCTCTGTGGAGACACAGTGCCCCAGGCCCGCCCCTCCCACCCAGGTTTCTCGTTTATGCTCCTCATTTACAATAACACATCCCAGGAAAGGGAGGATGGTGAAAGCAAAGGCTACTGAAAGCCTGGCGTGCTGGGCAGACACCGCCAGTGTGTGAGTCGAGCGGGGGCCTGGACTCACCTGGGGTGGGGGCACAACTCACCTGCCATTGGGACTGCAGGACTTCAGGCTCGTGGCTCCCTCGACTCAAAGCGGGGTATCGGACCAGCAGCACTGCACCGCCTGGGAGCTTAGCTCCACTGCCCACCCGACCCGCTGAACCAGTCTGTGTTTTCAACAAGACCCACAGCGATTTGTACGCATGTGGGGGTGGAGAAGTGCCACGCTGACCCCCCCCCCCCCCAGGTGTGTCTGATATTGAGAATCATCTGGAAGGCGCGTCTAGAATACAGCTTCCCCGGCACCCTTCCCACTCAACCAGCAACCCCAGGGGAGGGGCTGCTAAAACCTGCACTTGTAAACCAAGGTGCACAAGCAGGTGTGGGAAGCATGGCTCATCCTCCAACCATCGGGCGCCCTGCGAATACTGAGGCTGGGGCCCCGCCCTGACAGATGCTGATACAACTGCCCAAGGTGAGGCCTGGGAATGGAGATTCTGAAAAGCTTACCAAGCAGTTTAGTATGTAGCCAAGGTTGAGAGTGCTCTGAACCAATCTGCTGAGGGTACAGGATGGGGAAACTGAGTCCCAGACAGGCCAGGACTCAGCCTCTGTCAGCGGGGGCAGGGCTGTCAGATACCCAGTGACAGCTGGGATCTCTTCACTCACTCTCATCCCGGGGTGCTGTTTGGCAAACAAAGGAAGCCTTCCTCCTCAAAGGCCCTGAAGTTCGCCCTGATCCAGAGCTAAATTCACTGGACATTGAAGGGTGGCATATTTCCTGGACCCATGGATAGATGTGACAGGCTGAGAGAGATGACATACAATAACTGACTAATTATGGCATCCAGTCCAGCCCAGAGGCAGGGGCCGGCCCTTGTTAGCCTCTTGGTCTCAACACTGAGCCTCCACTATGTGCAAAACTCAATACAAAGCACTGTGGTGTCACCACAATGACACTCCACTTCACACCCATTGGGATGGCTATTATCAAAACATCAGCAAATAACAAGCGTTGGCAAGGGTATGGAGAAAGTGAAACCCTTGGGGATATAACTGGTACAACTGCTGTGGAACATGGTGTGGCAGTCCTCCAAAAATTACGCATGCAATTATCACAGGATCCAGCAATTCCACCTTTGGGTATAAACCCAAAAGAACCGAAGGCAGGGACCTGAACAGATATTTACACACCAACATTCATAGGAGCATTATTCACAGTTGCCAAAAGGTGGAAATGACCCAAATGTCCATCGACGGGCAGGCTGAATGAAAAAAAGAAAAAAAAGTGTATATATACAATGAAATGTTATTTAGCCTGAAAAACGGAGCAGTCCTGACACGTACTACAACATGAACGAAACTTGAAGACATTATGTCAAGTGAAATAAGCCAGACACAAAAGGACAAGTATGATTCCACTTACATGAGGTCCCTGGAGGAGACAAATTCATAGAGACAGGCAGGAGAACGGTGGGTGCCAGGGTCTAGGGGAAAGGAGAATGAGGAGCGAGTGTTTAATGGGGACAGAGTTTCCGTTTAGGAAGACGAGAAAGTTCTGGAGATGGTGGTGATGATATCTGCACAGCAACAACTAATGCCATAGAATAGTACAGTTAAAAATGGTTAAAATAGTAAATTTCATGTTATGTGTATTTTACCATAATTTTTTTAAAAAAAGCACTATAGTGTAGTTACTACACATTATGGTGAAGGTTGGGGGGAAAAGGGTGGTTCTCAGGCCTTGAAAAAACTTATAATTTATTAAAATTCAAAATATATACATGTATATAAATAAATAGTTGGAACAACTATGAACTACATGGTGTACTAATAAAATCTATAGTAACTGTAATGTCATTGCCACGTAAACTCTTCCAGAAGAGGAGAGAATAGAACTAATTTTATTAGGCAGTCTTTCCCTGGTACCACAAAACAGACGAAGACTTTACAAGGAAACTATAGACCAGTACCCCATCTGAAATGAATACAGACGCAACAGTACTCAGTAAGATATTAGCAATTTGAATCTAGCAATACATAAAAACAGCACATTACAACTAAATGGGGTTCAGTCTGGGAATGAAAAGCTGGTTCACCACTCAAAAACCAATCAATGTACTTTACCATATCTAAAGAAGAAAACCTATAAAATCATCTCAATAGATGTGGGAAAAGCATTTGACAAAAATCTTACATCGATTCCTGGTAAATAGTCTCAGCAAACTAAAATAGAAAGTAACTTCCTTGATACAATAAAGGGTATTTATCAAAAAACTACAGCTAACATCATATTTAATGGTGAGAGACTGCATGCTTTCCCCCTAAGATCGGAAACAAGGCAAGGACGCCCACTTTCATCTTTCCTATTCAACATCATACCCGAAGTCCTGCGTAGTGCCATACGATAAGGAAATAAAATGCATACAAATTAAAAAGGAAAAAAAATATCTCTGTTTGCAGATAACATGATCATCTAAATAGAAGTCCCAAAGAATCTTCAAAAAAGCTACTAGAATAAGTAAATTTAGTGAATTCACAGGGTACAAAATCAATATACAAAAAAAATAAATTGACTTTGTATATACTAGCAATAAACACCTGGCAATTGAAATTTTTTTTCTAAGTTCAAAATTTCAATTGTTTAACACAACAAAGACTTTTTTTTTAAATAAATTTTTATTGGGGAATATGGGGGAACAGTGTGTTTCTCCAGGGCCCATCAGCTCCAAGTCATTGTCCTTCAATCTAGTTATTGAGGGTGCAGCTCAGCTCCAACTCCAGTCACCGTTTTCAATCTTTAGTTGCTGGGGGCGCAGTCCACCATCCCATGCAGGAATTGAACCAGCAACCTTGCTGTTGAAAGCTTGCGCTCTAACCAACTGAACCATCCGGCTGCCTCTCTGAAAGCTCAGCGGCAGCTCACTGTCTTCAATCTAGTTGTGGAGGGTGCAGCTCACTGGCCCATGTGGGAGTCAAACCGGTAACCCTGCTGTTCAGAGCTCACGCTCTAATCAACTGAGCCATCCGGCTGCCCGGCAATTGAAATTTAAAAGTACCATTTACAACAGTACAAATGTGAAATACTTAGGTGTCAAGCTAACAAAATTTGTGCAAGATCTATATGTTGAAAAACTATAAAACACTGATATAAGAAATCAAAGACTTAAATAAATGGAGAGCTATACCATGTTCATGGACTCAGAGACTCAATATTATTAAAATGTCACTCCTCCTAATAGACCGATAAATTCAATGCAATCCCAACCAAAATTCCGAAAAGGTTTTTTGAAGATTCCACACAAGTTAATTCTAAAATGCTATGGAGGGTGTTTCTGGAAGCGAAGTGGAATTGTGAAAACAATGTTGAAAAAGAAGAACAAGTTGATATCAAGTTTTACTACAGAGCTACAGTAATCAAGACATCGTTTTTAGTGAAAGGACAGACACATAGATTAAAGGAACGAATAGAGTCCAGAAATAGACTCATAGCAATATGGCCATTTACTTTTCAACAAAGGTGCCAATGCAATTCAATGGAGAAAGAATGTGTTTTTTTCACCCAACAGTGAAATAATGCAACTAATGATGATAATGAGAGATGTTATTAATCCTGACCCAGACCTCACACCGTATACAAAATTTAAATCAAAATGGATATAGATGCAAATAAAAAACTTAAAGCTATCGAACTTCTAGAAGAAAATCTGTGTCACCTTGAGTTAAAGTTTTCCTAGCTATGACCTCATAATCATGATCCATGAAAGAACAAATTGACATATTATATTTCATTAAAAGTCAATTAAAAACTTGTTCTTCAAAAGACAGTAAGAAAATGAAAGATGTGCCACAGGCCGGGAGAAAATATTTGCAAAACACATATCTGATACAGGATTTGTATCCAGAATATGTAGAAATGTGAACTGTATGAATGAGAAGCGACATGCACAGGGAAGCATAAATAGATCCCTTACTACCTTAGTACTTCCAAATTTGATATTCAAATTGGGAAGGTCGGATCTAGGAACACAGTTTCCTAAAAAAGGTTCAAACTGCCTCCTGCTTCCCGCTTCAGAGCCTGGAGGGCTGCACTGCACCTGCTGGAAGGCAGTGGTGCACCGGGCTTTACAGAAGACTTGGCCCTGTCACTGGGAGCCCCTTTGGGGGCCGGAACGTACCCTCAGAGCACACTCTTCCAGGCAGGCTTCCGTACACTGCAGGCATTTTCTCTCAAGGGGAAATTGGCAATGACTACCAATGAAGCAAGGAACCAAAGAGCACCAAGAATCACCAAGACAAATGCAAAAGGACGCCATACAGGAACACTTAGAATGTCTGCCCGTGTTTAATGAAAACATGCGCCCACAACACAGCAGAGAGGTGACATGACGTAGCTGTCGGTGGGGCACTCCTACAGCTCAAAGAGAAGCACCCTTCACAGACTTGTCAGGACAAGACCTCTGACGAGTCTGAAGGCAGAGAGCGTGGCCTCTGAGTCTGAGACAACCACGTTTGGGGATGGTGGTGAGGGACGGGCACGCTGTCAGAGGACACTGATCAGAAGGGCAGAAGAAAGGGCACTTTGGAGACACGGGAGAGAAGGTGCAGGCGAATGACACAGACTTTCAAAACTAACGAATGAAAATCAGGTCACCTGCAGAAGGACACACACCTCTGCACACACTAGGGGTGAGCTGTCTGAGGACAGGGAGCCTTGCTTCCTTCGGCTTTCGGGCCGGGCATGTGCTCAGTGCTAAATAAACATGCAGTGAACGGCGGCACGTTGGCACGGAGGAGGCCTAACTCCACCTCCGAGAGAAGCACCCACAAGTCCCCAGGCCTTCTGGCAGGTCCCCAGGCCACAGATGCAGGCTGCAGACTCCCGTGACAGCTGTGGTGAAGACAGCACAGGAGAGCCCGGTGTGGCCGAGTCTGGACGCAAGCCGGCCCTGAGGTGGGGACAAGGCCCTGACCAGAACTTTAAAATCTTTACAATGTATACTTTTTACTCTGACAAGAGTCTAATTTGCAAACTAAAGGCCAAACATCTCAACCTCATTTTAGCAACCCCCCTGCACCGCACCTCCTGCCCGCAAGTAGCAGCTGCCAAGTTCCATCACGTCCCGCCCCCCACTCCACTCCTTAAAAAAAAGGGGGCTCCCACTGGCCAATTGTTTAAAACTGCACATAACTGACAGTGGCAGTCAACCCTGGCTGGGTCTAAAATCTCCTCAGGGGCAAGAACACTCTCTGACTAGCACTAACTGCTAAATTAGCAAGCACTCCCCGCCCATGGCTTAAGGAGAATGACCCAGGAATCAAACTCTTGCATAATCAGTCTTCATTTTAAAGTCATCTTAAAATTTCTGCCTCCTTCACCACCGGGAAGAAAGAGAATAATTCCACTGCACGCAGCCACCCAGACGCTGCCCAGACAATCATGAAACAAAAGGTTGGAAGCCAGAAAGTTCTACAAACTTTTCCCAAAGAGAAGGCAAATGAATTTAAAGCAAAAATGGCAGTAGACAGTAGAAAGCTAGCCGGAGCTACACTACAAGACGGGCCAGTTTGGGCCAAGTCATGGCGTCATCTGTGCCAGTGGCTCTCAGCCCGGAGGTGTGGGGACACAGGGCACTCTTTAAAAACTCTGGCCAGGGTCTTCTCCTGGCTCTAGGAAGGCGCTGTGTCAAACTCTCCCCAAATGTCCTCTCCCCGACATCTCTCGAGCCACGTCACGTACACTCAGCACGTCAGCCATCAGTACCGGCCACTCACCTTGCAGAACCACAATGGCTCTGAGGGGCCCCCACGCACCCGCACTCCCTTGGTTGCCCTTCGCTCCATGTCTGTGTTTGAGGGGCCTGGCTCCCTCCCCAGCTCACAACACAAAGTTCCTGCACATCCTCGGAAGCCCAGTGTCTTTCTGGGCCCTGGCCAGAGGCCACACTACACCTCCCACCTCGTCCTCAGTGTTGTAGCTACAGACACCACCCGCGGACACAGGTGCCCTCTGACTGGGAACACCAATCGACGCGGATCAACAGTAGAGCCGCCTGTGTGGACACCAGTTCAGACCCACGGTCTACAACAGGCCCAGGAGAACACCCGGGCTGGTGAACATTTTGTCACTGTCCCCTGGTGTGGGGACACCGAGAGCCGCCATGGGACCCTCCGTCAAGCCTGTGTGGCTCAGCCGTAAGGAGTGTGGCAGCTGACAGCCTCCAGCACTGAGCATCTTCAGGGGCTTGAACCCTATGTCGTCGACGTTATACTTACTGAGATAGAATTCACCCCTTAAAGGGGAACAGGCAATGGTTTTTAGTGTATTTACAGAGCGGCGCAGCCGTCAACCTGGTCTCGGTTTTCATGACACCCAAAGGAAACCCTGCCCCCACGAGCAGCCCCTCCCACCCCCTCCCACCAGCCCACGGCAACCACCACGCTACTTCCTGTTTGCATTGGTTCTTCCTATTCTGGACATTTCATAGAAATGGAATCATACACTATGTGGCCCCCCAAGTCTCCATTTAGGAGGAGAAAGGGGAGAAAAGCAGTGCCTTACAAGCGTATCTTAAGAATTAAACATGCTAATCCCTATAAAGCACTTAATGCCTAATAACACGGACAATCGCGTGGGCCTCCGTCCGGGCATCACTCAGCCTGACGTGTTCAAGGCTCATCCGCATTGTCACGCGGGTCACAGCTTCACTCCCTCTATGGCCAAACGGGGCTCCATTGTGTGGATAAACCGCATGTTATTGATCCATCCACCAGCTGATGGACATTTGACCTTGCTTTGGAGCAAGGTCACAGTCCTCTGGGGAAAGACAGTGCCAGGGCCTGGAATTCCTGCCCAGCGCAGCCCTGCCAGGGGTTTGCTTCAACATTACTCTGGGTGTGTCTGTGAGAGTTTTGGGATGGGATGAGATGACATTTAAATCGGGCGCCTGAAAGAAGCCGTCGCTCCCCCGAGTGTGGGTGGGCCTCAGGCAATCAGTCGAAGGCCCGAATAGAACAACAAGACTGCGGGAGATGGCCTCCTGGCTGCTTTGAACTGGGACGCTGGCTTTGTCCTGCCTTCAGACTTGAAGGTCTTCTGGCTCTTCCTGGCCTCCAGCCTGTCAGCCTTTGGACGAAAACCACACCACACCATCCGCTCTCCTGGATCTCCAGCTTGCCAAGTCACCCTGCAGGTTTGGGGACTTGTCGGTCGCCACAATCACATGAGCCGATTCCTTGTCTATTTCTGTATATACAGCGTACATCCTACTGGTCGTGTTTCTCTGGAGAACCCTGCCGCATACAGTGGCAGAGCTGGGATTCGAACCCAGGCAGCTGGCGCCAGTGTCTGCGCAGTGAGCCGCAGCGCTGCACTGTGAATCGGGTAGAAGGCAGGACAGCGGCCTTGGCGGCCCCATGCTGAGCACACACCACAAGCCCCAGACATGTGGTCCAGCTGTAGCTCTCTGGGCCTGTGCTGCTCGGCGTCCCGGGTTCAGAGCCAGCAGGAGTCAACGTCATCTTTCTCCACTTGAGACGCATCAGCAGAAAGGGATCCAAGGCAGGAAATGGGGCAGATGCCAAGGAGGTGACACACGAGCGGCTGCTCCCAGCCCCGCCTGCCCCTCAGTACTGCTCGAGAGGCAGGCATTTCCTTCAAGGACCAGAGAGGAGGGTGTGCAAGGTCTGGACCCTCGGGCCACCTAGGACACAGGTGCATCTCCTTGTCACCAGTCCCCGAAGTGGGGAGCAGAGGGCGGGGTAGGTGAATTCCTTGCAAGGTTTCCTTTCTCAGAGGCAGTCTCCATCAGGGACAAAAGTCTGGCCCTGGCGAGGAGTTATGTAGGATGTCCCAGTGTCCTCAGCCATGCACCTTCTCTCCCCACTGTCAGAATCAACACTCGGAAACTATTTCTTTAAGCTGCTGCGGAGCAACTTCTGTTTAACCCTTTCCACAGCCGGAATTTTCCTCCATGACTCTCTAAAAGTGTTTTACTTCTTGGCTTCAATTTTAATTCTTTGCCTCTCATTAACCACCACCACCACCTTCATCACCACCACTGCAAACCTTTACATACTACACGCCAGGCACTTGTTCTAAGCATATTACATACGGGTGTTGTCCCATTTAACCCTTGCCAGAAGCACACAACCCAGGTCGTGTGGTCATGCCCATTTCAAGGATGGAAACACTCAGGCCCCCATGAGGTTTAGTGACACCTCCAGGCTGGGCGCCAGGTCCGCCTGACTCTAGGACGCTCTCTGGCTGCCCTGCTACCTTCCTGTACGAAAAGTAATTTTACTCCATTCCCTGCAGTTGTCAGAGCATTCCTGAAGCCTCTGGTGAGAATCAGGGAATGGAAAGTGAACCCTGAAGCGATTTAGGAGAACAAGTGCGGAGGGTGGGTAACACCACGAGGCACCGCGGTCCTCAGGGCTCGCTGGACCCCACCTCAGGCCCCTTCAGGCCAAAGCCACCACCTCATCTGTGTCCTCTGTCACCTAAGGGACACCTGGCTTTCCCCCCATTGGGACCCCTCCTCAGTTTGTCTCCCCAGGGACGCCGCGCAAGCTGCCCCTCAGGGTTAAAGATAAATAAGCTGGATTCCAAAAGAGCCTTCATCCCCAACGGCGGCGGCCTTGCCTACGGAATCTGCCACCATGTTTGTTAAACCCACACTTTAATTATGCCCAAATTACGTCAAATCCTTGCATAAACATTGCAGTGGCCTCTTGCAAAGAATTTCATTACTCGAAGTTGGGCTGCTGCCAGACTCCCGGTTAAAAAGGAAGAGGAGAACAGACACATGCAAAAAGGATAGATATTGTTTTCAAAATAAAAAGGCAAGGTTATCCTTTGTCAGATCACCCAGGTGTCAAAGACAAACAGTCCCTCCCATTCTACAGACTGAAGGGGAAAAAATGCCCTTCAGCTCTCCAATCTAATAGGTTTTACTTCTCGAAAAGCCTAAATCTGTTTAAATATTAATAACCAGGGGTATTAATTAAGGGGGAAAAGTCCATCAAGAGAACCCCAATATGTTTACAGTGTCCCCGGGAAACTGGGAAAATTCACAATCAAGTGTGTAAATGTTCTAAAAAAGGGTCCTGAATATTTTATGAATATTTGTCATAAAACAGAAATAATAACCACTGTGCAGAGCTATTAGAATTAATATTTATGCTGCCCGCCATGAAATATTCATGGGGACAGAGAAAGGGGGGCCCCGTAAGACAAGAATTAATTTACATTGGGCTCGGTTTACCCGCTGGCTTGATGTTTAAAGACGGTTGACAAGCCTCCGTATGCATCCGCCAGTCACTTCCCCCGCAGTCGGTGGAGCAGAGGGGGTGCGGATGGGTCCGGGCTGCTGACAGCTCACAGATTGAGTTTCTGACAGCCCTTAAAAAACCTAAACGGCCCCCCACCTTTTTTTCCTTCTTCCATTGCCCAAGGCGCTCTGTTCTGCCACCGTTCACCCGATCTCCCCTTCCATCTGCTGAAATTAACGAATTAATGAGCGCGATACACTTTACAGTGGGGCCCTATGAATGTTTACAGGCGATTAAATTATAATGCGGGGTGGCTGTATAATTCATGAACCAATTAAAGGAAGTGTTAGTTGATTTGATGGGATGAGGACGTACAAAATGCATTTAACTAATGGGGAGCCAGGGCTGCGAGGGCCGGCGCCCTCTCTCGGATTACCGCGGCTAATTGCTGCACTTTATGGGGCTGTCACTGATAGCCATGCATATTTCATTGTTCTCAAATACTTCAATTGTGTGCGTCCGTGTTGAGGCTGTAATACGGAGAAGCCGGGCCAAACTTGGCTGTAGTTACAGCGGCCCGGCCACGGCCGGCCGGCTTGGAAACCCGAGCTGGGGCGTCGGGTGTCCCCTGCCATTAGGTGATTAAAAGGGCTCAGCATGTGATCGGCTTTTGTTTTACCAACAATTCTGGATGCTGGCTACATGACAGTGTCCACACCGGGGACCTGACCCCCTTTCGTGTGGGGGAGGTGGGAGAGAAACTCTGAAGCCTCCGGTATTGCCTACCGTGCCGCGTCCAAGGTGCAGGGGTCCCTCGGGTCACCCAGAAGGCCCAGGTTCCCCCAAGGGCAGTTTACCTGGGATGCTTCTCCAGCTAAGGGTTTCCTCCAGGCCTGACTTTGTCCGGCAGCACAATGCGGCCACTGGGGGCTTCATTAAACGTGGTTAGTGGCAAACTTGGACCCAAACTGGAAGCTCTGTCATCAGCACGTTGGCGCGTGCTTGGAAGCAAATCGCAGAGAAGAGCAAACTAACCCACCCCAAGAAGGAGTAAGATCGGCCGGGAGCTGGGAAACAGAGCGTGCATCCGCGATGCTGTGTGCAGGACACAGGCAGCAGATGCGGCCCAGTCCCAGCTGGAGGACAGGGGTGGTTGGTTCAGAGATGCCACCTTCATACCAACAGCCCCACTTCACACTGCAAGGAGGCGGCCGAGTGTCCCCCAGCTCATCCCAGATCATCTGAGCCCTGCGTCAATGAGCTGCCGACCTCAAACTTGCTCCTCTGTCTTCTAAATCTGGATTCCATACCAGCTAAACACACACACTCTGTTACACACACACACACACACACACACACACACACTCACACACTCAGTAACTATAATTAAAGCCCTGTGGCTAACACTTTCAATCTCCCAGTGGACCCCCAAGAAAATCTTTTGCTCTCACATTTGCACCCAGAGCTGTGACCCTGAGCAGAAGCCACAGGTTCTCCATCTCTAAGATGAGGATGGCCGTAGGTGGTGAAGATTAAAAGAGCTAATCCATGTGCCTAGTACTTGGTCTGGCATGTAATGACTGCCCAAATTATTTCAGCTAACACCATTACCATGTGATACTAGCGATTTCAACTTGTGCCATTAAGGAGGCTAAAGTCACCACTTATCTACTCCACAAATGCACACGAGGTCAAGGTCGGCTTTCCGCCGCCAACTGCACATTGGATGTCAAGTGAAGCCACTAGTGAAATCTACAAGAAGGCCACGGAGTCAGCAGAGCCTCTTGTGACAAGTACAGGGCGTCTCTGACTAGATTCAGGAGGAAAAGGTTGTAAGAGTCCAAGAACCTCAGGTGAGAAGGACACCCAAATGGTCATCGCTTCAAGGATGGGAGAAGGGCCAATTGCAGATGCACAGAAAGAGGGTCGATTCAGCCTAAAATAGCTCCACAGGACCGGAGCTGAAATGCTGACGAGCAATGGGTAGTCCGGCTGGATTTAATGCACCCTGGTTTAAAATGAAACTAAAGTATCATTTATCAAGTGCTTACTGTGTGAGACCGACTGTTCTAAATATTTTACAAACGTGACTTTATATCATCTTGTGAGGTAAACTTCAGTATTTTCAGTGCCCAAATGGGGAAACTGAGACCTAGAGGAGTGAGCACCTTGGTTCAGGAATTTCCTGAGCAGACACCTGTCCACGTGCAAAGACACATGGGGAAGTTTCCCACGGTTGAGTGACTTACTGTAGCAAAAATCTAGACACAACATAAATGTCCACAAACAGAGGAAGGCTTACCAAATTGTGGCATTTTCTGCAGCTTTTAAAAGAAATCAGGCAGCTCTAGGGTGCTGACAATGGACAGGCATCTAAGATACAAGCTTGAGCTTAAAAAAGAAGTTACCTAACAACATGTATCACAGCAGCCTGTTCATGTTTAACACGAGAAATAAAGCTGTAAAGATGCTCACCAAACTGGCCGTAACGACTATATGGGGGCAGGGATCAGGGGAAATAAAAGGCCTTTTTAATTTATACATGTCTGCTTATTTTTGTTACAATGAGAATGTATTATTTCTATAATTAAGAAAAACACTAATGATAAAATCACAAGAAAAAGATTATTTTCAAAAAGGAAAATTGTGGA
This sequence comes from Rhinolophus sinicus, assembly GCF_057876585.1. Lineage (NCBI taxonomy): Eukaryota > Metazoa > Chordata > Mammalia > Chiroptera > Rhinolophidae > Rhinolophus > Rhinolophus sinicus. Next base: position 3,534,538 of record NC_142516.1, on the reverse strand, counting down.
TTTTAAGCTAAAGGACAGGATAGCGGTGATAACACACGACTGGACCAGTTTCTCATGCAGCTCACACAATGTGCAGAAGTTTAATTGTAATGAGCCTGACCCCGACAGCATCGTGGAGTCAGCACTTCATTTCACAAGAGAGGGCAGACCAGAGACAAGGACACAACAGTGGCCACCGAGAAGGGCAAAGGACAAGTTCCTGTGTGTAGACAGCACCTCTCACCAGGCCTGCCGCCTCCCAGGTGCCCAGGTTCAAGAAGGGTCAGGTGGGAATGTGGGACTAGCTCAGTGCAAACCAACGCCTCTGAGTTAGGATATCAGCTTATGTTTGTTCATTCATTTATTCCACAGATGTTTACGCAGTGCCTCCTAGGTCCTGGTTACCAACTGTCCCAGGTACCATGGATCTAGTGGTGAATGGGCGGACACATTCCTGCCCTCACTTAGCGAACTACGCAGGCTTAGACACATACGGCTAAGGACTACCTGTCCTTGGTCCCTCGGGTTCATCCCGCCATTAAGAGATTCAACATCGTATGGAAAGACCAGCTTGCGACCAGCAAAGAGATGAGATACATGCCTTATGTGGTAAGTGTGACTGGGCAAGGCAGATGAGACGCACCCTACCACTTTGGGTGAATCATTTTCTGACGAATGGCTGTCATCAATCAGCTAATATTTACAGTGTTTGCTGTGGGCTAAGCACGTTACGCAGACAGTGTTATCTCATGGACTCTTCTTTCTGTATGAAGTAGGTACAACTCTTATGCCCCGTTTGATAGGTACAGGAACTGGGGCTCAAAGCAGTTAGTGAAGCCCAAGGTCACATCATCCCTAGTTATAGCAGACTTCGTGAGCTCAGGTTAGTGGGGTACCCCAGCCTGAGCGGTGACCACCGGGCCACACTGCCTCCCGGATGGTCTTGCTTAGAATACCTCGCAAACAACTCTGGCTCTTCAGATACCTCATGCCTCACACGACGCTGAGGACGTGCGGACGCCACTGGACGAGTCTTCACAGCCAGCCCGGGGCAGACGGGTTACCGTCACCCTGCTCTGTTACCAGCCACTGAATGACCCAGATGGATGTGAGACCCACAGCCACCGGACTCCAGCATCCAGGGTGGTAACCAGCAACCTGCTGGGTGTTTACCAAATGCAGGGCTTTTCAGGGCACTCCACCTGTATTGTCATACTTACTCTTCTTCTTGAGGCAGGTATGTCTGGCGTTTAGTTTTTCCATTGAGGAGAAATTCACAAACATAAAATTAGCCATTTGAATAAACACAGTGCGGTGACAATTTAGCACAGTCACCATGTTATATGACCATCGCCCCTGTCTAGCTGCAGAACATTTTTATCACCCCAGAAGGAGACTGGTATTCACTACCTAGTGACCCCTGAGCCCCTTCTCCCTTAGCCCTGGGCAGCCCGTAGTCTGCTCTCTGCATCTGTGGATATTATACAACCCTGACGTTGTGTGACTACCGTCTCTCACTTAGTGTAATGTGTTTGAGGTCATACTTACTCCTCATGAGCAAACTTCTGAAGCAGTTCCATAACCAGCCCCCTTTTACAGATGAGAAAATGGAGCATCAGCGGGAGGAAGGGACTTGCCCAAGGTCACGAGGAAGTCAAGGGCAGAACCAGATTCCAGCCAGGCCCGTCTGATTCAAGAGCCCATCATTCCACCGGCATCATGTCTGACACTTTCAGTTTTCCTAAGATGATTTTTTTTTAGACTAGAATGAGAGACACTGGCTCAGGTCCCGGCATCAGCAGCACTCAGACCGCAAACCACTTCCCTTCACTGCTTCCGGCTCCTGCGTCCTTAAGCCACACCCTCTGCACAGCGGGCCCCTTGGCCTCAAATGTTCATCTCTGGGTGGCCACTTGGTTCAGGAGGCTGCTGAGATGTCAGCCCCCTGTCCTCCCCCACTGTTGCTTTGTCCCTCCTCCCTGGGAGTCGATTACAATGAATTTTTTTTTTTTTTTTTGGTGGGGAAGGGGAACAGGACTTTATTGGGGAACAGTGTGTACTTCCAGGACTTTTTTTCCAAGTCAAGTGTCTTTTCAATCTTAGTTGTGGAGGGCGCAGCTCAGCTCCAGGTCCAGTTGCCGTTGCTAGTTGCAGGGGGCACAGCCCACCATCCCATGCGGGAGTCGAAGAATTGAACTGGCAACCTTGTGGTTGAGAGGACACGCTCCAACCAACTGAGCCATCCACGAGCTCAGCGGCAGCTCAGCTCAAGGTGCCATGTTCAATCTTAGTTGCAGGGGGTGCTGCCCACCATCCCTTGCGGGAGTTGAGGAATTGAACTGGCAACCTTGTGGTTGAGAGCCCACTGGCCCATGTGGGAATCGAACCAGCAGCCTTCGGAGTTAGGAGCATGGAGCTCCAACCGCCTGAGCCACCGGGCCAGCCTGATCACAATCAATTTTTGTTGTTGTTGTTGACTGTCTGTCTCTGAGGGCACATGATATGTCTGTACTGCTCTCTGCCCTGTTGTCAGCTCCTAGAATGGTGCCCGGCACACAGTAGGTGCTCAATAAATGTTTGTTGACTGAATGATGTTGTTCTCAAGAACCTGTCCTCAGAATGGAGGGAGAATTTTGAAGGGTTGGCTGGAGCTGAGGGCAGTAGGAGGGTGAGTGGGGATGACCGCAGCCACAAGCCACACACGAATTGTCGTAAAGGACATGCGCTTGGTGTAGAAGGTGGTCACACAGGGTGGGCCAGCGTCGGCCCACGCATTTGCCATCTTTTTATTTCCTCCACGACCTACTTCCTCCACTTCCTTTGCTTGCAGTATTGACACTTGGCACATTTTTATTGTTTCTGCCATGTGCAGGCTTCTGGGGTGGCCCAGGCTCTGCCGGGAAGGCCCTTATGGGGCTCCTGGGCCCGTATGTGCCCCCACCCCCAGGCTAGCCTCCCCTCCGCCTCCTCCCACGGCCTTGTCAGGCCGCCACTGTCTTCATTCCCTTCATGCGTCTTTATCTCCAGCATGGAGGCTATAGAGGCCGGATGGGAGACACCTCTGTGGGCTTCCCAGTGCAATTCAAATGACTTTCCAGAACATTCCAGCTAAGGGAAATCCCCTCTGAGCTCCACTCCAGGAAGGCCACTCTCAAATTTCCTCCCACATTTCTAAATATGAGAAGACGCTCTTACTTGTGGACTAGCAGAGACATAATTTCGGATTCTGCCACGTCAAATAGTCTGCCCCTGGTAGATGCCGTCATGACACAGCCCTACCCCACGCGAGCTGTCTCCAAGAGGCTCCCTGAGACCCGGCCCCTCCTGACCCTGCACCTAACTTCACAATGCATTCAGAGACACGTTGCTAATGGAAGTTAGGTACAAACTGCACCCTGGACTCGGCTGCAACTGGAGGAAACTTCGATTGGGAGCGATAAAGGACAACTGCCCAAAGCCCAGTGCGGTGGCCTGGTGGTGCCAAGAGAAGACTCCCCTAATTGCCCACTGCAAAGAAACCCAGGGTTAAACTGTTTATCTGGTGCTGCTCCCGGGTTAAACTTCGGAAGTGGACCTACCCAGGAGTGAAACCTGAGCTTCTAGATAAAGCTTTTCCACATCCTTGGCTGGGGGCACAGGGCTGCAATTTAAAACTTCTGGGTTTCAATCATTGTCTATGAGTTAAATCTATTATTCGAAGCCAAAAGCCTACCAGTTCTGCTGGAATCTACCCCAGGGCCCCTCCCCGATGTCCCTGTGCCTGTGTGCGGGGCTGGCAGCACACCTGCTCCCAGCGCGCTGTGCAGTCACCCCACGGGGCCGGGGCAGTGTCTGCAAACATGGACAATGTATGAGGTGGACGGTGCGTGTAGTTAAGACCACCTTTTTGTAGAGTATCTCCAAGCAGTGTCAGCACACGTATATCAAAATGTTGACATGGGCTATCTCTGAATACCAGAAATATACACTTAGCTACATTTTCTAACTTTTCGACAATAAGTGGATGCCCTGTGTAAGGAAATGTTTGAAAGCTACATGGACAAAAACCCCACCCCTACCCCCGGCTCTCTGACCAGCTCCTCCGGGGCCTTCCCACGGCCTAGCCCTGGGGTATGACGGGGCTGGGTGGGTCGGGCCTGGCTCTTCAGTCTCATCCTGAGCCCATAGTACCTCCCCACTGCCCCTCCGCCCACCACCCCTGCTCTCCAGACCAGCTGCTTTGGGTCAGGCCCGGCTTCCTCCCGCCCCAAGTCCAGAGGGTTCCTCACCTCCTCTTCCCACGCCTGCCCCCTTCCTTTCATTCATGTCTCAGCTTAAACGACCCCTCCTCCTCCTCCGGAGCCTTCCCCAGCCATTGGACCTGCCCACACGCCCTGACATCCCCCACGGAGCACGTGATCTTCGTGCGTGTTTCTCCTTTGCTCGCTTGGTTACTGTCTGTCTCCTCCGTGGGACTCTTCTGTTCCCTGCTGTAACCCCAGGATCTGGGACAGTGCCTGGCAAAGGGCAGCCCGCCACAGATACTTGTGGGATGAACAATCCACGCATGAGGCCTGCCCCCATTACTAGACATAGCCGCTGCCCAGCTGGGCTCCGGGCTGAGCACTGCACATCCGGGAGTCTCATGGCGTCCCCATGAGGAGGGAGCGGCATTATTCTTTGCAGCTTCTAGTGATGAGGAGTCTGACGTTCAGTCACCTGCCAGTCACCTCCCAGTGAGTGTTCAGTCCCGCTGGTCGTGGGCCCTCTTCGTCCTGCCTTCCATTGCCGAGATGTCCACCGGTGGGTGAGCCTGGCCCTGCAGGCCTGGGGCTTGGCAGGCAGCAGGCACTGGCCCTCTGCCTGACCCCAATGGAAGGGCCCCAGAATTTCTACCTAGAAGGGCTTGGGGCAGTGGCCTGGTTAGACGTGCTCATGGACTTGTTCACAGAGTCCCACATTTTGCTTAGTTGGGGGGTTGGGGCTCGTGGAGGGGAGAGGCTGAAGCCATCCTGGACCCCACCCAGGCATGGACATCCTTGGTAGGGAAGGGCCCCCGGGCATGGGCTCCCACTGGTGGCTCTGGGACTAGCCAGTTTCCATGCTGGAGGACCGGCGGTCATCCTCCCTTACGGGGCCCTGGATGGTGTGGCCTCCCTGCCTGCTGAGGTGGAAAGCGCACCTTCGCTGTGGTGGGACCCACCTCCCCGCCCCCCCTTTACTCTCAGTGCTCATTCCTGCAGCCTCCCAGAGTGGCTCTAAGGTGCCAGTAAGGACAGTAGGCAGCATACACAGAAGTCCTCTTTGTCAGCTCTGAGTCAAGTACTATTATCAGCTGCATTTTATGGTGCAGAAAAGGGGCCAGGAAGTGAAATAACTGGCCTCTGTTCACGCGGCTCACAAGGAGCGGCCAGGTCAGGTCCCAGACCTTACGCCACCTTTTCTAAAGGCCCCACTGCAGGCCAACTCAGTTCAGGGCGCTCTGAGAATACATTCTGCTCAGCACTAATTCTGGGAAGGAAGAAGCAAGCATACTGACGCCCACCCGGAATCCCTGCAGCAACCGCAGATGGGGGAGCGCGACAGCGGGAAATGGAAAACGCCATGCAGATGACGTCTTTTTGGTGTTTCTGAAGTACCTGAGCCACAGCAGGCACAATGACGTGTTTCGGTCCAGGACAGAAATGGCTACTTGCATCTTAGCACAGGACTGCAGGCACAAATGGGGACCGGTGATGGAGCAAAGTCCGCGTACTGCAGTGCAAGCCCAACGTGACACAGGGGCCTTTGAGACGAGACAGCTTGTTACATTTTCCCTGACTCACCAATGATTCTGGATGAAGTTTTCCTAGATCGGGAGCCATGCAAATGAGGAAACAGCATCTAGCCCCCACGCTCACCTGATTGGATGCCCACTGACCAGAAGCCCCGCCCCCTTTCATGTCCTGTTTCCATCACCAAAGGTCAAACTTTCAATCACCGCTCGTTACTGCTGCCGCTGGGTCCTCGGCTGGCTCGCTCCTGTGGCTGCTCCACAATGGACACGTTCACAAAATGCAGCATTTCCTCCTCTCCCTTCCCCCAGCCATGCTTGTCTCACGTAACAGTCCAACATTTTCCAACTTGATTCCGTTTTTCTCCAACTACTTAAAGAAAAAGGCCTTACGGCCAAAACATTCCCGCTGGCCTGATTAGCCGTGCGTTGCTGATATTTTTATCAGCATCTTCCCTTCTTCCAGCTGACAGGAGCGAGCACTCGCTGCCGTAGATGTTTGGATTACAACTTGGTTATCTAAAATATTTAACAGGTTTTCATATTTTCCACGTGTCAGGGAACTGGGGCGCCACGGCCTCCTTGGCACCGCGGTCCTTATCTCTTCCAGGGTATCTTCCCGTGGTCACGTGCCCTGCCCATACCCCAAGAACTAGGAGAGACAGCTGTCGGTCAGCAGCCTCCAGCCCCTCTGAAAGGCAGACCTCCAAGGGGAGGGGACCATGGAGGGCAGGACCGTGGCTCACTCATCTGGGCATATCCAGAGCCTGTACTGTGTGCAAATAACACTCACCACAGGCTCAACCAGAGTTTGCTGAATGGATGAATGACCTTTGTGGAATGACATCCACAAACCACCAGCTGTGGAAGCAGCAATCCCACTAGCAGTTGCGGTACAGCACCCCGGGGTGAAGAGGACCCCAACAACCTTCCCACTCTGCAGGCAGATTGCCTCGGACTAACGGTTGATTGGTTCTCAAAGATTTCCAAGGAAAGACGGTTAATCATCAGGCTCCTTTGGGTTTTTTTTTGTTTTTTTTTCTGTTATGGCCATTTTTATAGACACTACAAAAGTACTTTGTGGCCAGACTCTGACTGATCCATTTAAATTCTGTTTCCTTTTCATAGAAAATACCCAAACAGCAGCTCACTCCTGTATGGAGAAGAATTATTCTGCCACAAAGAACCTCCCAGATGCTAAAGAGGACACTTCAAGGCCAGCACTGGGAACCCCTCGCCTTCCTCCGCATTTACAGAAAGGATGATGTTTGGTGCAGAGCCCTCTCCTAGAGGGTCCTGGGTGTGGAGCTCTGCCCCGGAAATCAGGGCGGGGGGCGGGGGGAGAGGACTGAAACCCACAAAAACATTTGTTAAGTAAACCATTCATATACTTTGAAACTCGCTGTTCTTGGTAACAAACTCCTTTAGCCTCCTCTCCACCAACCGCAAATCCAAGTCTTGCCACAGAAGGCGGGGTGGGTGGGGCTCAGCTGCCGGGGGCCACACTCCAAAACAAACTGAACCCGAACCAACTTCTCTCCAGAATCGCCGGCACCCTGCTGGCAGACCTCTTTCTGGCCAGGCGAGAGGGGGCTGGATTATCCCAGTCTGGAGCTCAAAATGTGTTTTTGTGGGCACCAGACACATACCACCTGATTTATTTCTCACCAATCCCTGGGGACCAGCACCGTATCATCACATCCACTTTAGAGAATATGTAAGTGACCTCCCAAGGTCATGTGGCCAGTAAGTGGCAGAGAGGATTTGAACCTTGGTGGTCTGGGCCCTAAGCTGCCACACCTAGTATGTGGGGCAGGGTCTCGGCCCCACCCACACAGCCGCTCTGCCCAGCCTTGGGGACCACAGCAGCTCAGGGGTTCTCCCCCCCGGACAGCTTCCCCATGGACGCCGGGCTGACTTCGGGCTCACTCGGTGCTGTGTACCCGAGGGCATCCAGTAGGCACCCCACAGGCCAGTCGGATCCATTCCCCAGCCGCTGCACCTCTGCCCCTTAGATCAGATACCTGAAGGGCAAACAGCTCGAGGCTTGGAGTGAGGCAGCCACGGAGAGCAGTGCAGCTCTCCCTGTGTGTGCTCGTCAAATTAAGGTGTGAACGCCCACAGAACGGCTCACTCACAATCATTACCGACCCTACATACATAACTCACCAGACTGGTATCTAGAGAGTTCTGCCTGGCTGATTTTTTCTGCTCCCCTAACTACTCCACAACTGAATGTTTCACAAAGCCATTTCTTCCCCAAATATTTACGTTCTCAAATGTTTATTAGCCTCTCTGTCATAATCAAGATGTTGTGAGCACTCTACACCAACTGTGAATTAAATACATAATTTTGGATCCATCAAATGCCAGTTTGGTGCTATGTTTGTCTCTAGTATGCCGCAGCAGTTGCCGTGGGCGCCCGGCGAGTGACAACTCAACGCGTTTGTCCAGGGGCAGCCAAGGTGACTGACATTTCAATCCAGAAGCAGCCACAGGGAAAAGTAGGGGAGTTCCCGCTGCTCGCTGGCATGGCTGGAGGGGCCGGGAGCAAAGGGCCCAGCTCAGGAGGGCTCCCTCCCGGCCTCTCGACCCACCCAGCTCTGGGCAAGGAGGGCCCGCTATCCCGCAGCAAATGGAAAGGACAGATAAGACAAAAAGAAGGACTGTACTTTCCTCTGATGACAGTAACAACTCTCACAGAACGACCAGGCTGTGCCCGGGGCCCATGGGTTACCCCCAGTCCTCTCTGTGAAATCCAGGAGGAGCAGTTCACCAAGCTGGAGCAAAACTGGTGACTGCTACTGCTTCTTATTCAGTATGTATATTTACCTATACATTATTATACATTTACCTATACATTGGAACCTGACAGCAACTTGGCACCATGTGCGCTATTAATAGTTCCACTTTCAAATGAAGAAATGAGGCTCCAAGAGGGGAAGTAATGAGATGGAAGGGGAGTGACTTCCTGTCTCTGGGCCCTCGCCTGACTGTTCTTTCTGCTTGGAATGCACTTCCCCTTGACCTCTCTCAGGGCCTCAGAGCTAACAAGAGACGTGTGTGGTACAGTGAGTCATTTACTGCTCTTCTCCCCCTCTGAGTGGGGCTCCTACTCAGACGGGAGCTGGCCTGTCCGTCCTGTCCATTGTCCCAGCACATAGCACATGCTCACTCAATATTTGCCAACTGATGCTGATTTAAACTCAGGTCTCTTTGACTCCAAGCCTCGTGTTTTTAACACTAAACCTACCACTCCTAGAAAATGTCATGGCAGTGCCAGCCAGTAGTCTGTCCCCAGGGGAACCGAGCGGGCCTGATCCCAGGTGGAGCTCTATGCCATGCTTTCCTGGGGCACCTGTTCTCACAAAGGACAGATGGACGGTCCTGGGGTGTTTCTACCACCAGGCGCCAGGATGAGCAGCCGGAGCTAAGTCGGAGCCCAGAGAGTCCAGGGACGGGCCTTGCTAAAGGCTACACGTTGGGGAGCCCTCCCGCCCCCCAGCCGCCAGTCAGCTCCCGCACTCTGCGTTCCATTCTCAAGGAGGCAGCGTGTGCCTCAGGAGAACAACTTTCTTTCATGGTTGGCCTTTATGTTCATAAGCCTGTCATGTTTCAGTTGTGGCTAGAAGCTCAAAGCACTAAAAATTGAAGTAATTGTCATTACTTAACTATGCTACATGTGAATCAAGAAGTAACTGCTGTGGGCAGTTACAACCATTCTTGAAAGAAAACATTTAGGCATATTTTAAATCCATCATTGATCCTAAGGGAAAAAAAATATGCTCCCTAAAACTTAAGTTTCATGGGAGAAGATATTTGCAAACAACACATCCAATAAGAGGCTAATATCCAAAATATATAAAGAACTTGTACAACTCAACAACAACAAAATGAACAATCCAATTGAAAAATGGGCAGAGGACCTGAACAGACACTTCTCCCAAGAAGACATACAAACGGCCAACAGATACATGAAAAGATACTTAACTTCACTAGCTATTAGAGAAATGCAAATCAAACCACAATGAGATGTCACCTCACACCCATCATCAAAAAGACAAATAGTAACAAGTGTTGGAGAGGCTGTGGAGAAAAAGGAACCCTCATACACTGTTGGTGGGAATGCAGACTGGTGCAGCCGCTATGGAAGGCAGTGTGGAGGTTCCTCAAAAAATGAAGAATAGAATTACCGTGCGACCCAGCAATCCCTCTCCTGGGTATCTACCCCAAAAATCTGAAAACATTTATCTGAAAAAATATGTACCCTGATGTTTGTTGCAGCATTATTCACAGAGGCCAAGACATGGAAACAATCAAAGTATCCTTTGATACATGATTGGATAAAGAAATTGTGGTATATATACAAAATGGAATACTATTCTGCCATAAGAAAAGATGAACTATTGCCATTTGCGACAACATGTATGGATCTTGAGATTATTATGCTAAGCAACATAAGTCAGACAGAAAACGTCAAGAACCATGTGACTTCACTTATATGTGGGATATAAAACTGAAAATAACAAAGAAACAAGACAAACACAACTCATAGGCACAGACAACAGGTTAGTGGTGACCAGAGGATAACGGGACGTGGAGGGAGAGGTAGAAGAGGGTGAAGGGGGTCAAATACATGGTGATGGAAGGAGAACTGACTCTGGGTCGTGAGCACACAATGTGCTATATAGATGACATATTACAGAATTGTATGCTTGAAACCTATGTAACTTTACTAACCTTTGTCATCCTAATAAATTTAATTTAAAAATAGGAAAAAAAAAGTTTCATGATGTCAAACATTTCCATGACTTGAGCATGTGCATGGTGATTTGGCTGAACTGTGCCACAAACCAGGTGGCTGCAGGGGCCGGCACTCCCACTGCTGGCCAGGTGCCCTCTGCAGTCCTGCAGCATGGTGCCCCTAAACTTAAAGGAAGCCTTTGTTCCTTGGGTGTTCCAGCTGTTTCCAAAGGCTGCTCCCCCTTCCGTCATACACTGCTTGACTCCCACCAGTAGAATTGGATCTCTGGGGCACTTTGGTAGCACCCATTGGAAATAAAAATGCAACTAGAATTCAGCAGTTCCACTCCTAGGGTTCTAACCTGTAGAGACAATCTTGTGACTAAGCGGAGCTATGTGTCCAGGGCACTTACTATAGCACTGTTTGCAAAGAGAAAGAAAGGGAGCGGTCTAAATGCTCCTCAACAGGGACCTGGTTACACTCATTACTGTACAGTTACAGGCTGGGAGACTACATGGTCACGAACAGGAACAGCGGCAGAGCTCTCGGTGCTCTGTGGACGCATCGCAAGATACACCGTTAAGAGATAACCTAAAAGCAAGTTACATAAGATGTACGTCCGATTTAACTCTTTGCAGTTGTGTAGTAGGTCTCCAGCTACAGCAAATAAATACATATATTTCTCTCTCCTTATGGATGAAGAGAAATTTTCTAGAAGAATACCCAATAAATTATGAACAGTGGTTGCTAAGAAAATTTAGAAGAAAACTTAGTATTTTGCCTTTTTTTTTATTAGGAAATATTTTGATATATAAAAATAAGTGATGTAAGATGTAATGATTCAGGCCACCAATATTTACTGAGAACCTACTATGTGCCAGGCTTTATTTTAGGAGTTTGAGATACACCCTGTTTCCCCAAAAATAAGACCTAGCTGGACGATCAGCTCTAAAGCGTCTTTTGGAACAAAAATTAATATAAGACCCGCTGTTTTATATTATATTATATTATATTATATTATATTATATTATATTATATTATATTATATTATATCTTATTATACCTGGTCTTAAAGTAAAATAAGACCAGGTCTTATATTAATTTTTGCTCCAAAAGATGCATTAGGAATGATTGTCCAGCTAGGTCTTATTTTTGGGGAAACACAGTATTGGTGAATAAGAGAGATTCTTTTCCTAGAAGAATTTCTATTCTGGTGGATGCTTTCTAATATATATATCATATAAAATTAACCCACCAAAGAAATGCATCACGTCAATACTGAAATCCTCTGGCTGGTCCTAACCAATCCCATCCCTCTGTCTATACTTACATTCGAAGAGAACCACCATCAAGAATTTATGGAAATGTGTATGTGTACCTGAACAATACATTGTTTAGCTTTGCTTTTTTAGGGTTATGTTCTTTTACAACTTGCTTTTCCACTTAATATTATTTTTCTATGATTTTTCCACTTTGACATATGTGACTGTAGTTCAGTCACTTCCATCGCTGGATGACACACCACCGTGTGGCTCTGTTGCGACTCACCCAGCATCTTCACCATCAATGGTCTGTTTTTGTGTTTCGTGATCGCATACGGTGCTGCCAGGAGCGATCGTATGCAGGACTGTCGGGGAGGGGAAGACTTTACTCTGATGAGTCAATGTATTTAATGGTTATAATATATTTAACGGTTACAGGACTATTCAGATTTTCTATTTCTTCTGATGTTAACATTGGTAAGACTTTTTTTCTGAATTTATCCATCTTGTCTGTTTCCAAATTTATTGTCACAAAAGTGTTCATAATATTTTTCTTATCCTTTAAAATTCTGCTCTGTTTATGGATATGTCTCCATTTTATTCCAAATATTGTTTACCTGTGCATTTTCTTTTTTATTGATCAGTCTTGCTAGAGACATGTTAATTTTTTTTAATTTTAGCAATGGACCAACTTTTGACTATACTGTCATTTTGTTTTCTGCCCCCTTGACTTCTGTTCATTTTATCTCTTTCCTGCCATTCTTCGGGTTTATTATTTTTTTAACCTAAGCCTGAGGCTCAGATCATTGATTTTCAGTTATTCTTCTTTTGAGATTTATTTGTCACTGAATATTCATGCATTTGTAGTCCTTCAATCTCTGACTCCTTTTAATTAAAAAATAAAAGTAACTTTTTAATTGTGCATACCCGTTGGCTCAGCAATTTCATTTCTATTAATTTTTCCTAAGCAAATGATCAAAACAAATGCATAAAGATGTGTGTGTGTCAGAGCTATAGAGGAAAATCTGAGGGTTGCTAGATGGGAGGGGGGTGGGGATGAGGGAGAAAGTGAGGGGATTAGAAAATACAATCTATAACCACGAGATTGCCACGGGGATATGAAAGACAGTTTGGGGATTATAATCAATAATGTTGTAAAGATTTTATAGGGTATCCGGTGGACACTTGTCTTATTAGGGAGACCACTTCATGGACGGTGTAAGTGCCTGATCACTGCAGTGTACACCTGAAGCTGAAGCTGAATAATAATAATAATAATAATCATATATATATTATATATATGATATATATATTATATATATATATATATATATATATATATATATATATATATATATATATTTCCCACACACACAGGATGTGGAGCACAGCATAAGGAATAGAGTCAGTGGAACTGTAACAGCTGTATATGATGTCAGAGGGTAGTAGATAGGGGGAGGGGGGTTATCACTATTTGAGGTGTATAAATGTCTAACTATTACATTGTTTTGTACACCTGAAACTAATTTAAAAAATAAAAGGTGTGTGTGTGTGCATATATGCTTGTTGTTACATTGTTTCTAAAAGAAAAAACTGGAAACAAATGTCTGCCAACAGAGGGCATTTAAATACACTATAGGACACCTGGACCGTGTCATTGTGTCATTGCCATGTAACAGTTTGCAGTGTGATACCACTATGCAAACATTTCATGAGTTACAGCTTTATGTAATGATAAAGATGTCCACAATATTTCATTAAGTGAAAAAGCAAGTTATATAAGGATGTACACATGATTTTATTTTTGTTAAAAAATTCAGTGTTTTAAAATGCATTGGAAAGCAATCTGGGTTTTAGTCCCAGCCACACCACTTGCATGGTTCCTTAGTTGGTTCAAATCACCTACTTACTAAACAGGGAGCACAACACAGTCTCTGCTCACGGAGAAGAAAGAGGCCAGGAGGAAGGCGCAGTGGCCAGCGCTGTGAGGGGAGAAGTGAGGGCCACGGGAGCACGTGGGACGGGCTTCCGGCCGAGGTCCCCAGGAGACAACATCTAAATACTCCAAATACAACCTCCAGAGGTTAACGAAGGAGCCGAAAGGCAGCATAGTACTGTGCGCAGGGGGCGTAGGGCAGGGCCAGGACCACCAGCCCCACCCTGCTGAGTGACCTCACCCTCCAGGCGTCTGGCCTCTCTATGCCCCAATATTTAGGGGGTAAAATAAGAGACCTGAACTGATGATCCCTAAGGATTCTTCAAAGTCTGAAACTCTGCTGACATTCGCCAACTTGAAGGTTGACTCAGTGCTGAATCAAAGCCTCTGGGAGAAGCTGGGGGCCTGCAGACAAAGGGAACCCTCTCCACAAACACTCCCCGGGCAGGGCCCCCTGCCTGGCGCGCTCAGTAAATGTGGGTGGAATGAATAGATGAGAGGGGGAATGAATGCCAACATGAGAAAAGTAAGTGTTCGAAGAAGTGCATAGCAGAAGGGCTCGAGCAAGGTATTGCCAAGCGCTGGGAAGAAAAATCAGCAGAGCAGGCTCCCATCTCTCATTTCCTACAAATCCAGGCCTTTCTGCCCACTGCCACTTGCCACTCACCACTCCTGCTAGGTAATCGGATCGTTGTTAATTAATAAAGCTGTCAGGTGAATCATCCTCTCCGGTCATTAGGATCCTTACAGAAAGAGAATCCAGCCATCACCACCCCATCCTACCGACTGGCCTTGCAGCTCAATTAACTTAATGCTATGCAAATGAGAGGCGCTTCCCATCATTAGCGTATAGCCCACGAATGTTAATCGCATAATTGGGCCTTCAGCAGGGTAATTAGACACGATTTCATCCATTAGTCTTACAAGGCTAATTATTGTTGAGAGGAGAGGGGGGATGCTCCCAGAGCGCCACACGAAGAGGGGGATCTGGTTAAAGCAAAAGGGACGGAACATGGCCAGGTACGAGGACAGTCACAATCCACTGTCCCCACTCGTCTGGGGACAGGCGGGGAAGGAAAAGGGGATACTGGAAGACCTCAGGCGTGGGGTGGGACTGCGGAGTGGGCAACTACAAACTTATCCAGGGTGACGGGGTGGAGCAAAAGAATAGGCATCTAAAAGCAAAACAAATAAGACAAGGGTCAGCCTGGGGCCAGGAGGCCCGCTTTCCGCCCTGCTCACTGATGGGGTGACCTCAGGCAAGTGACTTCGTCTCTCAGGCCTCAGGTTCTCTCTGCAACTGAGAGGTTGCACTAGATGGCCTCCACAGGCCTTGTGGCTTTGACTTTCAAGGACTGGAATCTGGGAATGAAAAAAGAAAGCTCAGAGCCTTGACAGCGTGCGGGTGGGGAGGGGGCCGATGGAAACCTTGCCAAAGAGTGGGAGGGGGTGCTGGGAGAAGCTGGGCTCCGTGACATGTGCCCTGTGGGCAGGCATGGGGTCAGGTTGAGAGGCCTGTTAGGATGCTGTATTCGTTAGCTCGGGTTGCCATAACAAAGTGCCACAGAGCCTGTCACGGGCTGAATGTGTTCTCCAAAATCCACAGGTTGAAGTACTAACCCCAGGACCTCAGAATGTGAATGTATTTGGAGATAGAGCCTTTAAAGAGGTGATTAAATTAAAATGAGGCCCTTAGGGTGGGCCCTGATCCAATCTGAATGGTGTGTTATAAGAAGAGGGAATTTAGACGCATAGACACCAGGGGGGTGTGTGCACAGAGAAAAGACCACGTGAAGAGGCAGCAGCTGCAAGCCAAGGAGAGGCCTCAGAAGAAACCAACCCTGCTGACATCTTGATCTTGGGCTTCCAGACTCCAGAACTGTGAGAAAGTAATTTTGAGTTGTTTAAGCCCCTCAGCCTGTGGGACTTCGTTGTGGCGGCCCGAGCAGACTAACACAGATTCCGAGTTGGCGTCTCAATCTTAAACTGAGCTGGTGGGACCCTCAGTCCAGACCTGCTCCTTGTACCCCCTCCCCGATTGGTAGATGGCCAGTCCATCCTTCCCAATATGCCAGCAGAAACTAGAGTTCTTCTTCCTCCTAATCCTGGCATCCAATCTGATCGCATTTCAACTGTGTCTGTTCCACCTTCAAAATGCAGGCCGAGCCTGACGGCTTTGCGCCACCTACACAGACACCACCATGGGCCAGGGCCCAGCGTCCCTCACCTGGATTATCGCCAGTGGCTTCCCTGCTTCTGCTTTGTCCTCCCGCCTACAGTCCACTTTCCACCCAGCAGCCTGAGTAATCCTCCTCAAACGTAAGTTAGAGCCCATTGCTCATCTATTCAAACGCCTCCAGTGGCTTCCCCCTGACTCAGAGGAAAAGCCTGAGTCCTCCAGGGCCGGGGGCCCGTTTGCCTCTGACCTCGCCTCCCACTCTCTCCCTGCTCCATTGGCAACAGCCTCCATGATGCCCTTAAACTGGCTGAGCCCTTGCCACCCACGTCTGGGCCTTTGCACTTGCTGTTACCAGGCCTAGAATGCTCTTCCCCAAATCTTCTCAGCATGTGTCCCCTCTGCACCAATGTCCTCTTATCAGAAAGGCCTTCCCTGACCACTTCCTACACAGCGCACCACCCCAACACTGCCTTCCCACTGCCCATCTTCCCTATTCCCTACAGAACCAACATACTACGTATCTGTTGGTTGTTTATAGCCTTTCTCACCCCAGCTGGAACATAAGCCGTGTTATGGCAAGGGTTTTAGGCTTTGTTTCCTTTTGTGTCCCCAGAACGTAAGCACAAGAAGATACTGAGGCGCAGGGAGGATAACAGCTGCCCAGCCTCACACACCCTGTAAGGGGCAAAGCCAGGATTCCACAGCCTCTTGCTTCACCACGGTCCTATTAAGCCGCTTCCTATCACGAGAACAATGCGGAAGGTCCTATGAAGGTGCAGAGCAAGGAGAAGCATCAGGGAAGGCTTCCTGGAGGAGGTGGGGTTCCAGGCCTGGCAGGTCTTCTCTCGACACATGCCACACTTTCCTAGGATTTAGAACCCACACTTCATGAGACCAAGGGCCAGGAGAGAAAGGAGGGGTAATACTGGAGCCCCAGATGGAGTCTGCCCAGGACCCGTATGGAGGGGCATGATCTGACCCACCTGCCGGTGTTGGGAGAGGGGCCTGACATCTGCAGAAACCTCAGGGCCTGCAAAGAGGCACTGCCCAGAGCTTTACAATCTCAGAAAAAGTAAAGCTGAACTTCTATTTGTGGAAGACTTTTTTTAAAAAGTTTTTTTTAATTAAAAAAAAATGTCCGTGATATTTAGGAAGGAGAGCTTCCAGCTTTTAGACATCTGCCACCTGAATCTGGCAGAGGCCCAGGCTTTTAAAGCACAATGCCAGGTTCAACAGTTCAACACTTTATTTATGCCTCTAAGGAAGAGGGAAAATTGAAGTACACTACGGGGAAAGAAAAACAAACACGATTTCTCCAAGTCATTTCGCCATCTCCGTCCTCTTGCCTTTCTCACGGAAACGAATTTAAGTCAACGGTCGAGTGTCGCACCTGCCCAAAATGGGGGTGTCTCCATCAGAGCTGGACTCAAATGCCAACTACCCTGGGCTCTGCTCTGTTAAAGGTCACCCGTCAGTCTCCACCCAAGGAGCGGAGATGGCGCTGAATCTCTCGTCATCCTGTCCGCTGTCTTGTTCACCACCGGCTTTGGCCCAACTGTAACCGTTCAATAAAACCCATTGGACCCCTAGTGAGAGCTTACAGTCTGAAGGGGGAAAGGAAATTGAGATGTGGTTGGCCAGTGAAGGCGGGGGAGGGGGTGGGGCGAAGGGAGGGTCACGCATGAGGGGAAATGTTCTGACTGCAAAGGTTATCAAATGCTAAACCAGGAAATCGAGAGAAGCTGGCACTTTCTCCCAAAATCACATTTACCAGGAAGGTGTGCTAAGAGGAGGGGATGGCACACGGAGCCTGGAAATCTTTACTAGACTGTTCGAGATGGCAGGAAGTTCAACCGCCATTGCAGGCAGGACTGGGTGCTCTCAGAAAATTCTTCAGGAAAACATTTTAAATGGTTAATAAATAAACGGAGTTTCAACAAACCACAGTGGGACTGTTAGCATTGGTCCTGAACTATAATAACAAAACTTCTCACCAAGAAAACACCATGCAAATCCCTTGTTGTACGTATGCCCTGTTTCTTCCTAAAGACTGAACTCGCAGATCCTCACACGCAGACCACGTCTCACTCGCTCCCTTGAAGTTTCTGGCCACCCGCACACTGTGCAATGTGCGTTCAGGGTCCTCAGCTGTCCCATTCGGGACAGTGGAGCTCAGTCTGTGGTAGCCCGGACTTGCTCACTCTCTGGGAATTCACTGTCCTTTTATTCGCGACAGATCCTTGAGGCTGCAGGCAAAGAGTGCAGAGATAATGCACACTTTTGATGTCGTGGCTTCAAAAGTAATTGCTCTTGTGCTCTCAGAGAAAGACGGCAAATGGAGCAACAGACGGCCACAAACTAAGTTTTAACCCAGGAAAAAAGCAGCGCCGACCTTCCACATTTGCTCAGAATCATCCTCACCAGAATTTTTTCTTGCACAAACATTGGAAATAGGTGGTAAAATGTCAACAGTCCCCAGGCAGGAAAAGGACGGGAGAACATCCTTTTTCCACTTCAGCTCTTATTTACTGAAAGATTAAAATGCCACCGCTCCAGGGGCTGTGGGCTGATGGCCCCATTACCAACATCACTGGCCCCAACCTCAGCCAGGTGACCCCGCCATCGCCTCTGGGAACCACACCACACCTCGGCTCCACCCTCCCGAGAGCCTGCCAAATTCCCATCACCAGCTAGGATTTCTTTGTGCTACAGAGTCAGTCAGTGTGTGCTGTCACAGGGCGTCCGTGGCTGGAAGAAGCGTGGTGGAAACTGAGCCCGTGCTGAAGGCATGGCTAGTAAATCTCGGTTCCTCTTCTCACGTACTTTGCTAAGCCCACGTCTCCCGTGGGACTCCCACACTCTGTCCGGGGACAGTCCCTACCCCTGGAAGCCCCCAAAATTATTTAAATTAGCCAACCCACAGAGAGCTTGCAAAACCTAGCTAAGCCCCAACCCTTGCCTTCCACAGCTCAGCTGCTATAACCTGGCCCCAGGCTGCACCCCCCACGTGGCCTAGACTGCCAGCCGCCTCTCATTTGGAACTTAAGTAACAAAGACCCCTGCCTTTCACTTCTCTGAGTGTGTTGTGTCCCATCATCAAAAGAATCCTTAAATCTTATAAAACAACAGGAACAGGAGATGAAAATTCCACACCTTTTCAAGGCTGACTTCACGGCTCCTAGACAACCTGCGCAGCTGCTCCGGCACGAAGATGCTCCTGCTTGTCTGGCTCTGTGGCGTCTCCGACAAGAGGGTGATTTTGTCTTTGTCCATTTGCAGAATCAGTCTTCTGCCCCACGTGTCACCAGGTGACAAGGAAGTACCCTCCTCTGACCAGACGGAAGAGATCTGCCTGGAGCAGGCGAGGGGCCAGCCTGGGCCACAAAACCTTGCAACTGGTATTTTGGCAAGAAAGTGGTTTGCTCTGACCTTTCAGAAGCTCTGATCACCACGGACAGGCAGGGAGTCCCCAGCACACTAGGAGTAAACGAGGCTCCCGCATATGGAGCCCTGGGGACCCCAAGCTCCGTGCCGAGGGCTCCCCTGGCTCACCTCATCTCATCCTCCCACCTGATGTCCTCAATGTGACTGTCCCTGGTCTTCAGTTGAGGACATGGAGGCACAGAGAGCCTAGTAACCTGCTGCTGGAAACAGTTTTTGATTTTTAACCTGTTGACCTCATCTCGGTTGTAGGGAGCATTTTCCAATTCCGATTCACAAGTCCCGCATGTACACATTTCCCCAGCAGATACACACATGAATCCAGCAAAGGGTGAGGGAGGAAGGGAGGGGTTATGACCCCATTTGACGGTTAAGGAAACTGAGGCTGAGAAAGGTAAGTTGCGCCCTCAGACCACTTACCCAGGGAGCAGCACAGAACTATCTAGAAACCTTGGGGCAGGAAGGACAGGTGCAAGAGAGACGGCTGCCAATGTGGAAAGAAAGAGAAGACCCAGGAGCGACGAGGCGTGGGGCTGCCCCTGCTCCCACCCAGCATAGGCCACGCTTTCTTTTTCACCCTTAGTCCCGGACATGTTGTTGAGACAATGGCTGCTTCCTCCAAAGTTCATTTTGAAGCTAACGCCCTAAACCCACATATACATCCGCTTAGAGGTGCCCAGAGTGATTTTGGGGTCCTGTGCAGAAAGCCTCCCAGTAACTCCACCACTGGGAAGGGTTCTAGCGGCTCATCAGTCTTCGAGAAAGATCTTTCTTTCAAAAACAAAAGGCACCTGGGGAGCACACAGTTGATGATATGTATTCCGGCCCATGTCTGGTAAACCGTCAGATGACGGCAGCAAGGCAGGGTCACGCGGGTTCTATTAGCTCAATTAATGAGGACTAAGATAAGGCTAACAGCCTGCTCGCCCGGCAGCTCGGCACCGAGCTGGAGTAATGGAGTTATTAACCTCAGTCAGCCACTGGATTCTGCTGCTGATTCCAAGTCCATTTCCTAGTTCAGGCCTCCATTAATGGGCTGTTTATTATCCCTAATCCACACCAGGCTCAGCTGCAGAAATATGAGCGCTTCCAGGAAGGACCAAGTGATAACACAAAAGAGAGGGCGAGAGAGAGAGGGAAGACATCCTCTCTGCTTTGCATTTTAATTTCTCCTTGGTCCTGCTGTTGGCTCCTAAGGCATGACAGCATCCTGCTCAGTTTGGGACACGTGGGAGATGGCAAAGCCATGACCCAAGGGTTTCATTGTGCTGTCCCCAGAGCAGTGTCATAAGGAACTAAACAGGAACAAGCCTTGAAATCAAATTCGAGAGCTCTGGCATATAAACTATATGCCAGTTCAGTTTTTACTAGCATGATTTACCTTAATCTTCCATTGTTTACATTTACCACAGTTGAAACCAAGAAATCAAACCAACGCTAGGCAGAATCATTTACCAACATTGTTAAATGCCCGGAAGGCAGCTTTCCCATTTGCCTGGTTTCAAGCGGTCCTTCTGGACAAACGGGCGAGTTTGTCTTCATCTATTTCATGGTCGTTCTCCTACGTTACGTGCTGCCAGGTGCATAAGGCACCACCTTCCCCAACTCTAAACCCGGGAGTTTTTCTTAGGTAGGTATTAGGATGGTGCAAAAGTAATTGCGGTTTTCGCAATTATTTTTAACCTTTTAAACTGCAATTACTTTTGCACCAACCTAATAAGAAAAGCAAACAGATTGCTATTAGAGAAAAAACATTTTTAAAGAGCAGTAAGTTACTTGTACCAGCCCATAATGGCTAGATGCGGCCAGCCCTTCAGAGTATAGATGCCATTTTAGCCTCCTTTATGCAACAGGAATTCAGAATCACATGCGTGTCGATCGTAATAAATGTTTTCACACTTCTTAACGTGTACACAAATGGGCGACGTATCTGAGCGATGTGAGTGTGCAATTTACTGCGAGAGAATAGGAGAGAAGACAAACCCCATCCCACATTTTGAATGAGCGTCTGCCCTACCTGGGGGCGCTGTGTGTGGGGGGGAAAGGGGTCACACGCAGAACCAGCTGAGAGCGTCCCACTGCGTCCAGACAGCACTTGACAACTAAGTCGCACCCACATGTATTTCATTTACTTCCCCCAGCAGTAGTGCTATTAGGTTAAGAGTAGAGGCTACTGTCCCATTTGACAGATAAGGAAACAGATAAAATGTAGCTTTTTCAAGCCAGCTGGGAGGGAGCAGGGCTAAATGCTAAGGGCATTGCGGGAAAGGTACAAAGGGACGATGCAAAGAGCTGGGTTCAGGGCTGGTCTCTTCCATTAGCCCCGCAGCAAGGGACCCAAATTCTCCCAGCCCAGGTGCCTTTTACTGAGCAAACTTACTTTATGGGGCTGTGGAACGGATGAAATGAGGGGTAATGAGGAACCTAATCGGCACTCAGCATCACGGCTCTTGTCAGGATGATGATGGTGGTGATGGTGATGATGATGGCGATGGAAGATGAGGGGCAGGAGGCACAGGAAGAAGAGTGCCTCAGGGCCTCACCTGGGAGCAAGGCAGGACTGGGGCAGAGCACAGTCAGGGAAGAAGACCAGAAAGGTATTCCTGTCAGCACCAGAAGCAGCCTGGAGGGACCATTCTGCACCAGCCTCGAGTGGAGATGGCCCAGGCGGGACCACCAGGGCTGTGCCCTAGGAAATCTCAAACGCTTCCAGACCCACAGATGTGGAGGAGCGGGGCTACTTTAGGGCTGGGATTCCCATCCCCTTCAGGCATGGTACCCATGATTGCCAGCCAGGGTCCTTTCCTTGGCTCTGCTCTCTGGCTCCCTGGAGGGAAAGGGCTGTGTGTTTAGCGAAAGCTAACAACACACCCAGCACCAATGGGGAGCCATGTGCAGTGAGAGATCTGTCACTGCTTTCCCAGGGACAACCAAACGCCCATGGGGCTCCTGTGGATGTGGGACACACAACCATCTGGTTTAAGAAATCATCATAAGTAAAAATTCAAAACCCACCACAGTCTCAAAGGAAGCTATAGAACAGTTTCCAATTTGCACAGAATGACCTGGGATACAAACGAGCTCATCTAAAATATCATCCTTGGGTGATTTCTTCAGCGTCCCCAAACTGAGTGCAATGGGATAGAGAAAGAGAGAAATATTACAGAAAGCAACACTAATAAAATCCTGCTACCACTCTGCTGACTTCCATTGCTACTGGCTCAGGCAGGGTCCCACCCTGTACCCTCTTTCCCAGGGATTTCTGAGAGACGCAGCGGTGTTGGCTCTGACCTGGGCCTCGGCAGTGGAAAGTGCCCCAGACCTTGTCTGTCAGCCCTGCAGCAGGCACAGCCAGAGTGGAGGAGGTTCAAGGCCACAGATTGCCCCACCCCCTCCTTGCAGCACTGAGGGGAAGGAGAATACAAAAAACAAAATAAAACAAAAAAACAGTCTGTCTGATACACTGCAAACCTCCCAACATCAATCAGAATCCTATACTCCCTCTCTATAGTGGACATTAATTTTAAAAGAAAATACCATGCTCCAAACTTGCAGCATGAAATGAATTATTTTACAGCCAGGCAGAGAGGGCAGATTTCTGGATGTAGCTTTGGATAGTTCTTTCTTTGTTTCTTTCTTCTTCTTCCTTTTTATTTTTTTCATTATTATTACATTTTAACAAACTTTATAGCCCATTTTATTTGTTCTCAAATAACTTTTTCTTCTTCTTTTCGACACATCAATTACTTGGTTTGCTTCCCTCTCTGTGTGAAGCTGGAAGCAAGAGATTGATACTGCTCAGTGGGATATAATTTAGTTTATGTGCCATGGCTTTATGAGGTACGAGTCGAGCAAAACATTGCATTCGAACTCGATCCATTTATTAGCTCTAAGAAGAGATTTATATTTGACAAGGAGAGAGTAACTTTGTTTTCTGATAAGCCAAAGAGGTCTATTTCTGTGTCCAATACACAGAGTAGCTTACCCTTCCCCAATAATTCTATTTACTAGTGCGAATATATTTTAATAATAAAATTGATATATATGTAAATTTATTTTAATCTCATTTCATCAAATCCGCCTAAAACAAGAGCCTTTGGAGATTGTTTTCATATCTGAATTATAGATTTCTGTATCGTATTCCCAGATTGATTTGTAGGCTATAATTCTGTCAAGATTTCTTCCTGGTGTCAAAACCAGCAATACCACAGCTACTGTGCTTTATAACTGGCACCACAACTGAACGGGAATCACAGCCCTCATTCAGCCCCGTGCCAGCCAGGTAGGTTCATTTTAGGATGTTTCTCTCTTCCTTAGCCTGGATTAAACGTGAAGGTTTATGGCTAAAAATCACTTCCTGAATTAATCATTAAAATGTTTCATTGAAAACAACGCTGGAGGAAATGGAATAGTCAGAGATGAGGAAGGAGGAGGGAAAATATACCCTCAGTGAAGCGAGAGAAATAGAAAAGGGTGATGAAACAGCAGCATGTGATTAACTCCACATTGTAAACAAACATCTTTTTTCGCCCTGCTTGTCCTCTGCCCGAGGGTCAAATAAATTAAATTGGCATTATTTACTAAGTCCTTAGAAACTGATTTTTTACTCTGTGGTGAATAGAGAAGTATTCGCTTGCAAGCCTGCCCTAAATCAAAGAGGGTCTTCACTCTTCTTCTCTGCCTGCTTTTGAATACACACTGTGGTCTTCCCTTGTCGGTCTTGCGGTCCTGGCACCGTGCAGTGGGGCAATAAATAAAACAGGCGGTTTTTCCCTAGGGTTCGGAAGAAATGAGCACTAGATTCCTGCCCCCAACCGTGTCAATGACCCCAGCCTTTTAAGTGATGGTTTTGCATTTTCCCGACACCTTTCATCTTCTGCTGGATGGTGAGTTCACACAGAAGCTAACTATTGACACCGGAAAGCGGAGAGTGGGAACAGCCTCATGACACTGCAGTCCCTGGAAATTCACCGGCAACAACGTGGGGAGTAGACAGGAGAGTCAGGGTGCCTGCTGGGCCCTGCAGCCCTAGAACCCAGCAGACCTTTCAGTCTTCCAGTAGGAAGCTCTCCACCCCCAACTCTAGGGAGGTAAGTAAGACAGAGTTTCAGAGAGTCCAACAGTGGCGGGCAGAATAACGCCACCCACCGATGCCCACCTCCTAATCCCAGAACCTGTGAGTACGTCACTTGACGTGGCAAAAGGGGCTTTGTAGACGAGATTACAGAAAGGCTGCTGGTAGGGTTAGATTACCTGGGTGGGCCCAGTCTGACTAGCTGGGTCCTTCAAATCTGAGCCCTGTTCCTCTCTGGTCAAAGGGGGGTGTGACCACGCCGGGGTCAGCGTGCTGGAGCATGGCCAACTTTGCAGGTGGAAGAAGGGGCCCTGAGCCAAGGACGGTGGGCGGTCTCTTGAAGCTGGAAGAGGCAAAGAGATGGAGCCGTCCCAGAGCTTCCAGAAAGGAAGGCAGCCCTGCTGACACACTGATTTCAGCCTTACAGAACTGTAAGGCAATAAACTGGGGTCTTAAGCCACCAAGTTTGTGCTAATTCATTACAGAAGCCATACGATACTAATATACTGCCTATTCGAAGACAAATGATTTGCAAACTATGTCCGCATTAGCAAAAAAGGGTCCTAAAAGTAAAAGGGAGAGAGAATGAATATCCTTTGGAGGAAGAATTACTTATGTTAAGAAACAGAAGGATATTTTAGATAAAGCCTTATCAATGTGCTCAAAATAATTTAGAGAGAACACACTCTAGAAGAATTCAAAGAAAAAGTGATGAGATGACATGAAAAAGGAGATGAAAGAAAGCTGACAAAGTTAAGGAAAAAAAACTAAGGGAAACATAAAAAACCACTATAAAAATGAAAAATAAATTAGAAGCAACAAGAAATAAATATGATAAAAAACAAAGTTATCACGAAGGACAGATTTGAGAAAATACAGAAAAGGAAAAGATAAAATCCACTAGAAAAAAAGGTTTAATTATGGAAAACAGATGATAAATATCCAACACATACGTAATCAGTCTTCCTGAGTAAGAACACCAAGCAAATGAACCAAAAAATGTTAATATATGTACTAGAAGAAAATTCTCCTGAAATAATGTAAATGGGAAAGATTCATAATGTTCCAGAGAAAAGTAATAAAGAAAACCAAGACTGAGACATGGCCTGCTGAATGTAAATAAACAGAGACAGAGAGACAGAGACAGAGAGAGACAGAGAGAGAAATGTCCTATGAGCATCCAGACAGAGGAAGCTCATTACCTATAATGGGGAAAAACCTCCAACAGTATTGCAACTCCGAGGTGTCAGAGGACAGTATACAAACAACATAGGAAACTGCAGGGGGAGGAATGTGTCCAAAGAATTCTTTACTTTGCTTGATGTTTACAAAGAAAGATAACAGAAAGACATTCTCAAATATTCAAGACTTTAGGAAGTTTAGCACGCATGACCTTGACCTTGCTGAAAACGACCTCCAATATGCTTCCCTAACCAAGAGCATAGGACGCCCTGTTTCTAATCGGCGCCTCAGCTTCCCCAGGCCCACGGCCTCCATCAGCGCACCCCTGAAAAGCTTCCCTTTTCCGCTCGAATGCTCTTCTGCTTCTCTGCCTGCCTGAGTCTGTGCCAAACGGAGTGACGCTGGCCAACTCCCACGTCAGAGAAAGTTCTGACTTCATAGCCTTTGCTTATTTTCATTTGGGTGGTCTTTGTTTATTTCCACAATAGCCACAATTGTGCTGTGCCCTCAAGTTCAAGTTAGTGGAGGCAGGAGAGCATATCCAACAATATTCAACATTGTTTTGAACAAATGGCGAACCACTTGGGGAAATAGAATTAGACTCGTACTGCATACCCAGGTCACAATGAACATCAGAGGCATCAAAGATTTAAATGTGAAATACAAAACTGTCAAAATAGTAGAAGAAAACATCCGCTGCTTTGCACAATAATCCCATGAGGACGGGAAGACTGTTTGGTATGTTATGATTTGCTCCATGAGGGAGTTCAGGTCCAGCAAGCTGACAAAGCCAGATTCGAACCCAAGTCTGACTCCAAGATCACAGGACACAAGCGAAGGCTCTTATAAACTGGACGCTGCCCGATGGATCTTGTCCGCTGAGCCCCAGGGCTAGGGCCCGGCCCAAAGGGAACAGCTCACCTGTTGGGTGTGTAGTCCCTGCCAGTCAGCATGCGTGCCTGGTCCACGTCTCGCGGGAAACCGTGCAGCACCCACCCTCTCTGAATGCAGTCGAGCTGGCTCAGGCGCTGGCAGAGCAGCTTCTTGACGATGCCGTCAGGAACTGCAGACAGAGGAGGACAGTGATGGGACTGGTGCCCTGGGCACTTCTCCTGACCCAACCAGAAGGGAGGGAGGATCTGTGGCCCATGGGCTTCCTGGCTTTATGTGACTGTGAATTATATTGGTGAAGGGTCGGGTTTAGGTGGACAAGACCCTTTCCCGGGCCCTTCCACAGGAAGAATGTGGCTGCTTGACCTTCACCTTCCCTGACCTGGATAAGATAACCAGGCCCATCGGCAGCAGGGTAGTTCCCAGCCGTCCAGTAAACACGTGGGCCGTTTCCCCCCACGGATCCAGTCTTTGCAGCAAAGGATGTCATGCTCCTCAGATGGGACGGCACTGGGGTTCCCTGCTCTTGGCTAATTTGCGATCCACAAGCAACCCCGTCCCCTCCTTCCTCCCATCCTTCCCGCTCTGTTGGATAGAATCAAGCCCCCAAGGATCTCAGCTCCAGTTATAACCGGAGACTGAAATAAAGTCTTATGGAGAATGAGCTACTGAGAAGTCTCTTGTTTACATTACAATTGACATTTTCCTGAAATTCATCTCTCTCTCCTCAGATTCATTAACTGCCCTATGTTGCTGATGTACTGCGTTCTAGCAATTTGCACTGCATTTCCTGCACTTTGCACTCATTTTTCCAGAAATACTTGGTAAATATTACCACTATTTGCTGTGAATGTGGGCCTTGTGACGAGCTGGCCTCCCAGGGCTGCGATGATGGAGCATTTGGCGGCTTCTCTGGAGACGCCTGGTTCCTCTCCCACCTGCACGCTTGGATCAGGCAAGTGGCCCTAACGTGCACATCTGAAACCTCCCCAAGGCCCCCAGGCTGACGGTCAGGTGAACACAGGGCGGAGAGGTACAGAAAAATCACTAACATTGGCTTCCCCCATGGCCACGACATGCCGGGTGTTCCCTTGTCGCCAAAGAATCATAAAACCTTATTCTAAGTCATCTGCCTTTCTCTGAATTTGTTCTTTCTCGTATCTTTCAGTCTTTCTTCCCCAGCCCCCAGGAGAGAACAGAAAAGGGGTTTCACTCACTCGAATGAGAACTGCTGGCTAGCTAACATGAATGCGCAGAAAGTAAGCCCATCTCCTCGGCGCTTAAGCCTGCTATGGCTCCCCAGTGCTCTAAGGAAAAGGGCTCTCCCCTCCTCATGGCCAACAGGGCTCGCTCCTAGGTGACTCTCCCCCAGACCTTCATCTCCCCCTGGACCGCCCCCCCTCCACCTGGAACGTCCTCCCTCACGCCCACCTGGGGCAGGGCTTCACACTCAGCCTTCAGGCCTCAGAGAACGTCGGCTCCAAGGACGGCCCCCACCTGTGCTGCTTCACCATCATGGCACCCTTGTTATTAACTGTTTGGCTAATTTCCCACGTAATGTCTGCCTCTTACAAAGGATGGTGCGTTCCATGAGGACAAAGGACCACGTCCATGTTATCTTCCCATGGGGAACACAGTGCCCGGCACGTAGTAGGTGAGGAAGAAATACACAGGCGGTTTCCGTTTTCATAAGCTTCACTTCAACTAACCTAATGTGTTAGAACCAGCTTGACCAGACTCGGCTGGCCCGGTGGTAGAGGAGAGACCGCGGGCGGAGGGCACAAACACATACGCCCTGCCCGTACAGGCCGGTGAAACTCCAGTTGGTCACGCAACCTGTCTGAGTCTCATCTCCCAAAAGAGAATGACAGGACCGGTCACTACAGGGTGGACACTACATACGATTCCAGGCAGGTGGGAAGCACTCAACGAGCGTGACTGGTGCTTTTCAGTGCCGGAGACGCACACTGGGAAACAAGAGCTCATGAATATTTTCCTGTTTCCCCCACGGTTATGGCGTTCTGAGCACACAGACTGCTGGCCCCTGGGATAAAGGACGGTCACTTCAAACACTCCTCGGCCACTAAAGACAGAGTGTCCCCTGTCCTGTTTCCATTCCAGGGGTTGTGCACCTGATGAGCTCCCCTCCTCTCTCGGGAGCAGTTTCTAACCCGGGCGGACGTTGGGAGGAGGGAGCCCACCCTGCCCACTCCCCTCTAAGCTCCGAGGGTTACAATTTCGGGGCTTCTCTCCCGTGCTACTTCCCACAGGGTACACTGGCTCTCCCCACATCGCCTTGTGAGGAACTGGGTCTGGGAAGCCCATGCTGAGATTACTGTATGAATAAATAATGGAGTCTGTCCTCAAAAAACACACCAAAAAACCACAACAAAAGAAAAAAATGAGAAAAATAAATAAATACTGAGTTTGTCCCGTGATCCACAAACCTTGTATTTTCTGTCAGGATAAATAAATGTGCATTTAAAACAACGTAGGTGAGAATCTGCCATAGAGCTTTTCATTGCAGGTCTCCCCCGCAATATTTACAGACATTTTCACCTAACACAGCTCATCCAGAAACAGGCCTTTCCCAGGAGTCGCTCAGTGGGTGGTTATTGCACATCCGAGCTGCACCAGGCACTGTGCTGGATGCAGGATACGCAGGAGGCGAGATGCCCAGGACCCCCCACCCCCCTCAGAAGTCTGTTCTAGCGGGGGCAGCTGGCAGGCACAGATAAGGAACTGCTTCCAGGAGGCGTAAATACTATGAAGAAAACAAACCGATGACAGGAGGCTGCTGGCCTGACCGGGTCACAGCCGGCCTTCCCCCTCGGGCTGAGGTCTGGATGGTGAGCCGCAGGAAAACCTGGGGAGAAGCGTGCTAGCAGAGAGGACAGCAAGGACAAAGGGCCCGGGGCTGGGATGGTCTTGACGTATTCAAGGGACGGACAAAGGGCCCGTGTGGCTGAAGCCAGTGGGGTCTGGGGACGTGGGGGTGGAGAGCTCAGCCAAGCCTTCAGGAAGGAAGGAGATTGGGCCCACATGAGGCCATCTTGGCAATGGTCATACGTTGGCCCTCAGTGCATATTTATTGAATGAGCACATGGGAGTTAATCTCAGGACCCGCATTGGACAAACCAAGGCCTCAAAAGGCTGTGGCTTAAGTGATGGGTCCAAGCAAATGTCTCTCTCAACAGGAAAGAAATCTGACTCGAAGGAGGAATGGAGGACCAGATAGAAACACAAAGAGACTTTTGGGGCTTTTTGAGGAGGGGGATTGCCTGTTAAGTTGGCAAAGATATCTAGAGGCAATTTCCCAATTTGCATCAGAAGCTAAAATGTACCCACCAATCCTATTTTTAAGAATTGACACCTAAGATAACAGCATGGATGGCACAAGATGTTAATTCTAGTGCTGTTTATAGTGGTGACAACCGGGAACAGCCACAAGTGTCACCAGTGGAGGGCAGGTTAAGCAAAGGGTGGGACCTCTGTGCAACTTAACAAATCATCCGTATTTATGTTAACTTGGAACGAGGTCTATGACAGAATGTCAAATGGGAAAAGCCAGTAAATGGATTGTATAATGTAGTCTAATTTACACACACACACACACACACACACACACACACACACACGGAAGAGAAAGGTGAGTGGCCCCCATGATGCCCCCAAAATTAGAGCCAATCAGTAATGGAGCTCAGGGTCCTGGAGTCGAGACAGACAGGAACACCAGTCAGTAGCATCCTGGCCTGAGTGGCACAGGGACGTGGAGATGTAGGAAGTGCTGAGATCTTGGGGGGGGGCGGGAGAGGAGGGGCGGGGGAGGTCATGTTCCCAGAAGACTGGGGTAGAAGGTAAAAACTCACCCTGATTCGGACTTGGAGCCAAAACCAAACAAGCCCCTCCGTTTGGGAGTGAAGAAAACACGGCTGCCAAAGGAGCACCAGTCAATTGCGAGTCAATACTTATCAGTGCAGTTAATGCCTGTATTCCCACACTCACCCCAGCCCCCAAAGCAGGGACCCCCATAAAGTCAGGCCCATTGCTATATGCCAGCACCTGGCATTGGGCCAGCACAGGATAGGCACTTAATAAACTTTCTGAATGAGTGAACAAATGAATAGTACCATTTCCCAAAACCAGAAGGTTCTTTGGTTCCTTAAGCGCCTGTGTGCAGAGAACTGAAACACAGTTGTCCCAGACACCAAATCAGTTCCCATGTGATAAAAACCACGGGAGCCCCTTCCCTGGGTGACCCCTTTCATCTACACCACAGCCTACCCCTGAATTGACAGGCATCAAGAGGATACATGTTGACACCTGGGATTTGTTTCAAAATAATCCTGTTGGGAGGAGGCTTGCGGGGGGGGGGGGGGGTACCTGCAGGTTCACAACTCCATTCTCTCTACTTTGTATATATGCTTAAAACCTTCCATTTAAAAAGTGTTTCTTTAAGAAAGAGACTGTTTATATGCCTAACGGAGGTTGAAAGGCCACTGTGTGAGACCAGTCCAAAGGGACAAAGGATGAAATCTCCTCAGAAGGTCAGCCATACTTGCACCCGTAAGTGGCTCTACTTTGGGGGCACCTGGGTGTTGGGTGGAGCCTTCGTCCTCTTGTGACTCCACCCACCCCAGGAAGCCCTGCCCAGAAGCCTGGCATCGGCTGTTTGCCCAGATCTGCCCTTCTGGGGTCACGCTGGGAAAGCTGCACAGGCTCTCCCATGAGGCCGTTCACCTCTCTGCCCCTCACTGTCGGGTGTCAGTCACTCACCATTCACAGGGCCTGGGAGGCTGCGAGGTACAGAGGCTCAGTGGACCCCCTCCCAGCACGAAAGACTCTGTGTGGTAACACGAGGGGTCTCCTCTGTGTTCCCCATCAGGGTTGAGGTGAAGGGGACTGGGGAACCACCGGCGAAACCTCCAAGGCCACTGACCTTGCCAGTGAGCGGCCCTTCCGAGCCCGGGAGAGGGTCCAGGGCTGAAGGGCGCAGCCCGAGTCCCCACCTTGGGCGTACCTCCCGCGCCCACCCGAATCTCCCGCAGGTTTTCCGCTCTGCGCCCTGCTTTTGCTGCTGGCCTTCTTTCCTGTGGGCTACTGACCATCGCCCAGCCCCACGTGATCTGAGCAGCCTGCTCAGCCAAAACGCCACTTTGGAGCAGCTCCGGCTGGCCTGCCGAGTTCTGCCAAAGTTTAAAGCCTCCCTGACAGCGCTGTCCATTTACCCTTTATCCTCCGCTCAGATAGAGATTTTCAGTGAGGTCTAAAGTCTTTCTCCACCGAGCCAGGTGCCTCAGGCTTGATTCCTGGGCTTGACAGTTAACATCTTAGCCTGCACACAGGCAACTGCCGAGGGCTACCTCTCCTCAACGTCCTGTCAACCCTAAACTTAGCAAAGTGCAAGATGAGAACACCCTATTATTTCATGAGGCCACACCACATGGTTTCGGGTCTTTTTTCCCCCCTCTAGATCTTCCATAAAAGAGGGCAGTCCTCACATTGACCTCGAGGTTATTAAAATCTCAATCCATTCATTTCCTGCTGCTGGGAGTGCTTGGCGCAGGGGTTGATGGGAGCCAGGTCACAGAGGAGAGGTGTCCGGGTCCCACAGCGATCCCACCAGGCCCCCACCTCACCCAGGGCACCTGGTCCACCCTCTGGATGTACAGCACAGATCCCTGTTTAAAGGACCAGGGCCCAGGGCAAGATCCCTCCTGCACTACAGGACAAAGTGCCAGTGCGAGCCAGGCCACCCTGCGGCGCCCGGATGAGACTGCTCTTCCCAGGCGCAGGTCTGATTTCATCCTGTCTTGTCCAGCTCAGAGGGCTGATGTGGGGGAGCAGGGCGGGAGGGCCCTGACAGAGCAGCGAGGCCGGCTTCGGATTTTCCAGTGGAAGCAGAGCCCAGGGGCAGAAGGGACTCGCTCCAGGCCCTGCTCTGAGCCCTCCCTGCTCACCAAGCTGTGGCCTGCTGCCCACACCTGCGTTCCTGCATTCAACCCACCAGTTAGGGCCCCTGACCTGGGCTCAGCTGGGGAGGGGGGGCAGGCACGAGGGGCGCTAGGCTGCTGGAGTTGGTCCAAAGCCCTGGACAGAAGTGGAGCAAAGGAAACAGCTCCCTCAGCTGGTGCTTAAAGGTAAAAAAGATGCAAAGTTGATTGACAGACTCCAAACAAGCCACTTACCTTCCTACCACCCCAGGGCAAATGAGAAAAAGCTGAGCACCTCATCTCACACCCCTGCACACTCCCTCCACACACACCCCTACATACACACCACTACATACACCCAATACATACACAGGCACCTACGTAGACACACTACGCACACTCACACCCGTGCATTCACCTACAACACCCCTACACTACAAACACACATTACACACCATTACACACACATCTACCTACACACACACTCTTACACCTCTGCTTTCCTCTGCACACACACATGCACCTGCACACCTACACACACTACACCACATACACAATACACACACTCTATACCCCACACCCATCTACATACCGTGTTTCCCCCAAAATAAGACCTAGCCAGACCATCAGCTCTAATGCGTCTTTTGGAGCAAAATTAATATAAGACCCGGTCTTATATAGTATAATATAATAAAAGACCAGGTATTATATTATATTATATTATATTATATTATATTATATTATATTATATTATACTGGGCATTATATTATATAAGACTCGGTATTATATTAAAATAAGACCGGGTCTTATATTAATTTTTCCTCCAAAAGACACATTAGAGCTGATGGTCTGGCTAGGTCTTAGTTTCAGGGAAACATGGTATCACACACACACACACACACACACACACACACACGCACCCTGGGACTGCCCCTGTACTTCTTTCCTTCTTCAAGTCCCCCTTGAAATCAAGGTCAGTGTGACATTTGGCCATCTGTCACGTTCGTGAAGACTCAGAATTGGCTTCTCTCCCCCCTTCCCAACCTCCCAACACAGCGCTGGGTCCTGACCACTCCTGACGGGGGCCCAGTGGGAGACCCTAAGAAAGAACAGGACTGGGGAGGAGGAAGACGGGTCGCTTCTGTTTCATTTTCATCTCGTTCTTGAAAGAAACGGGGCTCCCAGCCCCACCCCCCACACATCTATTCCCCAGAATGCTGGGGCCTTAGTCCAGGACACAAGTTGGGCCCTTTGGGATCCCAACTTACTGTCACTGTAATTCGATGAAAGCTAAACTCCTACCATTTCTGGAAGATTGTCAACCCCCCCCCCCCCATGACTCCTGGCAGCTGAGCCTGCAAGCCATGCTCGCTGAGGTAACCAGAAATCACGAGTGTCTTACAAGGACCTGCAGCACCCACAGGGCCAGGACCTGGGCCGTGGGCCCTTCGTGATGCTGTTTGTTTATTATTTACTGCCACCTGCTGGTACAGCATGGATACTGCGCCCTAAATGAGCGCTTGAATCATAAACATTTCTAAACCCTCTGAGATAATGAGGAGAAATGGGATTCTTCTCATTGGCCGCGCCCCGCAGTTCTTCAGGGGGGAGCAAGCCCTGCGTCTGCCTGACTCCTTGGTAACCTCTAGTCACTTGCCCCAGACCGGCCTCCGTCTCAGCGGGCCTGGGTTTCCCAGGCACAAGATGGAATAGATGTCTTCTAAGACTTCTTTAGTTTCCAAAAACCTGTATTCTAACATCTCTATTGCTTAACAATAGCATTTAAAACTGCTTTGCAGACAATGGTGCCTGGAAATAACAATTTTTTGGATATTGGATTTTTTTTCTAGTCTAGAAAAGTACATTATCCCTGGGGCTCTTACCAATTAGAGCATATTCTGAGCTGCTCATCCCCGGGGAGCGGCCAACCCTCTTCCTATCATTTCCCGTCGCTCCCCTCTCTGCCACGTGTACTCGGGCAAAGAGCGAAGGTACTACTGAGTGGCCCGCACACGACCGAGACGTTGCAGCTGCATGGCAGAGCCCCCCAATGGTGGACACTTCTGTTTGTCTCTCTAATGAAGGTTTAGATAGGAAAGAAAAAACCATTTAAAACTAGACATTCTTCCATAAAATAAGGGGTGCCTCACTTAGTAAATTAATAAGGCTTTTAATAAAAATGCTCATGTACCCACACTCTGTATAATGATTTAGTAATTAGTCTTTTCTTAAAACACATTTTTCCATCTTGCAGGGGACCATGAAAGTGTGTGGGAAAACGAGAAGAGGTCAGCCAGTCTGTGTGTGTGGGCTGGATGCTTTCAGAGTGCAACGGATTTACGTGGACTGGACTCTGAAGCTCCAAGAGTTTAAGGAACATGATTTCCCGCCACTTGAATGAATTTGGGGCTCGGAACGAGTTATTTCCCCTACATCTCAAGGGCAGCGAGAATGCCGCTGCCCACGTGATCTGTGAGAAGAAAATCCACAACCGCTGGGAGGCTGGGAAGCAACCACGAGCCCAGCTTCCTGGGATGGAAGACGCGGTGGTACATTCATTTAACAAGCATGTGAGCCAAGTGCTGACTGCAAGCCGGGCTCTGTTCTAGGCACGTATTTGTTCTAATACAAGTATTAATTCATGTAGTCTTCCTAACAACCCCATTTTGCAGATTAGGAAACTGAGGCACGGAGAGGAAGTAACTTGCCCAAGGCCACACACTAATAGGCAGTGGGGCCCGGATGTAAAGCCAGGAGACCTGGCTCCGAGGCCACTTGCCCAGTCTCTGCTCACTCCCTGCCTTTCAGGCAAAGGAGTGGCGTGAACTCTGCCCCTGGCACTTCCAAGCATCTCATTCCAGGCACCAGGCATGGGAATGAAGACTCCATCTTGGACACACGAGCTCCCGCACAGGCAACAGGGAGAAGAAGCAAGGAGCCAAGCTGCCACCAGACCTGAGAACCAGAGTTGGCCCCAGGTGAACTAGCCCGGTTATCTCCTGCCATTGGATCCACGCTGAGTTAGGCCCAAGTCAGGCTGGAGAGGAAGGGCCATGCCTTTCTTGAGATCCTGACCCACGGAATCAGCATAAGACAGTGGCCATTTTATGCCACTAGATTGTAGGGCAGGTGCGATGGGTGACTGGAGCACCACAGGTGTGGGAAAATGGGCCTTTGCCACTTCCCGCTTACCAAGGGGACCCGGCACCCAAAGCAGGCAGCAGTCACAGAACAAGAATAAAATATTTTAAAAATCCATATATGAAGCATGTAACCACTGCTACTACCATCACTTCTGCTACGATTACAACGATGACAGCTACTGGTACCATGAAGGACACTAGTGAGTATCCATCCGTTGGCCTGGCATGGGCCGTGCACTGCGCTAAACATTGTATAGACACAGTTTCAGCCTGTACACGTCACACACCAATGGCTTTGATACTGGGGAAGCTCTGAGAGGCCGGGTGGCTGGCCCACAGTCACATGCCTGGGAGGAAGGTGGCACAGTCTGAACTGGGGCTTTAAGTGCAGACCTGCAGCTGCTCCCTTGACTGTCCAGGAGTCAGCACTGCAGGTCTCCTCTCCAGAAACCCGCCAGGCTGCCTGCTGCCTGCTATCGCCTGTTCTCGCCTTTGTTCCCCCATGACCTTGAAGGGGGTCTCACCTATACAGAATGCAGGCAGGGGAGGGCAGCTTCCGGGCCCAGATGCTATAGGGCGGGCCTGCCTGGTATCCCCACACCATGCCGTGTGCTCACTCATTCATTCACAAACATGAGCGGAGCTCCTGCTATGGCGCTGGGGACTGGGGAATAGACGGGCGGCCAGGCAGACTGAGCCTGAGGTGCGGGGGGCAGGGGGGGGGGTCGTGGACACTGAGGTGGGGGGGCGTGGACACTGAGGTAGGGAGGTGTCCCAGAGGGGGTCCAGCTCACCCCCCTGGAACCCAACCATGACCAAAACTGGGCGGTGAGATCAGAGTTCTAGAGGTCACTATCGCAGGTGGGATAAATCAGACGTGTGCATTCGAGGTCTAAGGTGAGAGGCGAGAAGAAAGGAGTGTCCCTGCTGGCCTTCTACCACCACTGGATGCCACAGGATGGTGGCAGGGAGGGTGGATGGGAACAGATGGAAACGGGCACTTAATACTCTGTACTATTCCCACACCTCTCCACCTCCCGGTCCCCTCCGCCCCCACCCTGCCAATCTCCCCCTCTGCCCTATGCCCACTGTCACCCCCCACTCTCCCCTTCTCACTCAGAGCGGTGTGGACAGGTGACAGTCTGCCCCATGCCCACTGTCGCCCCCCCACTGTCCCCTTCTCACTCAGAGTGGTGTGGACCGGTGAGAGCTGCCGGGCGTGGGCCCCACACTTCCCCCCTCATCCATCACAGCTGTGCATGTTCCCTATGGAGAAGCCTCAGTGCCACCTTCTAGCTGACAAAGCCCAGCCAGTCTCATGTCCCTGATCTGTTTCAGGGTCACGGTGACTGTCCGAGGTATAGGGGCTGCAGAAGGTCACCAGGGCATCCTCCCCATCCACTGACTCCACTCACAGCCCCATGAGGAAGTAGCTGGTGTCAGCTCCCGTCAGGGACACTCCCAGCGGGAAAGGGGCTTCAAGCCGCACGGGCCTTGGGGCGTGAGAGGAGCCGCCCAGACGGCTGCAGGGGAGACCTCCCAGCTGGAGGAGAAGGCTGGGCCCTCAGGGTCCCGCCTGTCGCAGATGATTTCACAGCTGAGTGGGTTGAAAGCCACCGGGGCTGCCCATGGAGGGGGAAATGCTTCCAGAAGCTCTGGTCAGAGAGAGAAGGACACCATGCACTTCTGGGCTCACCGCCGACTGGCCAGAAATGTCTGGATTTTGTTTCATTTCATTCTGTGATCTGGAACCTGACACCCAGCAAGCACATTTAGTCCAGCAAAAACATCTGCGGCCGCCCCTCTTTGTGACGCAGCCAGCTGGTAAGGACGGCACTAGGCAAGCCCCACTCTGGCTGGGGACAGAGACATGTCATTGAATGGAAGCACGAATGAATCGAAAGCCCCTCCCTGCCTCAGTTTCCCCACTGGACAGGTCATGGAGCAAAAGCTTTGTGACCTTTTGGTGACAGACCTTTGGATGACGCCCAGGTGAAGCATCATTTTAATAATGTAGAGAGACAACGCACACTTTTTCGATGAAAGTCTAGTTTACGAAAAACAAGGAGATGGACTAGCCTCTCTAGGGACAGGAATCTGTTGATAAATGGGGGTGCTGACCCCTTTTCTCTATCTGTTCTCATTAACAGGCCCTCTGACCCTCAGAATGCAACAGCCACTCTGAGACCTGCTGCTCTGTTGGGCTCTCTCGGCCACGGCCACAGCCACGGCCACGGCCACGGCTCTCTCTCCCGCTGAAGACTCGTACCTCGTTTCCATAAGGAAATCTTTGTAGCAGTCCCAGCGGAAAAGTCAAAAGTTTGACTTGAAAAAAGGAGCTACTTCAAAAGCATTGTCAGACCAAGGTGAGGGTTCCTTTAAAATGCATAAATTACAGGGTTATCCATTACTCAACCTAAAGGCAGCCCTACAGTGGGGGCTCTGGGTGGGGCACCCAAGAGACATGTGGGGACACATCCCAGGAAGTAAACCGAGTAAAATTCACGTTGAATAAAAGAGTAAATTAATGTGTTTATTACTTACTGCTTGGAGTGTGTGTGTGTGTGTGTGTGTGTGTGTGTGTGTGTGTAGAAAAATGAAAGAAAACTGTGGAGTTTTTTTCAATAATAAAAAGGGAGTTGCACTGCGGGGCCCCTAAAGCTTGTGAAAAATTAAACTCGACGGATTCAAACTGTCCTATTTCCACTTCAAAAGGGAAGAGGCACTGAGCTCTTCCCAACTTATCTTCAAACGCCCAGCACCCTAGAAAGTTTCTTTAAAAAAATAAAGGCCCCTGTTCCCCCAAGCACTGCACCGGTTACTGTACCCACTGTCTCTCCCTCTTCTAATTATACCCCTGTGAGTCTATTAATCAACTGGTGAATTATTTAGAGCGTCAGGCGCTGTCTGCAGCTAGTACAAACACACCACATGCAAAGGCTTGCTGAGCGGGCAGAGGTCCCTCAGGGGCCCCCTCCGCGGTAGACGGCTGGCAGCTCGCCGAGGCTGCGGCTGCTGAGAACAGGAGATCGCAGTCCGCTTACCTCCTCAGACGGGAAGGTTTACTTTGGCTTTCAACTCAGCAACTCTTTGCAAGTTTTTAACAAAAGCGAAAAGCTGGTCTATTGTCGCATCTTTTGTGTGCATTTAGTGATGAGAATATTAATTCCCCCTAAAAAGGGAAGCACTTTGGCTGTGCTCTGATCCAAGCCTCCTGGGATGCCCATGCACGGAAGGCTCTGGAAAACGCTCGTAATCATCCCAATTTGGGGTTGGTTTGGCTTGTTTGTGCTACGAGGTCTGCGTTTACGGTGGTGGGGCCTCATTACCAGAAAGGGTGCAAATGAGAGTGGAAACTCCCTCAAATCTCCCGCCTCTTCGCCGGCTACCTGGGAAAGATACTGCTCTATTAGGCCATGAGGGACCCTCTCCAGACAGAAATATTGGGGTGTGCAGGAGGGGGCACAGGTAACACTCGGTAATGATCCATCTTCCACGTTCTCTTCTCTACATATCAGGACTTGCGCTTTTAGGGGGAAATTATTATGCTAACTAGGGAGGTGCTTTCTCCCCTGCAAGTCAGTCTGTCTGGCGTGTGCACCAGCAATGGGGGCCTTCCTATAATTGAAGAGTTTTAGCTGTTGGGAGGATGCTGGCAGTGGTGGGGTTGGTTGCAGGGGTGAAGTGAGTTAGTAGCTCATGGTAATTTGGCCAACAAGGAGGGTTGGCAGGTGTTGGAATGCACACTTTTCCCTTCCACCCACAGAAGGGAGACTAACCCCTGAAGGGCTGGGGACATGCCCTCACGGGTGGTCCCCGACCTGACAACCCCAAGGTGGTCTGAGTGTCATGCAGACAGATCAAGAAAGCAGCTCACACACTCAGAGCAAAGACTGAAACCAACGACAAGGCACACCTTTGGCTGGTACAGTGTCTTTCCCAGGTCGCCGGCCAGCAGAGAAAGCGCAAGCTGCGTTCGAGAATGAAAACAATCAGCAGAGCTGGGTAGACCCCCCTTCTGTCCCACTAATCAGGACCAGCGGTCTGGAATGAGGCTGTGCCCAGCGCCAGTAGCCACGGGGCTGCTTACGGCTGAAAGTCCTGGGCGAAGGGCTAGAAACGAACGGTGCACACTTCTCTCTCGGGGTGAGCTGAGGCCGATGAGGAGGGCTCGTTGTTATATGAAGTGAAAGCCGGGAACCCAGACACGCCAGTGGGCACTGACAGATGGCTGCTTTCCTCGGGAAGCTGAGGTCTCCAGGGCTGAGAACTCTTACCTTCCACGAGGCCCTGGGGTAGGAACGGAGCCCTGGGGAAGGAGCCGAGCACAAGGAGAGGTGGTGGCCACAGTGAGTCGCCCATGATTTCAGCAGAGAATGAGATCCAGACGCTCCTTTACTTGATTTAGGGGAGAAGAAAGCCCATCTACACACACCGCCGTAACAGACAGCGGCAGTGGAGGCCATGAGCGCCAACCATCGAATTTTACATGTTGCAGAAGCAACTGAGACGTCGTTTTTCCAAAAGCCCGGCATAGATTTTTTTACCTGTTTCGTATCCATGTGCAGGTGACAGGCGCCTCCCAGCAGCTCAGCCAGCATGATCTCAGCCCCAACGCCCCTTATGGTCATGGAGGTGGTCGCATAAGGATGCCGTGTGCAGAAACCCCGGGAATAAATTTGCCCTGCTCACTGTAGCTCGAGTTAGAATGAGTTTCGGAGGTCAGACCTATGCATTTCAAAGTCCAGGGCACCCAGGAAGCATCGTCCCACGCCTCTGTCCACGGTGCTGTCGCCACGAGCCTAGGATCGAGAGATTTAGCACGAGCTAGGTGGGGCCCTGCAGTCCTTTGCCCAGTAAACGTGGAAAGATGAGAAAATAACAGTTATTAATTTTGCTGCTGATTCGAAAGGAGGTGTTGGCAGCACCCGTGAGGACAAAAAAGAACATAACGAAGTCTGCAGAGGTCACGACGGGGACGTTAACATCCTGAGGCCTCATGAGGGGAGTAAGAGGAAGTGGCTCCACAGGGGCAGAGGATGACATCTGATCTATGCCACCGAGCGTGAGGGCAGCCAAGAGGCAATAACAAAACCGTATCAGGGGCGTGCAGCTCCAAGGTGAGTGGAGAGGGCAAGAGCCTGCCTGGCAGGGACCCCAGGAAGAGCCGGAACGTGGCGGAGGCTGCTGGCAGCCAGAAGCACAGGGCAGTGTCCCCAGGGGACGAGGGCACGGGCTGGCCTGGGGGGTGAGGGTGGGTTTCCACACACGGTCGGATGCTCTGGCCGTGACAGCTGCCCATTCAGAGGTGCCAGGGCTCTGCCCCAGGGTGACAAGTCTCTGTGTCCTTACTAAGGACCTCTGCCCTTTAGCTGAGCTCCCTGAACTGTGCAGGCTTCTGGATTTTATGTGTGAAAACATGTGCAGGGGGATGGCCAGTGCTCTCCTGCATTCCCAGGAATATTGCTGGCACTGAGGGCACAGATATCTGAAACACGTGGAGGATTTTGAAGAGGGAAACCTGAGATGCCTCAATGGGCCCCCAAAAGAAAGGCAGCAACCATCGTCTCCGTCCTCCAGAAGTCCTGCCAGTGGGTGCGTGAGGGGCTGTGCTGTGCTGCTCAGGCATATTCAGGAGGCGCCTAACGATCCCAGGGCAGCGCGGGGAAGGGGACTTGTGCTGTCCCCTTGCCCTCTGCCTCTGTCCTCAGACAGGAGAGTCACTCATGGGCTAGCCTTGTCCCTCCAGCTCCCAGCCTCCAGCGGGCTGGCCCTCGCCCAGTGTAGACGGATTCCCTTCCCACTTCTGTCTCTACTCAGCCAGGTTCTTCCAGGGGGAGGCCTGGGACCAGTCTTCCTGTGCCCACCTTCGGGGCATGGCCGTGTACTGGGGAAGGGGCCACGTCCGCATCTCCACTGGCTTGTATCCCGGCCTGGACTTGGAGGCCTGTTGGGAAGCCCAGCTGAGCCTCAGACGCGTCACACCCTCCTTCCCACAACCTCGGGGCCTGTCTCTAAATGGGTTCAGAGCTCAGGGTGTAGGGAGGTGATGTGGCTGATTAGCGCCCCAAACCCCAAACATGGCACAGCTCCACCTGGTACCAGACATCGGCGTTCTGCATTCGAGAAGCAGTGGGGCTCGGCCGGGCTGCCAGCTGCAGTCATTCAGAGATACGCCCGGCTGTGGTTGGCGAAGCAGACTTTCCATGTTCAGTCTGACCTTCTCTTCCAACTAAATTATGAGAATCATTTCCACTTCCTCCTGTTTCGGCTGGTGGAGAAGCGGGCCGCTGCCGACCTGGGTGGTGCCAGCCTCCTCCTCTGCCCACGGACCGTGTTGGTTTCTCTGCAGCTTCTCCACATCCCACTAATGAGACCCTGTTCGTGGTTACGAATGTAAATGCATTCTTTGTTGTCCCTGCGCGGTTGGGATTTGTGAAATGACAGAACTTATTGCTTCTGTTAGTTAGATATGATATTGGTTGTTGTTGTGTCTTTAATTTTGTAGGAAATATAGAGCTACACAATCTAAGTAAACAAAAGGCTCTAGAGGGAAAATTTAGCACAAAGCGTTGAAGATCGAAGGTCCCGGTCTCACTAACTTTACAGGAAATTGCACGCTCAGTCTCCTTTGTAGTCACCAAAACAAAAAACAAAAACAAGAAAACAACTCTGCCTCTCGACCACCACTGGAAAGACTCGCTGGGTTTATGTTCAAGGGCCAGAGAGAGAAAGATTGGAAGATGCTACCCTGCTGACCTTGAAGAGGGAGGAAGGGACCTCTAGAAAGTGGCAAAGCCAAGGAAGCAGCTTCTCCCGGGGACCTCGGGAAGGAACGCAACCCCACGGCTCCTTGAGGCGAGGACCTCTGACCCCCAGAACTGTAAGACAACACATTTGTGTTGTTTTAAACCACTAAGCTTGTTTCCGCGGCAACAGGAAATGAATGAGCTGGCCACACCCAGGGGGACAGGGCGTCCACGCATGCTGGCGGCAGGAGTGCACCTCAACACAGAATGACGGGTCAGCGGTGACCGGTCCGTGCATGGACCCTGACAGTCAGGGGGTCACAAGCCTGTGCAGGTACAAGATCACTGAAGGACAGCAAATTTGGAAACCACCTAAATAGTTACTTTTTGCAACTTCATTCTGAAAAGAAAAAAACCAATCACCTCAAAAGTACCGAAAAGTTGCAAGGAGCGAGTCAAAGAGCTCCGGCACCGCTGCTGAGATGCCCCGACTGCCGACACTGCTGCGTGCTCTTGGCTTTCTTTCTGAACCACTGAATGCTTGTGGGTGGACAAGCAGACCCGGCATCAGCCCGCCGCGCGAGGGACCACTTCCTACGCAGCAAGACTGAAATGATATGAATCTGCTGACTAGCTCCCGCACTCACGCACTCAGTCGACAAACGTTCTTTAGGGTGCTGGCCACCCCCCCCATAAATGGGAAGCCGGCAGAGCTGGAGGGAAGCTCTGCCTCAGGTCCCTGTTACTGCTGCTCCC
Source organism: Rhinolophus sinicus (assembly GCF_057876585.1). Taxonomy (NCBI): domain Eukaryota; kingdom Metazoa; phylum Chordata; class Mammalia; order Chiroptera; family Rhinolophidae; genus Rhinolophus; species Rhinolophus sinicus. Next base: position 3,491,516 of record NC_142516.1, on the reverse strand, counting down.
GCTCCGGCTGCTGTCACACTTTCCTAACAGCCTCGGGGCACTTTACACACACCTCACACCCGGTCCACAGGACACCCTGAAGCCAGGGGTTTCTGTCTCCGTCTCACCGCCTGGGCTGCTCGGGGCAGCCCCAGGGTCTGAGCCAACAGAAAGCACCAAAGCTCGCACTTCATTACACTCTCACCTGCTCCCTCCTGTGTCCACCTCATTCTACTTGCCACGGGGAGACTAAGGGATGAGCAGATTCACACACTGGCCTTTCCCTGTGTACGTCACTGACTCTGGGGCACTTGAACTTGACCTCGGGGACCGGAACATCTTAAGGAGGGACTTGGAAGAGCCAGGCCAGGACGCCGCCCCCGCAGAGCTCTCTGAGCAAGCGGCCTGTCCTTCCTGCCTCCTCACCCACTCACTGGATCCTGGTAGGAGACGGCAGTGAGCACATCGGCAGGGGGCGGCGGGGGTGTGTGTCCTGGTCATCACACGCATGGCCCATTAGAACGGGGCTTCTCCCGAGGTCGCTTTTCTTCACACTCAGTATGTCTTCATGTCAGACTTGATAACAGAGCTTGTACTGACTGCACAGAGGAGCTGTGGCACTTTACGCGAGAGGATGTGGGAGGGAAACATGCTGCTGAGGAGGAGACAGGGGCTCAAGGAGCCCAGACAGGAGCTGGCTGTGTGGCCACAGCTCATTGGTGGACTCAGGAAACTAGACTCGAATGATCCCAAGGGTGCCCTTCTGGGGGTGGGGGTTGGAGGTGAGGAATGCTTCCAGGTTGTAGACCACACAGAGTTCTGGAAGGATGTGGTCCAGCCTTCCCGTCAGACAAGGAGCATCTGACCCTCTGAGGACCAATGGCCGGTCAATCATTGCATCTGCAAAGCTGTCTGGACCTTCTGACTCTGACTGGTGATTAAATCAGAATATTTGCTCATAGTATTTTTATACCCCAAATAACGAAGGATGTGGGCAGGTCTGTAGCCCCTCCTGGCTCTCCTTTTAAGTGCTGTCAGTTATGGAAAGCACACGTCTTGAAAACCAGAACCATTCCCAACCATCGGGGACAACACTGCACATCCACAAACCCCTCCCTTGGGACAGGCTTGGAAGCCAGAGGCCTTACCAGGGAGCAGCAACACAGCCTTTGCTCACTAGAAAGCCCTGTGCCCATTCCCCGTTGTTTTCCCCAGTTTGCATTCCCAGGGGCTTAGCGAGCCTTGCAGGGAGCCATGTCTCTCCAGAGCCCGTGAGGTTTTGGCAGTTATGGAAAAGTGCGGCCTACCTGCCATCTCCTTTTCGAAAAAGGGCTGGATGACCTCGCCATATTTTGACTTGTCTGCCACAGCCTCTTTCAACAGTTGTCCACAGCAGACTGGAGGGGAAAGGAACAGAAAGATACCCATTAAATTTTAAATCGAAGGAAGAATGAGAAATAAGAAACCCCAGTGCTGCTTGCTGAGGGGGAAAAAAAAAAAGGTCACTGAAAGAAAATATGAAAGAGTTTTTTCAGTGTGTGGGTGTGTGTCCAAGTGAAAGTAAATATCAAAAAGGAATTGGGAAATAAAAAAAGCTGAGGAGGAAGATGCAGAATGAAAAAGAATACATTTGGCAAAGAACCTGCTAGAAATGGACGGTGTGGGGAAGACAAACTGCAAAGCTGCCACCGCAGAAGCTCTTGCAGGACCAGGCTTATACCTGGAATCACTGAGTGGGATCGCTGAGCACAATCACTGAGTGGGATCACCGAGTGGGATCACTGACCAGGATCAGTGAGTGGGATCACTGAGCAGGATCACTGAGCACAATCACTGAGTGGGATCACCGAACAGGATCACTGAGTGGGATCACTGAGCACAATCACCGAGTGGGATCACTGAGTGGGACTCTGGTCGGGGTTGAGGACTAACATTCAGGTGGAGAACTGCAAGGGCCCAAGTGACGTGCCCCAACTGAGCTCATGTTCACACTGTTATTACGCAGGGGAGGGAGGGGAAGCTTGTTTCCATGAGGCCTGGTTGGCAGAGTGTTTCCATGGGACCATGGGTCCACACACGGGTCAGTTTACAGAACACATGGACTCCCGCGGAACAAAGGCAGCACCCTGGGGTCCCCTGGGCACTGCTGCTAAGCCTTTCGGATGCCGTCCCTGCAGCAGGAGCCTTCCTATCATGAGCCCCACTGTGTCCCTAGACCCCGCCATGGCCACACGCACGTGTCAGTCAAGAAGCGTGGAATGAATAACCACAGGCAAACTTCTCCTTGGCTACGGAAGCCCTTCACAGCCAAAGCTGGAAGGTTCAAGCTGTATTTTCATGAGCTGTTAATTGCACAATCTTTCTTTTCTTAACTTTAAGCCTGAGGAGTTTTATTCCTATATTAAAGAAACCAAAAAAAGAAAAAAATCCTAAAATTAACTGAATAAAATGAATGTTTAGGACAACAGCCATCACCAAAGACTTCCTCCTCAATAATGACATGCTTCTGTCACTGGAAATGACAGCAGTGACTGTACCCGGAGTGGTGGGCAGCTTCACTCGCTAAGGGCAGCCTAAGGAACACTAAAGGCTGATGGTCCCCAAGACTGTTCGATAGGACAAACCCTGTGTGAAATATGCTCTTACTCGGTCCTCGAGGCAGCCTGTTGTTTTCTAGATAAGGAAACTGAGACTCAAAGAGGTGAAGTCACCTGTTTGTTCCAGGTCAGAGCCAGCAAGCAGCAAAGCTGGGATTCAAACCGGTCTCTGTGACATTCAACCCTTAACTTCCAGTTCTGGACATGAAGGAGTCACAGGTATCATATTTACCTTCCGTCATGAGAAGCCATACAGCTGAACAAAATATAGGAAGCAACTCTTTTCGGGCCCTGGACGACCGACAGCCAGGGCTGTGATGCTTGACAGAGTCCCACGTCCATCCTGGATCTCTACCTATGGCCACTTTTCAAAACGCGGCATAGGAGCAGTGGAACCCAAACAGCGCAGCAGGAAACAAAGATCGGAGTTTGTGGCTCTGGGGCAGCTGGCATTTGTGGGACAGGACAGTGGGGCAGAGCCATGCAGAGAAGGGGTTCCGGGAACCTACACGGGGTTCCCTTGAGTCTTCGGCCAATACACAGCTGTGCATGTGTAGACTCCACGGGTCTGGTAGAGGAAGGCTCCTGGGTAGCTGGGAACTGAGTGGAGAGTGACACAGTGTGGGGAGACGCTGGAGACCCTGCTGATGCCCCAGACTTTAGCTGAGACTGCAGGGAGGTGTAAGAATACACTAACCCTGGAGTAAGCACACTCTAGTCCCACCTTAACAAAACTGAAAACAAGCCTCAACTGGATCAAATGGATCCTCCAGTACTTTAATTGCTTGTCGAAACTCAATGTTCTTAAAGCAGAAGAACACAAACCAGACTCTCAACAATGTGAGAACCACAATGTCCAGTGTATAATCAAAAACGACTTGAGATGCAACAAAAAGACGAATAAGTGACCCGATAAGGGAGAAAAAACAGGCCATAGAAATCAAATCAAGAGACAATACAGATGTCAGACTTAGCACACAAGGACTTTAAAACAGCTATTATAAATATGCTTAAGACGTTAAGGAAAAGATAGTTAAAATGAGTGAACAGATGGAGGGATCTCAGCAGAGAAATGGAAACTAAAAAAGAACCAGATGGAAATTCTAGAACTGGATCATACGGTATATTAAATGGAACACGACACCGCATGGACCACAATCAGTGAATTTGAAGACAGGAAAACAGGCAACAGAAAGTATCCAAACTGAAGGCCAGGGGGTGGGGGTGGGGACTGGAAAAAAGAATAGAACTTCAGGGAACTAGAGGATAATATCAAGCTGTCTAACACACATGTAACTGGAGTTCCAGGAAGGGCAGGAGGGGAGGAGGCAGAAAAAATATTGGAAAAAAATGGCAGGAGAATTTCAAAATTTGATGGAAAAAATCAACCCACAGATCCAAGAATCTCTGAGACCCAAGCAGAATAAACACAAGGCAAACCACACCTTAATACATCATAGTTAAATTTCTGACAACTAAAGGTAAAGAAAAAATATTAAAAACAGCCAGAGTGTGGGGAAAGCTGCTGTATCTATAGCGATACAATGATGAAAATAATCTCTGAGTTCTCATCAGAAGCAATGCAAGCCATAAGACAATGGAATGACATCTTTAAAGTGCTAAGAGAGAAAAAAACCTGTCATATAGATTTTTATATGCAGCAAAAACACCCTTCAAGACTGAAGGTGAAATAAAGACATTTTCAGACAGATGAAAGCGGAGAGAATTTGTCACCAGCAGACTTTCACTACAAGAAATGTTAAAGGAAGTTCTTTGGGATGACAGAAAACATCAGATGGAAATTTGGATCTAAACAAAAGAGTGAAGAGTGTTGATATGTGGTTGTATATAAAAGCCTTTCTCCCTGCATTTCTTGACTTAAAAAAAAGAACAATATTCACAGCTAAAACAATTGCAATGTATTGTAGTGTTTATAACATATGTACAGGTAACATGCATGACAACACAAGCATAGAGGACAGGAGCAAGGTAAATGGAAACATGCTGCTGTAAGGTTCTCATGTCCTACATGGAGAGATACAATACTAATTCAAGATACACTGGTGTAAGTAAAGGATGCATATTTACTCTCTAGAATAACCACTAACAAAATTAAACAAAGAGACAAAGCCAAAAAATCAACAGAGGAAATAAAATGGATTACCGTGTTTCCCTGAAAATAAGACCTAGCCGGACCATCAGCTCTAATGCGTCTTTTGGAGCAAAAATTAATATGAGACCTGGTCTTATTTTAATATAAGACTGGGTATAATATAATATAATATAATATAATATAATATAATATAATATAATATAATATTAGTATAATACCAGGTCTTATATAATATAAGACCAGGTCTTATATTAATTTTTGTTCCAAAAGATGCATTAGAGCTGATGGTCCGGCTAGATCTTATTTTCAGGGAAACACAGTACTAAAAGATATTTGGTTAACCCAAAAGTTGGTGGAAAAGGAGGAACAGAGAACAGATAATACGACAAAAAACCAGGGTAGTAGACTTGAAACCACCATGTGAAAAATTACTTTAAATAGAAATGGACTAAACACTTCAATCAAAAGGCCGGAAATGTCCGACTGGATTTGTAAAAAACCAAGACCGGGGCCGGCCCGGTGGCTCAGGCAGTTGGAGCTCCATGCTCCTAACTCCAAAGGCTGCCGGTTCGATTCCCACATGGGCCAGTGGGCTCTCAACCATAAGGTTGCCAGTTCGACTCCTCGAGTCCCACAAGGGATGGTGGGCTCCGCCCCCTGCAACTAAGATTGAACATGGCACCTTGAGCTGAGCTGCCTCCCAGATGGCTCAGTTGGTTGGAACGCAGGCTCTCAACCACAAGGTTGCCAGTTCAATTCCTCGAGTCCCGCAAGGGATGGTGGGCTGCGCCCCCGGCAACTAAAATTGAACACAGCACCTTGAGCTGAGCTGCTGCTGAGCTCCCTGATGGCTCAGTTGGTTGGAGCACGTCCTCTCAACCACAAGGTTGCCGGTTTGACTCCCGCAAAGGATGGTAGGCTATGCCCCTGCAACTAGAAAATGGCAACTGGACCTGGAGCTGAGCTGCGCCCTCCACAACTAAGATTGAAAGGACAACAACTTGACTTGGAATAAAGTCCTGGAAGTACACACTGTTCCCCAATAAAGTCCTGTGGGAAAAAAAAAAGCAAGAACGAGCTATATGTTGTCTACAAGACACGTATTTAAAATGTAAGACACAGATAGTTTAAAAGAAAATGTTTAAAAGTTAAACCATATAGACACTGATCATAAGAAAGAGTGGTTATATTAATACCAACGTAGACTGCAAGAAAACAAGTATTGCTAGAGAGGCAGAGTAACGTCTCCTAATAATAAAAGGGTCATTTCAAGAAGACATAACAATCCTCAGTGTATATGCACTTAATAACATAGCTTCAAATTATACGAAGTGAAGACTGGCAGAGAAATAGACAAATCCACAATCAGTTGGAGATTTTAATGCACCTCTCTCAGCAATTGAAATAATAAGTAGAGAGAAATCATTAAGGACACAGAAGATTTGAACAACACTATCAAACATCTTATCCTAATTACCGTGTTTCCCCGAAAATAAGACCTAGCCAGACCATCAGCTCTAATGCGCCTTTTGGAGCAAAAATTAATATAAGACCCAGTCGTATTTTACTATAAGATCGGGTCATATAATATAATATAATATAATATAATATAATATAATATAAATACCTTGTATTAATTTTTGCTCCAAAAGACGCATTAGAGCTGATGGTCCAGCTAGGTCTTATTTTCAGGGAAACACGGTAACATTTTAGAACAGTATAAACAGCACTAGAATGCATGTTCTTTTCAAGTAGAATTCACCAAAATAGACCGTGTGCTGGGCCATAAAAAAAGTATCAATAAATTTCAAAGGATTGAAATCATACAGGGTATGTTCTTTCACCACAATGGAATTAAGTTAGAAATCAGGAAACAACAAAGAAAAATCTGGAGAATTCCCAAATATTTGGAAATTAAGCAATACACTTCTAAATAATATACGGGTGAAAAAAGAAACTACAAGGGAGATTATAAAATATTTTGAGCTGAATGATAAAACATACTAAAAATGTGCGAGATAAGTTCCAGTCAAGATGGTGGAGTAGAAAGTTAATGTCAACATATTTGGGAAAGGGGCAGAGATACCTAGAAGATGCTACGACATGATCAGGTAGTCCTGCTTGTAGCTGTTTTCATGTCATAAGTCTGTGTTCCTGGTCCTATCTGCTGCTGACAAAGAGTCATTCTTGCAAATAAAATAAATATTATATTCACACACACATAAAAAATGTGAGATGAAGCTAAAGCTGTGTTTAGAGGAAAATGTATAACGTTAAGTGTTTATATTAGAAAAGACTGGCAAATACATGGTGATGAAAGGAGAACTGACTCTGGGGGGTGAACACACAATGTGAGATATAGATGATGTATTACAGAATTGTACACCTGAAACCTATGTAACTTTACTAACCATTGTCACCCCAATAAACTTCAATTGAAAAAAAAAAAGAATGGTTTAAAACCCCTGCCTAAAACCACCTCGCTCTACAATGGTCTATGAAGAAAACCCAGTAACAGTCTCCTCTCTCTAATAATTCAAAGTATTTTGACAGCAAAGGCTTTAGACACCATGAGATTGGGAACTACGTGGGGATCAATCCACCCCACTTTGCTCACTCCCCACCCCCACCCTGACAGGGCCCAACGGACCCTTAAGTCCCTTTCTTATGTCTTTTTTTACATTTGCCCTATCTGTGCACCCAATGAAGTGCATTGCATATGGCGGGCACTCAATGAGTAATATTAATATTTTAATAAAATTCTTCACAGTAAAATTCATCTTCACTGCAAAAAAAAGTCAGAATTGCATAATATACTGCTCTACAGCGATGAACAGTTTGGTGTATGGATGTTCCTCCAGATTTTTTTGAGCAAAGACTAACATACTTTTTCAGTCTTTGAACAAAAATGAGACCATCCCCTGAATACCGCTGAGTGACTTGTTTTCTGCCCTCCCTCATTTAACAATACATCACGGACATTAAGTTGCTCTACAGGTTTCTTTTTAACAGCTGCCTTGTACTCCACTGTGTGGGTTGACCATAACTCACTTAACTAACCGTCTTATGAACAGAGTGTGGGTTGCCTCTACTTTTCATTACGCACCTTTCACATCTCTTATTGCACAGAGGAGTGTGTCAGAAGAATAAAATCCTAGGGGTGAGATCCCTGGGCCAAAGGATTTGCACAGTTAGCATTTCAATGAGCAGTGGCCTTTCTTCGAAAAAGATGCGCCTGTTTATGAGAGTATTCCCGCCAATTGTAAATCGGAGTGTTTCAGTAAACGCCGTAGGAGTGAACGGGGTGTGTTGTTTGTTTGTTTGGAGCTGTTTTCCTGGGACTGGGAGGTTCATATGTGGAGATGAGGACCCAGCCAGGGGCCGGCCATGGGGCAGGTCCCAGAGCTCTGGGCGCAGACAGGCCTCTGCAGACACTCACACGCCTGCCTGTCAACAGCAGGTCCCTTAAGTCGGTTTACTGAAATCTCATGATGTCTTGTATTTATCAAGAATGCCTTTGAGTAGTATGAACTTTCAGAGTTCGTGTCCAAATGCTCAGTTATCAAAAGGGGCCCCCAAAATGGCCACAAAACGAAAACCACGAGGAGGTTTTCTATTTTCACTTTTGGAAAAACCTAGCCTGGTCATCTCATCCCTTCGGGATTGGTGTGCTGAAAACAATTTCAATGAAGACGTGCCCTTCCTGGATGAGCTGCCTGCATAAACAAAGTAGGACACGGTGACCATTGTGTTCAACCAAGCCCTGCACTGTGTTAGGCCTGTTGCTGTTTCAGACCCGCCCTCTGCCTTTCAGGCGCTGCTGGCTCTAACTCTTCACATGCCTTCACATAACAGTAAGTACAGGAACCTAAACACACACGTGGGTGCAGCTACAGCAGGCTGCGGCTCGTTCCTGACAAAGCAGGAGAGGGAAAGTCAAAAAAGAGAAGGAACGATCTGAATAAGGGGTTTTGTTTTTTAAAAAAACAAAAACTGGTGCAAGGCAAAACATTTTTGAGCCTCAAGTATCCAGACTATTTTCCCATACTAATCAAATCAGAAGAGTACTATTGAGTATTTGTAGTAAAATACTAATATTACTACTATTAGCATTTTTCCATACTAATCAGAACACCTGCTCAGTTCTCTACCTTCATTTTATGGGTACGATTTTTGTCATTAATTCCTGGCTAGTCTCAGTGGCTTTGGAATTTTAAGTTGCAGGGGACCTAATGGAAAAGCATTTTTATTCCAAATTTGATCCTTCGGGGTTGATATATACCGGGGGTGCCAAAAAAATGTCTACAAGTAGAAACTTTGGTCAACATTGTTCAAGCAGCAGTTCATCGTAATCAGAAGTGTCTGGATGCTGATGGGAACCACTTTGAGCACCTCTTGTCATTGCAGAAGTCACATGTGACTTGTATTCCTCTTTTGCTATCGGTACATATTATTACAATTTTAATAGTTTTTCTTTCTTAAAATGTGTGCACATTTTTTGGCTCCCTCTGTATATATTTGTCTGTGTGTATACATGTATATTTGTATGGTGTGTATGTATAATTTGGGGTATATATATGCATATTTATATATTTGGGGGTGCAGGTCTCATGTTCCTTAGTAAATAAAGTGCGGTTACTTAGGCTTATGGAACCCTGCAGGGGCACGGGGGGGGGGGGGGCGGCGGGGGGGCACTGCCTTTAACTCCCTCCGGCCGGCTACATGTCTGCTACAGCTCCTTCCTCCTTCCCGGGCCTTTATGCCCCTGAACACAGGCTGGCATCTAAGACCGCCTGGGACCACGCTGGGAAAGACCTGGAGAACTGATTGCAATATTCTCCTCCTGGTAAAATATTTATTGAAACTGCGCCGAGCAAGAAGTCTTCCTCTGGTTCAGAAATTGTCTGCCTGTAAACACGCTGACCTGGGTTGGGGCGCCAAACGAGACGGGAGAAAACAAATACATAGCAGAACTGCATTATGCAGCAGCGGAGGCTTCCAGGAGACTGGAGGGAAGCGCGACTGGTGCAGAGCACAGAACACCACCCTTCCCGAGGATACGCAGATGATAACTAGAAATCATTCCGGCTCTTTGGGCTGCCGACACGTTTTCATTGGCTAATGTCTTTATGGCAGTATTCTCCAGGAGGAAAAAGCCTTATCCTTGCAAAGATGGACTAACTGAAAATTGTCAGAGCAGAGAGCAAGAGAGAGAAGCGATGCCGCCCTCCTTCTCACCCCCATAAAACAGGACAGCGTGGGAAGGCAGGGCAGCCTCTGGAAGCAGGGTGGCTACTGGGCACTCACCGTTGACGAGGCTGTATTTCTGGGCCAGGAGGGCAGCCTGCAGACTTTTCCCACTGCCCACGGGCCCGCAAAGCAGCACTCTCGGGGTGAATGGGGCGTTTGATTGATGGTTGGTCTGGACATAGGTCAGAGCTGGAAAGAGAGGACGTGAGGATAATGAACCTGGACCCTAGAGAAAGGGAAACCGGCCCCACAGCACCTGCGCTGGGGCTCATCTCACACAGGAATCATCCCTCACCTTCACAGCTCCATGGAAACCCAACTTACCACTGCCAAGCAGGGCGAAGCTGCGGGGGAACTACTTAGCTTCAGGCCTGGCACCAAGGCGGGAGGGGCAATGAAATGCACAGCAGCCACCCTCTCGGTGCTGCCCTGAATGCCTCTAACACAGTGCGGGAATCTGCGCTTCCCTCCCTGTTGTGGGGGGCTGGGTCCGGGACACAGGACACGCAATCTTGTGTTGCGGTATTTCCCAACTGAGTCCGGCTGAACCTCTCGCCTGGCACCCAGGACCAGGCCAGCTTCCTAGTGGCAGAGACTGGCTTTGATGACCCCATTGGGCCACGCGGGGGCCCAGCACGCGAGGACTTCTAAAGGACTCGGGCACTGGTGGAGAATAATTTGCAGCTGAGCTCTGTGACACCAACTTTGTTGTGAATCTCCAAAGGGGCAGCCATCCAATAGGTCCCGGGAAAGGGCAGGTGCAGCCGCACAGGCCTGGCCCCTGGTGGCCCTGGCATTTGATGAACAAAGAAGGGGGCACACAGGGGGAGCGTCTCCAACACAGGCGGCCACAGAGTGGGGCACTGGATGCCAAGAGCTACTGAACATCAAACCAGGTCACCTCCCACCTGATCATGGAGGAGGAGGGGGTGTGAGAGTGGCTGCAGAGGCCGTTAAAGGACAGCCACTCGGCCCCTGCCAAGGGGAGCTGCCCACCAGCTGAGCCAAGGCCATGCCCGTTTCCCCACTGCCCACATCAAAACTGGATCTGCCGCCCCAGCCCACTTCCTGCCAGGGACACAGACTATCCAACGCCAAAGGTCAGCCATGGGTGGCCCTGTGGCACCTTCCTGCCTTCAGATGGATTCCACCCTGGGCAAGGGGCTGAGCCAACACACGCCGTCAGGAACCCAGCTGCCCTGAAACTATTGACAGGTGCAGCAGGGTGGCCCCACTTCACACTCCTGACATTTGGAGCCAAACGGTTCCTTGCTGTGGGGCCCGTCCTGTGCATTGCAGGATTTGAGCAGCACCCCTGGCCTCTACCCACCAGGGCCCAGGAGCCCTGTCCCAGTTCGTGACAACCACAAATGTCTCCAGACATTGCCGACTGTCCCCTGGCAGGGACGGGGGCAAAGTCAAGAACGACTAGGAGATGTATGCTCATTGTGCAGGGTTTGACCTCTCAAGTCCTAGGGGTTTTTAATTGGAAGGATCATTAGGGATACCATAGTTCCCCTCTTTTTTAAAACTAGAGGCAGAGAAGTTCACAGGCTGTCTATTCAAGGTCATGATCATCACTGTCATCACTAGCATATCGTAAGTGCTAAACTAAATACTCGACAGGCATTATCTGTCGACAGTCCCTCGAGGGCTGCATGAGTCTCGTCCCCACTCACAGGGCCGGGGAAACTTTCCCAAGGCCACTGCCACGGTAACATCTGCACCAATGGGCGTGACCTGGAGGAAGCGACTCAAGCAAAGTTCCCTTTCTTCTCAGACCTTCCATGATCAGCACATCGGAACTACGGGCGAAGCAGCCTGCTTACAAATGATGCTTCACTTACAGTAAATAACTAAGTTAATGAGAAGTAATGATCCCCCAGACAGTCTCGACATCTAATTATTCTTTTTAAAAATATGTGGTTGCTGGATGCACTGCAGACAGATTAAAGAAACAGAGAGAATTTTGCATTCCAATTCTCAATTTATCTCTCTGCATTATTAATTAATAATAATTAATATATTCAGATGCACATTTTTATTTACAATTCCAGGCATGAATTCTTTATGAACAATCATATGAACTTTTAAATTTAATTAAATAATTTGGAAGTAATTAATGTGTAAATTCAGAATCATGGCCTAAGATAAATGCTGTGGTTGTTTATCGTCAGAGTATAGTGCTTGCTACTAAAGACCCTTCTGAGATGCAAAATCACTGGAAAATTATAAGCCACCCATTCATCCTGGCGGTTTTTTAAAGTAGCATCAGTTTCTAGACACCCCACCGGTCAGGTGGCTGACCTCTGACGATGCTCCCGCGATACTCCAGAAGTTTCTGTGCCGTTTCCGGGCTCTCAGGAGAGCAAAGCTGCTCGCACAAGTGCACAGGCAGGTGGGGCCGGTGGGAGGGCCTGCCTGGGGAGCTCAGGACCACCTCCCCACCAAACAAAGCTTCTCTTAAAGAGATTTGAGAGAATATACCCAAAAGAGCCCATGGAAACTGCCAAGCGTCGTAAGACCCTGGTAATATTTTTATCATGTCATTTACCTGACATTGCACAGAAGGGGTAACTGGCCTTGGAGACAACGAAAGCTTGGCAAGATTTTGAAAAGTTCTAATTCACCTGCTTTGGGATAGAATTACTGTCACTTTCCCTGGCCTTTTGGACAGACTGTAGAATCATGACGAGAACAACAACGTCTGGCGTGTATTGAGCCGATTCTCGGCACTGGCCACTAGGTGTGCAGCTGCGGACACACGATTTGCAGAATCCCACATCATCTCACCCGAGCCTGGCGGGGAGGCAGGAGTTTTGTTCCCATTATGGGGATGGCAAAACTGAGGCTCCGAAGGGTTAAGAGGGTTGCCGAAGGCGGCACAGCAGGTGTGGTGGGCTCCAGATTTGAACACAGGTCACCTGGCTCCAAAGTCCTGGGGCTCAACTCACACACACACACACACACGCACACACACACGCACACCAGCCTGCTTCAGCCAATTTTTAAGTGGCTTCACGACACTTAAGTTGCATTGTGGTTTTTTGATGTGGTGGTGGTGGTGGCAATTTGTTGCTGTATTTTCAGTTTTTATAAATGTTCTCTTCCTTCTCCTTCACCCTCAGGGCAACGCTTCTTGCTGCCATGTCTGTCCCACCCTTTCCCTTGAGTCTGCTCAGCCCACCCACCTCCCGGTCCAATCTGCTGACCACACAGAGTGGAGACCGTCAGCCCGGCACTCCCAGGGGCCCCGCAGGGAGCCTGGACCATCTGTGACTTGACTCCCAGGCTCTTGGGCACACCCTGGACACTGGCACTGCCGGATCAGGTGCCCCTTGGGTGAGGAAGTCGAATGCCTGGGGAGTCTGCTGCCCACAGGGCTTACCCTGGTAGAAGACGTCCACGCACGGCTGGTCAGCACTGATGACTTTCAGGATTTTGGGGTACAAGGGGAGGATCCTGACAATGTTCCTATGATGTTCCAGCAATTTCTGTGCTGTCTCCAGCTCCGAGATGCCCGCGGGTACCACCAGTCGGTTCTGGATTTCAGATTCAGGGGGCCAGTCAAAGGTGGTGTGATAGATCTCTGCAAGGACAGAGGGACGCAGTTGGGGTCACCTGCCCAGTGGTGGGGGGCCGTGGTCCTGAGGCCTGAGCATGCAAACCCCAGGGCACTGGCCACCTCACCGGTGCAGGCTGCATTTGGCTCTGGGCCTGCTGTGACGTCACTATAACAATCACAGATGACGATGACACTTGGACGATGGGAGGGGCAGCGCAACTTTCTGCACCAGGACTGTGACAGGCGCCCAGCTGCAGTGTCACTGCATCCCCCACACAGCAGTCACACCCTAAGATACATCTCGGTATTTTCATCCCCACGTACAGAGGAGAAAACCGAGTCTCAGAGATGCTGGGCAACCCAGCCCACATCACACAGCTGGACCTGGCAGAGCCCGACCCACAAAGCCAGGTCCACTTGCCACCAAAGCCGGAGAGCAAGTGATGGGAGGGGCTGTTATGAGGGGTCCCGGACGGCCACAGGTGGGGGTGGTGGTGAAGATGGCCGTACCTCCAGTCTGAGGGTCAATTCTCTTCCCCAAGTTCCTCTCGATGAGGACCGTGTCTGGAGCACTCAGGGCAACTGTGCAGAGAAGGGGAAGCAGGCACGTTGGGCAGCGGACCCAGACATGAATCCCATGGCCCAACAGCTTGCCTTATGTTTCCCTCACTGTATAATGACATGAAAACAGCGCCCATTTCCCATGCCTGAGAGACTACAACGGCACCAAGACACAAAGGACAAGCTCAGGACCAAGGACAGCGCACACCTACCCACGTGACTGTCGGACAGTTTTCACTGCGATAAACACTGCCGCGAGGGACACCTCTGTGCACAACACTTTTGCCACATTTAAGATTATTTCCCAAGAAAGAGTTTCTCAGAGGTGGGGTTCCTGGAACAAGGAACCACCAGTGTCAAAACAAAACCTCACTTTTCTAAGAACGAGTCCCACGTGCATTCAGCTCTTTGAAAAGTCCAACTGTGCTGCCCGGCTTTTTCCCCTTGGGCCGTGGCTGGGCTGAGGGTGGGAACCGGGGAGCCGGGCGCAGAGCAGGGCACCCCCTCGGGGGTCTGGGGGCTGCAGCTCTGGGGGGGCCTGCGGGGCCTACTCACTGACGTGTCTGGGGACGATCCCAAGGGTCTGAATCATCAGCGCCTGCTCCCGAGTTGCAGGGATGCCATCCAGAATCCAGCCCTAGGCAGAGAATTGGAAAGACGCTCACCTGTTTTAATGCTTTTAAATGTTCTTGGAATTAATAAAGGAATAGCATAGCTTTACAGAAAGACTGGAACTTTTAAGACGAAAGAAAACGAATGCTTCTGATAGCCACATCCACCCAAACTAAAAATTACTCTCATGTTTATAGTCCCTTCCGAATTTTACGTTTATGATCGTAATCATAGATGATCGTTTATGTCCTAACTTTTCCCACCACACGTTATAGCGACCACAGCATCTTTTCATATCAGCATGCCTCTCTTTTGCCACCATTTTAATGACCATACAATATCCCCACCGACTGAGCGTGCCATGGTTACATGACCACGTCCCACAACTGAACATTTCTGCTGCTTGTTCACGGTCCTAAATCATTACAATTTCACGACCATAAATCATGCCGTGATGAACATCTTCGTGCATATGGCTCTTTCCACATTTTGAATTATTTTCGAAAGACAGTTTCGCAGGTATGGGATTCCTAGGACAAGGAACCACCAAGGTCAAAACAAAACCCCACTTTTCTTAAGAACAAGCCCCGAATGCAACATGAAGAGACCCGAGTTCAAGTTTCTGTTCTGCAGCCAACTTGTCCCAGGGCTGAAACCCCTCGCTCGACCATCACCCCTTCTGGGAACAGCTCAGGAACCGGTTTGGAAGATTTGCTTTTATTAAGTCTTTAACTCCAAGTGTGAAAGTCATACACAACCATTGCACACCATGTGGAAAATGCTGAAAAGCTGAAATAAGGACGCAAGTCCACTGATAGCGCCACTGACCTGAACTAGCCACTGTAAACATTTTGCTTCTCTCCTTCCAGGCTTCACGTACAGACATCCCTTTTCCCCGAGGGCGGGGGGAATCACACCATACAGACTACTTTGTATGGTCTGCTCTTTTCATATAACAAAAACATTTCATGAACATGTTTCCTATGTCACAAAATGCTCCTCTTCTGGAAGTTTTCAAAGCTGCCGGGCATTCCAGGAACGAACCTGCCAACTGTTAACGAGACCCACTTGTCGTCGTTTCATTTCCTTCCAGTTTCTCACCATCATAAAAAACATGCTGTACAAGTATCTCAACACACAAAGAATACCCTCAAGATAAATTTCTAAAAGTTGATACCTTCTTTTGTGACTTCTGATACATTTTGCCAGAGCACTACAAAACTGCCTGGCCAGTTTAGGAAACCAGTGGCAGACAGCCTGTCTGCCTGCCTGCATCTCGGTCAACATCAGGCCCTATCGAGGGGGAAATCTGTCCCGCAAAATAGAGGAGAGTGTCACCGCTGTAATTTACATTTCTTTGATCATGAATGAAGTTCAATCTTTTTTCCGTATGTTTGTTGGTTATTTGAATTTTTTCTCTTCCAAAATGTCTCTTCATGCCATCTCTCCACTTTACCCTTGGGGTTATCTATTTATTTATTTACAAGAGCTCTTTACATATTAAAAATATTAACCCATTTTGGCAAACACTATCACAGACCCTTTGAGGCGAATGTTGCCAGTGTTTTCTGCAGTTTGTCTTTGGCCTTTTAATTTTATATATGGTGTTGTTTTTAACACACGTGCTTCTGGTGAGATCAATCAGCATCTTCCTCTTTGGATTCTGGCATCGTCTGGATGCACAGAAAATCCTTTCCCACTGCAAAAGCTGATAAACATTCGCTTGCATTTAAATTGTGTTTGCTTAAGGTTTTAGTCTTTACATTTAAACATTTAACAGAACCACATTTTATGTTGAAAATGATGTGACGCTGTGATCTAATTTGTTTCCTTGTGGCTCACTGACTGTCCCAACCTCATCTACAAAACAGCTTACCCTTTCCCTTCTGAATGTCACTTTTTATCACGGTCTAAATGCTGCTACGATGCTGGCTCTGGCATCTTCCTGCCTGTAGAGTGTTGCATCATCCTCACCCCGCCTAAATTATTGTTGTTTTATAATTTATTGTTATGTCTAAGAGGACGTGCTCCTCCTTCTTTGTCATTTTTTCAAAAAAAAGAAAATTGTTTTTTCCAGGTAAGCAGCAAAAAGATTTTGTCAAGTTCCAAAACAGAAATTCTACTAGGACTTTGGAATAACATTAAATGGAGAGATTAATTTATGAAGAATCAACATTGTTTACAATATCAAGTCAACATATCACCTTTCCGTTGCTTTTGTATGTCCCTCAGCAATGTTCACATCAAACAATTTCTAAAGTCCTTTCAAGTCTCATGAATCAAGTTACACACACCCACACACACACACATACACACACACACACACACACACACACACACACACACACCTACACACATACACACACACACATACACACCCACACACACACACATACACACCCACACACACACACACACACACACACACACACACACACACTGTTTAATACTTTCAGATAAGTTGGGTAAAGTGAGTTTTGGAAGAGTGAAATAAAGCCACAGACAGCTTCAGATCTCCATTCTGCAGTCAGGGGGGTTCTGACACTGGCTCTCAGAAGGGGACCCACCCTCCGGCCATAGGCCCCTCCCTCTCAGTCATTATGAGAACTTGGCTGCTTTAAGGTCAGAGGATGGACTGATGGGGTGAACTCAGACCCAAGGTCACTCACAACCCATAACAGCTAATTTACAGAACACCATGTGGGTGAGGGCAAGAAATGTCTTTCCGAAAGAAACAGACAGAAAAGAGCCTGTATTTCCTCAACATTAAAATATTTAGGTTCCAACAGCCTCCACTGACAGTTAAAAAAAAGAGCTAAACAAATTTACAGAGTAAAAGAGGATGGAAAAATTGGGCATGTTTTCATTAATTTCTTAAATTATGCAGGAAAACGCACCGCTACAGAACCCCTGGCTTCTAAACTAATGAAGCAAAAGTGCAAAAAAGATTTTCAACAGCCTTTTGCTCCCTCAAGTCCTTGTTATAACCAGCCAGGCGCTGGGCTGCAGCTCTGAGGAAGAGATGTGAAACGGCCACAGGAGCCGGAGCCGCCAGCTGAGCGCTCCGCGCTTCCGGGTCTGGAAGCGAGCTGCGCCTATTTGAACTTGAGCTCCATTCAGACCCCTGAATTTCTTCTTCATTTGGAGGGGAGGGGTTGGGAGCCCACTGATTGCTTCTTCTAGGACAAGTGCTGGTGACTGAGTTTCGAGTCACTTTTTGATGCTGAAAAAAGGTTGGAACTCCGTCCTCAGTCAGCACTGAGAAAGACCTCTGCTTTTAATATTGCATTACCGAGCAATCATTATCATCTCGCCCATCAATCTGCAGCTGGTCCAAAGCTTTTAGAACTATTCAGGGGAACAGCTCTCACCGACTTCTCACTGGAGAAAGCAGGCCTTCCAATTACACAGGAAAGTGCAGCAAAACGGGGAACATCTCCCTAATTAGCCCGGCCTTGCCAGCACACCATTCTGGTGCGGGTGTGAAATTTAAAGAAGAAGATGGTGGAGGGCTCTGAGGTGAATCCCAGGCCACCAGCTTTCCCGTCTGCTTTCAGACTCAGAGGGATGGTCCGATCACCCAGGTGCTAGGAAACCAGGTCCGAGGGACCCCTGGGTGCAGCCCCACGCTCTGTGGGAAGGCAGCCATGGGATCCTTCATGCCGCGCAAGCCCAGGTGGGTCCACCTGTCCACCTAGAACGCAGGGGCACAGTGACCAGGCCTCTGCCCCAGGCGTGTTGGTCTCAGGGCGTCCTCAAGATGTGAGCCCCCGCCTCAGTGTTTGGAGAAGGTCTTTCCCAGAGCACCTGCATTTATGGAGGTTCTATGTACCTGCCCAGTTGCAAATGGACTGCACTTTCAAAGGGAAACAGCAATTTTGGCTGAGAGCAAGTTCATGCTGCAAAGTCTGGCAAAGCAAGAAGTCATAAATCAGTAAGTAGCTTCCGACCACTGCCATGAGGGGCCCTCGTTAGGGGCCGTGAGGTTCCTGGGTCTGACTTTCAGGAGTGGCTGGATACAGAGGAAACAGTCAATCCCTAATTAGAATACATTATCCATCCTGCTGACACTTCAGTGAAATGCCTGTCCCACTCTGGAGCGGCAGCTCTGCTCAGAGCAGGTTAATTGATATTCTGAAGCCTCGGCTCGCCGTACCCCCGCGGCTCGGTTCTGTTTTATCACACATCAAAAAGGCCGTATGCTCAGGGCACCCGTGCACCAGTGTGGAGCTGGAGGTCTGCACATCTGCGAGGGGTACGGTATCACAGGAGGGACAAGCACTGAGCAGATGTCACAGATGAGAAGAAAGGAAAGGAAAGCAGCCGGCCGGCCTAGGGAACCTGGCGGGGCCCAGCAGAGCACGGCCTGACGCAGAGCGGGCCGTGCAGCTCTCTGGGAACACTGGCCTTTCCTGCCCTCCTGACTATTATTAAAGCGCAATTAGCAATTTCACGCAGTAAGACTCTGCCCTCTGGGTCCTCTGCCTTTTTGATGCATTGCCCCTCGTCTCCTCCCCTCTCCTCCAAACACCAGAGCGGGGCGCTCCGCTCCGTTTTCCCACAGGATGCCCCTGATCCAGCTCCCAGCTCCAAAGGCCGGCTCGGGAGGCATTCCCTGGGGCGCCAAGCTGACTCCGTGGTCCCAGGGAGGCCATCTGAGGCTGAAGATTTGGATTCAATAAATCAGATTCACTCAGCTCAAAGTCTGAGAGGGGGGTGGGGGGAGCATCACAAGAGGCATCGTAGGCCCGCCACCGCCCTCCCTCTTTCCTAATGAAATATTACATGGTTTCCCAACATATAAAAGAGAAGAAATTTTTATCAGCCAGAAAAGAAATGCATCTTATAAGACAAAGTTTGGGAGACTGCTGTGTTCTAGAGGCAGTCAGTGAGAACAATGAGACGACAGCTGACCCTCGGTATCAGTGGGGGATCGGTTCAGGACCCCCATGATTCCACATTCCACAGATGCTCCAGTCCCCTATAGGAGACAATGCACACAGTCAGCCCTCCGTATCCGCGGATTCCCAACCACAGATCGAAAATAGTGTTTTTGATCCACAGTGGGTTGAATCCGCGGATGTGAAAGAAACCCAGGGATATGGAGGGCCGACTGTGTATTTACTGAAAAAGTCCTCGGCGAAGTGGACCCGTGCTATTCAGGTTGTATTTTGATGAACACCAAAAAGGTGACATCAGATTGCCCCAGTTCCTTTGGTTCATGCAAAACCATGAAAATCTCAGCCAGCCACATCATCTCAGCATGCCCTCCACGTTCAGCGCATCTAAAAGGTAACTGGCAACAATTTTCATTTCAAAGTTCAACCTCAAACAATACGCCACGCCTGCTGGTATTCCTGACCAGGTTTGCGTATACGAGTGTAGCGGGACCGTTACTCCTTACCTGGCTCCTACCTGCCAGCTCAGCCACCCACCCAGGCAGGCCCTTGGCTCACCCGGCCTTCTGTGTGCGTAGCCCAATGACGTACGTGCCCAGACAGGCTGAAATGAGCAGGAGTGATTCTTCTAAATAACAAAACAATGTTGCATTCCACCCTCGCTAATCAGTGACACGTGTGACGTTTTTATCCAAACATGCAGATCCAGGAGAATCTATACTCCCAGGTCTATAGGCTCAAAGCCAGTGATCCCCAAGGTGTGAAAGTTGGGTAACGCACAGATGTGAGTGTATTCAGGGGGCTTTTTAGTAATTCCCAGATAGCTAAAAAGTATTTTAAAGTCAAATCCGCATCCAATGTCTGCGGTGGCCCCTGAAGCCACTCTGAGGAGGTGGACAGCTTGAAGACCACATTGTTCTGTCCCCAAACGGACCAGTGCCACCCCAGCTCTGAGTCTGGGATGACTCTGAGATGACCCCTGCAGAGATAACTCAGTTTGTGGATTCACAGTTCTCAGTTTCAGGCATGATGGACTCTGGTTCAAGGTGAAGGCGTGAATCCAACAATGTCTAGTGAATGGGTCCATTCCTCTCACCCATTTCAGACCATGCCTGTGGTGTAGTCCCACCTCTTCAGAAACAAGACTAGCCCTTTAGGGCGTCAGATGATTGTGGGGTAAAAAGCGGGGACTTTGAAAACAGACTTTGCCTCTTCTGTCAGGTGTATGACTTTCAACCTGTCACCTCAATCTCTCTGGGCAACGTCCTCCTTGTCTGCGACGTGGGGACAATAATAAGAACCTACCCCACAACTGCTGAGATAATGAAATGAGGACTACAGGCAAACAAAGAAACAACAGCAGCACACGTGTAGTGCCCGGCAAGGAAGAAGTGGCCAGCCCACGTTCACCAGTGTTACTGTGTGATTTGAGAAAGGTGAACAGTGTTCTTTTCCTCTACCTGTTTTCAAGAAGGAATCCTACTTAAGTTTGTAGAACTGACAGGAAGAACTCATTTAAAAAGGCAGTCTCTTGGAAAGAAGAGAGACTGGCATTCCAGATATGAACAGAGGAGAGTTTTCTAATGGAAGACGACATGGGAAAACGCGTATCCATTGAGCGGCTCTGATGGGGTCCAGCCAGGTGTCACCTGTGACCTGCTCATCCATTTGCCACCACCGACCAGGGCCCTCCTAGAGGAAACCACCGTCAGGAGCCCCCTGGGCAGCCATCCGGGGTCCAGCTCATGGGGAAATGACAATCGTGCTGTTACAGTGAGGGAAGCACTTCAGTAGGAAGACCTGGATCCCTTCACTCATTCACTCCCTCATCGATTCATTAATTCCTTTGGGCATTCACCCACCACCCTGTGCGGTGCCCCGTCCTTCCATATTGGATAAGTCAGAAGCGTTGGGCTGAGCTTGGGGGCTTGTCCAGCAGTGAGCACCTGGGGGGTGAACAGTCACTGGTTACTCAGCTGCCAACCCCAAGTCTGGCTTACCCAGCCCTTGCCCCAGCTGGCTGCTTGACTCCACACAGCAGTGAACGTCACTTAAAATGAGAGGGTCGGACCAGGTGGCTTCTAAGTCGCGGAACCATAAGATTTATGGTCTAACAGACACTCTGAGAGTGAACAGGCACATCTGAATAATTACGCAGGGAAAAGAGGCACGGACCAGGACGAGTGACTGCCCTGCCTCTGGGTCTTACAACATCACCATTTACTTTCGGTCACATGGCCTGATTCTCCTACCACAACTGTGCCAGCTCCTTGAAATCATGAAAAGAAGGGGAAATCCCATGGGGTGACACAGGGAGAGGGGCTGACAAGTCACCCAGGTCTGATCAACAACTTCAGTGACTCTTCTCCTGGGGAATTCCCAAGTACGCGCTGAAAGTTCGGGGCTGGCTTCAAGTTGGGGTGCTGATGTGGGCACCGACTGCTAGCCTCATTCTCAAAGGCTGCGATGTCCCCAATCCACAGGCCCCAAACGCCTCCTCAGACCTGGCTCCCCGCTCTCCTGTCCAAATCCACTGATCCAGGCACAGCTCAAAACCAAGGCTGCCAGCCCTGGACTCCTCAACACCCCCTTGAGCTGGGGTTCTGCCCCCTTCGTCCTGGGATGCCCAGGCCTGTCCATCCAGGCCCTGGGGCGGGGAAAGTACTGGCGGTGGATAGTTGTGGCTGAGTCCAAGTCTCAGCTCTAACCCCGTAGCCCTGTCACCTTGAATTATCTAACCCCCAAGTTTCAGTGCCCTATAAAGTGGGGTCAGGGAGACTGACCTATGAGAAAAGCACTGAACCTCTCTCGTGAGCTCTTCAATAACAAGTGTGATGATAACTGCTCCTCAGGCATCACTTCCTTTCTCTGTCCTGAAAACAACTGGAGGGCAAGGCCATTTGCATTTCCACAAGAGAAAAGGCTGATCCACAAAGGGATGACTGTATAAAGCTGTCAATTCAGGCCCCCAAGAGGTGGGCAATAACCTGGGCGGACCTGGGCCACACCTTCAGACCATCTCCTGCCACCACCACCCCCCCCAGTGCGGACACACACTGCTCACTTGCCCCACTGTCCCAGCTGTTGTGCCTGGGTCCCTTCTACTGGAAAACACTTCCACCTTATTCCCTCCCAGTCAGAAAGGCGTTTTCCCTCCAGGTCAGTTCCCTGGGTGGCCGGGACCACTTTCTACGTCTCCCTAAACTCATTCTCAACTCCACTTCTGGACCAGACCCCTTACGCAGCTCCAGGAAAAATCCAACCTGACCAGTTGTTGAAAAGGGGAATGTGAGGTCTCTTATGTCTGCAGAGAATGAGAACTCATTAGTCTTAATACTAGTGAATTCCACATGTCTTAATAAATAAAAGCCATCCCAATAAAATACACATTTGCTTTTGGATTCTAACCAATACTCTTATTTATAATTAGTATTATAGGTTGTTGGGTTATTTGTATTAAAAACTGGGGTAATTAATATATTATGGGTTAGAGCTGAAAATCATCCACTTTACTATTCACAGTTCTATCAAATCCTATTGGCCGGTGGCACTGAGCCAGCCGGCGGCCGCTGGTCCCCCACTTATCAGCTGTGGGACCATTTCCTTATCTGGACAATAGGAATACTGTTCATATTTGACAGGGTTTAGGATGAGATGCGACGATGGATGTGAAGGCCCCACAATGTGTGGCGGAGAGCAGGTGCGGGAGAGACGGGAGCTGCTCACTGCTTTTGCAGCCTTCTGGCACACTCCACGCTTCTCACAACTGACAGCCAACTGAGAAATCGACTCTGGAGTGCAGGAATGGGGGTGAGGGCCTGCGGTCCCTCTGCTCCGTCCCCCCAGGAGGGTTTCCAGCTCTCGGGAGCCAGGCCTCTGCTCCAGCCTCTGAGTCAGTGCCCAACCTGCCGAGGGTGACACGGTCGGTGGGTAGTTCTGAGTCCAGTCCTGTTTCCACATCGCTGCACCTCTCCGGTACCCTCTGCTGCTCCAAAGTCCCCTCACAGCTGCCCAGACATCAGACTCCGTCCTGCATTTCGGCCATCGATTTTTCCTCCTCGACTGGAGTAAGAGGGGCCGCAGGACACACAGCACATGATTCTGTCACCCACAGGCACATGGAGTGCTGCTACTCAGCACGCAGACAGGGGTCCACACGTGCCATGAACAAGTCCTGTATCACGGAACTGGCCAACCCACCAACCATGGCCTTGATGGCAGGGTCCCAGAAACACCCACAAGTGAGGGAGTGATGAGGGTGCACCCACAGGGCCCCCGCTCCAGCGTGATGCGAACCGTGGGTTTTCTGAGTGGGGGTCAGACCTCCCCTCTGAAGCTCTGCAATCCTAACTGCATTTGTATTAGAGGAACACACAGCCACGGGCCTCAGCAGAGCTGTTGATCAATACAACCGCACTCCTCAGAGGATTCAGGCGACATCTATAAACCCGTGAGTGTCAAAAGAATGGCAAGAAAATCCTGTCTTGCTCCTGTCAGTGGATGAAAGCTGGGTAATTAATGCCAGTCCAATGACACTGCAAGGAGAAATAAAACAAACAGCTGGGGGCTCCATGGGCCGGAGTCGGGCTCCTGCACTCCGTGAGCATTTCCCCCATAAAACCCGGTCTGCGTGGTGGGCAGGGGACCATAAATCCGAGACCAAAACAGGGAGAAAAGAAAAGACAAAGACTCTAGAAAGCTGCCGAGCAAATTTTAAAGTCTGGTTCTATAGTCTGAACGATGCTACATCACCTCCTCCTGCGTCGTGAAGTAACTGAGCGTCTCCGGGACATTCAATGAGATAAAAAAAAAGTGAGCCCATGAATGCAAAGCATGAGTGTGCATTTTACGTGCAATACAGGCAGCCACCGCCACTGTTAACTGGGGGTGGCTGTGACCCCGCTTCCAGTGTGCGTCACAGACCTGCGTGACGAGGGACTGAGGGGTGGGGTCGAAGTTCAGCAGCAGGGTCCACATTCTTTCCTCAGCTCACGGAGGGCGGTTGTGTGGAGCCAGCCGTCTTGACTTGGGTTTTTCTTCTAGGCATCGAGTGTATCCTTCCCTTGGACCAGCAGTGGGTTTCTATGGGAGAAATGCAGCACCTTCCTGCTGCTGCACCGCCAGCTGCGTGCCCACGGAATCCGGCACTCTGTTTCCTCCTTCCGTGTCCCTCACATGGCCTAGAACAGTCCCTGGCGCACAGGAGGTGCCCACAGGTCTTCGCTGCAGAAGTCCTCATAGGACAGTTGTGAGGATGCGGTGAGAAGGTGCCTCAGCGCCACCGCGGCGTCTGGCACACGTGATGTGCTGAGAGACGCCAGCTAAGCAACGTCCGGTTGTACCTTTCTCTTCATGGACCAGTTCGGCTCCCCACCACCCGCTGTGGGCTTCGCTCGGGCCTTGGTCTGTATCCTTCCCAAGCTTCACTATAACAAGGTCACAGCCCCGATGAGTTGTGGGAAAGCCACTCCTCTGTGACCTGCAGTAGAGGCCTGTTTCCATCCCAGCTAACCGACCACGTGTCCCAGTGGACCATGCGCCCCGTCTTCCGCTCCTCTGGCTTTGGTGGGGCCATTAGGGAGACTTCCCGACCTGGTGCTGGGATGAGAGGAGATGGTGAGAACTGGTACTGGACGCAGACTGGGGTGGCGTCCTTCCACAGGCCTCCGCCCGGGGTCCCAGAGGAGGATGCAGACACACAGCAGGTCTAGTTGTTCAGTCAAAGTGCGGCTTGCATTCATGTGGGGGCTCCGAGCATCATGGCTTGGGAAGCAGAAGATGCTGCAACGCACAGCAGGGATGCAGGAAGCTGTGGCCACCAGGTGAGCTCCTGCTGCTGCCACGGCCACACTAAGGGTCCCTGCCCAACCGCCCAGCTCCGCCTGCAAAGGGGGAGCCGCATTCTGGGCCTGGGCTTCTTGCCTTATCCTCTGCCGCCCTCTAACCCAGTCCTAACCTCCACAGCACTACCATTGGATCCCAAGTGGAAGCTCGCAGAATGAAAGAAAAACCAAGGGAAACGGACAGAGGCAGCGGAGGCAGGCTGCAGCTGGCTGTGAAACGTCATGTTACACTACGCGTAAAAGACTGCTAATCCTCCTCCTTAGGGCTGTGGGGATGTCCCAGAGCTCGCAGAGCAATGATTCCAAACGCACACTGTGCGGCCCGCAGGCAGGTCACAGGCCGACCCCAGAAGTGCCCAGGGCTGTCACACCCACCGTGAAGTGCGCAGAAGCTGTTTCTCCGCAGCTCCTAAGAGACCCTAATTGCTTCACCTGCTCATCTGACATGGGAAAAGTTAACCCTGCCCACGTGGACCTCGGGGCTGGGCCCAGTGCTAAGCACTCAGCTTGTACGATCTTCTTCAATCGGGACAGAGAGACAGCCTTACTTCAGACGAGGCACTGCATGTCCCCAGAGCCACGTGGCCTGCCTGCAATTACGGGGGCTCCATGTGGAGATGCATTGAGGCCTCGGCACCTCTCAAAACCAGTCCTTTCGCCTTTTCCCAGCTGCGGCCACCGGCACAGATATGCTGGCTCAGGCCCGCAGAGGGGACCCCAGCCACCGCGGAGACCATAAGTCACGTCCCTGCTGCCTGGAGGCCTCTGCCTGTGCGCAGGTGATAACACTCCCACCGTCTGACGAGCCATCATAATCGGGCTGACAAACCTGTCCTCTCCTCCACAGTAGAGGGGGGTGACCACCCATGGAAACATTTCTTCTCTTTCTCTTAGCCAGTATTTTCCTGCCCACGATATTCCAAGTGAATCTGGTTCTGGTGACACAAAAACACCTTTGTCAAAGGGGCTGGCGCAAGATCACGGAGTCCTCAACTAAAGCCAGGCCTGGCAGCCAGGGAGCAGAGAAGCTCGGCGTGGTGGCAGGTAAAACGCCCACTGTCCTCTGACCGAGGCTGAGGCCCTTCCTCCATCCGGGCCTCGGTTTCCCCTTTCCTAAAAGGTTTTAGGCAGGCTGATTTCTAAAGACACTGTTTTTTAAAACATTGGTAAGTCACCTTGGAAGTCGTCCACAGACACAATCACTATCATGGTGCACTTTTACTTCATATTTTAAAACCCAGCGTCCTGGTGGTGGAGCCTTATTAGTCAATGAAAGAAAGGAAGAGGGAGGACACAGGAAGTGTCAGGGCACAGGGCACCGAGATCACATCAGAAGACCAGCTGTCAAACACCTGGACCTGGGTTTTGGGGTACAATGCCACCCTCTGGGTGTAGCAGTGAACTTGGTCAAGCTGTAGGCGGGGGAGGCCAAACGGAAACCTTGAAAGCACGAATAACGGGAAACAAGTTTAAGATGTGATGAGAACGGTCACCAAACACATGTCCACAATTCACACAAAAGCAAGCCTGGGAGGGCAACAGCCTTTAAAAAGCTTCTCCCCAGGGAGGCCTTAGGGCAAACGCGTTCCTGCTGCTGAAACCGCCATGAGGACGTTCAGACTGCCTTGCATAGTTGTGTTGGATTTTAAACACCGTCCCTTCCTTGGGTCAAGAGCAAGTTGGAATAGGATCTCATTGCCACGTTGGTGCAGCACTGGGGAGTTATCCGATGGCATTCAATCACTCATTTCATAAACATTTCCTGAGCTGGAGTCAGTGCCAGGTACCATGTGAGAGTCTGCAGAATGGGACAGGTGGGGCCCTGCCCTCACAGAACTCACATTCCTAATTACAAGTGCGGACGTGCAGGAGGAGGAGAGCAGGGTGCTGGGAACTCACCTAACAGGAAACCCAGGCCAGGGGGCCTCCCTGAAGATGTGACTTTCACCTAAGACTGAGGAATGAGAAGCAGCTGTCCAGCTGCGGGGTGGGGGCAGCTCAGGCAGTGAAACGAGCACGTGTGTCTGTCTTCTATGGCTGCGTAACAGATGAGCACAATCTCAGGGGCGTAAAACAACACACTTACGATCTCAGTTTCCGTGCGGCAGGACTGTGAGCCCGCCCGGCTCGGCCCTTTGCTCAGGGTCTCACAGGGCAGCCTCACGGGGTCAGCTGAGCTGCGTCCTCCTCCGGGGGCCTGAGGCAGAACTGCGTCAAAGCCCCATGAGGCTGTGGGCAGGATTCACGTCCATGCCGGTGCCTGCCTGACAGCTCTGGCTTCTTGCTGGCTGGAGGCTGCAGGCTGCCCTCAAGGCCCACGGGCTGCCCACGAGGGAAGTCTCTAACACGGCTGCGTACCTCTCAAGCCAGGACAGGGGAGCGCTCTCTGGTCTGCTAAGGTGGCGTCTCAGATCATGCAATGCCATCAGGGGGGTGATGCCTCACCACCTTTGCCCTATTCTGTTTGTCCTGCCCCCACTGAAGGGGAGGGGTTCATAAGGCCTGGACACCAGGAAGAGGGGAACCACTGGAAGCCCTGTGGGGTCTGCCCACCACAATGTACAAAGGCCCGGAGCGGGGCAGGTGCAGGCTAAGTTGGAGAAGGTCCGCAAGGCAGTGGGGCGAGAGGCACGGAGGAGGGAGGCAGAGGGCTGAAGCTGGGCTGCAGGCCGGCCCAGACCTGGGGGCTTTGCGCAGGGAGCCAAGAAGGATGGCAAGCCGGGAAGGTTCTCAGGGTGGAGGGACACAGTAAGATCAACTCTAAAAAGCCCCCTGCTTCTCTACGTGCAAAATGTTCTTTCCAGGGGGTGTCACCATGAGCTGCCTCCAGGGGAGGGAACCTGGTATCTGGGGGATAGGATGCAAGGGGGATTGGGTACCTTTAGAATTTGAGCCATGCGAATGTACTGCAGTTGAGAAATAAATTCATTCCGTTTTTTAAAAGCGATCCCTCTGGCGGCAACAAGAAGAAAGGACCAGGAAGCAGCGAGGGCAGCGGCAGGGAGATGGAGCGGGTGCCACAGAAAGGAAAGGACTCTCAGTAATTCAAGAACATGGAGAGCACGCGTGAAGGTAAGGTTTAGAGCCCTTCGGCATTGAGCCCTTCCCCAAATTTCCCGAACTCGCTGCCTCATTTCTCAGCCTCCCTTTGCCCTAGAGGGGTGGTCTGAAGAACGGGCTCTCAGAATTCAAGAACTTGGCTGCCCCTAGGAAATGGGTCCCCAACACGCAGAGCCCTCCCCCTTTTCATACGTCCAACAGAAAGTGTGGATTTCTCTGCCTCTAATGCATTTGACGGTCACTTCAAAGACATTCTTCAAAGAGACTGTGTTACACCAAAACAGGAAAGAAAGGAGAAAACCCAGCATTAACTACAGGCTCCCGACGGGTTCCGATTGCGTGGTTTTTCCCTGAACACTACCCCCTGCATTCTTTCTGTGCTCTCAATGACCAATTCTAGTCCCTGTGTAGCTAAATAATAATAATTACCATATAAATGAATATGCAGATGTGTCATTTTTCTCCCTAAAAGCAAGAACGTCTGTTTTCTTTGGATGAGGGTCTGTTTTGTTTCTGAACAACCAAAGCGCATCATTAGGAGCTTCACCTCTACTCCTGAAATCCTGTCTCCACCGGGAAGAAATGGAGAAGGTACTGGCTGCCCCTGGAGGCTCAGGAGACATTTTAAAACAAATTAAAGGAGAGATTTCTCTCCTGTCCAGGTAACAAGGGCTTGGACACGATCAGAATCAGAACTGGAAGGCCGGAAGGTGCTTCAATGCTCAGGTCTACCCCGTCGTTTTACAGACAGCAGGAAGGGAGGCACTGCCCCGCCCTGAGGGACGCGCTGGTAAGACAAGAGTGGCCAAAAGCACAGCTCCGTGTGTGCCACTCGGTTCTGGGACTGACTGTGGGACTTTGAGTGACACTCTGCGAGCCTTAGATTCTG
Source organism: Rhinolophus sinicus (assembly GCF_057876585.1). NCBI lineage: Eukaryota > Metazoa > Chordata > Mammalia > Chiroptera > Rhinolophidae > Rhinolophus > Rhinolophus sinicus. The sequence goes on along the minus strand of NC_142516.1, from coordinate 3,462,149 downwards.
CGTCCCTGAAACAGAAGTGACAACAGTCCGCCACCATCGGCTGTTGTACAGGTGAAATGAGATCATGGATGCCGCCCCTGGCCCTAAATGCCCAATCAGTGTTCACCATCAGCCGTGTAATGACCACGGCCTCTGTGGTGTGCTGGACAAAAGGCACACTCAGGGTCCCCCATCGTCGCTCATCAGTTTGGTAGCACCATCATCAAAAGAGTGATAGTAATGATAATTGATAGCATTATAAGTATCAATATGAATAGTATTCATTCAACCAATAGTATTAATTACAGTGCACAATATGGTCATATAGTACAATGAAAGAATAATGTCACTTATAATTAATTGATAACACTAATGAGAAATGTGATTACCATTTTGATATGGTGGTAGCAGTTGGCAAGGCCTTGCGATGCCGCGTCTCATACTTTGTCCACACTACTGGTGAGAGGCTGTGTGGACCGAGATTTTAGACAAGCCCAAGAATGGTTTACAGGAGTTAAATGCATGTTGGAGAGACTATGCGAGACCACCAAGGGGAAGTTCAGGATTCCATCAGCTCACTGTAAACAATCTGAGGTCAGAGGAAAACACGCTGCTCAAGTCGGATTCTGAAACGCACACGACAGCTCATCTCGTCTCTCGCGAGTCCCACTCCCGTGGCTGAGGACACCACAGAGCGAGCCTCGGAGAACTCCTTCTTGTTCACCAGAGATTAAACACACACAAGTTCCAGCTCTGGGCAAGGAGTACACACACACTATCCTGTCACTTCACTGAAAGCAGCTATGTTATAAGGACAGAATGCACGGGGCAGCTGTTTGGAGACTCAGGAAAGTCTGCAGTACAGGTGACTTGGGGAAGAAGACCAGAATCAAACCAGCAGCAACGCAGTATCCCACAGCCTGGACTTCAGGCAGCCTGCGGCCTGAGATGGGCAACAGGCAGGGACAGAGGCGGGGCCAGGGGGGGCTCTGTCTGGCTTGGGCAGTGGGGAAGGGGGCTCCAACAACCACGGATTGGGGAAATCTGTGTGTGTGTCTTTTCTCTGTTTCCTTACACCCCAGCCCCGCAATCCTGCTGCAGTGGCAGTGACAAAAGGGCCCTGAAACTCTGAGGAGACCACGGACGCTTCCTTCCCAGTCCCAACAGAATGAAACAAAGCCCCGTCAATTTTTCCTCCTGCTGTCCTCCTGTTCCTTGGCCCTGGCTGCAGGTGTAGTCCCAGGAAGCCTGTGGCAGAACAGAATAAATAGCATCCCAGCTTTCTGGCCAGAAACCAAAAGGAGGACCACCAGGGAACGAGACGTAACCACGGGGAGGGGAGCTCAGGAAAGCAAGCAAACGAAGCTGGTTCTGGACTCAGGGCTCACTCCAAGCTTTGCACGCATAGGTCTGACCCTCAGCAGACTTCCGACACTGAGAAATAAACTACAGCATGGCCACTGCCCAGGCCCTGAGTGGCACACACAGCACTGAGCTGGAGAGCACTGCACAGCACCACAAATCTTTGAAAACAGAAATGGGACCGAAACCACCACCCAGAGAAGATGGTTGACACTTGTGACCTGAGCCCAACTGAGTCAGCTGCCTGCGAAGACAAACATATCAACATGCAACACAGGACTCAGACAAGACCGAGCCTCAGCGACATTTAAAATGTCCCAGACAGACAGGGATCCAAGATGGCAGAATAAACGCTGCACCTGCTGCCTTCCGTGAACACATTAAAATTACAACTAAATTATAGAACATCACACCTGGAGAACCATCTGAAGTCTGGCTGAACAGAAGCTTTATAACCAAAAATATAGAGAAGAAGCCACGTAGAGACTGGTAGGAGGGGCGGAGACGCAGAACGGGCCCCAAACCTCCATGTCGTGGTTGAGAACCTGGGACACCTCAGCCGCACAGGTTCCCCCAGGCAATGTGATTTAACTTATATGTGGAATCTAAGGAACAAAATAAACAAAACAGAAACAAACTCATAGGTACAGAGAACATACTGATGGTTGCCAGATGGGAGCAGGTTGGGGGTGAGTGAAAAACAGGAAGGGGTTAAGAAGTACAAACTGGCTGTTACACAGGAATCAGGATACAGCACAAGGAATATAGTCAATAATACTGCAATAACTATGTATGGTGTCAGATGGGCACTAGGTTTGTTGGGGTGATAGATGGGAGGATGTTGGGGGGCAGGGTGAAAGGTGAAGGGATTAAAAAATACAAATTGGTAGTTACAAAATAGTCATGGGGTGTAAAGTAAAGCACAAGAAATATAGTCAATAAAATGGTAATAACTATGTATAGTGCCAGGTGGGTACTAGATTAGTCAGGGGGATCACTTCTTAAATTACATAAATGTCTAACCACTATGCTGTACACCTGGAATTAATATAAAACAATATTGAATGTCAACTGTAATTGATACAGTTAAAAAGGGGGTGGGGGAAGGGGAGTAAGAGGTCCAAATGTCCAGGTATAAAACAAATAAGTCATGGGGATGTAATGTACAGCGTGGGGAATACAGTCAATAATATTGTGATAACGTGGGACGGTGTCAGGTGGCTGCTGGACTTCTCACGGTGATCACGTCTTTAGGTGTATAAATGTTGAGTAACTATGGTGAGCCCCTGAAACTAGTATAACATTGCATGTTCGCTACCTTTTCATTAAAATCTAAATAAATAAATAAATAATGTCCAGGATACAGAATTACTCAGCACAAGGAGAACCAGGGAAATCTCCGCCCACCTGGGGGAAGATATGAGACATCACCTCCGACGACATGACGCAGGTATTGGAATAATGGGACCAGCCTCTGAAGCAGCTGTTATTCAACAATGAAAACAAAGCTCCAACGAGTACAGGTGACCCTTGAACAACGAGGAGGGTTAGGGGGACCAAGCTCCCCCACAGCTGAAATCCATGTATAATTACAGTTGGGGTCTGCACACCCTGATTCCCAGCAGTGAAACTGACCCTTGAACAACACGGGTTTGAACTGCGTGGGTCAATTGGAAAATATCCGCATACAAGTGGAGCTGCATAGCTCAAACCTGTGTTGTTCAAGGGTCAGCTGTAAATGGATGGACAAATGGAAAGCCTCAGCAAAGAAATAGTAGAAAGAAGAACTGAATGGAATTTTTAGAACTGAGAAATGCAACAATCAAATTTTAAAACTCACTGGATGGGCTCAATAGTAGAATGAAGATGGGAGAGGAAAGATTCAATAAGTCTTTATTGACTTATTAAATAAGACAATAAGAGGGTTCAAACAAATTATCAAATCCTATCAACACAGGGAAAAAAGAAAAGAACTTCAGGGACCCGTGGGGAAATACCAAAAGGTCAGATGTTCATGTCATTGGTGTCTGAGAGGGAACAAGAAAGGTGCAGAAAATTATTTGAAGAAATAATGGCTGAAAACTTCCCAAGTTTGGAGAAAACCATTAACTTGTAAATTCTAGGAGCTCAGCAAACCCCAAAAAGAATAAATCCAAAGAAATTCATGCCAAGACATGTATCATAATTTAACTGCTGAAAATTGAAAGCAAATAAAATCTTGAAAGTAGCAAGAGAAAAATGACGCATTACTTACAAGGGTTTGAGTGACTGGATTTTCCATCAGAAACCATATGGGTCAAAAGTATTTGTAATGTGCCAAAAGAAAACATTTTCAATCTAGAATTCTAAATCCAACAAAAAATATCCCTCAGGAATGAAGGCAAAACAAAGACATTCTCCACTGAAGGACAATCAAGAGAATTCATTGCCTGCATCCCTGCTCTAAAAGAATTGCTGGGGGGTGGCCAGGTGGCTCAGGTGGTTAGAGTGCGAGCTCTGAACAGCAGGGTTGCTGGTTCGATTCCCACAGGGGCCAGTGAGCTGCGCCCTCCGCAACTAGAGTGAAGGGCGATGAGTTGGAGCTGATGGGCCCTGGAGAAACACACTGTTCCCCAATATTCCCCAATAAAAAAATTGAAAAAGACCTTTAAAAAAATAAAATAAGAGATTGCTTTATTTTAAAAAAAAACAATAGCTAAAACAAGTTTTTCAGACAGAAAGAGGCATTTGGCTCATCAGGAACAAAGGGAAGAGGAATAGAAAGGTAAACACCCGGGTCAACATAATAGACTCTTCACCTCTGGAGTTCTTTACAATATAAGTGATGACTGAAAGCAAGAACTGTTCACATTGCCTGATGGGGTTTTCAATGCATCTAGATGTAGACATAAGACAATCGCAACAGGAAGGGCAGAGGAAAGGGACCTGATAGTGCACATTCTGCTTGAAGTGGTAAAACACGGAATCTAAAAGGACTGTGAAAATGCAAGCCTGTACATTGTAATTGCTAGATCATCCACTAAAAAATAAAAATAAAACTATACAAAGAGATATAACAAAAAAACAAGTGCTAAATTAAAATGGAGTACTAAAAAAAGTTCCAATAACTGATAAATTGGACTTCATTAAAATTAAAAACATCTGCTCTGTACAAGACACTCCTATGAGAACGATGAGATCACCTGCGGACTGAGGGGGGAGACTGGGCCTCAGTTTTCTCATCTTTAAAATGGGGAAGTAATGGTGTTGACCAAATAGGGTTCCTCAGGAGCCTGTGGGGGAAAAGCACTCACGCAGCATCCATCGGTGCACAGCAGTCAGTCACTGTTCCTGCTGTCCCTCGTTTGCCACTCCACATCCTCCCACCCTCTCCACTCTTCTTCTGGATTCCAGTCACCAATTCCAGTGTGTGTGTGGTGGGTGGTTCCTACACCACCAACAAGCAATTCTAGGACATCACCTGGTGTCTTTCCTGCAACTCAACTCATTTCTGACATTATCTACCGAGAGATAGCATCAGATTCCACAGTTTGAGGGCTCGGTCCTACTTCAGACGCCAGTCACAAGTCCAGATTGTCACCTGTGCTTCTGACCAACTGGCTCTAAACCAGAGGTTCCCAGGACCCCCTTCTCGGGCTCAATTAATTTGCTAGAGCAGCTCACAGAACTCAGAGAAACAGTGTACTTACTAGATCATGGGTTTACTATAAAATGATATAATTCAGGAACAGCCAGGCGGAAGTGATACATAGGGCAAGGCATGTGGGAAAGAGCATGGAGCTTCCATGCCCTCTGTGGGTGCCACTCTCCCAGCACCCCCACATGTTCACCAACTTGGAACCTCTCTGAACCCAGTCCTATTGGGTTTTTATGGATGCTTCACTACACCAGCATGGTTGGCCATTGGCAATTGATTCAACCTCCAAAGGGGGCACTGGCCAATCAGAGGATGGAAGGAGAGTTTGGGGTACCCCGTTCTCCTTCTGCCCCTCCAGGTCCAGGGGTGTCCAGTTCCCCACACTATGGGTCTCAGGTCACTTCACCAGCACTGGTTGGTTGCCTTATCTACAAATTCCCCCCATTCCGTAGCTGTCCTTTTGTTAAATGCTCTCCTGTGACCCCTTGGGACGGGCCGCTCTTCTACAGGTGCCTCAGTGGACACCCCAGATTCCACCAGGTTCCATCCAAGGTGAAATCCACAGCCACAGGCTGACCTTCACTGAGTTCCGACTTGTCTGTTTTACCCTCCTCTGAAGGCCCTTGGTCATCTTCACTCTAGGACACGGACACACGCCCCTCAGCCTCCTTCACCTGGTCACCCAGCCCATCTCCGCGGGAGCCACGCTGGCTCCACGCAGCTTGCTTACCTGCTTGACACAGCCCTCCTCACGAATGCGCTCCTGAATCAGCCTGACGAGCAGCATGCTGGGCACGGACTACAAGAAAGAGGACACGCGGTGACGGCCTGAACCTGCCTGCTGAGCTGGCAGGACACAACTGGCAGCTCTGGGACTCGGCGGAGACCTGAGGACCCAGCCTGTGGACACCAAGCTTCTGCAGGTGCCTGGCCAATGCCCCATGGCTTCTGCAAAGCCCAGGCCCACCTGTGGCCCCGCCCTCTTCTGAGATCCCCTGCCCCCCCTTCCCTCTCGCTCTTGCTTACCGGTGCCCCCACCCAAATGCTCTCCCCCTGCCCCACCCGTGGGCCTCCAGGCTCCCTCCGAGCCTCCACCCCGAGCACTGCTGCCCCTCCTCAGGCTGGCTTGGCATATGAAGGTGGGATGAAGGACATCCTTGGGGAACACGGCATCCCTGTACCCAGCTCCCAGGAGAGGGCCAGGAGCGAGGTAGGACAGAAGGCTGGAGGTCTCTGGTCTCAGGAGGAGGATGCGAAAGACAGATCCCAGGGAGACCCTTGGGGGCCACTGTGTCAGCCAGGGACTCAGACAACCACGGTTTGACCCTGGGACAGGTGCCTTCAATGCTCCGAGTGACCCTGGACAGGTGCCTTCAATGCTCTGAGCCTTGGTTTCCTCACTGGTAAATGATGAAGACAATGAGCTTCCAAGAGTTGCCGTGAGGATTAAATGAGATGACACATGTGATGAGCTTGGGACACGCCTGGTCCCCAGCAAGGGCTCAGTGCTGTGGCAGTTATTGCCCCTGAGTACCCTTAATATACCCCACACGCTCTTTCCTTGGTGGGGCTCTGGACGAAGCAGCAGCTCTGCCAGGGGGCCATGGACGCCTGGTGCGGGTCGCCTCCCCTTGTACACAACCAGCGGCCAAAAATCTCTCCCAACTCCCACTCACATCTCTGATAAAGGCTGTAGGAGGTCGGAATACATTCCAAACACTAAGTCCCATTGCTGGGGGGGGGGATTCATGGAACAGCCTTTCTTACTCGTGGCTACAGAATGACCGTTGCAGCTCTAGCCAGTTCGGTGACCTTGGGCTAGTCTTGACCTCTCCAGGCCTCACACAACTTGCCAGAAGAAATGAGCAACAGTGCTGTAATTTTTGCTTTTATCTTCTGCCCAGCATCCATACACCCCCACCTCTAGCAACACAGACCCAAAGTTCCTTTGAGGAGCTGCCCTCTTGCCCTTCCGCTGATATCATTTCCGTAGGTTCAAACCCACCCTCAGACCCAGAGGAGGGCTCTGATTGGTGCAAGCTGATCAGCATATCTCACTCCTAGCCACTGAGATTGCTTCAGAGGCTGTCCATGACCCAATCCCAGCCAGTGAGAGGCAGGCCCAGGGACAGGAACCCTTGCTTTGCACCGGATCCGAAGCTGAGAGGATGTAAGAGCTGGAGCTGCAGCAGCCCCTGTGCAGGCATGAGGGGAGTGTGAGAGAATGAAGCAGAATAAAGGGAGAGAGAGAAACCCGGTCTCTCAACCCCAGAACGGCCTTTCCAGGGATACGCAATTAGAAGAGGAAGACAGCAGACAATGAGAGGATGAGGAAGGGGGAGTCTCTGATGGGAACCAGACTTGTAATGTGTCCACTTGAAAGTTATGGGGCTACAATGGCTTCTACTAAGTGCACAGCAAAAGTCAAGAGCAAGAGTGAGCAAGAGAGAATGAATGAATGAATGAATGAATGAATGAATGAATGAATGAATGACACGTAGAGAAAAGAAGCCAGAGAGACAAGGAGGCTAGCCAGCAACAGTCCCTGGTTCCAGCATCTCCTAAGACACCTGTGTCCTTCCACCTGTCCTGTCCCCCACCTTTCTAATTTCTTGCTTAAGCCAGGTGTTCTCAACTTGAACGTGCATCCTGAAAGAGCTTGTTAGAGCACAGATCACTGTCCCCATCCCAGAGTTTCTGATTCAGCAGGTCTGGGGTGGAGCTGAGAATCTGCATTTCTAACAAGTTTTCAGGTGAGGCTGCAGGTCCAGGAGAATCACTGTCTTAGCAAACTCAAAACACTCAAGGGCCCTACCTCACGGAGGGAGGTTGCTGGAGGGAGGGTGTCTCTCTGCCCATGCCCATATCCTCCCAGTGATCCCAGGAAACTTTCCCAGGCTGCCAAGGGAAGGGGTTGGGCAGCCTTGCCCCCACCCTCCTCGCCCCCTCCTAGCCTTTCCTGACCCCTCGTGACCCTCTCGACTTCAGGCAGAGGCAGTTTCCACCCTGAGGCCAGTTTCTCCAGATTTGTTTCCCTTCCCTAACAAGACCTATTCAAGAGACAGCATTCAAACAGGTTGGGGGGGAGACGGGTAGGGGGTGCAAGCCAGTCAGAGAACAAGGGTTTGGGTAGATAGGGCACAGCGCCCCCTGCAGTCTGCACAGTGGGGGACCGGTCGGTGACTTTGAGCTCTACCCCTTCTGGGTGCCCCCTGCCACGGTGCTGTCCTGATGCCAGCTTTGATGTGTCATGTCTGGGAGGGGGGAAGGGGGGGGCAGGCTTCTCGGAGCCCTGCCAAACTGTCTTTGCAGGAATCTGGCTTCCTCCTTCCCGAGCTCTGCCATGCTCTCCCGCACCAGCCCCAAAGCCTAGTTTCTTGGGGAGAACCAGGGACAAACTGATGGAGCCGAGTGAAGCCCCTGCTGGTTACAGAGAAGGCCCAGCCCAGGCCCCTGGCCCCTCATCTCCCGGTGAGGGGCTCGGTGACAATGGAACACCCAGCCTGCTTCCTTGCTGTCAAGGGCAGAATCAGCTGTGTTGGCTCCAATATGGGCCTTTCTTGTCCTGCCAGCCCCCAGTGTCTGGGCCGGGGCAGAGCCTCGGAGGTGTCTGCTGCAGTGCAGAGGCATCCAGGGCTGCGGGTTCAGACCCTGGCTCTGCCACCTGGGGCGCCTCACTTAACTTCTCCAAGACTGGCTTCCTCACCGGGATGACACGAGCCAGCGTGGTCCCATCCCCAGGCCCCACTGTCAGGGCCCCTAAGCTCCCTGGGTCACCTTTGGGTGACATTCGCTCAGGAGCCATAGGCATTGTGATCTGCAGTATGAGCTTCCACCCAGAGCAGAGTCTGAGGGGAACCGCTGCGACTCCTGGTCTCCGACTCCCACCCCTTTCCCCCAAAGGGGCTCCTGGTGGGGAAGGAAGCCCAGCGCTTGGACTTGAGCTCAGGTCAGAAGTGATCAGAGAATGCTTTCAAGACAGCTCTCACTTCAAAGTTTCTGCTGCTTCTCAGGGTTGTCAGGGAGGGTATACATGGGAGGAACTTCCCAGGTTCCGAGAGGCAGCAGCGGGTGGGGTGGCAGGAGATCAGAGGAGGGAGAGGAGACAAGACTTTGAAGGGAGCGCACAGACCCCCCTACCCCCACCCCCACCCACCCCAGGCCCCTGACAGGCCCACAGAGGGCAGTGGTCTGGAAGGGAGGCCCTAAGGTGGGAACGGCCACTTTACAAGGAGCTTGAGTCTGATCCTCGGGTTTCTCTGTCACCATCCTGGGCTGTAATTACCTCCACTACCCCAAACCTTCCAAAAAGGCCTGTCCCACACCACTGCCTTGAGTGGCTGACGGGGAACACCGAGCATGTATAGCTTTACAATAGTTTAGGGTAAACAGTCAAAAACAAAAAAAAAGCTCTTTCCAATCCCTGGTCACCTGGACCCCCAGCATGCTCAGGCATGTCCCTGCCCACATGGGTTTGGTGGCCCTCTGCCTGATTCTGGAACCTTCTACTCTCCTTAGTGTGACCGTGGTTATGGCTCCACGGAGCCCCGAAATCCTGTCACCTGTACACTCTTCCCAGCCCAGAGCCAGCCTGGGACCCAGGAGCTGCTTAGGGAACACCTGAGAAACGAATCACCAGTCAAGCCACGGCGGCCTGAGGCTTCCTGGCCCCATACCCTGGGTTGTGCTCAGTTTTATGGCGCCCTCAGTCTCCCCACTGGCCAGAAGTTCCCAGGGGCAAGGAGAAGGCGCTCGTCTTTGGCTCTCCCCTGGCACTGCTGGAGAGCACTTGGCGAACAGCAGGTGACTAGGAAGCACTTCAGAAACCGTTTGGAAATGCCTGAAGCAGAGGCGTGTTGGTTAACAGCAGCAACCTAAGAGGCTTCTGCATAGGTGGACGGAGCCAGGATTAACAGGAGAAAATCAGGCATCTGAAGGTGCTACTGCTACTTGCAGAGAACTGTAAGGGGCCCAAATCAGTGGATGATTTAAAGACGACGCTTAATGAGGAGACTGCCTGGCGGGCGGCCGTCTGCGGCAAGGCCACGCGCAGCGGCCCCACTCGCACCCATTTGTGTTCTCTGACCCTTTCACTCCTTCATCAGTCCTGACATCCGGCCTTTCATCTTCCCTCCCAACCCCCCCCCCCCCCCCCCCCGTGCTTCCCAGCAAAGAACCCCAACAAGACACCCTTGAAAACACTTCGATGTGGTCTGAAATACGCTGATAATTAGCATAATGAAACCCAGGAGGAATGTCCTGAAACTCCCACCTCTCCGTTGAATGTCATAAACCTAATAAAAGCATCTGTATCCTAGAAATAAGCCTGCCTCCCTCCTGCACCCTGAGAAGCTTTTCTTCTGCACAAAATGAGATAATCCACTTCTTTCTAACACCATATTCCCACCACCAAAAGCTGGTGTCCCCCCAAACTATAACCGCACACCCCGACTCCTGCAGGACTGTGGACTGGGAGGGGTAGGGCAGGGGGCATCACATGCCCCCCACCCCATGGTTCCCCGCCAGGCCACATGGGGGCAGGAAGTGCTCTGGATTAAACAGTTTTAGAATTGGTTCCCTGTGGGGTTGGATGACATTGCTGAGTGGGGGTCTCCTTCCCTTCTATCCAGTTGCTGCAATCAGTAAACTCGGGTTGGGGGTCTGCCTCAGTCACACCCGCAACACGAGAACCGCTCACCTCACAGGGCCCTCCCAGCCATGTCCGCGCTGCATGGCCTCGCCGAGCCCTCTGTCCACAGCCCTCCCAGAACTGTCCGGGGCCTGGGGACACCTGACCAGCTGGCCAAAGCCGATCCCCTTTCCTGAGAATTGGGCCTTGGAGCTACCTCTGTGGGTGGTCTGAACCCAGGAGCAGGATGGTGGTCATGAGTGGCCTAGAAAGACAGAAGAGGGAACCATGGAGAGGATGGAGATGAAAGACGCAGTGGCCTCAGAGAGGTGGAGAGAGGCCCAGGGCGGCTGCCCGATTCCTGGCCCACAGCCCACGAGGTGGTGCTTCCTCTGTCCGGGTCCCAGGAGCCAGTGTATCTCCCTTCTGATCCTCCCTTCTGCCCTGAGCAACCAAGCGCTGGCCACAACAGTTGTCCCACCAGCCACCATTCACCGGAGGCCCATGGGGCCTGGAAACGCCTTCCAAGTTCAGTGACGGGGAAGAGCGACCACACAGCCACGTGGTAAAGACCTCGCCTATTGAAACGCAGATGAAGCTGGGCCACTGGCTCTCAGCGCAGCCCGCAGCCCTGCAGAGGCTGCTGGGGCCGAGTTAGGGGGTCCCCAGGCCCGAACCCCGCCCTGGCCCTGGGCAATTCCTTCACCTCCACAGGCTTTGTAGGGAGATGAGGAGGGGAGCAGGGAGGCCCAGAAAACGCCCAGCACACACTCAGGGCTCAGCAGACACAAGGTCCTCACTGCTCTCAGCTGTCTCCCCTGTCTCCCCTCACAAACAGGACACAGCCTGGGTCACGTGAAGAATGTCCTAAGGGTCCAGCCCTGTGGCTGTGCCCTGAATGTCTGTGGCCCCTGCAGCCCAACCATGTGTTGAAATCTTAACCCTCACGGTGACAGTATTGGGAGGTGGGGTCTTCGGGAGGTGATGAGGTCAGAGGGTGGAGCCCCGAACGGGGTCAGTGCCCTCGTACAAGAGGCCCCAGACAGCTCCCTCGGCTTTCTGCCCTGTGAGCACACAGGAGAAGACGACCGTCAGCAGACGTTGAATCTGCTGGCGCCCTGATCTGGGACTCCAGCCTCCAGAACTGAGAGATAGGACTTGTCCTTTGCAAGACACCCAGCCTGTGGTATTTTGTGAACGCAGCCTGAAAAAACTAAGACACCTGCTTATGCTCCAATGGGGATTTTAAAGAAACATTTTAAAGTTTCTATTTGCATTAAAGAGAAGCAACATGATGAAGCCCTATATTTCCCTTTTGATAAAAGAATGTCTTTCAAATACAGGGTTGGTGGGATTTTAGAAACAGTCCTTATGGGATGTGTGTGAGAGGGACAGCGTGGGCGGGGCTGCCTGACCCAGGAGGTGGCCCCTGTGCTCAGGCAGCCCTGACGTGCTAGCCCTGAGGTGCCATGTGTGCGTGGGATCTTTCCACCCAGGAGAGCGCTGGATGCCCGCGCTTTCAGCTGCCGGCCAGCCCAGCTCTCACGTCCTGGCACAGGCCAGCAGGTGCATCAGCTGTAGGACGGAGCCCCTGCCCGCCCCCATCCTTACCCCCCACACACATCCACGCCCACCTGATTTGACCAGAAGAAGAGAAGGAACAAGCCTGGGCCCCTCGGTCAGTACAAAAATGGCCTCCTCACTCCACTGCTGATCCTTTCCCACCAAAAACTCCACACCTCGCTACCCACCAGCATATATGCGTCCTACTTAAGAATTCTCTCCTTCCTTCCATCACATCCTGCCTGTAACTCATGTTACCCCAGCACTTGCTCTCATTTAATCCAACACGAAATGGAAATTAACGGGGGGAGGGGCAGGTGATGGGGGAGCCTTGGGAACTCTTGTCACTCCCCAGGGCCAGTCCTACCTTCATTTTCTGATAATGCCTCCTGGCATCTGCAGCCAGAGAGGAAAAGTTTTTTGCTATCAAGTTCTCCATGGTGAGAAGATTGCTTTTCAGATGTTTGCAAAGCCACATTGCCTGAAGAAAGAAAAGAGGAAAAGAAAATTTCAGTGAAAGCTATAATTAAGCGAACTCCATTATAATGCTTAGGTCTTTCCATATTCTACTAGAACAGACGGGCCACAGGGAAGCATCATTATTTCTGGCAGGAGGAAGACCACCCAGGGAGACAAACCCATAAAGTAACCCTCAGCCTAGGAATTCTGCTTGCATGCTCTCTCCCCTTCAACCAGCCACTGGCTCCTAACAGAGCTGGAAAACCCACAAAGGGGCGCTGCTTTAGCTGTCCTGGGCATACCGTTCCAAGCTCTGTGGACAATGAGTTTTTAACGCAAGAAAGCCTTCTAACAGGAAATGCAGGGCCAGGACCTACATATGGGTCACAACCACACTCTTAAATGTTGGGAGGTGACCTATTCTGGCCAACTGTGCATTTAGTTAATTCATGACTATTATTTACACAAGGGAATAATGAACTTGAAGGAATAACAATGCATAAAATGTTCTTAATACCAAGATTATGTTGATGACCATTTTGGTGTCAGGATGATTCCGAGGGCCCTGAAGGTCCCCGGGCAGGTACAAACCTTACTTCTCTCTGTTCCTCAAGCTGGGACATGTCGATGACGCCATCAGGAAAGAGCCCTATAGGGTCCTTGTTGGGACTCTACTATGTATCATTTTATTGTGACATTAGGTTCTGCGTGTCCACATAGAGCAGTCAGGGGCAGGGACAGCGAATTCACCAAAAGGCGACAAGCTACAAGCTGCAACACCAGATAAGCGCTGTCGGGCCCTGACCTTGGCCGAGTTGGGACTTGACAGAAGACGGTCTCTGCTCTGACTCACAAGTGCTTCATGAATTCAACCCTGTGATCAGAGAAGAGCCAGAGCCAGGAAGGAAGACAGGTGGTCCAAGAGTGTCCTTCACCAAATGATAGCTCTCACGCTGAGCAACCCGACTCTGCTTTTACACAGCTCCCTGAGCCTGTCTGTCGGGGTGCAGAGGCTACCACCCTACTTCCCAGCGTCAGAATCCCCTCATCAGAATCCCCTCGGAAGCTGTTCAACCAGCTTCCTGAGCCTCCCCAGGGGACACTGATGAGGTGAACCTGGTGGGGAGTCAGGAACCTGCGTTTTCCAAAGCACCCTGGTAACGCTCGCTCGTGCTGGCCAGGTCTGGGAGCCCCAGTAAAAGAGCAACTCTAATAGCAAAACAGTGGTTCAGGCAGGAGGACTGCAGACAGGAGTGAAAGCTGACAGCCTGGTCGTGCAGATCAAAGTAGAAAAACTACAGAGAGAGACTGACAGATGGATAGAAAGACAGACAGACAGGTGCACAGAACAGGGAGGGACACTAACTCTGACGCACAGCAGAGGCAGGTTATTTTGTGCAAGGATCGGCCATCTTAATTCCTTTGCAGAATAAAGCAAAATGCCAGCTAATCAGGGAAACAGCCTGCTCCATTCTCCAGGCCTGGGACGAGGGCTCAGCAATGACAGTCACCCAGGGAGGGGTACCCGGCTCTTAAAAGACACAAAGAGTCCCATCTCAGATGACTGAAGTGTTAACAAGGTTTGGGCACTTCAGAAAAAGGAGCTTAAAGATTAAAACCGCCCCGGGATGAAGCACACCGGCTTCAGGGACAGGGGTCTCCCCCAAGGAGGGAGAGACAAAAAAGGGGTGAGGTGGGATGCCGTGCTCACGGTGTCTTTAAAGTTGGCTTTCAAATGGAAAACGGATCACCAAAACGAGTACGGCGAAATGATAGATTCCTGTAACATCTGGGCGTTTCTATGCTTTTCTGATTGGCTGAACTAGTTCATAATTAAAACTTGAAGAGCAATATCTGGAGATTCCACACCAAAGGTCTTTGACACGTGTACGCTGTCTGACCCAGCACCCCGACTTCCAGGGCTGTCTCCTCAGGTTAATACCAAGGCTGTTCAAAGACACAGCCCTGTCGCCATGAGCAACCCCCGCAAGGTAGATCCCAAAATGTTCAAATAAGGCTTATCTCTGGAGGGTTGAAGAGTTATCGTTTCTGGGTTTTGTGGTTTTGGTTTTATTTTTTTAGTATTTTCTAGGTTTTCTACCGTGAACCCTACTGCCTCTTGCAATAAGAAAATAAGAAGCCAGAGGAGAATCAGCAAAGCTCAGCAGTGCTGAACTCAGGGACGTGCAGTCTCATCCCAGCTCTGCAGCCTGTGACAGATGACAGCATCACAACACTGCATACAACGCACTTACGATAGTTGTTTTCCCCGCGGCAGGTGGACCTAACACCACAATCTTCGGCACTGTGGAATGAAAAGATTTGAATGTCACTGCACCATGTGACAAAGCAACCTCCCACGTCTGTGCTGCTCTGGGTGCATCATTTCTTTCCTCCCCAGATTTCATTTTCTGCAAGTGACACGGTCGTTTGTAACCCAGTGCTTCAGAGACGCTCTCGCCATACAACATATTCTCTGTGTTTAGAGAGGTAAGTGATCACGGAGCTGCTTTATTTTTCTGTCTCTGAGGGGACACGGACATGGTAACTTGTTTGCCAAACTAATAAATATCAAGAACAATTGAGATTTCAAACACCATAAAGCATTTTAAACAGGGACTTCGTCTCAGGGACACGCTCTCAAATAAAGCTGTATTTTATGTAAATCGACCTTCGAGGCTTGGTTTTTTAAAATATATTTATGCCTTTTTATTTAGCAAATTGTATTTCCCCATCATTTTACGGAGGCAAATAATGGAGGAAAGCCGGCAGTGTATGGGCCAGATTTATAAAACCCCAGCTAGGAAAGTCTTTGTTTTCAAATATGGGCATTTTGATGCAAATAGAAACACTGGCTGCTTGCTTCACCCTGAGACTCGTGGCTCCGGCAGGCTTTTGGCCATGCAGAATTCTTGAAGTGGCTACCGGACCACTGAGTGGGTGCTGGCTGCTGGAAAAGACCAGCATCTCAAGAAGAGCGTGGGAGGTGTGTGCACTTGGGTCAAAATAAAGGAAACAGAACGTGGCAGCTGCACAGGGGATGCGCTGACGGCCAGCTTGATTGTGTCGCCCTTCCCCCTAACTACGGGGGTGGGGAGGGGTGCAGAACAGCCACGGCCATGTAGGGCCCTGAGCCCAGCCCCCTGAGCCCCTAATGTCTGCAAGCAGAGCCCATTCCTGCCAGGCCACCGGGAAAGAACCCATCCATGCAGAGACCTGACCTGGCAGTGAACTCTGAGAAGGAACTAGAGTGTCCATTTGGGCCACGACGTAACGACCAGCCAGACTGCTTGCGTTTAAATTCACAGCTCCGTCTGGTTTTCAGGGAACACATGGAGGAAAAGTTCAAGATAATTCAGTGATTCACTCCACACAACTCACTGAGCGCCTCTTCCGTGCTCAGCATGGAGCTGCGTGCTGCCGAGGAAAGTAAGGTGGCCACAGGCCCTGGTGACAGTCGCGTCGCGAGGTGATGCATTAGATGAGCCCCGACAGGGAGCAGTGGTCCTGTGCCCACCTCCGACGACGGAACTGCTCTCCCCGGAACACGAATGACGTGGGACACAGGTCATGGCTTTCTGCTTTACTTGATTTTGACGTGTCCCCAACTAACTGCTTTAGGACACTGTCGTTTGCTACATCTCTAAACACGTGTGAGTCTGCTTCACAGCCCCATCAAGGTGTGAAATGTGGGTAACTTGCGTCTCGCCTGTGGAGGGTGATGTGAATCGGGCAGGAGCGTGGGGGCCGGAAGGCCGAGGACGGGGTGGGCCAGGGGCACCTCCTGCCACCTGGCCAACGGCCGGGACACGCGCGACACCCCAGCGCGGCACACGTCTGCACACACTCCTCTCCTCTCAAGGCTCGGCTGCGCTGCATCCTGCCCTCCTCAGTGTGGCGGCCTCAGCTTCCAGTTTTCTTCTGGCCAAAGGGCTCCGTGTCCCTTTCTGTCCTCTTGGACCCGGAGGGGCACGACCTCCATAGCAGGCTGGGATGTGTCCTGCTCATGCGAACAGCCTCGCCTCGCTGGGGACCCCGAACACAACCCGGAAGCCCTGAGCAATCCTCTCCCTGACCTGGAGCTTCCTCTTCCCTCCTGAGGATGTTTTCCATGTTCCTACCTTGGCACCTGTCATCTCCGCGTCAAGAATGCCCTCCTCACCCCAAACCAGCCTCACCCACCCGGCCCCACTGGCTTCCTTCCCAGCTCGTGACCCAGAGGCTGGCTGCTGCCTACGGGCCGCCTTGGGAAGGTTTGTGCCGCAGCTGGGCGGCGGGGGGAGCACTATGCCCGACCGAATGGACGGCAGGCTCCCTGGAGGCAGTGACCAAGTCTCCTCCTTTCCAGCCGCCAGTACAGCAAGGAGCCCTGCACAGAGCAGGACCTGCAGTGGCCTCCTCGGCTGTCCCCTCCCTTTCTGTGGTCACTGAGGTTTTGTCACCTTTGTCACCACCATTACTACCTCCAGACAAAGATGCCCTCTGCCACTTGGCATTCTTGGGTACATCTTGCAGGAACCAGATGCAGCCGAGTGGAGTGGAGGGGGGGGTGTTTATTCAAAGGCCAGCGTGGCTCACAGAATCCTGCACAGGCAGGAACCAGGCCCGGGGCCACCGCACCGGGAACAATGCCCCAAGTAAGGCCACCGAGTGGTGCAGGGGGCGTAGCACCGATGCACTGGGTACCAGACACTGCAGCCGGTGCTGTAATGACACTCACGTATGTGGGCTAGGGGCTGCCATCAGTCATGCCAACACTGTCACTAGGAGCCAGGCTCTGCAGGGTGGCCAGGGATAGCGTCTCCCAGACCACGTCCAGGGTCTGGGCTCACCTGGCCGGGGAAGCTCAGGACACAAGTCCAGGGAAGGCATTTCAGCTGCTGGGCCGGGAGCCAGGGCAGCGACTCCCGGCCATGCTCTGCAGGACCTTGAACCTGGGGCAGCGCCTTCCGGGCTCCCAACCTGGATGAGAGAAGCCACAGCAGGTGGAAAATACTGCTTACAGGGTGAGTCTGGAAATGAGGTGGCTTTGGGGACACTTGTTTGGCTAAGATGATAAGGGAAGCTTGGAGCTGGGGTGCCTTGGAAGGTTTGGGGGAGGGGTAGCGTTCGAGCAGCAGGGAGGGTGGTCGAGGGCGGAAGGGCCTCGTGCACTGAAGCAAACAGCTTACTCAGACATGAGAAGAAGGCCTGTTTGCCAAAGCCAGAGTGAGGGCGCAATGGGGGACAGGGTCTGGCTCGTGTGCCCATCTCCCGGCCACCTCTCTAAACACAGGCCTCCACCGAAGTTCCTCAGAACCTGGGCTGGACCCAACAGGGCTGAGGGCCTGCAGAACCCAAGGAGAAGGGAGACGCACCTCTGCGAGTGCGGTCAGGGAATGACACCCAAGTCACACATTCGTCCTGACCAAGTGACAGGGTTCAAAGGCTACTGGGGAACCCCTCCCGCTTCCGGGCTCCTGTAAGTGGCACCCAAATTGTACACAGCTGTGGAAATGCTTTAAAAGGGGAACGTCCACGGCCTCCCCCCACAATTTCTCGCACACATTTATGTGTTTAATTTCAGTTTCTTAAAATCTAACACCTTGAAACTCCAGCCCTGCTCATGAGTAATTATTTATAAACAGTGTCATAAAGGCTGCTTGACTGCCAAGAGTAATCAACTTCTTCAAACCACTTCAAAGGAAATCAAAAAACCTTTCCATCCACAGATTCTTTTGAGGTTTAACTAGGAGCATGATTTAAAATTCACAAGAAAACCCTTAGGTATTGGAGTTCTAATACACAGCTTTCTTGGACAAACGTTTGATAAAAAACGAAACATACCATTATACACAGCGTCGCCTGCTCTAATATTGCCCAGGGCTACTGTAAATGCTCACTTTGTACTAAATCTGCTTTTCTCGCGGTGAAGGGGCTGCCAGCCTAAGTGCGGGTGGCTCCCCTGGTTCCCTGTGTGCTTGCTCGCTCACCGGGAGGAGTCTGGAACCCCTCTCCCTCTGCACCAGCCACTGGGCCTGTCGCTGTGAAGCCCGGACCACCCAACACCCATGCCCAGGAAGCAGAGGGTCGAGAGCTGGCTTCAGGTAACAAAGGCCACTGCGTGACTCGACAGAGGTGTGACAATCTAACCCAGGGCAGGGGAAATGCTCGCTGAGTGACAGGGGACCTCTCCGTGCTTGCTGTCCGACTTCTAGAACACATGGGGGTTGGGCTAAACCGTTTCCAGCTTGCCCCCACTCCTAGAAAAATCACAAAAGTGTGGTCCTCTCCGCTGCCTCCCCTCCACCTTCTCGTTTTTGCTTCACTTGTAGGTGGAGGGTGGGGCACGGGGAAGAAACCCACAGATATCCCTCTGTTCTTTTCACTTAAGTGGGGCTTGAGCCAAAGGGCCAAGATGCTCCAACGTCCATAAAAGCTCTCAGCCAAAGGCCTGAGAGTGTGGGGACAGATCAGCACCCCAATGACTCTGCTCCGTGACAGAGCATGTGGCCCACACCTCGCCTCCTCTATCCAAGAGGACGAGTAGGAGGCCGGCCCCAGCTGGAGCTGACCCAATCAGGTCCAGATGCTTCAGCCAACTTGAGAGCAGCAGAGTGGGGTAACGTGGAGAAAGGGGCCAAGGCTCCATGGAGGGCAGCTTTGGAAAGCCATGAGACCCGTGAGTGAATGGGGCGCTGAGGAGGGTGGCGGGAGGTAGTGAAGGGCGCGTGGAGGCGGCCGCACTGCGTCCAAAGCAGAAAAATGAGGTTTGAATTGAAACACTCTGGTGAAGTGGATAGTTTGACACTGAAAATGATATCTGCACACAGAGGAGCAAGATCAAAACATAAAGCTGGAACTGGTCTCAGATACTAGGCTCTTGAATTTCCAGCCAGGCAGACTGGCTAAGCTCCGAGGTTCAAGGTGAACACAAAGCACATACACCCCTAATCAAGATGTTTCAAACCAGCAGTGAGGTGCCATCACAACGCTACTTGGGGTTCAAAGTTATATTTTTGTCAAGTGCAATTTTAATTTCAAAAGATCGCATTAAGCTTTTCCCAGGTGGAAGCTCTGACATCGCCCCACCTGAAGCTCTGAGTGAGTGTCGGGGCCCTGCCATTTCCACAGCCCACTCGTGTCTGAGGCATCCTTCCCGTGGCTGTCGCCGACCAGTCACCAGGGACCATGCCAGAGCTTCGTCACCTCCATCTCAGTCTGTCTGGTAACCAAACATGCCCATTTTATGAATGAGGAAACCGAGGCCAAGAATGCAGAGCCCTCTCACCATTTCTTTCCATGTTCACAAGTTGAACATGGGCGGAAATGCTCCCAGCAGCCCTCACACAGCAGAGCCCCAGGGCAGGGGGTTTGGGAGGCTGGGGGGGTGGGGTGGGAGGTAGGGAGTAAGTAGTGCCGTGTGCAGCAGGCCCGCCAGGAAGAAAGGAAGGTGACTTAACACCCACCCTGCAGAACAGGAGACCCTCCTACCCGCATGAACCAGAGACTGCAGGCCTCTTAAAAGGGCCTTTGTGGGGCAAAGTGAATCACAGCAAGAAGCAGAAAGGCAGGGTGATGGCTTGAGAAGGTGTCCTCCTGGGACCCCTGGGGTCACGGCTCTGTGCCCACTGGGGCTTACGGGCTCACAATCAATGTCCATTCTCAATTCTGGCCAACTAGAGGCTCAGAAAAAGGCACTGCTGGGGCTCTCTTTGGACCACCTTGCGGAGGTCTGTGAAACTGTGAAATGGCTCCTCCACGCTCTGCACCAAGCCTGACCCTGCATGGGGGCTGCAGGCAGAGCTCCCAGAAAAGGCCAGGTGCAGCAGGGCTCCCCTGGGGGGGAGGGAGCTCTCCTCTCTCTCACTGATTTTTTAAACTACTTAGTGTCCTTTCTCATCTCGGGCTTCTGAGCCCCACCACTGGCATGTCAGCTCTCCATCCCTCTCAGCTGCACCAAGCGCTCATTTCACTGGTGCCTGGTAGCTCCTTCAAAGTGGTTAGTGCTCCAATGAAAGAAACATCAAAGCTCCGAGAGCCCAGTTCTCCTGGCAGCTCCTGGGATGCGATGACCCTCCGCCACGTGGCAAATCCCGTGGAAGGGAGCCACTTCTCCCCACTCCCTGGTTTTGGGCTCTGGCTTTGGGTCCGGCTGACCTGCACTCGGGCCAAGATGTGGGGAGCTCTGGAACTCATTAACGGGCACTGATAATGAGACCATCAGGAAAATCCAAACGCTGCCTGTCTAGGTAGACCAGAAACCAAATTTACACCTGACAAGTGGAGTGATCACAGAGCTCAAACCCAACAGGCAACATCAGATGGGACGTGCGAAAGCATTAATAATTGATTCCTGGGCCATTCTGAGGTTTCCATTTTCATAACTTGGCAAGAGAATTTTTATTAGCTGTGCTAATAAGAAATTAAGGCATTTTTCAATTAACCACCACCCCAAGTTGTCAAAACCCCTGCCCACCCTGTTCTACACCCTTTCAGACACAGGAGGGCAGAGTGGGTCACAGCTGTTCCCAGGAGAAGGGGGCGCCCCCCCCCCCCCCCCCCCCCCCCCCCCCCCCGCGCTCACCATTATCGTTGTTTCGCTGTAAGTAATCAATCATGAACGGGATGGGCTCCTCGGGCCGGTGGATCAGTAGTTGCTCCAGCATGTTCTGTGGGCACAGGGCAGACACCCAGGTGGTTAACACCTGCAGGGGCACCCATGACCCCGAGCTCAGGTGGCCCAGGACCCGGTCACTATGGGGCCTCATCACTGCACCTCACTAATATACCTTCAACTTGGGACCTAGCACCTGCCCCGGCTGGCAGCTGCTTGCGTCCCATGAGCACAGGCATGAGGGAGGGGCCGTGTAGAACTGCTGGGGAGGCCGCTGGAGGGACCATGCCCCTGACTCAGTCAGTCCAGGGCCTGCTCCCCTCCGTCCCTTTGTGCTTCCCAGACCAGCCTTCTCTCTCTGGGTTCCTTCTCGTGTACCCCGGAGCCTTAGCAAACGCTGCTCCCTCATCTTGGACTGGGTTTCCTCAGTCCTCAGGTCTCAATGGAAAAAAGCCTTCCTGATCACACTCACTAGGTAAATCCTGCCACTTGCGCCTGCAGCCCGTGAGTACCTGCTACTGCCTTGCCCCTGTCCCAGTGCCTGGCACAATCACAGTAGGTGTCCAGTGCAGATGTCTGCTGGGGGACATGGCCCTCACTGCTACCAGTGTCCCTCCAGAGTGGGACAGAATATTTACCAGCCAAATATCTAACTAGTCCTGGGATAGCCCGGCCATTTCATTCCAAGAGAAAGAGCTTCCATGGTTCCAGAACAAAAGGCACAGAAGTGAACCAGGTAGCTGAGAGGAGCTGGGCTGGTACAAAAGGGCACCCTTTCACCCTAGGGACAAGCAGGGAGGGGCTTTAGCCCTGGGAGGGCAGAGGGAGTGTGGGGCAGTAAAAAGAGCACTGAACTGTACGAAGTCCTAGCCCCGCTCTGTGAATCTCACCAGCAAGCCCCTTCCCTTCTCTGGGCCTCAGCTTCCCCACCTGTTAAATGGCACGGTTGGATGAGGTCGTTGGTCATATATCACTGGTGAGATGGTGTGAGATGATTTTAGATGGTTCACAGATGAATATTCTTAATTTCACTTTTAAATAGTTGTATATTGAATGTGTGTATTAGAAAAATACATCAAATCTATGATTTCAAGGATACCGTTTAGGACGAAGCAGAATAAGTTACTCAATTTTTAAAAAGTGAGTTGATTTAAAGAAATAATGAGGTTAAAATGGCAACGTGGTGGTAGTTACATGAATCTATACCGGTGATAAAATTTCATAGAAACATATACACACACAAAAAAATGAGTGCAGGTAAAAATGGCTGAAATCCAATGAAAGCCTATAGTCTTAGTTAAGTCTTGTACCAACGTCAGGGTCCCGGTTTTCACAATGTACTAATTATGTTAGATGTTATTACTGGGGGGACTTGGGGGAAAGACACACCAGAACATCAGACTATTTTTGTAGCATTCTGTGGGTCTGAAATTATTTTAAAATGAAAAGTGTAAAAAGCAGAAATGGTAAACCAACCAACCAAACAAACAAAAACCATGAAGGGAACACACAAATGACTGCAGACGGGAAATACTGGACTAAACGTTTTCTGGGCCTGCTCCTTCCAGCAAGCACTATGAGAACCGCCTGGTTCTCTAGAGCAGACCACAGTGCCCCTAGGAGCTCCCCCATCCCACTCACCACCCATTTTCTCTACTTTGATTGGCCACTCAGTTTTATAAATTTTTCTCTCTTTTCCTCTATCAGTTAACACTTTCCAAAAGAAACATGTTTGCTAGAGAGATGATGCCTGTGGGAGTGGGGCAGAGCCCGAGGAGCAGACAAATGCTCTGGAAGCTGGGCTCCTGGGTCCCCCTGGCCCTCAGAACCTCTGAGAGGATAGACAGCTCCTGAAAGCCTTTACCTCTAGGTGCAGAAGGGACACCAGCAGAACACCTGGGGTGGGGCTCTGCCTAAGGTCACACAGGGAATGGGGGCCAGTCAGGTCAGGAACCCAGGAGGAGAGCTTGGGAGCTCCTGGCTCCAAGGAGGAAGAGCCAGGGGAGAAATGCTGCTGTCCAGACCACAGGGCTGCTGTCTCAGGAGGAGGCCATCTCAGAGGATGGGGACGCCACCTTGAACACGGACACTCCCCAGCTCTGAAACCAACACTACAGACCTCCGGGGAATTGTCCGCGCCGCCTGAGACCCCTGGAGAGCACCAATTGCATCCGGCATTTCACAGACGGGGGAACTGAGAAAAGGGAGGAACTTGCTCCAGGCCATCCAGCCGGCTGGTGCGGAGCCAGGACCAAATCCTGGTCAGGACAGCCTGCCCCTCGGAGTGAGGGATGTTTCGGGGTCACGGGGCTAGAGGAGTCAGACTCCCCAAGTTAGGCAATCTCGTGGGTTAACAAACGTGGCCCCCAGCTGCAAGATCACCGGCGCGCACCCTGGCACCGCGACAGAGGTTCCCCGGCCGCCGCCCAGTGTCGCGACAGGGCGGGGCTGCCCGGGTCACCTGCATCATCTCGAAGATGTGGTTCGCCTCCCCGTACTGGGGCATTTCCGAGGGGATGCGGTGCGGGGCTGTGGTGGCGTCCATGCTACCACTGCGCAGGGCGGCCGTTCCCTGGTGACCGCCGTCGCTAGGGGCGCCGCTCCTTTACGTCATCAGCGCGCGCCGCCCCTAGTGACCGCGGTCGCTAGGGGCGCCACTCCTTACGTCATCAGCGCGTGCCGAGCCCAACCGCCCTCCGGGGCGGCTGGCTCCCCGCCTGGGCCCGGCTCCTCGGCCGGCGCGCCGCCTGGGACAAGTGGTCTCCCACCCCTCCCTCGCTGTCCCTCCTGCGCCTCTCAGCGGGGCGCCACAGGTCACTTCCAGCTGTTGCCTACTAGGAACAGACGTGCCCCGGTAGGGGCCCCCCTCTGTGCTGAGACACCCGACAACACCCCGAGGGCACGTCGGCCCCCGGAGAGGGCGGGAGGCGGATCCTGCTTCTGGTTCCGCCAACACGCCCTGGCCCGGGCGTTAGGAGTTCCGTGGGCCAGCCCCGGCTCCTCTCTCTGGGCCTCAGTTTCCCCATCTTTAAATGAAGAATAGAGGTAGGAGAATATATTTGATGAGGGAGTGGGCGTCCATGGGGCCGACCGGAGGGCCGACGACACCTGGAAACCCACGGCCTAATTCGCAGCTTCTGGCCTTTGGACACCCCTCTGCTGGCTCCCGGGGTGGGGCGGGGCTGCCACGTGACCCGGTTACTATGGCACCTGCGGTAACAATCAGACCCCGCCCCTTCTCACGCCAACTTCCCCACACCGAGCCCTGCGAAGGGCCTCCCCGCCCCTCTTGGGCCCCAGACACCCACGGAGGCGCACCAGCTTCAGGGAGTTCTGTGAGTGAAGGCCGCTCTAGGACACGCAAGGTTAAAGCCCCGCGTTCGGAAACCGGGTGGGGGTGGGGGGGTGGAACAGAGAGTGCAAGGGACCGCCGCTGCTGCCCCGGGAGGACGAGGGGATTGGGGTGGGACGTGGCGGGTGTCGTTTTCATCCCCAGTGGGACGAGAGCAGCCAGGTGTCGGACGCAACTGAATTGGGAGCCGTAGGTCTCGCTGCCATTCTTAGCAGGAGCTACCGTTTTTGAGCTCTCGTGCATTCAACTGTGGTGTTTGTGTCCATTACGGAGCGGGAATGTGGCGTCGTCAGTACAGATTGCCCAGAGTTCGAATCCTGGCTGCACTCTGACTAGCTGTGTGAGCCTGCCGTGTGCCTTCCTTTCCTCCCCTGTGAAGTGGGGTTATGGAAGGATGTCATGAGTTAACATAGCTGAAGTATCAGACAGTAACTGGCATCTAGTAAGGGCACAGTACATAGGGGCTACTATTATTATCATATTTAATCTTTGCACCAACTCAGAAATACGTACCTTCATTCCCATTTTACAGATGAAAATTTGGAGGATCAGAATGGTGAAAAATAGTTGGATGAGTGACTTTGGGCAAGTCATTTCCCCTTTCTGGGCCCCTTTCCTCATTAGTTGTTGATCACAAAGCGTTAGAATCCAAAAGCCCCTTGGAGAGCCTCTAATCCAGACTCCCTCATTTTATAGATGGATAAACTGAGGCCCAGAAAGGAGGAAATTCTTGGCCAAGATCACTTGTTCATCCAAGGCAGAGCCAGGACTGGAACTAGGTGTTCTGACTCCTGGGAAAAGCCTTTCCCCCAGACACCAGCCCAGAGACACGCCCCCCAACAGTAAAAGGCGGAGTTCTGCCTCCCCCTCAGAACTGCTTCCTCAAAGCCGCAAACCTTGGTAGGCTTGTCAAACCCAACTGCAAAGACAGCTGGGGAAAGAAAAGCAAGCTGCCTCCCCCGGAACAAAGAACACAACCACCAAGCCTGCAGTTTGCACTGGAGAGGCTCAGTTTGCTTCCTGGACGGTTCTGAAATGACTTGCCTCCTCCTCGTTTATTTTAAGCCCCAGGCGCTTTTCATACCGCGATTGAATGTTCTTTAGCAGCCTGGAAAACTACAAATCAATTACAGCCGAAAACCCATTGGGTAATCATTTTTTCTGTCCTCCTCCCCCAGACCGAGGAGTGCTCCACCCTATGCCTTTCATCCCAACTAATTTGGCTGCAGTGACTCTGGTTCAAGGGACGATCACTTTGGATAGCTTATTACAGCTCTTCTCACGACATTCCATGTCACTAGGATCAAGGCCCGAGTCAGTTTTTCTCTCGGGGGCTCTTGGGGCCACCAGCATAGGTAGGGCTGTATCCCTGGAGAACTTGGCAGCCCCAGGAGGGTAGCAGGGAGCCAGGCATACGGGGCAGCCTCTGAATCCTAGTCCTCATTGTTTTGGGATGGGGGACAGAAAAGTCTCATGGGAGTGGAAGCAAGGTCCAGGGGTCCTGCTAGTATGACCCCGAGGAGCACAGCTTTGCAGGCCCTTGGGTCACCCAACCCCCCAGCAGTCAAGCTATCTGGCGTGTTTGTCTCCGGACCATCACAGAGGGAAGGAAGGAGATAACTTAAGAGCCCAGACTTTATAAAGTCAGGCAGAGGTGAAAGAGAAACCCTGGCTTGCCCACTTCCTGGCTGGGTGATCTCAGCTTCATCCTCTGTCATGTGGGGATAATTGTGGGTTCATAGGGCTGGTGGTAATGCGTGTCCACGGTTTTCCCAGAGCCCCATCAAGTAACCTGCTGTAGGCAGGATTGGGTGAGCTAATCAGGTTCTCGTTGAGGCAGGAGCACGGCTCGCTCCGCTCCACACCCACCCACCTCCTGCCAGTGGCCCTCTTGCAGACTGTAGCCCCTTGTCCCTGAGGTCCCATCCCACATCCCTGCTGCATTTCCTCTTGCGCTGTGCCCTATCTAAACCGCGTTTCATTCACTTATGCCTCTTGTCCGCCTTCCACTCAAAAGACAGTTCCTCCAGGGTATGGAACCTTGTCTGTTTTGTTCAGTGTCATGTAGCCCAGCACCCTGAATAGGTCTGGCACGTGGTAGGCACTGCAGTGTGAATGAATGAACGAGTGAATGAATGCATGAAGTGCTTTCACCTCCTTGGCTTAGACGCCTTCAGGGCTTCCTCTCAGAGCTTTGCCTGACACCTGGTGTCACTCAGTCTCACCCGTCTGTTGCTTTCTGCACTTGCTCACAATATTCCCACATCTCCACCTCCCAATCTGTAGCCCAGCGTTCCTCCAGCCCCCCCAACCCCCCCTTCTCTACCTCTCCAAAGCCTGCTTTCAAACCTTCCCTCCTCCAGGAGGTTAAGCCCTCAGCAGCCTCTGCTTCTTTTGGGGTGCACACCATACCCGTGTGGCATTCCACCAGCATCACATGTGCACTGTTTAATAATCGCAGTGGCTTTGATTGCTCTGAGAACCAGGCACTGCCGCGTTCTGGGCTCTGAGCTCCACACCTTCCACCTGCTGTCTCACGCAATGCACGTTAGGACTCTGGGGCTCGGAGGATGAGCAGCTCGCCAAGGCCAGCAAGAAGTGGTTGGAGAAGGCTCTGAACCTAGGACTATGTGACTCCAGAGTTCAGGTTCTTAACCACCAACCACAGCTCTGAGCACGACCCCAGGCACCCACCTATGTGCTGCACTCTAGGTTTCAATTCCTGAGTCATTTGTAAGCCCTGATCCCCACTGGGATGAGGCAGTTTGCCTCAGTGCAAAGGGGGTGCCCCAAACCTCAGTCATCAAGATATGTAATGTGTTAATGCTGTATTTTCAAAAATCAGAATTAATGCCTAAAGTCCATTTAGAATAAAATACCACAAGTTTTAAAAAGACAGGGTATTACTGACTTTCCCTTCCGCCTCAGGCTCCAATATGGCAAGACGCAGTCCATCCGTCTTTCTTTAAAATTCTGCCACATTGTTCTTTGTGGACTTTTTGGGTTAACTTTTATTTTTTTTTAAGTAGTGCATTAAATATTCTTACCTATCTCAATTGCTGAGTTTTCTGGCGCGTCTTAAATTTTGCACCGAGGTGAGTGCCTCACTTGCCTCACCCTAGTCTAGGCCCGGGTGAGCCTGACACCAGGGTACGTGCAACAGAAAACGCGGTGCCCTAAGTGTCCCATGGGCCATTTCTGCTTCCAGGAGGGCGGTGGGGGAAACCTCAGCTGGATACAGCAGGTGTTCAACAAACAGTGGGCTCCTACCACCTCCCCACAACCCCAGCTCCCTTCCCGGCTTGCCCACTTCAGATGGGGGTGGTGGGGTAGGGAGGCTGAGTAGGGAGGAGGTTGAGCTGGAAGGAGGCCGCCCACCTGCCTGGCCCTGGACCGGGCCAGTCCCCAGGGAAGCTGCCCTGCTCTGTTGGCAAACAGGCGCTATGGCTCCCAGGAGCAGCCTTAGGACTCTGCCACTGAAGTAAGTGAGCTCCATTATATTTACAGTCAACCCACTCAGGTTTATGGGGCGCAATTGTCAGGGTCCCTTCTGGCCCAGCTCTTTTATGGCAACCTGGCTGTGTCTCAGCCCAGGACTTGTATTCCGTCTCCCCAGCCCTCCCCAAGTTCTCTGATTTGCCACTCCCATCAAGTCCTGGAGGCCACCGTCTGGTCTGTTCCCCTTGCGTTTCCTTTCATCCCCCTGATGCCAGTTCTTCTTGTCACGGAGACACCCTCCCTGGCCCCAGCCCTGCTCTGGGCTCAGGGAGCTGAGGGACACACAACAGAAAGAAATGCCTCCCAGTTCCATCCTGTTCTCATTCTCCGCCTGGGACCTGCCAGGAAGCCTGGATGTGGCCTTCCCCACCCGTCCTTGCCAAGTATTCTGGCCCCTTCCCCTCGCAGCCTCTGGCTTGGACCTCGCCCCCCTCAGCACAGCCTCCTCTGACCGCCCTTCCCCCTTATGGGGGGGGGGGTGTCCAAGCCTGCACTCCATGCATGCTGGTGCCTGAGGTGTGGGGGCAGCCAGCTGGGGCAGCTCCAGGACACTGTTTAGACTGCACCTAGGGGGCTCCGGCACAAGCTTGCTGTGACACCCAGCCCCCGGGAAGTTAAGGGGAATTGACCTGCTGGGATCCCACCAGCTCTAACATTCCATAAATCTGTGACCGGGAGTATTTTGCGTGTGCTTGGCAAACTTATGGTGTCACGGAGGGCAGAACCCATAGCTTCTCTGCTCCCAGAGGAGATTCTAGACCAGTTGTGGACCGCCGGACTCATACTGAGACAATCTGTGAGGCACCAAAGAAGAGTACTCCCAATGGTGTCCCTGTTTCCAATCAGGGTCATCCTGCAATTAACAGGGGAAGGCAGGGAGGAGTGGCCAGCGACGAAGCCCCCCCAGGAAGGGGCAAACCTGAAATCAGAGCCCCTTCCCCAAATGCAGCTATGTCTTCTCAGACTGGATGGTCCAGAACAGACTCATCCCCTGCTTGGCCCACCAGAAAGAATCCCACCAACTGCAGAGTGGCAGGTGTTTTAAAACAATTTGGTCCAAGCTGATAAAATCAAATTTTACATGTCGTGGCACATTTCTTGATCCCAGCTTTTGCTGACACCACAGGGAGGCCCTCGAGAGGGTGTGTGTGTGTGTGTGTGTGTTAAATACAGAGAATATATTGGCCACCGTGGAGGGAAGTAAGTCCTATTTTATGGCAGAGAATGTGTCCTTGGAGGATAAATGGCTTGGGTCAGGCTCAGCTCTGTCATGGATAGCCTGGGGGAGCTTGAGCAAGTGTGTGGCCTTCTAGGGCTTCTTTCCCTCCTCTGCAAAAGAGATGACAACAGTCCCTGACCCCTTCTACCCCCCCCCCCACCCCAGGATTGCAGGGAGCCACTTAGTGCAACGCTCCACCAAAAGGGGCCGTGGGGGGCGTCCTGTTGACTCCAGAGCCGGGTCTGTGGTCCGGGCCCTGGGGCCTCAGCGCTCTGCTCTTCCTCCCCACAGACCCCTCTTCTCCTGTAAGTGACCACTGAGCAAGACAATGAACGAGGTGAAAGAGTCTCTTCGAAACCTCGAACAGAAGTACAAGCTCTTCCAGCAGCAACAGTTCACTTTCATCGCGGCACTGGAGCATTGCAGGGAGACCGCCCACGACAAGATCCGGCCAATCACCAGCATTGAACAGGTCGAGCCTCCGGGCAGGTGGGAGGGGCGCGGGGGGACGGGGCGGGGGGCGGGGCGGGGGTTGGGGGCGGGCCGGGATCTCCCGGACCTGCCAGACCCAGAGATGCCTGGGCAGCACCAGGCCCTGTCCCTTGCCTGCAAGATTAAAAAAACAAAACAGGCCCAGAGAGGGGAAGCACGATTCTGCCAGAATCAGGACTCGGATCTTACCTGGTGGAAAGAGCCAGGCACGTGGGAGTGAATAACAAAGTGGTGAAAAACATGGACTCAAGACTCAGCCGCCAGGGCTTAAGTCCCAGCTCTACCCCAGGCCACCTCTGCCCTTGGGCCAGTGATTTGCCTCTCTACACCTCAGTTTCCTCATCTGTCAAGTGAGAAGGGCAGCACACACCTCCCTGGGGCTGAGTGCGGATTAAATGAGGTCAACGGAGGAACACGCACAGCCCGTGTCCCACCAGCCGTATAGGCAGGCCCCAGGCTGAGTACTGGGGATATATTGAGGGACAGACGCATAGGGCCCAGCCGTGGATTCCACTGGGGTTCGAGAAACTCAGCATGCCAACCACACTGACGTTTCCTTGTAACCTGTGTCTCCTCGTGGATTAGCTGCTGTGTCAGTTTGTTCTGCAGGAGTCAGAGGACTCAGCACCCAGCCGGCCTTCCAGGAAGTCACGGGCACACACGCAGGCCCCACCCCACCCCACCCGTGGAGAACAGCAACCCTTCCTGGCAGCACCCTTTCAAAATTTGTTTTTCTAATTTTTATAAAAATTTTTCCCAGTTTTTTAACTTGAAAACTTCTAAACCTATGGAAAACGAACACCCATGTAAACTTCACCTAGATACACCAATTTGTAATAAGTGGCCAGGTCTCCACGCTCTCTCCAGACACACACCCTCTTTCCCCTGAACTATTTGAAAGTAAATTGGCTGTGGCCTTTTCAGCCCCTCCTCCAAAGGCTCAGACGTCCAAAGGCACTGGACAGGCTTTCACTATCAGGAAGGAGCACCGCCACCTCTGCTCACAATACTGGTACTTGGCTGCGGAGTGAGCCCAGATCCTCCAAGCATAAGGGTGTGGCCCTCTTCCCTGAGGTTCCGCGAAGTCTCTCGGGCCAGCGGCCCCACATTCTGCCTCCCCATCTGAAGTGTTGACTCTCAAGCCTCACCCTGCCCTCCCTGGACCAGATGCATCCAACGTTACCCGCACACACACCGGGTAGCCCGGCGACGCTGCCCTGTTGTAGTTACACCACAGTGCAGGCCCCTGGGCCGCGTGCATGGAGGGCGGGCATGCGCAGTGGGTGCGAAGCCGCTCCCTCTCCTTCCCACCCCCCTTGCAAAGCTACTGTACTTTGGAAGGAACCACTTTGGATTGCTTGGGAAGACATTCCCTGGCAACAAAAAGGCAACCGGTGGCAGCAGGGAAACCCTGGTCCAGACTTAGAACTTTATGGGTGATGGGGGGGGGGGGGTAGTGACGCCCCTTCCGGCGGACGGTGGAGGGTAAGAGAACCATGTGACTGGGAGAGGCGTCGGGAATCCTGCCTGGACCCGAGCCACATCCTCCACAGCACAAGGTCAACCCCCGCTCTTGGCCGACCTCAGACCCAGAGGCATTGGGCGGCACTGACCCGGGAAGGACCCCCACTGCTTCCCGGGGAAAGGAGTTGGAAGTAGATCAGCACGTTAAGCAAGTTTCCCTAGTTCCCCGGCCACAGCACACGTCGGAGCTTTACTGTGGTTTTGGCATTTAAGCGCTTCGTCCTCCCAGAGGAGATGTTTGTCTGTGGAATGAGGTAGAGACTTTTTCTTCCTCCTATGGATAATCATTTCCCCCCGCTCCACTGACTGACGTGGCCCCCCTTTGTCTGCCTTGGACACACAGGACAATAGTGCTAGTTCCTTCTGCTTGCTCCTCAGCCCGGGTGGCCTCACCGAGCAGTCCTCTAAGCAGGACAGGTGCCTGAAAAGTCGGGGACCAGCCCTCCTTGCTTTAGGCATCGACTTAGGTGTATGGGGACTGGTGACAGGTACCGGCTCAGAGCCGCTTTGCTGGGTGTGCAATCCAGCTGCATCACTTCCGGTGGTGCCCAAGGCGGTGACGTCACCTCTCTGAGCCTCCGCATTCACCTGTGAAAGGAGGATTTGAAAGCTACCCAGCGTATGGGGTGTAGGTGAGCATGAAGTGAGATAGGCCTGCAAAGCATTTCGCGTGGCACCCGGGACACTTGATGGCGTTAGGTCTACGTAGCGGTCTGTACATTGAAATGCACCAACGTTACTGGCATCTTGACTCTGAGAGGCTGGAACAGGCAGGGTGGGGGGTGCTCTGAATGTTTGTTTGCCCCAGGGAGCAGACAGGCCGCGGCTGGCACCGCCCAGCTGACGTCACACTGACGTCACACGGTTTCTGCAGGTACAGAGCTACGCGGATCACCACTGCAACAACGCCACAGACCGGCGCATCCTGCTCATGTTTCTGGACACGTGCGCCGAGCTGAACAAGCTCTGCCAGTGCTTCGAGGCCCTGCACTCGGGCACGCCGGTCACTAATAACCTCCTCGAGAAATGCAAAACGCTCGTGAGCCAGAGCAACGACCTGAGCAGCCTGCGAGCCAAGTGAGTCCCTCTGGCCCTGCCCCGTGAGGCCTCGGCACCTGCGGCATTTGCGCAGCGGGGAGGGGGCGGAGGCTCCTCTGCGACTGGACTGGGGAAGCCGCTGGACGGTCCTAGGCCCGCTGGTCTGTTGGAATGACTGACCCCACAAAACGCGTTAGTGAAAACCAGGGCTCCTGAGGGCACAGACCCTGGCCCTGGAGCGGGGAGGGGCTCATAGAGCAGTGGTTCCCAGAAGCCCACAAAGCAGCGGGGTGTCTGGCGCCAGTGGGGTTCCCTACTTCGGAGCCCCAGGGAATTCACAGCACAAAGTGCCACGTTCTCAAGGAAGCTGTTTACTATTCTGGCAAGAAACGTTGAGGGGACTAACAGCATGTTTTTGAGCAATGACAGCAGGTTTCCACAGCCCCTCGTCCAGGTTTCCACACACCTTTTGCACCAGGGTTACCTGGGGCCCTTGACCCCTAAACCTGCCCACCCACAGTGTCCGGAACAGGGAGGCTGGCACGTGCAGCCACAGTTGTGAAACCTCCCCACGGGATTCAATGTGTGGTCAGGAGGAGGGCTCCCTGCCCAACGTCTGGAAGTCGCATGCCAAAGCGTGGCGAGTCCCCGCAGTGGGGACTCACCCGGCCCCCTCTCGCTGCCCTGCAGATACCCTCACGACGTGGTGAACCACCTCAGCTGTGACGAGGCCAGGAACCACTACGGAGGCGTGGTCAGCCTCATCCCCCTCATCCTGGACTTAATGAAAGAATGGGTGGCCCACTCGGAGAAGCTGCCCCGTAAAGTGCTGCACGTGAGTGAGCCCGAGGCACGCCGGGAAGCCACCGCGGGAACCGCTGGCCCCTCCCAGACCGCTGGCCCCTCCCAGACCGCAGACACCCGGCCTAGGTCACGAAAACACCAGTGTAGGCAGCTTAGAAAAGACAAGCTCCAACCTGGGGGGAGAGACAGAGGCTGTCCAAAACCTCCCTGGAGACCACCTGGTGGGAAACTGTAACTCAAGACCAGTGACGTGCTCACGGCCGGTGCCACCCCGTGGGGCGCCTTTACTAAACTTGGTCTCCACGGGTCCATCCATTTTCATTGGCACCACAGCCCCTGCCACTCGTCAACCCCAAAGGGGCCACCCAGCGTATTACTGAGAACCTCTCTCCTTCTCCTGCTTCAACTTATAACTTTTCTCGCCTCTAAGCAGCAGGCTCTGTGCCCATGAAGAGGGTGTTGGGGAGGCTGGGAACGAGCTACGGCACTGCCTGCCTGGCCCAGGTCCCCTTCGAGCTCCCACCACCACTCTGCCAGGCTCGCCCGGTGCAGGCCCAGCTTTCCAGGCGGAGCCATCCAGCCGGAGGCGGCCGCAGCGGCAGCGGTGGGCAAGGCGCACGTGTGTAGGAGACGGCTGCTCCCACTGCGTGGGCCGCTGCGGCTCCGCACGGCACGATCCTCAGTGCGAGCAGGTCTCCGCACCCCATCCCAAGAGGACCAGGCGCCTCTCCTGTCCTGTACTTGCGACCGGGACACTGAGAACAACTCCGGTCGTGTGGCTCCTGTACAAGGACGATTCCCTGGTTTTCACAGCCTAAGTGAGGCCCAGGATTGTAAGATGTGCCACTGGCTTCTGAGCTTGCCAGTACTGTCTGACCTTTGGTTTTTCCCTCCACAGGGGGCGCCTTAGCTTCTGTACTCTTGCTTCTTCCGGGGCGACAGTCAAGAATAAAAGTATTCTACCACCATTGCCTGGCTTGGTTTCCTGGGATGTATCCCTTAGAGAAAAGCACATGTATCCTAAGACATCAGAGGCCACTGGGCAGCCGCCTCACCGCGAAACCACTAGCACAGAGCAGCCACTTCGGGCAGGAGTATGCCGGGCTCCAGAAAGTTCGCTTCGAAAGTCCTGGCCAAGACCCACAGGAAGGGGCGCAGTAACCCCTCGTGTGTGAGACCTACTCAGATGAGTGCCTGGATTTTCCAGACAATTCCTAACTGCCACCTCTGTCTGAGTCTTTGAATCAAAGCTTTTCCCATCCTTCAAAGGAGCTGAGTTTACCAATTTCCGGGGAATAACTGAAAACCACATTGCAAATGGCACTCTTTGTGTCGAGTTCTTTCCCAGTGCATCCCCAGCAAGAGATGGGAGGCTAGGGTGGTCCAGCAATCACGTAGAGATAGGGTCCTGCCTTCTTCCAAACACCTGACAGCACCTGGGAGGTGCTGGCTGCTGGCTGCACCTGTTCCTTCTCACAAAACCTCTGGCAAGGCTCACAGTCAGTCAGCTCTCAACAAGTTCAGTGTCACTTGGGCTGTATTAAACCCATCGCGCTGGCCAACCCCTAGGAACACAAGCGCGCACGAATAGTAAGGCTGGATGGCAGTGCAGACCCGGCAGCCGCCTGCTTTTGAGAGCTTTTTGGAAGGCAGGAGCCAAGTCACCTTTCCCACACCACCAGGACACTCTTTGGGGAAAGGGCATGAATTTGCGGCAGATCAATCTGGCTGTTTGCCAGATGTTTTGGCAGAACAAAAAGGATCTTAGAGACTAAAGCCAGGTTCCACACCAACCCACCCAGACCCTGAGGTTTTTCCATCTTGGACCAGTCCCAACTCTGCCCAAAAGCCCCTCAGAGGCTAACAGGAGTCACTTCATGGCAACACAGCAGAGTAGTGCAAAACGATAAATTTTTATTTGTTCACAGTTAAACACAAGCAACTGCCTTGACATTTGAGAACATTCTAAGGACAGCAAACCCTCGTGATTCCAATCCCCACTCACTAAGATTGTACCATTTTCTCTTGCAGTTCATGTTTATGGCATCTTACGTGGATCATGTGACATGCTTTCAAGATTGAGGCAGGAAGGTTTCAACTTTCTGACAAGAGATGACTTTTTAAAATTGAACTAAAAGCAGTCAGTTTAAAAATTCTGTTTTTCACTGATGGGACCCCTTTAAACTGCAAGTTAGCCAGCTACACTTGATCCATGATTAAGAACTCAATTTGTCAGCGAAATCTGTTCCTCCATAATAATGTCCTCATGGTCCACAGACGTCTTCCGAAGTGATCACTGATTCTTCCTAGTGCAAAACGCTGGCTGCCTCCTTGATAAGCCCGAGTGTCTGCTGTGCCGAGCAGCGTCGTACCCTCTGTCCAAACACTGTATGGGGGGGAGGAGGTTGGTCTGGGAGGGTCTCAAACTCTCAGGGGTCTCCTCTAAAATGGTCCAATAGCCTACTGAGCCCAGAGGAAGGACAATTTTGTGGCACCGGGAAGGTAAGTGGGGGAGAAAGGTCCTCTGCCTTCATTAACTCGTTTCAAGGCCAAAAGCAGTCGTGGGCTCAGGTGCCCATGCAGCCACAGCCACCCTTCTCAGACGGGCATGTACAGACTGCAGAAAAGACGGGAACACCGCTCTCCCTGGGCGTGTCAGAGTCATGGACAGGGAAATGAGCCACCAGGGACAAGGGTCACAGCAGCAGCCTAAGGGCCAGGCCCCAACCTCAACTGGTTCTGTCATCCTAGAGAAAAGCTTAATCAAGTGCAATCAGTTCCTTTGCATGGGGAGGGGGCGGGGCAGAGAGGGCAGAGGCGTGTGTCACAGAACTCTGGATGTAAACAGATACACAAACATCTTCAGACCGAAACCTTTTCCAATACCCACTGCTGGTCAGTTTTAAAGCATGTACCTCAAAGAGTGAAAATACAGCAGAGTAAGATGTGCTGATGGGTCATTCCACAAAAGTCAGCCCTCTCCCCCATGGGAGACATGCTCCTGGGTGCGACCGGGCTTCTCTGAGTCTCTGCACGAGGCAGGGGCACAGCCCCTGAGTGCAGCTCCGGGCGGAGCCTTCACTCTGCCCACACCATCCTTAACACCTGTTCACACTTCCTACCACCTTAGTGCTCTCGCTTAGGAAAACTACGCGGTACTTTCTTTCATTCGTTCTTCAGTGACTTCTTTCTGGCTTCAAGTGGTATGTTCTAGTATTTGGTGAAATTCACATTGGCTAATCACAGCACACTGTTACATTCTCTACACAGAAACACCCACTGCTCTGTGGCCCAGCTCACAGATCCTCTCATCGCCACGACTGTTTTATTCATTCTCTTCTAGACAACTGCTAGTTTGCTCTTACTCGACAAAAACACCGGAAACTCCACGAGCTGCTACAAGTGGGGACGGCCCAGAGCCTGCAGCTTTGTTTCCTGTTGTCCTATCTGCCCAGTAGGGTGCTGGCCTCTCTGGCCGCGGTGGCCTGCTGGGCTACTTTTTCCAATTGTCAGTGGCTTTCCAGGACCTTGTCCTGGATTCTAACAGTTTACCTTTTAAGAAGAGTTTGAACTATTTCCCCCTAAAGACAGTACATATATTCTGGCTCACAAAGTAGCTTATCTAGCATTTCTCTCTCCACTCACAGAGCCTAATAAGAGCCTTCAGCAGCTTATTCCCCAAGGTTAGGCAGTTTTCCCTCCTGGAAAACTGCTGACAAACCCAGGGAGGTCACGTCTGCCCAGCCGCCTTCTGAGGCTGGTCATCTCATCTCCAAGGAGAACTCTTAAAAACCTCTTGACCCAAGAAATGGCCTTTATCTCCTACCTTTGGATTTCAGCCAGTTTTCTGATTTCTGACCAGGTATTTCTTCCATCTCATAGTAACAGTTTTGATAGACGTTAGGGCAGAACCTTGTCAAAGCTTTTTTGTAAATCCATGAAAGTTCTGTCTGCTACAGATCCATGTGCTAACTGAGCTGTAGCAGGTTCAGGAACTCACCTGCTGTGGAGACCACGCTGCCATCTTCCTTCCCTCCCCCCCTCCCCCCACCCCCACATGATACTGTAGTGCTCCTCTTAGAAACAAATTCCATGCTGCCCAAGAAGCAGACTCGTCTTCTCAGGGTCTGTGCCGCCCTGTTAGTGTCAGGTGGGGATCAGGATTTGCCCCCCCACTGAGGCAGGCGGGTGCCCAGAGTGACTGATAGAGGTCCCCCAGCCCTAACACATCAGCGCCGCACCGCCCGGGACCCCAACTGTCTGATGCCTTTGGCCTGCCTGTTCCCAGGCCGGAATTCTCTCAGGACCTTCCTCTACTGTCACTTCTCCATCCTTAAAAACGCTTGCTGCAGCACAATCAGGTGACCCGTGGACTCTTGGCAGGTTTATCAATTTCAAAACCAAACAAACCTGACTATTGATTCGAGTCCTTTGCAACAGAAAAGCCGCCATTTTCAGGCTGGGTAACTTCAACATGGCTCCAGGTCTCGACCCCCCAGCCTGGGCTGAATGCAGCCCATGGCCTCTTACAACCCAAAGGAATCTGAGTGCAGTGCCTCTGGGCAGCTGTGGAGGCAAAGCTGAGCGAGTGGACAGCCCAGGCCGGAGGTGCCCCGGCTGCAGGCCCCAAGCCCTGCCGGGGGCCCGCGAGCTCAGCCGGGCCGCAGTCCACTCACCCCGCCGCCCTTCTGACCTATACCTGCACCATCTGCCTGTTTTTAAAAATGTTTGCTTTCTTTACATTGGCCTCCTTGCCCTTGTCAGTTAGAGAAAAGGCTCCGATTAAATCGCCTGGTGTCACGTTCTGTGGCAGAGCTCCTGGGCGTGGGGAGGGTTCAGCTTCTAGAACCGCTTTCAATGGTCATCCTGTAACATTTTTCTTTCCTTTCTGAATTTGTCTGTTTTCGTTTTCTAAACCTGAACTAGGAAACTGGAACACATCCGACTTGAAGCTTTCCTTTGGACAAAGCTGAGTTAAACGTGTGGTGTTACTAACACCCTCCCTGGGACATCCAGCGGTCACTGCCGGCACAGTGCGAGGCTGCGAGCAGGTGGGCACACACCCCCTCAGGCTGGGAATAGGTCAGCCAGGCCTGCAATCCTGTCCCAAGGAGGACCTCTGTCCCACGCCACGGTGACACTGTCTCTCGTGATCTGGCTCCTTTGGGTTAAGATGCCAGACTATTTATTGCCACACTTTAAAAAA
The DNA here is from genome assembly GCF_057876585.1 of Rhinolophus sinicus. NCBI lineage: Eukaryota > Metazoa > Chordata > Mammalia > Chiroptera > Rhinolophidae > Rhinolophus > Rhinolophus sinicus. Next base: position 3,423,791 of record NC_142516.1, on the reverse strand, counting down.
GAGACTTCGACCCTGACCTGCTGGAAGCTTCCATATGCAGTAAGATTTCGTACCATTAGTTTCTTTTCCCTCTTCATGGCTGAACCCTTCTATACTTTTAACGAAAGAAGAGAAAGAGAACAACCAAGTTCATTGGCTCTTTCCTACCAGTCTCTCCTTGCCTCAGCTGGAACACCAGGCAAGAATTCTTCGGCTTCTAGCACTTATTTAAGGAGCACGTGCTGAGTCCCGATTCTCTGCCACCACCAATGTTCTGACTGGTGTCACCTCTGAGCCCAGTGGGTCCCCATCAGCCAGCCTGTGGCAACAACACTCTCCAGGACTCTGCCTTAAAATGCTCTGCCATCACTAACGTGCGGGAGGGTAGCAGCAATCAGGCTCCCTGGAGTCGGCCCCTGAAAATCAGAACTGTTGTGACAAAGCTGACACCTTTTGGTGGCCTAGAACCTACTAGAGTGAGGCGACTCTTAACAGCCTGAGAACAATGGTCATAGAAACTGAGAAGAGACTCTTTGGACCTTCCAAGCCATCCTGCTGCAGCGTCACAAAGAAGCTGACACCAACGGGAGGCGTGTGGGAGCGCCGAGGCACAGAACAGACTTAGCCAGCACCCCTGCCTGGAGGACCAGGTCCTCACCCATGAGTGCAGTGCCCCTCGGCCAATGGCTCCCATCACCACCCTGCCATCCACCCTGCCTTCCACCCTGCAGGGAGCAGGCTTCCCACCCACACACCAGCCTGAGGTCGGAACAGTACCAGCGTTCGAGCAAACACCAAATAAATAAGAGGTAGTGGGGAGGGGATAAGCATTCCCAAAGGGGAGGGTGGTCTCCACAGTGCCAGCTCCAGACTTTCCAAACAACGGACGCCTGTTCACATAGAACTTTCTAGGAAGCTTACGAGAACCGCCAAAAGAACGTAAGGGTGACCAAACCATTGTTTTTCCAGACCTGCTGCTTTACATGCTAAACTTCAGAACCAAAAGCAGCAAAGAAATCTCATGGAAAAGCTTCCACGTGAAGGGGGGCAGCTTTGCATGCTACGTCCTCCTGGAAAAGGAGAAAAGCAGACTTACCTGCAGTACCCCCAATCATCTGGGCTCACGGGGAGCCAACCCAGTTATCTGAGCTTCAGGAGAGAGTGGTGTGTTAGACTCAGAGATTAAATTTGGCCTCATATTGCACTGGTTCAAAGGACGCGACCATTTGGGGGGGAAAGGAAGAAAATAAAACTACTGAGGAATGCAAACTGGCCCTCGGATTAGTACACACTGCTAGGTAAATGAGAGAGAGGTTTGGGGGTGGGTTGAGGGGAAGGTTAAGAGGCATTTCAATGCCAGATCCAAAAACCGTTCCGCATTCAGTCAACTGTCAAAAGGACCTCCATCCCATTTCCACTGCGTGAGCTCGCCACTCAAACCCTGGAAACAGGAAAGCTTTGAAACGTGCGTCCACACCTCCTGTTCTATGTCAGCAATACGCAAGTTAACACTGAAGGGCCAGCAGCCTTAGCTGTGTTCATGATGGGTCTCGTTGTAGTCCATGATACGGAGCTGTCCAACACTGTCCGGGGTGGGGGGGGACGGGTGTGGGCCGTCCACGGTCAAGGCAGGCTTGGCTTCCACGCCCACGTCTTTGCCCAGTTCTGTCTTAAGGGCCTCAGGAAGGCTACTGATGGTCACGCCGTCCTCATCGCACTGGCTCTCACTCTTATTCCGAAATAACTCTCGTGCCTTCATGCCCAGGAAGCTTTTGGAACTGGGAAGTGAGCCGACAGTCGCAGGGATGCTGGAAGACGGCTCGCCCATGGCCGACTCCCACCGACTGCTGAACGGGCCCGCCCTCTGACTGGGGGGCTTCTCGGGGGTGGAAAGCTCACTGCTGCTACTGCTGCTGCCGCCACCGCCTCTACTCCCACTGCTGCCCCGGGTGATGCCAGGCCTGGGGGGCTTGGCCTCCCCGTTGTGGCCAGATGCCTCTTCACTGTGCCCTGTTACGGAATCCGAGCAGCCGTCATTACAACAGTCGAGCCTGTAAGAAATCCAGGGAGGAGAAAAGCAGGTGGTGATTGCAGCGCCCGGGTCTGGGAGGCGTGGGGTTGCACGGACGCTCGCTCACACTGACACTGGACTCTGCCAGCCTGCTCTGTGTGTTATCACAGAAGACTCGAGCATGAGCTCCCACCAGGAGAGCCTACGACTAGGGACAGCACATGGCAATCTGAAATACGGATGCGCCCTGTAACCACATCGAGTGATTCGGGGCCAAGGAAGAAGGAACATGGGCCGATCACGGGGCATTCTGAGGAGCTTGGGGTGGCTCTGAAACGGTGGGAGCTGCGAGCTGCGGCCCTGTCTGAGCGGCTGTCACTGCTCCCATGTCCCAGCTCCTGAGCAGGCCCTGCTCTGTGAGTGGCAGCTCAATGAGAAAGAAGGCCCTTGATGCCAACTCTTTGTTCCTACCTTTCTTCTGCCGCTTCAGCTGCTTCTGTTTTTTCTTCTTCAAGTTTTCTCAGGAGGCCATCTTTCTCCAACCTGCCGTATAAGTCTAAGACCTCCAATTCAAACACTTGGGTAATCCTTTTCTGAGCCTCATACCTGCTCTCTGCAGCCTGCAGCTGTCCTCTGAAAGATACAGACACCCAGAGTGTGGGCAATTCCACCTCACAAAGAACACCTCACTGCAGAGAGCTTCCCCGATGGCAGTTACCTTGCCTGGAGTTTCACATCCTCTAAATACTTCTTCTGTTCCAAAAGAAGGTGGTCTTTCTTGGCCAGATGAGATTCCAGTTCCAAAATCCTTTTTTGAGAGGTGTCGAGCCTCTGATTCTGCTGGAGAACATGGCTTCTGTTTTTTTCTAGTTCTTTCCGATACGCAGCTTTCATCATTTCCACTTCCTAAAAAAGGGACTGAAGTTAGTACTTTCAGAAAATGAACATGCCATATCCATTCTGAAAAACCCAGATAATAAGCACTAAGAAGGTACTTTAGAATACTGCTAGTGGAAATATAAACCAGTACAACTTTCTGGAAAGTGAGCTGGCGGTAAGTATTAACCTAGTAATGCTTCCTGAGGTCTATCCCTGAGGAAATGATTTGAAACCTGAAAAGATACTTTGGCACAAAAACTTATCATAGCGTATTTAGAAGAGTATTTAGAAGAGCAATAAAAAGCTACAAATACTGTTCGACCTGACGTCAAGGAAACAAGTAAACTAAAGTACACCTTGTAAGTTTTTTAAAAAATGATACATATCAGTAAAAAGAGAAAAAAGCAGACTACAACACCCTGTGACTAGATGATCAACTATGTAAACATACCCGTTCACGTGACAGTACGCCAATGTCCCACTGTACCTTGGGCACAGTGCATTTATTGTGGGCCATTTGTTTTCTTTTCTATCCTACTCCCTCTCCTGATGCCGGCTGAGGTAAAGCTCGAGAACGCAACAGAACAAGCGGCTTTGCTCAGGCAAAGCAGCACCTCAGACTGGGTGGCCTGACAAGCTTCGTCCACCACGCCAGGCAAACGGCCTGCCTGCCTGCTAATGGATCGAAACAGCTTAAAACCCACAGCAAAGACACGGTAACGCTCAGAAAAGCAGTCAAAGCAGACGTCCATAACAAGCACATGTTCATTCCATTTGTGTTGTCTGTTTTTATTGGGGTGAAATACACGTAACGAAACTGACCACACGTTTGTGTTTTAAAAACATAAGAAGCCGTAAGGAGCGAGCAGATGAGCTTCCACAGAGGCTGACCAGTGAACCCGGTGCTTTCTCAGTGTAGAACGCAACAGACTGAAACTCAGCACTGGGCACCCGGGAACGCCGCCATTCCAGTTGTGCCAATGGCGCCACACATCCGCACAGAACAGGTAAGCACTTCGGACCTCTGTCATAAATGACAGCAGCTACTTAGGGAGAACCAAACAAGGTACGGAGCTAGGAACGTCTATGTGCTTTCACCAACCCTCACAACCACCGCATGCGGCGCTGCCGCCAGCACCTACCGGCCATTCCCTACCTGGTTTTTAGATACCCACTCCCCCCCACACACACACTTGACTGAACAAGAGGAAGCCAGCTCAGTCCAGGGGCAAATCCTGACAGGGGCAGGGCAACGCCTGGCTCCCGATGGGCACACGACACTCCTGGTCAATGACAAGCGTGGGAATCTGGTGAAGGGTTCCTGGGAAAGGGTTCTTAGCTGACGGGCCTGCAGGGAGCGATGCTCTCCTCTTGCACAGGACATCATGGCGTCTACCTGGGACAGCGCTCCCTTCAGCACACGGCCTGCACCATGAGCACAGCTCGCCGGCCCCAGGACAGGGCCGACAGAACAGGTCAGGCGGTGCAGGCTCCTGAGGCTGTTCCTAGATTGCTCACTTGATCAGTCTGAACTGCCTGCCTCGGGGCTTCTTCTTAAGTACAGTCATGAAGTGACTTCTTGGTAAGCCTGCTTAGTGTGGGTTTTGCTGCTGCTTACGAGAAAGGCCTCCTGTGACCAGCTTTATAAACAGAGGTCAGCTGGCTTGCCCGAGGCCCCAAGTGTCCGAGTTCCAACCACGAGATGCACCAGAAGCAAGGTCGTCTCCACCCCTCTCAGGGGATGTCAGGATGCATCTAAGCGACTGTCCCAGAGATCCTCTTGGCCCGTAGGTCTCTTTTCCCCTTTCTTTCTCCAAAGCTATTATACTTCCAAAATCAGTGACACCTGGTTTCTAGAGAAAGCTCCAAATTTAACGTCCTTCTAAAGGGCGTCTGCATCTGAGAGCTGAGAGGAGCTGAGAAATAAGGAGTAACTCCATTATAAAAATCACATCTGTGGTTCTAAGACTACTCTCTCCATTTGGCCAAAAAAGATGCTTTACAAAGAAAGCCCAGGTGTGATGGAGAAGTGAGTGACAGGAAACATCTGAGCGTTTACTGTTCAAGTTCCATCCCCGACTCTTTCACTACCGTTGCCCGAGGCTGTTTATACAGTGACACAGAACTTCCGCTTCCACACCCCTGGGGAGGCGCTAACTAACGTCAGATCGTCCTGTTACTGGCCTTGCTGCCAGCAGTGAACCTCCGTCTGCTGAAATTAAACTCAACATGAAAGGGAGAAAAAATACGCATCTCAGTATGTACCCAGTCCTGAGTTATGTTTAATAAAAGTGGCTGCCCATCCCCCTCTCCCTCCTTCCCCCTCACCCGTCCCCGTTACCCCCCCATTCCTCCCCCACCCACCCACACCTGGTGTGGGTAAGAGATGGGAAATACTTTTATCACCTACTCTGTACCAATTGCCATGAGGTACTTTCACTGAGACCTGACTTCACGTCAAAGCCAGCCAGCCGGCGAGGGAAACAAGCTCATGTGAAGTGGCATGATGGCTGAGTACCTGGATGGCCAGGCCGGGGAGAGGTGGGGATGGCTCCCAGGACCGGGCACCATCTTTCAGGAAATGACTCGGAGAGCCATCCTGCAAGACACTGCTGGGTCCTGAGCGCTGCCCAGCTGGGGCGTGGCTGCCGGTGCGCGGCATACCTTTGTGGTGTCTGAATGCTTGTTCTGCAGTTGCTCCAGATACAGCTCGTTGACCTCCCCGAGAACCAGCAGCTGCCTGTTCAGGAACTCCATGTGCTGCTGGACCGACTCGCTGTTTGAGAGCTGACCAAAGACACACAGTGAAGTAAAAGAGCCGACAGTACAAATCTGGCACATGGACCCAGACAGGGAACCAACTGGGTATACCAGTCAGTGCGAGGGCAGAAGCAATAGCTCCGGGGTTCAACTTCCCTACCACAATGGCTGCTGGGGAGGGAGTTGTCCAAGAGCAATGAAAATGGACAGAAATGCACTTCCAAACAGTGCTAGGCGGAGGGGCGGAAGTGCCAACGTGCTCCACGGAGCTGGCTCCGCCCGGGACACCTGGAGAAGGTGGTGATGCACAGGCCTACCACACCAGGAACGGCAGGGCCAGGGGCATTCAGCCCCAGGGAAACTCACCATTCCTGAGTAAGTGACTTCTAGAAAGTACCATGCATCCCAGAGAGAGGCATCACGGCTCAAAGGCCCGAGCCAACTGCACACTTACCTACACGAGGCATGAAGTGCGAGCTCCCAGCTACACAAGGCAGGGCTCAGGCTGGGAGGTGGGTCCCTGTCGTGGACACCGCCCTGTGCATGCAGGCTGCTTAGCAGCACACTGGCCCCTGCCCACTTCATGTCAGAAGCACCAAAAATATCAACCCAAAGTGTCCCAAATGTCCCCTGGGAGGGAGAGGGCAGACTCACTCCATGCTGGGAACCCCTGGCACAGACACGCGAGTAGCAGCTCTGCCCGTCTGAAGGGAGTGTGGGCCTGCGCTGTGCACACAACCCAGCCCGCTGCCCGCCCGCCGCCCGCCCGTGTCTCACCTTCTGAGAGACCTGGCTGAGCAGCAGCTCCGTGTGACACACCTTGCTGTTCGCCTTCTTCAGCTGCAGGCGCAGCTCGGCCACCATGTTCCGGCAGTCCTCCAGCTTCGTCTGCGACAGAGACGGGCGCAGGGGGTGAGGGCACGCCAGGCCGGCCACAGAACGACCGGGCCGGGGCCTCAGCTGCTCTGCTACTCTTGGACCCAGGATTTAACTTCTTAGTTTGAAAAAGTAAGTTTAGGGTTGATTTCTGAATTCCTGATTTGTTCAACAAAAGGAAAAAAGGCCTTAGGCCCACAGTTCCCAAACTGTGCCCCAAAGAGCCCTGGGGCTATGGAGCAGAAAGCAGCCAACTCAAGGACGCTGCGGGGTATCTGGTTTCTGAGGGGCGCACAGCGACATCTGTTGGTCATCGTGTGCACTGCTAACCGGAGGCCGTGCAGTTTCTGTCTGAGATGCGCTCCCTGCCTGTGCGTGACGTGGTGTCTTTGCAAAGCTGGGCTTCGGGTGGTTGTGATAAAAATCACCACGCGTTTTGAAAGCCAGTGTGGAACAGGAAATGAGGGTGTCCGTGTCCAATCTGATTCCAGGGTCTGAGACTCTGTGCAGTGCCCAGGAGGCCACACACAGCGTTGGTTAAGTAATTGCCGTTGTTTAAAAAAAGGAATTTTTTGTGTGTGAAACTTATAAGTACATTTTCAAACAGCTACTAAGTTGTCAGGACACACAACCACTAAGCTGTTTAGATCTACTTAATAAGCAGAACTGTCAGGTGTTTGTTTTGGCTGCGGAATGCCAGGAAAAGATTACGGAAACGCTCAGGGAACTAGGCACCGAGAGAGCTGGGGACCCTCTGCCCTAAATAAAACGCGTGTGTCAGGAGGTGGACCGGCCGCGGCTTCGGCCAAAGCGGTCTGCTCGTCGTAGCTAAGAGGCAGGAGGCGCTTCACGCCCTCTCCCGCTTGCGGTCCATACCTGTAACTCCTGGCTCTGGTTGTAGAATTCTTCTCGGTCGTGCTGCAGCTGTCGGACCTGACTGTGGAGCTGGGTGACCACTGTGTCCCGCTGCTCCTGCAGCTGACTGTACCTGGCTTGTTCTCTCTGCAGGCTGACCTTCCATATCTGGATGTCTTTCTCTTGTAACTTCAACTGGTCTTTCTAGCAGAGACCAAACATGCCATCATTTTAGTTGCTCCCCGCCATGGGCAGTGACACGCAAGCAGCACACAGGCTGCGACCATTTCATGGGACTCACACGCTGCCCTGGAACTGTCGCTACAGGCCCACAGCCTGATGGCTCGCTAAGGTCTACCTCAGGGTTATCCAACTTCACATGAGCAAATGATCAGAACTGCTTAAAGAGTGTTTCTCAGGGATCAACCTGTCCTGACACCTTCACGAGTCCTCACCGCCAGCACTGGAATGAGACCTCTGCTATGGACAATCTTACGGTCGCAAAAGCGATGAACATTTCCTGAACGCCTCCCCTGCGCCAGACACTGAGCAAGCGCTTACGACCTGACTTCTTCTAAGCAGCACAGTTAGGAACAGGCGCTGCTATTATTCTTCCTGTTCACAGGACAGGTGACAGGCTTCTGGGGGCTAATTCCTTTCCTACATGGCAGAGCCAAGGTCTAATCTCCAGGTCTAACTGCCTTCACGACTGAGCCACAAGTTCTGGGCCACAGAATAGCTTCAGGAGAGCTGGTTTCACTGCTGGAGAAACAAAGGAACCTTCTCACCCTGTCAGCATCACAGCCAATCACAACAGAAAGACTCACTGGTCCCGACGGTCTGCAAGGGAGCTCAGAGGCCTGAGGCTCACGCCTAAGCTCGCAGACTGCCCAGGGGGCCTGTCTCCGGCCACCCAGTGAGCAGACTGAGGATGGGGCGCTCTGCCCTCGACGCGGGCTGCTTGTCACACGCTCTCATGCTGACTCGAAACCTGACAGCGCCCCGCCGCCCCCGCCCCGCTCACCATGGCTGCGTTGTGCTCCTCCAGGGCCGCGGCTCGGATCACCTTCCTGAGGAGCCGCCTGTTCCGGACAGCATGCTGCTGCCTCTTAAACCGCTCATAGAGCAACTGGTTGTGCAGTAAAAGCAGCTGGTTACGGAGGCTGCGGATCTCATCTGAGGGAGGAGAGCCTGATTTTAAAGCAGAGGGAGGGTAGCAAAGATGCCTTTTATGTATCATTCACTTGAGCCCCCGCCCATGGTTTGTTAGCTTAAGAAACACAATTCTTTAAGGACCAAACCACCGCCACGCGGCCAACGACCACTTGGTTTCCAGCGATCGTCTTTCATGAGGAGAGGGGCTGCCTACAGCTACCTCCCTTTGAAAGGGCCGCAAAGGGGCACGTGGTGGGATGATTCTTTGAGAGCTTTGTTGATGTTGCCCCACAAACCTGAGCCACACGTGTATATTTTTAAGACTCCTCTTCTCCCTTCACTGCTGTGTTCTCCCCTTACTCCCCTCCCAGTACCATCTACTGCACTCGGAAATTTGCTAGGGAAGCTGGGCATGAGTCAGGTCCACACTTTTTGCAATTCTACTGGGAAGTGCATGGTCCTTGCCACTTTTTGAAAATAGGAAATGCTGACTTTGCAACACTTGAGATACTCTTTAGTGGAGAATCTGGCTGGAGCAGCAGTAAAGGGGAGAGGTTTCCTGTAGGGCGCCTCCCTCAAGGACAGAAAAGGCGACAAGCAAGCAGGATCCATAACGGCTGTATTTGGAGCTGAAGTTAACAACTTTACCTCCAAAGTGGGTCCAGTCCACAGACTTGCTCGGTAAAGACAACCTAGGAAGAAAGATTTTGAATAATAAAGTTATCAATCTTACACACACACACACACACACACACACACACACACACACACACACACACACAGTCTCTGGACTTTTAATTGCAACAAGGGGCCGGCCCAGTGGCTCAGGTGGTTGGAGCGCCGTGCTCCTAATGCTAAGGTCACCGGTTCGATTCCCACATGGGCCAGTGAGCTGCGCCCTCTACAGCTAAGCTTGTGAACAACAGCTCTCCCTGGAGCTGGGCTGTGTGAGCAGCCGGAGGTTGGTGTGAGCTGCCGTGGGCGGCCGTGGGCTACCGTGTGCCACCGTGAGTGGCCAGCAGCACCTTATGAACTACGTTACCAAAATAGGGGGGGGGGAATCTGCAGCTAGAGAGATACCATGACAGATATTCCTATATTTGAAATACCATAACGTCATCCTCCAATTCTGAAAGCAAATGTGGAAGCATTTGAACTTCCTCACAGAATAGTAGCACAAACAGCCTACATATGAAGACTCCTTTTCAAATGGAACTCTTTTAAGGAATGATGCCAACTTAATGTGCACATACAGAGGACACACACATGCACACTTATGAAAAGGCAACAGCCCGGAGGGCCGCCTGACCACACGAAGGGGAACTGGCCTCTGGCTGGGAGCCTTACTTGTTCAGCTCCCTGCTGTGTGCGTCTGCCCCCTGTTGGATCAGCCTGTCCAGCACCTCCACCGGGGAGCTGCAGGGCCTGTAGTCTTCCGCGGTGTGTCCTTTTGCTTTCTGTAGTAGCTCCTCGGTCTTCTTGCTGACAAAATGATGGGCAGTCTTTGGCAATGCCACCTCAAACAGATGATCGTACGGGGGAGGATGCCCACTTCCAAAGCCGGCGCCCTTCTGAGGTGGGAGTTTACAAGGGCTGGGAGTGAGGATACTGGTCTGCAGAGAAGTCTGGGGCTCCCTGTTCCCAGCAGGGCCGCCCTCGGCGCCCCCGCAGGGCAGGTCGATGGGAGTAAACGCTTGCTTTGGTGTGTCAGGCCCAAGCTTGTCCAGGGAGGAGTTCAAAGGCTCAGCATTCACACTGGCACCCTGAGCACCGCAGGCGGCGGAATGGGTCTTCCTCGGACAGCCTGGGAGGCCATCTCGGTAGAAGGGAGAGTCAAAGCCTCCTCGAGGAACCAGGGGCTCAGCATCAGCCGTCGTGATCTCAGAAAGTTCTTTAGATATTGCCGCTGTGGGGGAGGGACAAGACACAGCACAGTAAACAGGCCACCTGGGGAAGGCCAGGCAATGTGGGCTTGCGTGCTGCCGTGTGCTGTGTGCCGCCTGGACAGACACAAAAGACCACCTCTTTGCCTGGCATAGGATCCGGAATAAAACTCCCATCATTTCCTCCCAAGAGAAGAAAAACCAGGTCAGCCTGGGAGCATTGACACTAAATCCCAATTTTAGGGCAGGACGGGGGTTCTATCATCTCACAGCACGTTGTATAAATAAGCCCAGGGTCCCACGTCTGTTACCTTCTTCTTTGTCTTTTTCTATGCTGTCTTCTTCAAAGGCCAGGTTACCGAGAAACACTTGAAGGTCACTTAGTGTGACAGAACCTTTGCTGCCAGACAGTTCTTCTGAGGAGAGACAAAAACCGCTCAAGTCAAAGGAAGACACTGCACACTGCTTCCGCTGTAACAGAACACATCTGTCATGATGCTTCCTGCCGGGCAGAGAAGGCTAAAGTGCTTCTCCTGGGGCTACTACAGAACACTAAAATCTTATAAATAATCTAATTAAAGGTGCCAAGAAATAATCCCACAGAAAAGAAAATTCTCCGTTCTTCACGTCTCAGAGAACAGATAAAACCACAGCTTGAATGGCTCAAAACACAGGTCCTTCACTGCAATCGCTTAAAAGCCATGTTTGCTGTTATTATTAAGTTGCTTTTAGAATGAAGTACATACATGTTTCACTATTTCTAGGCTTCAGTGTTTTACAGAATTTCCGTTTCCAGATAACCCAGCAGGAGGAGACAAACAAGGTCTATGGTCACCCCGAGACTTTACCTGGTCCCCGGTCATTTGGAAGATGGTGTTGTCTCTGCAGACACGGCCTCGCAGAGTCTGTTCTCTCCTCCTGAAAAGACAGAGACCGTTTCCCTCACAAGGCAAAAAGCATGTACATGGTCTCGATGCCAGAGAAAAATCCTAAATATCTCAATTTTCAGCATGTTATAAAGGAGTTGAAAGGTTAGCCCAGTGGTTCTCAAGCTGTTTGCTCTTAGGATGTCTTCATATTCTTAAAAATTATTGAGGCTCCCAAGAGCTTTTATTTATGCAGCTATATCTCTTGGTAGTTACTGTATTAGGAATTAAAACACATTTTAAAATACTCATTGATTCACTTAAAAATAACATACCCATTACATGTAAATATAAATAACATATTTTTCTGAAAAATATTTGTATTTCCCAAAATAAAAATAACTTAGTGAGAAGAGTGGAGCTGTTTTCTATTTTTGCAATCTCTTTAACATCTGGCTTAATGGAAGAAAGCTGGATTCTCACGTCTGCCTCTGTATTCCATCTGTTGCAGTATGTTGTTTTGGATAAAGTATATGAAGAAAATTCTGGGCCCCACAGATACGTAGTTGTAAGAAGTAAACGTATATTAACAGACTTTTCAGCTAACTGTGGAGAACCGTCTTTGATATTATACTCAAACTGGAGAAGGGGTAATTCCTTAAAGGTTACAGTCCTGAGAAACTGCCTGCTACTGACTCCGGCCTGAAGAACCGTAGTGTGTGCGGTGCTCCATGAAAGAAAGCAGCCAGGTCGCCTCTCAGCTCAGACAATCGCACAAGTGCTTGAGATTTCCACCACACTTTGGAATGCAATAAAGTGCTTTGTGTATATTTCCTTTTTTATCACAGAGAATGTTACACATACACGTTCTCAAGAGCCAAGACTTCGTAAAATTAGTAACTTTTACTGCTTTTTTCTACAGAACACTCTTAAGTTAGGTTTTTGGTTTTGTTTTCTTCTTTCAAACTGAAAGAGCACATCAAGGAAGAAGGATGCAGTGCCCACCACCGGAGTTGGGTGTACGCCTCGATTCGTGCTAAGGGGCCAGCCATTTACCCACCATTGTTTCTGTAGCACGAGTGCAAATGCCAACACAGTCCAAGGACAAAGAACAGCTTAGCATTACCACGAAAGCAGTCCCAACCTAGTGGGTTCCCTGCAAGGGTCTCGGGACCCCTGGGGTCGGCAGATCACACTTTGATTGCCACTGATTAGTCTATTTTCAATAGTTCTGCTTCCAACCGTCCCATTTTAGGGCAGAATTCTCTCTGGCATAACAGGCTTCCCCAGGTGAGTCTGCCAGCGGGTCAGTGCTTGGCAGAGGGGCACAGACGGGCCGAGCATACCTTCCTGGGGGGTGCGGCTGTGGCCTGCGGGGGTGAAATGTGCACGGAGTCATCCGAGTGGCAGAGCGGGGCTGGAGGGGGCGAGGTCGCCGGGGTTCCCAGAGGAGTCCCTTTCCCACCTGCTCAGAGATAAGAACAGAACACACAGGCACTGAGCCTAACTAGTAGAACAATGGCCAAATTATCTTCAGCCTAACTGCTACTGCAAGGAATGCTGCTTTCTGGGCATCGAAATCAGCCTTTTTTTTAAGGTTCACTTTACATGTTCTGAAAGCCCCCGAGGGTTTGAAGTGTCAAAAACGGGTTCACTGCTGCAAGTGACCCCCAAACTCACTGTTAGCTCTGAGAGACAGTTCCTAGTCACAAAAGGCAGGCCCCAACTAACCAACCAACCCCAACCTAAGACACACGTACCAGTTGTACCGAAGACTTTACTGTAAGGGTGTGACAAATCAGGTGGGACATTTCCGGGGGAAGTTGGAGGAGTGGTCATACCACAAACCACAGATGGGCTCCAAAAGGTAGCCTGCGAAGTCAATAAGGCGTATCAGCAATGAGGAGTGAATCCCGTATCATCCCACGGTTTATACCATGACCAGTGGTCACTGTTAACTGGAAAAAGGTATCTTACTAAAGCTTTACAAAGAGACAAATCCCCTTTGGTAAGTCTAGATGCCGAGAGAAACCCAAGTGGCCTTTGTTAATATCACATATCCTTAAGAATGACTCCTTTGGAAATGAGCAGTGTGAGATTTTCCCAGACCATACGCTCAATTCTGACCCAATGGTCAGCTTCAGCAGCAGGCAGAGGAGAAAGCAGGCACTATTTGACACCATACTTGTGGAGGTTCAGTTAACGGCCGTGTCGACGGGGCGCTCAGAGTCGGAGGCAGCTGCCCTGGTGAGCTGAACGACGTCAACCGGGACGTGCAGTAAGGGGTGGAGGCAGCACTCCCTAAAATGAAAGGGAAAGAGCGCACGGGCTGAGTGAGGGGTCTGCTGACTCCCACCACCAGTATGGGCCTCTAGACCCGTCAGTTAGATTCAGTTCGATTCAGTTCTCTGTACTGAAAAAACCCAAGGGGACTCCTGCCACCCCTGAAGACAAAGTCACATTCACAAGGTTCTCTAGACAAAGCTCAGTCAGGTTTGCTGTCCAGTTAAGATTCAGGACCACTTGAATAGGCACACACTGGACGACAACTTCAGTGGGTGCTGCCTGCAGGGAAGCCTGGACATTTCTCTGAATGCAGCTCTAAACTGTCCACGCTGGCTCACACTGTGTGAGTTCTACAGCCCACACGGCCTCACTGGACGTGTCTGAAAAGCAGAAAGGTTCCCTCAGTTGGGGGAGCCCACAAGTCAAATCTTTTAATCCATTTTCTTTTTTAAGCACTGAAGGCATATCCACGTGTGTTGGCATAGGATCAGGGAGGAGACCAAGGGCATGGGACTAAATTCAACTCAAAGGAGGAATTCATCAGAAGCAAATGGAGGTAAATTTAAATTTTAAATATTTGGGAAACAGCTCCTAGGAGCTGAACTAAGTCTTATTCTAGGAAAAGAAAATAAAATCAACAAAAATAAACAATGCTTTCCAGAGACAAAGTGATAAAGCAGATAAGTACCAAAGTCAGTTTTTACCATAGCTATTCTGTGTGTCAACATAAGGGCTTGTGGTGACATCGGCTGAACGATGAGGAAAGCGGGCTGAGTTTTGGTGAGACACAGAATAGCCATCTTCATAGGAGGCTTCTGTAGGGTCCAGAGAGATTTTGGCACACTCTATCACAACATCATGTGTTTCTAATTTCTTCCACCTGGAAAAGGCAATGAAAGTCAAGAAATGCACGTTGTAATCCATTTAATCAAATAGTCAAATACATAAGAGTGCTAATTCGATGCCAGCGCTGACCTAAGGTTAGCACAGATCAAGGCAGAACCACGCCAGCCCATATATTAATTAGTACTAATTAGTACTACCAAAGAAAGAAATTAGCTATTCATGTCACAAACCTGTAACATCCCTATTTCAAATGGTTATAGCAAGTTATCAGAAACTAATCCGATAACTTCATCAACGAGAGACTAGGTCTAGCCTCAAAACAGAAACGAACTATGCAGAACAGTGAATCACCAGAAGAAAATCCCCTTTGGAATGAAGGTAATCAGAGAACAGGGAGACCCAGAAACTGCCAGGTAGCTGAGGCTGATTTAAGGTTTCCTACCAAAGCCTTGGGATTCTAACCCATCCCTAGACCACAAATATAGTGAGAAAGCCCACGATGACATGTAAGGAATTGTCTAAAAATTCCTGGTATGGGATCCACAGCTCCACTTCGAAGAACTTAGCCTATGGAAACAGATGTACATTAAGATGTACAATGACCAGCACAGCTTGTAACAGAAAAAGAAGCAGCACAAAACCCAAAGTCCAACCAAACAGCTATATTCTACGGAAGAAAAATGATTACACACCATGAAAAAGCATGCTTTCAGCAGACCAATGGCTGCCATAGTGAGGGGGCCCGACAGAGGGCAAGGAGGACTTTCTGGGCAATGAAACATTCTTTTACCGTGATGGTGACTTTGGTCAAAACTTAATAAAATTGATGAATTTTATTGTATCTAAAGTACCTCTTACTGAAGTTGGTTTTAAAAATCACGGTTTCAAAGATCAAATGACATAAAATGCTCAGGATATGATCCTACATGAATAAAGGATACAAAACTACTCAGAGATATGTCCATAAATAGAGATACAACCACACTAAGAATTCAAATGAAAAGACCTGAAGTTTTGGGTGATGGTTTCTTTTCCCTGACGCTTCAGTATTTGCCAAATGTTCTACAAAGTCCTATCAATTAACATAACATTTACCTGCTCCACTATCAACTTACTTTCTCTTAGACGATATTTTGGTAAGTGAGGACGTAGGTCACTCTCATATATCCTTTCCCCTCCTCCTTCCCAATGCTCTCAAACATATCATTGTTTTACTCTTTTTCAAAATTGATTTTCAACCATTACTATGACTACATAAGTACTATTCAGGACTGAGCCAAAGTCATACTACCACAATATTCCCTTTTTTTCTTGATTTAGTTTGTCCTGGAGTATGAATTTTTCTGCTCCTTTTCCTCAGTCTTCTGTATCTCCATTTCTAATTCTTCTTAAACTTACTCTAACAGCTCTGAAATAATGCGTAATGCAATCTTTACATAATGAAACGCAAATAGCCTCCCGGATTAATCACCCCCTCCCTAAAGAGCCTCCTGCTGGGGCCCTCTCACCCCCACTTCAGTCTGGACTACTTGTTCTCAGCAATGCCACACAGTGTTACCCCAGACTCCCCTGGACCACAATCCTAAGTCAGGTGCACTGTTTCCTGGACTCTGAGTCTTCCTTGATTTTACTCTCGTTTCAGTGAAACGCACGTTCCAGTGCTTAGCTGAGAGAGCGTCTATGAGATAAATTTGAGTCCCGTATCTAAAAATGTCTCATACTTGATAGGCAATTTGGCTGGGTATAGAATTGTAAGTTGAAAATCCCCCTCTCTCAGTTTTGAAGGTGTTTCAGAAACTAACACCATTCTGATTTCTGATCCTTACTGTTTCGGTCTTTTCTCTCTCTAAAAGGTTTATCCCTAAGTCTCAAATTTCACAGGATTGAGACTTAGCAGCATTCTTTCTCATTCACTAAGTAAGCCCCTTCAATCTGGAAAGTTATATCTTCCAATGATTGCATTATGTGTTTTCTTGTATTATTTGTACTTGTATTAGAAATTTTCTTCTATTATTTCTCTCACAATTTCTTCCCCCACCAAAGCTTTCTCCTCTCTTTTTAAAACTCTTTGTTATTGCGTGTTGGGCTTCCTGCACTGATTATTTGAAATTTCTCATCCTTCTTCCCATATTACTTATTTTGAGCCTTTGATTATGCTTTCTGAGACATTCTAGGTTTTATCTTCCAATTCTTTTACTGAAATGTTTTTTATGTATATGATTTTTTCATTTTTCAATTGTTCTTTCTTTAGTCTGACTGTCCCCTTCTATGGTATCCTGACCTTCGTATATATGTACAAATACTTCATCTCTGTAGCTACTGCAGACGTTTTCCTCTGCTCTCTGTATTATCAGTTTCTAGCTCCCTTTTCTCTTCTTTACATTGGTCTCTTATCTTTTGTGTTAGAGCTTTCTTCAAAAGCCAGATAACCTCTGCCAATCAAAGTGAGGGAAGTTCTGGAGGTTGTCCCAGGAGGCTTCTAAGTTAATCGAGTAGACTGAACATACACATCCAATTGTACAACCTCCCAAAACCACTAAAAAAACCCAACTACAACATTCTTAAAGATATGAGAGCT
This sequence comes from Rhinolophus sinicus, assembly GCF_057876585.1. Taxonomy (NCBI): domain Eukaryota; kingdom Metazoa; phylum Chordata; class Mammalia; order Chiroptera; family Rhinolophidae; genus Rhinolophus; species Rhinolophus sinicus. The sequence goes on along the minus strand of NC_142516.1, from coordinate 3,406,817 downwards.
TGTATCCATGAAACAGAAACTGGCTACTATAAAAAAAAAGGAACATTCAGAGAACTAAAGAGCTCTTAGGTGTTGAAAACATGGTGATAGAAATGAAACTATAATGAAAGATTAAAAACTAAAGATAAGAACATCTTCAGGAAATAGAAAAGGCCAGAGAGAAAAAAACAGGAGAACAAAGAAAAACAGAGAACCACTCCAAGATCTCCTAATTTGAAAACTAGGAGTTCTAGAAAAAAGCCAGAGACAATGGAAAAAAGGAACATTTTCACTGCACAAGTCCTTCAAAATGGAATGATTCTGTGAGCAGAAGAACCTGTATTCCCAAATAAGGCCCCAGAGGGGCAATTGCTGGACCACACTTTCAATCTCCCATGAGATTCTCTAAAATGCTGTGTCACTACAGTTTCCATACCTCCGAGGGTCCAGTTCATGGTCCTTGGATCCAGTCACTAATTCCGGATGAATTCGCACATGCTCCATCATTGGCTAGAAGAGTTTGGGTTGACAAATTATAAAAGGCTGAATTTCTGTGGTATCTCCCTACAACGGAATTACTCTCTGACAATAAAAAGGAATGAAGTACTCATACGAGCTATCACATGGATGGACCCTGAAACACTGTTAAATGAAAGAAGCCAGTCACAAAGAGCATACATTACGGTTCCATTTATGTGAAATCTTCACAATAGGCAAGTCTACAAAGGCAGAAAGTGGATCAGTGGTTGCCTAGGGCTGGGGGGCGGGGGTGCCTGGGAAGGGGGCAGCGGAACTTCTTTTCAAAATTCCTACCATTTAATACAAAAGTCATCAATGCAGCCTGTCTACACAGTATCAAATAAATGAGTGGTTCTCGCTTACCTTGACCACTTCCTCAAAAGTCTCCAAGTTCTCCTTCATACTGTAGTGAGATCGCAGAAAGGAGACAAAGTTGCAAGGGTACATTCCATAGAGGCGATGAAAGAGCGCATACACACTGGCGTGGAGATGGACAAGGTAGATTTCTGTCACGTGGCCTAAAATAGAAAACCATTGAGAGGAGACTCTTGGCTGGACACGAGATGGGTGTGTGCAGAAGAGACATGAACCCAAGGCAGCCAGCCTGACTTTGGGCTTACATACATTCCCACCTTGCTCCAAAGATAGCAAGAATGGTTTTCTAAAGCGCAGGTGCGGACACACCAGTCCCCTACTAAAACCCACCAGTGGCTCCCTCCTACCTTCAGACGAACTCCAATCTAATCCGAATGACCCATGAGGCTCTGACTGAGCAAACCTCTGCCCTGCTGTCCAGTCAGCCCTTAAAATGAACCCCAGACAGTCTCACAATACTGCACTGCCTGTATCATGAGGGTCGCTCGCTTTCCCTGACATCGGTGATTACACTTCCCCATTGCCCTCTGGGCATCTGGTTCCTGCAAATGGCACTGTCGCACCCACCTCTGTACTCCTCGTGCCTGGCACTGAGCTTGGTGCACAACAGGCATTCAAATATTTTGGGAACGAATGAATGCATGAGAACCTTTGAAAATCACTATGTAGTTTTAGCTATGCAGATTTGTAATTAGAGTGAAAAAAACTCTTCTCCTGAAATTAGCTTAAAGAGCTAAAAGTGGGAGAAAGAAAACTGAGTTAATCTCGCCTTCCCTAGACCCCCAAGTGCACAGTATACAGAAAGCTCCTCGTACAATGGGTAGACCATCCCTTCGCCGCAACAAGAGCCCACTGAATAAGTCACATGAGCCTGTGCTGTACTTCATCCTGCATTGGAAGCCACAGGGCTCACACACGTCATCCTTTCATGCTGGGATCACCACAAGATCCCGAATGTCACATGCGTCTAGCTTCTGAATCGTTCCAATAGACCTGTGCTACCTGCCGAGACGGAGAAACATCCCACTGCCCTGGAAACGAGAACGCTAATTAGCACGTCCTGCGTTTTCCCTTCTCCTCCTCGTCCATGTGCACTGAATGGCTTCTGAGAACCAGAAGTGTATGTTCTGCCCCAACAGACCGGCGGGGGGCAAAAACGTCCGCAAGCTCACGCTTAGACTGCTACAGCATAGACTGAAGCTGTTTTTCGCTTTACTGAAAATCAGGAAATTCTACATCCTGCCTGAGAATGAATCCTTTAAGCCCACAGGACCCGAAGGTATCTCAATAGTCATGCTGCCCATTTGTGACTCCGAAGGATGCATCCCAGGCATTTCCTCACCTGGCTAGTGACAACCACCCATCTCAGCTGTCAAGTCCAACCCATCCTTCCCTTCCAGCTCACGACCTGTTCGTCAATAATGGAAGCATTCACCTGGTGGAGTGCGACAGGCACACAGCAGAGCTTTACCTGGTTTCTTGAGGCACCATGACGAAAGACGGCCAAAAATGTCAAAGAAGTCGTGAAGGTGCTGCTTCCCTGACTGTGGGATCATTGGCAGCATAGTTATCAGCACTAAGACGCCCGTAGTGAGCACGACGACATCAGTGTCCGTCTGCAGAAGAAACACGCGTCAGGTGCGGCACTGGGGTCAGCGTGACACCACACGGAGGGTCTAGACACCAAGGGGGTCACCAGTGAGAGGTCTGTCCAGACGCCCTTCCCTGCCCATAAATCCCTCAGGGATTTGAAGGGACAACACTGAAACAGGCTCAGCAGAAAAACTACTGAGGACAAGCCCCGCAGTGAGTCTGCGAGGACCGCTCCGTGCCCCTGGAGAACGTCGTCTGGGAGAGGAACTTAAACTTGGCTTGGTGACGCCTAAGTCCCAAAGCCTGAGGATGTCGCATTGACCGCACGTGGAGGAAGGACGAGAAGGCACTTTTTAACAGAACAAAGGAATGCTGCTGCTTTTGTTCATTCAACTAAATCCTAAAATAGTTACCTTTTAAAAGTCAATTTAAAAAAACACTACACACTGACAAGTAATGCCACTACTCTTTAAAGGATTGCAACTTAAGAAGAAATTAGTACAGCACTAACAAGTCTACTTCATGGCTCACCTTTGTGGCAGTATTTAGAAATCAGCAAGTAAAAGAAGGTATGGTGACCTCTGACCATGGCTACAGTTGAAATATCAAGTCCTATAACTTTATGCTAATTAAAGACACTTAATACCCAATGGATAATGAATCAACTAGACGAGCTACAGCAGCTCACCTGACGCATAATTAAATCATGAATGTTTGCCAAGTAACCGGAATTCAGATTTAAGAAACAAGATAGTAATCAAAAGACTTCCACAGACGCTAAGGCATTCATTATTCCTATTGAAAAAGGAATCTATGCGTCTGGAAATCAAGTTTTAAATATGTTTAGTTTTTACATCAAGCACCGTATCTTTTGTTATGGCAGATATCTAGTAAGAACATAAAATATTGGTAGGAGAATCAAGAATACACAAGTTCCAGTAAAAAGGACTAACCCGAATTTTATAGCATTCTAGCCGAAGGCTTGGGTAATAGTCCACAAGTGCTTTTCAAGGCTTGTCCTTTGGGAAAAGATAAGTAGTTTTGCAATCTGAACTAAGTGGTGTGACTCCAAATTGAATTACATTCTCATCAAGCCATTCGCTTAAAAAATTAGGTTCTTAAAATTGTTCCTGTTTTTTAACATTACGTGCACGTTATGTGACCCCCCACCGCTGTGACTCCTTGGAACCCACCTCCTAGGGATACTAAAACAGTTATGCTTTTGGCAGAGACAAAAATCAATTTGCACGGTGCTGTATCAGATGAACCCAAAGGTACTGCCATCCGGGAACAAATACTACTGGACATTTTCATGTCTCGGTGAGGTGCAGGCAGTTAATATTAACCACATTTTCTCATTTTATAGATAGAAAACAAGTCCAGGAACTAAAACAGATTAAGCAAATAGCCCTGAGTATTTCAGGAAGCCACTGTCAAAACGAAAACTTTAAAGTTCTATTTAGGCTTTGCCTCCCGATGTAGAAAAACGTGCTAAGGTTAGTGCAGGAAAGTAGAATGCAACTCAGTAGGCACCTTCATTAGAGCTGCAACCAGACATGCTCCTAAATGGTTAAGAGCCTGTTAGCCCTGTTTCTGTTAGCTAAGAGGGAACTTAGAAATGGGGCTTCCCCCAAGACAAACCAGCATATTTTTAACTGAGGGAAAGCTAGACGATGATGAAATCGGAGAGGGCTGGGACAATGAAATGTTGAACCGATCTGACTGCAATGGTATCGTTTGTGCTTGGACAAAAGATAGCCGACAGTCACAGTGACGCACTGAGAATGTGCCCGCTAAATCCCAACTCTGGTGTTGAGTGAGAAAAGCCAAATGCCTAGGAGTTTTCCAACTCGTAAAGTTAAAACCTAGCTTGCTTGCTTTAAACTACTCGACATTTCAGAAACGATATTCACAGTCATTTCGTTGAAATCCTTATAACACCGTACCTTGAGACATTTTAGTAAAGAAGGCAAAAGAGGTGCTTGAGAGAGCTTATGCTTCCAAGATGGCTGCAGCCTTATGACGTGCCCCAGCAGGGAGAGGGTGGATAACCGAGAGGCGGCTTTGCCCACGTACTCATTCATTTTGTCCAAGAGGTGCTAAAAATGTGAAAGAACAAGGAAATATGTCTCAATAAAGCTGGGGGTGGGGGTCAAGGGAACCCAGGGAAATCCTCCTATGAACGTCTGAGGTTCACACAAATAACCAGCAGTGAGGTACTCCAGTCCCACAAGTCTTCCCTCTGATGTGAAGTTAAAGGTCATGCAGGTAAAGAGGTCAAAGTCAAGGTTTTATAAACCACGTGGGAAAACAGCAGTGTTGCATTTGGCCTGAGAGGGCAGCCAGTTTGCAATTCCTGAGAAAGGATCTCCTTACACAGGCCTGCCTGTGGAAGGACACCCGCTCTGAAGTCCCAGCAGGCCACTGGTAACCATAACCACTGGGCTCCAGCCTGTGTGGTGGGTGGAAGCTGTGAGGGGATCCCGCTGAAAGCAGCGACTGATTGCCCACATGATTGGCCCCAAATATAAATCAGGTAGGAGCAGAAGTTAAAACTCAGCCCAGAGTAAAAATCAAACAGGATGTCCCGTAAGAGGCAGCCAATGGCAAGGCCTTCAAATCGGAGTCACGTCACTGGCACGTGAACTCTAGACCTCCCCAGTCTGCCACTACAGTGCCTTGTTGGCTATTTACCACCAACAGAAATAAGAGCAAAAACAAAACAGAAGGAACCGTCCAAGGGCCTTGTGCCGGGCAACGGAGCTTGTCAAGGAGCCCCATTAGTTACCTGCACTTATACACTTTCCCATATTGATTAAAAGTTTATGGCTTCAAAGAGAGGTGCCTTATGGACCCAATTGTCATTGCAGTCATAGTATTGGGATTACAGGATTGCTTTAAACAGCAAGAGCTTCAAAAGCCTCTGAAATGTTTTATTTTGTAAACTTTTCAGGAAACACAGGTCCTGCAAATTGTTTTTACATGTGGTTATAACAACATCCTCTACGGCACACACAGGTGGCAGGAGTAAGCCCTGGGCGGACTGCACAGTGGGTTTGCATGGACGCTGCCGCACTACTTGTGGAAACGGTGTTGAATGCCTGACTAGTACGTGCCAACAGTTACCTTGTCGTGTGGCTCTTGCAAGGTAGTCAGGATCTGCAATACCGGTTGAGAATTGGTTTCCAGGTAATAATCCACCAAGGTGTTTACAAGCATCGGACCACGGTCTGAATAAAGAAAAGGGCAGTCGATAACAGTTATTTCCTTTAACATTCTAAACTTCCCGCAAATAGCTGCCTGTCACAAAATCCAGAATGTGTTTCTTTAGATGCTACCCAAAGTTTTATGAAGCATTATATTTCTGCCTCCTTACATTAATTTAGGTTTAACAATAGGATAATACCAAGTTGATTTGCCTAAATATCCATAAAAGCACATGAAACACTACCTTTTTTATTTACAAAAATAATTTGTGCCTATTGTTAACAATTCGGACTATAAGAAAACACATAAAAGAAAAGTGAGACTCCCCTTACCATCTGCCTCCCAAGCCCCTCTGCAGAAAACACCCTTGAGTTTGGTACGTGTCCTTTCAAATCTTTTCCTGCTGCATAATCTCGCACGCACATGCGCGCACACACAGTCCCACGTCCATACGCCCATAGCCTGTGTGTGTGTTTTCCCCTTAACAAGGTGCTGCAGACACCTTCCCATGGCAGCACCTATGACCTTCTTGACCTCTTTTCACATAATTTAACCATCCATCTACTGAAGGGCAGTTGGCTTTTTCCAATTTTTCACTGTACTTCATTTAAGGCTACAATGAAATAGATTCTTACGAGTGAGCCAGATGGTACATGCTTTTGAACTGAGGATAGATACTCCCAAAAGGTTAAGCAATACATTCTCCTGCTAACACCATCCATTTCTATGATCAACATCTGATTTTTTTTTACCAACCTGGTAAGCAAAAAAGGGTACTATTTAAATTTGTATTCCTCCAATTAAAGAAAGGTTAAGCATTTTTCATATTAAAAATCACATATTTGATTTACAGTAAAAGGACATATCTGGGATTTGCTTTAAGACATTGGGTGGGAGAGCGTCCGGGAGGTAAGAAAAAAGAATGGCAGAAACGTTGGCGCTGGGTTTGTGGAGTTAGTATTCTTATGTCTATATTTGGGTATTTGAATATTTCCACAATTAAAAGCTGAAACCACATATAGAGTGAATCCAGCAGTGTGTGGTCTTTACTGGTGGTTTTAAAGACTCCTTAGAACAGGGGTGTCAAAACCGCTGCCCGCGGGGCCAACTGCGGTCCACAATCCATTGTTAATTGGGCTGCAGCAAATTCCAAAAATATATTTAGTTTACTTAAATAAACCAGGTGAGGCAATACGTACTTCACCTCGAGTGAGTGGCCCGGCTGTTTGTGTATTTTACCGCACATGGCCCTCGGTGAAAAACATTGAAAAAAGTGTGGACACCCGCCTTAGAAGATGAAAACCAGAATTCATCGGCAGCATCCTAGTCCCCTCCAGACCAATCTCCTCTGATTAGCAGATAAGCTGGAGACAATATGGTCTTGCTCACCGGAAGTGAGATTCTCTTTAAAGACAGCCGTGACGTCATCACGCACACTCAGCACGGAGGAGTCCAGCATGGAGAGCAGCTCCCCGATGTTTGCTTGTTGGGCCATTATCTTACACGGATGTGCTGTGCCGGGTCCAGGACGTTCGTTACAGATTCTGAAGGCTCTTCATTGGTGCCACTACCAGACTGAGAAAAAGGAACAGGACAGTGTAACAAAACGGTCCCATTTTCCCCTACAAAAAACTACCTGCAGGACAAACCAGATCATGTGTTCAGTGCCGTGAAAAGTTTGTCTAGAACTCTGCTGATAAAGGCAGCTAGGGTGTGTGAGTAATTCTATCTTTGACAAATTTCTGAAGAGGCGTTCTATGGAATGCAACCATCAGAGAGAAACCTGCAAAACTGCCACCAGTCAGAGCCGATCATCACAGCAACTTAACACAAGGACCAAAGCCAAGTTTCATTCCTACTTCTGATTCTACCTTGGGCTTTGGCTAAGATTATGTGTATGTTTCAAATCACCGATCTAAAAAGTAGATGAACTATTTTCAGAAAAAGGACTAAAAGCATCCTATTTTCTTCTTGACAATCGCGTCGGTGTCTGCAAGTTAGTACAGCTGCGGGGATCACAAGTCCCTAAGGTTGATACCCAGTTTGAACCAGGGGGCATTTCTCCTTTTTTAGCGTATACTCCTCATCCTAGGCCGTGGGTTGCTGAAAGCAGCAGGAGCGCCAGGGAGTGCCTTCACCTTCCAAACTCAGTTCTTTATGGCAGTGGAGTAGCGGCCTCATCTTCACATACAAAGCACACCTCACCCCCCAGTGTGGCTATGCATACCTACACTTACGCATTTCTCCTCCCAGTGTGGCTACGCAAGCCTACACTTAGGCATTTCTCCCCACTTTGGGCTGGAGAGCTCTATTTTCAAAAACAAGTAGTAACAACTACCGTTTATTAGACAGGCACTGCACACCTTTCACGAAACCATCAAATATACTTCTTATATTAGTACCGTGGGACTGGTTTTTTGGTCCCGATTTTATAGGGATAGAAACAAAGCTAGCAAGAGGCAAAGCCAGGAGAGAACTGAAATCTGAGCCCAGATTTGCTTCAGTCCAAAGCCCCAAGCCCTTAAATGTGACATTAAGCTAGCTTGTGGTTTTTGACCCTCATAACAACTCTGTGAGGTAAGTAGATACTATCCTTGTTTTACAAGTGAGAACATGGATGCTCCAAAACGATAAATAATTTTGCCAAGGTCACATAATAAAGCAGAACATAGGCGGCCCAGCTCCCAGGCCAATGAACGCACATGTCATTTGCAACCGTATTAAAATATATTCTTACTTTCTATTTGCTTTTCTTTGAGTAAGCTAAATTAGCAGTTCTCAAGCAACAGTGTCTACCAAAACCCGGTGGGACGCTCATCAGAAATGCAATTTCCTGGGCCCATTCCAGCACTGAATTTGGGGCTCAGGAATTGGTCTTTTAATGAACACCCCCGGTAATTCTTACACGGGTGATATATAAGCCCTGTTTGAGAAACACTACGCTAGAGTCAAGCTCCTCCTGCAAGGATGCCAAATTTAACGTAGCAATGACCCCAAAAACTGGCAAGTATTAACTTACTACTATCTCTGCTCTTACTTAATTATAACCTGGTGATATTCACTGCTTTGGCTCTTGGTGAATCAAAAGTTCATTAGCCAGAAAAATCAATTAAAATGTCTAAAGGCATTTTTCATAGCAAACCATGATGTAGGAAGTTGCTGGGTCACCCCTATAAATACAAACCTTACGGGCAAAGGGCTCAGAAATGTGAGGCTTCAACTGGTAAGATTTTATCAGAAAAGAGTTCAAAACTGAAAAGAGAAACAAATTTCACCTTGTTGTGAGTTGGATTAAATTAAATTTATAAGTGAAGATAACACTAATCTGCCAGGGTTTAGTCTTCTTTGAGAGGATTAAATGAGATAATATATGTCACACACTTAGCACAATACCTGGCACAAATAAATACTCACTGAGCAGCACCTGTATACTATCAGAAAGAATTCTAATAAAAAACTTTGGGATACCACTTTCAAGATGACATTTTAATAGCACATTTACTTTCCTAGCCCCATGTTCATTTCTACCCCAGATAAATCTCAAAATGATTCCCAAATGTAAAAGCATTTTGTCCCCAAGTTTGGCTTTGTTCCCAAAACACTGCTACTTACCTAGCATCAGCCTGGTGAGACTCTGCGTTTCTCTTTCGTGTATTCAGAAGACAAGCGTGTCAGAACTGTTCCTCCAAATGCAGGCAGCCCAGAGCTCAGAGTGACATGAGCTCATTTCTAAACAAAGATGGCGCCCATCCAGTCAACTTGGCGACCGTCAGGGCTGACCAGCTTGGACTATGTAGGTTGTTTTCAGTTTATACATATAATTTAGGTGTAAAAGTCTGGTTTCTGAAGCCTACTCTTTCCAAACGCCTTACAGAAGAAAAAATAAGGTTTTATCTAAAACACATTAGAACATTTTTGGCAACAAGCTCTTCTCTGTGATTCTAAAATTCTGCCTTTAACCACATTTTCTAATCCCCAGAAAAACATATAAATCTTGGGCTTTGGGTAATATTCTTCGTTTAAGTGACCCAAATTCAAAGATTTCTGATATTCGAAAAGCCCTCACAAGAGTTAAATCATAAGCTTTTGGAATCAGTGACTGGAATATCTGTTTTTATACTCATTCAAATGTTTCTTGAGGGCCCAACTGCAGGGTGCTACGCAGAGAAGACGGACTTAGCGAGTGCAATGAAGGATTATATGTGCACGAGTAGGAAATGGCCATGGTTCAGTGCGCGCACAAAGGAGGGAAGGAAGCAGCTCACACTGGACTTGGTGGGTGAGACGCACACGTTAGACACACTTTACAGCCTATAGAAGATTGGCTAGAAGAAGTCACTTAAAGGTTAGCACCACAGGCACGTGAAACATCTGCTTAGAGCCGTGAACGTCTCTCTTCCATTTTGGAAACAACCAAGTATAGAAAACAGAAGAGACAGAAGCAGCCAAAAGTCAGTATCTGGGTTAATGCAGTTCTGTATCTACATGCCAAAGCAACATTCCACCTACTTTAATATTATCTTCAGCGGCCGCATGCCACAGCACAGTGCTATAGATGATGCTATTTATACTAAGGAGCCGTGACTTTCAACACCCACCAAACCCTGTCACTCTGCCAGTCTCCTGGGTCTCAGCAAAAGGCACGACCGCCAGTCTAGAGCAAACATCTAGGCGACACCTTTGACTCTTCAATCACTCCTCCCCTCACATCTCATCCGTCAGCAACACAGACTTCGCTACCCCTTCTGTTGTCGGCCGCGTCCAACCCCCATGGTGTCCCCTTGGAGACAAGGCAGCGGCAGCCTCCTTCACTTGCATTCCTGATTCCCTACCATTCATGTGCCACCAAACAACCACAAGAGACGCTGAAATAGGGAAATCAGAATCCATCACTGCCGTGTAAAATCCTTCAGTGGCTTCACAGGGAGCTAATAAGAACTAAACTCACAAGTGGCCCCTAAGGCTCCACGTTGACTCGGCCATTTACGAACTCCCACGCTCCGTCTCTTCTCCACTCTTCATCTCCCTGCTCTAGTCTCAGCCTTCTCAAACCCGGGACAGCAGGTTCTTGCTCGATGGCTTTGTACTTACTGTTCCCTCCATCCCTGGAATGCTCTGAATAATCACTTTCAAATACGGGCAAAACATTCTAGAAGTAACAGCCAAGTTTTGTGTTTTATAAGTGGAAATTCTGTCAGTTTAAGTATAAATGTTTACTCATAAAAATAGAAGCTTCAGCTCATGATGTGATTTTTATACTTAAAAACAATTATGAACTTCCAGGGTCGGCCGTGTGGCTCAGGTGGATGGAGCACCGTGCTCCTAACACCAAGGTTGCCGGTTCGATTCCCACATGGGCCAGTGAGCTGCACCCTCTACAGCTAAGACTGTGAACAACAGCTGTCCCTGGAGCTGGGCTGCAACCGGAGGTAAGCAACCGGAGGTTGGCGTGAGCTGCCACAAGCTGCCGTGGGCTGCTGAGGGCGGCAGCAGGCTGCTGTGAGCAGTCACAACCGACTGCCTCAGCCGGGGGAGCTCAAGGCTCATAACACCAGCATGGGCCAGGGAGCTGTGTCCTACACAACCAGACTGAGAAACAACGGCTTGAACCAGAGTGGGCGGGGAAGAGAGGGAGGCGGAAGAAGGGGGAAAAAAAATTACGAACTTCCAAATAGTTAAATATGTTAACTAATAATATAAATATTAAGAGGGCAGCTTAGCTAGATACTTTTATAAATAATAGTAATTACTCTGAGCCAAATATTTACCAAATTTTAATACCTGGCTAGATGACATAAATCAAATTATATTTTCATTTTAACTTCCATAGGATTGTTCTGTAGCATTTATTACAAAATAACCTTAAGAACTGCATTTAATTTGTAGTCTTTCAAGGAAAAGTCACATTTGGGAATAATTCACATCTTGTAATGATAAATTAAAAACAAAATTCTACCTGCCATCTCAATTTTAAGACACACAAAAAATTCAAAATCACTCTCAACAATATCCAGTCTTCAAGCCAAACATAAAAAAAATAGACTATGAAGAAAACAATGTTAAGAAAAAAATAAAATACTCAAAAACACATTTTGTACTCACTCATCAAATTTCACACTTTATAAAAACGCTTTACAGAGACAATTTCTTGGAGTTTTGCACCTATGAAGGCTAAAAATTTCAACGAAAAGCTTGTCAAAATGACCGCCAATGATTTCTAGTAGCTGAAGATGAAGGATCTTTGAGGCTTGCCCGAGCTATGAATCCCAGGTACAGTTCCTTCCAGAAAACAACCTACGAGAAACTCTCCTGAATTTTGGACCTGCTTTGTCCAGAAAGATCAGTGATGGGACCACATGTGGCAACTAAAGATGGCTGTTTATTCGGTGACACACACACGACCACAGTGGCCACAGGAGCAACCCATCAGCTGGCAGTGCTGGCAAAGTATTGGCCCCGCATTAAAGTTTCAAACTTTAAAAATCTGGCTACTAAAATGTGATACAATTGTAGTAATAAAAAATGTTTCATAAAATTTGAGATTTTGGTTTGTGTGATACTCAGTTTGGGCCTGAAGGACATGAACAGCTGACCATTTGACACTGGGTTCAAATTCATATTCAGTGGCTATCTACAAAAGGGACAGTGTTAAGTACACACAAAAAACTCAAAAATGAAAAGTCAAACTTAGAAAGCCTCCCCTACTTGTGATAGAACCATGTTTCCACCTCCTTATTAGACGGTCTACCATCTATATTAAGCCCTTGTTTGTGAACAGACACTGGTCTTTAAGGCAAAAATCCCTCATTTCACAGTTCCTACGCGGTAAGGTGAGGCAGTGACAGAATACAGTAAATGGCAACCAGTGAGCCATTAAATAAAGCCCATTAGCTGTCTGTGTATAAAGAGCAGAGCCAAGCCCTTCCCTCCCGCCTTCCCGTAGACACACCACGTGGCTGCACTGGGCATTCCTGCTATAAACTCAAAATTACAGCTCAGCGCTCAGTCGGAGCACCAGGACTAAACCCATCTCCATGGAAATGCCAGGGCCTCAGCGTTTATGAAGGATAAATTCAGGGACTCAGAATCCTCCAATTCCTAGAAACGATTACAGCATATAATTCAGCCCAGAAAACTAATTAAGACAATCAACGGACAAAGCCATGTGAAGATGTAAATACTAAGTCACTAGCTCGGGGGTTCTCAGTCACCTGGACAGTTTACAGAATCCCAACACCCAGGCCCCAATGCAGAGCAGGGGACGGGGCAGGGTCCACAGAGTGCACTTGCTTTACACTAAAGTTACGTTTACAGACCCAAGTGCATTTCTAAGACAGGCTGGGCTGAGAATGTCTGCACTAGTTAAATGACTTGCTCCAACACACAGGCTTCAACTTAAGTTAGTGATGAAAACCAAACGTTGCTGCTAGACAGAACTATGTGAGTCATGGGTCCACCAAGTACCAGCCTCATGACCTTAGGAAAAGTATGACACAGCTCAGAGCCCGAGTCTGCATCTGTAAAATGGGGATACACGAAACGCATGCTTGTGAAGAAGAAAATAACACATACAATGCATCTGACAGTGCCTGGCACTGAATAAGCAATTAGTAAACCATCAGGAGTTTGACCAGTTACTTCACGCCACAGAAGGTCCAGCTCCTGGCCAGCAGCTAAAATCATCGATGTTAAATCTGAATGCAGAGAAACATGGATGCACAACCATGGACAAGACGGCCAATTCCCTTCCGTCGTCCCCCAACCAGTGGACTGAGCTGATGCCTTACCTGTCCTGGGGACACTTGGTAATTCAGTTTCCAGTGCTGTCAACCTGGTGTCTTTCATGGTCACTGAAGGGAAGAAAACACACGTGTAAACATGGATTCGTCTTACAGCGAAGTGAACGCAGACGCAGGAGAGGGAGCTCAGGGTTCGTCTGGTTCCACCTCCTTCCTACTCTGTCCCTTACAGGTGGCCACCTACGCCCCACTGGAATGAACACTTCCAATCATTGGGCGCACGTGCCTCTCCCTGTCTACGTGTCTGAACAGCCGGGTGCTGGAAAATTCTTCACATTGGGCTGAACTTGGAATCTCTGCCTTTTGTTAACTGCCTGTTTATTAGAGCTATAAACAAACGGGCAGTAAATGGTCAGGACGGGCCCTAGAGCCAGAGGGTCCCGAGTTGAAATCCAAGCTCTGCCACTTATTAGCTGGGTAACTTTTGGCTATTGATCTTAAGTCCCTAATGTCCACCCGTAAGTTCCCTCATGTGTGAAGCGAGGAGAGCCATGCCTCTTCCTCAGAAGGCTGTGTGGGGGTGACAGGAGAGGCTGTGTGCCATAGCCTGGGGCACAGCGTGTGGCAGAGTCCTTACCCGGGAGCCCGTGAGGCGGGCCCACGAGCAGGACCAGGGCCAGCCCCACGCACCTAGTGGCCTGCATGGCCTCATGGCCGCCCCAACCCCTTCCCCCACCGGCCTCTCAGCCAAGCCACCTCGCCCCACTGCAGGATCACGTCCCTGCTGTCCCTGTGCCCGCGACTCTCCCGCGATTAGTCTTCACCTTCACCTCTCCGCTTAAACGTCCCCTCATCAGAGAAGCAAGCCTTCACTTCTTCCACCCCAAGTCCCAGACGCTCTCAGTTACGCCCTCTTAGCAGCCTCCACTTCTGTGTCTCTTACCACAACCCAGTCAAACAAGTGGAATTAGTTACTGAACGTGTCTCCCTCACCAGAACAGAAGTTACAGCCAGGGAGGGAAGGGAGCGTATTCAGTCTCTAGCAGCTACCAGTGTCGGGTACAGCAGGTCCTCGAAAAATATCGTTTAGTTCAACACCCTTTCATTGTAACGTTGATGAGACGCCGGAGGCACAGAAGATATTGACAATGTTAAGGGAGGATTTACTGCACTTGTTGACTGAATGACTAGGAGTTACCGTATTTCTTAAATAAATGTACAACGCCAAATTCTGCCTTCCAAACAGCACAACCTTCTTCTACTTCTACGTGACAAGCATAAACAGCTATCCTCTCTCTACTTTCCTCCTCCTTCTGTCCAAATGCTCTCATATGAAATATCTACGTTAAATATGAGTATGTATAAATACATACATTCTGGGTTGCTTTTACAATGTGAGCCCTTCAAAATCTATTTGGGTACAGGCTGATCACGAGACTGTAAGCTCCACGAGGCCAGAGAGCCCAGGCCCACCAATGGGCACCCAGGGCCGATTTCAACTCTGGCACCCAAGAGGCAAATACACCCTGTTTAGATGGGCAAATGTTTCATCAGCTTCCCTGGTAGCCATTCCAGGGTTGAGTACGGAGTATGAAAGCTGAGCCTCATATACCGTGTTTCCCCGAAAATAAGACCGAGCCGGACTATCAGCTCTATCTAATGAGTCTTTTGGAGCAAAGATTAATATTAAGACCCGGTCTTATAGTAAAATAGACTGGGTCTTATATAAGACCGGGTATAATATAATGTAATATAATACCCAGTCTTACATTAACTTTTGCTCCCAAAGACGCCTCAGAGCTGATGGTCCAGTGAGGCCTTCTTTTCGGGGAAACACGAGCCATACATCAAATCCCACTGAGCACAGAAAAGCTTGGAAACAAGCCCTTGAACATCCTGGTCAAGGTCAACTGGTGGGTTAAGCCACTCCCTGACAATTGCGACCTCCTGCTCCAGATGTCAAGGTGATTATTCTCCTCATGGGTGACACTCAGGGCATCCCCCACAACGGTCCTCGGTGGCACATGCAAACGTGTGTGCAGTGCCGTTAGGCGGGCTGGCCTTTCGGAAGGCCCACCAAACCATTCAGACAGGGCCACGGTCACTCAGCCAAGCAGAGCTGGAATTAAAACATGGGAGCTTCGGGGCGGCCGGATGGCTCAGTTGGTTAGAGTGTGAGCTCTCAACAAGGTTGCCGGTTCAATTCCCGCATGGGAAGGTGGGCTGTGCCCCCTGCAACTGAAGATTGAAAACAGCGACTGGACTTGGAGCTGAGCTGCGCCCTCCACAACTAGGTTGAAGGACAACTTGGAGCTGATGGGCCTTGGAGAAACACACTGTTCCCCAATAATCCCCAATAAGAATTTCTTTAAAAAATTAAAAAAAAAAACCAAAACACACGGGAACCTCTCATCTTCCGAATCTTACAATCAGCTGTTAGTCCAATGAGTCATGTAGACTTCCTCTGGCAATTAATCCCAGTTGGATCTTTTACCTGAACAGGAATATCTAAGGCAAGGGTAAAATTAGAATAGATCCAAGATGAGATCTCATCCCGCCCAGCCAAGATCACTGTCCTAGATAAAGGCCCTGGCACGGGAAATCAGAATGGCTTTTGTCCAATGCTCCGCAGTAAGGCTTGTGAGCGTCTTTAGCACGACACTGAAAAATGGTAATGCTAATAAACCCGCATCACTGTCATGTGGCCATGTCAAAGGCTACCTGCCATCACTTATGATTTGTAAGTGTTTATTCACTTATTAATTTATATTTAAATCCTGCCCGATGGAAGTACCACTGGGTGGAACCATTCTGGTCAGCAAAGTGAAACGTGACCTGCGACTTCCTGTGCAGCAGTGACGAATGGAGAAGACCCTTCTCAAAGATGTGTGTGCCTCCCTAAGGGTATGGATGGGAACGCTGGTCAGAGCATAACAGGGTCGATCCATGTTCTCAGATTCAAAAGCCAAATAAAAAACAAATGCTCCCAAATCTAGATTTTTCCTCTGTGAGAGTTTGAAGTTGCGCTCTCACCTAAATGCAACATTGTAATTGCACTTCCACAAGCAGTGCTTTTGAATAAAAATAAAAGGTAGGTTTGAGGGAGAAGATGAGGGCTCTGTGCTTTAGTATTTTTAGATCAAACAGAAGGAACATGGGTCAATTTGTTGTCACAGTTCACCTTACTTAATTTCATTCTGTAGGTGTTGACAGACCGGAGGCTCATACACCTGGGATTACACACGAACCCCAGCATAACAGCCACGTAGAGCTGACATCAGCAGGGCCCGCACACATTTTTTCACCTTTCTCTGCCCTCGGCAAGATGCATTGCGAGCTGTGGGAGGGCTAAAAACTACGCACACCTTTTTGAACACGAGGGGCAGGTACCTAAAATGCCTTTAGAAAGTCTTTTATCTGAAAATATCAGTTGACTATTCAGACTTTTGGAAAGCCAGTGTTGTGTGTGGCTGTGCACGTCCTAGGAGCCCCAAAACTTCAAATCACAGAACACATCACTGCAAATCATATCGCCTAAGGTCACTGTGCACACACTGGTCTACGGTGAAAACCACAACGGCGGGTGTAAAATGAAGGCAGATATCGCTTCACTATAACTTGATTTCTATATTCAGGTTTTTATCTAAAACAATTCAAAGACAATTCAGACACAGGTTCAGGCATAGATGGACTATATCATTCTGTAAAGCACAACTATTACACTGCTAGTTAATAAAACAGATAACATATGTTAGTAATACAGGTAATAATGTTATGTTAATAAGACACTGTTACACTATTATGTTCGCCTCTGAGGTGATTTCCTAGAGTAATAGTCTATCAAGTGAACAAAGGTGCCTTCAGCACAAATGCATCCAAAAAGGGTAAGATCGTCCTCGCTCCAATTCATTCTTCCTACCAATGCGTAGAAGGAAAGAGAAAGGGGTAGGAAATACAATTTAGCATGTGAGTAAAACAGCTGATGGCAAAACCTGCCCAAATGTGTAGTCATGTGGGACTGAAACGGGCTCAGCAGTTGTGGTCCCTCTCAAGGTCACATAAGCCGGGACAGGAGAGCTCCCGATTCTCCATTCAGAATTCCGCCGTTAGTGACCCCGATGGACAATTTGCTGAAGCTTATATCCCATTTCAAAGGTGAATCCTTTAGTCACTTGCCTGAGGAGAGAGAGCTTCATTTTGGTAAGGTACACCACTTCTATAAATAATGTTTCCGACGTTCTGACTTCCTATTAGCATAACCAAAATTATGCACCAAGAAAATACAGGCGAGACAGATACCACGTATGTTTCAAAAAGTCACTATACAAAGCTTCCCTCAAAAGGAATCTGAGCAAACTGGAAGATTTCTTTAGGTTTCAAGTTCATAGAACTAAAACAGAAATATCCATGGAATGAAGGCACAGGGTTTGATGGTCTAGGACCGGGATTCTCAGATGTGGGGCTCACACCAGCAACTTCAGCATTACCGGGGATTCGTTAGAAATGTAAATTCTAAAAAATAAATAAATAAATAAATAAATAAAAGAAAAAAAAGAAAGAAATGTAAATTTTTGGGCCTTGCCCCGGACCTCTGAATCAGAAACTTTGGGAGTGGGGTCCTCTAGCTAATTCTGATGCCCACTAAAGGTTAAGACCACTGGTCAAGGAAGAAGGATGAAGCCAAGAAACATTAAATAAATACATGTATTATATAAAGACTTTGAGGTTCCAAGGGGAAAAAAATAGTGCATAAACCTTGGGGAAAATCCCATGAAATTCTGCCAGGGGCTGAAGGTACCAGCACAGACTGAATGCCAAACCTGACAAGCATTTAGCAAGTTCTATACTGAGTTCTCCACTTCTGATTTTTTTTTTTTTCTTTAAATCGTGGCACCCAAAGTTGAATTCCCAGTGAAGTGGAAAGAATCTTTCAATGTAAAAGTTGAACAAAGTGATTTATAATACAAACATAGGCTCATCTTTTAAAAACCTGGGCCTTTCCTACCTACTGGTTAAAAAAAGAAAACGAGCGTTTTTCATAAAGCCCGAGTCCATTTTTAAGAGCATTAACCTATCTAGAATGATCAGTGGGGCTCAAGCGGTCCATGACATTCCTGAAGTCATACCCAAAATTTCGTATCTGTATGAATTTTTTTGGTGGTGATGGGATGGGAAGGGATATTTGGTCCAGTTTCCCATGGATTTTCAGAAGGGAAACGAGCCCCCCCCCAAAAAAAAAAAGTTAAGAACCATGGATCTATGAGTTAGTTTATGAGATAGCAACTCAAGGCAGCTTAACACAATGAAATACTAAATTTGGGGGCTCTGGAGTCAACCAACGGGGTTGTTTCCTGACCTCCTTACCCTGCCTCTTAAGGTTGTGGGAAGAGTTAATAGGCTCACGGGTAAAATATTTAGCACATTTGGCTCCTAAGTTCTCAATAAATATAAACTTTATTATAACAATATTACTACTCAACAAAATATATGAATGGGTACCTCGGCTCAGCAGTCTATCCATTCCGCAACTTGCATTTGAAACATTGACAAAACATTCTATAACTTAGAATGGATACACTTTGTGTTTGTTCCTGTGCTGTGTGAACTACTGAAGCAGCACAGGTCTTGACCGCAGGCAGGAAGGTCACTCGATACACGTGTTCTTGTTCATCACACTCCTCACTGTGGCTGCCATCACCAATAGAGGGGCAGACTTGTCCCTCGTGACTCAAATACTTTGTGGCCTCTGCTGCCGTTATCCTTACAAAGCGACCTGTGAGTTCTAGGCCAGTCACTATCATGCCTTGTTGTGTATCAAAGCTTGGTTTTTAAGGCACTTTACTCATTAGATGACTATCTGAATTCATTCAACCTGAAAAAGTATTCTGTTACCTTTTGCTACTTCCCTGTATAGAACAAAAGTTAGCACTGCACAAGAGAAGGGACAAGAAAAATTAGTACGGTCCTGAGAATGAATGGATATACACAATATTGATAAAATACAGCAATACTTTTTATTCTCCCCCTAAAAAGACATTAGACATTAAATTACTAATTTCTAGTAATTATGGGCTTAAAAAGTAAATCAGAAAAAGAATAATCTCAAATTACTGATGGTAGACCTCTTTCAGACCAATTTAAATAGAAGAAAATGGGTATTTCATGCAAACTAAATTATATTAAACACGATGGAAAAACTCAGTGTTTGCATATATATAAAACGTGTATGTGTATGTATACACACATACAAACACACACACACATATTTAAGCAAAACACTACAGATTTGAATGCTACTGAGTATACTTTTCTTTCTTTCATGATTGTAGCTCCTTAAATAACGGACAAAACCAATACAAATAAAACTAACCTTTCAAAGAGATTTATAATGAGGAACTCATAGGAAATTACTTTTAAAAAATAATGTGATATAAAGCAAAAGATCAACACTTCAGGCTGAAAGTCACCAATTTGCTAAGTTATTATAAAGCCATTAACACTTTGATTCCATCAATTTAACCAGAATATTTAACTGAAGCCCCAGGAGGACTTTGAATCACAGAAATTTAGACTTAGCAATACTCTAATTTACAACCACATGAAGAACCTGAGGCTCAGAGAACTTAAATGACTTCTTCAAAGTTGAAAGCTATCTGACTTTTAGAAAAGCTCGCAATGGTTGATAATATTGCTGTATTTGGTTCATCTGCACCTGAGAACATCCAATCAATTCCAGGAGAAGCTAATTTTAGTCCACTACTGGTCCTGGAACCCAGAAAAGAACATACCTGTATCCTAACAAACTCTGAAAGAAGACAGAGCTATAAGAGCAAGTCAGCTGTACTTCAGAGTCCAAAATTCACCCACCACTATACACATCAGAGGTTAGAAGCTATTTTAAGAAATGCTTCTGCAATAAATTATAAATTAGAAGAAAAAAGCCAAATTGAAACTTTAAGCCACTGGTTCACAACCTCTGGTGCATATCCAAATCACCTCTGACTTCTCCCAAAATATATACTCAGGGTGTCTGCAAAGACCAAAAATGCACATCTACCTACTATGGGGTCTGACGGAGGTTCCGAGATCGCTTCTTTCGGTAATTTCATTATCCTGTAAACACCACATAGACAGGTATGTATTTGATTTGTCCTACTAAGACTGTTCAGTTTCATCTCACAAATGAAACCAGGCATGCACAGAAGAAGGGATCATATTACACCACAACAGGAGCAGTTTCAGAGGTCTTTGGCTGAACAGTGAGGAAGAGTACAACTGAGTCACAGGATTGGAGATACTCCAATTTTAAGGAAAACAAGTAAGAAGGCCTGTAGCCACCTCGGAATCTGTCTAACAAGGAATTTAGGAACATACCAAGTTTGTATAACACCAGGAAATGCATGAAGCAAAGAAAGCTTTCATCATCCGCCCTTCCAGGCACGTGAGGTAAGAGTGTTTGGGATAGGATATTAACTTTAGTAAGAGAATATTTTCCATTTACATCTTCTACAGATACCTCTTAAGTTTATACCAGGTGCTTAAAAGAAGACTCTGCAGCTCCCAAGGGCAGCAGAAAGGACTATTTCAGTGTTTTTGAGGAGCCTCATTTGCCTGATACATGACTGTGAACGATTCATTTGCCTGCACTAAATCAGTTTTCACATTTGCATACTCCAGGTTTACTCAGGAATGTTGAACTTAAAAATCACAGGTGGTTGCCCCGTAAATCAAGGGCTCCCAGAAGATCCGCTTCTATAATGCGTCTTGAAATTTACAGCTCCCCTTTGCCGGCCTGTTCTTGAATTCAGATGACTCCAAGTTGATCCCAAAATTATAAATCAAAGTATCTCAGAAGAGTATTCTTCTATTTCAGTACTTTCACAGCTTACTCCATGTAAAGTGGAGTGCTATTTCGATAAAAAATCCAGCGAGGGTTTCAGCAGAACTTCTTTTTGCAGTAAACTCGTCATTTTCTAAAGCATCAAATACTTTCCAGCCTAACGTAGACTAACATGTTTGTATGCACAACAGTACCATCCAAACAAAAGCTAAGACACATAAGCAAGTTTACCATCTTTTCAAAATCCAGCGCGTGCGCAGGGCCCTGTGCACAGACCTTGGCCCACGGATCCATCCTACTCACTTAATTAGAATGACAGGCCAACTTTGACCAAGTAACAGATAAATAAGAGAGTCATGTGAGTATAAATAACGACAGGTCCACAGTCTTGGAATGAGCCAGACCCCAGTTCTAGTCCTGGCTCAAATACTGCTGGAGGTGTCACCTTGGGCACATCACCCTCTCTGTCCAGGCCTCAACTGCTTCATCTGAGAAATGGAGGCAGCTGCTTATTCCCTGTCCCGAGACCTAAAGGAGAGGATGGCGGCAAAGCTCTTCCACACTGACTACTCCATGGACATGAGCTGTTGGTATTTAGGAGGGCTGAACCCCGTCTCAACCCTCCCCCCCAAAAAACACAAAACACACCAAGGCAGACGCTGCCGGGAAGCACCACGGGCTCTAATTCTCAAAGGTGCCTCGGACTCCAGTTCCTCAAATGAATGAATGAGTCTAGGAGTGGCTCTGCGCGTAGCTGTCTCTTCAGAATCACCTCTGCTGACTTCAGGTAACTGTCTTTCACCGTCAATTAAACACCCACAAGCACAGCCGGGGCCAGGCGCTCCCGTCATGCAAATTTCAGCCGAGACACGGAGTCCGGGCGACACCTGGATGCCCACAGGCTGCCTCCATTCATTCTCCCCCCACCCGAGCCCGCTCCCCGAGCCCTGGGACTAGCCCGCCCCACCCCCGACCCTTGCCCTCCGGCCGAGGGTCTCCCCGCTGCCCTCCGCACCCCACGGGAACCTGTCACCCCACCCAGAGGGGGGCTGGCGGAGGGGCTCACCTCACCCCTGCCCTCCACACCGCGGCCCGAGCGTGCATCCGTCCGCCCCTCGGCCGCCGAGAAGGGGCGAAGTGACAGCCCGGTCCGCCTCTCCAACCCAGGGACGCACCAGCTCTGCCGGGCCCCGCCGGAGATAGCGCATAATAAGAGGGAGGGGAAAGCTTGCCGAACCCCCCCTTCCCGGGGTCCCCTCCCCAGCAAGTGAGCCCCTTGCCCCAGCCCCCCAGGACCTCCCCGACTGGGGTCATGGTGCCAGGGCTGCGCCGAGAAGCCCCCGTGAAAAGGAGGGGGCGACACCCCCATACTCACCCACCGTCTCCTCCCCCTCAGCTGTTTACCTCACAGTTCCTCCAGCCTACAGGGCGCCGCCATCTTGGACGTACAGCACCTCCCCCGTCGTGAAACGTCCACGACCGGCTGCAGCCTCCGCCACGAAAAAGAGTCCCCAGAGGGGTCTCGCCTCCCTCTCGAACCCAATGATAGATGACAGCGGTAGGCAGTCCCGTTGGACGGAAGAGGCCATTTCGTTCATTACTGATAAGGCGAACTGGTCGAGGAAAAAAAACAAAACAAGGAGAGTTTATAAGGTGGGGGGGGCGGGGACGGGCGGAAGGATCCCGAAAGGAGGCTGCTGAGAGATCTTGTGACTCCGAAGGAGGCAAAAAGAAGGGCCGGCGTGGAGGGAGGAGCCACGCGAGAGAGGGAGGGGCGGGGCGGCGGTCACGTGTCCGGGCCGGGCGGGAGGGGCTGTGCAAGAGGCGTAAACAAGTTCGACCGGCTGGGTGTGGTTGGGGTGCCTCCTACTTTCCCTCGGCTTCTGCTTAGCAGACCTGGCCATAGAGGTGCGATCCTGTTTCCCACAGCGCCCCTGGCACTCGCGTGGGTGAAGGGGCTCCTTCGCAGCTTTAGAGGAGTGGCAGCTCACCTAGGAAAGGAGAGAAACGCGGCCCAGGGCGACCTTCTTTCCTTTGCAGAATATTTGTGAAAAGCCCACATCTGGAACTGCGAAGAACCACTGGCTTCTGCCCTCAGGTTGCCAACGCTTCAGGCCAGGTCACGACAACTCTGGAAACCGCTCTAATCAGAGCAGGGGGCTTTGAAATCAGAACCTCTTAATTCAGTTCCTTAATTCAGTGCTACTTCCTAGCTGTGCAAACCTGGACAAGTCTGGAAGGCCTCTGAGCCTCAGTGTCTTCCTCTGTGAAGTGGGCATAATAATATTCACAAAGATGCAGGAAGATCAAGTATGGAGAGAGTGTTTAGCGCGGTGTTCCACACCGAGTACGTTAATAGACGATGGTCCTTATCAGAGGCAGGATAGAAGTGTTACGACAAACAGCAGAGGGCGGCATGAAGTCTAACTGGTGTCTGAAAGGCTTTTAGGACTGGGCATCCGCCTGGGTTTTCAAGGAAAGGTAGGTTTTATGAAATAGAAATGGGAAAGGTGGTTGGGAAGAGAAAGGCGTTCCAGGCCTAGAGAACCAAGGCAAGAGCCTGGAAGCAGGAAAAGGCTGGGTGAGTTATGGGAAAAACAAGTTTGGGAACCAATTGGATCATGATGCGAGACAGAGCATGATTTAAGGGGCCTGGTGTATAGGAGCGGCCAGGCCAGCGTGGTGGGTTTTGTCAGGATCCCAAGAGGCGCAGCGTGGTCTGGGAGAGGGCTGCTGCCAGCAGGTGTGGCGTATTAGTGAGTTAGAAAAAGGCACTCGCTCGGCCCATAGCCCATGTGAACAGAGCCCAAGCGTATTTTACTCCCTACTCACCTGCAACTCTCCTGGGGCCCTTGAGCAGTGCACGCCACCTTTACGCCCACGCTGGCTTGTGGGGGTGGTGGGCATTGAGTCATGGAGGCAGTTGGGAGAAGCCAGGAGTTCTTGATTCAAACAGACCCGAGTTAGAATGTCGGGTTCTGCTATCCTACTAACTGGGTGAGCCTCAGTTGCCTTATCTACAACGTAGGGGTAATAATAATGCTTACCTAATGGGGATTTGGGGTGGATTCAGTGAGCTATTAAGCTATAACTAGTGTAGAGCTTAGTTCAATAAGTGTTAGTTTTGTTACTGTGCTAAGTACGCGCACAGCAGGATCCGTCGCTCCCAGGAATCAGTTCACCAAATTCCAGTTCACCAGATAACTTCTGTGTAGCCACCCAAGCAGAGTCGGCTTGGGGTCCAGAGATGGAAAGGTTGGGGGAGACAGGGGAGTGTCTGGGTTCTCCCACTTCCTCCAGTCCACAAACCATGTCCAGAACCAGCCCCCACCTTTGTATTCACACCAGGGCAGGAACTCAAGTGCATTCAGGGATTTCTAAGACCACCAGGGACGGGGAGAGCTCAGGTTAAGGGGTAGAGTCGGGGAACAGGCACTGCTCCAGAGCTCTGACACAGGAACCCCCCTTTCAACCCCTAACTTTCCTTGGCTGACCTCATCCTGCTGGAATTCTGTTCTCCCTGGAAGGGAGCAGTGATACACGGAGCTCATCAGCTCCTGGCCCTCAGGGGGCTATACACACATTGCTACTGTTTATACAGTGTCTGGAAGAAGAATGGTAATTGTTCTCTCAGTATGGACCACCAGGGGCTCATGAGAAGCGGCTGGAAACAACAGGCAGAGGCAGCCCTGCCACCATCTCTGGCCACTGCCCATTCTGGACTGCTTAGACATTTTCCGCTTCTCTGGGGTTGATTTTTGTCACTTGCTAAATAGATGTTAATCAAACCAGTACCTTCCCCGCACCACCCTGGACCCTCTGTGTG
Organism: Rhinolophus sinicus; assembly: GCF_057876585.1. Classification (NCBI taxonomy): domain Eukaryota; kingdom Metazoa; phylum Chordata; class Mammalia; order Chiroptera; family Rhinolophidae; genus Rhinolophus; species Rhinolophus sinicus. Next base: position 3,381,739 of record NC_142516.1, on the reverse strand, counting down.
ACAGGGGCTTCCCCACCTTGTAGGCAGGTGGTACTGACTCGATGTACGGGATGTACATCCATTTCATTGGTGCGTTTAGCGTCTCCTGTTCCCCTTCCTGGGGACAAGCACAGTGCCACCACCTCAGGCCACAGGCCCATCGGAGATCCCCAGCATCCAGCCACACTGATTGCCCACATTTGGATATGTGGCTTGAGCTGGGCCAACTAGTGCCCTTCCCTGGGTCTGTATAATATGAATGCTAAAAAGAGACGTTTGTCTTTCCTCTGGGGTCACTAAACTGGGATGAGAAGGCCCTGACGCTTGCCCTCTGCCCTGCTACATCAAGCTCTATAAGAAGTCCGGCCAAAAGATGGAAAAGACACAGAGATGGTAGAGGAAATATTGAAAGGAAGACATTTTGAAGAAATTCAGGATATTAAGGATAATACAACGATAGCTCTGATGGCCATTCCAGAAAAAGAGCTCCAAAATTGCTTTGAAGGGTGGACTAGGCGCTGGCGTCGGTGCATAGCTTCCCAAGGGGAGTCACTGGAAGGTGACCGTAGTGATATTCAGTAATGAGGTATAGAGCACTTTTTCTAGGATGAGTTCGCGAACTTAATTGTCTGACCTTGTAGGTCATCAGCTAGACAAATCCAGAACGCAGGACTTTCTACCAGACTGGTCTGGACGCTTGGTGGGGGGTGAGAAAATCAATGTCAAATGAAGAGTAGAGGGCACTGTTCTGTCACGTAGGAGACTAAAGAAACAAGCAAATGCAATGCTCGAACTTGGCAGGGTTCTGATTCTAAAAGAGCACCTCTGGAAGAAAACTGGCGAAATTGCAAAAATGTGACTAGAAACTGGATATTCCAGAATATTTGGGAATTACAATTTTCTTAGGTCTGATAATGACACCATAGTTAGGTGATTATGTAAGAAATATCCTTATTTTTAGGAGACATAGGCTCAAGCATTTATGGGTGAAGTAACATGAAGTCTGCTATATACTTTCAAAACGTTTTGTCAAAACATGTATACATGTATGTACAAGTATGTGCACATAGGGAGCTAAAGCACGTTTGGCAAATAGTAACTATTGTTGAATACAGGTTAGTGGCTAAATGGGTGTTCATTAGACGTTTCCTTCGTTTTCCTGTTTAAACATTTTTTATAATAAAAACTTGGAAAAGTATTTGAAGATCAAAAAATAACTGGAATCCGCAGTGAAGGAAACGCTTAAATCCTGGTCACGAGGTGGTGAGTCCCTCAGCTTCCAGGGCTGCCTTACCTTCCTGCACGTCCGCTTTCCCCACCTGTGGAAATGAAACACTGGGCGAGATGGCTTGTTTGAGACTGTGGTCAAATACACAGGCCATCCTGACCCTTAAAAAGTGTGCAGTTCTGTGGCTTTAAGGACATTTACACGGTTGTACGACCATCACCACCATCCACTCACAGAACTTTTTCACCTTCCCAAACTGAAACTCTGTCCCTACAAATAATTCATTTCCCCTCCCCTCCCAGTCCCTTGGCACCTGTCATTCTGCTTTGGCTCTGTGATTGTGACCTCTCCAGGTCCCTCAGGTGAGTGGAATCAGAGTATTTGTCCCTCTGTGGCTGGCTTATTTCACTTAAAAATACCTTCAGGTTTCATCCATGGTGTAGCAGGTGTCAGGGTTTCCCTCTTCTAAGGCTGAATAATATCCCATACTATATTTTGTTTACCTATTCTTCTGTCTATAGACATTTGGGTGGCTCCCGCCACGTGGCTGTGGTAAACACAGCCGCTGTGAAGACGGACATACAGATACCTCTTTGAGTCCCCTTTTCTGATGCTTTCTGGGACAGCCACAGAAGTGGAATAGCTGGGTCTGGGCTGGATGCTTTGTAAAGGTGCCTTTCCTGCTTTCCAAATGAGCTTATTACAGGTGTCTTTTCAAAACTACAAACCACTCATCCTGCAGAAAAGTGCAGACAGATCACTTTTCATTGGTTCTCCCTCTGTCCCCAGCACCACCACGGTTGCCTTCTTCTAATGTTCGGCAGAGGGGACCTCCCTGCTGGCTCATGGGTTAATAAGAAGCAACAGAGGAGAAACATGCTGGTTCTTCAGGGGACTCTGATGAAATGGAGACCTGAAAACCTCTGAAGACCGTGGGAACATGCAAAGCGCATGTAAATTGGGTGCAGAGCCTGGTGGGTGGGAGTGTTGATTCCATCCAGCCCTCCTGCAGGCAGGACACTCCTGGTGCCCACCAGCAGCGAGACAGAGCCCCCGGTGCCAAAAGAGGGCTCTTTCCCAGATGGCTTTGTCTTTCTAGTCCTCCGAGAAGGGGTGTGCGTCCTCCCGAATGTCTTCATTGTTTATGCATTCATTTCGGGCTCTGCTTCCTGGGCCTGGGGTCTGAAGCCAAGCCCTAGTCCTGAAGCCCCCTGACCCAAGTAGGTGTGGGGGAAGGGAGGGCCGCTGCCAGCTCAGCAGCCGCAGCAAACTCCTGTCTGCTGAAACTACCCAGGTACCAAGGCCATCCCCCTCTGGGGGTGCTACTCCATGAGGCCTGACTGGGGAGGTGAGGACCCATTGGGAGATGTTTACACTCCTAAGGCTGGCTAATGTACACACACACGCACACACGGTGCACACGTACACAGCTTGTTGGGAAAACACAGACTTGCCTTCGTGCATCGCACACTTACTGGTCCTGTGATGTGCTAGGCCTGGGGCTGGGGAAAGACTGGGGAGCGAAGTGGGGGGTCCATGCCTAGTGGATGGGACTTGGGCCCACTGCCAGCCGCCTCTGGAAGTTGGTGCTTGGTTTCCCATCACATGGTCAGGAATTCCAAGTGACAAAATGCTCCCTCGGACTAAGAGAAGAGGCCTGGGAAGCACCCCCCCATCTGGCCCGAGGTACATGTTCACAGAACTTCCGTCCCTTCCTCCTCCGTCTGTGCAGCCTCCGAGTGGGCTTCCTGTGAGCGTCCAGAGAGAACACGAAGGAGGAAGTCCCTGGCAGTTCATGGAGCAGGAACCAAATGTAGGTGTTTCATTAATAATCAACCTGCCATGGAAATGAGCACAGCCCCCTGAGGAGAAGCAGGCTGACCCCGCCCTGGGTTTGGGAGCTGTTTTCTCCTCAGCAACTAAGGCTGCTCTTGACCTTCTGAAGAAAGAGAGAGCAGAGTTCATTACTCGGCTATGGAATATTTCTGCTGAGAAAGAGTAACTCATGAATTGAAGTGTTTTCACATTTATGAAATGTTTTTGTACGTGTTACCTCGTTGGCTACCTACAATGACCCCAAGGGAAGCACGTCCTTAGCCCTGTTTGACAGATGCGAAGTTAGGGTCTCAGGGGAGACCTGGCCCCGATTATGCAACTGGTGTGTCAAGCCTGTGCGTTGTCCCAGGCCTGAGTGTCAGAGAGAGTCTTCCATTCCACCAGGCCACCCTGGAGAACTAGACATTCCCTGCTCTGTGAATCGCCATTGGGCATTTATGTTTTATAAAACAGAGGAGATACCCAGATTGAGGCAATAAAACAATGGCCGCCACCATGAAGGGCTTTCAAAGAGAGTTAGGAGGCCAGGGTCCCTGTCCTGAGTCTCCTTCTGTCATGCAGGCTGTCATGCAGGGTCTCAGCTCCCGCTCCCCACATAAGAACACAGGATATGCTGAGGCCAAAGAGGAACACCCACGGAGCCATAGATAGGGGAGTCATACCACTATATTCTCACTGGCAGCTGGTTTGGAGACACAGGGAGCAAACATCTACCAATACCCCAACAAGGGGTCTTTCTGCACCCCACTCTCTTTGGCGGCCGGGCGAGACAAACATAGGAAGTAGGATCCACACAATCTGCAATCCGCCGTCCGCCTTTCTGCCTGCCAACCAACCCAACCAGCACAGCCACGGCAGTTATATCAGTGGCTAATTGGCTAATTGGTAACAGCTGATGGCCATCTACTACCCGAGTCAGCACCTTTCCACGTGAGGCCGAGAGCCTGGAAACTGCTCTTTGGGGCTCTGTTCCCACACCTTCTCAGAAGCCATGTGCCCTTGGCAAGTCTCTCTCTGGGCCTCAGTTTCCCCTTCTGCAACCTCAGGTGGGTGAACTGGGGGTCTGCCGTCACCCTGCCTCTCGGGTCCTCACGGGCCTCCTGCCAGAAGGTTTCATGTTTACCTGAGGAGAACTGATGGAGACTTTTGCAGAGGATTCCCAGCTGAGAAGTCTGTCGGGGTAGAAGGAATAGAAGGACTTCTTCACCATGTTGGTATTTCCTAAACCTAGAGGCGGGGTCCCCGGGTACCTGTTTGACGCCCCTGCTGGGGTGGCTAGGAGGCATTGGGTAGGAATGCAGGATCCTGGCCAAGCACCCCTGCTTCCCCACCCCATTTCTCTGCACCCCTCTTTCATGTCCTGCTCCTCTGAGGCCCCCAATCATCTTGTGAAGGGAACGCCCCATGGCCTTCCTCCAGGATGTAGCCCACCCCCTCTGAGGGTCATGGAGGCCAGAGGACTGAGGGTTGCACTCACAGGTTGGTGGAGATACTGCCTAACTCTGTGGGCCTCAAAGCAAAGGGTCAATCAAGGTTTGTCTGAATTCAAAAACGTTATATGCTCATGCACACATGCTTATGGCTGGGGGGAGGGAGAAGGAGGGGAGGGGACAAAAGAGAGGGAGGGAAAAAGAGAAACTAAAAGAATACAGACCAGGACAGAGGTGCACCTTCTGTTTTTTCTTCTTTCTACTCTGATTATATATCGTTCTTGTAATTTAAACGGTAGTTAAATAGGTGATGATAGTGATGATAGATATAGATCGATCGATAGATAATAGATATATACGGATGGATGGATGGCTGGCTGGATGGATGGATATAGGTAGGCAGGTAGGTAGGTAGGTAGGTAGGTAGGTAGGTAGGTAGGTAGGTAGAATTTTTAGTGTTTTCAGAGTGGTTTATGCCAGAGGAAAAGTAGGTAGGAGCGCCACCGCGTGGCTACACTGTGAATTGCGTCCTCCCGCGGAGCGCAGGCGCCAGGGTTGTGAGGCGGTGACCCCGCAGGGGAGTGCCATGCCCCAGTGCCATGCCCCGGTGCCAAGCAGCGTTTCCAGGCAGGGCTCCCTCTACCTCAGCTGCTTGCGGCTCCTGGCAAGAAGCCTGGGCTTGGAAAGAGCTCCGCAATCTCCCTGAAGGACTGTCTCAGCAGGACAGCGGTTGAGTGCTTTTTCTGGCACCTCAAGAGGCAGGTAGAGAAGGGTAGCCCCGGGGCTCAACCACTCGCTAGGAGCCCCCTCACCCCCACCCCAAGGGCAAGAACCACCCAGTCCACCCTTGCCGTTCCCGGGCTGATGGACTCAGTTCATGTTTGTTTCATTCCTAATTCTGTGGCCATTCTCAGCCAAGGCCGGAAACGTGCCCAAGGTCACATAGCCAATGCCAGCTGGTGATGGGACCAGCCTGGACCCTGCCACCCACCCAGCACAGCGCATTCACCGCCCTCACCTCCCCACACACACACAGCTTCCGGAACCGCCTCTACTTGCCTGAGATGTCCCCACAGAGGGCAGGGGACTCTGCACACTGTCCACTGCCCAGCCCTTAGTGACAGTGGTGCCCATTTATTCAGTCTGATCACGGTCCCTGCAGGCCCTTGTTACCGGGTCAGCTTGTGTCCATTGCCTGCTGAGAGAGGACTTCCCCGTGTTCCTACCCTCAGATAGCTCGTTGATCTCATTGAGAAACAGCTGAGTAACCACAACTGACATTGCAAGACAAGAACCCACAGGTTGTCCTGGGTGGACCAAACCCTTTAGACCACAGGTGACCCCAGGGATTGTGGGAAGTCTGGGAAGGCTTCCTGGAGGAGTTGAGGCTGAGTTAGGCTGTGAAGGAGGAGATTGAAGAGAAAGAACATTAAATTGGGCCAATGAGAGACCCATAGCTCTCCCCCTGGCCAAAGTGATGAGTGCAGGGATGGGCGTGTGACTAGGTTGGACCAATCAGAGCCAACCCCAAGCCTCTTATGGAAACTATTGAGAAAGGGGCTTTTTTTCCACTGGAGTTTCTAAGTTCATAGACTATAACAGGTAGTGTTGGTGATCTCAGCACCAAAATAAAACCAGTACAGAACAAAGCACAGTTGAGAGATGGAGAGAGAGGTATTCATTCATTCATTCATTCATTCTGTAAATGCATCATCAGTGCCAAAGCACTGGAGATTCATCTGTGAGCCAGGCACACACAGCGCCTGCTCTAGTAGTGTTTCCATTCCTTGTGGGCAGTCAGGCCAATAATAAATAAATAAATAAGCAAATAAATAAATAAAAAGGTAATATGTCAACAAGATATTTTCAGATAATTATGAATGCCAAAAAGAACAAAGGGTAGGCTAATGGAGCAGAAAGTGACTGGAGTGGGAAGTCCTGCTTTAGTTGATGGCCAAGCAGGTTTCTCTGTGGAGGTGACATTTCAATTGAGACCTGATGACAAGGAGATAGCCATGGGATGCTCTGGGAGTTAGGCCATCTAGGCAGCGGTGACGACACACGTAAATATCCTGAGGCAGGAATGAATGTGATCCAGACAATATCATTTGAGCACCTGGATCCAACCACGCCTGAAGCTGAAACTTTTCAGTGACAGTGAATGACTTGGTTTGCTGTTGTTACTAAACTAATCTAATTGGGGTTTCTTCAACATGCATGTGAAAAGTGCTGTCATGTGAAAGCTCTGACACTGTGGGAACCATTCATCTCTGAAACTGAGAATTTGTCCTGTTAGGCAAAGGGAAATCACGGACGGTTACGGTTTTTCCACCCGAGGGGAATCTTCCTGACCTTGTTTCTTTTCTCTCTAGGCTCTTCTCTCCAATGTCCCATCCTTCCCTCCCCTTCAATCTCTACCCTCCACCCACATTGAACTTGGCTGCCGTCAGTTCCCTGAAGGTCCTGAGCTCCAGCCCTTCACATGTGGTGTCCCTCTTTTAGACACTCTTCCCTACTTTCCTTCTCCCAACTCACCCAGCCCGGCATCATAGACGTCACTTCCTTCATTGTCTCCAAGTCTGGGTCCATCTCCCCAGACCCCCTTCTCCTCTGCGTACCGTGTTTATATCACAGCACTTTCACCCCAAATTAGAAATTTCAGGGTATTCTGTCCCACCTGCTGGACCAGGAAAGAGTTCATGAGGGTCCCTGTCTGGTTCGTATGTGAAAGCCCAGCATCTGGTACCTACTAGGCACTCAGTAATCATGGACTAAATGTCTGTGTCCCCCTCTAATTCATATGCTGAAGCCCTACCCCCAATGGGAAGCTATTTGGAGGTGGGGCGTCGGGAGGTAATTAGGTGTAGATGAAGTCCTGAGGGTGGGGCCCCCATGATGGATTAGTGCCCTTATCAGAAGAGGAAGAGACGCTAGATCTCTCTCTCTCTGCTATGTGAGGTCTCTTCGAGAAGGTGGCTGTCTGCGAGTCAGAAAGCTTGTCCTCACCAGAAACTAAATCTGCTGGCACTTTGATCTTGGACTTCCCATCCTCTGTGAGAAATAAATGTTAAGGCATGCAGTCTACGGTATTCTGTCATGACAGCCCGAGCTGACTAAGACAGGGAGCAAGGGAGGAGGGAAGAAGGAAGAAGGACCCTGGTATATGAAAGGTACCAACAGTAACTAGAATGAATGAATGAATGAATGAATGAATGAATGAATGAATGAATGAATGAACGAACGAACAAACGAGCACACAGATGCTGAAGTGATTTTGCCCCTGGAGCAGGCTAATGAACGCACTTCATTTCCAGGGCTGCTTGCTAAGTGGAGTAGAGTGGGCTCTGTGTGCATCCCTGGAGGGCATTGATCCAAAGCTGGGAGGTCTCAGCTGCAAGGGCCTACGTGACACAGCCCCGGGGCTGAAGGCCTGGACACTGCTCTCCCATGGAGGGGGTCCCTGGGCGGCTCCAGGGCAGGCCTGCCTTTACTTCCAGGCTGGGATCCTGGTCTAGGAAGGGAGTTCCTGAGTTGTTTACTCAAGGGGGAACATAAGGACCCCAAAGTGGGATCCCAGCCTTAGGACAGCAGCTAAACTGTATAGGCCCCATATAGCAGCTTTACACTAGAAAATATCCCGAGAACTAAACACCCCAATTGATGAAGTGGTCGGTAAGGTAAACCAGGGAGAACTGAAATATGTTAATAAAAGCCCCAAGAAAATCCAGGAGGTATTTCAATAAAATAACACTCAGTGGAAGAAGACCCACCAGTTTACAATAGCAAAATATGGATGTGTGCGTAGGATGAAGTGAGAACATGAAGGAATGGGGACTGTCAAGTTAGGGGAGACTTTTTTCTTGGTGTCGTGGAAGTATTTTCCAAGTTTTCTGCATAATGACAAATGGTTACGGCTGACTTTTGGCAATGTGCAACATCCAAAGGATATTCTAGATGCTTCCACTAATCCCGCTCTGGCAAGAAGAGAGACCCAGGGCTGGGGTCTCCTGTGAGCAGCCTGGGGTTGCGCCCTGAGCCCAGCGGCCCCTCGCGGGCCCAGATGACAGCCAGGCTAGCACTCACTGAAGGGCTGGGCTCAGCTGGGACAGACCTCGCGTGAAACCCCGTGAAACCCCGTTTCTCTTCCATCGGACCTTGGACTTGCACTTTAAGTTGGGGCTTTCTGTCGCCACACTTGATTTCTTTATGAGGGAAACATAATCTCTCCAGCACTGGGCTGGAAGAGCATGCAAATCAGCCTAACAGTGCAGTGTTTTGTGAGTTCTTGTCTTATGCAAAACCTCCTCCTGAAATAAATTAGTCATCCTGTTAGCCAGCGGAGGAGGAGAAGGTGTGGTGTGTTGGGGATGGGATGAGGGGCTGGGGCTCCGTGTCCAATGGGATGAAGTGTTTGAGACTGGCCGTCCCTGCTTTCCCCACGGTGACCGGGATCGCGCTGGAGGCCCCATGGACCTCCGCTGGTCTCCTCCGCGGCCAGCAGATGGCGACACAGGCCTTGGGACCCAAGGGCAGCCTGCCTGTGGGCCTGAGCCGGCTGAGGGTCTGGCTGACTGTTCGCTACCACACTCGACTGCTCCTTCACCCTTTCTAGGGTCAAGTCCGGGGACGCATGAATTTGACCTTTCTTCTCAAGGGTGACCTCTGCAAGGAAAAGAGAGACCTCTCTAAGAGCCACAGGCAGCAGCTCGCTAGCCAAGTTCTTGTAGCAGAGTGTTCCTGGCTGGAGATGGTAAACCAGTGCAGGGAGAGGAGGGAGGGTGAGACGGAGAGAGAGAGGAGGGAAGAAGGAGGGAGGGACGGACGGATGGAGGAAGAGAGGAAGGAAAGAAAAGAAAGAAAAACTAAAGATAGTTATAAGTCTCTATACAAAATCAGGTTTATAAGTAAACCATTCCATTTTGTTTTAACTTTCATTTTTAGAATATAGTAATTCAGCCATCACTTTCTTTTCATCTAGTTGTTACTCAAAATTTCCGGGAGAAAAGAGTGCAGCCCCAGGAGCCCAGGGTTGGAAATGAATGGGCGCCCTGAGTCCTGGGAAGCTTTGATAAGCAAATGCAGCCCCGCGCTGCCGCTCTCTATTGGTTGGCCCTTCACCGCCAGATTTTGACACAAATAATCAGATTGAAAATCAGGGAGGGGAACAGAAGAGGGGGGGAGAGAGAGAGAGAGAGAAAAGGAGAAGTATCTATTTGTGCAGAGAGTCACAGAGTTGACAGAGTTGAGCCAATCCCCAGAGAGTGGCTGGGAAGTCCCCACTGCAGGACCAGGACCCCCAGGACTCCGGACAGGTGAGTGCTGTGGACTCGTCCCTGCCTCTTCTTTTCCATTTGCATGTCTCACTTAGATTGTTTCCAGGCAGGTTACCTAGTCCCTTTTGCACTTCTAGGAAGAATGAGGTGGGCTGGCAATCTCTCTTACGGGATGTAGCTTTCAGCCCTTGAAGCGGGAGAAGCAGGGCTGAGGAGACAGTATGTGAGATGCTGTGAGCCTGCACAGGAATTACGCCTCCCGGCGAGAGTACATAAGCACCCTTTTCAAAACTCATTCAAAACTGGATGCACAGATATTACCTACACGCACGGAGTGATACCCACACCCCAGCTGTCCCAGGACCTGGGCAGAGAGCGGCATGACACACGCTGAGCTTGAGTTGGAGCTCTGTCCCGGGGGCACGCTGACCCCTCTTTGTCTATAAAGTAAGAGAGTGGGATTGAGGTAACTCTGAAGGAAGTTCCAGCCCCAGCGTCCATGGTCCCAGATGACCATCACCAAAGTTCCTGGGACCCCGAGAGTGAGACGCCCTCCCATCCAGAGCCTACTGACGGGAGCGGGGAGGCTGCCCTCTCCACTGCACTCCCCACAACCTCCGGGAACAAGAGCGTGGGCCATGGGGAGTGGTGTCACAGTTTTTTCTACCTTTTTTGGGGGGCGAAAAAGCAAGTTAGAGACTGGGCGTTTGGGGAAAGGTGCTTTAAAGTAGGGCTTCTTAAGGGGGGACCGTCCACGAAATTGCCGTGAGTACATTCTTCTGGGGAGAAAGTCCACAGTTTTCATGAGCTGTGTGTTGGGGGGTTCATTTGCGGTCTCTGGATTGGACCTGAGCTGTATCTGCCCTCCAGGGTTCCTGGCTCCTGCACCCTGCTTCGTGGGCAATGGGCAGATTTCAGTCTTGGCGGAGTGGCGGGTTTCTTGTCCTTAGAGCTGGCACAGAAGAGATTCTCGGATAAGGAGATGAGGTCTCTTCCAACTCAGATTTGGGGGTCAGTATATACGCTGGTTCCCTTGCAGAAAGTTCTTGCGGACCATCAGAAAGCTACCGGGGTGAGTTAGATTGGATTGAGGGAGTCACTCAAACCCCATGCAGACCATTTTCTGGAGGCTTCAGGAGGTGGGCTTGGGGGTGCCTATTGGAGAGCACGAGGGCTCTGGGGCCAGATCACCCCGGATCACCCCCCAGGAAAATAGCCTGATCACATGTGATGCTTCACTGGGACATAACCTCTTAACCCTTTTCAGAAACAATAGAAAACCTTACCACTCTCCTCCTTAGTCTAGAGGGAGGTTTTTGTTCATTTGTTTCCAGGAATTCAGGCCAGTGGGAGCTGCTTTAGTCCCTAATTCAGAAATGCTCGGGAAATGTCTTGTTCACTCATTTTTGTTTTTACTAAGATAAACTATACATAACATGCAGTTGACCATTTTCACCACTGGAAGCGTATAGTTCAGAGGCATTAAGTGCATTCACATTGTTGTGCGACCATCACCACCATCCATTTACAGGATTTTTTCATCTTGCAAATCTGAAACTCTGTCCCCATTAAACACTAATGCCCCATTCCCCACCCCCACCCCCAGCCCCTGGCACCCATAATTCTATTTTTGGTCTCTATGAATTTGTCCACTCTAGGGGCCTCATATAAATGCGATCATATGGTATTTGTCCTTTTGTCACTGGCTCATTTCGCTCATAATGTCTTCGTGGTCCATCTGTGTTGTAGCAAGTGTGAGGATTTCCTTCCTTTTTAAGGCTGAATAGTATTCCATTGTGGGTATATATCACATTTTATTTTATTTATCCGTTGATGAACACTTGAGTTGCGACCATCTTTTTGTATTGTGAATATTGCTGCTGTGAACGTGGGGGTACAAATATCTGTTCAAGTCCCTGCTTTCGATTCTTGTGGGGATACACCCAGGAATTGATTCACTGGCTTTTGACGTTGCATTCTCTGAATGTAGGAGACCTTAGAGACCTCCTTCCAAGTTTCAAATAAAAATAATGACCACTCTCTGCTCCGGCCCCTAAAATGACCCGCACTCACTTCCTCTGACTCCTACATGGAAAGATTTTTTTCTTTGTTTCTGTTTCCCCTTAAGTCACGTCTTTAAACATAAAGGAAGTCCAAAGGGTCCTCGGTAGCCAACTCTGAGAAACAACGGAGTCTTACCCAACCCTCCCAAAAAGGGAACCCAAGTGATGAGTTTCTCAGTCAAGGTGGGTCAGTCCCGCGCTCAAGGTCAACGAACTGTGCATGGGATTTTAGAGCAAAAGGGAAGTGTAGAAATCTTAGTCCAACCGTCCCTTCTGAGAGATAGGAAAACCAAGGCCCAGGTTGGCGGCTGATGTGGTGAGGCTCAAGGTCACAGAAGCAGACAGCCCTACGGAAGCCTGCCCCAGGCACCTCTGTGTGTAGGGAAATCACAGACGTGCTGCTCCAACTCCATCTGGAAGTTGGGTGCAGGGTCGCTCCCTCACTTCAAAAGCTTCAGCCGAGATTCTGACTCAGGGTCAGGGGACCCTCTATCAGGATTGGGGGTTTTTGAAGAGATGTTAACAGTGAGTCTCTTTCCGGAGTCCGATACCATCAAGGTCTCTGTTTTATGAAGAAATCTTCAGCTTCTTTCATAATCTCTGCTCTTAGCTCTTTCTCAGAACGGGTTTAAGTGAATCAAAACGGTGTGGTTGTTAATTAACTACCATCTAGGTGATTGGTTCCTGTTTTTTTTGTTTGTTTTGTTTTGTTTTTTAAACTCCACTAACAGAGTCCAAAAGGAAGTTCCGTGGGTGCAGGTGGCCCCCATGGTGAGCTCATGAACCTGAGAGAGGGTTATTGTGTGTGGTCCTGAATTCAAACCAGCAGACGTCTAGGGTCTCCTCAGGGTCTGAGCCCAAGGGAAGACCAAAGCTTCCCAAAGGAAGTCTGTTCTCTCACCAAAACACTTCAAGAATTGCTGTCGGGCCTCCTGGATTCTGGAAAAGAGGCAGAACTCAGGGGGATTTGGGTTTCCCACTCTTTTGCCCCCAACAACCAGCCTCCCCTCCCTGCTCCAGGCAGGCTGTCTTCATCCAGTGCTGAAGGACCACAGGGCGATGAGCCCAGCACGGGGCCAGAGGTCAAGTTCTCACAGGACGGGCACTGGCCTGGCTCTGCTGTAAGACTCTGGCAAGCCCCTGTCCTTTCTTGGCCTTGTGTCCCCCGTGACCTGGGAAGGCAGTCACGGCTTCTCTTAACCCCAGCAGGGGTTGGATTTGGATTTGATAACATAACACACCAGGGAGCTTTAAATGCCCCATTTCCCTCCTTAGCATGTCAGCTCAGTTCCCTCCAAACTAAGTGCCCACCCCGTGGTCTGGCGGTCACAAGCCTGGAGGCCTGGGTGACTGAGTCCCGCTCTGCCCTGGGACTGTGAACCAGTCTGTCGGTCTCAGTTCCTCCTCCATAAAATGGGGTGGTAGTGGCTCAGCTCACTGCCAGGACTAAGCAGCTGGGACGAAGTGGCGCAGCTGCAAGGGTTTCCTAGAGTTTGGGCACAGCGGCTTCCATGCCTGCCTTTGGTTCTGATTGATTTACTAATAAATTACTATGTAAAAAAAAAAAAATTCATCTTTTGCTAGAGAGAGCCCATGGCCCTGGGAGGCCGCCCAGGACAAAGGGCGGGGGGAACCCAGCTCCCTAGCTCTCTCCCAGCGTGTGGGGGTCTCCTCTCAAACTGCCCAGGGTCTGGCCTCCCCATGGGGTTCCTGAAGCCAAGACCTAGAAGGGGGAAGGAAAGGGGCTGTGGGGAGCCCCAGCAGTGGGGGGGGGGGTGGCAGGAAAAAGAATGTCCCAGGGAGATAAGGCCACTGTGGTCGCCTGGCAAGCCTGGGGAGGACAGCAGGGCCGGCGAGCCTGTGAGGTCAAAATCTGACAGCTGGACGGGACCCCACCCCCCATTTCAGAGCCCAGAGGGGCAAGGGCCTGGAGCATGTCCCTGCTCCTGGCCAGGGCTTGTTCCCGTCCTTAGAATGTGGGCTGACATAGCACCATCGCTCGGTGCTCCCTGCAACCCAGGCACCACGGGAGCACTTCACACCCTCGTTGGTAATAAATGAAGGTCCTTTCTTCCCCCAGCAATCTCAGGGGGTTGGGCAGTGATCTGGACACTGAGCTGCCGCAAGGAGGGCCAGGCCTAGGCTGGCCCCCAGGCAGAGTGGCCTCAGCCCACACTCCGGATGCCCCTGGGTCCCTCTTCTGCCTGACTCTGGGTCATCCCCTTGGGGAATGGGTGACTCCCAGCCCTGCTCCAAAGGCACAGCTCCAAGCTGCCCTCTATAATCTCCCTCCTCCAGTGGCCTTATCTCCCAGGCCCTCTCTGTTGTTCAGAAGCAGCCGTGATCCCTTTCCCGCGGTTAGCCCTATCGCTCCTGCAGCCCTGCACGGTGGCCGGCCTCAGGCGGGAGGGCGTCCTCTGCGGCCTGGGGAACGAGACCAGCAGGGAAGCCGAAGGGACGCCCCGGCTGAGCATGTCCTCCGAGCTTCTTCCTAGGCTCAGCGGCATGGGGGTGGGGAGGAGAGAGGACCACCAGAAGATGCTCTCTGGGAACAGGGATGTGAGACGTTGGGGGCGGCAGGAGACGCGCCATGCCCCAGAGCGCTCTGCAGGGGAAGCAGTGGTCCACGTGGTCCAGCCACTCGGGACAAAGGGCAGGTCTCTTCACTGACTGGGTCCTCGGTGTCCTCCCGAAGCCCCTGCCCAGTAGGTTTGGTGATGGGGCTTGGCTGGCCGGCCCACTGCTCAGCTCCTGGAGTTGGGGACATTGGCCTCTTTGTCCATATCTACAGAGACCACAGGCCTCCCGGTGGGGTGAACTGGGGATCCTCTCAGCCTTGGGCCACACACACAACTCCAAACCTCCCCTTACCCCCAGAGAGAGAGAGAGAGAGAGAGAGAGAGAGAGAGAGAGATCTCCTCCCTCTCTGGGGACCAGACTCTGGGTTGGGGCCAGTCAAGGGGCAGCGTGCTCTGGCTGTATCAGCTTCCAGCTTGCAGAGTAATGTGGGTTTGTGATAGAGGTGGCCTTCTTTGCTGCATCTCGCCCACCAGGCTACCCTTTGACAGGCAACCGCACATAGGAATCTCTCACCACTACTATAAGCCTGGATGCCTCACTTGGCAGAAGAAGGACTAGAGAGGCCCAGAGAGGTTAAGTGTCTGCCCCAAAGTGCACAGCAGGTGAGCTGGGATTCTAACTCATGAGCCTCTGTCTCCACAAGCTGAGCTGAGACCACCTCTCACCAGCATCCAAAGGCCCATCCAACAGAATGCAAATGCAACAGGATACAGCCAACAGGACGCAAATGCAGGTTTCCAGATGCAGGGTCCACAATGTGTCATATATGGAGACCCCATTCCCTTCCTTTGCTGGGGCATGCAGGCAGGAGCAGGCTGGCCCTGAGGTTTCCTAGAGGTTGCTGTGTTCATTTCCTAGCCTCCCTAGTGAGGGAGGTTAGGATTTAGTTGCCATAACAAAGTACCACAAACTGACTGGCTTACAACAACTGAAATGTGTTCTCTTGGGGTTCTGAGGTCTCTGAAACCAAAATCAAGGTGCCAGTCAGGTTGGTTCCTTCTGCAGGTTCTGAGGGAGCGTCTATTCCGGCCTCTCTCCTACTTTCTGGCGGTCTCCAGCAAGCCTTAGCTTCCTTGGCATGTCGCTGCTCTACTCCAGTCTCTGCCTCCACCTCCACATGGATTCTCCCTGTGCGTCTGTGTCGGCGCCCAAATTCCCCTCTTTTTGTAAGGACTTATAAAAAGGGTCCACCCTAACCCAGTACGACCTCATCTTAACTTGATCACATCTTCAAAGACCCGATTTCTAAATAAGGTCACAGTCACAGGCTCTGGGTGGCCATGAACATCTGGGGGATGCTCCTCAACCGAGGACAGTGGATTCTGACTTCAGGAGGACAAATGTCCTCTGGTCCCTCCTAACCGGTCTCTCCCTGCCCCCTTGTAGGCGTGAGGTGCAGGCTGACAATGCCACGCTCCTTCCTGGTGAAGAGTAAGAAGGCTCACAGGTACCACCAGCCCCGCGCCCGGGACGATGAGCTAGTCTGGCCTCCTGCCCTGAGCCACGGTGAGTCAGAGCCGGGCTGGCCCCTCGGGGCTCCCCGCCTTGCCCCCGTGATGAAGACGCAGCAGCAGCTCACTGGAAATAGCCCGCCTTCCCGGCTTGGGACAGGAGGAGCTCAGCCCATGTTGATTGAATGACTGTGCCCCTGTGGGACAGGGACAGCATCAGAGCTGGTCCAGATGAGGACGTGGGACACCTAGCGGGGGGGCCGATCTAGGGCCAAGGTCAGGTGTCAGCGAAAGCGAGACTCGTCTAAGAGTTCTCCAAGGGAACTGGCCTCCACCGCTTCCCCCATCCTGGCAGAGCCCCTGAGTGTCAGCAGCCAGAGGCAGCAACAAGCAGGGGTCGCTCTGGGTCCCCCTCCTCTCAGGGAGGGAGTCCTCCCCCTGACTCCCCGGGGCTGGAGCAGGGAGCTGATGGTCCTGTCTCCCCACAGCAGCCAGAGACCAGGGCCTGAGCAACGCTCCTGCTCTCAGCACCCTGTTCCCGAACCAGTGCCTGGACTGGAGCAACCTCAAACGGGAGCCGGAGCTGGAGCTGGAGCTGGAGCCGAGCTTGACCAGGATGGCCTCAGCACCAGGTACGTGGCCTCAGCACCAGGCACGTGGCCTCAGCACCAGGCACGTGGCCTCAGCACCAGGCACGTGGCCTCAGCACCAGGCACGTGGCCTCAGCACCAGGCACGTGGCCTCAGCACCAGGCACGTGGCCCCGGACCGCCGGCCGTTCCCCAGCGAGCACAAGGGGAACGGAAGGGGAACGGGCGCCTGGAGGCAGAGACCCTGGGAGTGGAGGACTCAGGAAGGACCAACAAGGTTGCCTGGATGCCATCTGGGTCTCGAGCTTCTGCTTGGACCCCTCCTGGATGGGAGCTCATTTCCAGACGAGCCTCCAGTGTGGGGTTCAGAGGGCAGGCCGACGAAGTGGGTGAGGTGGGCACTCTGGGATGGGGACACTTTGGGTCTGGAAACACTGAGGAACCACAGTAAGGACCCACATCCCTCACAGTAAATGTTTGAGACTCAAACACTGAAATCCTAAGCACCTAGTAGGGAGGGGGTACCCGATTTTTACATGAGTCACCACCAGGCCTGTGTCCCACTCCACAGAGGGTCCTGCTGTGATGTCCCGGCCCCAGGACGGGGACTTGCCACTCTCCGACTCACCCCCGTTCTACAAGCCCAGCTTCTCCTGGGATGCCCTGGCCTCGTCCTACAGCCACAGCTACCAGCAGGCCCCCTCCACCATGCAGTCCGCCTTCCTGGAGCGCTCCGTCAGCCTGTACGGCAGCCCTCTGGTGCCCAGTGCCGAGCCGCCCTTGGACTTCAGCCTCCGCTATTCCCCAGGCATGGACACGTACCATTGCATGAAGTGCAACAAGGTGAGCAGGGGGTGCAGGTGGGCTCACGGGCCCTCCTCCGCATCCCATCCCCGGCACGTTGGCAGCAATGGGTGTTCATAGCTGGGTGTCCCCTGTGCTGTGCATCTTGGGGCCTCAAGGATTCACAATGTTCATTGTCACCACTCACTGAGCCCTGACCATGTATGTGCCCGGCCCAATGCTAAGCACTTGACATGCATGAGCCCCAGGAGGTGGAAAAGGGGCTAAGGTTCAGAAAAGTTGAGTCACTTGCCCAAGAACACACAGCAAGTAGATATCAGAACCAGCGTTCCACCTGGCTCTGGCCAACTCCAGTTCTTAACAAGTAGGCTATTCAGCCACTAGATAGGGCTGGAGGGAAGGGGGGGTGGCTTCCAGGTCCCCCAGCCCCCATTTTATAGAGAGGAAA
This sequence comes from Rhinolophus sinicus, assembly GCF_057876585.1. Lineage (NCBI taxonomy): Eukaryota > Metazoa > Chordata > Mammalia > Chiroptera > Rhinolophidae > Rhinolophus > Rhinolophus sinicus. The sequence goes on along the minus strand of NC_142516.1, from coordinate 3,364,058 downwards.
TCCAGCCACAGAGAGAGAAAGGTACCTTCCTAGGACACACAGCACATACCCCAGAACTAGCAATTCAGGGCCCCTTCTCCTATACGCCCATCTGTGCCTGGAGCTGGGCACGGAGTGGGGGTGGAATGGCCGTGGGACCCTGGCCTGGCTCCCTCTCTCCCCCCAGTGCCCTCATGCTCTGCCCCTGCCCCCAGGTGTTCTCCACCCCACACGGGCTTGAGGTGCACGTCCGCCGCTCCCACAGCGGGACCCGGCCCTTCGCCTGTGACGTCTGCGGCAAAACCTTCGGCCACGCCGTGAGCCTAGAGCAGCACACGCACGTCCACTCCCAGGTGGGCAGCTGGCCAAGCACAGCACCCCCATTCCCTCTCCCTCTCTGTGTTCCTCCCAGGAAGCCCCGGGGACTCTGGCTGCCCCTGGGGGTGACACAGGTCGGGGGTCGCTAACTCTCTGCCTCCCGGTCTGGGTCCCCAACACCCACTCTTAATACACTTGGCTTCACACACTATTGGAAGAGACTCTTGGCCCAGGTGGGATTTCAGGGGCTGCACGATGTCTGTGACGCTCAGAAACGCCTCCACCCCTGGGTTTGAGGCCCCGAGTCTTAGAATCCCGGAGTCAGGCTTAAACATTCGTCTCATCCCACTTGGCCCTACTTGAGGCAGAAGCCCCTTCTTTAGTATTCCATTCCGGGAAAGCATCTGCAGCCGACCGGAGTTGCTAACAGCTGGGTAAATATAAAAAGGTGGGAAAAGCAGCAAATGAATGCGAGGGCCTCCACTCGTGAACACATGCCCATTGCCGGCCCCGTTCTCTACCCCCAATCCTCCCGACGGCCCTTTGAGGTCATTTCTGTTACAGATGAAGCTGAATCTCAGGGAGGTTAAGTGACTTGCCTTCCATCAGGTGGCTAGTAAGAGGCAGAGGCCAAAATTGGGCCCCCATAATCCAGACTCTTACCCAAACCACTGTGCAGCCCATGACCATCCCTGTGTCAGGGAACTCACTCTGGGTTAAGGAACGTGAAATGTGAATCCCCGAAAAAAACTCCTAGATCACTTGGTCCATCAGTCAGTCAACAAACATGCATTGAGGCTTATTGTGTTTGGGAGACTGTGAAAGTTACAAGGAAAAATTCCACAGGCAGCTACTCAGGCCCCAAGCCTCAGCCCCTCCTGGGAGGCAGGAACGGGGTGGGGGGGGCATGCCCTGGGTCCTATTCCTCCAGCTGTCCTCGAGGCCACCCCAATGGAGTGTCCTGTTCCTCAGGGGATTCCGGCCGGGTCCAGTCCTGCGCCCAGCTTGGCAGTCCCGGGTCGCGAGGCCCCGCCTGCGTCTGACCCCCCGGGGCCTCGTTTCCTCCGGCAGGAGCGCAGCTTTGAGTGCCGGATGTGTGGCAAAGCCTTCAAGCGCTCATCCACGCTGTCCACCCACCTGCTCATCCACTCGGACACCCGGCCCTACCCCTGCCAGTTCTGTGGCAAGCGCTTCCACCAGAAGTCGGACATGAAGAAGCATACCTACATCCACACAGGTCAGGCCGGCGGCCCAGCACTCCACCCCACCCGGCCCAAGTCCCGGGCCAAGCCCCCCAAGGCCAAGCCTGTCCAGGGCCCAGGCATAGCTTCTGGGCACCCCTACCTTTCACTGTTAAAAGGTCCCAGCTTTAGGATGAGGGTAGGATGAACTTACACAGTGGAGGACTCCCTTCCAACAAGAGGGCTGGATGCACTGTGTTATTTAAGTTCACTTAATATGTAGAAAAAAAACTGGAAGGAAACAGCACAAGTCAACACTGGTGCTCTCTGGGTAGAAGTGACACCAGCCGGTGAAGTTTTCATGCATTCGTTCATTCATTTCTTTATCCATTCATTCCTCGGCTGTTTTGCACCAGACCTTGTGCCAGGTGCTGGGTTATATTAATAAACAAGATGGATCCAGTGCCTGCCCCAATCCGGGTACAAATCAGTGTGTGTGTGTGTATGTGGGGGGGGGGGGGCGGGTCATAATTGTATTTTTTGCTTGTCTCCCTTTTCTAATGGTTTTCTAAAGTGAATGTGGGTTGGCTGTGAGATAAAAACATAACCAAGTTCTGCAGAACAAAAGCAGGGCCTCAGGGCAGCAGGCCCTGCGCAGACGGCCCTGACCCGGTCCTTGCTGCCCCACAGGTGAGAAGCCACACAAGTGTCAGGTGTGTGGGAAGGCCTTCAGCCAGAGCTCCAACCTCATCACCCACAGCCGGAAGCACACGGGTTTCAAGCCCTTCAGCTGTGAGCTCTGCACCAAAGGCTTCCAGCGCAAGGTGGACCTGAGACGGCACCACGAGAGCCAGCACAACCTCAAGTGAGGCTGTGCCCGCTCCCGGCTCCTGGCCCGCCTGTCCTGATGTCCCATCACCGGGAGGGAGGCCAGCTTCACGCACCCAGATCCCCAGTCTCCTGGAGGCAGCACTGGATGGGAGTCTTCCAGCTTGTGTTCAGACTTACAAAAGTGCTGTGTGACCTTGGGCAAATTGCTTTCCCTCTCTGGACCAACATCTCTGCTGCCAAGTGTGGGAGCTGGGTTGGGTGTTTTCTGAGCTGAAGTTGTCTACAGGTGTAAAAACTTGGGTGCCTTCCCCAGGGCAGAGCCCAGAAGGCCGAGTAGCCCCAGGTGGACAGGGGTCCCAAGAATAGACCAGTGCTGGGACCCACAGAGAAATCCCTCCCCCTGCCTGCTGCCCACCATGCTGGGGCCTGGTCCCCTTGTTTTTAGCGGGCTTCTTTCGGACTGCCATGGACGAAGGGCAGAGCTGCCTCCTGCCCCAGTGGGAGGCCTAGCACCCCTCTGCTTTAGCCAGACATGCTGGCTGTGCCCCACTGCTGACCTGCGCTCAGCTGGCCATGGGGAGCGGTCTGTGTGGGGATAGTTCTGCTGTCTGAGCATGGGGCTGGAGAAACCAGAAGTTATTGCTGTCCAAAGCCTCTTCCCCTCAATTGCTGTAAATGGAAATAAAGACACAAATTTCTTTACATTTGACCAGTATTTATTAAGTGCCTCCTGCGTGCAAGCTAGTGTGTGAGGCTTTGGTGAGGGGTGGTGGGGAGCTTTGAAAGGAGAGAAAGCTAGGCAGTTGCTCTCAGATGAGTTGGGAGACGTGTGCCCAGAGCAAACAGGGATGGGCTGGACCAGGAGCATAAAGAGTCCGTGTAGCAAGACCGCAGGGAAAGGCAAGGTTAATGTAGTTGGAGGCTGTGTCCATTTCCTGTGGCTGCTGTGACAAATCACCACAAACTTAGTGGCTTCAAACAACACAAATCTATTCTTTTACAGTTTGGCGGTCAGAAACCCAAAAGGGGGCTAAATTCAAGGTGTCAGCAGGGTGCATTCCCTCTGGAGACAGACAGTTTCCTCCGTCTTTTTGGACTTCTACGTCCTCCACATTCCCCAGCTTGTGGCTGCTTCCTCCGTCTTCAAAGCACATCACTGACATCTGCTTCCATCATCCCGTCACTTCCTGGGCTCCCCTTCCTGAAAGGACCCTGTGATCGGGCCCACCTGGCTGACCCAGGCTAAGCTTTCCATCGCAAGGTCCTAACGTCACCACTGTGGCAGCCTGGATAGTGGCCCCCAAAGAGGGTCCCTGGATCCTGCAGGTATTACATGAAATGGCAAAAGGGGCTTTGCAGATGTGCCTAAGTGAAGCCTGCCGCCCCCTCGCTAGCCGTATGACTTCAGGTGGAGCTCCCTCCCCTATAAAATGGTGGACAGCACAGTCCCTTCCTGTGTGGGTTGTGGGGAGGATTCCCTGAGACCGTATGTGATGAATAGCAGCGAGCAGGGCCCAGAACATGGTAAGTACAAGGCCCACGCAATGCCACCACCTCCCTGAGGCCCTCCTGGGCCACTCCAGCCAGAAGTTCTCCTGCCCCTGAGCACTGAGCTTCTTGGGCTCCTTACTTACGGCTCAGGACCCACTGAACCTGGACTAGCAGTTATCTCTGGGCAACTTTCCCCTCTGCTAGAAGGTATCCTCTCTGGGCTCCAGCCCTCAGCACCAAGCCTGGGCCTGGCCCACAGGAACGGATACTTCTAAACGTGTTACTTCTGGGTACCAAGCTGGTTTCCACCCATTCTCTCTAACTTGTGCAAGGAGGTATCATTATCCCATTTTAAGAGGTGGCAACTGAGGCTCAGAGAGGTCAGCCAACTTGCCCAAAGTCACACAGAGGACAAGTTCAGACCCGGGATCAGGGCATCTGCTTCCAAGTCTTTTTCGAGTCTCCATTTACCCTTCCTCTCAATGACACGCACAAAACATTCCTCTAGTCCTCACCTTTGCTGTGAACCTATGGGGTTCCGAGGCCCCTTGGAATGGGGACTCCCCAGCTCTGGGTTTGGCTGGGCAGGACCCCGATGGCACATTTCATTCCAGAGGCTCTTCCTGTTTACTTAGCCAGAATTCCCCTGAACAAACCTGTCTGGGGTACAAAGGGTGGGGTGGGTGTTCGAGATTTGCAGAGGAAGGTGGTCTGGCCTCCTCAGCCACCTCCCAGTTCATGACCTGGAGGCCCCACTCCTGGGCCTCGAGCAGCCAGCACACCAGAGCCAACAAAGCCTTGGAAACCCCCTGCTCCCTTCCTCCTCCTGCCCATGGAGATGTGAAGCCCAGAGAGGGAAGGGAATTGCTCAAAGCCACACAGCCAGGCCTGGAATGAGCTTCTGACCCCTGCGTAAGCGACCTCGCCCTGCACCTCCTAGGTCTGGGGAAGTGTGAGGGTGGGTGCTGGGGACGCACACACATACATACACGCGTGCACACGCATGAAGGAGCTGCTTTGCATGCTCCTTGTTTGCTAAACAAAACCACACCAATATCAGGATTTTAGCTACTTCTGCAGTAGGGCGGGACCATGAGCTAGACAATGGGTCTTTCTTCATCTGCTGAGGTTCAAGATCAGGATTTAGCTTGGGGCCCCTCCACAGAGTGCCCACAATGGTGTGTGTGGGGGGGGCACTGCAGCCTCAGAGAGTGGGGTCTGGCACCCCATTTGCACATTGCAGAGAAAGGGGGCCAGTGGGCAGGTATGGTGGGGGGGCTCCATGAAATCTGTTTCCCCAGGAGGAGTCAGCACTGTATGGAAGGGCCTGACTTGGGGGTTCCCCTCCTGTTTCCCCCCACACACACACAGAAAGCAGTCATTGGGGTGGGGGGGCTACTCAGAGTGCGCCCAGCTCAGTCACCCTGTTGCGCCTTCCCCGCCCCCACTGGTCCCAGGCTGTCCCAGGAAACATGGCTTTCATAAGCAGAGCTACAGCCCCTTGAGAAGGCCCCGATGGCGCCGGCCCACAGCCAGTAGGAGCAGAGCTCCCTGCCGAAGTTCTGCCCTTTTCAGGATGTGGGGTCCATGCTCATCACACTGGGATGGGGGGACAACTCAGTAGGTGCAATGGGGCACCACCCAGCTGCTGTCTGTGATCATGGGGGTTCAGGCACCCCGTTTTCCACTTCCCATCCCACTTCCACCTCTGAAATTCCCACCATCTGAGTCGCAGTGTGTGAACTGGAAGGCACGGTCCAGCCCTGTGAAAGGACATGGCTTCCCTTTGCCACCCCAGGGCCCTGGACCCAGAGAGGGGAAGTGGTGGCCCTCGTCACACCTCCTGTTAGCAGCAAGGTCACACAGAATCCAGGTTTTCTGACTCCCCGTCCAGTGGCCTTTCCACCAGGATTGATTGCATGACACCAGTGGACTCTGTACATAGAATACGGCACAAATGGTGGCCGCTGAAATTGCATGAGATGGGGGGCTGTCAGACTTCTCAGACTGCCACACTGACCGCAACATTGAGGGCTGGGTGGGTGTGGAGGGGGCACATGAGACTTCAGGAGGGTGCCAGTAACGCCACCCAGAGTATCAGCCTACTCAATGGTAAATAACAAAGCCAGTATTTTGCTATTAAACCCGCCACATTAGGGCGCAGAATGCAACATTTGAATTCATTTTTGGATAAAAGGTCGGGTCAGCAGCTTCAGGCTACATCCCAGCCTCCCCTCTGCGTCCCGCTGGAAGGGGGGGAAGCCCTGCCCCAGAGCAGGCCACACCCCAGCAGGGTAGCCAGGCCCTACCAGCTCCAGGACCAGGTTCGCTGAGGCACAAGCTGGAAGATGCCCAGAGGTCTCCATGGAAATCACTGACCAGGATGGAAATGCATCTCCCAGGGTTGGCCCAGGCATTTGTGTGTGTGGCTGAGTTGTCCCCATCTGCCAGTGCCCCGAGTAGGGTATGTTGACCTGGAAAGGAGCAAGGGGAGGAGGCAGGGCTGAGGGGGCAGCGGAAGGACGTAGGGCTCTGGATTATCTAGAAGAATAGGACCTATTCTGAAAGTTCCCTAGAGCCCAAACATGGCTCCCCCTGCCCCCATCACCTAAAGACTCAAGTCCCAACTGCTGTGACCTAACCTGCACTGCCCTAGACAGGCTCCCACTGGGTGTGAGTGCAGGCTTCTCAAAGGGAAGGGGCAGGACAAATAAGGGGTGGCTATAGGGAACAGAAGAGACATGACCAGAGAATGATGAAGAATCTGGACTGGCCAGAAGTGTACGAAGCTGGAACAGCCGCAGGCAGCGGGGCAGAGCATGAGGCGGGCTGGGGGTAGCGAGAGAGCCGGGCCAGCAGTCTTCTAAAGGCACCGAGCCATTGACTGCTTTGCGGACCAGGGGAAGAACTGAAGAGACATCAGAGCTGAGCTGTAGAAAGACGATCCATGGGGTGCATGGTGTGGCCTGGGGAGCAGGGGGGAGCCCTGGGGGCTGGAGGCCTGAGTCAGTATCAGAAATGCCAGCCGCACCTGATGTCAACTGAGCTCGTCCCCGGCTCCCTGCCGAGGCTGGTCAGGGAGGGGAGGGCCCCCCAGGAAGGGAGGACACACAGAACCTCAAGGCAGAACGTTCCCACTTCCCTGGGATTCTGTCTCTCCTGTTACTTCCCCAAAAGGCCTTAAGGGAATTCTCCATGCCATTTCTCACCCTCATGCCTCCACCTGGAATGCCCTCTTCCCTCCCCTGAACCCTTGAACCCAAGCTCAAGTGCCGAACTACTCAACTTGTGCTCACCCTATGACTCCTTCCCACTCCTAGGAATTTGAGTTAAAGAAATAGTCGTGACTGGGTACACAGACCAGCTACAGGACCATCTTCTGAAACCCCTGTGAATGGGGGAAAAAACTGGAACCACCCTAAACTCTCGTGAGAGGAGACTGGCTATGAGGCTGGCTAGGTGAGTCAGACGGTGGCGGTCGCGAAGTCACGGAAAGGACAGGGTGTGCTTTACAAGGACTGACCTGGAAGGGGCCTGGCGCTGTGTGGAGTAAAAAATGCTTTTCACGGTAGCGTGCCAGTTCTGTAAAAACAGCACAATGTGCATTTGCCGATGCCTAGAGAAACAAATCTGAAGAAAGTCCACCAAACCATTGATAGCAGTTGTTTCTGGGGGCCGGGAAGGAGGGTTGGGTTTCACCCCCAATGCTATCTGTAAAAGAGACGTGGATTTGTGTGTGTGTTTCACTGAAAAAAATGGAAAATAGATTTTGCAGAATAAATGTGTCAAAATAGGAAGCTGTTCATGATATCTTAAGTGAAAAAGTGGTTTAAAAAATCAGTAGGCAGCATGTGATTCCATTTTGTTAGTTACACACACATGGAAGGAAGTTTGCTAGGATAAAGGAGCAGCATATCAACAGGGGCCGTCGCTGAATAAAGGGGGTTGTGCGTATTTTTTTCTCCTTATTTTTCAGTATATTTTTCTGTAATGGGTATGCATGATAACATTATCACTGGTATTAAAAAAAGCCTCCCTCTACACAAACACCATTTCCCTGCCTTGCTGTCTCCCCCCCACCCCACCCCGCCCCAGCTGCTGGCCCTCCAGGCTCCCGCAGGGGTCCACGCAGAGCGCCACAGGCAGCTTCCTTCCTCCTGCACAAGTGCTGGTTCCAATCCTTTGTGTCCTAACACTTAGCTAGGGCCCAGCCCCTAGTAGGTCCCCAGTAAGTCTAGGATGGATGGACAACGCCCTCAGGGCCCCTGCGCCTCCTTGGCCGGTGTGGGGGGGACCCCTGAAGTGGAGCGCCTGTCTTGGGAGCAGTGGGATGGATGCCGGACACGCACTTCTTGCCCTGGGCCTTGGTGGAGGGCTCCTCTGTTCCAGCTCCCTGGCGTCCAGCTGGAGCCAGGCAGAGCCCTGAGTTCCAAAGGTTTGGGGTGGGTGGGCTGCAGGAAGGCGCGAGGAGGCAAATCTGAGGCAGGGTCGTGGGCTGAGCGGCCGTGCTCAGGTTTGGCCTGATAAGTTTATCAAATGGTGCCGGCTGCCAACCGTCAGCATGGAGCAGGCCAGCGGGCTTGGGCAGGAGGCCACTCCCGAGCCGATAGCGCCTTCCAAGTGTTATCAGGAGCCTGGTGGCCCAGAGAGCGGGAGAAGGGGAGCAGGGGAGAGAGAGAGAGAGAGAGAGAGAGAGAGAGAGAGAGAGAGAGAGGCTTCCAGCCACTTCACCCCAAGGACAAGAGCAGTGAGGAAGCGACCTGTGAGGTTCCTCAGGTGGGGGCAGGAGGTGGGGGTGGGGCTTGACATCCCAGCCACAGGAGCAAATGTAGCTGGGAATTCGCTCTGTGAGGTCACAGGCTAAAGACCCCATTTCTCCCTGGTCACAACCTTCCAGGCCAGGGAATGGAGCCAATGCTTCCCAGCTCTTCCTCAAAGCCAAAAGAAACAGTCTCTTTGAAAGAAAGCACGTGGGAGAAAAGGGGAGGGCACTTCACCATTCGTTTCCATTCCAGCTTTTTCTCTCCCTGCCCCCGTGGTCTTGGGGTGAGGACTCAGTTCTCATCTAGGGAGCCCCTGACCGTCCAGCCTGGCACTTGTCCCAGGAATCACTCCTCAGCCGTCGGGCACATTATCTTCCCTGCCTTACGAATGAGGAAACTGAGTCTCAGAGTGAGTGAAGATGAGGGGCAGATGGCTGAGGCCCCAGGAGGCCAGGAGTGGGAAGAGCAGAAGAAGGGATGGGAGGCTGAGGCCTGGCTGCCACCCCCAGGGCTGGAGGTTCTAGAAGAAGTGCTGTGATCTACTAGGGGAGCCAAGCCCGAGGCCCACAGCACAGCTGCTGCGCAGGCAGCCGGACCTGGGTGGTGCAAGCCCCCCTGTGGGAGGGAGTGCCTCAAGGTCCAGAGGGATGTCTTGGGGGAGGGGGTGGAATCATGGAGGATTTTTAAAATTCCTTTTTTAGACATTCTCTGGGTTTCCCATGATTTTTTTGTAACAACAATGTAGAGTGTTTTTGGGGGGGAGGGGGAGAAAGGTGATTTGTTTAACAGAGAGAGAAGGAGAGGGTCCGGGGCAGGGTCCCTGGTGGGCTGGGAACATGCGGCTGGGCCTTCCAGCCCAGGGCAGTCTGTCCGCGGCACTGCCTCTGTCAGCCTGAGGCCTAGGCTGCCGGGGTCCGCAGAGCCCACAGCTGTGTCCCCTGGAGCCCCTGTGACAGCCTAGGCCAGGACATCTCCAGAGGTACGAAGACCACCCTAATGGGTTAGAAAAACATTCATTCATCAACTCATATTTATCAAGCGCCTGCCACATGGCAGGCACCATCCCAGGTGGTGAGGATAGAGCAACGGGGAAAACAGACAAAATGCCCACTCTGTTGGAGCTCCGTGGGGACACAGAGGGCAAACAGTCAGGAGAGACGATGCAGAGAAGTGGGTGGTGTGGCCACGTGGGGGTCAGCATTTTTATGGGTGGCCTGGCCTCACTGAGAAGCCCTGAGTTGTTCCCTCCCACAGGAGAGAGCTGGGGACAAGGTGCTGGGAGGCTGGAATGTCACTCTGGCCCCCACGAGGCCAGGTGACTTTCAGACTCTTCCCTTGGGGTCTCAGCATCTGTCTTTAAGACACCTGTGGTCTTTAGAAATCTCTAGATTCAGCCTGTGTGCACCTGGGTCCCAAGATTTCCTTGCATGAATTCTTGAACAAGGGAAGGGAGGGTGGGGTGGCACCTGGGTGGGGGCGGGGAGAGGGGGAGGGAGAGAGTGGAGAGTGCACATTTGTGGGCCTGCAGCACACAGGGGTGCAGCTGAGAGTCCAGACGTGGAGCGTGGTTTGAAACTGAGGAGGACAGAAAAGTGGGGCCCAACGCATTTTGGCAGCTTAGACCTCTGCTTGGCATTCCTGATAATAGACGACTACGTGTATCTAACACGTATTGAGAGCTAAAGACGAGCCGGCCCCGTCCACACCTCGCGACCCGGACCCTCTGCTCTTTCCACACGTTACACAAAGTGAATGTAGTTGTTATTCTCAGTGTCAGTGGCTCTGACCGTGGCACAGGCCCTGGGCTGGATGACCCGGACGGCGTCCTCCCTGCCGCTGTGTGATGAACGGAGCCGCACTACACTCACGCGCAGCTGACAGCTGGAGCCACAGACGCCAGGCGGAGGCTTGGAGCTATTTCTGCAGAGGGTGACTTGGGACTTCCTCCCGGATCTCTTAAAAATAAAGGGGTTATCGTGGCGCTCAGGCTCCTTCCTCCGCATGAGGAACCCTGACATGATTTCGGGGGCAGGCCAGAGCCCCCAGGTCTCTCTCAGCCCAGTGAGGACTTATCTCTAAGCTCAGTTGAGCAGCAGGAAGGCAGTGAAGCGACCACCATGGGCAGCTCTTCCTGCCCCAGAAGCCCCTTTTGGGAGCAGCAGGGGATGTGGCCACTGACTCAGGGGCGTCAATCACCCCTCTTCCCCGGGGCTGTGGTTGCCCACCGGACTCTGGGGGGAATCAGAAATCAGGGGGCAGAGAGCATCCTGGGAAGCCTCCACCCAGCCAGCCTGGCCTCTGCCCCGAGCCCTCCCACTGCACCCAGCCCCACCGACCCTGTGTCTATATGTGGCCACCACCATGCAGTGTGGGGGGGAGGGACATCTGTCTCCCCTACAGCCACCATGGGGGCGGAAGCACTTGGCACCTGAAGCTCAGGCCACCCTGCAGGGAGACTGAAGGTGACGGCCCGAGGAGGTAGAGGCTGTGGAAAGGCAGGGCAGGCCTGGGGCTAGGGACATCTCTCCCTGCCAGTGGGTCCACTCTGCAGCAGAGAGGAGACCTGGGGGTCAATCCACCCCCTCTGGGGATTTCTTCCCATCTTGCAGGCCCGGGACATTTAGTCCCAATGTAAGGCAACTCCTCTCAGGGTTGTGAGGAGAGAATCCCAGGACCCCATTCAACAAGCATTTGCTGGGTGTCCACTGCCGGCTGGGCCCTGATGGGTCAAGACTCAGGAGAGGGACACCTGGGGGATACTGGAGGCTAATGGTCACCAAGCCCAACCCCGGGATCAGGGAAGTCTTCCTGGAGGAAGCAGACATCTGAAAGATGAAAAGAATTTGATTTGTCAAAAGTGGAAAGGGCGGCCCCTCGCCAAGGAAACGGGCTGCAAAGGCCCCGGGGAGACAAAAGGCCTCTGGTCTGCCCCCGGCTCCGCGCCCATCCAGCTGAGGATCAGGGGGCCAGCCAGTGCCCCCGCAGAGCCGCAGGAGGCCAATATGGAAAGCTAGAGTGACCTAGTGGGGTCCCCAGAGCCGTCCTGCGGGGTCTCGGTGCCCAGCCCCTTTCACCCCGGCTCTCTGCAGGCTCTCAGGGCGCCTGCTGCCAGTCCTTCCTTGCTGGCTCCCCGGGTGCCCACCTGTGGCCCAGCCCGGCCCTCATCGGGACTGCTCTGGGGGGCAGGTTAAGGTCCCTGAGCTGAGTGTCCCCAGAGCAGTTCTGCAGAACAGCAATCTTAGCTGGAAACCGTCACAGTTGGGGTTTCCTCTCCAGCGCCCCTCAGCCGGCCTCAGACTTATCACTGCCCTCCAGCTGCCTCGCCCCCAGCCCCTCAACCACCTCCCCCGGTGAGTCAGCAAATCTTCCCTCCCTGGGGGGAAAAAACAAGGGTGAAAAAATCACAATGTCAGATTACAAAGCCCCAACTGTAGGGCAGGCCCCTGGCAGGGAGATAAGGGTCCCCTCTCCGCCCTCAAAGCCCCTCTGGCAGATAAACTTTCTAAAGTGGCAGAGGGCGGCTGCACATGTGGGTGCCGAGGCCTGGCCTCGAGGAAGTCTAGCTGGAGAGACAGGCCGTTGGGTGGCCCTGCCAGATCTGAGGGCCTGGGCCCGGCCACCGTGCAGCGAGCACAAAGAGGAAGCACCCGTGGCGGGCGCTAGTGTTGCCATCCCACTCCCCCACCCCGGAGGTTGAAAGAGAAGGGCGGGGGCCTTCTCAGAAAGTTGGGTGGGAGGGTGCCCACAAATGCCCTCCACCCCGTCCCTGTGCCAGCTCGGCCTGCAAGCCATGCTCTGAGCAGGGCCCCGCTGTGCTGAGGAAGTGAGGGTGCTGGTCCTCAGGCAGCCCTGGAGCGGGAAGGAATGGGGGCCACCCAGGCCAGCAGCCTCCCAGCCGGCTCAGCCATCTCCAGGCGGAATCCTGACTCTCCTGGCTGGAGTTGGTGGAGACTCGCCCTGGGGCGCCCACTTCTCCTTAGGAGACCTCTGGACATGGGAGGGGGCTGGGGAGTGAGGCCTGTGGGCCGCCTCCACCGATAGAGACAGACGGTCAGAATGATGGGCCTGAAGTTAGACTTTGGGCAGAGTTCTGTCACCCTAGACGAGTCATTTCTCTACTCTGGACCTCTTGCTTGTCTGTAAAAAGAGTGATAATAACACCCCCGCCCCAACACACACACACACCCCACAGGGCTGAGTGGCCCCAGACAGTCTCTGGGGGTCAGCATCAGGTTGGAATGGGGGTGTCTGGCACACAGGGCCATGTGTCTGGCTGCCTCTCCTTTATCTGGGGAAGCTTCCTGGGGTCATTTCTCAGGAAACCGTGAGGATGGCTAGAGTGGAATAAGTGACAGAGAGAGTATGCTCCAGGCCCGGGCCTGGTGCCAAGGGCCAGTGCCTTCAGTCCCCAGCAGCTTCGGAGCTCCTCAAACCTCTGTTGTTTCTTCCTCTGGGGCCTCCAGATGCAAAAGGAAGACTGCCGGTCAAGACGAGGTCTACAGCCCCTTTAGACCTTTGCAAAACACCTCATTGGGTGTGTGCTTGGCCCAAGGTGCTGAGCCAAAAAGGCAAGAAAAGCCAGCAGCCAAAGGGGAAGTAGTGCCAAGTGTCCACCACTGGATGGAGGCAAAACCAAAGGACTCTGCACCGTGAAGCAATGTCCAGCCTTAGAAAGGAAGGAAATCCTGACACCTGCTACGACACGCGTGGGCCTCGAGGACACGATGCTAAGAGAAATAAGCCGGACACAAAAGGACAAATCCTGTGTGATTCCACTTATGTGAGGTCCCTCGAGTAGGCAAATTTAGACACAGGAAGTAGAATGGTGGTTGCCAGGGGCTGTGGGGAGGGAGGAATGGGCAGTTATTGTTTAATAGGTAGAGTTTCAGTTTTACAAGATGAAAAGAGCTGTGGAGATGGATGGTGGTAACGGTCACGGCATGAATGTACTTTTAATGCCACTGAACTCTACACCTAAAAATGGGTAAAATGGCAAGTTTTATGTTATGTATATTTTGGTACCACACACACACACACACACAAAAACGCTGGTAGGTACCATGTGATCTTGGTGTTTGCCGAACGAAGGCTTGAGAACCAGAGCCCAGCCCCAAACAGCTCACAGTCCAGGACGGACAATGCCCCTTGACTGAGGCCACAATGCCAGGAGCCCAGCTCTGGGCTGCAGCCGGGAGGGGCCACTTCTCTGCAGGGTAAGCGACTGGGCACCCACCAGGCAGCCACGACCTCTCTCCGGGACTGCCTTTGCCTGCCTCTGGGCTTCATGGAATGCTGTTCCCTTTGCCTGGAAGGTGGCTCCCTCAATTTTTCACAGGGCTCGCCCCTTCTTCATTGTCGTTTCAGCCCCCATGTACCTTACAAGGAGGCCTCCCCTTGCCAGGTACAGCCCCCAGTGACTGTCGCTGCTGATGCCCTTCATAATTGTCATTAAATAGCTGGGCCGTAGTCTGAACACAGTCCATGAAGCTCTCCACTGCTTCCCCAGCACCCGGCAAAGAAACACTGTTCAATGGCTGGACAACGGGTGGCCAATTAATGGGCCTGACCCCTCCCCACTCCAAACGACCCAGGGCTAGGTAATGGGTGGGGCTGGGGGCCTGGGCCTTTCTGATCTTCTCTCTAGGAGGGTGTATTGCAGTTCAGAACCACAGTCTGTCCTACTGAGCCGGGTGGTTGCTGGACCTGTTTGAGAACTCCCTCCCCTGGCCTCAGTGAGAAAATGACAGGGACCCCAGCTCAGAGCTGCACCTGGAGAACAGCACCCACTCCCCACCTGAAGGACGAGCCCTCATCTGCTCTGACCACCGTGGAAGGCCAGCCACCCTCCACACTGAGCACTTCCCATGTAAACAGCGGGTGCAGTGGATTCGTTTTACAACGTGGAAACTGAGGCACCCCTTACCAAAGTTGGACTGAACTTTACAGAACCTCTGCCCAAAGGCTTTTTAATCCCAAGGTAAACCCTGCCAACGAATCCAGGGTTCATCCTGGCTCTGTGGCCAACTCTCCTCCAGACCCCCAGCCCGAGGCGCCAAGTTCACACTGGTCAGACTGCAGCAAGAGGTCGGGAAGGACGGAGGAAGGATGGAGTCTGGGGCGCTGGCCAGTGCCCAGATGCTAGCCCCGCCTATTCTCCCTCTTCCCCTCCCCCATCTACCACCTGCCCTCCTCTCTCGCCCTCCTCTTCCTCCTCCCCATCTGCCTTTCCTCTTCCTAGCCGAAAGTGGGGTCATGGCCCTGGAAAGCCTTGAGGCCAAAAATGCTGAATTATGTGATTATTCAGGTCATTCATCCCGCTTCTCGCCTTCCCCGAGTGCCCCTTTGCAGCAGGGACCCCAGCCTGGTATGTCTGGGTGGAGGTTGCCACCACTGACCCAGGTCTGCGCCCACCCCCAGCCCGGAGCTCGCGGAGCCGAGGGGCGTCGGAGTGGGGACGGCGCCCCCTGGTGGCGGTAGCTGAGGGCGCTGTGGAGGGCCGAATCCCGCGGGTGCGGTTACCCCATTCGCTGCGGACGCGCCCCTTCGCCATCATCGATTAGGTGTCTTTCTGTGAAAGGCGCCAGAAACCCGCCAAAGAGACCCGCCAACAATCCAGCGGGAAACTGAGGCACCAGCTAACCAAAGCGGGGACAGCAGGTGTGCCGCGTGCGGAGGCCTCTTCAAAGTGGGGGGAGGACAACCCTTCTCAGGTTACCCTGAGCTGACCCGGACACAGGCAACGAGACCCTGGGGAAACCATGGAACCGCAAAGTTAGGAACTTGGGGTTAAGAGAACAGATCCCTCAGAATTCTGTTTAAGGGTTTGGGCCCCCTCCCCCCCACCCCAGCAACGGGGAGCCGTGGCAGTTCTGAGGCCTTTTGCGGGATAGGGGGTTTAGGCAATCACAAAGCCCCGCGAAGCTGAAGCCCCGAACCAGAGAAGTGGGGGCTGCGGAGGGAGTGGGACAGCCCCCGAGATGAAACAGGTCTCAGGCCAGGGCTGGAGGATGGCCTGGGGCACCGGGGGCCCCTGTGACCCGGCTTCATTCGGAGAGAGAGTATAAATGGCCCCAATGGGGGAACATGCAGTGACGGCTAACAAAATCACAGCCGCACATACCCTTTGACCCCACAGTACTTCCCAGGTACCCAGCCCAGGTGTGAAATGACATGCAACAGGGATTCATGGCCACACTGTATTTGCAGAAGGTTGGAACGACCCGAGTGTCCCTCGCAGAAAGCTGATAAATAAATCATTGTCCAACCGTACGGTGGAATTGCGTGCGACTGTCAAAAACAATGAGGAAGCACTGTATGAATTGATGCGGAGTAATTTCCATGATATATTGTCAAGTGAAAAAAGGAAGATATGGAAGGGAGTGTATCCTCAGCTACCATTTGTGGTCATATTTACAGTTGACTTTAATAGACTGAAGAGTCATATTACCAACTCCAGGGAAGCCAATAAAAACCTGTGCAACTATTTATTAGAGGGGAAGTAGAGTAATAAACCCATTTGCGGGTTAGCTGTTCACTTTTATTAAAGTGGATGGAGAGCATACATATGATTTTGCTGCTCACTATGGCGATTGTCTCCAGAGGGATAAGCAAGACACTGGTGACATCAGTCACCTCCAGAGAAAAGCTGATCCTCGTGTCTGGGGAAAGGCGTGGGAGGGGGACCCTTTCACCACCACGTTTTGGTGTCTTTTGGATTTTGAACCACGTGTATCTAGTTAGCCGTCCACTTGAAATAAAAACGTAAGTGGATGTGAGAGATCCGCTGGGAAGCTGTGTGCTGCAGTCAAGTTGAAAGGTGGGGTGAGCTGAGTGCGGGTGATGGAAGGAGTGGGAAGAGAAGATGGACTCCTGGTTTAGGCGACGGAGGGGACCCTCAGCATTGGATGACGAGGCTGGGGAGGGTGGGACTCCAGGGTGACAGACACCCAAGTTCCTGGAGAAAGGGAATCCTAGAGGAGGGGCCTGGGGGGCAGCGTGCGGTGGAGACGGCAAGCGTCCAGTTTAGGCAGCATTCATCCTTTTTCCCCTGTGACTGTCCAGGATCCCCCCCCACCGCCCTTTGGGAGAAACCCCACCTTGTGGGAGGTCCCCGGGTAGGGCAGTTCCCAGCACCACCCTTGTGTGGCTGAGCGAGGCCTGGGCTCAGAGCCTCCTCAGTCCCCGGGCAGAGCTTTGCGCCCCCTCCCGTTTCCCGGATTGGTGAGGTGGCTCACTGCAAGGGGAACGGGCAACGCCTTGGGTGGCTGAAGCATCCTGTGTCACGACTGGGGGACAAGTACATCCACATGTTTGTCAAGTGCTCGAACTACACACTTAAACTGGGTGTGTTTTATTGCGTGTAAATTGTACCTCAGTAAAGTTGATTTAAAAGTATATATATTAGGCTGGTGCAAAAGTAATTGCGATTTAAAAGGTTAAAAATTGCAAAAACCACAATTACTTTTGCACCAACCTAATATATATATATACTTTATATATATATATACTTTATATATATATATACACACATACACATACCCCCGGTATAATACATATAATATATATTGTATTATAATATATATTATGTGATAATATATATTATATATATATATATATATATATATATATATATATATATATATATATTATACCGGGGTGCCAAAAAAATGTCTACAAGGGGACATTTTGGTCAACGTTGCTCAAGCAGCAGTTCACCGTAATTGGAAGTATCTGGAAGCTGACGGGAACCACTTTGAGCACCTCTTGTAATTGCAGAAGTCAAACGTGACATGTATTCATCTTTTATCATCGGTATATATTGAGTATTACAATTTGAATACAGTTTTCCTTTCTTAAAATGTGTACACATTGTTCTGGCCCCCTCTGTATATATACACACCCCATATATATTCATATATGACACGATAGTAGTCGCTCAAAAGGCAAGAATCAAGAGGGGTCTAAATGTGTCTTCGCTTTGTCATGGACGTGGTAAAGGTACTAATTTATATTTGACTTTAATAGATCAAGGATTCATATTATAATCTCTAGGGTAACCATTAAAATGAAAATAAAGTAATGAAATATAATGAGTATAAAAGAGGAAGAGAAAGGGGAAGAAAAGGACAGAGAACAGATGGAACAAATAGAAAAGCAATAGTAATATGAAAAGATTTAAACATACCAGCATTACATTAAATATAAGGCAATTAAATACTCCAGTTCAAAGACAAAGGATATTAGACAGGAGGAAAAAACCCACAACATCCTGCTCACCAAAGACAGATTTAAAATATAAGGATACAGAGGATTGAAAGTGAAAAGCTAGAAAAAGATACATATGAAATAAGTCAGAAGGGAGAAGAACAAATACCACAAGATCTCACTTATAGGAGGAATCTAAAGAACAAAATAAACAAACAAACAAAACAGAAACAGACTCATAGATACAAAGAACAAACTGATGGTTGCCAGAGGTGGGGGGTTGGGAGCTGGCTGAAAAAGGTGAAGGGATTAAGAAATACAAATTGGTAGTTACAAAACAGTCACGGGGGTGGGGGGTGGGGGGGGGTGGGGGGGTGTGGGGGGGGGTGGGGGGGTGTGGGGGGGGGTGGGATGTAAATACAGCACAGAGAACATAGTCAATAATATGGTAATAACAGTAACCATGTATAGTGCCAGGTGGGTACTAATGAGGGGATCACTGCATAAATTACATAAATGTCTAACCACTACGCTGTACACCTGAAACTAACAAAAAATAATATTGAATGTCAACTATAACTGAAAAAAAATTTTTTAATGGATATATATCGTGAAAACATTAACCAAAACAAATCTCTTGTAGCTATATTCATATCACACATTTAGACCTTCCTAGAGATAAAGAGGAACGTTCCGTGATGATGAAAGAGCCATATACCAAGAATATGTCGCATGTCTAAATTTATATGTACATAACAGGGCCTCAATTGTAGACCAAGCAAAATTGACAAAGCTAAAGAGAAACAGGGAAATTTGCAATCATAATGGGAAATTCTAACACGTCTCTCAGAGAATGAGCAGAGACACACACACACACACACACACACACACACACACACACCCCAGGAAGGATACAGGACATTGCACCTGACACCTGCAGAACACACATTTTTTGCTGATGTACCTGGAACACTTACTTAATAAGCCTGACTACATGTTGGGCCATAAAGCAAGTCCTCATCAATTTCACAGGAAGGATTGAACTCATACAGAATATGTTACCTGACTACAGTGAAATTAAGCTAGAAGTCAGTAACGGAGATAATTTTTAAATTCTCCAGTTTTGGGATATTAAGCAATAGGCTTACAAATAACCCACATATCAAAAAAAAAAAAAAAAAAAAAAAAAGAATCATAATGGCTGTTGGAAAATATTTTTAACAGAGGGGAGAGCACTATTTCAGGGAGCAAAGACATGAAAAAGACCCTAAGAGAAATTTCATCTTCAGTTATGATGCAGGAATCGTGTAAAACAGCTGCTCCCACCATAACAAACTCAAGATGAACCCAAAGAAAAAACTCAAGATGAACTAAAACTCACCATAACAATGAAAAGACACGAGATGAACTAAACCAAAGCTTCCAGGAGAAAATATTTTCACGAACTTCAGATAGGAAAAGATTTCTTAGAACACTGTAAAAGGAACCCTAGTCATAAAAGGAAAAGGGGGGCCTGCTTCTCAGATGCAGACAATGGAGGTTCCAGTTCTTGATCTGGGTGCTAGTTCCACAGGTGTGTTCACCTGGGAATGATTCACCAGGATGAGCACTTACCACGTGCTTTCTGACCTGGATGTTATCCTTCAACTAAAGAGTTCATTTTTCAAAAAGAGAGAGGGGTCACCAACACCCATGGAGGGAGGATCAGAGAGAGGCTGTCCCCACACTCCTGCGGGAAGAACCGAGAAGGTGCTGGGTGGGTGGGGGAGAAGCTTGCTGTCAATATACCCTGTCTGTTTACTGATTTTCTGCCTCCGACACCAGTCCTCTGCCTGGTACCGGGGACAGTTCCGAGATTTGGGGGAATTAACGCTTATACAATTTTAGAGTCCTTCTTTATGCCCCCAAAAACAACAACAAAATTGAGAAAACAACATTAAGTGTAAAAGCAAGAAGCGATTTACGATGAGAAAAGAAATCATAACACATGTTAAATTCTATATGACAAATACAAAAAACATCCAGAACTTCAGAAAAAAATGTGTATTAATTAATGGCCAGACATCTCTTTTTCGCACCTTTTCCCTACATTTTTGTCTATATACTCTTTGCTCACCACCTCACATGACAATGATTTTGGGAGCTGGCTGAAAAAGGTGAAGTAACATCATTTTCTACAGAGAAAACGGAAATGGAGTCTTTAACAGGGTTGATGAAAATTTGGCTTTTGTCATTGCTAGTTAAGGGTATTTTTTCTCAGCTTTTCAACTTAGTGAGAACGCTGTGGTAAGATACGATCAAATATGGAGCAAATTAGGGAGCATAAAACACGCTACTTTGCACCCAGGGGTACCGGCCACCTGTAGCACTGCCAAGGAGTTGGACCGTACAGACTTCTGATGCATTCTGTTTTGCGCGAATCCTATTAAACCCCCCCCCCAAAGTATGGTGCATTTCTACTTGCATACTCTGCACTATCAGATTTATTCCTGATTGTCGATGAGAACCAAATCCTTTGCTTAGTTTTTTAAACATGTGTGGTGAAATACACATAACATACAATTCACCATCTTAACCATTTTTCAGTGTGCAGTCCAGCCGTGTTAGGTACATTCACACTTTTGTACAAGCGTCACCACCGTCCATCCCTAGAACTTTTTCACCTGGAAAAACTGAAACTCTGTGCCCATTAACCACTTCTTTTCCCCTTCCCCAGCCCCTGGCACCCACCATTCTACCTTCTGTCTCTATGAATTTGTCTACTCTAGGGACCTCAGGTAAGTGGACTTACACAGTGTTCGTCCTTCTGTGACTGGCTTCTTTCATTTAGCACGATGTCCTCAACGTTCATCCATGCTGTAGCAGGTGTCAGGATTTCCTTCCTCTAAGGCTGGATAATATGCCATGTGTGGAGGGACCACAGTTTGTTTATCCATCATCTGTCAGTGGACACATGGCTTGCTTCTACCTTTCTGCTATTGTGAGTAATGCTGTTACAAACAACGGTGTATAAACATGTCTTTGAGAGTCTGCTTTTGATTCTGCTGGTTATATACTCAGAAGCGGAATTGCTGGATCATATGGTCGTTCTATGTTTAATTTTTTGACGAACCACCATACTGGTTTCCACAGCGGCTGTACCACTTTACATCCCTCTGCTTCCAATTTTACACATCTGCTGATTGGAGGAATTTTCCAGACTGGCTGGCTCTGAGTGCTGTACTACCTTTGGGCCTGAACCTTCCTGTCACAACACCAGAAACTGTCACAGAAAGCGGTAGGAGTGTGTACTCTTGGAAACCACTGCTATACAGGGTGTAACTTCACTACACACAGAAGTGGCTACAGACTGCACACGTGCTTCCCTCTCAACCTCAACTTCCCCACAGTCCAGACCCTTCAGTACCGGTGACCACTGCCTCCCAAAACAAGGGAAGTGTGACCGAGGGCAAGTTGAATGAGAAGAGACGAGAGTCTTAACCAATCACAGTTAAAATACTTTACTTTTTCAATTTGTATAAAAAGTATGCCCATGTGAACACAAGAATAAGGCATCTCCCAGGGCCTTGACGAAAGGCACCTGCAATGGAGGGGGGCTTGATACGTAAATGCTGTTAGTTTCATTGTAAACTGGCCTGTGCCTGGCTCATTTTTGAAAATATTTAACTTGGCAACACATAAACTCTATTTTTGAACAACCTTTGCAGTTCTGTCCTCTATGCGTTTACTTTTGTTTTGGAATGACAAGTCGACTAGGAAGGCAGATGTCCTTGGGAAGAGAACCGGTAAACCTCTGTATAAACACTATTCCGCAGGCCCCCATCCCTTGCCACGACCTAGCGGTGGGATTGTGCGGCAGGACTGTTGGATCTGGGCGTGCGCGTTGGTGCGTAGCGGGGGCGAGGCGGGCCACGCCTCCCGGTGGTCGCACCAGAGAAGGAGCAGGCTGCTGACCCGGCCCAGCGCACACATACCTCTTAGGAGGGAGGCTCTGCGCCCTGCGCCCCCGGCACATTTCCCTTCCTTCAGCGGCCACTTCGCCCTTTCTTCCAGGTGTCACGGGCACTGATGACCACCAGGTGGCGATGTTGCCCGCGAGGACTCTGTCGCCACCTCGTGGCCGAAAGTGAACACTACGCCTTCTCGCCGGTCCTTTGGGGTGCAGTCCCTGCTGGAGAATATTCAAGTCACAGTGTGTTTCATAGACTGACCGGCAGCCCAGGCAGGAATACTCAGATTCTGTGGCCTAAAGAAAACATTTTCCAAAGCCCTCCTTGCCCTCGGTTAATAGAGGATCAGTAACCCCCCACCTCAGGTCCCCCCATAGAAGGGGCTCCCCAGCCAGTATTCAATATTCAGAGCCTGGACCGGAGTCAGACGTGGTGGTTGTGGGGTGGCAAGGGAAGTCCAGGCGCTTCTCTCCTGTTAGGTTCTGAGTGGTGCCCAGCACACAGTAGGCGCTTAATACGTGTCCAAGAAACGAAGGACCAACTCGCGCATTCTGTCCAGAACTTCCCCTCCCCACACACACCAAGGACGCCTGGGAGTTTCCTGTGAGTGGAGGTGCGCTAGAAACCCCGTCCTGCTGCGGACGCTGGCAGGAGAGGGAATCCAAGCCCCCAGGAAGCCGCTGAGGGGACGCTGCGCCGGGGGAACCAATTCATTGCTGCGACTTTCCCCACAGGGGAAGGCGGCCGGAAGTCGGCCTCAGCTCGCCGGGGAGAGGGGTGGACCCTGGCTTCCGCCTGACTGTTCATTGGCTAAATCTCGGCTCGGCCCGGTTTTCATTGGCTATAGTCACGGTGTCCTACGATGCTCCGAGTTCCTCGCGGGTTGGTAGGAGACACAGGCCTTTGCCCCGCCCCTCGGGCAAACCCCTTCATTTTAAACTAAGTTGAGGACAGGGTGGCCCTTTACCCCGAAGCCTAGGGCTCTCCCTTGGGCATTTGCTCCCCGAGGCCTTCGAGTCTTACTGAGCCCAGGGATTTAGAGAGACGTGATCGGAGAGTGAGGCTGGAACGAATCCTTCGCGGAACCATTGACGCGAGGCCTCTGGGAGCGCGTAGCGGAACTGACTGCGGCGGCCGGGGCCAGACCCGCTAGGATGGCTGCGGGGTCGGGCGACGCGGGGCTGGGGGTCGCCATCCCAGTGGAGCTGCGGCGCGAGAGGCGCATGGTGTGCGTGGAGTACCCAGGCATGGTGCGTGATGTGGCCAAGATGCTGACGACCCTGGGCGGCGAAGAAGGAGTCTCCCGGGTGAGGATCGGGGAGTCTCCGCGACCACGGGGGAGGGACGGAGTTGCGGGACTACGGCCGGAGGGGCGGGACCGGGGCAGGAGGTGCGACGTAGAGGTTTCCATGGCAACGGAGCTTGCGGCAAGCTCTGCGGCGGACAGTGGGCCGGGCTTTGCTTTGGGAGACGGCCGGGAATGGACCGGTTTTTCCAGGGAGCAGAGGAAAAAGGACTGTAGGGGAGACAAGGGACTGGTGGGGGGGGTCCTTTCCATCCCATCCTCGGAAGAGCCGCAGTCTCGGCATCGCTGCCAAGAACGCAGTTCACCTGCAACCCCGCAGGATGTGTGAGTTGTCAAGTCCTATTTTCACGGAGGAAAAACTGAGGCACAGCGAGATTTAAGACTCGTTGATCTACATGAAAGGGGGACGAAGTGTTCTGTTTTCAGGATTAAAGGTCGTAATAGCGAACAACGTGTTCTGTACCAGGCACAGTTCTAGGTGCTTTACTTACATTCAATCCTCATTAGAACCCTGCCAGGCAGGGACTGTCATTGTCTGCATTTTACAAGGAAACAGAGGCAACTTGTTCAAGGTCACCAGGAAATAGGGGAGCTGGGACGAATTCTTACCTTGTGCCCAGCTTTGCGAGTGCTTTCTGTGCACCAGATCGTGAAATGTCTCTTCTCTAGAGAGGCTTCACTAACTGCCCTAACTAAAGTGGCCTCTAGCAGTTGATATCTGTCCACAACCTGTTAATTCCGGACTGAAATTATGTTTTAGTGTGTTTATTGTCTGTCTTGGCCCCTTGGCTCTAATTCTGTGAATCCCTGTCTCTCTTGTTCATTCCTGCAATCCTAACACCCATCACAGTGCCTGCTTCCAAAATATTTGTCACATGCATGACTGAGTTCTCACTACAATCTGGTGAGCTAGATAACCTTGTTACTCCCACTTTTCAGGTAAAGACACAGGTAAGAAAGGTTGTGTCAAACAAGCTGGTACATGGTGCAGTGGGGATTTGAACTCATGCATGCTCCCCCTCTGAAGTCTGAACTCCTAATTGCTCCGCACCCTTTATGAATATTGAAAAACCTGTCATTAGGCACCGGATGCCTGTAGCGGCCCCATCTGTCGTTTTGTTCTTTCATCCTGACTGACTCACTTTCCTGTGGCATTAACAGGACTCTTACTCTCACTAGCCCCATGGATATTTGTACCCAACTACACTGTGAGCCCCTTGGGAACAGGCTGGTCATTCCTTTCATGTTTCTTGAGCAGTTCCTCTGGGCCACGCCCACTCTGCAGTCATTCCCACCCCAGCAGGCTCAGAGGCCTGTGTTTCATGAGAAGCGATTCCTGAGGGTTGGGGCTCCTTTTAACCTTCTTCTTTTCCTAGGTGTTTCCTACTAAGGGCCAGGCCCTGTCCTGGGTGTTGGGGAGTCAGCAATAGATAGTCTTGGACCGGTGAGCATTACTGGTGCTTTCATATGCACCCAGTAGACAGGTCGTGTGGGACAAGCATTCATATGTAGGTGAGGCGTGTTGCGTGTCTACCTCAAGCTGGGTGCTGCGCTGCTTTACACATACTTTCATTTAATCATCATAACAATTCTGTTAGTAGGTGCTCTTATTATCTCCATGTTAAAAAGGAACCAAGGCTGGGAAAGAATAAGTAACAACTAGTCAGAGCCAAACTGCTTATTACTGATCGATTTAACCTCCTTTGAACCTGGAAACATTTGTATATGATACTGAATACCAAGACCCTTGGGGTGAGTAGTTCCTAGAACAGGAAGCCCTGGACACGTCATTCAACCCCCAGCCTCAGTTACCTCCATGGTACATTCAGGTGATAATACCTCCGGGAAGCGCTGCCCAAGGATCACGTGACTTCCTACCCTGAATGGGCCGGGCCCTTGACAGATGATGGCTTTACTGAACCGGCAGTTACTATCTCCAGCTTCACAACTGCTTAGGTGGAAGAGATGACCCTCGTTTTCCCTGCCAGATAAAAGCTAAGATACTTGGTTTGAAAAGTGAGTCTTTTGGGAACTAAGAGCTCAGAAAGAAACATGAGCTTCCTGGCCCTCCCCCGGTCACCTGGGTCACCACCAGGCTTTTGTTGAGAGAGGAGCAGTTCCCTGCTGGCTGCTTAGCGGGTCACTGCTTCATCCGTCTCCCTTGGCCTCACCACAGATCTACGCAGACCCCTCCAAGAGGCTGGAGCTGTACTTCCGGCCCAAGGACCCCTACTGCCACCCTGTGTGTGCCAATCGCTTCAGTACCAGCAGCTTGCTGCTCCGGATCAGGAGGAAGACAAAACGGCAGAAGGGGGCGCTGGGCCCCGAGGCCCGGCCCGAGGTCGCCTTGGACATGGAGATCCTTGGCATTGTCTCCACCATTTACAAATTTCAAGGTAACTGCCAAGTGCATTCTTACTCTGCGGGGTTACTTCAGGGCCTGTGTCCCGGCTGCCTGCAGAAGCCTGGTGGGTCGTGTGCACAGTGAGGGGGGCCGGGGGGCCCAGGCATGAGGGGCAGGAGAGGAGGGAGCCTCCTCCCTGCAGCCAGCAGCTCCCACGGACTCTGGCCTCTGCTCTGCATTCTTAGGAGAAGCTAGAGCTCCATGAGAAGGGGCGGCAGGCCTCCAGTTTTCAACCCCCAGTGTTTTGGAACCTTCTCTTGGCTCTGACCGCTGCTGCTCTTGCCTCCCCTCTGAAGCCTTCCCAGATTGCCTCAGCCCCTTGGGACTTCGTGTTCTTTTGAACTCTTAGCCAATGGGATGTCTCTGGTGGGGTCCTCAGTTGAGTTTGCTACCCCAAGGGAACCCCAGTGAGGAGGCTATAGGAGCGGGGTGCGGAGGGGGAGTGAGAAAGAACGCAGACTGCGGAGTTGTGCAGGCCTGAGCTCTGCGAGGTTCTTTGTGCAGTTCGCCCAGTCGGCCGCTCTCTGCGTCCGTCTCCTTGTCTGTATGGTGGGCCCCGAGTTTAAGTCCCCAGGGAAATGAAGCCCATTAAGGGGCCTGCGCATGCACACGGGGGCACTTAGAAATGTCTGTAGCTGCAGCTGCAGTTCTCAGAATCTGAAGAGAATAAAGACTGAGAAAGGAAGAGGTGGTAGAAAGAGAAAAGTGAAAAGAAACTAAAGCAGGACCTGGGACTCCAGGGGTTGGGCATTTTGAATGTCAGTCATTCTGGCGGCATGTGGCATTCACCACAGAGGGCGCTCCTTGCTTGGACAAGGCTTTCCCAGTGACCATTTTCTCTCTAACTGAGCCAGCACCTCACCAGTCCTTGTGCGTCTCTGGACCAGTGGCATCTGCCTCACCCGGGAGCTTGTTAGAAATGCAACATCTCAAAGTCTGCATTTAGCAAGAGCCCAGGTGAGTCACGTGCACATTACATTTTGAGAAGCGCACAGCTGGGCGTTATTGTCACATTTCACATAAACCCTCCCCCCCAAATTACATTCAAGTGACTTGGGGTGCATGAAGCCAAGTTCGTGGCAGCGTTTTGGAAGGGTGTGGCTTCAGCTCCTGCCACCGTGGCCCCGGCAGCCTGCACCGCACTGCACGCTCAGCAGCTCCCCAAGAAGACCTGGGCATGGGCACATGGCAGCTGCCAGTTTCTGGGCAGGTGTAATAGGGGGGTTGCGCCAGGCTGCAGCGTCTGCCATCTGTCGCCCCTCTTTCCAGGAATGTCCGACTTCCAGTACTTGGCAGTGCACACGGAAGCGGGCCGCGGCCACACGTCCATGTATGACAAGGTGCTCATGCTGAAGCCCGAGAAGGAGGCTTTCTTCCACCAGGAGCTGCCGCTCTACATCCCCCCACCCATCTTCTCGCGGCTGGACACCCCGGTGGACTACTTCTACCGCCCAGAGACGCAGCACCGGTGAGCCCCGCCCCCACAGCTTTGGGTGACAGCAGGGGCCCTGCGGCCTGCGGGCCTGGTCTGAGGCCCCATCCGCCCCCCGGGGTGAGAGGCCTCGGGCACACCATTAGCCTCTCGGAGCCTCAGCTCCCCATCTAAGATGGGATAGCAGGAGTCCCTCCCCAACAGAGGCGTGACGGTTAAATCTAAAACGCATGGGGAGCTGCAGCACAGGGATGAGCACAGAGCGCGCCCTCGGCGAGTGGTGGCCTGTGTGCGCACGAGCTTGCCGTCCCTGAACGACAGAGAGCCTAGTGCTAGGACGTGGTTCCTGCCGAGAAATGGCCGTTTTAGCTGAGTCCCTGGTCCTTGCTGGACCTTGCTGTCACCAGTAATGATACTACTGAAGAAATGCCGCCTTCGAGTGTCCCCCTCTGACGTCTCCCCACCACCTCCATCCCCTCCTGCCTTGCTGTCCCCATCTCTGGCAGTGACTTCATGGCCATCTGTATAATTCCTCCTCGCCATGCCCATCTCCCTTTGCCACATTCACCTCCCGACCACAGCCCAGTTTGCCCAGCTGTGTGCCATCTCCCGGTGCCCTCCCTCAGAGTGGCTCTGACAGTGCTCGGTTCCGGTCCGTCTGCTCCTGAGAGCATGGGCGCGCGCCCCTCTTGACTCAGGTGGTTTCTCTCGCACTGAGAGTGGAAACGCCAGGTGGACACGTGTCATAGTCTGTATCACAGCCCGTCCCCACCCCGCCCCTGCACGCACCCCAGCGAGACCACGTGCCAGGGCTGGGTTTGCATAAATGAAATAAATTCTTTCATTTACACAATCTCAATAATAAGGAGAGACCCCGGGGGTTGTAGGCAAGACAGGCCTGGGCATGTCACATGTTTTACACTGGAGACCAGCCTCACAGTGACACGAAGGAATGGAATTTCCTTTGTATAAAAACCAAGACTGAATAGTACAAAAAAGAAAACATGAGTTTGACAATACCCAGCTGGAGACAAACAGGGCCACCTCCACAGCCAGTGACCTAGCAGTCCTGTGGGAGAGGTGCCGTGCGTGCGTTTACTCTCCAACCTGTGGAGGTTCCCGTTTCTGTCACCCCCATTTGACACCTGGGGGAGGTGGGACTCACGGTCAGTGACTCATCCAGGGCACACGGGTATCCCCCAGGCCTTGCATGGTGCCGCATCATTCCGTTGTTGCCTGCTTTCCTTTTCCAGATTGCACACAAGAAGACAAATTGTTTTGAAAATGTCTCAATTGCAACGTAAGCTCCCCGGAGGTAGCGATTTGGCTTCTGTGCTCTGTCGTAATCCTGGTGCTTAGAACAGAGCCTGGCCCATGAGAGGCATTCAGCAAGTACCTGTGCCCCCAGTGAGTGGAGATTTGGGGTAGCAAGAGTAGGAAAAACATAAGCACAAGGAAAAAGACAGCTTGGAAACTGGCCAATAGGTGGTGACATTTGTTAAAGAATTATTCCACAGCATGTATTAAGCTTCCCAAAATGGAGTTTCAGCACCTGCTGACTTGGGCGGCTGAGGGTCATCTCCCCTCTCGCTGGTCAGGGGCTGCCAGTTGTGCCCAGGCCCATGGCTCCAGTGCCTCCTGAGGCAGAGCAGTTGGTGACAAGAAGTGTCAGGAGCCAGCCCTGGTCCCTGACCCCTCCCAGAGGCCTTGCTCAGAGCTGTCCCCACAGCAGGAGAGTGAATCGGGATGTTGACTTTGGACTTGAAGACCCGTCCCCCAAAGCATGCACCTCAGGGGACAGAGAGACAGACACCCTCCTACTGAAGGGGCACCAAGAATGAGGGCAGCTTTTTTGGAGAGCAGTTTGGCAAAATCTGTTCTGATTTTAGATGTTCTTTCCTGTTGGCCTGTAGCAATCCCACTTAGGAATTTATCCCACAGTGACTGTCCCCTAAGAGCTCAAAGATACACTTATGAGAGTGTCTACTGGTTAATTGTTGGCAGCAGCAAGAAACTGAGAGCCTGGTGTGGTGGGAGAGCCCAGACTGGTGCCAGTCGCCTGCATTCAGGTCCTGACACTGCCACAATGTGCCACCGTGAGCCCCGACCTCTCCGCACTGTGTCCCCACCTGTAAGGGAGGTGACAATAGCGCACACCTCCTGCATTGTTGGGAGAGCTAAAAGGCAAGGGTTTTGGAATACTTACAATAGTAAGCACCTGGCAGAGTTTGATAAAGTAAATAAGGGTCGGTCCCTTAATAGAGACATGGTTAGTTCAATTACAGCCTTTCTGTGCCCGGAGCACATGCAGGCTTTTACAGAGCGAGCAGGGGAGTGGGAGGGGCGAGGGCCTTACAGACCCTGGCAAGGGGCCTTGATCGTATTCCAAGGAGAAGGTGTATTCTCTTCCTTTAAAAACAAAATACGGAAAATTGCAAACATACCCCAAAGTGGAGAGAACTGTCTCTTGGGCCCCCACGTCGCCAGCTGCAATGACCAGCAGTCTTCTGCTGCTCGCCTCATCTCACCCCCATCCCCAGCCCAGCTTCACAGCACGTCCTCAAGAAACAAGTCAGTGTGTGTGTCTAACAGGAAAGGACTTGTTTTTAGAAACACAACTGCAATGCTTTCACCATAGCAAGCAAGGTTAACAATGTTCCTTAATGGCGTCCAATACCCGGCCCTTGTTCTGTTTCGCCCTCGTCTCACGGGGCCACACGGGGTGCTGTGATTGACGTCTCAGGCCCCTGTTGGATCCCTGTCACCATCTCCAGGCCGCTTTTCTGACTGCAAGAGTAAATCATGCTTGTTAGAAAGAAGAAAACATCACAGAAACGTGTGACTAAAAGAATCAGGTCCCATCCCTTCCTGCTGAAACCCTTGCACATGGAAAGATATTTCTGTGTGGATATTATAGTTAATACAGTTGAGTTTTAAGCAGGGGTTGATATGATCCATTTAAAAATTTTACATATTTCTGAAACGTTTTGATTATATTCCCCCCACAAGCATTTTACTCTTATAGTTGGAAAAAAACAAACAAAAATATATATAAGAGAATAGAGCCCCCAATGCACTGCTGGCCCTGGCACCAGTGACAGCGTCTGAGTCACTTCTCTGTCCTTCGGGGCCAGCAGGCAGCTGCTCTCTAGCCCTTGGGACGGGGACAGGGAGGGGGGCCAACTGTCCTTGGGAGGCCGGTTTTCCTCCCTATGTGGTTTTGTAGAAAGAACCTGCCTTTTCTCCCAGGGCTGCTATCAGTCTTTGTACTCTGCTGGCCTTCCTGGGGACACACTGATTGGCAGGGAGGAGGCCTGGCTGCCACCTTGCAGGCCCTCCCTGTCCAGGGAGGTTGAGCTTCCTACAGGACAAGTGGGCTGAGGAGAGGCTAGGAGGTGGCCTGATGGGGGCCTCTCCTTGAGGAAGCTGGTGGGGGGAGGGACACCCTTGCCTTGCAGTGAGCTACTTTCCTTCATGGGGGCATCCGGGGTTTTGAAAACAGGGTACTGCTGCTCCTGTCAGATGGTTTCTGATGGAGTCACTTTTTGTTTTAAAAAAGGTACACATTTGATCCTGTCTTTGTAATTTTATTTCTCAATGTGAAAATCACCTTGTTCTTTATAAATATGCAGATGGTTATTTACTCATGTAGAAAATTAAGGTAAAACGGAAGCAAATTTAAAAGGTAATAGTCACCTGAATGAAATTATATGACGCCCAGGACATACTTTAAAATGTACTGGAAATAATTTAGTGGGTTTGGGGTGGATTACGGATGAAATGAAATGAGCCATGTGATGATAATTGTTGAAGCTGATGATGGGCTTATGGGGGTTCTTTGCACTGCTCTCCCTGCTTAGTGCATGTTAGACACTTCTGACACCCACCTTAAAGAGGTGACCACTCGGGGCGCCTTGGGCTCTCTTGTGTGTGCTCTGTGCCAGCACGGAGAGAGACCCAAGGGTATGAGAACCTGTGCTTTAACCTCAGCCGTAGGGCGACACCGTTTGGTAATAGCCCTTGTTCCTTCATCTTGTATCGTCTGGATGCCTCCGGGCTGGTGGTTCGCGGGTGGCCCCAGGCTGGCCTCCTTGGGTGTGAGTCCCAGCTCCATTGTTATGAGCTCCGACTCGAGGCAGGTTTCTAACCCCCGTGGCCTGTTACTTCCGCATTCCTTCCTTCCACATTCCAACCCTTCAGAGGGTTGAATACCTGAATCATCAGTCAGTGAGGTAGCTGTTGTCTGACAGCAGATCGGTCACGTCCTGTCTGACTGTGCTAACCGATTTCATCGTTCCTGCCCGAGGGGCATTTAGGTTGTCGCCCGTAAGCCGGTGCCGTGCAGGACTGAAAGCAGTCGTGAAGCCACCAGCCTCTGGCACCTTTCGGCCCCAGCGTCGGAGCCTGAGTTGTCTTTGGCATTCGCTGCCCCTTCTCCCGGTGGCCAGCCCGACAACAGACGCCTGCCTGTAGCAGGCGGCCGAAGACCCTCTCCCTCACCCAGGTCCCAGGGGAGGGCACAAACACGTGCGCTGCTGCCGTCCAGCGGGACCCAGCCTGGGGTCGCCCTCGGCGCACAGGCCCTCACTGGCCCCCTCTGCCCCCAGGGAAGGCTACAACAACCCCCCCGTCTCTGGTGAGAACCTCATTGGCCTGAGCAGGGCTCGGCGCCCCCACAACGCCATCTTTGTCAACTTCGAGGAGGACGAGGTGCCTGTGCAGCCGCTGGACGCTGCGGTCCAGACGTGGAGGAGGATCTGCACCAACCCCCTGGACCGGAAGGTGGAGGAGGAGCTGCGGGCGGTGAGGCAGCCTCCCAGCCCCGCCCCGCCCCGCCCCGCCCCGCCCCGCCCACCCCTGCCCGGCCCCGCCCCGCCCCGCCCCGCCCACGCCTGCCCGGCCCCGCCCGGCCCCGCCCCCGCCTCCTGTTGACCCAGCTGGGCCCGCCCTCGCTGGCTGCACTGAAACCGTTCATTAGCACGTGGCAAGTTCTCACCTCCAGGTGCCGCGTGGAAAAGCCGTGCCAACCTAAGCCCTGATTCCAAGGTTGAAAATGCAGGGTTAGGCTAACCCGAACCCTGTCCCATCCCTCACCCTCACCCTCACCACCTCCCTAAGCTTGACCCCCAAAGGGGTCCCTTTGGGTGGTAAACAATCGGAGCGTTGTCCGAAGGGGACTTCAGTGCGGGGCTCTGGGGTCCAGGCGGCTTTCCTGTATTCATTCGCTGGTTGCAACCTGCCATCCGGGGCACCTGCCGTGTGCCAGACCCCGTACCTCCCCCGTTAGAGTCGGATGGACGGGCATGGCCTCGGACAGAAGCGGCCTTCCGCCCTGCCTTCCGGCTCGCAGGTGCTGGGGGGACGCCCGCGGGGACAGCAGGTGCTCAGGCCGCGTCACTGCTGACGGAGGCACGTCTCCTCCCTGGTGGACGTTAACTGTTCCTGGGGTGGAGGTTCATTCTACAAGAGACTGTGTGGATACCTTGTGTTTCTAGCAAGGGGACGGACATGGGGGGGCCACTGTCCAAGGCTCCTCATTGTCCTCTGGACACAGCCCAGGGCCTCCAGGCTCCAGCCACACTGGCCTTTTGCAGTCGTTCCCCTGGGCCAGGCTGCCCCTTTGTCCCTTCAGCCTTCATGATGTCCCAACTCAGGCACCGCCCTCTAGGTTGGGGCTGCTCGGGGTCCCGGAGCCCTGCCATCCCCCCTCTTGTCCTTGCTCTGGCTCCTTTGGTCGTCTCCCTCCCCTGCTGCCCTGTGAGCTGCATAAGGACAGAGACTGTTCCTCAGGCCCTGCAGCCACACTAGACCTGTGGGGCGTGCAGCCCACACTTCTGAGGGAGGGGACGCGTGTGTGCAAACCGCAGCTCCTAGAGGCGGGTCCTTGCTCGTTCAGCCCCTGCTCCCCTCCGACTCCTCCAGGAGGGTCCTCCGGGGGCCGACCATGCTGGGCAGTCTGGGGCCGGTGGGCGGGAAGCCGCTGGTGCTTGTCTCAGCCTCTGCCTGGAACTGCCTCCCACAGCTGTTTAACATCCGTCCCATCTGGTCCCGGAACGCCGTCAAGGCCAATATCAGCGTCCACCCTGACAAGCTCAAGGTCTTACTGCCCTTCATGGCTTATTACATGGTGAGTATCTTCCCAGTTGCCCACCCTGGTGCCGCCAGGGTCATCCTGGTCCCTGATGTGACCTGTTCCGGCGCCCCTTAGAAAGGCCTCCACAGCTTCTCAGTAATCTGTTCAGCCATATTGGGATCATTTTAGGATTAAAGAGGAATTAATTACCTGACTCTTAGGTAAAGGGATCATACATTTTCATGACCTCGTCCTGAGGCCTTTCTAAGGACCAGGTGCTGGGTTAAGTGCTAGGTGCACATGATGCCCTTTGTTCCGACCTGGGGTGGCAGCAGGATTCCCTTTTTACCTGTGAGGAAGAGCCTAGGCTCAGAGCGGGGACTTGGTGTACCAGGTCCTACCGCCAGCAGTGGCAGAGCTACCGGGGGACCCCGGCCTGTCTGACTACAGAGCCCAGGCCCCTAACCACAGTGCCACCGAGCCCCAACCAGGGTTGAGTGGAGTTCAGTATGGGGAGAGCCATGGAGATGGGGGTGTCATTACTGAGGTTCCCAAAGGTGCTGGGGGAAGAGATCCTATCTGCCAGGGTTTTCACACAGAGTATTGCAGAGGCCAGCATAAGATGTGACCATGATGGTGATGACAGGTTGGGCCAAGAAAGGCTCATCCCTCCCGGGCTCCGACCCCAGACTTTGGAGAGCCGCCATCTGTCTTTTAGCATTGGCTTCCTAGACATAAGGACCTCAGGAGTACCGTTTGGGGACAGGACATCCCGTCCATTAGAACAATAATAGCACTTAATAAGCACTTACTGTACCGGGTACCATGGTAAAGGCTCCAGAGGCCTCACCTCATTTCATCTGACAAAAACTATGGGAAAGGGGGGCTCATATCTCCATCTGACAGGAAGACCAAGTGACGTGTTCAAGGTGACAGAGCCGCATGTGGCAGAGCTAGGATGGCGATCCAGAGCCGTGTCCCCAGCTCTTGGGGTGTTCTGCTGCCCCACCTGGGCAGACACCTGGGCCTGCATCTCTGCGGGGGGCGGGCTCAGCCTTGGCCCCACTTCACACTCCCACCTTCTCTGTCTCCAGATAACAGGCCCCTGGAGAAGCCTATGGGTTCGATATGGGTACGACCCCCGAAAAAACCCAGATGCCAAGATTTATCAAGTCCTTGATTTCCGAATCCGTTGTGGAATGAAATACGGTAAAAATTCCTAAAACTTTTGCCTTCTCTCTTTCTCTCTATCCTTGTTTCTAGCATTCTCTTTTGTAATAAGAATGCATCCATATGGAGAGACTAAGAAGGCCTTTCCCCCGGTGAGATCCAAGATGAGTCCTGGCTCCACTGCCAACCATGGCTCTCGAAGCACAGTCACTTGTTCATTCCATTATTGCACAGTGACTTGTGGCCCCCGTGGTACAGGCCAGGCCTCCAGGAAGTGTCCAGTCCCCAGGCCCGCGGCGAGCCACTGCGCACAGAGCCCCAGCACGTGGCCCTTCGAGGTCCGTGCTGGCATGCGGAGGCTCCTGTCACTCCAGGCCCTTGGTCAGGAGCTGGCCTCAGTGAACCTCAGTGCACCTGTAGCGCGAAGCCAGCGATGCTTGCCAGAAGGGGCCGTGTGCCCACCTGCAGCTGACGTGCCCTCCCTCGTCTGCAGGTTACATCCCCAGCGACATGCCGGTGAAGGCCAAGCGCAGCACCTACAACTACAGCCTTCCCATCACCATCAAAAAGATGCGTGAGTGCCCAGGCTCACTTGGGACCAGGGCGGGGGGTCCCTGGGCAGCAGGGCAGGGTGGGGTGCTGGGAGAAACCCCGTATATTCCAAAGCACTGTTCTTACCCCCTCACAGCCAGCCAGCTAGTCACCATGCATGACCTGAAACAGGGCCTGGGCCCATCGGGGACGGCTGGCGCTCGAAAATCCACCTCCAACAAATACAAGCTCAAGGTGGGTGTCCCCTGGACCCAGGGAGAGCAGCTGCTCGCCTGGTCGAGAGAGGAGTGGAGGGTGGAGAGGGGCCCCTCCCTCATGTAGGCCCAGTACACACACTGCACCCTCAGGACCCCTCTCCTGAGATACCCAGAGGGCCCTGGACCTCTGTCCACCCAGTGCCTTTGCGTGACTCCAGCCTTCCAGACAGCCTCTGGAAGCAGTGACAGCTCAGGGTGCGAACCACCCAGGGCTGTGGGGATCGAGGACCCTCTGCCCAAAGAGGGGGCAAGTCTCAGAGGGAAACCTGACACCAGCCACTCAGCATGGGGTGTGTGGCCACCGCTGGGATGGTCAGAACTGGGCCCTCGCAGGAGACGGAGCCCAAGCAGATCATCTGGACCCCAGCTGTGGGCTGGGCACGGGGTGCTGGTGGGTCGAGAGCCCTGGGCCCAGCCCTCACAGGCTCATGCTTTCATTAACAGGCACCCAGAGGCCTTTCCCACGCTCAGGCTGCTGCGAGCGGCTCTGCAGCCCCGGGGGAGGTGGGCTGGGTGAGGTCACAGGGGTGCGGAAGACAGAGCGGCAGGAGGGGTGGAGGCGGGGACAGGTGCTGGGGGGACGCAGCTGCTTCCAGGGCATCAGTGCCCTCAGCGAGGGGCAGTCTCCTCGGGTGTCTACCTTAGCCGTTATCCCCGACTCTAGAACCATGTGACTGGAGAGGGGAAAGAGAAAATGGACACTCCATTAACCCTGCGTCGTGTCAGGCAGCATGAGGAGGGCACACTGCAAAAAGCACGGAAAGCAAAGCCCAGCCTGTGTCAGGCTGGTGTGACACCCCACGCCTTGGCGCCTGGCCTGCTATGCAGGCGGCTCTCAGTTCCAGGGGCCACGGGTGGGCCTGGCTGCTCCGTCCACCCTCCCAGATCCAGCTGCCCAGTTGGCTCGTTTGCCCACATCTGCTCCCAGCCTTCGGGCCTGCCTGCCCCGCCTGAACCCAATGAGAAGAGACAGACCTGCTGGTCCTGGGACAGCCGACTCCGCAATGGGGGGTATCCGAGACCCCCAGGGGAAGGCTCCCACTAACAGTCCCCATGTCTTCCCCGCTTTCCCCAGGACTCAGTCTACATCTTCCGGGAGGGGGCCTTGCCGCCATATCGACAGATGTTCTACCAGTTATGCGATCTGAACGTGGACGAGTACGTACGGGAGGGCCTGAGACGCCGAGGCGGGCCGTGGGACGGGGGCTCAGTGCTGAGAAACCACAGGGGACCAGAGTGTCTCCTGCACATCTTCCACTGGCTGTCAGCCAAGCATCTACGTGGGCCACACCTCTGAGCAGCCAGCTGTCCTGTACCAAGCACGGCTCTGAGCTGGCCGGAGACATGTCTGCTGTTGAGTCTTTGCCCCTCCTCCTTCATCGCCCACATGGGGGTTCCTAATCCCCCCAGAACCAACCAGAAACCTTGAACGGGTTGTTCTTAGTGATGTTTAAAAAACTGGGGGAGGGGCATGTTAAACACAGCTGGAAATCAGGTGACAGACTGACTCTCCAGGAAAGTGGGTGTGGGTGCACCCCCCGCTCTGTGTGCAGGATGGGGGTCAGGGACGGTGAAGGGCCCAGCGTTCACGGGTGTCCTTCAGCTCCACGTTGAGCCCTCCGGACGCCTCTCGGGGGCACAGCCCCGGCCACACCGCCCACTGCCCCTGGAACTCCATGTCCCACCCCAGGTTGCAGAAGATCATTCATCGCAACGACGGGGCCGAGGAGTCCTGCACGGAGCGGGATGGCTGGTGCCTCCCCAAGACCAGCGACAGCCTGAGGAACGCCATGTCACTCATGATCCGGCAGACCATCCGCTCCAAGAGGCCTGGTGAGAGCCGCGTGGGGCAGCGGGGTCCGGGGACAGAGCAAGTGTCCCTAATGGGCCCATTCTCAAGAAGTTGCATGCAGGTGGGATCATCTGGCCCCTGACGCTGGTGGGAGGGTGGCCTTGTGAGCCAGGGCTCAGCCTGGGTGGGTGTCGTTGCACTCAGTGCTGGGGGCCTAAGGCCCAGAGGGGAGGGGCTGCACGGGAGCCAGCGCGTTATACCCTGACACCCTCCTACATCTTCCAGCCACATGTGGGTGCGGTCTGCCCACTTCTTCCCGGGGGACAGCAGGGACAGGGAGCCAGGTCCCATCACCCTGCGCTGCCTGCCCCTCCCCGGGACTAGGGCCCTGCTGACTGGGGCTGTGAGAGGGCAGTGAACACTTTGCAGGCCACAAGCCTGATGCGGCTGGGGGGGTGTAAGCGACAGGGCCCCTGCCAGGGGCTTCCTCCCAGGCTCAGGGAGAGGGCGTCCCAGCCCCCGCCATACCCCCACGGAGCTGACAGGAGCAGGGGCTCTTAGCCCCGTTTGGGACACAGCCCCCTCCGAGACTCTAATCGAGGCTAAGGACACTTTTCCCAGAAAAAAACCTCTCACAAAATGCCCTGTGCCTTTTTGGGGCGTCTGGGCCCGTGAAGGCGCCTGAGGCACCTCTGGGGACATGGTTGGCACAGCTGTCAGCCTCAGTGTCCCCCTGAAGTGCCCGAGTCCCAGGTTCCCCAGCCACCCAGACTCCCATGGCAGCTCTCCAGAGCTTGAGCCCAGGCACCCGAGAGCCTGTTCTGGGGGCCCGGGGCTGCCAGGAGCCTGCATGGACACACATGGCCTTGTCGCCTGGCCCCAGCTCTCTTCTCCAGCCCAGCCAAGGCTGACGGTGGCAAAGAGCAGCTGACATACGAGTCTGGGGAGGACGAGGAGGAGGAGGAGGAGGACTTCAAGCCGTCCGACGGGAGTGAAAACGAGATGGAGACGGAGATGCTGGACTACGTGTGAGCAGCCCTGGGCCCCCGGCGGGGCCTCGCTGACCAGGCAGGACAAGTCAGGGCTCCCAGTGCCGCCCATCGTCGCCAGAACGGCCCAGGAGGCCCCTCTGAGGAGCTG
The DNA here is from genome assembly GCF_057876585.1 of Rhinolophus sinicus. Classification (NCBI taxonomy): domain Eukaryota; kingdom Metazoa; phylum Chordata; class Mammalia; order Chiroptera; family Rhinolophidae; genus Rhinolophus; species Rhinolophus sinicus. Next base: position 3,326,215 of record NC_142516.1, on the reverse strand, counting down.
GGTGCAGCTGACCCAGGTCCTGCCTGTGACCTGCTCTTCGGCTGCCGTCATACCCTGGGTGCTCGGGGACGTCCCTGTGAAGGTATTGCCCTGGCTCCCGCAGCCATGACCCAGCCCAGTGCCCGGCCCCCACTCCTCCCTCTGGTTGAGACCAGCAAGAGCGGGAGGTGGCGGTGGTGCAGTTGGGGGGCTGTTCTTGGCTTGGGTCTCATGACCGATGGCAGAGACGGCACAAGGAGCCTGGTCCACAGTCACAGATGGCCAGAGGCTGTCCTGGGCTTTGGGTCCCATCCATTTGGGGTAGCCTGGCAAAGGCCGGGCCGGCTCGAATTGTTCTTATTAAATACATTTTCCAAAAGAGGTGTGGTGTGAGTGTGGGTGTCGGAGCTCTTGGAGCTCTTGTCGTGGGGCTTGGCTCCCGCTGGGCCTTCATTCAGTGACCTCATGTGGTCGACACTGGGAGGTGGGAACAGTCCTGAGGCCCCTCGCCAGGCGGGTGGGGTGAGCGCCCCCGAAAGTAGCCCCAGGTCCCAGAGGGCCTTGCAGCTTCACGTTTATCCCGCCAGACCGACGCCTTCTGGGGAGGTTTGTGGGACACAGACCTTGTCCATGGCTGCATGGAGTGAAAGCGCTGGCAGTGAAGGGTCCCTGGGTGGGGCTGAGCCTGCCCTCCCATGCTGCCACAGAGTGGCCTGAGCTGGAGGTGAGCCTGTCACCTGCTTCCTCAGCAAGCAGACTGGGCCATTGCTGTTGAATCAAAAATTGCTATGGGTATATAGTCATGTCTCCAAATCACTGTTTGTGGTTAGAACGTCTGCTGACATACATCAGATTCCCTACAATTTTTAAATGGGTATTTCTCTGCTTGAAAACAAATGTTAAATGTTTCTTCTGGAGCACCTTGTAAACAGTAAGATAAGAACTGTGGACCCTGATATTTATGGTGCCGTGAACTTGTCATATAGTCTCTGAGCAAAGGTACCAATGGGCAAGTTCACACGTCCGGACTACCCAGCTGTTGAGTGGCAGCCCCAGGCTTGAGTCTGTGTCTGTCTGTTGCAACGTCTGCCTTGTGTGATGTCAACACAGGTGTGTTTGACCTCACAGAATGTGCTCCAACCTGGGGAAAAAAATTTTTTAAGTGTTTGCCTAAGCTCTATGTGCCATTAAATCAATTGGGTGAGTTTTCTACGTTGTCGATCATATCAGTTCAGAACTGTGTTACTTGTAGCCAGACCTTTTGGAAAGCCATACACCCTCCAAGCGTCCAACGATAGCCATGCAGTGTTTCCACAGAAAAACAGCACACCGGAAATATGTGCATCCAACTTCAGGGCCATCTCAGGCTCCCAAGGTCTGCTGTCTGTGAACTTCCTGACAGGTCCCTGGACCAGGATTCAAAACTCCCATTGTCCCAAATTATTTCCCTGTTAACTATTTTTAACCTTATTTGACTGGTAAACTCAAGAAGAGTAAAAATGTATGCTCATATTATATGTTAACTCCAGAGACAGTTGTTTTTATGAAACCAACAATACTGAACTAATCTTGTCAAGGATTTACCCAAGTCATGTGAACTTGAAAAGCATTTGGGTTAGTTTCTCTACTTCCGAGAGCCTAGGGTGCACTCAGTGTTTGTAAGTGTTCACTTCTCTCTAACCCAGTGGAATACAGCTCCTTCAAGGGGTTTTATAAAATAATCTGGTGTCACCATTGGAGGTGGAAAAGTATGCACAGACAGCACACACGGGTACAGCCCTGCACCAATACACAAACATATCTTAATAGCTTTCATTCTAAAATTTTAGTCATGAGTCAGTAAAACATACTAATACAAACTCAGTGGTTTATCTCCACTTTAAATTTTTGTCCAAAATGTATTTCTGGCAGTTGGGATAAGTTCAGGTCACCTGTGTAGCAATATTTGTGGAGGAGGCTTTTAAGACTTCCTTTTGCCCTGGTATGTGGTCTTCTGGAGGTTATTGACTGAACTTTGAGAGGGTGAATGACATCCAGTAGCTGTCGGATGTCTCCAAAGCTATCTAAGTGGGTAAAACAGCCAGGTGTTTCCTAACAGCCCTTTTCAGCCTCAGACGATTGCTTTCAAGGGTCCCTGAGTCCCTTAAGAGCCCTTGATGGAGGCAGGGGGACGCTAACATTCAAGTGACTGTGGGGCTGGAGTGGGAAGGGGAAGGTCTGGCAGGGACTGACGGGTGGAGAAGGTAAGGAGGGCTCCAAGGGGCCATGTCAAAGGATTCAAGGGAGTCGAGGGAGGGCTGAAGGTGACAGGCAGAAGGCGGAGTGGGAGCAATGGGAAGGGGGCGGTATTAGAGGAGAAAGTTTGGAGAGATCCCAAGTTCCCCAGAGAGGCCAGTGAAGTTACAAATCCTCAGCCGACAGAAAAAGAAGCAGACAGAGTTGGTGGAGCATATAGTCAGCAGGGGTTCGAGAGGGGCGTTTTCAGTCGCGAGAAGCTCCCATGTTCTTAACGAAGGGTGCCTTTATCCCATGGAGCAGAGACCTGGGACTAACGGGGACTAGCCTCTCACAAAGAGAAGCGGAGACTCTCACCCAGCCTGTTTGTCCGGCACTAACCCAGCTTCTAGAGTATACTCAGCATCTTCAGAATCAAAATCTGTGCGGGTTGTGCTGCGGAGGACTGTCATCCAGGCCAGTGCCTCAGAAGTCGGCCTCACCAATGGGTCCCCAATCAATCAGGAGTGAAGACACAGTGTCGTGTGGGGCGGCCTGCGGGGTCTCTGGTCCCGCTCCCCACATAAGAACGCAGGACATGGTGAGCCCGAAAAGGAACACCCACGGAGCCATAGATAAGGGAGTCACACCACTGTATTCTCGCTGGCGGCTGGGTTGGAGACACAGGAAGCAGGAGCCACACGATCTACAACCTGCCGTCTGCTTCTCTGCCAACCAACCCCACTTGCTAGCTGCAACCCACCGTGCTAACTGCAATCCGCGCTTGCCAGCCCAGCCACCATCTTCTTGCTAGCCCCCATGTCCTGCTAGCATAGCCACAGCAGTTACGTTAGTGGCCAATGGCTCACTGGTTACAGCTGATGGTCAACTAACCACAGCTGATGGCCATCCAGTCACAGTTGATGGCCATTTACTACCTGAGCCAGCACCTTTCCACGTGATGCTGCGAGCCTGGAAACTGCACTCCTGGCTCTGTCCTTACAGTCTTCAGAAGGGCACACTTGGGGCCGTGGGTGAGAGGCCTGGGGGACCAGTGACGAATCTGATCCTAGCTGAGTCACGGTACCACAACCGTCCCAGAAAAACCGGAGCTGGACAGTAGTTAAAGTGGTAAAAACAGATTTTATTCGTGACTATTGCAATGGGGAAACAGACCTCCGTATAGACCCGAGCTCAGTTCTATACAGTGTGGGCAGTGCAAATTTATAGCCAAGGGGGGAGTGGGCATGGATGGAAAATTACTGACGGGGAACGTGGGGTAAGGGACATGCTGGCCAGACTGACAACAGGATTCTTACTGAAGACAGGACGGGGTGAGCAGACATCACCTGAGGGCTAGTAAAGGACGAAGAACCTGAGTAGATATGGAGGGTGGGGTTTGGCTAAACCAACTCAGCAAGATTCTTGCTAAAATTGGACAATGCAGGGACCCCAGTTGAAAAAGAGTTTGCAAGAGCTTGAGTAGAGTTTGGTCAGGGAGAATCTTAGTCAGACTTCAGACATTGGTCCGATATTTTTGGGGTGAAATGAAAGCCCCTCAAGTCCTTCTTGGGGCAGCCGGGTGGCTCAGTTGGTTAGAGCGCAAACTCTTAACAACAAGGCTGCCAGTTCAATTCCCGCATGGGATGGTGGGCTGGACCCCCTGCAACTAGACTGAAAACAGCGACTGGACTTGGAGCTGAGCTGCGCCCTCCACAACTAGATTGAAGGACAATGACTTAACTTGGAGCTGATGGGCCCTGGAAAAAACACTCTTCCACAATATTCCCCAGTTTAAAAAAAAAAAAAAAAAAAAAGTCCATTCTCTAAAGCAGGATTAACTGAGGAACACATTCGACAAACGCAGCCATTGGTGGGTTTTCTGGCTGGTTAGACAATACTAGTCTTCTCTGGCTATTTCTGGGAATGCTCACTCACTGTTTATTGATCACCTACTCAGTGCAGGACCACGTGGGGCCCCTTACTGTTAAATAAATAACTACCCCCCTCCTCATCACCTGCCCCTGTCTCCTCTCTGCCCCCTTCCTTTCCTCCTTAATCACGGTAAGTAACTGCATTCAGTATCCTTGAGCACACAGGGGTTTCCCTCTCCTGTATTCAGAATCACTTCCTTTAGAACAGGTTCTCAGAATTGGAATAACTGGGCAAAAGGCATCTGAACAAATGCATTTCCTTGCCCATAGCAGCACCCCTCAAACACTTTGCTCTCTGGACCTCATACCCTCAGCGGATGCTGCATACTCCAGCCCAGCCTGCTCGCTCCTTCCCAGTGTCCTAACTCCTCCGTCCTATCACTGGTCACCCACCCCTCCCCACCTAGATCACAAAAGATCTGGGCCCTGGATGAAGTAGGTAGCCAGACTGACCTCTATCTGTAGATCCAGGTCAGACAGACTGGGCTGTGGCCTGTGTTAGAAGCACTGGCTTCAGGGCAGCAAAGGGGCTGCCGGGGCCCAGTCTGAGGGGCTGTTGGCCTGGGCGGGGCTCCGGCTGTCCCCTGGCTCTCGAATGTACCCCCATCACTGGAGATGGCTGTGCAGCCAGACTCCTCAAAGGCAAGAACCTTCGGCTTTGTCCATGGTGGTCTTTCGCTTTCTAATAACTTCCGGTTACCAAAATCAAACACATTCACTGAGAATAGTAGTGGCCTCTCTTGCTACTGTCTCCTACCTCTGTACTCAGTTCTCTTTCTACCTCTGTCTGTCTGTCTGCCTGGGTGTGCCCCAGGGGCTTGGCTCGGGGCATTTCTAGGGTTAGAAATCGAGGCTCTTGCTTTTCCTCAGGGAAGCCCCGCAGGCTGGGCCAGAGCCCTCCCCCTGCCCCCCTGTCCCCCTGCACCTCTTATCCTCCCACCCAGGACTCATTCTGTTGAATGTGAGGTCTCCCCCACGCCCCAAGGGCAGCATCACCTTGTGCTGCTCTGGGTCCCCACACCTAGCTCAGACTGTACACCAGTGGGCCCCCTGGTAACACGGGTCAGCCACACTGGCCACCTCTGTCCCAGAAGTCACATGCCCAGTCCCCTATAAACTCCCTCTGCTGACCTCGTGGGGTGGAGGGTGGGGGCAGGCAGGCGCATGGAGGCGAAGTAGGCCCACTTCTCTGAGGATGAAACCAAACCCTTGTAAATGAGCCAGAACAGGGTGAGTTTGCATCCAGCCAAGCCCCACGCCTGCCTGGTGCCACCTGCCTCTACTCCCACGTAAGCAGTAACCTGCACAGGTGTACTGTGGGCACCAGGGAACCTGGGAGCAGCCAGCCCTGGGAAAGGTGGACCATCCCTGCATGTGTGTGCACACACCTGCATGACCTTGGCCCAGCCTGAGCCCGGCTGAAAGCGGCAGCTGTCTCTTGGCCCCAGTTACACTGCTTGGAGAGTGGCCAGCCTGGAGAGAGGGGCAGAGGTAGGAGGGGGGGAAAGGGACCCTCTGCAGGCAGCTGCCAACTCGGGTTCCCAGCAGTTCCAGCCCCATAAATAGCCTAGGGCCAGGGACAAGGCCACCCAGAGGCAGGCACACACCATGGGGCGCCTGGAGCTGGTCATCTTGAGCCTCACCTGCTGCTTAGCAGCAGTGAGCGCGGCAAAGGTAAGTGAGGACCCAGCCAAAGAGGCAAGGGCCCCTCTCTCTTCCCGCTAAACTGGATCTGGAAACTGTGGGGACCGGCATAGTGGAGGGAAGACAGACGAGTCATGGGTAGAAAGAGCCAGCCTGAGAAAGAACCAACACCAATCATAGTAGCACTTGCTGGCCGCTTACTCTGTGCTTTGTGCATTCTCATTCATGATGACGACTCAGGAACAGATAAAATACAGGACGCCAATTACACGTGAATTTCATAAACTACAAATAATTGTTGGTATAGGTACGTTCCACACAGTAGTGAGGATATGTTTATGCTTAAAAAAAAATACAAAATAAAAAAATACACTGTGTATCTAAAATTCAAATGTAACTAGGCGTCCTGAATTTTTAGTTTCATGATGGGGCAACTCACCCACAGCACCCCTCTGGCTCCTTCCTCTCCTGGACAACATGTTGAGATCGTCCCCATTTTTTTTTAATTGGGGAATATTGGGGAACAGAATATTGGGGAAAGGTTTCTCCAGGGCCCATCAGCTCCAAGTCATTGTCCTTCAGTCTAGTTGTGGAGGGTGCAGCTCAGCTCCAAGTCCAGTTGCCGTTTTCAATCTTGGTTGCAGGGGCGCAGCCCACCATCCCATGTGGGAATTGAACCGGCAACCCTGTTGTTCAGAGCTCATGCTCTAACCAACTGAGCCATCCGGCCGCCTCCCCTTTTTACAGAAGGGGAGACGGGGGCCCTGAGCAGACGAGCAATTTGCCCAACATCACACAGCCCCCAGTGACTGAACGGAGTCTGGAAGTTGGTCTAGCTCTACCCAGAGTCTGGCTCCCAGCATAACCCTCTTTTTCTAAAAGAGGGTTACACTCATCAGCTTGCTAGTGGCCAGTCCCTTCCAGGGTGAGAGTCGGGAGGTCTCTGGGGTGCCTATAAAATCTGCCCTCCTAACTGCCACCACAGAAACCCCAACAGCCACACGCAGGCTTGACTAGGGGACCCCAACCCCCACCATGCCGTTCTCTGGCCTGTCTCTTCACCCCTCGTCCTGCTTTCTCAGACCCTGCTCTCTGCACCCCTGCTGCCCCTGGGACCTGGCCCTGGACCCTGGAGGGTCAGGTACTGGTCCTGGGCCCCTTCTGTCACTGAGAGGTCACTCTCTTCGAGGGGTCCTTTTCTGAGTGCTGAAAGTATCAGGATATATCCATGCTGTGCCAGCAGCCAGTGGCAACCCTCCCCACAATGCCAGCATGGCCAGGGTCCCCATGTCCTTGGCTCTGCTACCCTGGGGCCCTTGGGCCAATCTCAGTCACACAGCGACTCTTCTGAGAGATGACTTCCCAGTCCCTGAGGCGCTGACCTGGCCCTCTACCCCATCTCAGTAGCCAGGGAGGCTGGTCAGGACAAATGCCTCTGGAACAAGGAGGCTCATTTTGGCAAGGGGTGGGGGTCAGGCCTATGCCTGCCTCTGGGCCCCCTGCCCCAGCCCCAAGGCACCTGGTAAGTGTTGCTTCTGGCCCTTCCTCTCTCCAGTGGCAGCCCACCTCCCCACCACTCCTGCCCCAGCACAGCAGGGGGACTAGGGTCCTGTCTGGGCCTGGGGTGCAGGGCTGCCCACATGGAACTTAGCGTAGGCAAGAGTCAGGAAGCTGCGACCTACCACAGCCACCCTGGACAGGTCGGGAGGCAGCACGGGGAGGAGATAAAGGTCTGGCCCTGAGGTCAGACGGTCCCCAGCATGGTGACTTCGAAGCCACTGTTCCCTCCAGGGACAAGGAGCCCCTGAGCTCCAGCCCCTAGGACTGCTGAGGACTGGGTGCCCACGTGGGGCCAGGTCAGCTCCAGGGCTGGACACCGAGGTGGTTCTGATGGCCTGGGGGCGGGGGCCTTCTCCCAGCAGGGGCCACAGGGGCTGTGAGGACTTGGAGCTGGGCCCCCACCCCTTGGCCAGCGAGACACCATGGGGAAGATGAGGGGAGAAGAAAGAAGGGCCCCTAGGCTAAGGTAGCTCATACCTGGACATGAAACCTTCAGTGAACACGAAGCGTCTAGCCCGGCCAGCAGCTGGACAAGCTAACAGACCAAGAGGGAGACACTGTTGCCACCCATCTTACAGATGGGGAAATTGAGGCTCGTAGTCGCAGCTAGGTGGCCACAACCAGATCCAAATCACCACCCCGTCTCTCCCGTCCTTGACGGAAGGCTTCCCCAAGTGGGACCATGCTGGTTGAACCAGCTTCCTCTGATATTCAGAGACAGGACACCCCTGGGGAGGAGGAAGGCAGTAAACTGCTCCTTCAGTAAGCGGGCAAGTAGCAGAGGTCTTGGTCTCGGGTGCAGACTGGCCCCTCCTGGAAGCTGTCTCTGGGGAGCCTCTGGCACCCGGGGCCTGCTCGGGTCACCCCCGAACCCGCTGGGGCCCCCAGCCTGAGCTCCCCTGAGCCTGTCCGCCTCTCCCCGCAGTTGGGCGCGGTGTACACGGAAGGAGGCTTCGTGGAAGGCGTCAACAAGAAGCTGAGTCTCTTTGGCAACTATGTCGACATCTTCAAGGGCATCCCCTTCGCCGCTCCCCCCAAGGCCCTGGAGAACCCCCAGCGACACCCCGGCTGGCAAGGTGGGAGAGGGTGGGTGCTGGGAAGGCCCTGTGGCTGGGGATGGCTTCTGGGGGGGCTGCCATCCTCAAGCCAGCCCCTCCCGTCACCCACAGGGACCCTGAAGGCCAAGGACTTCAAGAAGCGATGTCTGCAGGCCACTGTCACTCAGGACAACACCTACGGGGCAGAGGACTGTCTCTACCTCAACATCTGGGTCCCCCAGGGCAAGAAGGAAGGTCTGCTCACCCTCCCGCCCCCTCCAGCTCCCCACACGCTGCAGGAAAGCCCCAGGCAGCAGGAGTCCCCAGCCCTGGCCCTGGGTGGTGTCTGGGGCCCCAGAGCTGAACTTCCCTGAAATGCACACTGAGGGGGGAGGGGAGTGAGAGGGGGCATCTGGGGTCACCCGGCCTGCTTCCCCTGCCTCAGTTTCCCGGAACCTGCCCGTCATGATCTGGATCTACGGAGGCGCCTTCCTCATGGGGGCTGGCCACGGGGCCAACGTCCTCAACAACTACCTGTATGACGGGGAGGAGATCGCCGCAAGGGGCAACGTCATCGTGGTCACCTTCAACTACCGCGTCGGGCCACTGGGCTTCCTCAGCACCGGGGACCCCAATCTGCCAGGTCTGCCAGGCGCCTTGAGCACAGGGGTGGGGGAGCCGAGCGGGGACACCCTTCAGTGCCCCTCATCCCCAAACAACTCCTGACAGCCCCCAGAAAGGCCCAGAATCCTATTCGCAGAGCCAGGGAGCGGGACACGGGCTGTGAGATGCAGCAGCCCCTCGGCAGCTATAGCGAAAGAGAAGAGCCTGCCAGACAAGCTGACCGACAGACTGAGACCCAGAGAGTGTCCAGGGAGTAGGGACAGTGAGCCGAGCGAGAGAGACAAAAGACGAAACATTGAAACTGTGTCTCAGGGGGACACGGAAGCTGCAGGACAGATGGTCAGCAGGGTCTATGGCAGGAGAGCTGAGCCGGGTGTCCCTCCCGCTCCCCATCCCCCACTCGAGCCCCCACAGCCCCTCCAGCACAGCCCCCGACCAGCCTCCCGAGGACCCACCGTGCACCATCGTGGGGCTCAACTCGGGACTCCACACATGGAGGACTTCCCCACCCCACCCCCAGCCCTGGCCAAGGGTCCCCAATGAAGGACGTGATGTCACCTGCCCCCAGGTAACTACGGCCTGCGGGACCAGCACATGGCCATCGCATGGGTGAAGAGGAACATCGCAGCTTTCGGGGGGGACCCTAACAACATCACCATCTTTGGGGAATCAGCCGGAGGTGCCAGTGTCTCCCTGCAGGTCTGTGGACCCCAGGAGGGGAGGGCCTGCCCCCATGGGTGTGGGAGGGAGCCGATGGGGCTAGGAGGGGCAGCGCTGGAGCTGACGTGCCCGCTGGCCTTGGCTGAGTCCAGGCTGACAGGTGAGGCGAGGCCTTGGTGACACCTCTGTGTGTCGTGCAGATCCTCTCTCCCCACAATAAGGGCCTCATCCGGCGAGCCATCAGCCAGAGCGGCGTGGCGCTGACCCCCTGGGCCATCCAGAAGAACCCGCTCTTCTGGGCCAAAAGCGTAAGGAGGCGCTGCAGTGGGTGGGGAGGGGACTTCCTCGCTCCCATGCTGGCCTGTACCCCACTGTCCTCTGCCCCAGCACTGGCGTCACCTACCTGCCTCTCCCCAACCCCTAGATCGCCAAGAAGGTGGGCTGCCCACTGGATGATACTGCCAAGATGGCCAAGTGTCTGAAGGTGACTGACCCCCGTGCCCTGACACTGGCCTATAAGATGCCCCTGGCAGGCATGGAGTGTGAGTAGAGGCTGCTGGGCGGGGGGCATGGGGGCTCCGTGTGGGGGGAGGGCCATGTTCCTGCAGAAGAGAGGAAATGCCAGGCCTGAGGCCTGGCCCTGTCACAAGCTCACCGGTGTCCCCAAGCTGCTCCATGCCACCAGGCCTCAGTGGCCTTGGCTATAAGGAGAGGAAAAGGCACTCTTTCTTGTCCTCGATGGGTCATGACCCCTTTGAGAAGCTGGTGAGCATTTGGGCCCACCTTCTGACAAGGCACACGTGCACCCAGTTTTAGGGACCCCAGATCAAGAGCCTTTGTATTGACGAACATTCATTCTTTCCTCCACTCAGTCATTCAACATTCACTCACTGAGTACCTGCTGCAGCATTTGGCCCTTCCAGCTCTGCTCCTCTGTACCCCAGGAAGGCTAGGGGGCCCCACTAGCCAAAGTGTCCATGTCATTCGCCCAATAGGCTAGAATTCTCTCTTCCTCATTCCTCTAAGGCAAAGTACAATGGGGCCCCTCATTTGCATCTCATCTGCTTAAACCCCCAATGCTAGGCAGAACAGAACCAAAGCAAACAATATGGCCCCAATGCAAAGCCACCATGTCCCCAACTGGAGGAAACCAGGCTGGGCCTGATAGAGGCCAGTGCATCCACCTGCCCCGAGCCAGCGATACGGTGCTTCTGGGGTCAGTTCAGGGATCTGGAGGGCAGTTTCTGGCTGACAGACTAGAACCCAGACTAGAGCAAGGACGCCCCTTTCTCCATTGCCCCTCCATTGCTTCTAGGTCTTCCCCCTCCTGATTTAGGCGGGACGAGAGGACAGGGCGAGGAACAGGGTGTCCCCTGCCAGGCGAGGACAGACTTGGCCGCTAGCCCAGTGGTTTCGGCCTGGGCGATTTCCCCCAGGCATCATGTGGCAGAGTCTGGAGACAGTTTGGGTTGCCACACTGGGGAGGCCGTGCGACTGGCATCCAGTGGGCCAGGGCCAGGGCAGCTGCTAAGCACCTGTGGTGTGAGGGGGGCCCCACGACGTACAGCTACCCTGCCCCAGCGTCAGTGGTGACAGGCGGAGGGCGCTGGTGTCGATCAGAGGAGGTGGGAGCGTCCCGCCGCGGCTGGGGGCCGAGCAGGTGGGCCCTGGAAGGCGCGAGGACCCACTGCTCCCCCTCGTAGACCCCATGCTGCACTACCTTGGCTTCCTGCCCGTCGTGGACGGAGACTTCCTCCCGGACGACCCCGTCAACCTGTTCGCCAACGCTGCCGACATCGACTACATCGCGGGCACCAACAACATGGACGGCCACATCTTCACGAGCATCGACGTGCCGGCCATCGACAAGAACAAGCAGAGTGTCACGGAGTACGTAGGGCGCAGGGCTCAGCGGGCTCCCTGGGCGAGGGGGCAGTGGGGGCGGCACAGCAGCGAGGATGGCAGCGCCGTGGAGGGGCCGTCGGAGCCCTCTGTGGGGTGGGGTGCCACGCCCCTCCCACTGGCACTGGCTGGCGGGTCCAGTGCCGGCTCGGTCTCCACAGGGAGGACTTCTTCAAGCTGGTCAGCGGGCTCACCGTCACCAAGGGGATCAAAGGGGCCAAGAGCACCTTTGACATGTACACTGCACCCTGGGCCAAAGACTCGTCTCAGGAGGCCAGGAAGAAGACCGTGGTAGACTTTGAGACAGACGTTCTTTTCCTCGTGCCCACACAGATCACCCTGGCCCAGCACAGAGCCAACGCCAAGTGAGGACCTGGGGCGGGGGGCCCACCTGGGGCCCTGCACCTGCCCACTGAGGCCTGGAGGGTGGGCAGCTCAGAGGGGTCTGGGAGGCCGGGAAAGCCATGCTGGGGTCTTCACGTGGGCCTGCACCATCCCCTTTGCCCAGGCCTGACTTGAGAAGACCCCCCCTCAGCTCCCAGCCTCAGGGGCCCTCACTAAACCCTCTCTCACACACAGTCCTCCCCACTGCAAATCTCTCGAGACTCTCTTCCATCCCTCATGCTGTGTAGGAGGGAAAGCTGGATGATGGTCTCTGTTGTGGGTTTTGACTTTCTCAACTTTCAAAGCAAACCTCCATATTGCAAAGCTCCATATACTAATAACAGCCAGTGAAAATAAAAAAAAAATATTTAGGAATATTTAAAAAGTAGGAAGATAAAATTATACCTAGAAGGCTAGGATGAAAGCTTTGCAGTAACTAAGCATTAATTTAGCTCTGAGTTTCCTATCATCTGAGGGCATATACCTTGGCCCATTAAATGAAGAATGCAAATTCACTTGCAGAGAAAAAAATCTTCCTTGATACTGAATTATAGGAGGAAGACGCCTCAATGTTTTGTGAAGTACAAATGCAACTGAAATCATAGAACCTGTGAATCCATAAATTTGGCCCACAGCTTTCCCTTTCCTGAGTGTGAGGATCACAGGTTCTGGGGGAATTCCTCACTCTTCCCTGCTCCCTTCAGGGCCAACCTCCAGGGTCCATCTCTGGGCTGGGTGGCCCCAGGTGAGCACCCCACTAACCCGGGTGGTCTCCCTGCCCCTCCTCAGGAGTGCCAAGACCTACACCTACCTGTTCTCCCACCCTTCTCGGATGCCCGTCTACCCCAAGTGGGTGGGGGCCGACCACGCGGATGACATCCAGTACGTCTTTGGGAAGCCCTTCGCCACCCCCCTGGGCTACCGGGCGCAAGACAGAACTGTCTCCAAGACTCTGATCGCCTATTGGACCAACTTTGCCAGAACTGGGTAAGGCAGGGTGAGGCTGAGCCCAGGGCCTCCTGTCACCGTGGCCCTGGAGGCCTGGGTTCCAGGCCTTGTCCCCTCACTTACATTTACCCTCCCTGAGTCTCAGCACCCCCATCTGTGTGTGAGGATAAGAGCTGCCGGCTGGGCCCAGCCAGGACCCAGTGAGGTGCCCTGGTGGTTTGGCTCAGCACCGAGGGCTAAGGGCTGCCCAGGCAGGCCCGGCCTTCTAGCCTCCCGGGAGCCTCCAGCCCCCACCCAGCCTTTTTTCTCCCTCTGCAGGGACCCCAACATGGGCCACTCAAGCGTGCCCACGCACTGGTATCCCTACACCGTGGAAAATGGCAACTACCTGGAGATCAACAAGAAGATGGATGGCAGTTCCATGAAACAACACCTGAGAACCAACTACCTGCACTACTGGACCCAGACCTACCAGGCACTGCCCACGGTGACCGGACAGGGGGCTGCGCCCGTGCCCCCCACAGATGACTCTGAGGCCGCCCCTGTGCCCCCCACAGATGACTCTGAGGCCGCCCCTGTGCCCCCCACAGATGACTCTGAGGCCGCCCCCGTGCCCCCCACAGATGATTCTGAGGCCGCCCCCGTGCCCCCCACAGATGACTCTGAGGGGGCTCCTGTACCCGTGGTCATTGGCTTCTAATGTCCTTGCCCTAAGGGGCCACAGGGTGGGACCCTAGGGGCCCACCTCCGTCCTGGCTCTTCCTGAATAAAGCCTCATCTCTCTCAGTCTGGAGTCTTCCTTTGCTCCCACAACCCAGCTGGAGGAAGGAGGGCCTCAGTCACCATCGCAGCGCTGGTACAGGGCCCAGGGCAACCCAGCGTGGCCAAGTCCGCTGGGGTGCGGAGAGCAGCCTGTGTTCTAACCAGGCTCTGAGGAACTGAGAGGCTCTGGGGGGAGAAATGGATTCTGCCTCCAGCTGGATCCAAGTCAAAGAGACAATAAAGAATCGCACTGGAATGTCAAAAGCAAAGGGTGCGAAAGGGCCGGGCATGGGGTGCCCCACCAGGCGGAGGGCTGTGGGTGGTGCCCAATGGCTCTGGCAGTCAGGGGGCAGGAGGCAGAGATCAGAGTTGGGGCCATGTTCACCTCTGTGCAATCTGGGGCTTGGCACGAAGCTCACCGAGGGCGTAACCAGCCTGACCTCACTGTGGCCACGTGAGGTGAGCACTACCAACCCCTCATTTGAGACCGTTTAACACAGAGATATTTAGAGGGAAACAAGGCCCTGGGCGGGGTCACATGCCCCAGGCCATCAGAGCAAGAATTCAAACCCAGTTCTGAGACCCCAGAGCTCATAACGTTGGGCGTGGGGGAGGTCTGCCCTCTCCCTCCCCCTTTCTTTTGTCACGGTGGGATGGGGGTGAGGTCTCAGAGAGAAGATTCTGGAGTCCTGAGCAGCTCAGCTTGCTGGGTGTGTATGTGTGGGGGCAGCTGCAGAACACCTGCTGGCTACTCTCCCTCTCCAGCCTACAGATGGAGACAGATCTGGGGAGCCAAGGCCTGTGCCCTAGCTGCACAGCTGAGCAGGGGCAAACCCGACCCCCCCGGGGGGGGGCACTTGGGCTGGTGTCATGCAGGGTGTCAGCTCCCGTTCCCCACACAAGAACGCAGGATATGGCGAGGCCAAAAAGGAACCCCAACAGAGCCATAGGTAGGGGAGTCAGACCACTATAGTCTCACTGGCGGCTGGGTTGGAGACACAGGAAGCAGGAGCCACATGATCCGCAACCTGCCAGCCGCTTCTCTGCCAACCAACAACCAACCCCTTGCTAACTGCAGTCCGCCATGCTAACTGCAATCTGCGCTTGCCAGCCACCATCTGCTGCTAGCGTAGCCACAGCAGTTATATTAGTGGCCAATGGCTCACTGGTTACAGCTGATGGCCAACTGGCCACAGCTGATGGCCATCCAATCACAATTGATGGCCATTTACTACCCAAGCCAATACCTTTCCAGGTTGAAGGCGAGAGCCTAGAAACTGCTTTCCTGGCTCTGTCCCCATACTCCTCCCCTCCAGGGTCTCGCCTCACAATCTACGCGACAAACATCTTCCGCAAGGAGCCCTGTGCGAGGAGCCTGGAGGTGAATGCAATATCTTGGACAGAGCCAGGCTCTCTGGGCATAGCCAAGGTTTCTCAGGGCACCACCAGTCCTTCTGGTCACAGCCAGACTTCCTGAGCTTCTTAGGGCACCACCAGTCTCTCCGGGTACAGCCAGGGCTCTCAGGGCATCACCAGTCTTTCTGGGCACAGCCAGTCTTTCTGGGCAACAGCCAGACTTCCTGGGCTTCTTAGGGGACCACCAGTCTCCCCGGGCACAGCCAGGGCCTCTTAGGGCACTGCCACTCTCTCTGGGCACATCCAGACTTCCTGGGCACAGCCAGGGTTCTCAGGGCACCATGCTGGAACAATAGTGGCTCACAGACAAGATGCTTACATATTCTCGACGGCAGCTGGTCGAGACACAGGAAGCAAACATCCACTGGTTCCACTGCATGGTGGTACGTTCCCAGGCAAACAGTCAAGCGGTCCACCAAATCAGGGATGGAAGGCAATTCCCCATAGTCCAGAGTCATTCGCCAGGGCTGTGCATTGGCCTAACAATGTGTGCCCTTTCCACAGGGCGAGGGCTCCAAGTCCTCCCCAACCTGGAGGTAAGGGACGACCTTGACCTCACCCGCATCTCCCAAGGAGGACTCAGCAAGCGTTTCCTCCTGGGACTACAAGTCCCGCATTGGGGCTGCCTCAGCAAGCACTTCCCAGCCCACAGGGCCGCAATGACCCTTGCTTTCTCTGGCCTACGCTGGTTGGAGAACCACGTCTTCCCACCCCTCCGCGGGGGTCCAGCTCTCCAGCAGCTGCTCCTCCTGGTCTTCTTGAGACTGAGTGGTCATACGTGTAAACTGCTCCATTACCTTTCAGATAGTTTCGGCCGATACTGCACCCTGCTCATTGCGCCATGTGTCATGCGGGGTCTCTGGTCCCGCTCCCCACATAAGAACGCAGGATATGGTGAGGCCAAAAGAACACCCACGGAGCCATAGGTAGGGGAGTCAGACCACTATAGTCTCGCTGGCGGCTGGGTTGGAGACACAGGAAACAGGAGCCACATAATCTGCAATCTGCCGGCTGCTTCTCTGCCAACCAACAACCAACCCCTTGCTAACTGCAGTCCGCCATGCTAACTGCAATCTGCGCTTGACAGCCACCATCTGCTGCTAGCATATCCACAGCAGTTATATTAGTGGCCAATGGCTCACTGGTTACAGCTGACAGCCAACTAGCCACAGCTGATGGCCATCCGATCACAGTTGATGGCCATTTACTACCTGAGCCAGCACCTTTCCACGTGAAGCCGAGAGCCTGGAAACTGCACTCCTGGCTCTGTCCCCATAGCTGGCTTCTGACCACCTTGGCTGCCCTGAGCTTCTGGGCTTAGTCAAGGGCTCTCAGGTATGGGGGAAGGATTCCCCGTCAAAGACTGAGGGGGATGGACCCTTGCTGAGCACGGGCCTCTGCGGGTGACTATCCCCAAGGACGCACCAAGGGTCACACACACACACACACACACACACAGACACACACACACGACTTCTCTAAGCGTCTCTGCCTGCTTGGTCTGCTCTCATGACCCCCCAGTGCTGCAGGATCAACGACTCGAGCCCCAGTGTCTCCTTCCAGCCCTGGAGTGGCCCTGGAGCGTGGCACTTCTCTCTTGGTGGAGGAAGCACAGTCCTGCCTGCCTGTCATTCAGGAAATCATGTCCCTGCATGGCTAGGCCATCAGAATGGCTCGAGGTGTGGGGACCCAGGTGTGTGCTCAGTGCCTGGGCTGCACGGAGGCCTCCCTGGCAGAGGTGGAGCCTGCTGTGTCCCGGGGACACCTGCAGCCACTGGAAGAATTCAGGGTCACTGGCAAGTCATCTGGCTCTGCCTTTATAGGCTGTATCCAGGGGTCGAAGTTGAAAATACTCGCCCAGGTGCAGGCTAGAGGCTGTCCAGGCTCCTGGAGGCTCCTGCTGGGCCAGGTGTTAACTCTTGCGCCCCAGTCATGATGAAAGCCTGGAGGACACTCAGGTGAGCTCAGGACAGTGTCTGCTTACCAGCCTGATGGACATGTGTCAATATTTCGTTGTTGAGGCCGTGCCCACGGGTCAGCGGTCTTGGTGGTATTCCTCCCCCTCCCATGCATCTTTCACCCTTCTGCACAGGAGTTTCACACCCCCACCTCCCTGTGACATAATCAAAGCCCAGGCTTGGACAAAGAACGCAGCCATCCCAGGGTGCGGCGAGCGTTACGGGCTCCCGCCCAGCTACCTTTTAGGACAAGTCCATACCAACATGTCTTGCGTCTACAAACTGGTGATTGTCCAGACTGTGGACCCCGGAACCACACAGCCCTGGAATTCAGCTTGGCCAGAGAGGGAGGGTGTCGGGTGTTTCACTGGCAGGAATCAGCACCTTTATGCGGGCAAACCTGCACTCACCTGGGATTCATCAGGCCCCAGCTGGGATGAGTGGCCACCATGCGCCTGGCAGAGAGAGGCGGGAGGCCTTCCAGTGTGTTTCTGGGTGAAATTAATTGTATAGCGTTGCAGGGATGCCGGAAAGCCTAGTTCACAGGGAGCAGAAATGCTTATGCAACACGGCCCGCTGTCGCCTGAAGAGCTGCGTCACCAATCGTTTCCCTGAACATGAAACCAGCAGGGAAAGGAATTCTGAGGACAGAGATAAGGATCCTAGGAGGGTTTCAATCCAGGTACAGGGTCGACCATGGGCCCCTAGAGAGAACTGAGGATGCTAAGTCCCACCTGACCCCGGACCACTGGCTGCTACTGTCCCAGGCCTTTTCCTTCCCTAGTCGCCCCTTTTCATCTATTTACAATCCCCCACCCACTTAGTGCTGACGGAGTTCCAGTTTGAACTTGAAATCTACAAATTCCTAACTGGTGGTCAACAGAAACCACAAGACAAATAGAAAATGTTCCCTCTTTCTCCAAAGCTGTAGAAAGGCAGCCACCATCCTGGGTCAGGAAATGGTCTTTGCAAATGTTATTTTTAAAACATTGGGGTAGGGGCGGCTGGTTTGCCCAGTGGTTAGAGCGCAGTAGTCTTAATACCAAGGTCACCAGTTCGACTCCCACGTGGGTCAGTGCCCTGTGCTCTCCACAACTAGACTGAAAACAACGATTTGACTTGGAGCTGATGGGTCCTAGAAAAACACATTGTTCCCCAATAAAAAATTAAAATAAGTAAATAAATAAAAACATTGGGGTAAAATATATATCACAAAATATGCTGATGAATCCAGTGACATTAATTCTATTGACTGTTGTGCAACCATTACCACTATCTACTTCCAACATTTTCATCACCCCAAACAGAAACTTTGTACCCATTAAGCAATAACTCTGTTCTATTCTGCCCCTGCCCGATAATCTAGTCTACTTTCTTTCTCAGTTTGCCTATTCTAGCTATTTCTTATAAAGTGGAATCATGTTTTCAGGGTCCATCCCTGTTGTCACATGGATCAGAACTCCATTCCTCTGGAATAATACTCCAGTGTAGGTTGTTGACATACAAGTGTGCCTAGTACTCTTACAATTCTTTTTACTTCTATAAAGTCGGTAGTAACAAAAGGCCCTGCGGTTGGGACCCGATCAGTAATTTCAATGTCTGGGAGAATGCGTCAAATTTGTTTTCCTGTGAATGAGCCCGTTTCCTGTTTCTTTGTAAGCTTTGTCATTTGTTGGGAACTGGATATTGGGTATTACAATGTGGTAACTCTGGAAATCAGGTTCTCCCCCTCCTCAGGAGTGGCTCCTTCCATTTCTATAGTGACTTTTCCAAATTATCTTCACCAAGTCTGTATTCCTTGTCGTGTGCAGTCACTGAAGCGTCTGTCCTCTGGTCTCTGTGGTCAGCGTGTGACCTGGCAGAGACTTCCTTACCTGTGCAAGTGCAGCAGCCTGGCCGTTCATCAAGCCCCCACTTCCCCAGTGGTTGTGTCTGGTGGTTCCAGAGTCCCAAATCTGTTGATTCTGATAGTTCTCCGCCCGCCACCCCCACCCCGCAGCTTAATGGTTGTT
Organism: Rhinolophus sinicus; assembly: GCF_057876585.1. NCBI lineage: Eukaryota > Metazoa > Chordata > Mammalia > Chiroptera > Rhinolophidae > Rhinolophus > Rhinolophus sinicus. The sequence continues at coordinate 3,307,181 of NC_142516.1, read as the reverse complement.
TCCATGGAGAGCTGACCCCTGGAGCTTCTTACTCCACCATCTTGTCACAAATGTTATTTTTAAAGACACCCAAATTGCAGAGGTGGTTGCTAAGTCCTGTGAAAGCACCTCCAAGCTCTAATACCAGGGGTTCTGAGGAGCCGTCACAGCTCACTACCCAGCTGAATGACACCCAGGTCAACATCTGCTCTGTAAAAGGGGGACTTGTGTGTTTCCATACAGAACCAGAGAGGGGTAGCTGGCCCTTCTCGCTTCTCCTGAAGAAAATACACTGATAACCCTGACAGATTTCTTATTTGTACACAGAATGTGAGAGTCAGCACAGGAAATGAAAGAACAAAACCACAATTCCCAGGCTATAGTAGAAACAGGGTTTTAATATAATATTCAAGTCTAGCATTTGCTATTTACAACAAATAAATATTGCCCCTCCCCAACTGGTAAACATTTTTTGTTTTTGCCTTTTATACAAATATTCACTCCCCCTCCCCCAAGTCCTCCTTTCCCACTAACCCCGTCTCGTGTGGTCTCGTGTGGCCAGGATGCAGTGGTGAATGGCACTTGCTGTGTCATGAGATTTGACATTGATGGGACTTGGCTGAGACCATCCTCACCCACCGGGTGAAGCGTGAGGTCCATGAAGATGGTCTCTCTCTCCTCTCCCGAAGGAGGGCTGGGGTGGGGATGGGCGAGACTCGCTCACTCTCCGTTGGCCCTGATGATGGAATCTTTGGTGCAGCCTGAGGAAGGCTAGAGTGGTGGGAGGAGGGGCCGGGACCCTCCTGAAGGGCACGGCCGGTGTCTGAGGGCACGAGGAGAGAACTGCAGTGGTCAGACCCAGTGGATGAGTGGATGCCCTGGGGTGCCCATGGGCACAAGTGGCAGTGACCCACCCCTGGAAGGTATAAGGGACGTGCACAGAAGGCAGTGCCTGGTGGCATGCAGGGCTCCACACCCACTGGCAGCGCTCCTTGGCAAAGTCAGCTAGTCCTCTGGTTCCAGAGAGCAGAAGGCACCTAAGGCAGCGAGTGGTCCACAGGAGGCCAGGTCAGCCTACGACCAGCAGGCGTCAATCCCGGCAGCAGGAGAAGTTCAGGGTGAAACTGCAGTCTGGGGCAGCCTGGGCTCACAGGTTGGGCAGAAGGTGCCCGCCTGGCCCGGGCCACTGTAGTCTGCAAGTGCTTAGTTGCCCGGCCAGCCCGACCCTGGAAAGGGCAGTCCTGTGGCTGGCTAGCACCAAGGACCAGCTAGAAGATGCCCTTGGCAATCTTAAGTCCCTTCTGCTTCATGCGGGGGAGGGTTGAGCTGGCTCCATGCCTGACCTTTGCCCCCTTGGTGAAGGTCCGTTTCTTTAGGACAAAGTCATAGTTGGCAGTAGAGTTCATGGCGTAGAACACGTTGGCGTTATCAGGGATCTTCAGCTCTGGTGGGGGAGGGGGAGAGGGACGCTCAGTGGGCCATGGGGGCCCCACAGGACACTCCACCACTTGAGAGCCCCCATGATGGCAGGCCTGAGCCAGAGCCCTGAGACCCCCCCAACCCAATCCCAAGACGACCGAGGTCCCCAATTAATGACACTGGTCCAAGGGCAGACTCTGCTGAGGTCCCGATGACACCTAACTCTCGTTTAAAAAGGATTCTGACCCCAAGAGTCCCACCTCAGTGTGGAGTTGGCAAAGGGTCATCCGTCCTGCCCCTGGCGTCCCCCTCCCACCGCTACCTTTGCTGATCAGGACCGCAAGCTCCAGTAGGTTTTCTAGAGCCTGACCACCTCTCCGGAATGCTGCCCTACTCAGGACAAGGGCTCCGGGGCCCAGAGAAGGGCAGGCCTCCAGGCCGCCTGGGCCCAGGCGCCCCGCAGGTCCTTACTTTGGCTCCTGCTTTCCACTTGTCTGCTCCGGCCTTGAGCCCGCGGTGCCCCACTGCCGGGCAGGAATGTATGCCCCTGCGTCCACTGCGCGGCTCTTACTCTAGGTCCTTAACCTATCTGGGCCTCAGTCTTCCTTTCCTGTATGGGGGCGGCCCTACCTATCCTGCCCACTCCACCAAAATGGTGCCAGAAGGTGAGAGAGGATTTAGAACACAATTTCTAGGGATCGTGGCATCATCACTAATTGTCTGGCCTCACGGCGGGGTGTGGGCAAGCAGCTCGTGGAAAAGGAAATAGTCATGACAATATTTAGTTAACCTTAGGGCACGCTCACATGCTGTACATATAAACTCACTGGCCACTCTCTCTCCATCGTGGGAACACGGGCACAGAGGACCTAAGGAACGTGCCCAGGCCTCTGAGCTCCGGCTACCCGGCCCCGACTCTGCTAAAAAGACCCCTTTTCCCAGTGTTTACAATACTGCGATGACCCCTAGTAGCCTCTGCTGTGGGCTGGATGTTGGCGTCCTCCCAAATTCAGGGTGAAATTCTAACCCCTCAAGGTGATAGGATTAGGAGGTGGGGCCTTTTGGGAGATGATGAGGCCCTGGGGGTGGATGGCACCCCTACAAAGAGGCCCCCGAGAGCTCCCGACCCGCTTTCCCTGAGAACACAAGCGGAAGTAGACAGTGTGACCTAGAAGCGGGCCCTCACCTGACCACGATGCACCCTGACCTTGGACTTTTAGCCTTCAGAACAGTGAGAAATAAATGTCTGTCATTTATAGGCCACTCAGTCTGTGTGTTTTGTTACAGCAGCCAGAACGGACTAATTCAGTGTCACATGAGTGTGGGTTTTAACCTATTTGCTGCTTCAGTCCACGGCAGTCATGATTCTTTCTACAGCACACGTCTCCCATCTTAGCTAGGAAATGCCCCTTTGAACGGCCGGTGGGATGGGCCAACCTGCTGCCTTGTCCCAGGAAAAAGCCTTTTTTCCTCACTCCTTAATGATGCCAGCATTGAACCAGATTCATGCCCAGGGAAAGGCATGTGGCAGGCCCAGCAGCCCGGGGTGGTGGTGAGGAGACAGTGGGGTGTCCAGGGCTGTCCAGAGGCTGGTCAGTGTGCGCACAGAGGCCGCGCCCACCCTGCTGCCCGTGATCTGGGATGTGGGGCTGGGCCTGGGCCCAGGGCTACGCCTCCCGCCACAGCCCAGCCCTGGCCCCAGCTTACTTCGCTCATCTGAAATAACCTGCACCAGCTCGTACTGTTCTGGCTCATCACCGTCCAGGTTGTGTTTGTCCATGGCTTTGCGGATGACAGCCGGAGCCTTGTCTTGGCTGGTCACCTGGATCACAGCAGGGGACAGGCCATGAGGGCAATGGTCCCAGAATAGCTCCCAGGGGCCCTCGGAGCTGCCTTGGCACTGCACACAGGGCTCACAGCCTCTAGTGGGGTGCTGGGTCTGTGGGGGTCTCACCACCTTCTCCTGCCTCCTGGGGACACCTCCGTGCAATGATGAGGGGCATTTCCCAATCATTCCTACCCCCTACTCTCCTATAAGCTTGCCAGCACCCCCCACACCACCTGGGGAAACCACCTGCCCCTGGGGGCTGCTTCCCTTGACCCTGCCGCATCCAGGACAACGGTATCGACGAGTCTGGGGGACACAGCCCTGGAGGCGAGAGCCACTGGGCACCCCAGGGCTGCCTATGTGCCAGGCCGGCACTGGATTGGAGGCTGCAGTGGTGGTCAGCAGAGGCCAACCCCGGCTGCCTCCACACTAAGGGCAGAAGCACAGGCAGGCCTCAGACACAGGGTCATACGGTGACTGTGTAACAGGACACCTGACCCAGGTGTGGAGTATGGCAGGGGTGGGGGGCGGCAAATGGCTCATCTGCAGCCCAAGTTCTGGAGCATGGGAAGGGCCCCTCCACACGCACAGCCTGTGGGCAAATCTTGCTGTTTTGATCTCAACCTTCAAATTATACTCAGTGTCTGACACCGGGGGCACCTCCACGGCGACCATTCCGGTGCAGCCAGTGTCCTCTGCCTGAATTGCAACAGCAGTGTCCAAACCTGCCTGCCTGCATCTCCCAGTACCAGCCCAGCCCCTCCGGAGAAGGTGACAGTCACAAGTCACTGCTGCCTCTCCTCTGCTCCATTGTCCAGGGACTCCCGGCTCCCTCTGACAAGATCCAGGCCCCCGACACGTCCCTGACCCCAACTATTCCCCCTGCCCCTTCACCTCGGGCCTACGTGCTGCTCCTCCAACCGCCAGGCACACCCCCTCTTCGGGACACTGCCCGGTGCTCCCCCCGCGGGCCCCTGATCAGTGTGGTCCTCCCTGGCTGTGATGTCACCAAGGCCTGCTGCCCTTGGCACTGGTCACCACCGAGCACTGGCTTGTTTATTTCTGTCCTTGCCAGCCCACCAGAAGGTGGCTCGAGGGCAGGATGGCCCATGGCATCCAGTATGTGCCTGCTGCCTGGCAGACGGAGGGGACCGCTGCCCGCCCGACTCACCAGGATGCTCTTGTACAAGTTGCCGTTGTCCACGTCCAGGCTGACCCGGATGATGCAGGAGTCGCCCACCTGCTGGTTGTAGAGCGGCAGCGACGCGCTGTAGCTGCTGACCCCCGAGACCGAGCGCTTGTGTGTGCGGGCGCTGGCCACAGGCGTGGTACAGGCTGAGGAGGACGAGGTGCTGGAGGCCGAGCTGACGCCGGACGTCTCTGGGGACCACGGGGAGGTTGACTCCCAGAACTGTGGGGATGGCTCGATCAGCAGATGCCCCAAGTCCTGCAGGGCTCCCGGGCTGGGGTCCAGCTCTGGGGGCTTCTAGGGGCTCTGTTCAGGAGCTGGGGCCTCCTGGCCGCTTTTATGCGTATGGAGTGGGGAACGGAGAATGAAGGGGCTGGGGGAGGGCTGTCAGAGAGAAGGGGGTCAGTCACCTTCTTTTCCTGGCCATCTGGGGACTCCGGGACAAAGCTCATGTTGATCTCCTCCACGTCGGAGCTGGACGAGCCGGCCGAGTGCACACTGAGCGCATCTGCGATGTCCCCGCTGCTGAGGTAGGGGCCACACCTGAGCTGGTCACAGGACTTGGAGTGGGAGCTGCCGCTGGTACTCAGCTCCGTGCTGGGGGCCTGGCGGCTGGACGAAGGGCTGGGTTACTTGGGGGAGGCCTCCCATGGCACACAGCCCACGCCCACCCTCCTGCACGCTGCTCCACGCACTGTGCCGAGTGCTCGGTCAATCAGCAATACCCCTTTGTCCCTGCCATGGGGGTGATCATTTAGCATTACCCCATTTCACAGAGGAGGAAACTGAGGCCGGGAGAGGTGAGACAACTTCCTGGTCACAGAGCTGGTCAGCAGAGGAGCAAGATCCCAGTGCCAGCCGTTGGCCTCCCCCAGCCCACGCTCAGCCGTCCTGAGTCCTGCGGAAGCCGTCCCCTGCCCACCGGGCACTCACTCGCTCCAGCGCTTGACGATGGCTGTGTTCTTCTTGGCCTTCAAGGTGTTGCTGGCCGACTCGGAGGGGGGTTCCAGCTCACACGACAGGTTGTAGCTACAGGACAGAGCGACAGCTGTGAGGCTCCTGGGAGCCACATTCGGGTCTCCCTCCTAGCGCCTCCCAGAGCCTGCCGTCTCACCAGGCGGCAGGTCGGATGGTGACCAAGAGCCCACACCACAGGCTCTCCAGAGCTGGCTCCAGGAACAGCCCACCTGTGATGTGCCCGAGTCCTGCCCCCGCCTCACCTCTCAGTCTCGCTGAGCCTCTCCATGGCCCGGAACCAGGCTCCAAAGTGCTGCTCCGGCTCGAGGCTGTAATTGTTGCAGGCTGACTGCAGCAGCTTGATCTGGGCGATCACTTCGAATTCCTGGGGCCACAGGGAAGGACAGGACATGGTGGCCTGGGTGGGGGTGCTGGGCGGGGCCTGGGTGGGACAGGGGCCAGTCTCTGGGTCCTCTCTCTTCCCTGCTCCGACCCAGGCCTCACCCGATTCTCAGAGCCGGCTTCAAACAGTCCCTCCCAGGAAGTTGTCCTTAATTCTGACCTCTGCCCCACCCTCTAGTGGGAGAGGTTTCCCCATCTGCATCCAACACTCCCCATAAATATAACAGGAAGGAGATGGGGCCAAGCGCGTTCTACCGGGGGGATCTCTGATTTCCATCCCCACCAAGTGAGGGCTGTGGCTGCTCACCTTCCTCCTCTTCTCGAAGTTGATTAATTTCCCCTGAAAGGCAGACAGACAACGTCCATCAGAAGGTATCCCCTTGCCCCATTACTAGCCATCACCGTTCAGGCTGCACTACCGAGAGCACACACCAGGGGGCAGGGCATGCACATCTGGAACTTGGGTGGGTCCTGGGCTCTGGGGCAGGGAAGGGCAGATGGAGAGACTGAGGCCTTGGGCAAGAAGGCCCAGCTTGGCCACCACGAGCCTCACCTTGGAGGGTCTGGCCTCTCTCTTGCCCATGGCCACTGCCTGAGGAAAGGGCTGTGTCCAGCTTGGCCAAACCCTCCTGCAGCTCTGAGCCCCACCAGCCAGACAGCAAGCTGTTTCCTCATTGGTAAGACAGGGAGGTACCCCGACACACAGGGGCTGGGGTCTCTCATGAGATGAGGCGTGCCCTGCTGAGAGCTCGGGCTCGGTGCTGGGCACTCTCCTCTCGGCGTCAGGAGCCCCGCCCTGCCCCCCCAGCCCCCGGCTCACTCACATACAGATAGTCCTTCATTGCGGTGTCCAGCATCACCAGGTCGGTGAGGAACGTGCCCAGATAGGGGATGGTGCCCTGGATGACGCCCTGTGACATTGTGGTGGGAGGTGGTAAGTGGGGCCCAAGCCTGCTCCCCTGAAAACCCCTCAGCCTTAGCCCTGAGCCCCCACCCCAGGCCTCCCACTTGGAGCAGCCTGGGGACCTCTAGGTACTAATCCTCCTCCTAGTGTCCATGAACCCCAAATTCTCTCAGGTCACCTTCCATGCCTGGTATTTGGCAAATCCCCAAGGTTCTATGGTCTCTGACCAACCCCCAACCCAAGTCTCCACCCCCACCCCTCCCAGCCCGGCTCTTCCAGGCTCTTACTCTGGTGGCTGTAATTAGTCCCCCCAAGCCACCCGCTGTCAGGGCACAGCCCTGAGGTCAGGTCTAACGGGCATGCCAGACACTATGGCAGCAGGAGGGAGGACTCGGGAGGGCAGCCCCCTTGCTTCTCCGTGAGCTCAGGCACACTCACCGTCTCCTTGGGTCGCTTTTGGGCTCTCTTGGGGTTCATCTCAAGGGTGGCAAACTTGGAGGTCCCCTCCTGCCAGGGTTAAGGATGGGGTCAGTGAGGCCTACCTCCCCTTGCCCTTTACCCCCACATGCACCCAGTTTTGTCTGGTCCTTTGGACCCACAGCTGGGCGGCCTCTGTCCCTGGACAGGTGAGTGTCCTCCTCTTGGAGGTGAGTGAAGACAGAAGGAGCGGCAGGGACCTGGCTTCGTGGAGACAGGCGGGGCTGGTTTGGAAAGGAAGGGATGCCCACGCCTGACTCCACCCACCCCCAGCCTGGAGGGAGCTGGAGTGCCAGGGAGAGGAACCAGCATGGAAACAGAGCTGCTAATCCTCCCAGCTCGCCCACCCCTCCTAGAAAAGCCCAGCTGTCCCCAGCCCTTCTCCTTCCTGGGGTCTCTGCCCAGGGACCAAACAGCGCCTTCTCTCCCCAAAGTCCAGACAAGACAGGCCTGGAATTTTTCAAAGAAACTTCCACTGAGAAACTCAGCCCCACCCCTTACCTTGATGAGCAGCTCTCTGCTCAGCGAGTAGTTGTTCTCATCCGAGAAAATCTCCGACAGCTTCTGAAAGATCCGGAAGCTGTCCCTAGGGGAGGAAGGAGAAATTGGGAATGGCGGGGAGAACTGTGATCACAAATCCATTTTAATTTAGAACCAAAGACCCAAATTGCAGGGGCAAGTGGTTTTCAAACAGGGCTCTGCTGGATCCTAAGGGCTCCGTGAGTCTGGGGAGGGGGGTGTCTCAGGTTGGCCACTGGGTCCCCATTCCCATCTCTACTGAGCAGCTCTGTTGTGACTAGTTTTGACTTCATGTGGATAAAGAGTTGTGTGGCTCTGAAGTAAACACATGAAAACCTCCAATGTGGCTATATCAGTACCTGACAGGACGGGAAACTGAGTCCTGAGGCAGAACTGCTGGCCTAAGGCCAATGAACACTTAGAGACCCAACCACCAACGGGCCCTGGCAGGGCTGGGGCTCACTAAGAGGGCAGGGCTCAGCCCCGTGGGAGGTCCCTGGTACACTGTGGAGCTGCTACAGAGAGTCCTGCGCACCTGGAAACTTCTTCCCACGTCTTCTTCAGTCGGTGGATCGAGTTGCTCTGGAGGGCGGAGAGGATGGCGTAGAGCGATGAGAAGTTCTTGAGGACCCGGCACTCCTGGTGAGAGGAGGGAACGGCTGTGAGGGGGGCGCCAGCGTCAGTCCGCCTCAGCTGCGACCTCCCCTCCTGGATAAGACAGATGCCTGGGGAGCCCTGAAGGGCACCCCTGGGCCCCTGTGGGAAGCAGTCCCGGGGAGGAGGCTCTGAGCCCCACCCAGGCAGGATCCTCAGGAGGAGGTGAGCACCCAGCAGTGGGAACTGCGGGCCCCGGAAACAGAAGGGCCGGGTGCCTGTAGGGGCTTAGACCACAGACCACAGCCCTGGGAGTGGGAAAAGGTGAAGAAGGGGTTCCCCGGCCCCCCAAAGCATACCCTGGCCACCTCGATCCAATGTTCCACCACCCTGGCCCTATCTCGGGCTGTCACACTCCGGTCTCCCAGGCAGGTGGTGATGACGCAGTTGGCCACTTTGTTGAACTGGGTGACAGTGGCACGCACGGTGGGGGCCAGGTGCTCCTTGCCCTTCTTGTCCCGTTGGGACCAGATGGAACCCAGGCAGTGGTAGGGCACCACTTTCTTGAACAGCTCCTGGGGAGCAAGGGACAGTCACCTGGCTCTGCCACACCCCAGCTCAGCATGCAGTCCCCACTCAGTCCCAAACGGGTCTGGGTCAGAACTGGGGTCAGGGAGCAGAGGACGTGGTTTGAGCCTTGTAGGGGGGTCTCTGTGAGCTTTGTTCCCTGCCTACTGGGGGTGCCCAGCACATGAGGGACCCAGGACAAAACACTGGCAGGAAAGAGAGTTTGGCATTTTCACCAGCCCACTTTCACTATCTCCGAGCATGAGAGTGGTCCCTATATGGGCATAGCAGGTGGCACCTTCAGCCCCCGTCACACCTGGCTGTCCCTATCCAGATGCACACCCATCGTGGGTGCTACAACCAGAGGCTTGGCCTGGTGTCTGCCATGGACTCTGGTACACATTAGGTACCCAGTAAGTGCTGAGGCTGGTAAGGCCTCCGGGGCAGATGGGAGGAGACCCATGCAGCCCTTTGCACCTCAAGGAACTTCCCTCCCCCACTAAATGGCCAGGCCCACCTCGCTTTCTAGTGTCCCACCTCATTTAATCCTCAGTCACTCTGTGCAGAGGGATGGGGTGGGAGGAGGTCCCATCTCCAGTTTGGAGAGGAGTTGAGATCTCAGGGTTCAGAAGCTTGCCCAGGTCACATGGCTTATAATGGAGCTGGGATGTGGGCCAGGACATTGGCTCTGGACCAAGGGACAGCAGGTCTGGGCAGCAGATGCCAGAGGAAGGTGCACCTCTCCCCCACCGTGCTGAGTTAAGCAGCTCACCGCATCCATCAGGGTAAACTGCTCTGCCACCAGGTCGGGGGGGAACGCCAAGAGGTGAGGCTTCTCCTCACTCAGCCCATTCTCTGCAGCCACAGGCGAAGGCCAGGAGGGCTCCGGTGCTGGAGCTGGCTTGAGCTCTAGAGTGTGCGACAGAGCCGACTCCAGCTCTGGAGTTGGTGTTGAAGCTGGTGCAGAGTCTAGCTCTAGCTCTGGTGCTGGAGCCGACTCTGGAGCTGGCACTGGCTCTGGAGCTGGCACTGGCACTGGCTCTGGAGCTGGCACTGGCACTGGCTCTGGGGCTGGCTCTGGCTCTAGTTCTAGAGCTGGCGCTGGACTGGGCACTACAGCTGGTGCTAGAGTTGGCTCTGGCTCTGGCGTTGTCTTTAGATCTGGAGCTGGAGCTGGTGATAGAGCTGCAAGAAGACAAAAGTTCAGCCACATACCTGCCTTTCCAAGACAAAACATTCTCATTCCACTGTCTTCTAGAGAAGTCTCAGCCCAGGACGTTTTCCATAAATGCAGTCCACCAGATGTTGGGCTGGGGTCAGTTTTTGCTCCTGGCCCAACGCCAGCCTCTGGGGGCTCCTCCCTGTGTGTCCCTGATCCCACCCCATAAGTCACCTGCCCCCCCATTCTCCTCACCTTCCAGCTCTGCTTCAGTGAGTTCTGTGTGCTCCAGCTGAGCCAGGAGGAGGTGGGCACGGCGCTCCAGATCGGAGCCGGGCATGTTGAGCTGCACATAGGCCACCAGCTGCTTGAGACAGGGAAAGTCTGGAGGCTGGCAGAAGTCCTCTGAGTACTGGTCCAGCCAGGTGCCCAGGATGGAGGAGATGGCACTGGGGGTAGGCAGGCAGACAGCAGAGTCAGAGGCCTGGCCTCTCCCTCCATGTGGCCCTCCCATGGCACCCCTGCGGGGGCTGGGCTCTGGGCCCATCCCTGCCCATCCAGAGGCCAGTGAGCCTGAGCCCATCCTCACTTGGCTGTCTAGGCAGGGGCTGGCAGTGTCTCCAGGAGACGGAGCCCCCCATCAATGGTGTGACGACCTCTCTTTACTTGGGGAAGCCTGACACACTCCTGCTATCTCCCAGCCCCTCCCCATTGGAACATAAGCTCTACAAGGGCACAACTGGCACACAGTAGGTGCTGCAGAAATGAGAGGAAGGAGAGAACACGCAGAGTATGTCCTCCTGCCAGCCTTCATAGGGCCCTTGTGGCACCTCACCCACAGCTCATGCACCATGTGTTGCCCTCTTCTCTGTGACCACACGTGGGTCTCGTCTTCCCTCTGACACTATTCTTGGGAACAGTGCAGCTTAGAGGACTGAGGTGGGGCCGATGTGTGAGTAGGTGGCTCCCACGTCTCCTGTCCTGGGTGCCCAGACTGGGGCGGGGCTGGGCAGGGCTGGGATGGGCTGTGGGGGGGACGGCTTCTCTCTAGGGCCGGCTCTTAGTCTCCAGCCTCCCCTCTGTTCCCTGGGGACCCGGAACCCCATCCACAGCTCTCTGACTCCTTTCCTCCTGCAGGAGAGGACCCCAGACCTCAGCCCTCCAGCGGGAATCACAAGATGTGTGGGAGCCAGGTTTCTGCGCCCCCGTGCCCACCTCAGCCCCCAAATGCCCCACCATGGAGAGAAGAGGGCCTCCCATCAGACCCAAAGTCCACTCACTTTTTCAGTTGGTCCTGGGGTCCGCCGTCCTGGGAATAAGGGAGGATGCATCCGTATCTAGAGGAGGCCGTGAGGGCGTCACATCTACCGTACCTGCTATGATGTCTGGTGTTATTGGCTGACTCCCTGACTAGAATGGAGGGCGTGAGGGCGTCGCATCTAAGGTCCCTGCTATGACGTCTGGTGGGACTGGCTGACCCAAGACTAGAATGGAGGCCGTGAGGGTGTCACATCTAAGGTCCCTACAATGATGTCTGGTGGGACTGATTGACCCCTGGGACAAAGGCCCGGAAGGGCGGGGATTTTTGTCTGCTTCTTGTCACTGAATTGTGCTAAATGCCGGAAAAGTGCCTGCACACAGGAGGGGCTTCATATACATTCATGGAATGAACGAACCCCAACCAGCACCTTACAGATATTGGCGTGGGCCTGGGGCCACTCAGCCAGCCCCCAGGGATCCGGCTATGCGTGCAGGGGCCCCAGACTGAATCTGGAACCTCCATTCAAATGGGAGGACAGTTTTACCCAAGGGCACAGGACAGGGAGGCTTGAGGCAGAGAGCAGCTGGGTGGGGGAGAGGAAAGGCCTAAGTAAGGGCCAGCACAGCCCTGGGCAGCCCTTCCCACAGGGCCAGGCCTAGGTCAGCACTTTCCCCAGAGTCCTGACTACTCTGGGAGGTTGGTCCTCTCAGCACCCGTTTTCTCACCAGCAAACTGAGGCTCGGAGGTGAAGTGACTCCCAAGACACACAGAGCGGGGGGGGGGGGGGGGGGGAGCCACAGTGCTGTGGGGGTGGGGTGATCACCTTTTGAACAGCAGGTCCAGGACCTGCTGGGTGGTGGTGAAGGTCCGGTAGGTGCACAGGAAGATGGTGACATAGGAGAGGTCACTGCTCTGGAAGGCAGGCACCAGGTGCTCCACCAGCTTCTCCAGCGTGCCTGCCTTCACGGTCCGCACCTTGCAGGTCTCATACAGGTTCAGGGCCGACTCATTTTCACACTGGGGTGGGACAAAGGAGGGACATGTGGTCAGTAGCAGCCGCTTGGACCCCCAGAAGGGTGGGGGGCTGGAGCGCAGACGAACTTGCAAGTGCTCAGTGACTTATGGGAAGAGATGGGACATGAATACTCCCAGCAGAAAAGGGTCCTCAGCTTTCAGAGCAGAATTTGAGGTGGAGGATGACGGAAAAATCCTAACACTTTCATGTTGTTTGTTGCTGAGTAATGACAGCACCTCCCCATATTAAGAGCATTAGCCCATGAGCTCCCCTGTAGACATGAGGAAACATGGGCTTATCCGGGCTGGACGGAGCCGTATGTTCAGACACATGGATGGTTCGGAGCAGCACGCACAAACAACCACAGCAAGAAATCTCATCAAGGTCCAGGGCACTGAAAGGATGGGTCACCGGCCTCCCTTCTGGAATGTCCTGCTTCCGAATCAGGCCCCAGCTCTGTCCTGGAGGGGTCACAGGGCTGTGCTCTGAGAGAGCAAATTATACAGAACTGTATTTAGTAGGCTGAGCCCCCGATCTTTTGGGGGTGAAAACAGCCCTCCCTCCCAAGCATAGTGACATAAGGCTTGGAGAAGGTGTGGAAGGATAGTCAGCCTGACAGCTCAGGGGACAGCTGGGGGCAATAGTTAAAACTGGGGCCAAATGCAAAAATAATCCTGAACATGAAGTGAAAATAGTATAAAAGTGTCCTTTCTGATGGCCACACAAATACATGAACAGTGACTCTGCACTTGACCAAGCCCAGGGCTGGACAGTGGTGGGGGAGCGGCCCAGATTCCTCTGGGAGCAGGACTGTGAGATCCACAGGCAGGACAGCCCTGGGAGGAAGCCCGGTGGCGTCGTCACCAGGGTGGGGTGACATCCGGCACGCAGGGCCTTCTGGGGGCACTCACCCCAAGCCAGCGCTGGCCCTTGTTGGTCCCGTGGTGCACCTGAACCTTGCGTAGGGAGATGGAGTAGATGACCCCGTTGAGCAGCTCCTCGCCAATCTCCTGCGTGGAGCTCTGCAAAGACAGCGCCCGGCCGCCGGGCAGGGTGTCAGGGACCCACCCGGCCGATGCTGCAGGGGGGTGCCACCCGTGAGCTCCGTTCCCCACATGAGGCACAGATCGGTGGCCACGCACACCTCTAGTTCAGAATGAAACAGGATGACAGCTTGAGGGCTGAGGACATCAGCGCAGGTGGGCGCTACCCCAGCACCGCCCTTCCCACCCTGACAGCCACGAGCTGGGTATGAACAAGACGAGCTCGCCATGCTTTCAACCCCCCAAAAACCTGCTCCTGCCTAGATGCCGTCCCCCAAGACAAGCATTGTTATTAAATTCGGTCAGTTCACAGATGAGGACATGGAGGCCAAGAGAAGAGCAACCTGTCCGAACCTTACCTGCCACTGAGAGTAAATGGCAGACCTGGAAGCCCACGGCCCTGACACAGCCAACTGTACCCAGGGGGCTATGGCCCCACAATAAGCACCTCCCCCAGGACCTGAGGCCCCCCTCATCTTCATCCCTCCTCTGTCCAGCCCGTCCCTGACGCCTGTGCTGACCCAGCAGGAGTGGGCAGCTCCTCCTGGCCGAGCCCTGGACACGGGTCTGGGTAGGTGTGGGGGGGGCATCCTTGAAGGGCCACATCCGAGGCCACTTCCTTCCCTTTCTGTTCATTCATGGTCTTGTGCCTTCTTGGGCAACAGAGGAGTTCTCAGTTCCCTGTTTGTCATCACGTGCATGGGGACAGCGTGAGAAAGATGACAGTGCTGACGTGTGGGCTGACGGCTGGGGTCCTGCAAAACCCCCAAACCATGGGACTTTGGCTGGGCTGGGACGAGGGGTCATCTGGCTGCTCCCTGGATGCCAGGCAGAAAGGAAAGGCCCTTGTTTTAGGAGGCCTTCCTGCTGGGCAGGCTGGCCTGGGGGCGTCATCAAGGCCTGGCCAAGGCCACTTAGTCACGGCCGCCCTGGTGTCACAGCCCCCTCTCCCAGCGCACCCTGTCCAGGGAAGGGTGAGTCTGCAGCAGGGAGGGGGGCCCAGGAGTAACGAACGATGTTGACCTCAGAGTTTAGGGAGGAGCTGGGAGGCGCTAGCTGGCACACTGCCATCAACTGCTGGGTCAATGTTAGCAGCTGGGACCACGCACGGGTCACTGCCCCAATCCAGGGCGGGCGTGGAGCTCAGAGGAGGCCCAGTGAAAATGCTGACTCAGCCCAGGCCCACTGACAGCCCTTCCCTAAAAGCCCTCAGCCCAAGCAGGGCCCCTGGGTAGGAATCAGGTGCCCGGCATGCTGTACTGTACCCCGAGAGGTCAGTACCCTTGGGGGTCAGTGACTGGGAGGCCTGGGCCTCTCACCTCCAGCCTGCCCTGGAGGTCTGGGAGGTCTGGGAGCCATCCTCTGGAGGCTACTTCCTCTGACCCGAGGCCGCCACCCCCCCCCAGTCTGGGCATCGTACCAACGGGCGAGCCACTGCAATCACAAGGGGCTCCGGACCCTTTGCCTCACCCTCCAGGGAGAGAGCCAGCCATTTCTTGGAAGTCAGCAGAGAACCCACAGGCAGAGGTCCCCCACCCCCCGCCAGCAGCATCTCCCACACCCACACACCCCAAAAAGCCCACGCTTGGGGAGGTCCAGCCCTTCCTCCTCCCAAAGCAGAAAAACGGAAACAGATGCTTACTTTCCTTCCCGGGCCTCACACATCCCTCCCAGCCTAGAAGAGCCCCTGGGGCAGGCAGGGGGGCTGGGGGGGGAAGAGGAGGAGATGGGCTTCAGAGGCCTGCCAGCTCTGCTGTTGCCCTCCCCACAAGGGCCCTGGCCACCCCCGCATCTCCTCAGGGGTCCAACACTGCCTCCTGCAAAGCCAGCCAACAGGAAGGGCCTGTCCTCTTGGGGATTTCAGTCACATCTGGCCCAGCTGGGAGCCAGCAGCATCCCAAGCACCCAAGTCGCTGGCAGCAGTTGTGCAGGACGTGCCTGTCAGAGAGCACTGGACTTGAACCCCTTTGGAGCCTACAAGGCACCTGGCTCCCAGGGGGGCTCCATCCAGGCCTGCTGGACAGAAAAGCTCCCTGGCCAGGCCAACCCATGGGCGGGGCCAGGGCCTCAGGTCTAAATAGCGGCTCTGCAGTGAGCCATGGGCCTCACTGGCAGCTGAGCAGCTGGCTGGGCCTGCCTAGCTGTCATGTGATCCCCGAGCCCTTCCCCCACCCCAGAGGGGCCCCCTCTGCCAGCCGGTTGGGGGGCAGGGCAGGATGCTGAGAGCCACACATGCTGGGCCAGGGGAGTCACTACCCTGTCACACATATGGGGAGCTGGCCCAAACAGAGCTAACCCTGTCCCTGGTTCCCTCAGGCAGCAGCAGAAACAAACCCAGACCATTAGCGCAGCAGAGAGCAGGCACCATTTATACCATCTACCAAGAGTTGACAGAGGGGCAGGCTCCAAAGTGAGTTCCCCGGGTCCCGGGCAAAAAGTGGCAGAGTGGGGCATCTGTTCCCTGCTCCCACCTCCTTGCCAGGGACAGAGAAGGAAAGCAGCCAACAGCCCCAGCATCTTCCCCCAGGACCCTCTGGCACCCACAGGTGACCCTGGGCCACCCTGGTACTAGAGCAGACAGCACTGGAGCCCAGGAGCAACGGCCCATGAGGGCAGCACCAGGCCCCCAGAAATGCTCTGGTAGGGGCTGGGAGGCCTTGGGGAGGAGGGGAGTGGTCTAGCAAAAAGCAGATGTCCTGAGGGCAGGCGTCCACAGGGCAGCACTGAACTGTTGGGGGAAAAGAATGTCACATGGGCAGCTACGTCCTCGGGACAGATCCTCCTATCCCACCCAAAGCAGGCACCCAATGCCGTCCCCAGGGCCCTGGGACCTAGTCAGCAGTTATGCCCCACATACACTGCCTGGCCTGCCACCACTTGGGTCAAGTGGAGTGAGGGTGGTGCCCCCAGGACCCCAGGGTGTCCCATACCCCCGCTGTCCCTGACAGCACAGCCTGGAGCCCCAGGGATAAATTGGAGAATGGCCTGGACGGCATCTGTTAGTGTGTCACCAGACCAGCCTTCTCAGGGTGATGGATGGGCCAGTAGGATGCCATGCCCCCAACTGACTGCAGACCAAGCCTCAATTCCCTCAAGGCAGAATGAAGGGGTCACCAGGGACCGGGGCCCAGGCCTTATTTCGGCACACATCTGATGGAACCTACTAGGTCTTTCCCCAGCCTTGCCAGCTCCCTTAGAAGGTGGCTCATGCCTATAGATATGGAGGTGGCATCATCTCTAATCCTGGTCACCCCTCTGCCTCCGCCTGGATGTACGCTTCCCATAGAAATTACAAGAACGGGCCATGTGGGGCTTCCAGACCCACAGATGCCGCCAGCTGCAGGCTGCCTCCTCAGGAACCCTGACCGAGGGCTGCAGCCAGAGGAGAAGCGCTCCAGCATACACTGCAGTTTCCTCCTGTCTCCTCCCCGGCTGCATACAAGACTCGGTCCCACTCAGGCAGGGCAGGGGTGGCTCCAATCACAGCACCTCCATGTGCGTTAGATCACCCCTCAGGGACCGCACTGCACCCACTGAGCTGCTGCTCAGGTCCAGAGTCCCAGAGATTACCCCAAGGCCCTCACTCGGCCACCCACCAGCACGCTGCAGCCCTAAGCACATGAGGCCCCATTCCAGGGCCCACGAGACCCCAGGGTACCATCTCTCCGGAAGGGCTCTGACTCCCAGCTCTGCTGAGCTTCTCAGCCCCCAGCCTTAGTGAGCTCGTGTGTGAAATGGGGAGAATAGCAGGGTGATGGTGGGGTCACGACAGGGCACACACGCAGCCAAGCTCAGTGCCTGACACACGAAAGCACCCCGAAAATGAGACCTGATGACACCTGCTATTGGGGAACATCTAACATACTCACAGGCTCTTGAACTGACGATGAACTCGGGGCAGGGAAAAACCTCCCGGGAAACCTGTGGGAGACTTGCCAGAGGCTCCGGGAACCTGGAGGAGCACCATGTCATCCAGGCTGGGTGGGAGCCAGCCTTGCAGCTTTCTGACTTTTCAGCCTTTTGCTCGAATGCAGGAGCCAAAATGTGAGACAGATGAGAGGGCTGCTCAGCCCTCAGGAATCCCAGAGGCCCTGGGATAGTGTGAACACAAAATCATGCACCCATTTTACAGAGCTAGAGACCGAGGTCCAGGGGAGATGGTCAAGTAGTGTCCAGATTGAGGCGAGACCTGGGACTTCTCAAGTCCAATCCTGGTTCATCTCTTAGCCCATAAGCCCAACAAGGCAGGGAGAATGAAAATGCCAAACATGCCTGACCCTTGGTGTGTAGCAGGTAGGTGTCCTATACCTTGAGCCCAAGGACATGAACAGGACCTGGCTGAGGACTTGAGGTCAGCCCTAGCTGACCTGGTCCCCAGCCACACCACAGCCCACAGAGGCGGCCTTGATAAGGGACCGCACACGGTGTCTGGTTTCCAGGGCAACCAGGAAGCTCAGTGACCCCAGAAACTGGAGTTTGGAAACTGTACTGAGCCCCCAAAGAGGCTGACCCATCTCCCTAAGAGCTCTCTCTGCCAGTGTGAACCCAGCTAGTGAAATGTGCCGCAGGTGGGGAGGGGAGACCCAACCTCGAGGCTGGCCCTGCCCACCATCCATCCTCCTGTCCATCCAGGACCAGCTCCTGACCGCCAGGCTGGCGGACCACCAAGGGCCAGGCCTGCGAGGGGGTGTGGTTGCTGAGAGCTGAGGAGGAGGACAGCCTGGTCCCTGGGGGGTGCAGGGTAGGGCCAGCTGAAGGTCCAGCCCCAATAGCAACACCACAGACCACAGTGTCCAGCACGTGTGGGCACTTCCTGGGTGCCAGGCCCTTGGCACACTCATCACATTTAATCCTCCCAACATCTCACTCGATGGATGAGGAAAGAGCCGGGTGGGGATCTCGCCCAGGTCGAGCCAGGAAGTGGCAGCCTGGGCAGGGACTGGAACCCTGGCCTGTGACTCTCATGGCCTATGGAGACACACCGGGCCTCGCACCACAGTGCCTGCCACGGTCACAGCCTCAGAACAGAGTCCAGCCCCGGGTCACACAGATGCAGGAGAGAGACCAGAGATGGGAAGGTCTTCCTCGGGTCGCACCGCCAGTCGGGGGTGGCAGGCCCAGCTCCCTTGTACCTGCACCGCTCTACTGAGAAGGGATGGCCAGGGCACCCACGGGCCCCGAGATCAGCTACAAGAACCAGACCTGGGAAGCACCACGCTGACTGGGAGCCCAGGACACGGGCACTCCCCTGGCACCTTGTCAGAAAACACAATTGTGGCAGCCACCGCCTGTCCGGCTGACGCTGTGCAAGGCATTATGGGGACTGCTTCTCAGGCCACCTGTCTCACTCCGTCCTCACCAGAACCCTAAGTGGAGGAACTAGCATCGGGTCCAGTTTACAGAAGAGGAAAACGAGGCTCAGGAAGCAGGAGCGGGTCTAGGACTGCAAGGGCTGAGCTGGCAGTCCAGCACAGCTGTCTGCCCCCCGGAGCCCAAGCTCTGACCAGCATACTTGACTCTGCCCCTCGGTTCAAAAGAACAACATTATGCCTCTAGGCGAGACTACAGAGCAGGTTGTGTAAGCATCTGACACTTAACAGGGGAGGAGAGAAAAACAGCAAAGCAACACCACACCCAGTGCTCCCCAAACTCAGGCCCTGGTGCTGGGTGCTCCCACCCAGCTCACCCAGCGGGCGACCTTGCAGTTATCTGCTCACTCCCCAGCCACTGGCCGGCCTCCTGCTCTGGGCTGCAGGTGTCAACTCCCAGAGCCTCAGAATCAGATTGGGGAGTCGCTTCACTGGAGCTGTGTGTCCAGGAACACGGTGTTTCCTGGCTGGCAAGGCTGGAGGCCTGAGTCTGGGACAGAGTAGCCACAGCATGGTGCCACGCCATGGGAGCTATCTGGGCGGCCAGCCAGCAGCCCCTGGGAGCCAGACCTCAACTGCCTGGGTGCAGCCTCCTGAAACCGCCCCCAGACGCTTATTCAGAGGCTGCCGACACCAATCCCCCTCCCTCACTGGCAATGAAGGCAGGGCTTGGAAACATCTAACTTCCAGGTTGAGGATGGGACCCGCATCCTGCCCACAAGCATCCTGCATCTCCCCGCCACCCACTGCTGCTCCAGGGCCTTCACTGAGCCGCCAGGGAAATAGCCCAGCGTGCTCAAGCGTCTGCCACTCAGTGCCAGCCAGCTGGGTCCCCACCCCTTCTCCTGGGCCCCTGAGGAGCAAGACAGGAGGGGAACCCGAGGCCCTTCAGGTGGCAGCCCCCCCCCCCCATCTCTCTCTCTCTTTTTTTCTCAAATACACACAAACACACACACACACACACCCTTAGGCCATGCCTCTCTGGCCTCCAGGGTCAAAAGCCCTGGGGGTTAAACTGAAGACCTGCACATAGTAAGATCAAGAGACCAGACAACCGGGAAGGAGGCGGGAGGCTGGAGGGAGACTCCCCTGCGATTCTCCACCCAAGGAACAGAGAAGCCCTCCTCATTCCGATCCACCTCTTCGTTCAGGCCTTGCAGGCACACTGTCTGGGTCAGAATCCCACCTCTGCCACTTACCAGCTTAGTGAGGTGATGCAATCCAATTAACTCTAGTGCCTCAGTTGTTTTATCTGTTAAATGGGCTATTGATAGTCCTGACCACAAAAGGACATAATGCATGCAAATTACTTAGAACAAGGCCTCTCACAAAGTGCTGGCTCATATGAGCTATTATTGTAAACCACTGGGGTCCAGCTGTGGACTTGCTTCTTCCTGGAAGCTCTCCCCAGTGTCCTCTAGCCCAAGGCACTTTGCCCTCCTCTGGTCTATAAGCATCCCAAGCCCTCACTTGACCAGGGGGCTTCTGGGCTGCCTGGGCCTGGTTCTGTGCCCCTCAGAGCTCCACAGTCCTCCCGTGAACCTAAAATTACCTCAATAGTGATTTCTCTGATTCCAGTAGACGCCTAACAGATAACACAGCCCATGTTCAAATCCTCCCAATCCTATGTCCTTGGCTGTGCATACATTTAGATCACAGACTTCACTTCTGGGAGCTCCAGTCTCCTAGAAAGTGGGGTTGGCACCTACTCTGGAGGGTTGGTCAAAGTCAGTTGGAATGAGGTGGTGGTGTCCGCAGCCAGTAGGTGCTACAGACTTGAGAACTGCCTGGTCAAAGCAGTGGCCAGCCTAGAGATGGGGGCATGGGCCAGGTGACCTCCAGAAAGCACAGAACTGCACAGGCCAAGCTGGGTTAGTGGTGGCTTGGCTTAGAATCAAGATGACAGGAGCGGATGCCCAGATGTGCAAGGACATCTGGCAGCCCAGAGAGGCTTGGTAGGAAAATGGGGAACAGGGGAGGGAAGGCAGCAACTGCCTGGTGGTTTCCAGAGAGGACAGGGACCACAAGCAGAGCTGCTTCAGCTCTGGCACGCTACTGCGACCAGGAAATCAGCCCCAGGATTGGGGGGGGTGGGGGAGGAGGTGTTGGCAGGAGGGACAGGGACTTCCCCGCCCCCCTGCCCTCCTCCCCCGGCCCATAGTAAATGGTCATTGTGTTTGGTTTCCGGCACTGGCCTCCTCTTCTGCCAGGACCCTGATTTTCCTGCCCCAGCCAGAAGCTTCCCCTTTGATTTCTAAACAGTGGCCATGGCCTGGATCTAGTGCAGAGGCCGGGTGAGGGAGAGCAGCAGCAGGAGGGTGAGGGGGGAGGGGAAGGAGAGAGAAGGCGACCCCCCTGGGCAAGGGTAGGGCTCTCCCTCAGGTCCCCAGGGATGCAGATGGACAGAGAGGTGGGGGGGAGGAAGAGAAGTGAGCCAAACAGCTCACCCCACCCTGGCCAGGAACCTGCCGGGCCCCTGTGAGCGTGTAGGCCGGACCCTCCCAACACACAAAGCCCGACTGGCTGCCAGACATAATGAAAGTCAGATGAGTACTAGGCTGGTGTCAGGCCTCCCAGGGGTCTGCTCCAGCTGCCAATGAAAGCCAGAGCAGTGGGTGGATGAGGGTCCGGGAACACGCGGGGCTTGGCCACCTGCCTAGCTCAGGAGAAAAGGGTCTCCCAGTCCTGCAGTTCCCTCACCATGAGCGCCCTCCAACCCCTTGCCTTGGCCCCATACTGGGCAGGGAGACACACTTTATCCTTGGGCAAATATGCATCCAGGCCCTAGGGATATGCAGAGGCACAAAACCAGGCTGCAAATTGCTGGCAAGTACAACACACAGGGGCCTAAAGTGAAGGGGTGGGGGGGACACCAAGGGGGCCCTAACCAGCACAGGGGCTCAGGAACTTCACTGTTAAGGCTCTGGCTCGGCCTTGACCTGCTGAGCCCCCAACCGGGGCTGGCCTGTCCAGGCCCCATGCCCAGACAGGGCAGGGTGACAGGGTCCATCCTGCATCTGCTACCTCTGAAGTCAGGTGCACAGTCAGGCAGGAGGAGGAAGGCACCACTCCCCGCCCAACCTGCCTGACCCCATGACCCACTGGGCCTCACCGTTCAGAGCACACTAGAAAGAGTCCCAGCCCTCACCTAGTTACCCCCACCTCCATTAGTGACAGATACATCCCCCCTTCTCTGAATCCTCCCAAATCCTTATAAATTCATTTTCTAATCAAGCAGAAATGAGTCAGTCACCCCATCCGGACATGAGAGGGCCTTGTCCCAACCTTCCAGCCTGGACACCTGGCCCCACAGGTTGGAGGCCTGCTCCGCCTCCAACCCACCTCCTCTGAACAGCCCTGAACATCTGATCCACGTCTGACCCCAAAGTGGAGCCGTCTGGAAGGCCACTGTGGTCCCCAGCCCTCTGAGGATTCTAGGAGTCTGCCACCCTACCAGTTCGCCACCTGATTGCGAAGCCTAATTGCCCGTGCAGGCTGGGACTGGCAATGGGGATGAAATAAGGCCCAGCCCCTAATGTCGGAAAGTTCACAGCCCTAAACAGGCAGTGACAGCCCGCGGAAACAGGTCTACCTGGGCTGCAGGGGCACGAGGCCGGCACACCTGGGATCGGTGAGGATAGGCACTGGGATAGACAAATAGGGGCACGAAGACCCGGTTCTGGTCCCTACATTGTTGCACCCGCTGTGCCGGCGGCCCCCACGCCCACCTGCTGCCTTAAGGTTACAGCGAGCGGGATTTCTGCGGAAGGACCCTCCCCACAAACGATCAGGACGCTGGGCCGCGGGGTCAGGCCGACCTGGCTCACTCACCTCCAGGCGGGGCAAGTCGGGGTCGAGCTGCGTGAAGCTGTGCAGCACCACCGGGCAGCTGTCGGGGCCGCCCACCTCCAGGCGCACGGCGTCCCACACGCTGCGGCTCCGCCGCGAGCCCGGAAACAGCGGCTCGGCGCCGCCCGCAGGCCCGGCCGCCTCGGCCCACATACGCTGCACCATGGACGGCTCGCAGCGGCGCCGGCGGCCGGCCGGGCCGCGGGACCCGAGGCGGCGCGGGCAGCAGAGGCCCGCGCGGCTCGGCGCTGCCTGCGCTCTGCGCCCGCCGCCCGGCCCAGCTGAGGTCAGGCCGGGGGCGGGGCCGGCGCCTCGGAGGCGGGGCCGGCGGCGTGGAGGGGTGGGGCCGGAGATGCCGAGGGGCGTGTTGTGTGAGCGCGGGCGCCCCCGCGAGCCTGCTGGCTGTGTCCTATAGAGCGCGCGTGCGTGTGTGCGTGTGTGCGTGTATGTGTGTGTGTGCAGTGGCCTGCGAGTACCGTGGTTATGCACCTTGTGTGGGTGCGTGCGCTGGGGCAGCGTATATGTTGTGTAGGTATGTGACTTGTGTACATGTGTGGTCAAGTGGCCCTGGAGTCAGATCAACCTCCCACGAATTCCAGTTAAGCCCCTCCCTAGCTCTGTGGCGTTGTACAAGTTGCTTAACCTCTCTGAGCCTCAGTTTCTTCATCCGAGAGGGCCACATTGGGTTACTGATATGTAGCACTCAGCTGGTGCCTGTGCCTTGCTACACTCTCCTGAGTCCTGGAACAGTGACTTAGGTGCACGTGTGCATTTGGAAGGCCTGAGTGTTGGGGTGTGTTTGGTGTGGGGACGGGCCTTTGCCTGTACTATCTGCTTTCTGCCCTACAGCCAGGGAGGTGAGGGGAAAACGAAGTCCAGTCACATAGGGGGTTGGGGCCTATAGACTTGCAAGAGTAAGGGATCAAGACGGCAAATGCCAGCTGGAGCACCTGCCACTGTCCTGGTCGGGGGGACCGCCGGCTTGAGCACGCAAGGTCTCAGGGCACAGGTGAGGGTGCAAGTGAGGCTGCTGAGGGCTGGGGAGGAAGCCCTCACAGAGGCTGGTGTCCACTATCAGCAGCCCGACCAAGGCCACCGCCAGCCCCAGAACTGGTGCCATATCATTGGGCCTGTTCCCCACCTGTAAGATGAGAGGGCAGGACCACACTACACATTCTATAAACATATCTTACAGAACGGACCCACCATATGCCAAACCTCTGATATCCAGGGACATGGCGCCCTGGCAAGCTCTGGCCCACGTGGGCAGCTGGAGGGCCCAGGATTGGGGAGGGGGGCCAGCGGGCGGTGGAAAACAATTTCTACCGTTTTCTTTTAAGGACATTAAAAATGCTTACGCCCTTTAACTTGAGAATCCCACTCTTAGGAATTCACCCTCAGGTGACAATCTGAGGTGTGGACATGGATTTCTATATGAGGATGTTTGTGGAAACCTCAATTACAACTCTTCCCAACGGAATCAACTCAAATGCCTTGTACTGACAGGACCCTTGGTGCCACTGCACACCATGGACCAACCAGGATGCCGGAAGTGTTTCTGCTGTACTGCGACATGAGACAGCAAGATGCAGAATACACTTTCAGAACTAGACATTACACACATGCATATGACGGGGACCCACTCTGCAGAAGGCATCGTGGTTATTTCTGGGTGCTGCCATACACTGTTTTTCACTTCTCTGAATTTTCTATTAGTTCAAAAATATTTATAATCACACAAATGCTGGGGGTGGGGATGGGTAGATTGGGTTTGGGGTGAGGCCGTTTAAGGACCTTCTGTGACTTTCCCCCGGGGAGGGTGAGGTGGGTGAGGCACATTTAGAAGGACTCCCCAAAGATCAACCAAGGGGTGACCTAGACACAGGACACTGCCCTCCGGCTAGAAGCTTCTCCCACTCCTCCTGGGAGAATTTGCCAAGTAAATCCAGTACCTGCGGGTAGCTCACTTTATCTCTTCTGCTTTCTTTATCTCTTTCTCCCAGGGAGGGGCCTGGAAGCAAGCTCAGGCCCATTTTACAGCCAGGAAAAGGGCCCCTGGAGGCCAAGTAAGTCATGAGTGCACAGGGAGCACTCCCAACGTTACCACCTCTCTGGCCTTGAAGGTCCAGGGTACCAGGGTTGGGGGGCTCAGGTCGGCTGGAGAGTGAGCAGTGGGCATTCCACACCCCGACACAACCAGCGGGGCTGCCTCCCATCCAATTACCTGGAAGTCGTGGAGGGGCATGGTGGTGTCTCCTTTACTCAACCACTAACCTCAGGTTAATGCCTGTTTTTATAAAATCTCTCTCCCTGCTTTGTTCACTCTGGCTTTGGGGCTCCCCTCTGGGGTCCTGGTAAGCCTGCTCACTGCTCATCTCGGTGCGCATGTGCACACACACACACACACACACACACACACACACACACACACCTAGTTCCCAGGGTAGCTGTGTGCCATAGAGGGCAGGTTCAGGCACTGAAAGGCCTGGGTTTGAAACCCAGCTCCACCCCTTTCTTACTAGGTGACCCCTATTCCCCCAGCAGGTCACCTTGCCTCCAAGGCACAGTATGCACCTATGTAAAGGTGGCATAACTACCGAGACAGCACAGGTAAAGCACCTCACACAGGTGCCCGCTGCCCCCAGGCAGGCAGACTGCCCCACACTGTTAGTAATGGGGGCTGCAATTCACGGGTGCCTTCTGCGTGCAAGGCCCTCCCAAGCCCTCACACAACTCCCCTCATCACCTCACCACCACCCCACCCAAAGCTGTGGGGTAGATCCCTTACCAAGGGCAGGCAGGGCTAGTCCAAAAGAGAGGGGACCAGGACAGTGTGTGCCTGCCGCCTGATGGAAGAACACAGAGCCACCCATGCAGTGTTCTTGCCCCAAACCAAACATGAATCCAACCAGGCCTCCACATGTAACTACCATTTGGGGGAATTACGGGGAACAGAGGAACTATATCCATGAGGAGATAGTCCACAAATTCCAGATCGTGGGACTCTCTCCAGGACAAACTGAAGAAACCCAGGGTCTTCAGGAGCAAAAAAGAAAGCGGAAACTATAGCTTAAAAGAGACATCAATCAAATACAACCTGTGGATTTTGTACTGTGATTCGAATAGGACAACTGTTAAAAAAAAAACCTCAGGGAAAACGGATTATTTCAACACTGCTGGATATTGGACAATACTTGCCATCATTTTTGGGGTAAGATCATGGGGATTTAGGTTACTATTAGAGTAACATGGAATATTTATGGATGGAACGATGGGATTTGCGTGAACATCGCCCGCTGAGCAGGAAGGGGAGGACGTGGGGCAATTAGAGAAGAAACGAGGTGGCCCCACAATGTGAACATCAAGCGGGGCCGGGGCGGGGGGTTCCTGCCATTTTCTCCACCTGTGTACCTATTTGGAATTTTCCATAATAGAAGTTAAAAAAGAAAAAGGACACAGTTGGAGACTCACGCTCGGGGCCTCTGAGGCTCCCAGCAGCCAAGGAGGGAGGGGAACAGCCTGCAGAGGCCAGACCATGGCACTGACACCTGGCCCGCTTCACCATTTCCTGTATTCCTTGTCCCATGCCCAGGGGCACTCACGACATCCTTACAACCACGGGGGCAGGGGGCTTCACTGTGGGGGCCGAGGCAGTGGGCAGCTGGGAAACCAAGTCACGCAGCTCAGATGGTGCTGGAGACAGCCCCAGTGACCTTGGGCGAGTCTGAAGATCAAGGCTGTGATAACGTTTGCCCTTGGAGGGTCTGCTGGGAGGAACAGAGGGCACAAAGCACTATAGGATGTGTGGGGTTATTATTAATTGGTGTCACTCCTTTCCTCTCATCCTGCTCACAGTGCACCCTGCCCCCAACTGTCCCAGGTTCCCAGCGTTTCCCTGTGGAGTACACCAGCCCTTTCTTGGGTAGTTACAAGAAGCCCCGAGAACACGGCGATGCTGTAAAGACCCATCGGCAGTCGGGATGCTCGTAACACAGGATGCTTAAAAGACAGGCTGTGAACTGACATCCAGGGACGAGACCCAGGCCAAATCCAGCCCACACGTGTTTTGTTTGGCAAGCACAGTGTTTTTCAATTTTTGAGTCAACAGTAGAAGGTCAGGTGATTTCATATAAAATCCACATTTCTGGCTTCTCTTGTCACTTTGTGTCACCTGGCCACACAAGGTCTGCATTCCCACCGCAGCAGGAGGCTGGGCAGGAGCTGACTGGCAGCTGTCCCCTCCAGCCAGGGCATGTCTGGGTCTGCCACAGATCCCACTGGGCCTTCCACCACTTCCTGACTTAGTGTGCTCCGGCAAAACCTCTGGGGCCCTTTTTCCTTCCCACTTTCTTCCCACCAGGGGTCCCCCTGACACAAGACAGCCAGAGAGGTCTTGACCCTTCAAAGGCCTCCCTGTCGCCCCCCCACCCCCTGCACTGTCCTCAGGCAGAAGACCAAATGCTTGGTGAAGGCCTAGCTCACATCTCTGCCCAGCCAGGCTCACACTGAGCTGTAGCAGCGCCCTCAGGGCCTCCACCCACTGCCCCCTCTGCCTGGTCCATGCTTCCCACCTCCCACCCACCCCTTGGCCTGGTACATGATAGGTGAGTCCCAGGGAATGGGGTTTGGGCCCACGGTACAGCTCTGGGGAGGTCTACCGGGCACACAAGTGGCTCGGACAGAGAACTGGGCTCAGGGCAATGTCTGGGTGACCACAGGCCTTGGTCATCACCTCCCACCTGGGCTTGGCCAAAGCCCACGGAGGGAGCTGGTGGCCCAGTGAGGACCAGCAGCCAGATACCCAGACTCAGGTCAGGCCTTGGGGGAAACCTTTCACCTCTTTCTGAGCAGGTGAGGTCACCCCATCTGTCTGCCTTTTGTCATCTATATTTAGAAGCCC
The DNA here is from genome assembly GCF_057876585.1 of Rhinolophus sinicus. NCBI lineage: Eukaryota > Metazoa > Chordata > Mammalia > Chiroptera > Rhinolophidae > Rhinolophus > Rhinolophus sinicus. The sequence continues at coordinate 3,279,750 of NC_142516.1, read as the reverse complement.
AGGGAGGACAGGGAGAGGGTGTGGCCTGGCCAGGCTCCTCGGTCATTTCCCTACACCAACGTCACCATTCCTGGCCTGCCTGAGTCCTGGGGCAACCCTCTGTGGGCGGGTGCGCGTACACCTTGGCAGGAGGTGACGCACCTGGGCCCAGTGTGGGAGCTCCTGGGTCAGCAGGTGGACCTGGCTTAGCCCCACCTCCTCTGCTGCTGGGTTTCTGGGAACCCAAGGAAGGAGAGGATCCCCACAGGCAGGACGCAGAACCCAGAAGTGGTCAGGAGGCAGGAAACAAAGCCTGCAAACCTCTGGAGACCATCCTGGGTGGAGGGTGTAACATCGACATCACCCCAAGTCCCTGACCTCACTGGGCGTTACTGTCCCAGGACAATCAGAACAAGATACATCAACACCCGGAGCCATGAAAACGGCCCAGGACTGGGACGCCATGAGCTCACTGGGGGGCCTGGTGTCCTCCCCGGAAAGGGGCGCTCACGGCCGCTGACTCTGACCCTCAGATGTTGATGGAGATACTCTCAGAGCAAACACACAGTCCAGGGTCACTGTGATAAACGCCATCCATGGAGTGGGGACAGGCCGCTTTGACAACTGTCCCCACTCCTCCAAGTGCTCAGTACCCCACATGCCAGGGGGCACTGAAACCTGACATTTCTGAAGGCCACCAATCCAACATGTGACAGCCTGAAGTGGAAGGCAGGAGAGGGGAGAGGAAAAGAAGCAGAAGGGGCACAAATGGATGGAAATGGAGACTGAGACTGCCACTGAGCCTGAAACACGGAAAATAACAGGCGCAGGGTGAGAAGGAAACAGCCAGAAGTGGAGGCGGAGGGTCCCGTCCCTCACAGAGCCCACACGGGCGAGACTGGCGCACATGGCTGAGGAAGGGACCCAAGGCAGCACAGGTCCCAGGTCTCAGCCCCAAGCGGGGACCCTGAGCAGGAGGCAATGACATGGTGGAAGACACCATACCCTGCCTGAAAAGTGTCCGTTGCACCCAAGGGGCCCCAGTGTGCCCCCTGACCTCCCCTCCCCCGCTGCCAGCTGGAAACCATCACAGCATCGTGGGGACTGGGATGACCCAGTCCCGAGGATGCCATTCTTTCCTGTCGGTTTGGGACTCTCTCTCTTAAGGTCTGGAGCCTAGGCTTGTGCTCAAGCCCCTGCTGTGCACCTTCCTAGCCTCAGTGTCACCTCCTTGAGCCTCAGTATCTCCATCGGTAAGATGGAGATACTAATAATGCCACGAATGCCACCTACCACCTGGCTCTCAGGGTTCTCAGGATTGTAGATGATAAAACAAAGCACAAAAGCCCTTTGTAATCTGAGAGGCACCATCCATATGAACAGGAGCCGCTAAGACAAGCCGCGGCCACCCTCCTCACCCCCCTAAGCAGGTAGACAGGCCGGCGGGGTGGGTACACTTGGGCACCACCCGAAGCGCCCCTCGCCCCTCCTCTTACACCCGGACCGGCAGATGGAAACTCCCCTGTGGCAGCTTCCAGCCAAACTCCTTCAACCAGTTCTGACAGGAGGGTAGGACAAAGGGAACCACCTCCCGCAGCGGCCCTGGCTGTGACCCACTCCACCTCTCCGAAGAGGCACCAGTTGCCTTGGAAACTCACCTCAGTGGCCGGTGCCGGCAGAGGTGTTGGACAAGGCGTGGGGCTTCGGAGAGTAGGACGGCGGGCGATGGCCCTCCGCCTGGAGGTCACCACAGAGACGCAGGCAAGGAACACCCAGCCCTTCCTGGCCCTGGGCATGGCGGGCCTGGCTTCCCGGGCCATGGCAGGCTGGGAGCCGGCTCCGCGAGAAGCCCTCTGCCAGTCTGTCTCTCTGTCTGTCAGCCTGTTCCAGTGGAGTCCAGCACCCAAGTGCCTGGACCTGGTGTCATCCGCATGGCTGTCATACCTGCTGCCATGATGGGCAGGGCTAGGAATTCCCGTTGGTACCAGGCCGTGGGCCAGCCAAGGAAGTGTGACTGGGGCTCTGTCCTGAGCTGGGCCAGTGGTTCCAGCTTGGACCTGCTCTCTTGGGGTGAGCCCAGTTCTCTCCTCCAACACCCTGAGGGCCTGTCCCCATCCGCCCCGCCTGTGGAGAAATCACTACCCAGAGTCAGAAAGGTGGCAGGTACAAGTCGCCAACATCAAAACAGGGCTCAGCCAGTGGGACCACCAGGCAGATGTGAACCCAGCCAGGTGCTGGGGGGGAGCACAGAAGACCCCTGCGTGCTCTAAGCCGTGGCCTCATTCCAGAAGCCTTCTCTGCCATTCAGCCCTCACATCTCCTCCCGCCCTGGCACCCAGACACGGCGTTTCATTTTAAACTGCGGGACCAACCTAGGGTTGCTAACTGTTTATTTTGCCAAGTAGGGTAGTGAAAACACAATACTCTCACCACCACAATTACCATTATTCCAGAAAGGACACCACCAAAAGTAACTAGGAGGGCATGCCATCAGAAAAAAGCGCAGTCGTTAAACAAAAACATTTGGTTTTAAGAAAAACCCCCAACCTGTCTCCATTTTCTTTCTGCTGCAAAGCAAGACGTTGGAAACCATGGAATGAGTCCGACACCCATTTGACAAATGGAAAAACTGAGGCCCAGGGGTAGCAGGGACTTGCCCAAAACCTCATAGGGAGAAGCCGGGACTCGTATCTATGCAGCTCTGCAGCGCTCACAGACGCTCCTTCCACCAGCATTCAGATCCTGGACCCCCAAACCCAGAGATGCCAGGACGACCCAGAGGCCGAGAGCCTGGGCTGCTTCCTTACCCTCCGGGGACCCTGGTAGGCAGCGGGCTGTGTACGCAGGACCACAGAAGTCGGGAGCAGAGGCGAGCCAGCAGGGTCTCCAGAGCTGGCCTGCAGGCACATCAGGCCTCCAGGCCCTGGCGGAGTGGCCAGGGCCCAGCATCCTGCCCTGCCACTAAGCCCCGCCAGCACTCGCTCTGGCTCTCTGCGCGTCCCACATCCCCTTCCGGTGGCTGTGTGGGGCCCAGGGGACACAGCTGAGAAGGTGGCTCAGAGCCCCGGAGCAGAGACCTGGTTCCCTGTGGGACTTGCAGGTTCCTCATGTCACTGAGCCTGTTTCCTGATCCGTGATGGAGGAAGGGGAGGTTTTCAAACCCAAATTTCTCCCCACTCCCAGCCTCACCTAGAGCTCTCGACCTTGAATTCCCACTACCAGGCTCCCACAGGAGAATTTCTTTCACGGAAGGAAGGATTTCACGGACACCAGTTACAAAGCCCTGGGGTAGGGGTTTGCATGGGGGGGGGGGGTTTGGGGGGGGTATCAGAGAAGCGGATTTGAGGGTTCTAGGCAGGCCATGCCTCAGCCACTTTCCTGCCTCCCCGGGCCCACCCCTCATGCCCACAGCCAGATCACATCCCCCCCCTGCACCCAAATCCCTCCAGCAGCTTCTGTCCTACCCGCAGAAGAATCCAAAGGCCTCCCTGACCACCTCCCTGTGCTCACCTCCTCCCAGGCACCCCTGCAGGCTCTCCTCTGGCCACCGCAGCATGTTGTCTTGGTGACACTTAACCCTGACCTTCGAGAAACAGCAGAGGTGACCAGGCTCTGAATCAGTCAGCTCTGGGACCCTGGGCCAGCAACTAAGCATCTCTGGGTCTCAGTTTCCTCATCTGAAAAGGGCACAGAGGCACTAGAGGATTCAACAGGAACTCAGCTCGGGCCTGGCTCGTGGTCAGCACTCAGGGGACATGCACTCTGGTCACCCACAGTCACACGCCTGCCTCAGTGCCTGGCACACATAAACACCCAATGAGTATTGGCGGGTATTACCCCTACGCCAGGAGTACCGTAGCCCATTCCGTCCCCAAGAGTAAGCTCCTGGTGACAGTCTGGGATCCGTCTGGTGCTCAGTGTGGGCCCTGCAACAGGACCCCAGTGGATACCTCAGAAATGTTTGTTGTTGAAAAGCAGCAAACATGTGCTGGGGCGCTGCAAGACAACCCTGGTCCCTGGGCAGGGAGGCTGCCAGGGCTGGCAAAGAGCCAGGCCCAGCCCACCCCTCCCGGAGCTCGACCAGCACAGCAGGCCCCAGTCTTGTGCAGACACCACCAGGACTTAGGCGAGGCAGACCTCAGTAGAGCTCAGAGGAGGGAGACAGCCCTGGGTGCCTGGGACGTCCCCAACCTGGCTTCTCACCCCCACAGTACCAGCTGTCTGGCCATGTGACCTGGGGCATCGTTTGATGCAGTCTGGCCACCTTCTCTGTGTACCAGGTTGCTCTCCTGAGCCTTTGGGGCTGGGGAGGAGGGAATTTCCCTGAGCTGTAGCTTGTGGCCTCCTCATCTCAAGGAGGGACCCTGGGCCCAGTGCCATAGGAGGGACCAGTGGACAGTGGGTGGGAGAGCGTTTCCAACTATGTGACTGTGTTCGAGGTGGGGGGAGAGCTTCAAGAGGCCCTTGGAGGAAGTGGGGTGGGGATGGGGAGCACAGGAACCCATAGGGAGCCAGGCTGCCCTGTCAGGTGTGTCTGTGTGTGAATGCCTTTGATTTGACAAGCATTTACTGACCCAGGTACCGGGCCCATGAAAAGCACCACATCTCCCTTCCATAGTTCCTGCGCCCAAACGAGGCGCACTGTGCTCTTCTCAATGAGCCCCCAGCCTCCAGCACAGGTCTGCATGGCCTCAGGGCCCAGACTGACATATTCCTTTCCTTTCGGGGCCAGACCAGGCCCAGGCAGCCGGGGGGCGGTGGGCCTGAGTCACGGCCAGGAGGCAGGAGGACCAGCGGCAGCAAGAAAAGCTGGAGCACAGAGGGGGCAGGGTCTTGGGAGGGGAGGGCCCGCTACCCACCCTCCTCCCATGGGTTGTGGGGGAGAGCAGAGGCGCTTTTGTTCCCTGCCCTCCCAGTGTCACCACATGGCGCACCACATCAGTGTCACGGCCTGGAACAGAGACCAGACCGGCCACCAAGAGCCAGGGCTCTGGGAGTTGGGGACAGTTAGGGGTACTCCACCTGCACCCCACCACTGTGCTGCCTTCCAGGGCTGGGCCTCCGGAGGACATCCTTTGTGTTTACTGTGCATGGAGCTCTGTGCAGCCACGGCATCTCGGAGCACTGACACCACCCCTATCCCCACACTCGTCCCAGGAGAAGTGACCTGCCAACGGTCCCACAGTGCTCTGCCCGCCGTGCCAGGTGGCCATGGGCTAGCACACCTGGCCAGCCCCACACAAGCCCGGACACAGCAAACCCCATTCATGGACACATGCATACACAGATGTGTGCCAACACTCCCGCAGCCCAGCCTCAAGCCCTCTGTGGGGGAGGATTCCTGGAGGGGCCTCTCCCCCTTTCCTGGCTCCTGGGGGCAGGCCCTGGTGGCGGTGAAGCGCATTGTTGATAAACACCCGTGTGGCTGTCGCTAGGAGCTGTGACTCAGAGCCGGAGTGGTGAGTCCTCTCGAAGCTGTTTACTCAGCAAGACATCCTGTCCAGGAAGCAGATAGGAGAGGCCTCGCCCAGCTTCTGCTCCTCTTTCCTGCAGCCTCCTGACCTGACTCAGGGGCCGGCTGGGGGCCAGGGTAAAGGGGGCAGCCAAGTTGCTCCCCCCTTCATTTCTGGGAACCTGAGGTCCATCATGAAGTGGCTCAACATGGTCCCAGCCAGCCAGGCTCTGTTAGGACGGGTGACACTGCAGCTGCGCCTGGGAGTGACCCAGCCCCCGGGCCAGGAAGAGGGCTTAGGTCTGGTGTGCAGCGACACCTGGCCTCTGCTCTGAGAGCCTCCTAGGGATCATGGCCCTGCAAACATCTGCCAACCTGCAGCCCAAAGGCAAACGCTTGCCCATATTTAGAAGCCCTGAAGGCAGCAGAGGCTCCTGATGCCTCCTTTCCCCACAGCCCAGCCTGGTGGCCCTGCCTTAGGCGCTCCTCGGTGGGGACAAAGCACTTTCCCACTCAGCATCTGTGAAAGAGGTGAAGCCACAGTAATTATCGCTTTTGGAAAACTGAGACAATCAAGGCCCAGAGAGAGTGAACAACTTGCCCAAGGCTGCACAGTGGGCCAGTGCTAATGCTAGGTATAGCCCAGTGCTCTCGACCCCCAGGGCAGCTTGCTTTCCTCCACTTTGCACCAAATTCAAGATCACAGGTGGATTTGTTCCTGGCAGCACAGGCAGGCCTGGGGCTGCCATGTCCTTGTCCATGAGGTGGGTAGTCTATCCCACGTGAGGCCCAGTGGGATTCTGACTTCCCATTTCCCCTCTGGCCTCCCCATCAACCTTGTGCTTAAGCCAGAGTCGACGACTCCCCAGTATTTCTACTATTCACTGATGTGCCAGTGTGGATATCATTTAATTGGCATAATATGTGAGGCAGGTTTGCAGGCGAGCTTGGGGACAGAAGCTTGGAGATGGCACCAAACTCACCCAAAGTCACACAGCAGTCTGGCTTTGAGGCTGGAGCTCCCAGCTGCCCCCAGCTTTTTACAATAAGCACTCAGGGTGATTCTCTCCTCACTGTGTCCATCTGTGGCAGGGGCTCCTGTTTCACAGGAGGGCTGATGGGGGCCAGAGCCTCAGTGACTTGTGGAGGCCATGAGACGGAAGGAGGAGGCCCTGTCCCCTGCTCCAGGCTGGGGAGATTGGGAACCCCAAGGCATGACAGAGCCATAGGAAGCACATGCTGGGGGCTGGGGACAAAACGGCAAAGAGGGCTGTGCTTACGTTGGCCCCACCCCAGGCAGAACAGTAACCCAGGGTCAGCTGCTCAGGCTGCTGACTCACCCACCCCAGGACTCGTCTGCGTTGGCTGCCTGCCTGCCATCCCCTTTTACCAGCCCACTGAGTCACACAGGTTGCCAAGAAGTTGAGGATCTGAGAATCCAGGCCCTGCCCCAGCCGCTCCCGCTGGCTTTGTGCCCAGCAGGATCCAGCACTGCCAAGGACACCACAGCCCCCCTCCCGTGGCAGTCAAGGACAGCTCCCTGCCCCCTCAGGCCTGCCCCCATGTCCAGCTCCCAGCTCACAAGGAACCCAACATCCAAATTAAAGGATTAGAGCAGCAGCAATGAGCTGGGGCTTTGCGTTCACTTCCTGGCTGGGGGAAGTTGGCAAGTTACTCTCCCACTGAGCCTCCTTCTGGCCCATGCATGGGATGACCGCTGCCTCCAAAGCCTGCCCCGGTTACATGAAATATTGGCTGGAAGCACTTAGGACAGGGCCTATGGAGGGGGTTTGGGGGTGCTGCAACTTTAAATAGGGTAGGTGAGCTGAGAAAGTAACATGTGGTAAAGACATTTAAAAAAAATTCACCGACTAGGGGATCGTTTCTTCTTCCCGAACCCCAACTAAGCTCCCTGAAGGCAACAGCCACATCTGTCCTGTTCGCCCCTCGTGCCCAAGCGCTGAATGATGCCCGCCGGGCCCATAGTGGGTTCTCACACTGCTGACGGGTGGATGGATGCACTTGCACATGCGCACACATCACAGGAGTGGAAAGGGCACTGGTGTTCTAAGCTCTTTTTAAGTTCTTTCCTCTTTAAAATTGGAAGGGATGCAAGCTCCTTGAGAGTAGGGACTCTGTTCCCTGATGTATCTAGAATAGTCCTTGGCACACAGTGGGCTCTCAACCAATACCTGGATGAACAAGTGGACTCAATGGTCCAGATGGTTCCTCCAGCTTCAAAGTTCCTGGACTCAAAATATTCAGAGTTTAGGACCAAAGAGTTCCTCGTGGGAAGATCACCAGGAAAACTTCCTGGAGGAGGTGGTGAGGTTGGAGAGGAGCCTGAGGGATGGCAAGGAGGAACAGCATGGCTCTCTTTGCCAACCTGCCATTAAAGTGCTTTCCAGAGAGCGAGGCTGGGAGCAGAGGTGGGAGACAAGCCCAGGCAGGGGCGTTGGTGCTGGAGGCAGCAGGAGCCTGGGGACCCTCAGAAGCTAGTCCGCCCCAGGATGTCAGTGGGGAGGACGCAGGCAGTCACTCCAGCTCTGGTTCAGCCTGGGTTTTTTCTCTTAATTTGTGTGTTCCATGCTGGTGAGTGGGGAATGAGTCTCTCCCTGCTCCTCGGGTAAGCAGAGGTTGCTCCGGCGTATTTGGACTGGGCGAGGAAGCCCCTCCACAAAGCACAGCCAGGCTGAGGCTGGGGGGAGGGAGCTGAGCCCACAGTCAGGACCCTGTGCCCAGCAAGGCCTGGTCACTTGGGACTTCAGGGCCAGGAGAGTAGGGACAAATGGGCCCTTGTGGTGAGGAGGCCGCCCGCTCTGCCAGGGACACTGTGTGCCGGGTGCTGCCACCCGCCTGCTGCCTGCCTGTGGGGGCCCAGGGCCTGGCAAGCAAGACTGCCCTTTCAGACAGGGACCTCCTGAGCTGCCCTGGCCTCTGGAAAGGACCTGGGGCTCCAGCTGGCTGCCGGGAGGTGGTGGGGCTGGTGCCCACTGCCCTTTTTCCCACAGCCCTTCTGCAGCCAGGAATCTCCCCCAGGCAGGGGTAGGAGTGGGGGGTGGTCATGCCTTGGGTTTCCAGAGCCCTGGGGTTGAGAGACCACTTCAGAGACACTGTCTTTGTCCCACCCTCCTGCCACCCACTGTCCTTCTGCCAAACCTTAGACACTGCCACACACACAGGTGGCACACGATGACGTACATGGTCACCTAGTCACTTAAATGCACAGAATCACCAAAGGCAGGGTGATGCTCCCAAGACACCCACAGGCAGGCACAGGGCTGCACACACAACCCCAGAGGCCCCGATATGCCCCCCTCTCCCCACAAGTCGGCCAGACCACGATGGCCGCCCTGTGGCCCCAGGGAGTGCACTCTCTCAGGGCCCGCTGCCCATGCCTGCTCCTGGCAGGGATGGTGCAGAGAGGGGAAGGAAGCATCTGCTCTGTGCCGGGATTTTCCTGTGCCAAGAGTCTGGGAAGGAAACTCCCCTTGAAATTCTGAAACATCGCAATCGTCTGCCACAAGGGCGCAGGCGGCTGCTGCTGGCAGTTCAGCCTTTCCACGCCGGGCAATACCCGCCTGCCCGCCCCCTGAAGCCCACAGCTGTCCCCTCCCTGGCCATCCAGGGCCTCAGGCTAGTGGACTCCCTCACCCTTAAACTTCAACCCTGAGCAACTAGAGGGTCAAAGGGCACCCAGGCAACTTCCTTCTCAGCTCACCCTGTGGAGGCGATCAGAGGCCTGCAACTCTGGGCTCAGGGAGGAAGGTGAGCCAGGTGGGGCTCACCGTCTGGCCTGGGCAATTTGCTCAACTTGTCTGGGCTCCCAGTTCCCCACCTGGAAAAGCGTGGATTTAACTCAGGGCCCCTCCCTAGCTCCCCAAGGGTAGTCAAGGCTTCCTGTCTTCACAGCTGGGGGGCCACATGGCCATCTGCCTTCCACGGAGGGGAACTGACACTTCCTGCCACCTGCTGAAGGCCTGCGTGTGACAGTGCCAGGTGCTTCAGGAACATTTCATACACCTTGATATCCGTGAGTCCACAGATGAGGTGACCGAGGCACGGAGGTGTTAAGGAACCTACCTGTCTGGGGTCCTGCAGGTCCAAGCCAGGGCTCCCACCAGCCCCTTGACCTCTAGACAGCCTTGACCTCCCACACGCCTTGGGGGCCAGGACCAGTCCAGTGACTTGATGATGATGGAATCAGGGCTGGGCTCCCCTGCGCCCTCTGGCCACAGCCAGATTGGGGTGAATAGAGCCAAAATCCCATTGGAATGGATTCAGTTCAGGTGACGATAGCCCCGAGGGCTTAAATACCCTCCCCCCACCCACATCCTTACCCTCCCAGTTTTGAGCTGGACAATTACAGGTAAAGGGCCTCCTGGGGAAAAAGGCCTGTGGTCAGCATGGATTCCCAAGATGGGAGCAGGTGGACATGGGGGCCACTCACTGGCCAAGGGCACTTTCTTCTCAACTGACCTGGTCTACACAGTCAGGTGGCCAGGCCATACCTGGAATCTCAGGTGGTGTACAGAGAAGAGGTCCCATGATTTTCCCAAGATAGCCAATTCTGGACACCAGCCCAGGACGGGAGGACCTATTTGCCCTCCGCCCCAGGGTGGATCCTGCCCCCTCTTAAGGGGGAGAGGAGGGCTGAGCAGCTTCACTTTTGGTTAATTATGCACCCACCCCAAAGGGAGCCCAGGGTGGGTGGGGTCAGTCCAGTCCTGTATTTCAGTATCTTACACAGTTCCCTCTGGTGCCTCTGGTGCTGATGGCCTCCTGCCCCTCCTCCCCAGGCAGCCTGCCCTTCTCGGGCTCACCTTGTCCGCCTGCACGCCCAGCAGGACCGCCAGCATGAATGCGGGCAGGGGTGCTGCCTGTTCTCTGTGGTGCCCAGCCTGCAGCTCCTTGCAGGGTGGGGCCATGTCCCTGCGCCCTGAGCCTCCTGGCCCTCTCCCCACCACCTGCCTGCCACCGCGGGCCATTGTCTGCGCCGTCCCTCCTCCCGCTGTTCTTGCACCAATGGGGGCAGCTGTGCAGAGTCTGGTGAGGGATCAACCCGAATGCCTGCCGGCCTGCCTGCCTAAAGACTGAACGCACCAGTCCAGCACAGCGCGCAGGGCGCCACGCCAGCCTCCCTGCAACTCCGGAGGTGGGCACGCCCCTCCCCATTTGACAGATGCGTCCAGGGAGGCTCAGAGGGGCACAGAGGGTGAGTGATCAAGGTCAGATTAAAATCCTGATTCGCTGAGGGCACCCTGAAAACCATGGAGGGGCATCACCAACAGTCCCACCTTTCACTGCCCTCCGCACTGGGCCTCACACCCTTACTGCTCCAAAGTGCCCCCAACTCTCTCCCCTCTGTTCCTCCACAGGGGCCCTTTCCTGTGGTCAGAGGCTCCCACACCTCCTTCCCAGCTGGACACAGTGCCCATCTGTATCCTCTGCACTGCCAGACACAGGGTCAGCACCCATAAACCCAAGCAGCCCCTAAGACAGCCCCCAGGGCCAACTTCCATCCCCACAGCAACCCGGAGCTTGGTATGTTCCTCACAGTTTGGGGAACAGCAAGGCTGAGAGGGGTTCAGTGCCTGCTGTAGGATACCGGGTGATACGTGCCAAGCTGGAACACGGACTCAGGTGTCCACCTGCAAAGCCAGTAGCCTTAACTGTGAGGCCGCCTGCCTCCTCCTGCGCCCAGACCACAGCCCCCTACTCCACGGGCTCTACTCACCCCCCAGCCACACACTGCCCTGCAATCCTGCCCCGAGGCCCAGGTCGCTCATGGCTGCAGGGTATAGCGGGTACAAAGCTGGGCATCATGCCCAGCCCCCCACCCTCCCACACTGGCTGGCACCTGGCCCCATCCACTGTGTCCTCTGACCCTGCATTTTCTGACATTCTACCACGGTCACTGTCACCTGTCACTGAGGTATCCAGGAAATAGCTTCTGTTGCTAGGGGACTGGCCTGATGCTAGGTGGCTGGCTGGCAGGGTGGGGCGATAGGGAGTGGGAAGCAGGCTGGGGTTTCCCTCAGGAAGGATCCAGGGGCAGCGGTGGGGGTGGGTCAACCACAAGTAGTAGTTGAGGTCCACACATAGGCCTTTGGAAAACCCCCAGCCCTGAGACTTACTGCAAGCAATTATTTTGGGGGCCTGTAGTTACCAAGCAACTGCTCTGGGTTGCCATGGAAACTCTCCCTTCTTCTGAGGCTTGTCATTTTTAGGGGGATGCCCTCTCCTCTCCACCTCCTCACCCTGGCTGGGCTGCCCTGAGAGGAGAGTTCCCCACCCCCACACAGACCAACCTAACCGTGACCCTAAGAGAAAACTCTGACATTCAAAAACCCGAAACCCAAGCAAATGCAGAGACCAGACCCCAAGGCCTTCATTAGAGGGGGAGAGGACGAAAGGGGCTCATTAGCTCTGTTTACATCTCCATTCCTGCTGTTAACCACCACCTTGGGGCCTGCCCAGCCCTGACGTTGGAAGCTCACTGTAATTGGAAGGAATTTGGTCCCAGCACTCGAGCCGGCCCCTCCCAGGCTCGTCTGCACACGGGAGGCAGCCCTACCAGCCCTGCCACTACCTAGCTGTGGGAGTCCCTTTGCCTTCCAGTGCCCCAGGTTCCCCACCCATGAGCATGGCAGCGGCACCTGCCTTACAGATACAGTGAGACACTGCACCCTCAAGGCCAGGCACAGGGAAGGTTCTATGGACCAGCCATCATTTCCAGGCATCTCCACGGCACAGAACAGTAGCCTAGAGGCTACTCCGCAGAGCACGGCCCCAAGGCTGGTGTGCCACTGATGGCAGAGCAGCCACCGACTCCAGGTCCCCAGGCTCCCAGCCCAACGCCTTCCCCAGAGGCTCTGCTGCTTGTCCTATACCCCTATTCCAACACCCCTTCTCTACGGTCTGAGGGTCTTCACCCCTCAGATGGGAGCCAAGGTGCTCTGCACAGAAGCCCCAGATAAATATCTGTTACTCAACTCAATCAACGACCCACTGTCAAGAGCTAGAGGCATTGGACTTATGGAGTCAGAAGCGCCAGAGGCCACAGTCAGAAGTGGCTGCCATTTGCAGGACCAGCACCACGCTGGGCCCTTTGCTCCGTCTCACTGGTGCCCATGACAGCCCACTCTCTGGTGGGGAGCTCAGGGCCCTGCCCACTCTGTATGAGGACTGGGCAGAAGCCCACCAGGAGAGCAGTGGGGGAGTTCAAGCTGCACCACATCCACTTTTGGGCAGGGCCTCTGGGGAAGGGACCCCTCAAGTCTCAACCTGCCCGCACAGCCCACCCATCTGTACGGCTGCCTTCCATGTACCCCCCAGACCTGGGACACACCCCGCCCTGCGCTGACGGGAGAGCTGTCTGGGAACCACAGGTGTAATCATAGCTGCAGGGCCCCTGGAACCGGCTGAGAAGGGCCAGCTCAGCTTGCAGGCAAAGAAGGAAGCGGGAACTGCTGACAGCGGCAGGTCTGCCCCTGCCTGGCTGTCTGGCTGCCCATCCAAGTCGCCACCTAGTCACTGCCTTGGGGCCCCGCCTTGTTTGATTTCCTCCTCAGCATGTCACCGCTGTAATGACTGTGCTCCTGGTCTGTTTACAGATGAGTGTCAGCTCCTCACAACTGGAAGGTGAGACCTTTGTCTGTGCTGCTGCTGCTCAAAGCAATAGTGGCCTGGCCACAAGGTCACAGCGCCACCTGCTGGCGCTGTGCCAGGACGTGCAAACCAGGGGAGCAGGATGTCTCTGATCCCAAACCCCAGGGTCCATTCACACCCACAACCCCCAGCTAGGGGCAAGTCCCAATACCACCTTAAAATCCAACTGCTCCCCCTGTACCCGTGGGCACCTGGGTACCTGGCCTTCATGGGAAGAACCACTCCAGTGTCCCTGAGGTGGGTTGAATTGTGCACCCCTAAAAGGTATGTTGAGGTTCGACACCTGTGAATAAGACCTTATTTGGATATAGGGTCTTGGGAGATGTAACAAAAGTTAAGATGTAAGATGAGGTCATACTGGATTAGGGTGGGTCCTAATCAAAACCAAATGATATCTTTTTAAGAAAAGGAAAATTGGACACAGACACACAGAGGAGGCCATGTGAAGATGGGAGCAGAGTTTGGAGTGATGAATCTGAAAGACAAGGAATGCTAAAAAAACCACTAGAAGCTGGAAGAGGCAAGGAAGGGTCCTCTCCTAGAGCCTTCAGAGATAGCACGGTGCTGCTGACACCTTGATTTTGGACTTCTGGCTTCCAGAACTGAGAGAATAAAATTCTGTCGTTTTGAGCTACCCACTTTGCGGTCCTTTGTTACAGTAACCCCAGGAAATGAATACAACGCCCACTGGGCCCACCCCCACCTCTGATAACCATGGCCAGCTGCAGCCAAGCCAATATTCGGGGCAGAGCCCCCAGGAACCTGCTGCCGATGCAGGGTTTGATCTGGGGCAGTGAGGATGGAGGGCAGGTGAGTGCTCACAGGTCTCAGCCCAATTACCATCCTTTCTTCAGCATCTCACCTCCTTGAACCCACTCTGACAACAGGACACCTTCATCTGGAATATCTCTCTTCACCCACCCACTGCCCACACGAATCCTGCCAATAACCCGTGATTGATCTCAGAGACAGACCCCGCCCCAGGTGAGCCTCAGTTGAGACCACAGCCCCAGCCGCCCAGGGGACCTTAAAGCAGAGGCTCCCAGCTGAGCCGAGACAGATCCCGGTCACAGAGACTGTGAGACGCTCAACGTTTGGTGTTGTAAGTGCTAAGTCAGGACAATACTGTCACACAACACAGACAGCCTGCACGTCCCTCCAGGCCGCGTCTGGCCCTGCGCTCCTGGCTCCCTCCCTCCTTGCTGCCCAGCTCTTTCCAGCCACTGGTTGATTCCTCTTCTGCCTCCAAGTCTCTGTACTTCCCCCCCCACCCCCCACTGTTCCCAGACGCGTGCAGGGCTGGTTCGTCTTGTCCTGCTGGTCGCAGATAGGTGTCACCATGCAGGCCTCATGGACCCCACGGAGGGGCCCTCTCTCCAGCACCTGCTTCATTTCCCTAGAGCACTTGCCCTTCTCCCCACCTGGATTTGCTTTCACCTGCCCCTCCAGGCTGTGAGCTAATGGAGGGCAGGGACCATGTAGGTCCTTTCAGCACCTACCCCAGGCCTAGCAGGGCCCCTGCTCACGGTGAGTGCAGGGGGCACAGAAGCTGAATGAATAAGGAAAGGGTCTCAGTGTCCCTCCCACCTCTGAGTGTCTCACATTGTGGACATGGAGGTTAATAATAAAAGGTACATGTTGGGATGGAGGCAGGAAGACATTCGAAATGACCCCTGGGTGTCCCTTTTGTGCTCCAGCTGCTCCATTGAGCACAGTGGGCACAGCCCACCCCCTGGTGGTCATCCTCAGCACTGCAGCCCCAAGCAGGAAAACCAGAAAACAAAACACACACCTTTGTTTAGATGTAGTCAAGGCAGCGGCTCTCTCCCGCGACCAAAGGGCAAAGGAACAGGACCTGGCCGAGCCAGGGGCGAAGTCAGGGAACTCAGAAGCCTCTCTCATTCCCCTCTTTCCCTCCACTGTCCTGATGTCCAGTTCATTCACCAAGCCTCCTCACCCCAGCCAGGGCATAACTCAGGACCCACTTCCAAATGAGGACCCCAAGGCTCCAACAAGGATGGCCCCAGGCCCCAAACCCAACCAGGCAGGGTGCTCTAGGGAAATGAAGCAGCTGCTGGAGGGCTGGCTCCTAGGTGGGGTCCAGGAGGCCTGCATGGTGATACTTATGCTGCAACCAGAAGGAGCCAGCCCTGGACATATCTGGGAACAATGTCCCTGGTCCCCAGACGAGTGGTCCAGTGCTCTGTCGCGTTCTGCACTCCCCAGGTCCCAAGACCCACAAACCCCCAGGCTGCCCTCTGCTCAGAAGGACCTCGAGGGAGCAGAACGCATTTTCCAGGGACTGGGAAAGCAATGGGTCATGATGGAGAACCAGGGACAAGGACTCTTCTAGGAGCGTGTGGGACCCTCTGTGTCACACCATCTGTGTACCCCAATTTATAGAGGAATAGGCTGAGGCCTTCTCTCCTGTAGCCCTCTCTACACTAGGGAGGGGGTCTTCTCCTAGGTCCAGGTGCCCAGAGTGCAGGATGCAGGACCCCAGACCCTGTCCTCTCCAGGCAGCCCTGGGGATGGCCCCAGCCTAGTCAGACCCCTGGGGACCTTGAGGACCCCTGACCATCAGTCTGACATCTCTCTCCCATGCTATGAACCCGGCATGTTGCTAGGAGACTGCATGCTCCAGCCTGATGGCTGAGCTGCCGCCTGCCTCTTTCTTCTTTCCCACTGTCACCTCCATCGTGTGCCTGCGTGGAGATGCCCAGAGGACAGACCCCATAAGGGAAGATGTGGACAGGGTCTCAGGGGCTCTCATTCCCAAAAGAAACCCCATGGGAGAAGTTGAGGCTGGCTTAGGAGGCCGGAACCCTCCCTACTCCTCTGGACTCTGCCCACCTTGTGAGCAGTCCCTGCCTCTCTCTTGGCCTCAGTTTCCCAATTGTACCAGGAGGGTTTGAATGCGGAACTGCGTAAGCGCGCGCTGAGCGTGGACGCGCCGCCGTGCTCCCTCCCCGCCGGATGGGGTGTGGCGGGGTGCATGCGGTCTTCCCTCCATCCGCGACGCCTGGGAGGGCGGTCAGGCCCGGCGTGGCACTCACCTGGCAATCTACCATCATCCTCAGCCCTGGCAGCGCATCGCCGGCCCCAGGGCGGGGTCCGGGGCTCGCAGAGGCCTCCCGCCTCGGCCCGCGCGCCGCACAGGGGGGCGCCCGGCAGCGGGGTTCATGGCGCGGCCTCCTGTCCCCGCCTGGCCCGGGGCTCCACGGCCCCCGCCTCCTGCGCCGCTCCCATTGTCTGCGCCGCGCCGCCAGCCGCTCGGGCCCCGCTGCTCGGTTTCGCCGGAGCTCCGGGGCTCCGGCTGGGTGGGCGGGGTCAGCTGCGGCCCCGCCCCACCCCCGCCCGCAGCAGGTGTGAGAGGCGGGCCCTACAGCGCGAGCCCGGGGGCGCGCACCAGCCTCCCTCCCGCGGGCGGACGTGGTGGGCCTCTTATCCACGGCCGGGCGCGCACACGGGCTTGCGCGTTCCCGCGGACAGTGCGTGCACGTGAGCCCCGCCTTGCTGCGCGCGCGTGCAGCGCACCAAGGACTCAGCGCGAGGCAGGTCCCAAAGGTCCCCTGCCCTCACCACCTGCTGTGTGCCTCCTACGCCCCCTAGGACCCACCCCAAACCCAACCAGGCGGAGTTGGCCGGGTGCTGAGCCGTGCGGGCGTGGAGACCTGGAGACAGGCAGGGGAGTCATGGCCTATACACCCCCATCCTTTCGTCCTGGTACCCATATGCCACCTGTAGGGGCAGCTGAGTGGATGGCTGGGATCAGGGGTACCTGGAAGCAGCAGTACACACCCGAGTGTATGCAGGAAAGTCAGGCTGCCCCTTCTGCCTTTCCTCTACACGTCCCCCACCCTTTTCTTTCTGGCAGGACCCCAGGTCCAGCCTGACCCTGGCTGCAGCCCTGGCTGGTGTAAGATGGCTGGAGGGAGCCCATGAAGGATGGGGCCTCACCACCCAAATGGGCAAATGTTGGGTGTAGTTGTTATTAGTGAGCCCCTTGGGCAGGCAGTGCTTTCGCCCCACTTTATTGATGAGCTGTGGCCTCAGCACTCAAGGCCACTCAGCTCTGAGTGACCAAGTCCAGCTGTGCACAGGGGACTCAGAATCGTTGCTCCTCACCATCCGAGCCCTACACTGACCATCAGAGGCCTTGTCCTGTGTTGGGGCTCCCCGGCTGGGTGACCTCCTGAGTCCAAGCACTTTAGGTGACTTCATCTCCCTGCTTGAATCCCCAACACACCCTCCTAGGGTCACTGACCCCATTGGAGGAGACTGAGGCTCTGAGAGTCACCACATGAGCTTGGCTGTCACAGGGCTGTGATGTGGCCCCACTGTGGCTTTGAACCCAGGTCAGTGTCATCCCAAAGGCTGTGTTTGGAATCCGAGGAGGTGGCCTCTGAGCCCGGCCTTGTATTTGTAATTTTGTCTATTTCTTAAAGTAACTCTTCAATTTAAAAAAACTTTGGAGCCCCCAAAACTGATCTTCCCTGGCAAGACTGGTGCCCATAGCTCAGATGTGATCCCATCAGACGGGCTGAGGGCAGCTGGAACTGTCTCCAGGCACTCCCACCTCCCTCCCCTGGGTCAGACTAGTTCCCCCACCTCCACCCCTTACTTCTTCCCACCCATGGAGCATCTTTGGCCCAGGCCCTCAGCTCCTTTTAAGGGAAGTAGCCTGGATGCTGGTTTGGTTCCAGGAGTTGGGTTCTACCACCCACTCAATTTACATCTGAGGGCTACACCTTAGGATGGGGACCAGGGTCAGCTATAGTCCCCAAGGGCTTGGGTCAAAGTTGAGAAGGCTCATCAACTGGGTCTGAAAGACTCTGGGCCCAAAGCTGGGCTGAGAGTGAGGCCGGGGCTCCCCTCTCCCCTGCAAGGCTGACACAGGGCCACCTCCTCCTGAGGCTCTCCCTGGTCACATCAAGGGGTCTCTTGCTGCTCGGACCTGAAAGCTCCTTAAAGGCAGGGCTGCTCCTTCAACACATCCCTGCTCCATAGGCTTCTCCTTCTCCTGGGCCAGGCCCTGACCGTCCACTGGGGACACAGAGGTCCCTTTGCCCAGGAAGCATCTTCTCTAGCCCAGGCTATGTCCTCACACTGGTCACTCAGTCTGTCCCACCCTTGTGATCACCAGCTAAACCACATGTTGCAGGAAGAGTGGGCTTGGGGGTGGCACCCAGCTTTGCCAGGGGTGGCCAGGTGGGTGGGTGCTCATCCTGATATGGCCACAGAGTGCACCCCTCCCTGCCTTCCATCTCTCCTCTCTGTGGCAAAAATGCTGCTGCTCCCAGGGGAGGGGGCCCTGGGCCACCAAGCTCTGAACCCACACCAGGGGACAGAATCACCGTGAGGCTCTGAAGTCACTCGGACCACGCTGGTGACGCTGCCCTTGCAGGTTCTCTAATTCTGGGCACAGACAGCAGTGGCCTCAGAGGGCTGAGGCTGACTGGATACAGGAGGGCTGGCAGACACATTTGTTATATGCTCAGGGAATGAACGCCCACGGGGTGTCCAGCTGATGGGCTCTGCTCTCCTTTGACTAGCTGGGAGGACGACATGTCCGGCAGCACGATGCCACTTTACCCAGTCTCCCAGGAGAACTGGGATGAAATCCCATCTTTTGCAGCAGACAGCTTTAGCCTAGGTTTTCTGGGACACTGTCTGCCCTGCCCCATCCCACAAGTTGATTGTATTTGAAATCCAGGCTGCCTATGTCCCCTGTGGCTGCAGCACAGACACTCGGATGTGAAGGTGAAAACCCCTGGTTAGGGCATAGGACATACCACCTTTATTAAAACTGCCCCAACCCTCTAACAAAGAAGGCAGCGAGTGCCAGGGAGGGTGGTCACCACTGGGTGCAGCTGCACTGGAAGTCAGAGAACCTAGACCCGGTCCATTTCACACCGGGGTCCGGAGTGAGGCATTGGTTCCCCGTGACTGGGGGACATCAGAGCACTGGAGTCCTGCCGCCAGAGAAAAGGGGTCCAAGATGCGTGACAAGTGCAACTTGAAGGTGACAACAGGGGACAGGCACTGAGTAGGGCCAGACTGCAGAGCCCAGCCCCAAAAGGCACGTCTGCTGGGGAGCCTGCGGGCCCTGCCGTTTTTACCTCTGCTCTCCCCTCTCATGTCCCACCTTTCCTGAGCCACACTGCTGTGCGGCGAGCTTTGCGTTCTCCTCATGTGGGCACAGCCCTTTACAGTTTACAAAGGCCCTTCCACATCCACTTTCCGGTTGGTCTCTCCTGAGAGACTGAGAGGTAGGCAGGACAGGGCTGGTCTCAGCTAAGGCTTGAGAAGGAAGGCACTGGGGCCAGCTGGGTGCAGGCTTGGGGTCCCCATCCATGGCAGCCTTGGCCGTGCTGTCAGCTCCTCAGCCAGGTGGAGTCGTCCACTGTAGAAAAGCGGATCAGCTTCAGGCTGGATGGCCGGGGCTTCCTGTCATCCCAGAGATACTCAGGGGACAGCACTTTGGAGGGCTTGTGCGAGATGAAGCGACGGTTCAGGTGGCTCTCCTCCTGCCAGGCCGCCATGATGCCGTTGGCCTTGTCTGCCAGGATGGCCATGTGGCAGCCTCTAGTAAACTCATATACCCTGCCCACCCGACCCCCAAAGACCGCCCCACCATAATAGAAGTCCCCTTCACTATCTGCCACAAAGGCGGTGGAAACATGCCTGCGCTCATAGGGGAACTGGTGTCGGGGTACGGCGTAGTAGCCCGGATGAATGGCAGCCACTAGGTCTCCCAGGGTCTCAGGGCCCCATGGGTTCCGGAACACCATGTCCACACTGAGGCAGAAGAGGTAGTCCACCTCCCGGTGAGCCCTCTCGGCGATGTGCTGACTGATGGTCTCCATCTGGCGCATGGAGACCTCCTCCCAGCTGGAGTGTTGCCGGATGGGGATGACACTGAGCAGGCGGCCTGGGCCCAGCGGGACCCGGGGGATGGCCTTGGGGTCATCCGTGAAGATATAGTAACGCACCCGGTAGCCATGCATGAAGAACCGCTCAGCCGACTCTAGGAAGCGCTGGACGCAGCCAGTGTACCTGGTGGTTATCACCCATCACCACGGGGGCCCCAGCAGGGCCACTGCCTGGGTCCCCATTACGTGCTGGTACCGCACAGGGCCTGGAGATGGCCAGGCTAACTGACCCTCTCAGCTCCCCACCTCCAGGAGTCACTCAGGTCTGACCCTCAGCTTTGTCGTCTGTCAAATGCCCACAATCAGAGCACCTACCTTTTAAGACTGCCATAAGAATGCTACTTAATGATGACTCTTATACTCACAAACCGGCCTAACCTTTCCTGAGCACTTACTAAATGCCAGCAGGGTTCTAAGGGATTCTTCTCTTCTTGGCACCTCATAAATTCACTAGAAGGCAGGCACCATAGTCCCCATTTCACAGGCAGAGACACGGTGCCTCAGAGAGGAAAGGAACCAGGATGCAGGTAAGCGGCTGCATCAAGAGAGAGTGAGTGGTGCTGGTGGCTCAGAGAGGAGGAAACTACGTATGCGGCCCTATCCTCCAGGCCACAGCTCATTGGACCAGGGCTCACCTGGCTCTAAGGGGGCCATCCATCATCTGGCCAGCACGTTGGGCCTTGGGACCCATCATGGTCCTAGAAAGGGACCCAGAGGGAGGCTGCCAGGGGGTGGCTCCTATAGGAAGGGCCAGGTAGATTGAGGGAGGAAAAGAAAACAGGAGAAATCCAGAGTAGGCAGGCACAGGGCGGTGGGGGCAAGAGCATCCTGAGGGAGCGGCCAGCTCTGCCTGGGTCTCTTCACCTGCCTGCGGCCAGACCACAGACTCCCATTTATGTGAGGTGGTCTGGGGGGTTTCCATTCTTTCATACCAGCCTGGACTGCTCAGGGGAAGCAGAGAAGGGTGAGGGGGCAAAGGTTCCCTCCATTCCCTCACCTGGGCTGCCTCCCCCTCCCCTTCCATGCCAGGGCCAGACCCCTTCCTCCAGGAAGCCCTCCTCCCACCGTCACACTCTACTTTCTGCCTTCCCCGTGTGCAGCAGGGCCTCCCTGGTCCCTGGGCGGGGTCCTGTGTCCAGGTCCTGCCTCTCCCCAGGCTGTAAGTTCCTGTGGCTCAGAGAGAGCTACCCCTCCTCCCACCCAACCCACTACTCACTTCCCTACGGCAAATGCCGTAAGCCCGATGGTCAGGTTCAGCGGCTGGTAGATGTGCTGCAGAAGCTCCGGGTTGAAGGTGCCCTCGGAGATGATGGGCGCCAACCATGGCGTGAGCGTCAGCAGCTCCGTGGGCCTGGCAGCAGGGAAGGCCACGGGGACTGACACCCTGCCCTTGTGAAAGCCTCGGTCTCACCCTAGCCCTGCCTCCCAGGCTGTGTGGGCCTCAGTATCCTCGGGTGCAAAATGGGGGTCATAACAGCTCCTTCCCAGGGTGGTCGGGAGGGCCAGGAAGTAACACACGTCCGGTGTCTAGAGGAGCCTGGCAGGCCAGGCGCCAGCTAGTGCCTAATAAACGGGGTTATCAATATTGTCATTAATGACGGACTGAGCACCTGCTATGCAGCAGGCACAACGCCGTGCAGTTTACAAACCCCGTGTCATCTAGTCCTCCAGCCTCCTGTGAGGTGAGCATTATTGTTATTATTATTATCCACCTGTACGGAAAAAGCCCAGAGCAGTTGGGTCCCCTGCCCAAGGTCACACAGCTAGTGACAGAACTGGACTGGAGCCCAGGTCTCAGACTGCCTGGACACCAAGGCCACCTGGCACCTCCACCACCCCAACGTATAAGTCAGAGCTCTGTCCCCCACCTGCCATCCCAGGTCCCTCTCTGTGCTGCACCCAGACCCTGATCAGTGCCTACCTCTGTTCCAGCAGCTTGGGCTGAGGATACGGTGACCTGGAACCGAGAAGGACTGGTGGTGAGGGTAGGCGACCCCCACCCCGGAGACACAGGGGGACATGACAGTCTGCTTACGGGGCCACAGGCTGGAACGGCTTCTCCCCTTTGTACTGAAGCTTCATGTTGCTGGTGGGCAGAAGCGAGAGATAGTCATTAGTGCCGGGGTTAGAGCCATTAGTGAAGCTGAGATTGACCCAACACCCCCACAGGACAGGCACCCCCCCCACTCCAGTTCCATGTGGATTCTTTCCAACTTTCTCCACTGCTCTGCCTGCTCTGCAGGGGCTGGGCTCCTACAGAAACCATCTGTCCAGGGTCACTGAGTGGCAGGGTGGTGATTCCAACCTGGGGCCATTTGTCTCCAAAGCTATGCTCTTTCAACCACGGGCACTCTGTAGGAGCCTGGCATTGGGTAAAAGGTTGGAGAAGGTGCAAATGACCGGTGAGCCCAGTTCTGCCAGTTCCTAGCCTGGGGACCTTACTTAATCCAAGCCCACAGTTGTCGGGCACAGTTATACAAACACTAATCAAAATGCTATGAAAGTTTTTTGTAGATGTAATTAACATCTGCACCCGCTGACTTTATGTAAAGATTATCCTGGATAATCTGGGTGGGCCTGATGCAATCAGTTGAAAGGCCTTAAGAACAGAACTGAGGTTTCCCTGAAGAAATTGTGTGGGTGGCCTGCAGCGTCAGCTCTTGTTCTTCCTGCCGGCCTGCCCTGCGTTCACACTGGTCTGGCCACTCCCACAGTTGAGCAGGCCAGTTCCTTTTATCTATCTATCTATCTATCTATCATCTATCATCTATCTATCTATCTATCTATCTATCTATCTATCTATCTATCTATCTATCTATCTATCTATCTACCTACCTATGCATCTATCTATCTATCTATCTATCTATCTATCTATCTATCTATCTATCTATCTACCTACCTACCTACCTACCTATCATCTATCTAACCACCTCCCTTCCTCCCTCCTTCCTGCTGGTTCTATTTCTTTAGTGGAACCCTGAAGGATACACCCACTTTTCCTCATCTGTAACGTGGGTAACCATCCTAACCCTCACAGCTGTGAGGCTGCTATGAGGGATGTGTCAGGGGCTCGAGCCCACACCCAGCAGCCTGTGGGGTGAGCCTCCACTCACGTCAACCAAGGCCCCCCTGGGTAGAGAAGTGAGAAGGGGGTCCCTGAGGAAGCAGATGGTAAGCTGCACAGTGTCCAGCTCTGCCACCATTTGGTGGCACAGAGACCTGGGGCCAAACATTTGACTCCTAGGGGTTTAGTTCCCTCACCGGGGAAAATAGAACTTTCTGTATGGAGTTGTTCCCCAGGGGTAGAGGTGAGGCCCAGAGAAGGGAAAGGCCTGCCCCAGGCCACACAGGGAGCCAGATCCCGGGAAAGGCCCTCTGTAAGGCTCAACTACCATTCATTTAGGACTTTTCAACATCTCATGTCTGATGGGACGGCTCAAGCCTCCTTGAGTTTTCCCATCGATGCTTTTTGTGTGTGGTAAAATATACACAATAAAGATTTACTGTTTTACCCATTTTCAGGTGTACAGTTCAGTTGTGTTACATACATTCACATGGTATGCACCCATCCCCACCTCCATCTCTAGAAAATTTTCATCTTCCCAAACTGGAACTCTGTCCCCATTAAACACTAACTCCCCTTTGCCCCACCTGGTAACCATTATGCAACCTCTGTGTCTATGAATTTGACTACTCTAGGGACCTCATTTAAGTAGAATCCTAAAGGATTTGTCCTTCTGTGCTAAGTCCATACTCTAGAATTAACTTTTTAAAGTTGATCCATCAAACTGGCCCTCTCCCCTAGTTTCACACAAACAAGCACAGTTCAGGTCCCTGCTCAGAAAATGATGGTGGTCAGAAGGGAGGACCGAGTACCTGCCAGCCCAGCAGTCCACTCTTCCCTCGCAATGGCTCCCCCCATCCTCACAAGGCCAGACTTGCTTCACCTGCCTTAAAGAATTAGACATAACATACCAAAGCCACAGACGAGCCCCAGCCAAAAGAAGGAACTTCGCATTTCTAAACTTCTGAATGTAATATAATTAAAAGTCCAGAAGAAACCCAAATGAAGAGGGGAAGACGTGACCATCAAACACAAACAAAAACCTCCAACTTCCACCTGTGAAAAAAACAACTCAGTAGAACCAAGAGACTGTGGGGACAGAGCCCCAGAGAGCAGTTTCCAGGCTCTCGGCCTCACGTGGAAAGGTGCTGACTTGGTTATTAGATGGCCATCAGCTGTAATCAGATGGCCATCCACTGTGCCTGGGTGGCCATCAGCTGTTACTGGTTAGCCATTAGCCACTAATATAACTGCCGTGGCTACTCTGGTTGGTTGCCAGAGAAGCGGACTGTGGATTGTGGCTAGCAAGTGTGGTTAGTAAGCGGATTGTGGATTGCGGATCGTGTGGATCCTACTTCCTGTGTCTCGCCTGGCCACCAGGGAGACTGGGGTGCAGGAAGACCCCTCGTTGGGTACTGGTGGATGTTTGCTTTTGTGTCTCAACCAGCCGCCCTCGAGAATATAGTGGTATGACTCCCCTATCTATGGCTCCATGGGTGTTCCTTTTTGGCCTCACCAGATCCTGCGTTCTTGTGTGGGGAGCGGGAGCTGAGTCCCTGCATGACAAGACAGACTGGAAAGGAAAAAGAAATGTAGCAGATGTGCTCAGCCAAGGACCATGACAGAGAACTGTAAACAGGCCAAAGAGAGCAGTCATGTCCAGGAAGAGGAAATTCAATCTGTGGGAAGGCGTGGGGGAAAGGAGGGCCCCTTCGGTAGGAATCAAACAAATGAAATTTAAACCAGAGATACCGTGTTTCCCCGAAAATAAGACCCAACCAGAAAATAAGCCCTAGCATGATTTTAATGCATCTTTTGGAGCAAAAATTAATATAAGACCTGGTCCATTTCTCGACTCAGCAAGCTGGTTTGGTTTTAGCTTTTCTAGTTTCCAGTTTGTTTTCCACTTTCACATGGTGTTACAGCACTGGCCCAGGGGCAGTGCTGCCTGGGGTATGTGTGAATATGAGTGTGTGTTGTGCCCTGGTCCTTCCGGAAAGCAATCTGACAAGATAGATCAAGAGCCTCTCCATATCCTCTGGCCCAGGAAGGGAATATATCAAATGGAAGGATCATTAAGATGGAAAAAGCTTTACCAAAACTGCTCATTACAAACTAATGTAGAACACTGGGTAACTGCAAACAACCAAAATCCCCAAAGTTGTTGATGGGAAAGGGGTTCCCCAGCCCCTGAGTGGGATAAAATGGTGACCACGAAGAATAAGAATGCACTTCTGAAAAACAGGACAAAAATCCTATTTTTGGTGACACCTATTTTCAATAGCAAGCAGGCTTTCTGCTTTTAGAACCAAGTAAATGCACATTTTGTTCATTTAGAAAGTGCAGCAACCAACAAGCTGACAGTGAACGTCCTGCATGGGCCACTATAGCTGTATCCTCCTTAAAAAAAAAGAAAGAACTTTGGATTATAGTATTAACTCAAGCAGATGGGACCCAAAAGGGTTTTTCTTTTCTTTCATCTTTTCTGCCTTCCAGCTTCCTGACTTACTATATTTTGTTTTTATAATAAAACACAGCTTGTTAATTAGTAGTCTATGATCCATATTTTAAACTTTCCTTTAGCTATCATGAAAAACAAAAGACCAGGGGCCAGATGCTCCCTTGAGACTGATTTTTCTCACTCTCAACTGTCCAAAAGTCGGATGCGTTATGTGGGGAAGACTTTCGTCACATGTTAATTTGTTCCTTGAATCCACATAGAACACAAAATTGAGCTAACTGGCCAAGTCCTAAAGCACTGTTCACTGAGCACCTACTATACGCCAGGTGCTACCCCAAGCTATTTACAAGCACCATTGCACTCCATGCTCCCAGAGGTCCAGGATGGGTGCCTCTACCATCCCATTTTACAGATGCAGCAAGTGAGGCTCAGAACTATGCAACATGCTCAAGGTCCACTGCAGAGGGAGCACTGCAAGGACACCTGAAGACTAAAACAGGGCAGCCCATAAATTACCCAAACACTTATCACACTGATCAGAACCATGAGCTTAGAACCTAAGAACCTGCAGGCAAAGTGTCCTTAAAACTCTCCCATCTTCCCTACTCGGGGTAGCCCACATGGCCCCAACTCTCCTAGCCCCATACTTACAAGATCTCTGGGCAGGGGAGATAATAGGGGACGTAGGAGAACGGCAGCCAGTTCTTGACACATAACCTGGGAAGGAAAAACACCTGCTGATTCAACTCTGCCCCAAAGGCTGAACATCTAGTTGGTGCACTTTTGTGGGAGTGAAGGCCCCAGTGGTGCATCTGGGGGTTCCCCATCACTCCTCAGGTCTGGCTGACCTTGGAGGACAAAGCCTCCTGGTCATCCAGCCGGCAGGCATTGTTCACCTGTGCAGTCATTCACTCCTGAGCAGGAATGTTCTCGAAGCCAGACCCTGCACACAAGGCAGGGTTGGGGGACGGGGGGGAAGGGCAGCCCTGGGAACGTCACAGGATGAACACACAGGGTGAATTCTGGAGCAGAAACAGGCGTTCCTCATTAACACAGCTGACTGATCAAGGCAGAGGAAAGACCAAGTGCAAAGGCCAGGAGGCCCATACAAGGCAAAATTCAGAAGCCTAGTCCCATTTTACTGGGGTTGGGAGACATGTGTGCCAGGAGAGGTGGGTGAAACCTGGGGATCCCCTGAAGGGATCAGGTTTGGGGGAGGGAGGGCTTCATGACACATACTCACCACAGAGCATAGAGGGCAGTGCCCACCAGCAGGCAGAACCCCAGGCCCAGGGCCAGTCTGTGGCAGCGCATGGCTGGGTGCAGCATCTGAGCCTGGGCATCTGCTGATACTAAGCGTGCCTTAGCGAACCAGCCCTCCCCTCTGAGGAACACCTGCAAAGGAATGCTTTCTTATCCAGAGGACAGTGGCCCCACCAGGAGAATGTGGATCCCAGGTCCAGTTCTGGAGGCTTCGGAGGCAGCTCACACTGGCTCAGTGCTCAGCCTAAGCCTGCGGCTGTGCCTTGGGCCAGGCACTCGGGCGGGGCCAACACCTGCCCTACTCTCACCTAGGCTCTCAGGTCTCCCTCCCACTTCCTCCCTTGGGCAGGAAGCGCGGGGCGAGGCGCCTGGAGGATTCCGTGGGGAACCATGAGGGCACCAGAACTCAAGCCCAGAGCCTGCACTGCCGGGACGCGGCGTAATGTCCCGGAGGGAAGGGTGGCAGCAGAGCATTCTTCCGGGAGGCGGGGCCTGGGCGCTCCAGTTCTCACTGGCTCCATAACGTTGGGCAAGTCAGTCACCACCACTGCCTCGGTGATCTCCTCGGATTCAAGAGGCTGGGTTGGGGAGGAGGGAGGACAATACGCATTGCCAGTGATGACATGCGGGAATGGCGGTACGCGCTTGGCAGGGTGCCGGTCACAGCTCCCACGGGACCCTTGCAGCCTAGCGGGGGTCCGCCCGACGTCAGAGAAAGTTCCTGGGGCTGGGGTTTCGGTGGCCTCAGGCAACCCCGCTCCTTCGCCCTCCCTCTGCGGGCCTCAGTTTCCCCACTTGGGCCATGGGGCGCAGCGTCCTCCAGGCCTCCGCCTCGATCGCCGGCTCTGCTAGACTTTGCCTTCCAAGGGGCTCAAGTCACCGCGGCAGCCGCGGGGCCACTCCGCGGACGCAACGCCAGGCCCGAGCTCCATCCGCCCCAGCCCGGGGCGCTCCTCCTCCGCTACAGGGTGGGGCTGAGGGAACGCGACTGTCCCTGCAGGGTGCAGACTCACCCCCTGAGGCTACCCGCGTTAGGACGGACGGAGGGGCGCACCTTGGCCCGAGACGAGGGACTCCGCTCGCCAGGGGCCCCGCGTGACACAGTGGACGCGCCGAATCTCTGGCAGTGAGCGGTTGGGCCTGACTCAAGGCCGGCGGCCGGGGGCGGGGCCCGCGAGAGGACAGAGGACCCGCTCGCCCCGCCCCCGGCCTCAGCCCCGCCCCCGGCCTCAGCCCCTCCGCCGCCTGCGCGCCTCTCCCACCGGCCTCAGCCCCCGGCCCCGCGGGGGTTCTCCTGGGTTCTGCTCTCAGCTCTCTGAGTTGGGGCCTCGCACACAGCGGGACTTGCTCGGGGACCCGGCAAGAAGGGCGGGTCCGGGAACTCAGGGTGCGGATGCGGGCCTGAGAGAAACGATTTGGGAGAAAAACTTGAATGTTTTTAGGAAAGTATCGAAGCACTCACAGGAAAAAAAACAGCTGGACATAACACTGATTTTCAGTTTAGGAGCCATCATTCCTGCTTTGCTCAGGGCCTCTGAGCCTGGCGCCCAGCCTGAGTGACTAGGAGAGAGCGGCTCCGGGAATCTCCTGGCTGCTTTATTTCCTCCCCTGTAAATAGGGTTGGACATCCTTTCCTCCCACGGCATGTGGTAACATTGACCCCAGTTCACCCCGGAACTGCAGGATCTCCAGGGGAACCAGACCCTCTTACATCTCACCAAGGGTGGGCCAAGCGCAGGGGGCGGAAGGGCGGGGGGGGGGGGGGAGGGCCTCTAGGCAAAGGCCTTTGCTTAGGTGTGGTGAAAGAGGGGGCATACAAGGGGACAAAAAGGACGGTGCCCTAGTGGTCAAAAAGGGAGCAGTACCAAGGGAGGCAGTGGGAAGAAACCAGATACAGAGAAACAGCACGGAAGACAAATCAACCAAGGCTCAAGGTCACAATGATGTAGCTTGAAGTTGCAAACCCAGATCTGTCTGGCACCTGGGCACAGCCTCCCAGGTCCTTCAGGGCTCTTATTGCCCATGACTTAGGGTTTCCCTTGAGGACCACAGGTTCCTGGAAGGCAGGTCCTATTTCCCCAGATTCTGCAGCTTCCTGGATCAGGCTGGGGAACTGGTGAGTGCTAGCTGAAAGGTCATGCTTCCATTTTTAGCTGAAACACTGGTTCCCTGGGACCTGGTCTGGGACCAATTGGTTTGTTTTTCTCACTCAGTTTAAGTTTGCAAAGTTCCCAGGTGTACCTTCTAGAGCAGGGGTGTCCAAACCGCGGCCCGCGGGCCAACTGCGGCCCGCAATCCATTTTTAATTGACCCGCAGCAAATTCCAAAAATACATTTTTACTAAAATAAACCAGGTGAGGCAATACATACTTCACCTCGAGTGAGTGGCCCAGCTGTTTGTGTATTTTACCGCATATGGCCCTTGGTAAAAAACGTTGAAAAAAGTTTGGACACCCCTGTTCTAGAGACTGGTCCCTACCTGGTAATAAAGTGAACAAGATGGGCAGACCAAGCAGTCTGCCAACTGGCCACAGCTGTCTCCTGGCCCAACCAGGATTCTCTGCCCCCCCTCCCCCAAAGAGGACAAATTCAGCCTAAGGACAGCCTCCCAGTTGGCCTAGGAGGAGCTGGGTGAAACAGGACCCCCCAGCTTCCTGCCTCCTGCCCCACATCCCTGTGTGACCCCCTCCCCTCGAGGCTGGATGGACTTCGTGACTGGGTTCCAATGACTAGAATAGGACAAAATGATGTAGCATTCCAAGGTGGAGTCATGAAAAGTCTGTAACTTCTACTGGTTCCCTCTCCCCTGTGTTCCTTCATCTCTGTGTCCATCTGTCTATGTCTCTTTGTCCTCTGTCTCTCTGTCTCTTTGATCCCATGTTTTGAAGAAGCAAGATCAGATATGAGTTGTCCTATTGGACTCCCGTGCGATTACCAAGGGGGTCCCCGCCCACAGGAAAGCTCTGAAAACTGCACCCCCCCACCCCGTCCAAACTGAATCCTGCCAATAACCCGTGATTGATCTCAGAGACAGACCCCGCCCCAGGTGAGCCTCAGTTGAGACCACAGCCCCAGCCTCCCAGGGGACCTTAAAGCAGAGGCTCCCAGCTGAGCCGAGACAGATCCCGGTCACAGAGACTGTGAGACGCTCAACGTTTGGTGTTGTAAGTGCCAAGTCAGGACAATACTGTCACACAACACAGACAGCCTGCACGTCCCTCCAGGCCGCGTCTGGCCCTGCGCTCCTGGCTCCCTCCCTCCTTGCTGCCCAGCTCTTTCCAGCCACTGGTTGATTCCTCTTCTGCCTCCAAGTCTCTGTACTTCCCCCCCACCCCCCACTGTTCCCAGACATGTGCAGGGCTGGTTCTTCTTGTCCTGCTGGTCGCAGATAAGTGTCACCATGCAGGCCTCATGGACCCCACGGAGGGGCCCTCTCTCCAGCACCTGCTTCATTTCCCTAGAGCACTTGCCCTTCTCCCCACCTGGATTTGCTTTCACCTGCCCCTCCAGGCTGTGAGCTAATGGAGGGCAGGGACCATGTAGGTCCTTTCAGCACCTCCCCCAGGCCTAGCAGGGCCCCTGCTCAGGGTGAGTACCAGGGGTAGAGTAACTGAATGAATGATGAAAGAATCTCAGTGTCCCTCCTACCTCTGAGCCGCTTCCATTGTGGAGATGGGGGCTAACAATAAATGTGCATGTTGGTTGGAGGCAGGGGGCGACCCAGAATGACCCCTCGGTGTCCCTTTTCTGCTAGTTGCTCCATTGAGCACAGTGGGCACAGCCTGCCTCCTGGTGGTCATCCTCAGCACTGCAGCCCCAGGCAGCAGAACCATAAACGAAATACACACCTTTGGTTGGTGTCCAGTTCATCCACCAAGCCTCCTCACCCCAGCAACAGCAATAACTTGGGACCCACTTTCAAAGGAGGACCCCAAGGCTCCAACAAGGATGGCCTTGTCCTTGGTCCCAGACGAGTGGTCCAGTGCTCTGTCACGTTCTGCACTACCCAGGTCCCAAGATCCCCAAACCCCAGGCTGCCCTCTGCTCAGAAGGACCTCAAGGGAGCAGACACATTTTCCAAGGACTGGGAGAGCAGTAGGTCATGATGGAGAACCAGGAACACAGACTTCTAGGAGCCTGTGGGACCCTCTGTGTCACAGCATCTGTGTACCCCAATTTATAGAGGAATAGGCCGAGGCTTTCTCTCCTGTAGCCCTCTCCACACTAGGGAGGGGGTCTCCTCCTAGCTCCAGGTGCCCAGAGTGCAGGATGCAGACCCCAGACCTTTCCTGCTCTATGGATGGTCCTGGCCCAGACAGACTCCCCAGTACCTTGGGGACCCCCTGCCCATCAACCTGGCATCTCTCCTTTCCCCATGCCATGTGTCCCAGGCACATTCCCAGGGGACTGGAAGCTCTTGCCCCACAGCAGTGCTGCCTCCAACCCCTTTCTTCTCCACTTGTCACCTCCCCAAGTGTGCACTCACCTTCTGGCCCAGCAGCGGTGTGTGTGTGTGTGTGTGTGTGTGCGCGTGCGCGCGCGCACGTGTACCTGTGCCCACGTGGGGATGCCCAGAGGAAAGGACCCCACAAGGGATGGGGTTAGCAGGGTCCCCCAGGATTTTAGAGGCTCTCATTCCCAAAGCAAACCCCGTGGCAGGGTGGAACCCTGACCTATGGAGCCAGAACCCTCCCTGGACTCTGACCACCTTGTGGGACCTGGGCCAGTCCCTACCTCTCCTGGCCTCAGTTTCCTGATTGTCTCGTATTGTTCACGGAACTGCTCAAGCGCTGGGCTCCCTCCTACCTGGAGGGTGTGTTGGGGACTGACGGCGTCCTTGGCCTCCTCCCGCGGGCAGACCTAGGTGGACCCTCCCAGGGCAACCAGGTCTGTTTCCACAGCAAGGCGCACACATGGGACCTGTGTGGACCAGATGTTGTGCATGCGTCCTCACCCCCACTACCTGTTCTGTGAACCACATGTCCCCTGATGCCATGGGGCCAACTGTATCCCAAATGGGCAGAGTTGCAGGGTGCTGGGCTTGGTGGGCATGGAGACCTGGGGACAGGAGAGTCACGGGATGTATTCCTACCCTGCTGACCTGGTCCCACATCCACCTCAGGGTCCAGCTCGGTGCCTGGCTGGGTCGGGCAGTCCTGGAAGTGGACACCAAATGTAGGCAGGAAGGTCAGGCCGCCCCTTCCCTTTCCTCTTCTACACCTCCTCCCCTTTCTTCCTGGCAGGACCCCAGGACACGAGGTCCAGCCTGTCCCTGGCTGCAGTCCTGGCTGGAATAAGAGAGCTGGAGGGAGTTCACAGAGGAGGGGCAAGTGTTGGGGTAGTTACTGTTATTAGGGAGCTCCTTGGGTGCTCAGTCCTTTCACCCCACTTTATAGATGAGCAGTGGCCCCAGCACTCAAGGTCACTCAGCTCTGAGTGACCAAGTCCAGCCGTGAAAGGGGCACTCAGAATGATTGCTGGTCACAGGACTGGCAGTAGGAGCTGTCCCTGGTCCTGGTGCATGTGGGTGGCCTGTTGGCTGGATGGAAGGGCTTGCCTTACAGTGCTCAGAGCTACTCGAAAGTAGGCTCTGCGGAAGAGCTGTCAGAGTGATGGGGCAGGCTCCGCCCCCCTTACTTGGCCTTAGGGGACCCCAAGAAAAGGTTCCTGATGTTCTTCCTTCAGAACAGGAGGAGCTAGCCCGCGTGCCCCGAGGGTCCCAGCTGTGGCCCCCGCTGCTGAGGAAGGGGCCACATGTCATCTGGTCAGGAGTCTGACCTGCTACTGCTCCTCGGCTCTGTTCCAGGAGCCTGGGGCGAAGTGGAAGGGCTGCATCAGTGGGGGGCTGCTCACGAGAGTCACAGGCTACCCGCCCTCACCACACTGTATCCAGGCACTGTGCCGAGTACTCAGTCAATCACCAGTACCCCACTTGTCCCTGCCCTGGGAGCGATCATTAGACTTCAGGCTTACCTGGTCACCTGCCCTGCAGGTAGAAATCCCGATGTGAACCTAGAAGCCCTGGAAGCATTTAAGAAATTCATTCAGGACAAGAGATTCTCAGAGAAGGACATCTTGATGCCAGCCCACGTGGGTGAGAGGCTGGCTCTGCCTATTTTCCTGGCGTCCACCCAGTATCCCCCATTGTCCCGTGTCTCCTTGTGTCCCCTCCAGCTTGCCTATATCCCTCTGCATCCCCTATGACTCTCTTGTTCCCTCCCCCATTCCCTCTGTCCGCAGACGTCAGCGCTGTGACATGTTTTGGTTTTCAGTCTGAGCTGCGGGTGGTGACATGTTCAGGGCCCTTTTCCAGGGAACCATCTCATTCCTGGGTTTTTCTTACTTTCGACAGAAAACTGCATTCCTGAAAGTGATTAGGGTGAGTTACCCTCAAAGCAAACAAGAGTTCTGAGTTCAACAGGATGTCAGTGCCACTGGGGGCACCTCAAGTGCAGACAAGGGGGACCCCGTGTGGGCCAGGGGTAGCCTTCTGCTCTGAGATCCTCTCTGAGACCTGGTCTTTGCTTTGGATGTCTGTCCACAACCATCATTCCTGGGACAATCAGGGACTCCTTTCTTTTCTCTCTGCTGGCTTAGCTATTTGTATAACTCAGGAACAATGGTTCCACATCAGTCCCCAGCTGTCACAAGCACCTGGTGGCAACTGGAACCTGCCCCTACCCTGCCGCAGCCCCCACAACCCCAGGATGCCCCCTCCAGCCAACCCCCGTTCTGGCCCCACTGACCCCCTCCTAGGGCAGCAGGCAACATGCTCCACAGCAGCCCCAGGGCAGTGCCCCCAGGACCCTCCCCCAGCAGGACATGGAAGGACCCTGTGGCCTGTACCTGCTCTGCATCCCCGCCCCCCAGTTCCCCTTCCCCCCCAGCCCGGATCCACCATCCTTGTCCCATATAAAGAGCTTCAGTGGTTCCTGGTGACTCTGCCTGTCTGTGGGGACCTTCGGGGGGGACCAGGAATGGGGAGGGGGTGGGAGGACAGGAGGACCCAGTGATATCCTGGTTCAGAGGTGGGTGCCACAGGCCAACGGGCACAGGGGTCCAGGCGGGGGGCTGGGTGCTGGTTCTCCGCCCGAGGTCCTGTGGGTGCTTTCTGCAGTTTCTGGATGGTCGTGTGCTAGGGGAGAAGGGGTGGGTGTGGGGATGACAGCGTGGGCTGTAGCCCTGAGGTGGGGACACGGGTGCAGGTGGGTCACCTGGTCCTCAGGTTCCTCCCTGGCTGGAGGCTGTGGCAGGAGTGAGGAGGGAGGCCACGTGGAGGGTGCAGGCGGGAGGCCAGGGAGCCCAGAGCCCACCAGGATGGGGACCGCAGGGCACTGGGCCCTCAGCCGGTGTGCGACTCTGCTCCTGAATCTGTCGTCACGGTAGTTTCCAGAATCACCCCGGGGGCTTTTGTAGTGTTGTGGGAACAGAGCCAGGAGTGCAGTTTCCAGGCTCTCGGCCTCATGTGGAAAGGTGCTAGCTCAGGTAGTAAATAGCCATCAGCTGTGATTGGATGGCCATCAGCTGTGGCTATTTGGCTGTCAGCTGTAACCAGTGAGCCATTGGCCACTAATATAACTGCTGTGGCTATGCTAATAGCGGATGGTGGCTGAGCTAGCAAGAGTGGATTGCAGTTAGCACAGCCCGGGTTGTGTGGGGAGCAGACATGAAGGGTGCGGAGTCAGTGAGGCCCCCCAGGTTCTCACTGGGGGCAGCGATGGGAAGACGGAACAGGAGCCTGTGTTTGAGGGGAAGGTCAATTCTGCCTGAGAGGGGCGAGGGGGCTGCAGTAGGTGCCGTAGGCATCCTGGGCATTTGGGGCAGGCTGGGGCTTTGCTTGGAGTTCAGGGGTTCTGGAAGGAAAGGGGATGTGGGGGGCATCTGCTCTGAGGTGGGAACTGGAGCCTGGATGCAGACCAGCTCTCTCAGGGGCATTGGGCGGGACCAGGGCTGGTACAGGATTCCTGGGGCTGGTGCAGCCAAGGCTGGTGGGAGGGGTGGGGGTGGGAAGGTGTGAGGGCACAAGAAAGCCATCGTTTATCTTCCTAGAACCTAACTCAGAGGTGCACTGGTCCCCATTCCAATAACATCCTCCCTTCCAGATAAGACTTTCTCTGAAGGAATCCAGCTGGAGAGTAATAATGGCTAATTACCCAAAAGTAAGAACCTTCATTCACAGGATCCAAACCAAAGACTTAATCATTGCTCACACTGCAAAATCAAGGGGCCTTTGGGAAGAGGAGGGAGGGGCAGGGTCCCATCTACAGGTCAGCCCAGCAGGAGGATAAATGGGCGGCAGGAAAGCCAGACCCCCCCCCCCAGGAGCAGAAGAGACGCCCCTGACCCAAACATGCAGCTGCCCCTCTGACTGCAGGGCTGAGCCTGCTCTCCTTGCTGTGAGCTGCGGGCACCCAGCTCATTCCTGCCAACACTGAACAGGTGAGAGCCTGGGGTGGGGGTGGGGGGCTGGCGTGGAATGTCCAGGTCAGCCACCTGCCCTGGGCTAGGGTCTCAGTTGTGTTGATTTTGTGTCCTACAACTTTGCTGAATTCTTTTGTTATAAAAGTTTTTTGTGTGAAATCATTAGGAGTTTCTACATGTAAGATGTCACCTGTGAACAGAGATTATTTACTTCTCCCATTGCAATTGAGATGCCTTTTTTTCTTGCCTAATTGCCCTTGCAAAGACTTCTGATACTATGTTGAATAGAAATGGCAAAAGTAGGCATCCTAGCATTGTTTCTGATTTTAAAGGAAAATGTTTCAGACTTTCACCACTCAGTATTAAATTAGATGTGGGTTTTTCAGAAATGGTTATCGTGTTGAGGTAGTTTCCTTTTATTCCTATTTTGTTGAGTGCTTTTCTCATGAAAGGGTTTTATCATGTCAGATCACTTTTCTTCATCTGTTGAGATGATCGTGTGGATTTTATCCATCTGTTAATGAGGTGTAGTATATTGACTGTGTTTGTTTTTCTTTTTGTGTATTGAACCATTTTTCGATAAGGATCTTCAGCCATCCTCATCCCCAGACGTCCTCAGTCTGGCTTCCGTCATTACGTTTGTAGGATTCACAGATGTCTGTATGTGTGAGTCTCAGGACTGCATACTATTCTATTGCTCTGTGTGTCTGTCCTAACACCACTACCTCGCTGCCTTGATTTCTGTAGCTGGATAGAAAATCTGACTATCTGGTAGTAAAGCCCTCCAACTGTGCTCTGCCTCAAGAGTGTTCTGAGTATTGTTGGTCCTTTGTATTTCTACATAAATTGTGCAATGAGCTCATCAGCTTCCACAAGGAGATACCTGCTGAGGTATTTTATAGAGATTGTATTGAATCTATTGACCAAATTGGGGGCAACTGACAACAGGTTTCAGGGAGATGCCATAACTTAAAAGGAAGGACATGATAAGCAGGGAACAAATATTTGCAACCCACATATGAGGCAAAGGGGCTAACATGCTCTGCCTCAACACAGCCCTGTGACAGGCAAGCTCATGTGGTGACTCTCAGAGCCTCAGTCTCCTCCAATGGGGTCAGTGACCCTAGGAAGGTGTGTTGGGGATTCAAGCAAGGAGATGAAGGCACCTAAAGTGCTTGGACTCAGGAGGTCACCCGGCCGGGGAGCCCCAACACAGGACAAGGCCTCTGATGGTCAGTGTAGGGCTCGGATGGTGAGGAGCAACGATTCTGAGTCCCCTGTTCACAGCTGGACTTGGTCACTCAGAGCTGAGTGGCCTTGAGTGCTGAGGCCACAGCTCATCAATAAAGTGGGGCGAAAGCACTGCCTGCCCAAGGGGCTCACTAATAACAACTACACCCAACATTTGCCTATTCGGGTGATGGGACCCCCTCCTCCACGGGCTCCCTCCAGCCAGGGCTGCAGCCAGGGCAGGCTGGACCTTGGGTCCTGGGGGCCTGCCAGGAAGAAAGGGGAGGGGGTGTAGAAGAGGAAAGGGAAGGGGTGGCCTGACCTTCTTCCTGCCCGGACTCGCGTCTACTGCCGCCTCCGGGTCCCCCTGACCCAGTCATGAACCGAGCTGGACGCTGGGATGGAGTCTGGGCAGCAGGGTGGGGTGTGTTCGAGACTCTCCTGTCTCCAGGTCTCCATGTTTACCCAGCCCAGTGGCTTGTGGCCAGCCTGGCTGGGGTGGGGGTGGTCTCAGCGATCAGTGGGACGTGGGAGTCACAGAGCAGTGAGGGGGTAGCGGACGGGATCATCCCCATCAGTTGCGCGGGGATCCGTTAGTGCCGTTGGTGTTTTGTGCGCGAGCGGCAGGCGGGGTCACGTGCACACGCTATCCAACTGCGCAGGTCCCGTGTGCGCGCCTGGCCGAGGACGCCAGACCCCGCTGCCCTTGCGGGTTCAACCTGCATCCTCTTGTCGGGCCTGGGAGGGAGTCCGACACCAGCGCGCGTCCCTGCCACACGCACCCAGGGGGCAGAACCTGCGCTGCATCCACGCGGCACTGGGTTAAACAGTTCCTGTCCAACCCCTCATGGGACAATGGGAGAGGCAGGGACTGACCTGGGGCCCACGAGATGAGTAGATTCCAGAGGGCCAGGGAGGGTTCCGGCCTCCTAGGCCCGCCTCAACCCTCCCGTGGGGTTTGCTTTGGGAATGAGAGCCCCTGAGATCCTGGCGACCCCCTCCCATGTGGGGCCCTTTGAGCATCCATGGGGGCACGGCACACACACCCACACACTCTGACTGCCCCATCTTTGGGTCACAAGGGGAGTGCACATTGGGGAGGTGATGAGCGGGAAAGGGGCTGTTGGATTGGAGGCAGCTCTGCCTGGGACAGGGGCATCCAGTCCCCTGGGAACATGCCGGGGGAGCCCCTAGCACGTGGAGGGGGGAGATGAGGCGCGGGTGATTCCGTGCCTTGCACTGACGTTCTTTCTTCCCACAGACATTTATTGAGCACCTACCCGGTGCAGGCACAGTTCTAAATGCTGGCGGCAGAACAAGACACACAACAGTTTGGCAGACTGCCAGGATCCTCACCCCAGGCCAATATGACCTCTGGGCAGATGTGATGCTCAGGAGATCCATCAGACCAGAGGCCGAGGCAAGGTTCCTGGAGTTCCAGGAACCAGGACCAGGACAGAGCAGGGACAACTTCCTCAGGACCTTGCAGCCATCCGTCACCAGGCTGGCACACGGAGGGCACAGGGAGCCCATGGGAACATGCAGTGAGTAAAAAGTCCTTTGTCTCTGACCCCTGACCCGTGTCCTCTGCCAGCATCTGGGAAATAGTAGCAGGCTAGGTGGTGAGTTTGCAAGTGGGGTCCAATCTCAGGCCCTTCTCAGTAAGCGAGGTACCCATACAGAAGCTACCCCCAAAGCCCATCCCAGAGCGTTGGGATGCACCCTGGGGGGCTTAAGGAGAGCAGGAAGGAGTAAAGGAGCCATTTTAGGAACCATGAGATTGGACAAGAATTGGGTTTGGGGCTCCAACAAGTGCTGGGTCGCAGTGGGGTGGTTAAGAGGGCAGCCTCAGGACCAGGCCTCTCAGGTCCAGTCCTTTCTGCAGGTCACTTCCCCTCTGCCTCCACTACCTTTTAAAGGCAGGGTTTGCATGGAGATTGAGTTAACACAGGGAAAGCACGGAAGAGAACGAATGCCTATAAAGCAAAGTCTCCATAGAAGTTTAGGTGATTCCTTCAGGAGAGCAGGACACCGGGGGCTGGGACACAGGGCAGGTGTGACAGATCAAGAGAATGAGGAAGGCTGGTGATGGGATGCCCTCCACCTGAGGCCTGTTCAGCTGTCCATCATCTGGTTCTCCAGGAGGCCAGCTCGGGTAACAATGCTCCCGGCAACGCGGGGGGACTGCTAACAGGATCGGGCCCCTTGTTCCTCGGGTGGGTGAATTCCCTCTTCCTGAGGATAACAGTCCCAGTGGATCATGCGGTGGGAGAGAGAGAAAAGCGAGCCTGGGTGGTTTCCTGCCGAGGGGGCCTGGTCCTCAGTCAAGTGACCCAGGAGAGATGGGAGGGCCTTGGAGAGAAAGAGGAGCATCAAGCCTAAGAGAGAACCCAGACTTCTGGGGGACACATGTGCTCCCTGATAGCAAATGCAGAGCGGAAGTGAGATTCTGATGAAGAAGAAAGTGAATCGAGCCAGGGGAGTAAGGAATATGAATTCAAGGAGTGAGTAGGGCACCTGACTCCACCTCCAAGGCTGCTTCTCCTCCCTGTGCTTCAGTTCCTCACCTGGAAAAGAGGTCACTGTCACCCTTCCTGGGTGTACCAGAAAGAGTATAAAGAAGCCTCTGGAAGGTGCCTGGTGTAGACCAGCTAGAGAGGAGTGGGCTCTCGTTATTTCCACCCACCCTCGGTATGTCCCTTCCATCTCCCGACCTCCCTCCCGGTGGTGGGGCACGGTCCTCTGCCTGGGCCTGCACGCTCCTCTCCCAGCTTCTCTGGGCAGAGACCGCACAGGCCGGTGCAGCCCTGACCGTAGGGAGCAGGTGATCAGCGGAGGCCCCAGGCAGCGAAGGGACCTGCGGCAGAACCCGGGACTCCACCTTCCACGGGATCGCGGGCCTGCGGCTGGGTCCCTAACCTTCGGGGAGCGGAGCTCCTTGGGGCGTCCGAGCGGTTCTGCTGGGAGAACTGGAGGGTCCAGGACTGGGGGCCGGGTGTACCAGGGGACTGGACCGCAGGTGGTCTGGGTGTCTGGGACCGGACTTCCGGGACGCGGGCACCTGTGACGCTCTGGGCTGGTGCGGGAGGCGGGGCATCCTGGCACGGGGAGGGGACAGAGTGTGGGGGACGTGCCCCGGGGAACCCAGATCGGTTGCGCGGCCTCATTCCTGCCTATTGAGGAGGCCCCGCCCCTCCACGTCGTTGGGGTCCCTGGACACCGAGTTTTCCTCCCCGAGTCCCGGCATGGGCCCCACGCCCGGGTATCACCTTGCAGGGTGGAGCCTCGGGAAGTCCGGACCTGGGGCGGAGCGGGCTGCGTGTGGTCACCTACCGGGCCGCGGGATCGGCTTCTCCCCCACCTTGGGAGGCCGCAGGCGGAAGGTCACAAAGGGCTGGCATACAGGCAGCGAGGAGCAGACGAGAGGCGGCCACCGTGGGACTCGGGGCCATGGCTGAGCTGCTGCGGACGAAGGCCAGTGAGTGGCGACCCCACGGCCCCGCGGTACCTGGGCGGGAAGAGCCATGGTGGGTGAAACCCGGCACTCCGCCAGAGCCAGATGGGCGCCCACTGCCACGGGCCTCGGGCTGCCGGCTGGAGGCCATGTGGAGCAGCGGCGAGGGGACGTCTGGAGCCCCCCGAGACTTAGGTCCTCGGGACCCGGCAGGCAGGCCGGTCGAGGTCGCAGTGCCTGGTGGCGGAGGCGGGCTCGCCTCAGGGTCCTCAGCCCTGGTTAGGTCGGGTGGCCATGCGGACGTGCGTGGGTCTCCAGGAATCTCCCGCCCCGCCCTCCCCTCGCCGCCCCGCCCTCCCCTCGCCGCCCCATTACACAAAGCCGCCTTTCGCTGAACTGGGCGGGCTCTCCCCTTCCCCTACAAGGCCCTCGGGCTCCACCGCACCAGCCCCAGTCCTACCCCTTTGCCATGGTCACCAGTCACCGGGGCACTAGCTTTCGCTTGGAAAAGCTCCAGGCTGGACAAGCAAGGTGTGTGTGTCAGGGGGGAAGCGCAGTGGGCGGCTGACATGCTTAGTGCACAACGGGAGCTGTGCCCCCAGCGCAACACAAGGAAAGCGGAACACGGATCACGTGGGCCGGGGGCCGCAGCTGCAGGTTTGTGAGCAGGGCTGGGAAAGGGGACTGAGAACCAGGACTGAAGTGGCCCCCTTGGCGCAAACGTTCCCTTCATTTAGAGCAGTTTGTGTATTCACGTTTGTGGACGGAACTGTTTTAGTTGTGTTTGGGACTACATAAAATAGAGCAGAGGCCTCCACTCGGTTTGACGGAGAAGAGCCAGGCCGGCTTCAGCCTGGAGGTGAGAGGCGGAAGAGT
Source organism: Rhinolophus sinicus (assembly GCF_057876585.1). NCBI lineage: Eukaryota > Metazoa > Chordata > Mammalia > Chiroptera > Rhinolophidae > Rhinolophus > Rhinolophus sinicus. The sequence goes on along the minus strand of NC_142516.1, from coordinate 3,238,944 downwards.
GGAAAATTCGTGAAAAGAACTGTGGGTGTGGTGCGAAGTGGTCCCTGCGCTCACAGCACTGAGCCAGGAGTCCAGTCAGTGTCACCCTTCAGTAAGGCCTGGGAGGTGAGAAACCCCCAGAAACCCCCTGGTTTATGGAGCTTGAGGACATTGTCCTAGATCAGCCGGGTAGGAAGACCCAATAGAGCCTGGCACCCAGGGCTGTCTGACTGCAGAGACCTGCCTCTGCGCCGTCCAGCCGCTCCCTCATCGTTCTTTATGCTTGTTTGTCTTATTTTGTTATTGTCCCCTTTTTTCCTCTCAAATTATTTGAACAGCTTTTATACCATAAGCCACACATAAAGTGTACAGTTTGATAAGCTCTGACCCATGTAGACACCTGTGGAACAGTCGCCCCAGTGAAGGTAACGAACACCTGGGCGCCCTTGTGCCCAGGTGTTACCCTGTCTCGGTGCGCCTCAGGCTGCACGGACCAGTGTTGGGTTTCCCTGCTCTAGGACCCTCGGTCGCCAGGGATTCTTCCGTTGTTGTCCATACCCCTGAGGGCCGGCCCGTGACTGGACTAGATACAAACATGAAGATTAAGGAGTTCAGGTCTTTTGAGAAACCTGGCAAACTAATCCCCATTCTCAGATTCCCCACGTTCATTCATCTATTTATACATCCAACCAACATTTTTAAACACTTATAAGAGACAGGCGGCCTGCAGTTGGGCAGGACACCTGTGCAGTGAGCCATGTGAAGAGGTCGCCTTAGAGACACGAATGGGAGATGCCCTGTGTGTGAAAGTCCAGGGCACGAGTGCGCCAAGGGGAGGACCCAGCACAGCGGGAGCCCCCCTGAAATCAGCTGGGCTTATTAGGGGACAGAAGGAGGATGGAGGAGTGGTAGCTGAGGAAAGAGAGACAGTCTGAGAGAGAGGCAGGAAGGGGACATAGCGGGCCTTGGCGATGACAGTAAAGGACAAAGTTGGCAGGTGGTAAGCTGGGTGTGGGGTGACCTGGCTGCTGTGTAGGTGGCTTCTAGGAGATGTTTGACTCCTTCAGCCCCAGACCTGGCTTCGTAGAGGACTGAGAGCCACGTGCAGGGGTTCTGGAAAGGGGCCGCACGCCAGCCTCTGGCTCTCCTCTCACTGTGGCAGGTCTTACTGATGGAAAGAATGGAGCAAAGATGTCACTCAGAATTACAAGCACAACGTCACGTCTTTTTACTGAGCCCCACACTGAACACAGCTGGAGCTTCTGTTCCTTTAGCTTTGTAGGAGGCCCAAAGAGGGAAACAAATGTCTACCAGCAGGTGAAGGCGTAAACAAATTGTGGCATAGCGACAACAAAGTCTGTTCAACACAAAAAGGGATGAACTCTTGCTGCATGTCACAACATGAATGAATCTTAAAAACATGGCTGTGTGAATGAAGCCAAACAAAGGAGCGTGTATGGTATGATTGCATTTATACGAAATACTTGAAAGGGGAAATGTCTAGTGACGGAAAGCAGATTGGTGGTTGCCTGGGGCAGGGGTGTGTGGTGTTTGCTGCAAAGGGGCAGGAGGGAATTTGTTGGGGCGATGGCAGTGCTGTGTATCTGGCCAGGGTGGTGGTTACACACGTGTATGCATTGTTAAATAGTCATCAACCTGTGTACCTCAAATGGGTATGTTCTATTAGATAGAAATTATACTTCACATGAACTTGATTTCAAACGTTTTGAAAAATGAAACAATTTCTTCAAAACGGAAGGGAAACTATTTCCAACCTAGATTTTCCTACAAACTATCTAGAAAGTATGAAAATGGAAAAAAACATATAAGACACATAAAGTCTCAAATTCTACCACCCACATCCTTTACTGTCAGGAAGGTACTAGAGATACATTGTCCCATGGGCATCAAATGCAGACAAGCATTGGAAGGTCAGAGAAGTGAGGGATGAATAACTTGAAGGGGATGATTTGGAGGACGTGGGGGGGGAGTTGCTCTTTCAGTTGTGAGCCTTTAGTGTATTTGAACCTCTCGACCACGTGACTACATCACTTTCGTGAACATAAAAATCACCATAGAGACCAGTGACTGTTTCCAAGAGCATATGGGGGGCGCATGAAATCCTTGGGGGAGGTGGTGGTCCCTTTGTCCTGGTGGGGCTGTTCCTGTTAGCGGGGTCCTGGCCTCCCCTTGGTGGCAGGGTCAGCAGCGGTCCTCTGGTGTTCGTTTCATTGGGGTCATTTCTGGTCATTTCTGTCTCTAAGGAAAGGAGGTGCTGAGTGGGAAGAGCCTACAGGGAGGCCAGAGTAACGGAGTCGGGGACTCCCGGGGCAATGTGCGGGGAGGGTCTGGGACCCCCGGGGCAATGTGCGGGGAGGGTCTGGGACCCCCGGGGCAATGTGCGGGGAGGGTCTGGGACCCCCGGGGCAATGTGCGGGGAGGGTCTGGGACCCCCTGGGGCAATGTGCGGGGAGGGAAGAACCACCTGCCCGCCACTCACAGGGAGAGAACAGAAACTGTCTTGGATTTGGATTGGCTCTTAGAGACGCTCCTCTTAGGACCTGCAGCAGGGGGGGCTGTCCTGGCGGGACCCAGGCCAGTCGTGGGGCCTGGTGTCTGAATCACAGCAGAGTGGGCCTGGAGCGGGGAGGAGAGGGGAGTGATTGGGTTTCCACTGTTTTCCAGGAAAACCACAACACTGCTCACTTCGTCCTGTGGCCTTTCTCCTAATCATGCTCTTCTTGGTCTTCTTTGGGTAAGAAAAGTCCATGACTGTCAGGGTCTGCCAGGCTTGGGGAGAAGCAGCAGCAGCAGGTCAGATCCTGATGGGGTGCCCTGAGCGGTCCCCTCCCCCACCTTAGAATCACAACAGTAATGACAGGACTGATGGCAGCTATCTCACAGCCCCAACAGAGGGCTAACCCTAACCCTAACCCTCATATGGAAGCCTCACCTTGTGAGTGAGCTGTCTTCCCCCCACTTCACAAATGGGGAGTCAGGGGCAAGGCAAGGAACCTACCCCCCCCCCCCAGCTGTGTGGGTGGGAGTGGGGAAGGCCGGCTTGGGGGCCATGCTGTTAGCTGTATCCAGACGGAGAAGGTCCTGGAACTATTGAGTGAAGTTACATTGGCTGCTCTACTGGGGACCCCGCCAGGACTCTCCCTGGGGCAGCCTTGGGCCGAGCTGGTGGTGCACAGGGCCCCACTCCAGCTGCCACAGGGGCTCAGACGGGAGCACTGGCCACAGATAGGAGCACTGGAGCCCTCCCACCACTTGGGATCAGTCCCCTGAGCTTTGGGGAGAATTGCCCCTGGCCCTGCCTGAGGCCCGGAAGTCCCACGGGGGGCTCCCAGCCTGGGCTCCAGCTCGAGCTTCTCACGGGGATGATGGACAGGCCATCCCAGGACCGCCCTCCTCAACAACGGCCTTTGGTGGCTCTCCACAGCGCTGGTGTCCTGAGCCCGAGAATGCCGATGCTGGGAACCAGGCAGCAAGGAGCAGGGTGAGTGAGTGGAGGACAGAGCCACACTGCCCCTTACAGCCTTGGCAACTGGCCGTCTGCCGGGGTCGGGGGGAGAGCAGTACTGGCTTCTCCATGGCCCCGCCAGCCCCGCCTGAGCTGACCCATCGTCGGGTCTGGGCCTCCTCATCACTCGCTCTACTCAGAGCAGCTGGATCACTTTCGTGGCCTTGAAAGGTCACCTGGGCGGGACTGACTCCACGTCTGGCTTCAGCTGCAACCTCCCTTCTGACCTCCCACCTCCAGCCTCCAGGGTCACCTGTGTGTCCCATGAATGACCTACTCCCCACTCTGTCCCTCCTCCTGAGGACCCTAGTAGTGCGTGGCTCACCTCCCACTCTGTGCCCGAGGTACGCCTGTGAATCGCCCCTCGCCCCATACTGCTAGGTACCAGCCTGTCATCCTACCTGGAAGTACCTGCCGGTTCCTGCCTCTCTCTGCTTCCCTGCTGCTCTGGGGGAGGCTCCCCTCTTCTTCCTGGCAGCCTCCATGCTTATCTCCTTGCCCCCCTCTGCCCTGACCACATTCTCCTCCATTAGCTAGAGTTCCAGAACATAACACATGAGCCCCTCCGAGGTCTGCCTCCCACCTGCCTGGCCTCTCTGGCTTTGTCTTTCCCACTGCGGCCCACCCCGCTGGGGTCCCTCCCAGTGGTTTTTGTCATCCTGCACATGCCATGCAGTCCTGACACTGGGCCTTTGCATGTGCTGTGCCCTCTGCCAGGACCACTCTTCTCTCTTCCTGCTCTTGGCATCTGGCCAGTTCCCCCTGTATCAGTCATGTGCTGCTGTGTAAGAAAGCTTCCCAATTTGTGGTGTGAAACAAACACGGACATTGATCCCCGTATCTGTCCAGGTCCTGAGGTTGACTGGGCTCAGGCGGCGGTTCTCGCCCGGGTGTCAGGTGGGTGTAGGCAGATGGTGGCTGGGCCAGGGTCAGCTTGAGGGCCTCCTCACATTTCTGATGGTTGAAGCTGGCTCTCAGCTGAGACACCTGGCCGGGGCCACCCCGCGTGGCCTGGGCTTCCTCTCAGCTTGGTTGGGAGGTTTCAAGATCAGTGTCCCCAAGAGAGATGGACCTGTATCACCTTTGATGACCTGGTTTCAGAAGGCCCACAGTCCCACTGCATCACCTATTATGCGTTTTATTTGTTAGAAACGAGACCAAGGCCAGTCCGAGTACAGGGTCAGGGATCATGGCCCATCAGGGACCTCATGCTGGGAGGGCCCAGAGCATAGACGCGTTCGAAACCACCACTGCTCAGGGTCAGCTCAGCAGGGTCTGGTGAAGTGGGGCCTCCGGCTCAGCAGAAGGGCCCCTCCAACTGCAATGTCTGATGTCTCTGAGTCGGAGGCGTGCAGGGACACAAGCCAGCACCAGGCCCACTGCCCACAGTGATGGCATGTTTCAGACGGAGTCCATGTCCACGCTCCGAGCCACCCGTTTCCCTCTCCACCGGGCCCCCTGAGTTCTGGTAAAACCCCCTCTCTGTTCTCATTCTGCAGTGAAGCTGCTGGAAAACCCATCAGCCTGCACGCTGTGACATTATCGAGGTACAGTGTCTTCAAGGGGCACCTCCCCATCAGGTACCTGCCCTCCAGCGCGACTGGGTGTGTGTAGGGAGAGAGGCAGGACACTGGGACAGGCTGGCTGTCCTCCTGAGCTCAGAGGGAGCATGGCTGCTCCCTTCCCCAAAGCCTGGTTCTGACTTTGACCTCCTTCTAAAGCCGTAGAAAGACCCATGTGTAGCTGATGCTTCCGTTTTGACCAGTTGGATGGCATTTGGCTTTAAAGAGGGTGACCTACTGACCTGGTTTGCCTGGCCTCAATGGGTCTCGGATTGGGAGCCTTTATAGGTGCTGAAACCAGGAACATCTCAGGCAATCCGAAATGAGGCAGCCATCCTACTGTTTTTCTTTTTTAATTTTTAACTACAGTAAAATACACCTGGCCTGAAGCTTACCATCGGAACCATTTTTAGGTGTCCAGCTCAATGGCATTAAGTACATTCATGTCGTACAACTATCACCACCGTCCATCTCCAGGACTTCTCATCTTCCCAAAGTGAAATCCTGTCCCCATTAAACACTCACTCCCCATTCCCCCTCCCCCAGCCCCTGGCACCCACCGTTCTACTTCCTGCCTCTGAATCTGACGCCTGGAAGGACCACATAGCCGTGTAATCAGAGTGTTCGGCCTTTTGTGACTGGCTTATCTCACTGGCATATTGACCACAGCTTTCATCCATGGTGTAGCATCTGTCAGAATTCCCTTCCTCTTTAAGGCTGATACCTACATTTAAATGCTATCCCAGGAATGGAAATTGCAGTCATTATTGGCAATGACCAGTGGTCCCTGGCTCATTTTTGCGGGGGCTGCACAATTGTTGGGAATGGAGGACGCTCACCTGTATTTCCCAGGCTGTTGCCCCTGACAGTGCTATCAGTCGCTGTTGAAGCAGGTCCTGTGACAACCAAGTCAGGTAGTAGGCATTCCTCTTCCCAGGTGGCAGACAGGGAGCCTGGAACCTTCCCATGTCACCCAGCCAGTGACACAACAGAGCCAGATGGACTGTCTGCGTGTCTGATGGCCATTCCTTTGGGCCAGCTACTTCCTTGGGCGACCTACCCATCCAGAGGTCTCTTCCAGGCCACTCCCTGGCCACAGTGAATTAAGCGAGGACCCCTGAGATCCTCCCACTTCAAGTCCAGAGGAAGGCAAAGCCCCTGGAGTCTTCTAGTTCCACTGCCCATTTCACAGATGGGAAAACTGAGACTCAGAGGCTCAGCCCTCCCTAAGGCCAAGGATATTGTCCAGGAAGTGCCTCGAGTAGCCACAGGGCAACCTGTAGGATCCCTTGCCATGGGAGGAGGCAGACGTCAGTCACTTTCAGTAGCTACACCAGCCCCCTACATGGGACATCCACGTGATCTGCCTGCAAACTCAGGTCGTGCTGTGTTGTTTTTCAGGATGGTTTATCCCCAGCCCAAGGTGCTGACACCCTCGTGAGTAAACTTATTGGAATTTAACATCGTACTCTCGCTGTTCTAAAGACTGAAGGGCAGTTCCATTGAAAGCTCTCCTAGAACTCTGCCTGATTCTTTCCTTCCTGGTCTTCCTGAGATCTGAACCAGAGATTCTCCACCCTTCTCTCCCTCTGTGGCTTGCATTTCCTGTTTCCTGTCCTTTGTCCACCAAAGAAAGTGTAGAGTGTTTGGGGCCTTCCTCTCAGGTCCCCTTTGCTGGCAAATCCCAGCTCCCACCTGCTGTCCTCAGGGTCCAGTATTTGGGAAAAGTTGAAGTGATTTGTATTTGGTAGGTTTCCTGCAACTGTCAAGTCCTTCTGGCAGGACGGTCAGTCCCGGGATGTGGAGGGGATGGAGCCTGGGTGGGGCCCTTATGGGGGCCGTGAGCATAGGGCCTGCTTGTGTTCACCCTCCTGCCAGCGCACATGTTGCCGTTGCCATGTGGCTCTCTCTTGGTGCAGTAGGAAAGATGTCCTTGTCCTGACCCCTTGGCTGGCCCCCATCATCTGGGAGGGGACCTTCAACATCGACATCCTGAATGAGCAGTTCCGGGTCCAGAATGTCACCATTGGACTAACCGTGTTTGCCATCAAAAAGTAAGTAGTGAGATGACAGAGGTAGTGACCAGGGACATCAGGGTCTGTCCTTGTGTCCAGGGCAGAGTGGGGTGGGGTCCGGCCCTTCTGTCCCAAGGAGTAGATGCGAAAGCGAGAGCCCATAGTCACACTGCAGTGGCCCGGCCTGACTCTCAAGATGGGCTCCCGGTGCTGGGCTGTATTGCAGCATTGGGGGCGGGGGGAGGTGTGTGTGTCCCCTACTTAACTGAGTGCTCACCTTTACTGAGACAGTTGGAGAAGCCTTCCCAGGGCAGGGGAGACCTACGAGCCAGACCTAGAAGCTGACATCCTTGGACTCTAGGTTGGGGCCTAAGCAAGCCCCCTCTTCTTGGTTTCCACGGCTCCCCTTCCCTCCCCACGTACTGGACCTGATCCATGATCGCAGGTGGAGAGAGTTCCGGGTGACCCCCCAGGACTACTAGCAGTTTACTGAGTCCTTTGTTAGTAAGACACCCCGCAGCCTTCAAGGGAGGGCACTTTAAGGGGTAGAGAAAGGCATGGCGGTGGGGGGAGGAGACAGGGCCAACCCACTGAAAGCAAAGGCGGCAGGTGGCTGGACCCTCCTGGATCCAAGCAGCCTCCCACAGCATGAAAAGGAGGGCTGCCCCAGCAGCGGCACCTGTAGTGGGTTTGCCCCAGGGGTGGGGAGACCTGACGGGCTTTGCCAAGGTGGGGGTACCTGCAGGGTGTTTTTAGGGGAGGAGGCGCAGCAGCGGGGTGTGACCCAGATCCAGCTCTGCTGGCTGTAGGGCTGCGCAGGTTTCTGCCGCGTAAGCCTCAGGCCCTCCTTGTAAGGTGGGGTGCTCACAGTCCCCCATCTCCAGGAGCAGAGGATTAGAGAGGTCCAGCCGGCAGATTGCCGCAGGCCTGGCCGGGAGATTGGCTGCACAAGGCCCATAGCTCCCAGGGTTGGGGTCCCTCGGCAGGGCTCGGCCCTGACCCTCCTGCCGGCCCTGTCCCCGCGTCCCTGTAGGTACATGGCCTTCCTGAAGCTCTTCCTGGAGACGGCGGAGGAGCACTTCATGGTGGGACACAAGGTCAACTACTACGTCTTCACGGACCGGCCGGCCGACGTGCCGCGCGTCCCCCTGCGGGGAGGCCGCCGGCTGCTGGTCCTCGAGGCCCCGGGCGCCGCGCGCTGGCAGGACGTGTCCATGCGCCGCATGGAAATGATCAGCAGCTTCTGCGCGCAGCGCTTCCTGCGCGAGGTGGACTTCCTGGTGTGCGCGGACGTGGACATGCGCTTCCGTGACCACGTGGGCGTGGAGATCCTGTCGCAGCTCTTCGGCACGCTGCACCCCGGCTTCTACGGGGCCGCCCGCGAGGCCTTCACCTACGAGCGCCGGCCGCAGTCGCAGGCGCACATCCCCCGGGACCAGGGCGACTTCTACTACATGGGGGCCTTCTTCGGGGGCTCGGTGGCCGAGGTTCACCGCCTCACCACGGCCTGTCACCAGGCCATGATGGCCGACTGGGCCAACGGCATCGAGGCCGTCTGGCACGACGAGAGCCATCTGAACAGGTATCTGCTGGACCACAAGCCCACCAAGGTGCTGTCTCCGGAGTACATGTGGGACGAGCAGCTGCTAGGCTGGCCGGCCATCATGAAGAAGCTGAGATACGTGGCCGTCCCCAAGGACCACCAGGAAATCCGGCACCGCTGAGGGTATGTGGGGAAGGGCTGAGGGAGGGCGCGGGGGCTCCCCAGCCTCCGTCTGCCTGCAGCCGGGACCGGAACCAGCAGCTGGAGAACAACTGCACTTCCCTTTTGTGACCTGAGGAGAACTGTTGAGGCCTAGCGTTGCCCCCCACCTCCCAGCACCACCACCCAGACCCCCACCCCACGTACAGGCACACACAACGCAGGCCCCATTCCCATGGGCACAAGTGCCTGGAGTTGCCCACTGGGTGCCATCAGCTGCCCACTGGGTGCTCCTCGGGCCCAACGGCTGGGATGAGGCAGGTGGTCCCGGCCCCTCCTGACAAACAAGGGGTCCCAGACGAAATCCCTTCCAGAGCAGAAGGGAGGCGTCTGCTCCATAGTCACAGCGGGTCCTGGGGACACACACAGCTCCTGCTTTTCGCAGGAGAGGAAGTTGAGGCCAGATCAGGACTCTTGCCTGCTGCCTGGCTGCCCTGTCCAGCCCCAGGCACTACCCACGGGGAGCCCCATTTGCCCATCACCTCAGGCCACTCGGTTCCCTCTGGAGTTGCCAGTTCCCAGAAATGAAAACTAATATTTTTGGATAGTAATAGGAAGTTGCCAATTGTCAAGAAAACTTGTGTCTTTTACTTAAAAATGATTTCTGTGCTCTCCAGCGAGGCCTTCTTCTGGCCTGAAATGCTGCCTTTTCTTGGCCTGTTTTTCCCGTCCCCTGCCAAGACAGGGAAGTCACACACTAGCGCCCTTCTTTCTCTTCTGTCGTTGGTAAATTTTCATAATTTCTGGGTGCTTTGCAGCTGCAGAAGGCTCCGATTTTATGCAGCCAGGACTATCCATCTGCAGAGCCTGTCATCTTCCCCACTTCTGTTCACTAAACATGAATTCCCCGTCCCCTCCCCCAGCCCTGGCACCCACCGTTCTCCTTCTGGTCTGTATGCATCTGACACTTCTCAGTCTCTGGCATGAGTGGAGTCCTCCAGTATCTGCCCTGTATGAACTGGCTTATTCACGTAGCACAATGTCAAGGTCCCATCCATGATGAGCCTAGAGCCGGACATGCTTTTTGTCCCTATGGAGTCCCTCTGTCCCTCTCTTGAGTCTCCTCTCTGACCTGTGCCTTCCTCATCCCCTCTGCTCTCTCCTCCTTACCTGCCCCTCGGTGAGTTATGGAGTAGGGCAGGGTCAGGGACATGGGGCAGGGACCTTCTAGCTGGGCCTGTCACTCCCAAGTCCCTTGAGCACCCCCACTCCCAGCCCCCCATCCCCTCTTCCTCCCTGAGGTCTCAGCCACAGGTCTCTGCATTCTGTTTTCCCAAACAAGGCCCAAAGTGGACAGAGACCTCAGATGTAGGACACTGGACCCAACACGTTAAAATCGTGTTTGCATTAGACCAAGAATCTCTACTTCTAGAGACATATCCTAAATAAAGATTTAGGTGTGTAAATGTTCCCTTCAGCACGATGAGGGGAGTGAAAAATTGGACATGGCCCATGTGCCACAGCAGGGGCTTCAGAAATCCTGATGTGGGGACACAGAACAGGAGGAGGAAGAGGACTGACAGTGTGCACCCCTGGGGAAGTAAGGTTCCAGAAGGGCACGCCCCCGAGAGCCCTCCCGCCTGACACCCCCAGTGCGTGTGCACATGCACACACCTGAACACACACAGGCTCCCACACGTGTGCACGGGGGCGGGAACACAGGCCCACACCGATGCACGAGCACCCACACGGAAAGGTCTGGAACGGTGAGCACCCCGGGCAGTCAGGGCTCTGCGCCCTGGGAGGACTTTGTTCTGTACTTGATTCTGAATTCCTTTAGAATTCATTATTTTACTGTGATAAACGTTTATTGTCCTTGTATTAAATCCTTTAAAAATAAAAACTAAATAACGCACTTTACCTCATAGGTGAGTGACAAATGGGTAACATTTAACATGTGACTTTAATACTTCTAGAACTATAAAAGTACAATGCGCATTATAGAAAAATTAGACATCATCTCGAGAAGATCAGAGATTTGCAAGTCCCACTCCCTGAAAACAACTTTCAACTTTGTTCCTGATTATTTGCATCCATATTTTAATAGCTTGTATCTCTCTTTCTTTATGTACTTTTGAATAAGTGGTTATTATGTGGTTCAAAATTCCACTGTATGCTGTACAGTGAAAATACATTGGTATGCTTTGAGCTTATTTCAGATGTCATCCAGTGCCTTCCTCGAAAGTTAATTAAGGGTTTCTCTTCTGCCACGCTCCATATTTTGGGTCAATATGCAGTATTTATATTATTATGACCATGTAAATATTTTCACAGAGTACATTTCTTTCTAATACAACTATAGCTTTCTTTTCATGCGGTTAATAACGTTGTTTGCCATGTTTTTGTTATCTGTGTACTATTTATCACTAATTCACCCCGAAGCTCACTGCTCGAGGTTTAGATTTCCTCTCAATCTGCTCAAACCCATCAGATAAACCAATCAGTAACATTGTGTTTCCTTGCGGACATCCCACTGGAACCTTCTGTTCTCCTGTCCAGTCTGGAACTCTTGCCTCACCATCATCCTTGGAACCCGTCGCGCCTCTCCTATGAGGGATCTTATTTCCCAGACGTCAGATAGAGTGGACATTTGCCATTACGTTTCGGCTGCCCAATATCTAAATGTCATTCCTGTGTTTAGAGAATTTCTCACCTAATTAGGCAGACTGCCTTCAACTATAAAAGCTGCAGGTGTCAGACTCACTCCCCAGGGTCCCCTGACAGAGCGGGTGTGGCCCCCACGCTCTGGCTCTCCCAACCAGACACATCTGTCCCAAATTTTGCATTAGCTGGTACCTCCAGAACAAACATATTAATGGTGGAGAGTGGACACCTTTGTCTTTGCTTCTAGATTCAATGGGAATACTTCTGGTATTTCCCTATTAAACACTATGGTTGCTCTGAAGTTGAAATGGGTAGGTTTTCTTTATAGTAGCTAAAACAAAACAAAAGTTTTCTTCTTCCTTCAAGTAAGTCCAGGGGTAGGCAATCTAGATTGGAATGACACCATGGCCACCGAGTTCTAGGCCCCCCCACCCCTGGTGTATGGCTCCCTCCTCCAAGTCAGTGATGGCTGCCTGAGCGCGTCATCACAACCACGTTCCAGCCGGGAGGAAGGGTGCGCCTCCCTCCATTTAAGAAAGTTTCCGGGAGGTAACATTTCTGCTTAATCCCACTCACATGATCACACCTAACTGCAAGGAAGTGTAGTATGTACCTACAGTGACCGTATACCCAGCTAAAAATCGGGGGTTTTGTTGCCAAGGAAAAATGGATAGTGGGGGTTAACTGGCAGCCTCTGCCACCCCATCTATTCCTATTTTATTATTTGTATTAAAGTTTATTGTGGTGACAGTTGTTAGTAAAGTTACATAGATTTCAGGTGTACAATTCTGTAATACATGATCTATATCTCACATTGTGCGTTCACTACCCAGAGTCAGTTCTCCTTCCATCACCATATATTTGATCCCGTTTACCCTTTTCTATAACCCTTCTCTCCCCTAACTCTCTGGTAACCACTAAACTATTGTCTATGTGAGTTTTTGTTTCTTCATTTGTTTGTCTTATTCTTTTGTTTTGTTTTATATACCACATATCAATGAAATCATATGGTTCTGTTATTATTTTTTAACCAACAATGGAAGTTTAAATTAACCAAAGATCTTTTCAGCATCTAAAAGCTGATGTATTTTTTGTCATTAGATCTATTATAATGAATTATATTATACATTTCTTAATAGTGAAGTATCCTTTCCTACTTGCAGTAAATCCCAGGTGGTCACTTTGTATTCTCCCTTTAATGGACTACTGGATTTTGTTTGCTGACATTTTAGATTTTTGCATCTATAGCCTTAAGTGTTACTTATCTGTAATTTTCTGCTTGTGCTACGTTTGGTGGGTTTTATTTATCAATTTTATGCCCAATAAGAATAATTTAGAGGCAATACTTCTTTTCCTACTTTCTGAGCAGTTTAGATACCTTAAAACTATCTGTTCTTTAAACTTTGGGTAGAATTCTGTGAAAAATATGGTAGGGATAACTCTGGGAATTTTCTCAATTTCTTTTATGAAAATCAGTCTGTTTTAACCTTCTATCTCTTCTGGAATCAGGTTGGCTAAAGTGTATTTCCTAGGATATTATCTATTTTGTTCATATTTTCAAATCTGTTTGCATAGAACAGAGCAAAGTAGTTGCTTATGGTTCTTTAAATCTCTTCTATATTTCCTTGGTTGTTTCCCCATTACCATTTATTTCACATTTTTTCCTTTATCCTGTTCCCTTTCCTTCTTCCTTTGCCAATAGTTTAAATTGTTTCCAATTCATATCTCCTTTTATCTTTATTGAAGTCCTTTTGGCTTTCCTTTATTTTGTTGTTTTCCTTACATCTTGAATTGGATGTTTAATTGACTTATTTTTGTTTCTTCTTGTTTCTTAATATAAGTAATTAAATCAATTAGTTTTTCCCTGAGTACTGCATTAGCGGGATCCCATGGGCTGCCATCTCACTATCATTTTGCTTTCCTCTCACTCCGAAGTGGTTAAGAAAGATTTTTAAAATTACCAGGGGGTAGCAGCTTTTTATTGTGTTATTATATGCTGTCATTGGAGAATGTTGCCTTAGTGCGTATTTTAATTTCTTAAGATTTATTTTATAGTGTAATGTTTATGAGCATTTCGTTGTGAATGCCCCGAGTATTTGAAAAGCTGTATTTTCTATTTTCAATGTATATGTATCAGACCTAAATTAATACTTGTTATTTCAGCTTTATTATTTTGTGTTTAGTTTATATTCAACATGGATATAAATTGAAGCCTAGTCTATCTCTCCTTGCATTTTTGTGTTGCTGCTTTATTGTTTAGTAACAGACAATCACACCTACTATAACTATACCTCCATTGAGAATTTCACTTGTTGTAAGACGCTGTTCTTTTTCTTAATGCTTTTGCCCCTGAAATCACTGGTGACAGATATTAAGGTCACGTTCTTGGTGTTTTTGTTTGCATTTGTCCAGTTTCTTTGTGAGCCTTTTAACTGTGAGCCCATCTGTATCACATCTTTTTTAAAACTGTGTTTCTTACCTATATTACTGAGTTCATTCTTGCTTTGTGATATAGTTTGAAACTTTTTCTTTAATAAGGAAATGGAACAAATTTCCAGTTACAGCTATCATGCTGTTTACTCTTAGTTTGATGGTGATTTGTATTTCTTTTGTTACAGCTTTGAAAGACCTTTAACTGTGTGGTTTGTTACCTTTGTTAAAGTGTTTTTTTCAAGAATTTGAAAGATTTGGATTTTAATCCAGTGAAAAAGTTTTTATAACCATAATTTCATGTAGTACCTTTCATCCTCTATTTACTTAAGCAATGCATATTAACTCCTTGTTGTGAGCTATGAGATTTTCTCAATACTTTCCCCTTCCCTTTCCTTCTCACCCAAATTAGTCGACTTTATTATGCTTCTAAATATTTACTGTGAATATACTTAGACCTCCCGTACTTGAATTTGCATCTTTAAATGATATTACTCCTATTTGTAAAGATGAAGAAATCCCTTACTTTAATACCTCCCACTTTCTTTCCTTTCTCAATTTTTGTGACAATTTTATAATTTCTATTTATATAATTCTGAATTACAAAATTTGCATTTACACACTGCAGCCATGGTCTTCACCCTTGTTTATGACTCGGTTTTATACGCAGAGTCCTGTTACCACTAATCTTTCTGTCATCCTTTGTCACTTAAAGTGTGGCTGCTGAGGCTTGTTCTCTAGCAGCAGCTTCAAGGATTCATGGGAACAACATTCCCGAGTTTTTGTATGTTCAGAACGGTTTGTCTGTTGTCTTTATATGAGGTTGGACAATTAAGTTCGCAAACTCATCCTAGAAAAAGTGCTCCATACCTCATTGCTGAATGTCACTATGGTCACCTTCAAAGTCCTCCCCCTTGGGAAGCTATGCACCGATGACAGCGTCTAGTCCACCCTTCAAAGCAATTCTGGAACTCTTTTCTGGAATGGCCCTCAGAGCTGTCGTCCTATTACCCTTGATGTCCCAAATGTCATCAAAATGTCTTCCTTTCAGAATTTCCTTTATCTTTGGGTAACAAAAGAAGTCATTGGGGGCCAGATGAGGTGAGGAGGGAGGGTGTTCCAATACAGTTATTTGTTTACTGGCTAAGAACTCCCTCACAGACAGTGCTGTGTGAGCTGGTGCATTGTCGTGATGCAAGAGCCATGAATTGTTGGTGAAAAGGTCAGGTCGTTTTCGTTTACCTTTTCCACGCAGCCTTTTCAGCATTTCCAAATAGTGAACTTGGTTAACTGTTTGTCCAGTTGGCACAAATTCATAATGAATAATCCCTCTGATATAAAAAAAGTTAGCAACAGCATTGTAACTCTTGGTTTGGACTGACGGAACTTTTTTGGTCGTGGAGAATTGGCTGACTTCCATTGTGCACTTTGACGCTTTGTTTCCGGATCGTATTGGTACACCCGTTTCATGACCAGTGATGACACGGCCCAAAACATCGTCTTCACTCTCCAAAAGGTCTTGGCAAACTTCGACTCTCCTTTGCTTTTGTTCGTCAGTAAGCTCCTTCGGGACCATTTTTGCACACACCTTTCTCATGCCAAGACTTTCAGTTAAGATTTTCCTAACTGTTTCTCTATCAACGTTTACTTGGTCTGCTGTGCTTCTCACATTTACTTGGTCTGCTGTGCTTCTCACAGTCAGACGACAATTTTGACGTACAATTTTTTGAATGTTTGCAATGTTTTCGTCAGTTCTGCTCGTTACTGGCCGCCCTGACCTCTCTTCATTATGATGTATTTTCTCCCCTCAGAAAAACATTTAATCCATTTGTACACAGCCATTTTCTTCATGGCATTATCCCCTTAAACTTGGACTCACATGTCCCTGATTTCACTTCCACTCTTGCCAAGTTTAGTAAGAAATTTAATGTTTGTTTGTTGCACTAATAGAACCTCAGATGTTCGCAGGACGGCACACAAAAACATTCAACAATAATGAACTCCACTCAGCAAGACACCGCCACACATCTACATGAACACAGCTGAGACAGATACACCAAGGTTATGCAACCTTACCAAGCTGTCTATACAGTGCTACCAATGTGAGACACGGTGGCAAGTTCGCGAACTTAATTGTCAGACCTCATACTTGACTGAGTTTGGCGCAGTGTAAAATTCTTGGGTCATACTAGCTTTCCTCGGAGATTTGGTGGCAGTATTGCTCGTAGCTTCTAAGGTTGGACGTTACTGTGAGAAAGCATGATGCCAGCGTGACTTTTTCCCCTTATACATAATTTGAAATTTTTGCATGGTTGTCTGATTTTTTTTTTTTTGAAGCCCAGTAAACCTTACTAGGATAGGTCTGTGTGTGGAACATTCAGGATGAATCTTTTTTTCATGACACTGTATGGATGTTCAATCTGGAGAGTTGTGTTTAGTTCCTACAAAGGTTTCTTGAATTCTAAGATATTTTGTATTCCTGTATTTGTTTTCTTCTTAGGGACCTCTATTGTGTATAGGTTAGGTCTTGTTTGCCTTTCTTTCATAGCTATCCTCTTTAAACTTTTCTAAGTGCTTTTTCCATTTCATTTCCCTATGTTTTCATGTGTTTTTTTCTATGTCCTGTGTGTGTTTAGGAGTTTCTTTCATATGCTTCTAATTTTAATTTCTGTGACTTCTTTTTCTTCCACTCTTCCTCTGAGCTTGTGTTTTTTCAATCGTTGTTGATTTGCTGTCCTCCATGAGCTCATGGTTTTCTGCTTTGGGTTTTGTTTTATAGAGGTGACTGCTTCTTGTTTAATGCATGGGAAAATATTTGGAAAAATTCCATCTGTTCTGTGGCAAAAATTTTTTGGCACAGGCTCTTCACTTGCCATTTGTTTCACCGGTACCTTTTATCTTGTGTAATCACAGAGATTGTACACTAATTCCCACTCTGAAACTCAGTTGTGAATAAGGTATTTCCTGGCATGGATATTTGCACAGTGTCACTGTGGGAGGGAAAAGATCGTATTTCAGGGCAACGAGGATTTTCCTTATAACCCAGGGTTGTGTGCATAAGCTCCTTTAGCCTCTACACCCAAGTCAGAGATAACAGGAAGCCATAGGAACATTCCCACTACAATGTCTCGCTCACCACAGCCAACGCAAACAAACGAATTCCTGCAACTATAGCTTATCTGGTGAGTGTTCACCCAGAGCCACACGCTCTGCTTCTCAGAACCAAACTTCCACGCAGGCACTGTCTGCCAGGTCACCCATCACATTCTCGTTGCTGAACAGGATTTTGTATTTGCATCTCAGGGAAGGGGACTTAGCAATCCTCCTAGAGGTCTCTAAGCAAGGACACCCCCTTCTCATTCGTTTTGCTCCCTGCTCAACCTGTTTTTGCAGTATCCACCTATTGTATGGTTTGGACTACCAAATGCTTCCTAGTTACATCTAAGATAGAGTGTTTTATTTTCCTAGTTGGCTTTTCGTGCTTTCTGAAAGAATACCATGTTTCCCCGAAAATAAGACCTAGCCGGACAATCAGCTCTAATGCATCTTTTGGAGCAAAAATTAACGTAAGACCCAGTCTTATTTTACTATAAAACTGGGTCTTATATGATTTAATATAATACAATACAATACAATACCGGGTTTTATAATTTTTGCTCCAAAAGACACATTAGAGCTGATTGTCCAGCTAGGTCTTATTCTCGGGGAAACACGGTAGAGGAAATGTGTTTTATGCTGACATCTTCAAGTTGGATGTGCCCTAATATCCTTTTAGTAAATCCCCTTTCGGCTTAAATCAACAGACTTGTCATCTGTAGCTTGCAGTTAAGAGCCTGATACAGAAATTTGGGCCAAGAGTGGGGGCAGGCAGCATTTTCTTGGGAGGCACCAGGGCTCCTCCAGGCACTGGGTAGGACTACATATGCCCACTGGAAGTTGGGTGCAGCCATGTGACTTGTCTTGACCAGTGAAATGTGAGCAGAAGATGTGGAAGTAACTTCCCAATAAAAGCTTTCAACTCAGTCTGTTTGATTAATAAACTTAACCCTTTTTTAGAGCAGTTATAGGTTTCTTCACTGGAATTTAATGTAAATATTAACAGCTTTATTGAAATATAACCCACATACCATAAACTCCATCTGAGTTGTCAATGTGCATTCATTTTGATTGCCTGTAGGCTTGGATGTAATTCTGCTACCTTACTCTGTATGTTCCACTCACCTCACTCAGTTCTTGGTTTTGTTCTCTCGCTTACCTTCTAGATAATCATTCCACTCGGTTCCTTTTTTTTCTTCCTTAGTTTAGTATAGTTTCTTATCTTGTATACTAGAATCCATTATTTTAGGATTCTTAATGTGTGTTTAACTTGAATTCTAATTCTTACCCTTCTTACAAATTATCTTAGAATCATTCATTTCTCATCATGCCTGAGGTTGGCCTCATCTTCTCCCAGTGACCCCAGCCTGTCAACTCCACCTTCTGCTCCAGCTATAGGTGTTGGATTTTCGTCCTTCCAAAGTGAGTTTCTGACACCACGGCCATTTCCTTCCTGCCTCTGTGAATGAACATGAGAAAGGAAGCAGGAGCCAGTGAAATGCTGTCCCAAGTCCCCACGCCCTCACACTGCTCCTTCCTCTCTCACCTGCAAACTTCTGTGTAGCTTTCCAGCCTCCCAAGAGAAGGCTGGAGCCTGGCATTGGTTCGCCCCTTCACTGGGTCTAAAGGATCGGGGCCCCTGTTCTCAACAATGTTCTCTTTTGCATGAGTGACCTGAGCCCTCACAGCAAGCCTGAGTGTGAGCCTGCACGTTACACGGAGAAGCCGGAGTCTGCACGGACGGCAGACTTGTGGTGTCACGTGACATGGAGGCGCTCCTCAAGCCTCCGACAGAGGTGCAGCCCCAGGTGGTAAAGGTGCCCAAGCTGGGGCATGGTCTGGACACCGGGCCGTGTGAGGCCTCATGCCAGGCCGGCCCGCTCCAGGTCCTGGGGCAGGATGCGGCCCTTCTTGCGGGCCTTCTCCAGGCGCCGCTCAGCCTTGGCCGCCTTCTTCTTGCGCAGGTTCTGGCGTCGCTGGTCCTGCCGTCGCTGCATCTTGTCCACCACGTGAGCCGTGCGCTTCTCCCACCGGCGCTGCCGCTGCGCCCGCCGCTTCTCCTTGCGCTTCAGGGCCTCCTGCAGCAGGCGCTCGTCGTCGCGGATCCGCACGCCCTCGGCCTTGTACAGCACGTTGGTCCACTTCATCTTGCTCTCCAGCTCCCGGGCCTTGCCCACGTCCTTTTCACGCAGCTCCTCCAGCTGGCTCTGCCGTGCCTGCAGCCGCTCCAGCAGCTGCCGGTAGTTCTTCCCCGTCAGCGGCGTCAGGTTCCCCTTCAGCTTCTGCCGCTTCTCCTTCCTGCGCTGGGCCCTGCTGGCCGGCTCCTCCCCGCTCACCTCCACCTCAGAGGGAGAGAGGCAGCCCCGTCACCTCCAGCTCTGCGCACGCCAGCCCCCTGGACAGGCACCATCACGACCCCCACTTCTCAGAGGGGTAGCCGTGCCGGGGGCCGAGAGGGGGCAGAGCCAGGCTCCCAGCGCCCGCAGCTCTGTGGCCGACCGCGGGCCCTCACCTTATTGAAGAGCAGCCCCGGCTGAGCCTGCGCCTCCCCTGCGGGTGCCTCAGGGGGTGGCTCGGCAGCCCCTGTGGCCTCAGCTGCCTTTGCCGCCTTCTCTTTTGCTCTCAGTTCCTTTCGCTTCCTCTTCTTCCGGTCCCGCTCCTGCTTCCGCCGCCGTCTCTTCTCCAAAGCGGCAGGAGACAGCTCCCCGGCACTGCCCTGGAGAGGAAGCAGTGTTCACTCCGAAGGGTCTCCCAATTTCAGCCCCACCCAGCACATGGAACCAGGGAAGGGACGTGACAAAAGCCTTGTGCAGGACAAGGGACCCACTGAGTTCAGCTTTCCACTCTGATGACCTATCACCCAAAATGCACGTGACCCCAAAAGGAACAAGGGGCCCCCCAAGTGGGAACCATGGGTTCTGGTTCCGGGACACTGACCATGTGCCAGGACACTACAAACACGGTTGTACTAAACCTTCCCAATGATCAACACAGGAGACGCTAACCTCCACCACTCGACAGACTTGAGGGGTTTGCCAAAGCCACCACCCAGGACTTGGCATTGGGTCACAACGATTCAGCACCTGTGTTGACCACAGCACTATTCTGCGGTGAAATGGCCAAGCTCTGCTCCACCATCAGCCTTTTCCACCCCAGGGCCAACAAGAAGGCTCAGACCAGCCAGCCCCAGACCTGCTCTACGGGAAGCCAGGGCCCCAGCCTGGATTACCTCTTAGGAACCTGCCCCCAGGCTTGTCCCAGCATGGTATAGAAAGATGCTACGGGACTGTCCCCACACAGCAAGAGGCCTGAAGGAGGTCCCCAGGGAAAGCGCGTGTGGTGGCAGAGTTGGAGGCGAGGGGGGGGGGGGGTAAGGGAGCAACGCCATCTGGACAAAAAGCTGAGGGTAGTTCAGGTCTCAGTATTTGTTGTGGTTGTCACCTCAGGCAGGTCACCTCATCCCAGGTCCTTGCTTACTTCATAGGGCTGTCGTGACATTTAGGTGGACAGAAGTGTCATTCAGTGTGGTATTCAGCAAAGGTGGCTTCCCAGAGGGAGGAGGCTAAGCCCCTCTCCTAGGCCAGCAGAAAGCGGGTGACCCTGGGGACTGAGGCTCCCTGAATGAGGACTACACCTGATTTCTTACAGAACAGAGCTGCCGAGGCCCTGGCAGGACCCACTGCAGGGGTGGGAACAGTGGCCGGCGGGGCTGGGAGCCAACCCCACAGAGAGCACCAAGACCTCCTCTCCAGACAGAGGGGAAACCACCATGGCAAACATGTTGCTCCCAGCACCCCAGGGGCTCCCCCAGCTACCTGGCCCCGGGCCTCCTGGATCTTCTCATGCAGCCGCTGCCGCAGGACGTCCAGGGCGAAGAAGGAGTCTGGCTCTGTAGCCAGCCCATCTGCAAGCAAGGAGTTAAGAGGGCTGAAAAGAGATTTCCCTCCCTGGCCTTCCTGTTGGCTCCCTAGGGCCCAGCGTCAAAGCCTGAGTCTCCATGCACTGCCCTCCCCCTGGTGGCCACTGGTGGATCTGCAGGGCAGCTCCATAGCCTTGTGCGTTATAAAACACTTCCTACAGGTTGAGCCATTTCTTCAACTTCTGCAGCCTGTGTTCCCCCTGAACAAGTCAGCGTTCACGACGCCTCTTCAGAAACTTAGGGGCAGTAATGCTCTCCAAGCCAAGCGGCTCCAGATCCTCACAGTCTTGCCCCTTTGCCACATCGTGGAACCATCTAGCCTGGAACCACCATGTACTTCCTGGGACCCCATTCCACCCCGAGCCCCTGTAAGCTGTCCTCTGAAAGCTCGCTCTTTGGGAAGGCTCCCATTATCCCAGTGTGCCTGACGGTGTCTCTTCTTATGATCAGAGAGCACCACGCTTGCATGGGTCCCAGCCAGCCCTGCCCAACATCCTGGAGCTCCTCACCTGCAGGGGCCCCTGTGGAGATGGAGGCCTTCTCCTCCTGGGCTGTGCCTGGCTTCCTGGCCTTGGAAGCGGCCAGAGACTTCTTCCCCAGGGCCTGGGCCTTGGGCTCTGAAGCCTTCTCCTCCCGCTCCCGGGATTTCTTCTGTGCTCTCTTCCTCTTCTTCTTGGGGGGTCCAGCAGCTTCTGCACCTTGAGTTTTGCCAGCTGAAATACAAAATGAGAAAGGACTGTCCCCTCAGTTGATCCATTCAACAGGCAGGAGGTCTTGCAAAGGCTTGATTCGCTTGATTCGAAAGCGAATCAAGAGCTCAGTATCTTACCCACAGAGCTCAGAACCACAAACTTCCCAGAGATAGCAGACTGGTCACACACATCAAAACCCTGATACACAGCCACACACGTGACCCAGCCGTCCGCGGTGAAAACTTGGCCTCAAGGATGTTCATCGCAACATTGAGTGGAAAACTAGGAAAACCTAAATATCCATATACCGAACAAATGATGACACTGCTGTACAACCAACTACTCTGTAACCATCAAAAATAATGACACAGGCTTTCATTTTAAGGGCTAGAGAAAACGTTTACATTTTAAATGGGGAAAAATGAGTATATAGCATAGGAACCGAATTGTTTTAATAAATGAGGTTATTCCTAGAAAAAGGACTAGAAATACACCGACCTAACAAATAACTGATTGATTTGAAACCTCACTTTTTCTAATTTTCTATAATGAATATATTTTTTTGTTTAAAAAGAAAAAAATCGTTTTTCCTCTGCTAGTTCCATGCCAAAACCTGTTGCTCCCCCCTCGTGGCGCAGGCAGTACTTACAAGTCCAGACCCTGCGCAGGCCCGTTTGCCTGTTTCACCGGCTATGTGTCTGCTTCCTGAGGGCAGCCCTGTCACCCCTGCCGTGTAAACCTACGCTGCAGGAGCCATTTTCTTCCTTTTCCCTACCTTCCGCAGAGCACAGGGTCACCTCCTCCAAACCTCAGGCGTGCTTCCTGCCCGGTGAGCAGATGGTGCTCACACCCTCGGACCCCCAGGCTGATGCCCCCAGCAAGCAGGGAAATACCAGGGACTTTAAACGTCACTTATATTTCTTCTAGTATTTTCCATGCTTGTTGCAAGCATCCACGTGTCTCGTCCACCCGGAGGCTCCCCCGCGTGCAGCGTGGGGTACACCCTCGACGTCGGGGAGTGGGGGCGGCCCTTTCCGAAGCCCCCCCAGTCGCGGCCCTGGGCAGCGCTTTACCGGATTTGCGCTTCTGCGGCTCCGGGCTGGGCCGGGAGCAGATCTTCCTGGCCAGGCTCTGCAGGTAGGCATCCTTGGCGAGCAGAGAAGCCATGGCTGGAGGCTCGTGGGTCGGGCGGGGCTCAATTGGGGTCCTGCTCAGGGGGGAGGGGGGCCTGGACGCAGCGTCCGAGGCTCACACTGGTCTCCTCTGCCACAAAAAGGGCCCCCGCCAGCGCGGTGACCCCCGGCCCACGCGACCCTCACCGAACCGGCCTCCAATGCCGCGCCGCGCTTGCCGGAAACACCACAGGCGCAGGCGCCCAGCGCCGAGCCCCCAGCGTGCGGTGCTCGATTAGCTAGGCCTGGACTCGCCGGAACAGGCGCGCGGAGCCGGGCGCAGAGCATTGTGGGCCGCGGGCGGCCGCGGGCGCAGCCGAGTCCGTGAGTTCGGCCTCGACCCCCGGTCCTCTGACCCGAGGTGGGGGCGGTGCTGGTGACCCTGAGTCCCGGCCTCTGCGCCCGCACCCCAGCGCAGTGCCCCCACGCAGTAGGTGTTCAGTAACTAGGGGCGACAGGAATAGACCTGCGATAATTCGGTACCAAGTGGAAGCGGGCGGGGCCGCGTTCGTTCAGAAAGGCCTGCGCGCCAGCAGGTGCCGGGCGCGCTCCGAGCCCCAAGAAAGCACGACAGTGCCCTCGTCGAGTTGGTATTTCAGTGGCGACTGGTAATAAAGCCATTGTATAATGTGTGGCGGATAAAGGCGTGTGGCGGATAATGGCGTGTGCTAAGCAGAAAGGGAAGGGAGGGAAGGGGCGTTCAGGGGAGACCCGGGCGTTCAGGGGCGACCGCTGCCCTGCACAGTAAGATCACAGACCGACTTAAAACAAGGTTCCTCCTTTATAAGGACTCATGAGGAGAGGGAGGGGAGTGTTTGCCAGCCTGAGGCTGCGACCACCACACCCCTGTCCCTTAACGGGGGAATTACAGGCTGTCACACAGCTCAACCTTTTGAGGGTCACCTTGGGGTGGGAAGGGACGTGATGTTCACCAGGGGAAGGAAGGAAGGAAGGGGCCATGGAGTCCTAAGTTACTACTTCGAAAGGCTGTTTGAAGAGCCTGCTAGTAAGATACAGTCGAAACATGAAGAATTTAACTTTCTTCCCCTGACCTCTGCCACGAGGTGATGTGTTAGGGAGGGGACGATTTCGTCTTCCCCTCTGTAGACTTACAATCCCACAGTAATTTCTGTAAGCGCTCTCCTTAGGCCACGCACATGCCCTTCCGGGGATGATCAGTTTTAACCATCAAAGCAAGAGCCAGTTGAAGGGGCTGGGAGTGCGAAGTGACAGGGACGACGGGTCCTTTCAGTGGGACTCCAGCCCACGTCACAAGTGTGGGTTTGTCTGTGTCTCGTCTCCAGGGAGGTCCCTGAGGCTTTGTTGAGGTCTTCACTGGACGGAGGTGGTAGGTGCCATGTGAGTTGCCACAGGCCAGGGAGAGAAAACAGTTGTTGAGTTCCAAGTGCAGGTCCTGATGATCGGCCTTCTTAACACATTTTTTGTGGGAAACGAGTAAACTCGTCATATCGCCTCTAGTTGGAACCGGCAAAAATTTTGCAAAGTAAATAAATAGAGACCTCTTTTTAAACTAAAACACTGAAAGTTTCATAGAAAAATATCAAATAGATCGAAAGATATGAATATTTTACGGAAAGTCTAATTTTGGCGAGAAAATGTCAAAAAAGCCCCGTGTTACGACACGATTTGGCGGGAAAATGCCCACTTACAATAGTGACAGGGCGGAGGCTTGAAGTCATGGCTCTTCTGTTGTGACCCTGCCCACATTCTCAGTTAACCCCTGGCACAGTGGCACTGAGCCTAGTGTTCCATCTGGTGAGTCCTGATTTCTGCCACTTTGCTTCCCAGATCCGTGACCGTGGATACAATGCTTCAACCCCTTTCCAGCCCATGGCCACCCCTCCCTGAAATGCAGGTGACAACAGCACCGACTAATGGTACAGGTGCCTGGGCCACATAATGTGCAGTTATGGCAGTAGTTTTTCATTCACCAAATATTAAGGATCTAGGTCCAGAGCAAATCTGCAACGGGAATGCAGCTATAACCCCAAACTAACTGAACCCCTGCTTGTCCAGAGCCTCCGAGGGGAGAAGGCTGACCTGGCACCCAAAGCCGTCCAGGCAGAGTCCAGGAGCCGTTATTCCCACAGCCACTAGGAGATCAGGTGTGATCCCAGGCTGAGCAGATGTGAACAAGAACAAACGAACTAACGCAAAAGGGCCTTTGCCGTGGTGTTTTTATTCAAGTCTTGTTACAAAAAACCACTGTGTAAGTAGCAGAATTAGGAAGGACCCGGCCCGCCTGGCTTCTGTGTGAACAGGCAGCCCTGCCCCCAGCCCCATGGGGTCCCTTCAGGCAAGGCAGCTTGGTAGTTGCACAGGAGGCCGGCCTGAGGGTGGGAGTCAGGACGTGGCTATAGTGTCCACTAGAGCCCTCCCCAGTTTAAACAGCAGGCTCGGGGAAGGTCTGACATCGGCGTCCTCCCTGCCCCCATTAAGTCACCAGGCCAAACTCCCCTGGAAACTTCTTTCCACCCAGCTGGCTGGGAAGGCAGAGTGGGTCACCCCGGAAATGGATGGGGGAACTCCTTTCCCCCAGCGCTCCTGGGTGGGCTGTCCCTGTGCCGATGAGGTTCCCAAGGAGGCCACAGCAGTCCCCAAGCAGAAACCAAGGCTGAATAGAGTGAGGCTCTGGCAGGCCCAGAGGACAGCAGCAAATTTTGTCCCTAAGATCCTAGGGGCCCTGGGGGGAAGGGGATACTCAGGCATGCTCTGAGGGACCAGGGCCACTGGCGTGGGAGTGGGCAGGAGCTGCAGCTGGCAGAGGCCCAGCGCTGGGCTCCGGGGATGCCAGCAGAGGGGCCGAGAGGCCATCAGCGGTGTCTGTGTCGAGGTCCAGCCTCCAGTAAGCTTCACACAGAGGCAGGTCATTAGCTTCGCAAAGACTCGAGCTTTTCCACCACCAGAAAGCCAGGGAGACAGGAGCAGGCAGAGATGGAAGCCAGGGGAGGGAAACGTGAGACAGAAGCAGAGTTAAGAAAACAGACCGCACCCCAGACCTGCCTCTCCCTTCTTCTCTTCTGTGCTGGACCCTGTCAAGCAGGCTTGGCTGAGGGGGAGGCACTGGGGCCACCTTTGCTTCAGGGTCCTTCAGCACCCTAAAGTGGGAGCCTTCCGGGACCAGCCAGGGCAGGTCTGCGTGACTGCATGACCTAGGTAGGTCCCTCCACCGATCACCCAGGTGTCTGTCCTGTCACATGGCTGTCCTAGCCCCGCTGCACCTCCCGTCCTGGCTCCAGCTGCCCTCTGGCAGGGGAGCTGCCAGCTTCACTGGCAGAGGGAACCAATGTCCAAAGCTCTACGGTCTCTCCATGGCCTACACTTTACAAGGAGGGCGGAGACCCTGCCTCACTTCCAGGTCAGCTGCTGGCTGGTACTGAGCTCGAATGCGGTGCCAGGAACAGGCCTGGTATTCTGTCCTGTGCCACTGACCAGCTGTGCCACTGACCAGCTGTGCCACTGACCAGCTGTGCGACTTCAGACAGGCTCCTTGAATAGTTCCCATCTCTAACTTGGCTGCTGGAGGACTTGGGGTACAGGAGAAGAGAGGGCCGGTGAAGAGCATGGCTCCCGAGGCTGTTGAGGGGGACTCTAGAGCACGACCGACCCCTCACTTGTCTAGCTGGCTTTCTCCCACGTCCTGCCCTGACCCTCGTTCCCTCCCTTGCTCCTGCCCTTGGCGTTCAGTCTCAGAAACCGTCCTGGGCACAGAGCAGTGTCCCATAAGACAGCAGAGGGCAAGAGGCAGAGCAAGAGCAAATCACGAGTGGAAAGCATGCGAGCAAGCGTGGAGATGGGCCTGCGGGGCAGCAGGGCCTCGGAGGCTGGAGGGCGGGCTGAGCGCTGGGGGCTCAGGTTGGTCACAGCTGGAGGGAGAAGCAGGGAGCGGCACACAGCCTGCAGGCCCTGGCTCAGCTGAGCCCTGGCCACTTACAGGCATCATAGGAACTCGGCCTCCTGAGGCACCAGGGACAGCCAGAGGGGCCACCAGGCCAGCCCAGAACCCGCCTCAGTGAACCACATACTAATGGGGGCGACATGTGTGGGAAGCCTGGTGTTCAGCCCTCATGGGTTCCCCCTCAGCCCTGCTGAGTGACTTTGGGCAGGTCCCCTCCCCTCCCCTCTGCCCTCAACCTCAAGAGGCAGAGCTGAATTGCTGTCCTGTAGCTGCTAAGTCTAGAGGCCTGGCCCTTGGGGACAACGGCGATAAACAGGGATGTGAAGGGACTCTGCAAAGCCAGCAGGGCTGTGAGCCACAACCCCAGTGGGGTCTGAAATCCCCCCAGGGACTCATTCAGGACACTTCTCAGAAGGCCTGGTGTTAGGAGGCAATTGCCACATGTCGCTGAGCCGATGGGTATCAAGGACCAGAGGCGGCCCCAGAACACTCTGGAAAAGTCTAGAACCGCTCCAGCTGGGCAGTGACACACTGTCCCTTCCCACAGAGGCCAAGATGGACAGGGACCATGAGGGGCCACTGATTCCAAGCCCAGACCACAGACCATGCTGGATCGGCGCAGCTGTGGCCCCAGCATAGCTTCATGAGGCAGAAAGAAACATTTAGAACCTACCACAGGGAGGGCAGGTTTGTCCAGGTGAGGGCACAGGGGGCATGGACTCTGTCTGCTGGACTGAGTCTTGATTCTCCAAGTTAATGGGGCTGGAGGTGTAAGGCCTCCCAGGCTCCAGCCTCAGTTTCCCCCTTAGTAAGTTACTCAGATTTCTCAGGGCCCCTCTAGCTCAAATGGCCTCAGGTTTCAGGATTCTAAGTGGCCCCATGAGAGCTGGGGTGATGGGTCTTGCCCACTGCTATCCCGTGGGCCCAGCATGGGCCTCGCACGTAGGAGGGCTCTGGCTCCATGGACAGGAACTAGGTGGTCCAAGTGCCCCAGGCCTGGCTTTCAAGGCCACCCTTTGCTGGGCTTTTTCCTCCTCCTGCCCAGGACGCCCCCCCACCCACCCACACACTGGGGGTTTGGTGATGCCCACATGGAATTACTTCCCTGGGGAAGCACTGGTGTCCTGGACATGCACCTGGTGGCCAAGAGGAGCTAAGCCTTGGCTGGAATGTCTAAATATTGATTAAAAAGCTAAAAGGAGGAGACAGTCGCAAAAATAGGCAACAGGCACCCCAGGCAGGAACGCGGGCTCGGCCCTTCCTTCTCCAGGCTTCGCCCTCCCAACCCCTGAAGTTCTGTGATTTTCATCCCGATGCCCAGGGCCCGGTGGATGGTGTAAATTGTCTGTTGATCAAACGCTCTGACCATGAGCTCTGCTCTGAAACCAGGCAGGGTTTGGAAAAACAGGACCTCCGGGGCTGCTGGGTCCGGCTGGGCCGCACCTGCTGGCCGGGCCCAGGTCCGCAGGTCCGCGCTGTGCGGCGCGCAGCCCTATTTGTACCTGGACGAGTAATACTCCTCCTCCAGCTCGTAGAGGTCGATGGAGATTTCGTCCCGCAGGGTGATGAGCTTCCGGTCGCACTCCTCCTGCAGCGCTCGCAGCTGCTGGTTGCGCTGGTCGATGGCCTCATTCACCGAAGGGAAGTCGTTGAGAATGAGGAATTGCTTGAGGTCGGACACCAGCTTCATCAGGGACTCACCAGCTCGGACCTGCGGCAGTCGGAACCGGGGCAGGCAGGTGAGGCAGTGACAGCGCCCTGTCGCCATGGGCCGGATTCTGGCCAAGCAATGGCTTCAGTTTCCTCAACTGCAAAGAGGGACTACGGCACTGACCTTCACAGGGTCGTTGTGAGAAGTGCGAGAGCCAGCAGGTAAGTTACAGGAAGGCAGGGTCCCCAGCACCCCCGCGATTGCACGAAATGCTTCCCTGGCACGCAGGGCAGACAGCAGGTGCCGCCAGCTCCCTAGTCCCTCCCCTCACTTGGCCCCTGGCTTCTGACCTAGTGGTTCTGATCTCCAATCACGTAAGTTATCCAAGCACACATTCTGCGTCTCAGAACCGCCAACCCCACAGATGAAACTAGCACCCCGTTTAACCACCTGCCCTGCCCTCCCTTGGGCAGCATGCCTGCCAGAAGAACAGATTCCTCTGGGACCTTTCCTATGTGTTTTACCCACGGGCACACAACTATGGAAATATTTGGTTGATGTGCTTGTTCTGTGACATCAGAAAGGACCAAAACGTACATCCTGTTTCACTTGGCAATTTGCATTTCATTCATAATGCATCTTGGGGCTCGCTCGTCAGCAAGGAAGGGCCGACCCCTTTCCAGCCACTGCATAGCACTCAACAGGATGGACGAAGCCAGCTACCTGCCCACCCCTCACACGCTGCCACAGACAGCCCTCCCCCTGAGGGAGGCTCCGGAGAAGTGATTTGCCCCCCACCCAGGAACCCCAGTGAGGACCCCAAGGCGCCGGAGCCTGGGCTGGGCCCTCCACTTGGTGACTCACGATGTTGGCGGCTCGCACGTGCATCTCGTAATTGTCCTGCTCACCCTGAGTGGCCCTGGACACCTGCGTCTCATCCTCAATCTGGAGGACAAACGAGAAAGCCTGGAGTTGGCAGGTGCCTGGCCCACAGGGACGCACCGGCTTCAGCACACCCACGTCCCGCCGTCTTCCTTCCTACAGTGGGTGCTGCTACCAGATCTCGGGCAGTGTTCAGCTTCCCTCTCTCGTTCTGTTCTAAGGAGACAGTAGGTACCTTCGGCAGGACAGACGGATGCCTACACACTGCTGGGCGTGGAGCAGGGAGGTCTAGGTCAAGTCTTTTTGGGGTGTGGAGCCTTGTTCAGTACAGACTAGTGTCACCAGCTCGGAGACTCAGTAAGCTGGATGGATGAGTGAAAGGACAATGTATCTTTTTAAGTGACTGTTTACTGAGCACTTCCTGGGTGCCGGGCACCGTGTTATGCCCTTGACCATCACCATCTTACAGAATTCTCACAGACACCTCGTCAGCCATCTCTAGTTTACAGGTGTGCAAACCTGAGGCCAGGAAAGACCAGAGAGCCTGTAAATGTGTTAAGATAGTAAATGCCCGACACTAAATGGTCCAGGCTACTAACTGCCCAACCCATCCACCTGGACAGAGCTTCCCCAAGGGGCCTTGCCAGGGTACGAGCTGGGGTCAGGGTACCCTAAGTGGTCAGGAGCCAGACTTCCTGGATTCAAATCGTGGCTCTGCCAGTTATTAGAATGATCTTTGGCAAGTTACTAAACTTTGAGACTCAGTTTTATCCTCTGAAAATGGAAAGGACAGAGCTATCTGCTTCACAGTCTTGTGAAGATGAAATGGGATAGGACACAGATAGCCCTCCCAGCATGGTCTGACGTGTAGTGAACACTAAGCAAATGCTAGCTTTCATCATCACCGTTACTGCTCAAACAAGCCTTCCAAGTCTGCAGTGGTCATGCAATGATCCGGCCCCACTGACCCCAATGCTGACCGCTCTCTCCACCTGGAGGGGCCTTCCCCAGCTTCTCCCTGTGACCGCACTCACTGGCAATAGCTATGATGCCTGTGTCCCTGTCAGGTCCCGTAGCAGCCAATTTACACAGATAACCTCATCCAATCATCACAAGGACCCTACAGGGAAACCGAGGCGCTGAGAAATCAAGTCCCATCCAAACCCACAGCTAGTAAGTGGTGCCGGATGTTGAACCTGGCAATTGGATTAGAGTCCTGCACCACTGCCTCACCAGGGCCTGCGGTTTAATTACTGATCTGTTGGCCTGGGTGTTACTGCTGCTGTATCCCGACCACCTTGCACAGAGCACTCGTTACACTCTTGACCAGGGCAGGCCAATCACTCAGCTCACACTGTCCACACTCTCTAGACCCGGCACCTTCCTTTGGTCTCAGACGGGGCAGGAGACTGGAGGCCCCCACCTACCTTGGCGGTTTTGATGATCTCGGTGAAGTTGTCCATGATGGACTTGACATCGTCCTTGAGTCGTTTGTTGTAAGACTGCAGCAGTGTCTCCTTGCTCTGTGGCAGGGCCCTCTGCTGGGCCATGGTGGGGCTTTGGGCAGTGCAGGCAGGGGTCAGAGGTCTGAGGCCACCAGTCAGCACCTGGGACCGAGTCTGGCGTGAGCACAGCCAACCCCAGCTGCCCACCTCCATGCCCCCACCTCAGCAGAACGTGCCGCTCTCCCGGGATTCCCTTTCTGCCAAACAAACTCGTCCAATCTGTTTGCACACAGGTGCACTGCGGACGTTTCACACCCTCTCCGTGGGCGAGCTCATCCTAGAACCGCTGACAAGCCCGCAGCATCCTGCGGGGCTCCAGCCGACTTCTCCGAGACCAGGCCCACGCATGTCCGCGACAGGCGTGCAGGAGCTCACCACCTGCCCCCCGCCAGCCGCTTCCACGCCCCCATGCCTGCTCCACCCCTTTACCCAACTAGTCCTTCCTAATCTACCCCCACAGCCCTGCTCCACGCCCGGGGCGCCGCCACGCAAGGCTTCTGCCCTCCGCCGCGCCGACGGCCTCTTGGCTCTGGGGTCTCGGCCCGACCACCCTCTCTCCCCACGCCCCAGCGCTCGGCCCGGGTCCTGGCGCAGCCACTCGGGGGTAAACACAAGGCGACCCTGCCCCAACGCCCACACCTGGTCCGCGGACCCCGGGCCCGGGGAGCACCTGGCCGGGGCCGAGTGGGGGACGAGTGAGCGGCGGCGCTCGGGAAGCCCCGGTTCGCCCGCGCCTCCCCGGGCCTGGGGGAGCTCGCCACCGTCTCCACGCCCCTTCCGGTCTCACAGACCCGCCTCCCGCTCTAGGCAACGCCCCGATCTGAGTTTCGGGCGAAAGGAGTCCTGTGGCTTTAAATCCGAAATCCCGCGCAGGCGCCAGTTCTCGCGATCTCCGAGGTCGCATACATATTTCCCACAATTCTCTTTTCTTTCTTTCTCCTTCCGTAGCCCAAGATGGTGAGTAGGTCTGTAATTCGTGGTACCGGCGCCGGGTCCGGGCTCTATCCGCTGCCATCCTTCTTGGGGCGCGGCTGCACGGGGGTTCCTCCACCGCCCGGCGGGAGGAGAGCCCCAAGGGGCCTGACACAGAGGCATTGGGACTCCCTAGCGGCTGGGCGGGTTGGCGGGGGTGGCTCTGGGAATCGTCGCCGCAATGCGGGCTTTTGGGTTGAGGCGCTCCAGCGCCCTGGGGGCCCTCGCGGTCCTGGAGGCTGCCCGGGGACGTTCGGCGTGACGTTCTAAGTCCACCCGTGTTGCTTCGGGAGCCACACTCAAGGGGGCCACCGTCTCCCCTGTATCTCCGGGAGGGGGCCGGCCCCGGCTGTCCGCATCCTCCAGCTCTGCTCTCAGCTTTTGGGGCGGCGCCGCGGGGCAACACGGTTGCGTGGCTGTCACGGTTCGTGCAGATGATGTGAAAGAATATTTGCTATCTGAGTGACGGTGCAGACACCCTAACCACCAAGATCGCTGATGCACGAACGGGGTGATCGCGGGCCTTGCGCCGCCCGGGCTTGAGACCGGGGCCGACTTGCTCCCAGGGACGTTTCGGGTCGGCTCACCGGCCTCCCTTGTCTTAAGAGGGCAGCCTGAGCCCACTCCTCAGTAGTGGAGGAGGAGGGGGTTTAACTGCGTTTCCTTTTGCCCAGCCGAAAGGGAAGAAGGCCAAGGGGAAGAAGGTGGCGCCAGCCCCTGCTGTCGTGAAGAAGCAGGAGGCCAAGAAGGTGGTGAATCCTCTGTTTGAGAAAAGGCCCAAGAATTTTGGCATTGGTGAGTAAGGAAGGGGGGTGAACGTAGTGCTGCTCCCAACCAGCAACAGTATTTCATTGTACAGGAGGTTAAGGTCACGTCTTTATTCGCAGGTTTTAGTGGGTTTGGAGTGGGGGCTGCCTGGATTCCAATTCTCAGTTTGCTACTTTTTAGCTGGATGGAAATTGGGCTCAGTTCTTAACCTCTCCCCTTGAGCTGGGGTTAGTGAAGTTACGTGGCTCATGGTCTCGTTGTAAGCGTCTGAACGTTTCACTTAGTCAGATTCGGGCCTTTGGGGTTCGGTTTGGCTGTCACGAAACCAGCGCTCCCAGGACAGGCACCCTGACCACAGTGCTATGTACACCTTGTCGGTGTGTTGAATCAGGAGAGGTATCGCTGGTCTCCCCTGTGGGCCTAGGAGTTTGTGTGCAGATGATGTAATAATATTTGCTATCTGAAAGATGGTGATGACACTTGAACCACCAAGATCGCTGATGCACCTGTACCTTTCTGAGTGGCCCTGAATGTGAACTTGACAGGGAATTTGAGACTCACTCAAGTGTTGCCTTTTTACTTCTCAGGACAGGACATCCAGCCCAAAAGGGACCTCACCCGTTTTGTCAAATGGCCCCGGTACATTCGGCTGCAGCGGCAAAGAGCTATTCTCTATAAGCGTCTGAAAGTGCCTCCTGCCATTAACCAGTTCACCCAGGCCTTGGACCGCCAGACAGGTGAGGTTCTGTGGCATAAAACCAGCGTGGGAGGGGGTTTCTCGGATGAGAACGGGGTTGCGGTGTCTGCTCTGACAGTACTAGGTGAAAATTCCTAGTTTAGTTTCTAGAACACGAAGGTGGCGTAACTGAGATTATATACGTGGCCTGAGGCTCCTTGAAGTGGGATTTGTATTCGGGACAGTGACTTAGCAGTTATTTCATTAAGTGACAGGTTAGAACTTAATCTACAGACCTAAACTAATGATTATTTTTGCAGCTACTCAACTGCTTAAACTGGCTCACAAGTACAGACCCGAGACAAAGCAAGAAAAGAAGCAGAGGTTGTTGGCTCGGGCTGAGAAAAAAGCTGCTGGCAAGGGGGATGTTCCCACCAAGAGGCCACCTGTCCTTCGAGCAGGTGAGTGGCCCTCCATGAAGAGGCCGAATGGTGGGGCGGGCTGTTGGGACTGATGTATGCATTTCTTGAACTGGAATCGATGTATAAAACCCAAGCTATTTAACCCTGATTCTAGCTGGGCCCACTGTGCGTACAGCTGCTTTTGTTAACAGCTGCCCCGAGTGCTTGTGCAAACTGGTTGTGTGTTCTAGGGGTTAACACTGTCACCACTTTGGTGGAGAACAAGAAGGCTCAGCTGGTGGTGATTGCACATGACGTGGATCCCATCGAGGTACGTTGGGCTTGTTTTTGACTACTAGGCTCTTTTTGTTTGTCGGTATCTGGAAGATAAAGCTTAATACTGAGTGTGGCATGTTAGGGGGCCAAAGGGGAGTGGCCACTTTTCATTTGGGGACGTACTGACAAGGGATCCAACTTGTGGCTCTTGCAATGATGTGAATTTCTTACTGAATTAAGTCTTGAAGTACAAGTACATGAGCTTTTTAACACTGAGCACTTGCCACAAGGCTGGCTCTTAAATGCACTGCTTCCAGGCAAGACACACTCTTAGAGCTGCTGCTTTCTTCCAGCTGGTGGTCTTCCTGCCTGCCCTGTGCCGTAAGATGGGGGTTCCCTACTGCATTCTCAAGGGGAAGGCCCGGCTGGGGCGTCTAGTCCACAGGAAGACCTGCACCACTGTCGCCTTCACACAGGTTAACTCGTAAGTATGCATTGTCGCCTAAAACTCCCAAGGATAGCTGGGGGCCATTTGCCTCCCCCGCCCCGTTCATTTGCTCTCTTAGGATTTCACCTTAAAAACCAAATGTTCTAGCTTGAAAGATACATTTATCTGAATCTTTGCCAATGATGGTTATGAATTTCTTCACCTGAATAAATCATGTGGTCATATTCTATCTGAGGCAAAAGGCTTGTGTTTGGCGGTCATTCCTGTGCTCTGGGAGTGGGACCTGGGGATCTGTAACCCACATTTCTCCTTTGCCTTGTCAGGGAAGACAAAGGAGCGCTGGCTAAGCTGGTGGAAGCTATCCGGACCAATTACAACGACAGATACGATGAGGTAAGCAGCCACTCTCCACACACTGCCATGGGTAAATCACGCCTTTAGTTGGGCTGAGTGGCTTTCTGAGTAGTATATTGGGCCATCAGTTTGGAACGACCAAACAGAACAGCATGAGCTGTATTTGAGAACCTCAGAAAGCAACAGGCCAAGCTAATGGCTGCTCTTGTCGTTGCAGATCCGCCGTCACTGGGGAGGCAACGTCCTGGGCCCCAAGTCGGTGGCTCGCATTGCCAAGCTGGAAAAGGCAAAGGCTAAAGAACTGGCCACCAAGCTGGGCTGAGTGTACCCTGTTGGCGTTTTCTGTACATAAAAGTAATAAAAAGTCTCCTTTAGCCGGTGTCCGTGGGCCATTTGGGGTTGAAGGTGATTTGCCTTATCGCCATTAAGGGGTGAGTCTGGGATGGTGGCAAGTACATTTTCAAACCAGGGCCTTTAGTGTTCTCCATAGAACAGGAGCTGTCACACCTACTGTGTAAGTTGCCGTGTGTTCGTTAGTTTTGAAAAGCAGTCTTAAACTGTTTGATCACGCATGTACTTGAATATTCTGAACCAAGCCTGGGTTTTCTGATCAGCCACTTAAAAACAGCACCTTCAGGTAGACTGGAACGCACGCCACATAGAGATTTATTTGTACCAGTAATAGTACATGACCCAGCACAAAACCAAGTCTCTTGAAATGTTTCCTCAGTGACTTCCTGGACAGGGCTCCATCATCAGCTAACCTTGTCACAGGCCAGGAGTCCGACGTACGAATTTCTTAAACCACAGGTATGATGTGGCCGCACAGAGTCCATACCTTGGGTTAAAAGAGAAAAAGTGAATAGGTTCTGAAGGGGGGGGGGGCAAGGGAGCAGCTGGGGACAGTGACTCACCAGGTGATGATGTACTGCAAGTGCTCGTTCCTCACGGTCACTCTGGTTTGCCCTCCAATGGGTCCTCCAGGGACAGTGCTTTCTGCAGAGACAGGCTCAGTGCCCTCAATTTTTGTCACACCAGCCGCTTGGTGCCTTCTAGCTCTTTTTAGAGCTCATTTTTGCATGGCCAATTTCAAGTGATTTCAGTGGGACCTTTGATGTGGAACCAGCCAGCCCCCCGAGCTTTGCCTCGTACCTGCTAAGCATACTGTCATCTCTCCCCCAACACTAGAATGTAGACAGTGGGACGTAACGGGCTCCCCTGGAGTGAGAGGGAGGTAAGCAGGTCCCTTATTTACTGACGACTTGACCTGGGGCGGGCTGGTCACAACGTACTGAAGTCTGCATCGATGAAAATGGGGTCTGCACCCGTGAGCTTGGCCATGGCCTCCAGGTCCCGGTAATGCCAGTGGTTCTTTTCTGGATTGTTCTCAGGGACAAAAGGCTTCCTGGTTTCTGCCAACCGCACCATCCCGACCAGGTCCACTTCTCCCTCAATCTGGAAAGGAAAGTGAGGTTGCTCCTTCGGCTCCACGTGGAGCCTGGGCACTTGCCACAGAGCCTTGCTCACCTGAGGGGAGGGGTCATGCCCCTTACCTGGCCCTTCTGCCGTGTGTCAGGATTCACTTTCTTCCTAGGGACAAACCCTCGATTTACCAGGATGGTGACTCTAGAATAATGAAAGCATGCTGCTTCAGGTGGGGAAGGGGTTTTGAATGAGGTTCTCACTGGTGTTGACTCAGGCATCTCCAGAAAGAAAAGTCGGAAGGGTTTAAAGCAGGACTTGAGTAGCTGGCGGAGGCCTCCAGCTCCTGAAAGGCTGTGCCAATGGGAAGCCTTCCTCTGGTGCCTGTGTTTTGATTGGCGGGAGGTTAACCCCCGTCTCTACTGTGTGCCCCCCCCACTGGAACATGCCAACACTGCCAGAGCCAGGGTTCAGACACCCACTTCTCCCTTGTGCATCCGCCTCCAGTCTCCCTCCTAACCGGGCAGCCTGCTAGAAAGGCAGCAGGACCCATCCCAGGCCTACAATCGGATGCTGGCTGACAGGCCCCAGGGTTTCATCTGTACATTTAACATTTGGAAAGCTGCTCTTCACAGTGCCCCTTTACACATTTCCTTTCCCTGGAATGTTCCCATCTCTACACGTTTGGCCCCAATAGTACCTTGGGAAGCCTTCCCTGACTTGACTGTTTCTAGGCAGAGCGGGGGTTCCCTTGAGTTCCTCTTGTCTCTGATGCTGTATTTCATTGTTGACCACTAGACTTTCATTCCTTTCAAAGCTTAACACAGGACTTGTGCAGTAATAAGCTAAATTAATTGGCTTAGTGTCACAAATTACAAACTCTTCAGGCAGTTGAACCTTTCTGGGTTTCCTGGGTTCCCCAGGATATTCCCAAGGATAGGGGTTGAAAGGGAAGAAGAAAATACATGTGTTGACTCCATCTGCCAAGCTGGTGAGCTCCCTGTGAGTCCTACTCACCCCAGGTCAGTGCAGTGGAAAGGAGTGATAACATAGGCACCGCTCTGGACGGAGGAGGAGAGCCGGCCGGCCTCCCGGGCCTCCCGGGCCGGGTCCACCATGCTGCGTGGCATCATGTACAGCTCTTTGGAGTGGTCAAAGTGCCCCCTGACTTGCACCGGCCTGTACTCCAGACTTTTCAGTTCCACCGGGCTACACAGGAGAGAGAAGCAGAGCTGGGCCAAGCAAGGTCTGGCAGGAAGACAGACCCTCGGGACTGCAAACCACAAAGCCCACTGTGGCCACAGAAGGAATGTTGAAGGGAATGAGGCAATGTGCAGGCACTGGGGACAGCTGGGGTGCAAGGAGCCCGCTACAGGGGGAAGCTAATCCCTTAGACGCCAAGTGGGAACAGATCTGTGCTGCCGAACGGTCCACATTACCAAGAGAAGTCAAAAATGTGGACTGCTGTGTGAATTTGATCAAATGTGTGGGACCAAACCCCACCTGCAAACACACCGGTATGCCCCCCTCCCCCCCCACTCTCCCGGAAAGCTTCATTGAAGATAGCTGTTCCGCCAGGACAGTGCTTTGAAATGAGGGGAGAAGGCAGTGACACCATTTAGGACACATTTTCAAAATACAGTCATGTCAAGACATGACTGCCTGCCCTCACCCATATCTAAGAACTGCCACTATAGGGTGCTATCAGCATGGGGGGCGGGGGGTGGGGGGTGGGGGTCCCTCAGGTACATAGCCCTTAAAAGACGGTGAAAGCAAGAATCTCAGATTCCTTATATACTTCAGGCAGCTTCCCCGGGTGGTTGGTATTAGTAGGAAGCGCAGCAGAACCACCCGTCTTGAGCGCTCCCATCTGAGGGCCAGGAGGCAAGCAGAAGCCAGGCTCCGTGCTGGTGTCCAGTGAGACCAGCCCCAGGCCAGCAGCCCCACACTCACTCTGCTGGCAGAGGGACAGGCTCGGCCATAACTCTCGACTCCAGCTCTGCTATCAGCTTCAGCTTCCACTTCCGACGCTGGACCTGTGGGAACAGACTAAGCCCAGGCAAATGGCAGCAGGGTCAAGGACTCGGAGCCACAGGAGCTGGAGGCCAGTCTTTACCTGCCATGTTCCCAGGCCAAAGGCAGTCACAGGAATGAGAAGCAAGAACCACTGGAGAAAGGAGTCGTCTTCCGCTTTTGTGGCAGGTGCTTCTGCTGCTGAACTGCCACACCTGCTTGGCCTCCAGGCCAATCCTAGGAAGTTTTAAACACGGGCATGGGGTCAGAAGCCCTGAACAAATAGACTGGAGCAGCCCACTCCTCACAGCTCCGCTAATACTGCCCGAGAGCACGGGCTCCACAAGCAGTGAACAGACCACCCCCTGCGGTCAGGAGCCAGCCTGTGCCCAGCGCATGGCACTCAGTGGATGCTTACTGACCAAATAAAGGAGACCTCGGCCTTAGTCCTGGCCCTGCCACCAGCCACGACCCTGGGTGACTGATGTAACCACCCCCATGCCTTTCACTCCAGAACACGGTGACGTGCATTGGAGTGCACTGAGACCACAGGTTCTGGCTGCTGCTCTTTGAAGGGACAGAAATGTGATACAAACTCAGGATAGTGGTTTACAGAGCTCTCTTAGGAGCTTCCCCTTTTCATTGCCCATTAACTTAAAGATGAAAAATGGACACAAAGTGCATTTAAGCTTAGAGGGCGAGTCCCACCAAAAAAGAGCATCATGGCCTTGTAGATGGTGAAAAAGCAGGCCAGCAACATGAGCTGTGAAGATCAGATTTACTTTCTTTTAGGATCCCAGACACCTGGGTTTCAATCTTGGGTTGGCCCCTCATGAGGCGGACCAGACACTGCCATGTCACTTAACGTCTTCGGCCGCGTGTGGAATATGTGTGCGAGAGGAGCCAGCCCTGGGACTGCCCTACACGCAATCAACGCTCCATTTAGAGGCACTAAGTATAATAAAGGCGACCAGAGCTTATCTCAACGCCCACGGGCCCGTGCACCGTGGAGGGGTGGGCGGCTTGCCCCAGGTGCCCAGGTTACGCCGGGACGAGTCCTCACCTGCGCGCGGGGGAACCCCAAGGACGCTCCTGCTGAACGCGCGGGCTGGGGCCTGCGGAGACGCGCGGGGCTGGCTGAGCTCGTTCAGTCCCGGGCGCGGACCCCCTAACCCGCCCGACAGGCCTCCGCCGGGCCGCCCCGCTCACCTGCCCTGCACCCGCCGCGCGCTGCAGCTGCCCCAGCCACCGCGCCGCCGCCGCCATCACCGCGCTGCGCATTCCCGGGCCTGGCGACAACTGCTTCCGGGGCGCCGCCGAGCCCCGCCCCCGGCCCCGCCCCCGGCCCCGGCTCCACGCGGTTCCAGTGGCGCACAGCTTCCAGCTCCACGGGCCTCCAGCCATGAGCGAGCCGCCGGCGGACGTGCGTGCCTTCCTGCGCGAGCACCCGAGCCTGCGGCTGGAGCCGGGCGCCAGCAAGGTCCGCGGGGCGGGAGTCTCTGACTGCCTCCAGGACCCCCCAGCCCGCCCCGGGACCCCTCACCGCCCTGCCCTTCCGCCCGCAGGTGCGGTGCACGCTGACGGGCCACGAACTGCCATGTCGCCTGCCTGAGCTCCAAGTCTACACCAGCGGCAAGAAGTACCGGCGGCTGGTCCGCGCCTCGCCGGCCTTTGACTACGCAGAGTTCGAGCCGCACATCGTGCCCAGCACCAAGAACCCGTACGTGGGCGGGGGCGGGCGCGCGGGCCTGGCCCCGCAGGGGTCCCGGGTGGGGCAGTGCCAGCCTGAGTCTGGCCGCTGCTGCGCGGCAGACTCCGAATCCCCGACCCCTCCCCGTTGGGTGAGCGCTCCTCAAGGATGCGGGCGGTTCTGCAGCGCCCACCTTCCCAGGAGTTAGGAGACCTGCGACGCAGGTGGGAGCCCTGGAGCTGAGTCACCTGGGTGGGATCCCAGAGGATACCGGCCCTGCTGAGCTTGTTTGCTTTTTTGTAAACGCGAGGTTTGTCACCTGGGCCTGTTTGCTTCATAGAGGATTGGTGCGCTTGTCACCTGAGTTCTGAACAAGGTCAGTTTCACACCTTCATTTTAAAGGAGAGCTTTGATTGAGCTGAGTGTGCGGTTGGTAAGAATAGTCAAAAGGAAGAGGTGATGGTGAACGCTCCCGTATATGGAGAACTTTGCCAGGCTGGGTTTTCAATATGCGCTCTTCCACTGGAGCAATCTGGGGAGGCTGGCCTGGCTCCTACCAGCCAGACGGTCGGGCCACCATCCGTCAGGATCAGTGGTTCTGACCCCACCCCCACCCCCCACAGAGTGAAAGTGCTCTGGAGATTTTAAGAATCCCGATGCTCAGTCCACATAATAGACCCCTTCCACTCCCCCCTCCCCATCAGCCTCTGGGGGTGATTCTGAGATGCAGCCACGGTGGAGATGGGTCTGGATCCTTGCTTGTGAACTGTCCCTGCAAACCACGGTCTTCCTGCCCCTTAGGCACCAGTTGTTCTGCAAACTCACCCTGCGGCACATCAACAGGTCCCCAGAGCACGTACTGCGGCATACGCAGGGCCGGCGGTACCAGAAAGCTCTGCGTAACTGTAAGTGCCATGGGGGACACGCCTGCCTCAGTCACAGGTGTTGGGGTGCCTGCCTACCCTCCCCCAGGAAGTGGCCTGTTGGTCATTTCGCAGTGCTGGGGGGATGCACAGGCGCGGGCCTGGCACAGTGACGAGAGGGACGAGGATAGAGACCAGGTACAAAGCAGGAAGCAGACT
The DNA here is from genome assembly GCF_057876585.1 of Rhinolophus sinicus. Classification (NCBI taxonomy): domain Eukaryota; kingdom Metazoa; phylum Chordata; class Mammalia; order Chiroptera; family Rhinolophidae; genus Rhinolophus; species Rhinolophus sinicus. Next base: position 3,198,128 of record NC_142516.1, on the reverse strand, counting down.
GCGCAGCACAGTGAGTCCTCACTTAACGTCCGTCAATAAGCTCTGCAACTTTAAGTGGAACAGTGTATAAGGAAACCAGTTTTATCATCAGCTAATTGACATAAACAAGAGTTAAGTTCCTATGACATCTCATCAGTGTTACAGTAAAACGACGTTATTGAAGGACTTGCTATAATTGGTGCCCAGGGAGCCAGGAGGGCCTGCCTTACATGGGGGGCCTGGGGAAGGCTCTCTGAGTGCTTCTCTTTAGCCTGAGATGGTGGGGGACATGTGGAATGGGGGAAAGTGCTCCAGGAGAGGCCAGGCTCTGTGCGAGGTCTGAGGCAGAAACACTTGGCCGTGTGAGGTCCTGAGGGTGTGTCTTCATTGTGCCACCGTGCACTGTGGGGTTAGAAAGGTAGGTAGGGACGAGACCACACAGGTTCGTGGAGGCCCTGGTCAGGAGCTTGTGCTGTGGGGATGCACTGAGAGGGCCACGGTGGGGACTAGCCTGATTAGTTTGTCTCAGCATCCCTGTTCCTCTGAGGAGGAGAGAGGGGACAGGAAGGAGTGGATGAGGGGACACTCGGTGACTGCAGTCATCCCAGTGAGGATGAAGGTGGCTGGGTCACCAGGTGTTGGCGGGGAAGATGGAACGATGTGGACAGAGGTTCATTGTTTTGTGCATAGAATCACTAGATGAGGGGAGTGAGGGAGAGGAAGGCATAACTGATTCCCAGGTTCTTGGCCCAAAAACTAACTGGTAGATGACAGATGGTGTCTGTCATGAGAGTGGAATCTGAATAATAGGCTTTCTGGGAAAACTCAGAGAAAAATGGGAACGTTTTAAATTGGGGGTGTGGCAGGGAAGGTGGCTGTTGAAAACATGGACCAGCGCTCAGACGATGCACCCTGTCAACACAAGGTGGCATTTGTGTCCCTGGAACCAGGTGAGGGGATGGGGCGGGGCCTGCACACTGAGGAGTCCGGGAAGGAGAGGAGGACCCTGGCAGAGTCGTGTCTGGGCAGAGAGGAGATTCAAGGAGGAAATGTTACCAAGGGGAAGATGAGACAGAAAAGTGACCTGGAAATTATACAGAGGCCGCTGAGTGGCGTGGTGGGGACCCAGCCGGGCTGGAGTGGGGTGGTGGCCTGCAGCCCCGTGGGGCCAGGGAAGGAGGACCAGGTGGGGGCAGCCAGGTGAGTTTGATGGTGGGAAGACGAGGACGGCACGTCCAAAGGCTTGACTGTTTCCCAGTGAAGAATTGAGGCCCAGTCTTCACCTGAGGGCGAAAGTGGACGCTCCTTTTCCAGGCCGTTTCTTGGCCCCTGTAGAGCCAATGCAGAGCCTGGGGACTGGATTTTCTTGTCATGTACAGCTGCTCGGGCAGGCAGGAAGGAGCTGTGGGGCTGGGTTCCCCGTGAGCAGGAGTAATTTACAATGCTGGACCTTGGAGCTGAGACAGGACGAGGAGTGGTCTGAAGGAAGCCGCATGGCGGCCAGGAGACCTGGCCAACGCCACTGTGAGGAGATGCCATCTGTGGGTTCCTGTGACAGGCCGCTGTGGGGCCACGGAGATGGTAGCAGAGATGAAGCGGGATAGGGCCCTGGAGGTGGTTGGAAGTGGACAGTGAGCTCCGAGGCCAGGGTCCAACGGGGCTTGTCCACCCCCACGAGTGATGATGGCGGGACTTGGGACAGTGAGAGCCAGCCCCCCCCCCCACCAGCCTCCTCCCGAGGGAGCTGCACTGGACTGCAGAGGCTCGTGCTGACAGGGCGAGCTCCAGCAGCCCGGGTCACTCCTGTGAGGGAGGTCCTTCCAGGGAAGCCTCATTCCTGCCCCTCTGCCTCGGCCAGGGGTCGGCAAAGGCCAGCTTCCGGGCCAGGCTCCCAGCCACTGTGCCTGAGTGAGAGAGGGTTTTAGCCTCCTCCTGGTGACAGGTTGGCACGGCTTCCAGGCCAAGCTGCAGTTGAGCCCCATGGCCCCTCGGTGCCCTCCCAACCACTGCTTCCTGGAGCCTGGCTGGGGCCAGAGGAGGTGCTCCAAGCTGACCTGCACCATCTTGCCCCTCGGCCCACACCCCCACTGGCCTCCCTCCTCTCCTGGTAGGGACTGAGCTGATGGCATTTCTGTGCCATCGTCTGTTTGTACACAGTGTGCTGGGGCACGAGGGTCTGGAGGACAGGGAGACATGGAGAGAACCGGGCAGTGTCCTGTCCTGTCTCCCAGATGAAGAGTGTCAGAAGCAGGGTGTGGAGTACGTGCCCGCCTGCCTCCTGCACAAGAGGAAGAGGAAGGAAGACCAGAGGGACGGTGACGGGCCGCCTCGCCCCAGGGCAGCCTTCTGGGAACCCGAGTCCAGCGATGATGACAGCGCAGCCCCGAGTGACAGCGACACCAGCATGACAGACCTGTACCCACGTAAGAGGGCGCATGTCCCCTCCGGTGCTGTCCGTTTCCATCAGCACAGGGCGGGCTCAGGCCTGTCCTTCCCACTTCCGCCCTTAGCCCTGTACAGGTGAACTTCCCCTCCAGCAGCCGATCCCTCTTCCTTCTAGCCGAGCTGTTCACGAGGAAGGACCTGGGGCGGACCGAGCACAGGGACAGCCCCCATGACTTTCTGACACATGAGGACAGGAAGCCAACGCGTCCAAGAGAACAGGGCCCTGGGGACAGAGAGCAGATGGAAGGAGACCGGGAGCTGACCCTCAAGCGTGGTAAGGTGAGTGGCACCTGCAGGGCTGCTAACTGGCAGCTGCTTCCTTTGCACTGGTTTTCAATTTCTTTTGAAAAATAAAAAAAGAACCGTTTTCACAGATAAAATCCCAAATTAACTAACACATAACGTAAGCTAGGAGCCAAGGCTGCTCTGCTGGCCTGGGGGCTGCTTCCTGGTTTGCAGGAAGCCCGGCTCCAGGGATCAGGTTCAAGACCACTGGTCTAGGGGACAGCACCTGAGTGCAGCACAGGAACCAGAGGGAAGCAGTGGATTAGACACCAGCCTCGCTCCCTTTGCTAGAGGAACAGAAGGGGCTAAGAGGTCAGGTCTTTGGTGTGAGGTGTGGGCATTCGAAGCGCTGCCCCTTGTGAGCCCTGTGGCGGCACCCGGAAGCCGCAGCTGTAAGGGAAGCCGTGGGTGGAGAGCTGATCGAGGCGTTCCCAGCCGAAACCTCCCTGTCTGCGGGTGGGGGCGGGAGCCCGCTCAGCACCCCTGCCTCTCCGAGCTGATCAGAACTCTGTTCCCGCCACAGAAGCAGCTGGCCTCACCAAAGAAGAGGTTCAAAAGTCATCACCGCAAACCTAAGCGCTTCCGGTCTTTTAAGCAGGCGGGTTAATAAACGGTTGCTGGAGGAAAACGTCTTGAAAGCCTTGAGTCCTTCAGGAACGTCAGCTCGTGTCTGGCCGCCCCCGTGCGTCCTCCTGGGGTGGCCCAGGGCTTTCGTCACCCCTGAAGGCAGGGCTGGGAGTCTGTCCCACAGATGTCGGGGTCCCATCCCCCACATCCAGGACGTAGCAGGGACCCCAAGAGAAGAATTCTGCCTGGACGTGGCTTCTGAGTGGCCGTCAGCGAAGCCGCTTGCTCCCTGCGGCACCTGGAGAGCCCTAGCCAGGTCCCTCCCGACTGGACGGCACCGGAGGACCACACTGCATACAACAAATGCCATTATTTATTTTGATGTGTTTCCAAAAATTAAAACGTTTCAAACACAACTAAGATATAAAATACAGCATAAAATGAGATTTATACCTATTTCCCACATAAAGCAAAAAATTACTCAGAAGTTGTTTTGCCAAAACCAATTGATAGATTGTGTGTTCCGCTCCTCACAAGGGCGTCTCCCCCGGCCCAGGCACTAGCCCACTGGGGGCAAGAGGGTTCCGGGGCGGCGACAACGGCCTCCAGCATCGAGGATGACCAGGTACGATCATGCCACTCGGCCTTCTGGGCTGTCGTAGTTACCACAAATCAACAAGGTCTCCCCAGCACAGGGCCAAGCACCTGTACCCTGCCAGAAAGTGCCCCAGGGAGACCAGCTTGGCCAATGGTGCCACTGGACAGGGCTGTCATGCTGTGTTAACAGGGAAGGGGGTGTGGACCAAGAGACCACCGGCTGAAGTTGAGTCAAGAAACCACCCTCGTACATGTAGCGAGTGACCGGGAATAGAAACGCCCTCTGTCCTTCAGCCATTGCTTCATCTAAATAACACTCTGGATGTGGCTGGGACACAGGTGGGGTGGTGAAAAGTGCTCCACCACTCCCCTGGGGTTAGGTGGGTCCAGCAGCAGAGTCAAGTACGGATCTCAGAGCATTGCTGGACAAAAGGTGGCCTCACTGTACCCGAGAAGCCAACTGGGAACATGAGGTCTCCCCACCTCACCCTGGCTCTGGTCTGAAAGGTGAGCATGGAGCCTGGCTCAGGACTGGGGGTGGCACTGAGGCCTGCACACCCAGCTGACAACCAGAGGAAAGACGAGGCCCAGCTGACGGGCCTCTGGGCCCTCGTCCTGAGTCTGGTCAGGCTGGCCCAGTCGGCCTGCCCCTGAAGGATCAGGGAGAGGACAACGGGGGCACAGACACATGCTGACTCCCTGGGTGGCCTCCACTACACGAGGACGAGCAGAGAACAGTAACGGGCACTCACCCCCCAAGAAGAGAAACGCAGTGGAAGGCAGTGTTAGGAAACTTGAAGTACAGGAGTCAGACCCAATCGGTAAGGCACCACAGATCGTAAAAAGGAATTTGGGCTGCATTCGGCATAGCAAACAGATGCTCTGAGCAAGCAACAGCCTCGTGAAAAGGTACGTCGTGGCTGCACAGCCTGGGAGCATCCGCAATCCAAAGGAAAACCGGGCGGGCTCGGCCAGGGCCAGCTCTGCCCGTGGCTTCCGAAGGCTGCACAAAGTCAAGTGTGAGGTAACTGGTCTGCAAGCCGACGCCGTCACTGCCCTGCCCCACGGCCAGGCCTGGGGGGCATGCGGTTCCCTGCAGGCTCCGGGCCGTTTCCCCAAGGACTTCTAGTACGTCCAACCCCACCTTGAGCCACTTAAGCTCCTGGTGTGTGACCCCATAAAGCGGCAGCAGTCTGAGCTGATTTTCTGATTAATCAACGACTTTCACCATGAACCGTTGCCCCTCTAATAGAATGCTTCATTCTTTGGGGGTTGAGTTTCTCTAGATATTTTCACTGTCCCTGTAAAGTGTTAACAGGGCAGAGCAGAAATAGCGTGGACGCCACTGACGCGATTTTAAACCAGGGAATTTGACAGCGTGTTTGTTGTTTGGCTGGGTCATCCCAAATCATTTAGTAGTTTTGGCTAAAAACGTAAACTTTTAAAAAAATAAGAGGGAGACTGCTTTGAATGGTACACAGATGTATCTGCTCACAGTACAGCTCAAAGGCCCCCCACCACCCAAAGAAGAGACAAAAATAGGACAGAGAGGCCCCAGCCACCCCAGCCGCTCACGCCAGGAAGCCAACGCCTCGCCTTGGGGAGGGAGGTGCTAACCGGCCGGCCAGCTCTGAATGGTCAGCTACCAGGTTGTGGGTCCAGAGCAGATTTAGCCATCAATTTTCAGGTGTCTGCAAATAAAGTTCTCAAAACATCTGTGCCTTTACCAAGAGGGGAGGGAAGAGGACACATAAATGCTGGCAGTTTTGTCGAATCCATCCCGAACCGGTCCTCCGTGGCCACGGGTCTTAGCCAGGCAGGGGTCTGTTACCACTCTTTCTTCTTCTCGTCCATGGAGACGCCGCCGGGGCCCAGAGCCACCACCAGGAGCAAGCCCCCGATCACCGACATGGTCTGGAAGAAGTCGTACTTGAGAAAGTCGTGCATGGGCTTGTAGACAGGAATGGTCCAGAAGGCGTTGAAATACACGTTGATGGCGAACAGCCAGACGACCAGAGTCAAGGCAGCCAGCTTGGTTTTGAAGCCGATGGCCACTAAGATCATCAGCGCCGTGCCCACGATGTTCTGGAGAATCTGCGGAAGTGGAGAGGTAAGAGACAAAAGGCGTGAGGGAGAAGAGGTGCCGCGTGTTGTCTAAGGGGCTGCTCCAAGAAGACGCCACTAAGGGTGTAAGGGTGTGCTGTGCTGGCGGGGAGGAGCGGGGGAGGAGATAGCACAACGCTCTGAAGTGCAGAAGGTGTGGGGAAGACACATCTCCACTTAGCGGGCAGAGCTTTCCCAGGACCCGCCAAAGTTTGGCCCTGGTGGACCTCCACATCTTAGAAGCAGCCTCCCGTCCCACAGCCGGAGACGCCTTGGAGGGCACACGCTCAGCTAGTGCTCTGTAAGCTCCTGGGGGACAAGGACAGAGCCTCAACTCCGTACCCCCAATACCTGGCACAAAGATTATGTGCCCAAGGTGTGCGAGTGGTGAGGAAGGAAGCAAACAAAGGAGTCTAAACTTGCACCAGGACCCCCCGAGGTCAGGCGGTCTCGACTTCCTGTTTGAAAGGTGGCTTCTTAGCAAACAAGAGCCTGACAGTTTTCTGTTTCTCTTAATAGGATCAAAACGGTGGCTTCCTTTGAGCCAGCTCCTTCCAGTGGCTTCCCGGCTATGCTCACTACACAGTGGCAGGGCAGGGGCAGCGCCCCTTCCCAAGGACAGCAGGGCAGACCCGCTGAAGTGAGCCGGAATACTTACGGAGAAGAAGCTGGCGTCGAAGTGAAGGAGGGTCATAAACATCAAGACCAGCAGGACCCTGCCCCCGAGCTGCATGTACTGTTTGGGGGAGCTCTCACGCATGGTGGGGACGCCAGCAAACATGCTCTTCCCCTCTGAACGGGACTCTGCTAAGAGCAGCAACAAGCCGCCTCCCAGGGCCAGGTTCCTGAGGACAGAAACACCAAGCTCGTCGCTAGGGCTCGGCAGGCTCTCCAGCGCCCCCAGACCAGTCGGCCCTATGTCCCTTTGTCCAGCTCAAAGAGGACCAGGTGGGTGCGAGCCCACAGGACCACCTACAGGAAGCCTTCTGCGAGCGGAGACACGGATGTGCCTGTACCACTGAAGAGTGATGACGGCTCCCCCGGACGCTCGGAACCCAGTTCTGGCCACAGCTTTACTGTTGACAGGCTGGGTCCCTGTGAACAAGAGTGTTTCCACTCGGACCCTCCCTCCCACGTGAAATTCGGGGTCGGGAGAGATGACTTCATTCTCACTTGTGTTCTAGGCTGTGGGTGGGGGTGGGGAAGGCTTTGCCAACACCCACCACAGGTTCTTAGCACAGTCTGGACCCCATGAAGATTCCGCCACCTGATAGTTACAGCGGCGAGTTCAGAGGTGGGAGGGAAGAACACTGAACTCTCCCAGCAGGATCACGTACCTCATCAAAAACTTCAAGTCCCATAAAATGCTGTAGGCAATCGTCTGAGGGGACAGAGGACAGAGGAAAACAAGTCTCAGCACTCTCAAATAAACTTGTTTCTACAGAATTAATGCCGATAGGTAATTTTTCAAATATAAAATGCACAAAACCCCTTTGTAGGACACGCAGGCCAACTCCCAAGCCAGCAGTTGCGCTCGGCCTTTCTCAGAGCGTGCTTATGGCCCCTGGACCTGCTTAACCAGCTGGGCCCAAGCTGTCTGGAGAGCATGGCGGCTCTGCGACCATTGATCAGACTGAAATGTTAGGTGTTAAAGATGTCATCTGAATAGCTGGGTCGAGACGGAAAACCGTAACAGTGTCCTGGCTGCCGCCAGCCACGTGCTCTCTCCCCTCGTCAAAGGAAACTCGGGAAAGTGGGAAAAGGTGGGGACCCAAAGCTCAGCACTGAGGGGTACCAGCCTCCCCAGCCCCGCTTGGCCGTCTGGTTCTCTTGAGTTTGCCTTGAGGAAAATCGAGCGATTTCTCAGAAGAGGAGTTCCAGGCAGACACTGAGAGCTGGAGGGGGAGTGATGCTGAATCCTCAAAAACGCCTTTTCAGAAACTGTTCCAACCAGAGCAAGGACAAGCGAGGCCCTGACCATGAGCCTCGTTTACCGCAGGGCTGAGTCCTAAGTGAGACCCTGGCCGTGTGCCCCTTTTACCTGCAGGGCTGATTCCTAAGACCCCAGCCGTGCGCCCCACTCACCTGTAGGGCTATGATTCCGAAGAGCCCGAAGCAGGCGTACTGCACAAAGTTCCTGCTCAACACGAGAATGCAGCCAGCTGGAGAGGAGAAGGATAGGGGTCAGGGGCTTCGGGATAAGGCCCGGTGAGGCGACACCCCACTCAGTACCTGGCCACCTCACCTGCCCCAGGTGACACCCCACTCAGTACCTGGCCACCTCACCTGCCCCAGGTGTGGCAGGAGCCCAACGACCCACCGCCAGCCAACATCAGCTGGTAGGAGGGTGAAGGGCAGGCACGGACCCCACACACGACTCCACGGGACTGCACAGTGGGTCCCTTGCTACAGAGTGCGGGCCACGTGCCCAGTCAGCTGCCCGCAGAGGCTCTACTATGGCATGCTTCAGGACCGGCTGACGAGTGCAAGTCCCCTTCATGCCACACAGGTACAAGGGCGGGAGGGCTGCCACCAGAAGGCCTGCGGCCAATGTGAGCTGCATTCCGGTCCAGTGCTTTCCCTTCCCTTCCCCGTTTACTGCTATGTCTCCTTTCCAGACACCTTGCTTTTTGACTGTCTGGGCTCCTCGCTGGCCCACCCAGGTCACCCACATTTCCTGCTTTGGGCACTTAAAACAGGGACTGTGTCCTACTTCCTTAGCAAGCCCCCAGCACCGAGCCCAGGGCTGAGCCCAGCGCCCCCACCCAGCACCAACTCCCAGGCCTGGCACCTCCCGGCACGGGACCGAAGTGGGGAGTGGAGCGGACACCTGTGGGGAGACCCTCAGGGCCACCACTGTCGCTGGGTGTCTGACGATCACGCGCTTTGGCCGTGGTGGTGGTGAGAGAGCCACTTACTCAGCTGGCCCAGCAGGTTGAGGAACACGAAGGAGGAGGCCAGCAGGTAGCCGCAGCCCCACGTGCTGTCGATGTAGTCCCGCTGCTCGCCCCACTGGAACCACATGCGGACGCCGTCCTCCAGGAACGTGCTGATCAGGCACAGGCGGGCCACGTGCGGCAGGTACTGCTTCGTGACTCGGAGGAACTGCGGGGCCACAGACACCGTGAGGGCCTCGCAGGGCCACCACACCCCAGCCAGGTGGTCCTGGGCACTGTGCATGTGACTCAGCAACTGCTGCCAGCACGCCCTGTCGGGCCGGTGTGCGACAACCCTGCATTGGGCTGTCGGGTTCAGACCCTGTAAGGTGACGGTGTGACATGCTTCTATGACCTCCTCTGTCATCTCAGCAGACACGTGTAGGTGGCAACTACAGTCGTCAAATGTGGACTGCCACGAGCCACACAGCTTCTGTTCTCAGGCAAGGGCGTCAGCAGATCAGAATCCCAGAATGGCAGAGGGGACAAGCCCTTGGAGGTCACCTAGCCCAGAGTTCCTCCTGGTGGCCCTTCTGCGTCCGGGACAGGGCCATCCTGTATTGTGGGGTGTCCTGCACGCACGGGTGGCTAGCAGCATCCCTGGCCTCTGCCCACTAGATGCCATTAGCAGCCCCCCTCCAACTGTGACAACCAAGAATGCCTCCAGACACTGCCACATGTCCATTGGGGTGGGGGCCAAATCACCCCCACCCCCTTAAGATCCTTTCATTTTACAAACGAGAGCTGAACCCCAGAAGGGAGAGGGGCTCCCCAAAGCAGTGCTGACCTGACCCAGCCTGCTGGTCACGGCTGAGCCCTTGGCCTCCCCTCCACCCCGGCGATGCTTAGAGACCCTCTAGACAGAAGAGAGCTGAGTGGGCTCAAGATGACAGTCCGCTGAGGTGACAGCCAGGGTCCCAGGCCGAGAGGGCTTCATGGTCGGTCAACAATAAGCTCCCGTATCCCCAAAAGCTGCGGGCAGGGAGGAACTGCCAGCCTCTGGCCAACAGCCGTGTGCGGTCAGGAACCAAGGTGCACTTCCGGACCGTAAGAGTTCCCTCCAGGCTCAGGATGGCACTTGGGCAACTCTGTGTGTGTGCAATTGTCAGTACACACCTGAACTTGGCATGGCTCATGGCTAGAAAGCTCCGGGATTTTTTTTAAAAGCCTGCTAGGCCAAAGCAAACTAAGAACATGCTAACAAATGGGATGGACAACTGTTTCAACAGCTATGCAATTCAAGTGTGTAAAACCACTGGCAAATGTCAACGAGAGAAACGCATTTATAACTTCCGCCTACTCCGTGCGAGTCATGCCATTTATGATGGCATGATTAGGACACAAGTGCAAGTAGAAACCGAGGTACAAATGTCATTCGGGTATACCACGTGCACGTTCTCTTACCAACCGTATGAAGCTCTGATACAAGGGGACAGAAATCCTACAACACATGATAACATAGCAGGAACTCGGGAGAAAGATCGGGGACCCACCCACTTGGGTGATGTGTCAGCAAGCGAGAGTCTAAAGGGCATCCATGAGTCTGACCCCTCAAAGGACAGGGAAATTAATGTCATGGCCCCTCATAGGACTGATTAAACCTATTGTGGGAATAATTGAAGACGTATACAAGAACATTTCTTCATTTTTGGCATTTTGAAGAGTTGCTTGAAAATCCTAGAAACTGATAAAGCTGTCAGTTGCAGTTAATGAGCCTCTGGTTATTAAGTTCAATCATTAGTTCATCAGCTTTGGCTCGTCAGCAGAGAGAGCTGGCTCACCTGGGAGGGAGGGAGGGAGGGCGACGAGGAAGAGATTACAAGCCAGGTGTCCATTCTCTTCCACTCTACTGAGCGTGAACCCCCAGATGTCAAATTCTGCACACGTATGCTCAGCCCTTGACCCCCCACTGAAGCGGCAGCGAAGCAACAATGAGACAGACAACCAAGTGGGTAGGGACATGACTACAGGCTGAGCCTGACGCCCTGTGTCCTCACCCCAACTCTGCTACCCACCAGCCAGTGCACTGTCACCATGGACAAGATGAGTTACTTTTGGGGGGCCTCTGCTATCCTTCTACAAAGCGAGGACAACTGGCTTAATGGTTGCTAAGGTTCTTCCCAACTTTAATATGTAGGAGAAGAGAGAAGGTCCCAAATGGTCCTATATGAATTCTGGAGTCCACGCAGAACAAACAGATGTACACACATTCAGTGTAAACACACAAACTGCCTCATCAGGAGACTGGGGGACGGCTGACGCCACACACCCTCCCGTTTCTGCTTCATGGCCCAAATGCTTTCGAAACGCCCAGCAACGGTGTAATCACCCCATGTCCTCCAGGAGATAAAGAGCCCCTCCTGGGCTCTAACACAACGGCCTTCATATCAAGGCCCCGCCGAGTCCCTGGCAACGACACGGGCCTCACCTGGACACCTGAGCCAGGCACACTCCAGAGGACGGGAGCCATGGGGGGACTCCCAGGGGTGGGGTGCAAAAGGCAGTGCAGGGACAGACATCAGAGGTGCTCGGACCAGCCTCCCAGTTGGAGCTGAAAGCTGCTCTCTGCCTAGTCTGTCCGTCCATCCGTCCATCCTCACCAGGAGCAGCAGAGCCACGGCCCACGGCGAACACGGGCGGGCAGTGCAGCCGCCAGACGGAGGCAGTGTTTAAAAGCCTCCGTGATGAGTCTGTACTCTTAATTTGAGTGTCTGGGTCAAGAGGATTAAAGAACAACAGAGAGAGCCTTCCCCTCAGACGGGTAATTCATTCCTCCTTCCCTGAGCAGACGTGCCCAGGAGACACACATCTCTTTGCTTTGGGGAAAAAAATGCAAAATCCAGGAATTTGCTCTGAACTAAGCATGCCCCTGATTACCAAGTCAAACAGGGCCTAGGCTGACTGCTCTGTAAGTCAGGCCAATCCAGGGCCCCTTGGAAACCAGCTACCCTCTAACGAGCAGCTGTTTGGACTGAACACGAAGGAAAAGAACTGTTTAACATGAGACCAGACCCAATTGTGATCTTATTCCCTACATGTGTTTTGGTCACAATCGTTCAGTCCTGGCCACTGAACCCACATCATGCTGCTCTAGACAGTGTCCGAAAGCCAGTGTCCCCTCAGGACAGCAGAGAAGAGCCCTGGCAACAGGTATCCAGGCAGCACCCAAGGGCGAGAGCAGCCCCTGACCGATGCACGAGCTAGGCGAGCGTCCAGTATCCACTACGGGCCCTGGCGGCCAGGGGCTGCCTGCTGACGGCACTCAGGAGAGAACCGTGACACGACTGCTGGAGGCAGACACGGAGCGGTGAGCCTGCAGGAGGAGGTGACACAGCCAGGTATCCTCTGAGGCAGACCGTTCACAGGCATCTCAGACCCCCACAATCCATCACGATCTGTTCACAAGCAGTGACAGCATCTGAGGGACCTCAGAAATACGGGAAGCTGAGATTTATTTACAAGGGGTTATTATTTTGGAGGATTGAAGGGGATTTAAGAAATGTAATTATACCCAGCCCGAGTGGTAACTCTGGATACCCTTGTCATGTCACACAGCCACCTGCAGCTCCCACCGAACACAGAAAAGCCTACTTCAGGACAAAAAGGAAGTAAAGAAAGCAGCCTGCAGTTGTTGGTTAGGGAGAACTCCACGGAAGACGAACAGGCGGTCCGCCTTCCTTGTTGCCCTCCTCCAGGGCCAGCTCACACCCGCACATCCCAGTAAACTGCAATCTGAGGCCGGGTGACGTCCCTCACCCAGGCTGAGTCAGGTGGGTGCAGGGGTTCGGTGACTCACATGCGCGTCCACCGTGACCCAGAACCCCCCAGCGAGTCCCTGAGTGCTGCTCTGTAGTTTCATGTTGTACCTCGACGGACAGGAAGAGGTGTCAACTGGCCCTAAGCTGGAGAGATGGCCTGGCTTTCTCTACCAAGAATCCACGCGTGACACAGAGCCTAACTAACTGTAGGAGGGAAGTGACACGCCACGCGGAAGAGAAGACAGCTGTACCTCCCTTTCCAGAAGTGCCAACCACAATGTCCCTATGTCTCCATCAGAAGAGGTGGGGTGGCTTTTCTAAACCTCCTGTCTAAGAATGAGTCAGCTCCTCTCTGCTCTCTCCCCATTCCTGGTGGCACAGGGCAGGAAGCCCTTGGCGGGGCAGGTGACAGAGCCGAGGAACATGAGGAAAATGCGCAGAATCCACCGGTCACCACACCTGACAGCCATCACGAGCTGTTGGGCCAGAGCTCTAACACCTGTGGCTGTATGTGCCCAGTTCCGTGTCCTGTCAGGGCCATCCTCGCTATCCCACACTTGACCAGAGGTCAAGTGGAGCTCCTGGGGGTGACAGCTCCTAAGACTGGCTCTGTCATGCCAAAGGACAGGTACAAATACCAAGTACACACTGGAGAATAAGGCCCCATGCAGCGTATCTGTCACCTTGGTGATGAGCCATCAGGCAGAACCCATTGAGTGCTAACTAACACCCTCGTTTACTGGTGTAAATATGCTCGAAGTTACCTCCTGCAGGTTGCCAGTCAGTACCAGCTGGCATGATTTTGGACAGCTGAGGTCATGAGTCTCTGGCCCTTCCGACCTGGTCTCAGATGGCCTCTGAGGGCCGAGCTCCCGGAGAGCACTCAGCAGTTTCTCCAGCACCTGGCCTCCTGGGAGCCGGAGGACACTGTCCCTGGCTGCCTGGGGCAGGCGCTCGATGCCAGAGCTGCACTCGGGAGGAGCCTGTCAGTGGAAACTAACCAGGCCGCTTACCGGGCGCTCTCGCCTCTGTAGGCCTGAAGGACAGGTCACAGTATGGCTGGGCGGCGAGGAGGCCACGGAGGGGTACAGGACGGGACCCAGAACTTGAGCCCACCACGTGCCATGCACCACCACGGCAAGCCTCCGTCTCCACACCTGAAGATGGAGACACCACGGCCAACCTCACATGGTCCAGGGGGAGACAAGTACTACGTCCGGAGGACCTGGACCAGCACAGGTGCTGTTAAGGTTCGGTATCACTGTCTTAAGTACCAGGGGCCGCACGGACCTTTGTAGGTTCCACTCTTAGCAGCCCCAGCTTTCTGGTCAAATCTTGTCACTTCATTTATGCTTGTCTTCTGAAGGCAAGGCTAGGAAAAATGGATATGTCAAATTATCTGATCGGTGACCTCGGTATTTCCCCATTCCCTTCAAATTAGATCACTTTCATTTTAAAAGCCTAGGCTCTTAGCACCTTTAATATTGGCAGCTTGTTTTAATACGATGTGGAGAAGTGTTCAAAACAAAAGCACCAGCGTCCTCCTCCCGCACGTGCCAAGCCTGCCTGTAGCAGAAGAGGCCCGACTTTGGTTTTAAGGAAAACCAGTGCTGCTGCCCTCCCAAGTCATCCACCAAGGGGCATGGTGATGTCTGCTGATATTCTCTGCCACCACCAAGGCGGGGCCCTGGTGCTGATAAGCTGACAGCAAGAGCCCGCACTACCAGACAGACGCTGCCTCGGTCCACTTTGGTCTGTAGCAGCATGCCCTTCCACAGGGAGTGCTTTGCCCTGCACGTGCCAGAAGAGGGACACCAGGCCTCAGAAGCATGATGCATGTGGCACTAGCCTTGAGGCCAGAGCTGGGTTGGCTCCTAGGGCCGTGGCCCCAGGCCCGGCCAGGTGCCTCAGTGGGCCTCGCCCCCTTCCCCACAGTAACTTGGTGCAGGCCGACCCTATTGCCCCTCAAGGGCCTTCCTGGGTGCAAGATTCTGTTTCTTTCATTGATAACAAAAAATGCATGAAAGGCAAAGAAGGAAGGATTATGTAAAGAGATCTGAACTTTTTTTTTCAGTAGAAGAGTTTATCATTTGATAGTTGGCAGCAGCTCAGCTGGGGACATTTTATCTAGGTTTGATTATGAAATTCACTTGCAAAACCAGGGTTTTCCAGGCTTAAGAGTGAGTGTTCATAGCTCTCAGTTCCCTTGGCTAAAAGGAGCCATCTTCTACGGAGTTGCTACTTGGGGGAAGAAAATTGGGTCACTAAAATTATGTCAGTGAAAACTGACAAAGAAAGCCTACTTCGTTCTTGAGAGCTTTCAATATGAACTGTTTCTGCGAGGGACACAATTTTTAAATTGTGTCTAGAATCACAGGAAATAACTATTTCTTCAAGTTGACATACTTTCCCCCAAACTGGTTTTAAAGTATTGGCTCACAGGAAAGTGGGGCACTGAGAACCCAATTATGAGGCCATACTGGAGAGATACCATCCCTCGAGGGGAACGGAAAATCTCGTTCACTGATAACTGATCAGAAAACGCTCACTTATTGGGGAAAAAAAAAAAATCATACCACACGCACAAGCCTTCTAAGAAGCCCAGCCCCTGAGTATGATGACTTGATATCGCCCCATAAAAGTTAAAAACTTAACCTCACTACTTTGAACTCTAGCAGAAGCACACACACACATCGAGTGAACCAAGGCAAGGATGGCAATTGGTCCAGATGAGAAGCTGCCTGCAGGGGATAAGGCTGTTAATCTCCACACATAGCGGATACTTTCAGAAGTAAAAGGCACGCAATTAAATAATCCCCACCACCATCTTTTTGCGGAGCAAGTCACACAAGAGGGTGCAGGCTTGGTCCTCTCCCCCTCCAGGGCCTGAGTCTGTCCAGCCAGTTTTAATACTGTGAACAGTATTACTCAACTGCCTGTTTCAAGGGCTTCCCTGTCGCTCAGACTGCCACCTGTGCACTTCTGGAAGGAACAATCCCCAGGAAGATAGGCTTCCCCTCCTCCCAGGTTTGTGTACAGAGACCCATTCAATTCAGTCCCAGGGCAGAGTCCAGGGAAGGGAAACGCAGGGTCAAAGGGACCCCATGAGTCCACACATCTGGGAAAGAGGAAAGACAAAGTGCTGTGGCTTTCTGTCGTTGGGGTGCAGACCAGGACGCCTCCTTTCCTCTGGCAGGAACCCCAACTCTAGTCTGACCAACCGTTTAGGATCCCAGCTCCCCATCCCGCCTCCTAAGCGTGGCCAGTAAAAGGAAAGGCGTGCAGGGACCACCCCAACAGTTGGGGATGGAGAGGACTTGCCCCCAAGGGGCTCTGGACGCCTTCTCAGGAGGCGTGGACGCGGCCACTCACACCCTTCACCTTCCAGGAAGGCCCAGGCCAGGATGAGGGGACGGGTCGCCGAATTGGGTGCTGAAGACGGGCCCGAGAACACACCCCGAGCCCTGGTGGGGAGGCGGCGAGAAGGGCAGGCAGGGCCCGAAGGATGGATTTGGGGGTGTCCCAGGTCAGGACGGGCGACGAGCCCAGGAGGGACGTTCCTGGTTGGGGGAGGGGGCGCGATCCCTCGGTGGGACTGGGAAGGGAGAGCGCACGGCCCAGGCCTCGGGGTGGCCGTGCGGAGCTCCGGAGGGGCGAACGGGCTCTGGGGTCGGCCAGGGCTCGGGGCCGGGGTGGGGGCGACGGGGACCGGGAGAGGGGGTCCCGGGGAGGGGCTCTGCGGGAGGGACCCCGGGCGGGAGGCCAGCCAGGCCCGCAGGCCGCACCTGGTCGGCGAAGTCCTCGGCCGTGCCCATCAGGTCGTTCTGGCCCATGGCGGCGGCGGGAGGCTCGGCTCTCTCGCTCGCTCGCTTGGCGTTCGGCCTCTCGGCGCCCGCGCCCGCGCCCGCTGCGGCCTCCACAGGAAGTGCCCGGCGGCCTGCCTCGTTCCTCGTCGGCAGCTCCAGCGGCTGCCACGTAGGCCAAGCCTTAAAGGGGCCGCGCCGCCGGGCCCGCCCGGGCCGCGCCTTAAAGGGGCCGCGCACCGCCCGCAGCCGCACCGCCCCACGCGCTCTTAGTCCCCGCCCCCCGCGCTTCGGTCACGCCCACCCCTCCCGCCGCGCGGCAGCCCCGGCGGCCCATACCGGCCCCGCCCACCACCCTCCGGCCCCGCCCGCTGTACGCGAAGCTCCGCCCATCGCGCTCTTTAAGGCGGCCCGGCCTGATCTGGAGGGCCCACCGGCCGGAGGGACGCATGGGTGCCCCAGCAGGCAGGGTCACGGAGCCAGGCAGACGCACCTGGGGCTAAGGATCCCCCCCAGGGTGGGGGATGGGGTGCTCGCCCGACGCATTCCCCACTGAGCATGCTCAGTCGAGGGTCCAACTGCAGGCGCAGGCCAGGGGCGCACCCCCAGCGCCCAACGGACTGAGGAAGAGGGAGGCCGGAGTCATTATGGAAAAGTACCAGGTTCTGAGTTGTCCCCTGGCAGGAAGGCAGGGGCGATGAGGGGCCTACGGTCTAGGCTGAGCCCTGGAGCTGGACCTCCTGCCACCACCCCCACCCCCTACTGGTTTAACTGTCACAGCCCCCCCCCCCCCCCCAGAGGTGGCTAGATCCCACCTCAGGGAGGCACAGACCCGTTTTCTGGTCAGTGTCTGCCTCTAGCTCATAGGGTGACCTCGAGTACCTCCAAAGGTGACCTCCTGGGTGCCCTTTACTTCTCTGGGTCTCAGTTTACCCCTCTCTGAAATGAAGGACTCTCCAAACCCATCTGAATGTTTAAGGGTGGAAGACAACTCCATCCTTCTCACCCATGGTCCATGTGCTTGGGCCCATGGGGGCAGGATACTCTAGAACACCCAGAACTTATAATCAGCAGCCCCTAAACTCCTAAAACACCCTGACAGTCGTCCCCAGTAGGAGGACTTGGGCCTTTTCCAGGGCCTATGAAAATGTGTAGGACCTGAAAAGTTCATAAAATAAAAGCGGCAAAGTAAAAATGAATGTTTCGTTAAGTGCTCTATACGTAATATGTCAACTTTATTAAATGTTAGATTCCATCTTTGTAAAAAATGTCATTATTCTGAAAATAATTTGTAAATGAGATTTTTCTCACTTTGTGAGAATTCCGTAGTGACTCCAGGGGAGTCAGCCAACAGTGAAGCAGATGAGTTTTTGGTGGCTGGAGAATTTTAAAAGCAAAGTTACTTTTTCAGGAAAAAAAAAGTCTTGATCTGAGACACTAGCGTTTTCCTGTTTAATTTGCTGCCTAAGAGGGTCTAAGCATGTGCAGTCTTATACCAGCTGAAGCTGCTCAGGACACTGTCCCTGCTGTTCCCCCGAGCGGGATTCAGACTGCCTTCAGGAGCTGCATTACAGAATCCTAAAATGTTTCTGGACTCTGAGAGTCCCTAGACCCAGGGTTCCCTCCCCACCCCTCTACATCCGCCCCCCCCCCTCCATCCTTTGAAAAATGTAATCCCATCGTCCACCCTCACCCTGTAGCCCCCATCTCTCTGGAGGCTCAATGTACAGGCTCTGGAGTCAAAGCCCGGAGTTCCAGTCCAGTCTGGGCCACCTCAGTTATTAGTGCTGTAGTCTTAGGCAAGGACCAAGCTCCCTGGGCCTCAATTCCTCTAACATGAACACAGAGGTGGCAGTAGTGCTGACTGCATGAAAAGTGCTGGGCACAGTGCCAGGCACGTGCATGGCTGTGCCTATGATTGCACTAATTATGGGCCAGTTACTTTCTTGTTTGGATGCCCAGTTTGGAGGTGGGTGCTGGAAGCTGGGATCACAGAGGGCTACAGTGAACAAACCCTTTGCTGACCCTTGGAGGATCCTTGGGTCCTCGCCGCAGATTGGAGAAGAAACATGGGGTGGTGGAAAGAACTCCAGAATCAGCCCCAAAGAGATGGGCTGGGGTTCTACCTTCAAAGGTCTCCTCAGCCTTCCTTCTGGGCCATTTCCTCCATCTGCAAAATGGGGCAGAGACGCTTGCTCTGCCCACTGCCGGGAAGTTAGGAGGACCAGAGGCGGCTTTGGAGATGGGCGCACTTTGGAAAGTGACAAGATGTGTGCATTTCATGAAAGCTTCTTTCCTTCTTGCTGGTAGATTTTGGACCGGCTGAATCCTGGGGCCTTGGGGGTGAACCTGGTGGTGGAGGAGACAGAAACCAAAGTAAAGCTCGTGATAAAGCAGGTAAGAGGCCGTGCCTCTGGCACCCTAGTGGGGTGGTTCCCCCAAACATAAGCTCATCATCCCCATGTTAGGAAAGGCTTCCAGATTCGACAGCTGGATTCCTGTCTGTCAGCAGTCACGAGGCAAATCCAGTGTGGGAGATGGGCAGACATGGGGGTGGCGTGAGGTGCCTCGGGCTTCCGTGCACATATGACTCTCACCTTGATGGAGAGGAAATGCTCCTTTTTACTCCGACAACAACCACAACCATACCTACCATTCATTCTGGAAGCTGTCATCTCATTTACTCTCCTGCCGACCCAGCAAGGCAAGAGCCATGACCTCGCATTACAAGCGAGGATAGGGAGGTTCCCAGAGGCTGCGGGTGGGAGAGCAGCCTCTGTTCCCAAGGCGATTTGAATTCAGGCCACCAATTTTACCAAAGGGGAGCCAGGCTGCGGGGTGGGTGCAGGGACTTGCCCAAGGTCACACAAGGCTAAGGGCAGGACACCAGGCCCTCAGCCCTTCCTCTACCTTGTTTTCAGGGCTGGCATGGCAGGGTAGGGTGCAGACCTGTCGGTGGACAGCCCTTTGTGTGTCCAAGTCAGGTGGTCCAGATGAAGCAAGGCTCTAGAAGAGAACTGCCTTAAATGATCCCTGGCACCCCCATGTGGTCCGTGGGGATGGCCCAGCTGACTGCAGGTGGAGAGAGCCTCACCGAGGCTGCTGCCAGAGCCCTTCGGCTCTGCCAACCCTCCCGTCTGTGGGCAGCTCCCAACGTGGCTGGGCTTAGAGTCTTTATCTGCCTCCTGACCCTCTGCCAGCTGGCAGTGCAGACCACCCCATTGTCTCATGGGCCAATGGGCAGGATGGCTGACTGCCGTCTGGGCAATCGAGGAGCTTTTTAAAAAGTCTTTGTAAAAAACATGGGGTGGGGTGCAGGAAGGGGCTTGTGTATCCTTCCAGCCTTTTCTCGGAGCATGTGTGTACTCGATACTCCCTTGTTTTACAAGAATGGCATTGAAGCTGATCATGTAGTTGTTTCCACAACGTGCTGTGTGTCAGTCCTGCCGCTGACACAGCTTCTGCCTCTCCTGTTTCTAGGGGCTGCGTGGGCCCCCACCTGGCTGATGTGCCTTAACCCGTCCCCACACGTGCGTCAAGCATGTAACTTGTTCTCACTGTTTCACTCTGTACTAACAACTGATAACCTTATAGTTAATTGTTTTGAGGACCCATGATTTCCTTGGGATAAATGCTGAGGGGTGGGACATCTAGGTCAAAAGACGTGACATTTTTAAGGCTTTTGGTCTGTTTTGGCCAAATTGACCTAAGCATGAGCCCCGTGGAACAGGAGGCAGGGAAGGCAGGCAGACTCACTGTGCTGCTGCATCCAGGGTTTTTACATGGCTCTGGGAATAATCTAACTCTGCATTTCGTCTATGAGCACCTGATTACAAGAGTTCTTCATTTGTATGTCTTGTGAGCAGAGGTTCTGGGTAAGGATCTGGTAGTAGATGGGATCACAGAGTCCACCTGCAGTCTTTGCTGCCAAGTATGTCACGGGCTGGAAGCTTGGGGCGGCCCTTACCACGCTTTCCCTCTCCGCGCGTTCTTCCGCTGCCCCACATGCAGTGATGGGAACAATCTTCCCAATTCGGATAAGGAATGCAGTGCTGAGCGTGAGACTGCCAACCAGAGCAGAGCTGTTTGGCTCTGAGGCCAACACGTCATTTTCTTTTCTGCATTCGAGATGCTCTGAAAATGGATCCCCTAATCATTGCTTGGAATTTCTATTATGCTATCCTACACTTACCCTTGCAGCAGGAGCAAATGTACTGTCACTGCTCAAGGTATTTTTGGATCCCTGCCTTAGGAATGTCTCCAGGCCCCATATGGGGCCCTGTGGTGGGACATGGATTGTAGGAGCCTAGGAACCCTGATAAATAATGTTGGCGATGGCGGTGATGGTGGTGATGGTGGTGATGGTGGTGATGGTGGTAGTGATGGTGGTGGTGGTGGTGGTGGTGGTGAGGATGGTGAGGATGGTGATGGTAATGTGATGATGGTGATGGTTTACGACACGTCTACCGAGCAAGTGCTCTTGTGCCCCTGCAGGTGGAATGCATTGATGATCATAACGCCAGTGAGGCCCTGGAGGAGGTAACTCTCTGGGTGGTTCCTCCCTAGGGGACATGATGCAGACAGACACACAGACACTGTTCTGTACCCTCCTGTGGAGTGACGGGGTGGGAGCCTGGGTGGAAACATAGAGGGTGAGAACCCGTTCTTGCCCTGTGCTGTGAAGCCAGAAGGCCCAGGTCCTGAAGGGAGGCTGTGCCCAAACACTCACTTCCCAATCCAGGTGCTGACAACTCAGCATATATGTGCTCAGAGAAGATAAAGTTGAAATGTTGGCCAGGTCCCTGGGCGAATGTACCAATAGCCATCTTTTAAAATATCTTTCTTCAATTATAAAAGTATTAGTTATGCTAGAAAATTTGGAAAATACAGAATTGTGCAACAAGAAATGTCAACTATTTCATGTTCCTTAACCCTGCCAGTCAGAAGAGACAATACTATCCTAATTTGTATTAACAGCAATAACAGCTGCATGCACTTCAACTGCTAGATAATGGCTCTGAGCGCTTTGCTTTCTTGAATTTCATGTGAAGTCAATTGTCTGCCCTTCTATCTAACGGTCACTTATTTGTCTTCTTTCTGGAACTGACCGCTTTCGACCCTTGCCGGCAAACAGCTATTCGGTCCACAGTGTGACTGACGCACTGGGATGGACCCAGGCTACATCCCTACAAAGTGAAAGAAAGCCCACCTGTAGCCCCCGCACGCTCCCAGCTTCTCACGTCCACTTCCACCTCCCTCTAGGTGACGTGCTTTCACATCCAACCTTCCACGCAAGCAGTCGTCCTTCTGGCTCTTAGTTGCTAGGTAGCCATTTCCGCTGCCTAATGGCGTTCCTTCTGAAAGCACTTTCAGTTGGGGGCGAGGGCACTGGGACCCGGAGGCGAGGTGGGCATGGGTGTGTCAGTGTCCCACCTCCTCCCTTTGGCCACACCACCTTCTCCAGCCACCCCTGCCTCTTTCCTGTGTGCCCAGCACCTGCCTGCATCAGCTCACTTAGTCCTCATGACACCTGTCAGCCAGCTACCACTGTTACCGCCATTTAGGAGGCTCAGAGAGGTTGAGCTTTCCCCTCGGTCACAGCACTGCCAGCACAGGCTGGAGATGGGACCCGCACGGGGCGTCTGGTCCCTAACCACCAGGCTGCACAGTCTCCTTGGGCCCCCTCCCCTGCCCTGCTCAGAGCTGGAAATTTGCAGTTGGGGATCTGGGACAGAAGCACTGGCTGATGAACCGTGTTCCCCAAACGTACCCCCCACCCCCGCCTCTGCTCGCCTGCCTGCAGCTCATGCCTCTGCTGCAGCTTCAGCACGACCACATCTCCATCTACCATGAACTGTTCATCGTGTGGCATGGCGAGGTGAGTCAGAGCCGACACCTGGGCTCAGCTGGCGCCAGCTCAGTGGCCGCAGGAACAAGGGACCTGAGCACAGAGCTCCCCCACACCATTGTAACCCCTCGAGTGGCAATGGCAGTGACTCCAAACGTGGCAATCCCTGACTCGACACTTTCCGGGGCCACTGGGGGCTCTCTGGGCATCATCTCATGGGAGCCTCAGTGGAGGAGGGGTGATTATCCCCCTTTACAGAAGGAGAAACAGGCTAAGAGAAACTGGTTCCTTCCAGTTTCTTACCTAGTATGTGGCACAGCTGGAAGCGAGGCCGGCTGGGCGTGACTTCAGCACCCGGTGCATTTAGTTACTGCTGAAATGTCCTAGAGCCAAAGGCTCAGTGAGTCTGTGCCTCTGAGGGCGCAGTTTGGACTTTCCTGGAAGGAGCAGGTGTCAGGAAGCTGGTCCCTTGCCTTCCTCTCCTCATCTGGCATCAGGTTGTCCTTGACCTCTGGGACCCTGGCTTTTGCGGTTCTCACACAGTTTACTAACTAGCAGCTCGTTCATCCTCAGATTCTAGGCGATCTGTAGGGTGGGAAGTCCCATCCTCATTTCCCTGGGGCTCAGAGAGGTTAAGGAGCTCTCCAAGGCCACACAGCTAGTAACAGCTGGATGGGATGCCGGCCCGAGTCTTGTAGCCCCCGAGCCCTGTGCTTCGTCCCATAGGCTGTATGACTTCTTGTCTTTACAAGGAGCCAGGAGCTTTCCGATTACTCCAGATGGAGGAAGTGGGGGGGTAGCGGTGACGGGACACTGCGAGACGCCTCGCTGAGTCAGACCCTAATCAGACCTCCATATCAGTGTCCCCATATGGGGCTGACAGGGAAGGGCTTGAGCAGGAGTGGAGGAACCCCCTCACACACATTCCCTGCCTTTTAGCTGGGCCCCGAGGAAAGCCTTGGGGAGGGGCCGTCACCACAAGCACCCACAAGTATTTTTTGACCACTCCCTAACTCTCTCAAGGAGACATGGAAAAGCCAATTTCACTACAGGAGGGGAAGTAGGGTCCTCTTAGAGCCCTGATTTGAGGCCTCTGACCTGGTCTGCTGGGGTCCCTTACAGGGCAGGCACCTCAGAGGGAGGAAATGGACCTAAACGGAGCCCTAAAGAAAGACTGGGTGTCCTCGTGAAAGGGCGGGTCCCCAGCACAGGGACCTGTGTGTGCCGTGGCAGGAGAGCCTTCAGAAAAGTCCGTGTGGCTTAGTGTAGATGGAGCTGGTGCGGGAGGCGGCAGGGAGGGGAGGCGAGGAGAGGAGACAGGAGCTGGAGACGTGAGCAGGAGCTGCTCATGGGGGGCTCGTGCCCCCCCCAGTGGGCAGTGCTCCCATAGCCACTGTGGGTGGTGGCCCAGGGCAGAAGCGCCCCGGCCTGGCCTTCTAGGGGGCAGAACTGTGGCACCTGGGCCTCGTGACCTGGCAGATCTCCTCTCTGTTCCTCTGCCTGGTGATGGACTACTATGAGGAAAGCTTCCACGACGTCATTGAGAAGAAGAGGGAGGACAAGACAATCATGGACTCTCAGGTAAGGCAGACTCTAGGACACTGGGCCTGGGACCACCTGGGCCTTGTGATGTCACAAGCCCTACGGGGTGGGGGTGGGGGCAGAGGGGAGGGCAGGGCTGCTGGAATCCGGCCATCCTTTCTTCTGACATTCATATATTGCGGTATTTGCACATTGTCGTGTGCACAGATCTGAAGCGCACAGCATGGTGTGCTTGCACAGTTACACACTCACACACCCTCCCCAGATCAAGACGCAGGACATCCCTAGAACTCCATAAGTCCCTGTGGTTCGACCGCTGCCTGGCCCTGAGGCTCACATGCATGGACTCACACAGCATGTCGTCATTTGTGTCTGGTTTCTTCCATTCCTCCTGGTGCCCTGGAGATCCACCCATGCAGTGAGGGTGTCAGGAAACCGTCCTTTTCCAGGCCAGAGCCACTGGGCCACACGGCCACGCCCAAGCCTGTAGGAATCCAGCCTTGTGAGCATTGGGTTGGGTCCAGTCTGGGGCTGTGATGGATAAGGCGGCCGTGAGCATTGCTGGGTGTTTTTTATTTTGTTTTTTTGGTGGCCCTAAACTCTCGTTTTTCCTGGATAGATACCGAGGCCTGGAATTGTTGGGTCATAGAACAGGTGTGTGTGTGTAGCCTTAGCAGACATTCCAAACAGTTTTCAAGACAGCTTGCTTGACCTGGGGGTCACTCTCACCACCGATGGGAGCCTTCTGGTTCCACATCCTGGCCCACACTTCAGTGTGTCAGTCCTTTTTATCTAAATGAAAAGTGAGTGACATTTTAATTCTAGTGGTAATGAGTAACCACGGTGAGCGCTGTCTGGCTGTTTAAAACTTTGCTTTCATCTCTTCAGGTCTTTTGCCCATTTAAAGCTGGGTTGTTTGTCTTTTCTTACTGATGTGTATGAATTCTTTGTATATCCTGGATAGTGGTACCCACACTGTCTTCTTTTGTCTGTTGCTTGCCAATTCTCTTTCTTAACAATGTTTTCGATGAGCAGAAGTTCTTAATTGTAATGAAGTCGGTGTATCAATGCTTCTTTGGTGGCTGGTGCCTTTCAGTCCTGTGAGATGCATCTCCTGCCCCAAAGTTACGGTGTCTCCTGAGCGAGGTCGTCATTTGCTTTCACACTGAGGTCCACGACGCCCACCAGTGAGTGGCTCCTGCTTTCACTCAGCACCCTCTGTTGGGTGGGCATCGTGTCCTTCCTGAGGGGCTCCTCACCCCACATGGGCCTCAGAGGAGGGATCCACAGAGGGTTTCAGACCTTCTGTGAGTGGTGAGATCCTTTCACGCACAAAATGTTCTCAGAATCCCAGTAAGTAAAGCCTGGGCGGTTGGTGGAAAGTGGAGTGGGAAGAAGGCTGGGGTCCTGCTGCTCGACCCCTCTCTGACACCCCAGTGTGGAATCCAGGATTCCTAGGAACATAGTTTGAAAATCACTGCCCTGGAAACTAACTGGATCTGGTTTCTGACACAAAATACTTCCAGAACGTTCTCTCTCAGGGCTCTATTCTTTCTAATGACATAGAGAGGCGAGCCCCAACTGGGCACTACAGACTTCACCCTCTCTGATGCCCACACAGCCCATGGGCCCCCCGGGCGGGGCTCCGGGCTGCGGCCCCAGGGAACCCCAGTGGGGTCTCTGCTATGGAGACAGGAGTGTGGGGTCTGGAAAGTGGGGCATGGCCCTGGCTGATATAATTTTACGGTTGAAGGAGCCCGAGGCAGAAGCCTGTTGCACGGGCTCTGAGCTCTTGGCTAGCTTCAGGCCCATCTCAAGACGCAAGGAGAAGATATGCCACGATCCCGCAGGCCGCCTTGAGTGGTCACTGTCCTCTACACACAGCTGCAGGGACCCCTCCAATCCTGGCCTTTGTCGCTCTTTCCCCAGTGGATGCACTGCATGCTGGGCCAGGTGCTGGACGCTCTGGATTACTTGCATCAACAGGACATCATCCACAGGTAACCGGGGGCCAGGCTGCCTCAGGAGAAAAGACACTGAGTCCCCCCGGGCGTCAGTGCCCGTGGGCAGGATTGAGGGAGAGAGGTGTGGTCCGTGCAGCCAGGAGGAGGGCGGCACCTGCCCAGAGCACCTCCCAGGCTTAAGGAGAATGTCACCCCCCCCCCCCCCCAACCACGTAACCTGCAGTGATTCACCCTCACCACGCAATCGCAGTTGTGGATCCTGAGCTGACCCGGGCGGGTTGGTTCTAAAGGGCAAGGAAAGAAAGCAGATAACAGCACTCCCAGGATGGGAGATTAAGCCACCGTGGCCTCTGGCCAGGTGGCGTGGACTGGGCTGCGACCAGTCCCATCTAAGGCACTGGAATCCGTGGTCTGAGGGGCTGAGAATGGCTTCAGATTAAATCAGTATCGAATTTCAAGGAGGAGAGAAAAGCCGTGTGCACTGTGTGTACAAAGGCAATGCTCAACCACTCAGTGTTAATGTCAGTGGACATTACGAAACCGGCAAAAACCTGTCCCCCAGCAGAGGTGCAGCTCAGATCTGGAAGGAGCTGCAGGAGGATTAGGTGCTTTCCTACCTGTCAGTTGACTTATTTTTTCCAATGTTCTGTTTATAGGAAACAATGCTTTAAAGGTGGTCGTGGCAGGGGGCATTTATTGAGGAGAGGGGTGTGGGCTGCTGCTGCCTGCCGAACTGGGTGGGGCGGGAGTAAGGTTCAGGGCACATGCTGGCCCCCGAGGGCCGGGCATCAAGGCGTGCCTCTTGGTTTCAGGAACCTCAAGCCCTCCAACATCGCGCTGGTCAGCAGCAATCACTGCAAACTACAGGACCTGAGTTCCAACGCGCTGATGACCCACAAAGCCAAGTGGAACATCCGCGCAGAGGAAGGTGGCCGGCGTCCTCCCAGGCGGCGCAGGACAGCAGTGGCTGGGGAGCAGTGGGGGAGGGGCCATTCACCCGATGCTGGTTGCTCCTGGAGTCCAGAGGGCAGTGGCCACTCTGGGCGCTGGAACAGAGCAACATCAAGCCTGCCGTTGCTCTGAAGGTCCCTCACAGAGCCCCCTGGGCTTATGTGGGCTGCAAAGAGATCCCCTGCCTGGGTTGTAACTGGGCAGAAGTAACCCCATGGGAGGACCTGCAGGGTCCAAAAGACACCCAGAAAATGTTAAACTTCTTGGAGGGAGAAGAAAGTTCTCAGAAGGAAGGAAAATGACAAATAGGGATGGAAGGCTGTTGGGTGCCAGGCACTGGCTAAGGGTGGGTAACTCTACTGAGTCCTAAAATAACCCAGGAGTTGGGGAGTAAGGAGACATGAGTTCTCCTTTGAACAGACAATGGGGCAAAGGGGGCGGGGCTTCTAGCCCATAACAGCTATCAGGGATGGGGAGAACAACCACAGTGACGCACTCCAGTCCTGGGGTGGCAGGTACTGGTGGCACTGTCCTTGGCGCATAGAGGATGGATGGATGGATGGATGGTGGATGGTGGGTGGATAGAAGATGGTGAGTGGATGGACAGGTGATGAATGGATGGACAGACAGGTGGATGGACGGGTGGATGGATGGATGGACGAATACACGGATGGATGGATGGACAGGTGGATGGAGGGGTGGATGGATGGGTGGATCTACTGCAGGTGTAGATGACAGGGGTCCTTGGAGTCCACCCTTTTGCTGTGTCCTTGGAGCATGGAGGTCCAAATAGGGAGGGGCTGCCCGAGGCCTACCACGGACTGACACCTGGATGAGGACCTGCTCAGTTGGCTCCTTGTCTGGGATTCAGGTTTAGAAACTAGGGCAGGGCAACTGGAACTTTGTCTCGAGGTCCTGATATTTAGAGGGGCAGGTTATTTGAAGAGGGTGCAGATTTTAGCCTTCTTGGCACATGCCTTTTCCTACTCCTGTAGCCACAGTAGGCAAACAGACAAATGCACACATGGGCCAGACTGGTGGGCACCTGCCTAGATGGGCAGCCTCCCTGGCTGAAGATCAAGGGCCAGCTCTTGCTGACCACGGGCTGCTTCCTTTCCCCCTGCAGGAGCCTGTCCCTATCTCTCCCAAACAGGGTGATGAAGGGCTCATTTTTCAAGCTGCTTGTTTCCCCAGGGCGCGTAGGACTCATGTATCCCCCCCTTTTCCTGCCAGCAGACCCCTTCCATAAGTCCTGGATGGCCCCGGAAGCCCTCAACTTCTCCTTCAGCCAGAAAGCCGACATCTGGTCCCTGGGCTGCATCATTCTCGACATGGTCAGCTGCTCCTTCATGGAGGTGAGCCTCCTGCGGCCCCCCCTGCCACGCCCCAGCCCCCACTCCCCACGGCCCCAGGGAGTGGTCTGCCCACCTCAGCCCAGGAGGCGCACTCTTCCCACATGCCCCCTCCAGCTGTGCTCTGTGCCTCTGGTGACAGACTGTGTGGAAGCCCCGCCCCCGATGCTGGAGGCCCCACCCCCTGCACTCCGCACCGCGTGCTGCCAGGGTCCTAGCGTGATAGTGATGACCATGGTGGAAAGTGAAAGCCGCCCATGCGTCTGACCCTCGCAGCAGCCCTCCAGGTGTCCTCATTGCCCCTTATGAATGAAAAAACCCTACTTCAGGTGCACTAAGCTGCCCAAGGTGGGATTCGGGCCGTGCTCTATCCCTGTTTGGGTTAAAGATGCTTTTAGCTGCAAGCAAGAGAAAGTGGATGAACATAGGCCTGAACACACAGGGGCTGTTTATCACCCAGGGGCCCCAGGCTGGCGCGGCACTTCACCAGCATGGGGCCTTGGCTCTCAGCTCAGCTGCAGCCCCTGAACCAGTGACATCGCCCGTGGACAGGAAGAAGGGAAGGGCGGGGAGCCGTGCAGACCCTGGTCCCGTGGCTGCGGAAGGCTGGGATGCTGGGCCCTGTGGCTTCAGGTCCTCCACATACAGAGGAGAGAGCAGGGAGAAGCGAGCTGGCCAGACCTCAGTACCTGCCAGCCCCATGTGCAAGCACTGAGGTCCCCAGAAAGTACAGGCGGGCCCCAGTACTCCCTACTCTCTCCTGGACCCCCAGGCTCTTATCAGCTGGGTCTGAATCAGAGCTGAGGCCACAGCCTTCTTGACAGGACTGTAGGGAGTGCGTTGTCCCTCACTCCCTCTGCCTCGCTTCTCTTGGAAGCTCTGTTTCTTCTTTGTAAAAGGACTGTGGGCTTCTGGGCATTCCTGAAGGTGGTGGCCGGATATTCTCACCAAATCCCTTGTGGCTCTCCCGGGTGCCAAGCCCCGCCCGCGGGGCCAGGGCCCGTGTTCATTTAGTTGAGGAAACACACGAAGCAGTGGCCCCATCTGCTTACAGGCAACAGAAGCCATGCTGCTGCGCAAGTCCATCCGGAATCTCCCGGACGGCCTGCAGGGTGTCCTGAGGACCATGGAGGAGAGGGGGATCCCCCATGTGAACACTTTTAGTTCCCTGTTGCCCCTGATGCTCCAGATCAATCCCTCGGAGCGGATAGCAGTCAGGTGAGCTAGGGGGCTGGGGCGGCTTTTAACTTTTCAGTTTATCTTTCAACATGTCTAGATGGCCACTTGGTGTTTTGACGCTGCAGAGTGCACCTTCACACCCGCCTGACTCACCTGCGGACCACTGGGAGCTCCCAGGTGTGGCTATCCCAAGCGAATGGTCTTGGGCTCACGTCTCTGTGCATGGGAGCCAACAGGGCCGACGTCGCTGTCCGGCACGGGAGGCACAGCCGGAGGACAAGGAAAATGTACTAGTTCTAATTCACTTTAAAATCAGAAGAATGAACCTGAACCAATGAATCCAGCAGGGGTTATATTCACCTTTATACCAACAGAGCTGTAAAATCAGATTTTTGGAGGAAAGACCCCACATAGGAAAAAAGCCAAGGCCCAGTACTGTCCTCCCTCAGCCACCAGCGTGATTCCCGTGTCCCTCTTGGAGGTGGGGTGGCTGGGAGCCGGCTGGACAAGCCTGTGACATGGTGAGAGGGGCTGCCCACTGGTGGCTGCCTGCGCCCATCCACGTCCCATCCTGGGATAGCCACACAGGTGAGCTCACCAGCTCTCCACTCTCCCCAGGGACGTGATCCACGTGACCTTCATGAGCAGCAGTTTCAGGTCCTCCAGCATCTCCCTGGCGCTGCACGGGCAGGTGATACCCGATGTCGTCTCCGACATGCTGTTAGAAGGCAACATGGCCAGCGTTTTAGGTAAGTACGACGACCCGGAGGACCAGGGTGCCACCGGGCTGCTGCGTCCTAGCACCAGGGTCAGTGCCTCCCCCACAACCCACCCCCAGCTACCACATCCCCCGGAACCTCTGCACTTACTTCCATACCCTGGCCTAGTGGCGCCAGTGCCCAGAGTGTCTTCCCAACCCAGCAGCACTTCCTGGATGGTTACTATGTGCCCAGAATGGTGCTGGGCACTGGGGTGGGTACAGCAGGGACCCTGGGCCAGCAGATGCATCCCTGCAGAGATCTCTGAAGTTGGACATGCACAGGCCTCAGTCAAGAGGGCTGCCAGGCACCTGGTGCAGTGCTTGGTGGGCACATGGCAGGCCAGGTGCATGGGCTAGTCTCTATCGCGTGCCCCAGACTGGGGTGCCTTGGGGCTCCCAGCACAGTAACTGGCACCCGGTAGCTATGCCTAAGGTCTAGAGGCCATTTCAAGTTCCGGCTTAGCTCCATCCTCCCACCCCTCTGTGTTCCTGGTGAGGGGAGGCTGCTCACTCCCTCTGCCCCCTCCATGGTTCCCTGCACAGGCTGCCTGTGATGAGGGACTCCACACTTGTCTCCGCCGCTGCCCCATATCTGGGGAAGGGGCACCCATGAGGCCCTAGCTGCTCAGTTTCCCCATGTCTCGTGGTCATAGTCAAAGGCAGAGAAGCCTGCTGGGGGCCCAGAGGGGCGGGGCTCTGGCCACATCGAGCCAGAGTGAGGTGTACAACAGCACTGCACGCCCAAGGTGGGCTCTGAGACAGACTGGGGTTCGACTCCAGGTAGGTTCCTTGGCTTGGAAAGTGGGGATATAAGAGTGTCACCTCTGGCCCCGTCACTTGGATCTGTGAGGTGGTGCCCACAGACGGGGTCCCAGATGCCCTGGCCCTCAGAAGGGTCCCTGAGCCAGCCGAGGTTGGGTTCGCACGGGCCGGTGCCTTCCCATGCTCTCGTTCCTTGCAGAGGTCATGCAGAATTTCTCCAGCCGGCCTGAAATCCAGCTCAAGGTCATCAAGACGCTCCTGAGAATGCCTGACGACCAGCTAGGTAGAGACCCCGTCTGCTCGCCTTCCCCAGCAACTTCGGGCAGTCCCTGGCCCTTCACTGCCAGCTCTCCAGCGGCGTCTCTGATACCTCCCAGACCGGTTTACATTCCCATAAGGCTCCACGTCTTTCCGATCTGCTCGGAGTTGGCAGCCTGCAATTCTTCCTGTGTTGACACTTTTACTGAGCAGAGAAGGGGTGAGGTTAGGACCCACACCCTTTCTAGCGGCCTCCCTTCACCTGATTAATAGATGCTGAAGACACCCCATCTCTCCCACCACTATTGATGGTATTTGAGTGGTTGCTAATTTCCCAGTGTTGTAAACAGTACTATACTGAGCATCCTGGAGCATAAGTGTGCTTACGTGTTCCTGTAGGATAAATTCTTACAAGTTCAGGCTGTGAAGACCTCACAGATCCTGCAAATTGCCCTCCTTTCATGCACCAGCTTACCCACCTATCAAGAGTGCATGTAGCACCTCTTTCCCCAACACTCTCCATCAGTGAGTGTTAATCATCTTTGTAGTTTTGCCAGAACATGGTTTCATAAAATGTCTCCACTCACCCTTTGTGTCACCAGCTTGAATATTGCATTCACTTACTCATTCATGCACCTGTCCATCCATCCACCCACCCACCCCACCCACTCATCCAATCATCTGTCCATCAACCCATCCATCAACCCATCCATCCATCCATCCATCCAGCCATCCATCCACCTGTCCATCCATGCATCCACCTGTTCACCCACCCACCCACCCACCTACCATCCATCTCTCTAGCTGTCTATCTGTCCACTATCTATCCGTCCACAAAAGATCTGTCCGAGTGGCTGGGCATCAGAGATTACAGAGGCCTCATCCCAACCCTGTAATGAGGCAGCAGAAACCTCATGTTGGCCATTTGCCTTTCCCTCCCTCTCTGTCTTGCCCTTGACCCCCTCTGGAGCTAGGCTGTGGCCAGGATAGAGTCCATGGGAAGGCAGATTTTGCCTTCCTGGAGAAACTGAGGGAGGCTGTTGGGCCCTTTCCTAAGGTGGCCTTCCCTGCTACCCCAGAGCCACACCTGCCTCAGACAGGTTGGGAGATGGCATTGCCATGGCGTGGCTTCCTGGATGCCAGCACTTCTGTCATTCTCACCACAAGCCTGAGATAGAGGAACGGCTCTCTGTACTCTTCCAATGAAGAAAGAGGCCGGGAGAGGGGAAGCAGCAGTGGGGAAGGGGCATGGTGGACCCTCAGCCACCTGCCACTGCCTCTTGTCCCCTACCCATGCACAGCACAAGCCCCAACACAGGGGAAAGTCGTGGGACCCACAGATGTCCACTCTCAGGGCAGGTACGGCCAAGGTCTTGGAACCAGACAGGCTGGGTTCAAAGCAAGTGCTCTGCCCCTCAGTTATCTGTACAGTGAGCACAGTAATGGAAGGATCTGCTCGCAGAGCTGCTGGCGTGAGAACAAGATGCTTGTGGCAGACACACAGCAGGCTATTGATCACACTTCCTCACCACCGACTCGTCCACCTCGGGCCCGTGTGCGATGCCCTGCAGACTCCAGCAGTGTCTGCTCCCTGGTCTGGTCCACACGCCCTCCCACCCTTGCTCCTATGCCAAGTCTCACCTTGCCACCCGCCCTGCTAGGTATACCGTGGCCGATGGAGCTGGTGGAGGAGGTGATCGCTGTCATGAAGCAACACGAGCGAGTCCTTGACATCCAGCTGTGTGGCTGCTCCCTGCTGCTACGCGTCCTGGGCCAAGGTGGGCACTGCGCCGGCTGTGTGTGTCCTGCTCCCTGCTGCTACGCGTCCTGGGCCAAGGTGGGCACTGCGCCAGCTGTGTGTGTCATGTTCACTCCGGCACAGGCCTGGTAGGGTCTCAGAAACCAGCACTGGCCCACAGTGCCCCGCACTGGCCGGGCAGGCGGGGTAGGTGCCCACGTTTGGGCCCTTCACTCCCTCATGCAACAAGCCCTTATGGGGACCTGCTCTGCACCAGGCTGACAAGGCCGACCTCAGCTTCCTTCATGGGAAATGGGGGCACTGCTCCCCA
Organism: Rhinolophus sinicus; assembly: GCF_057876585.1. NCBI lineage: Eukaryota > Metazoa > Chordata > Mammalia > Chiroptera > Rhinolophidae > Rhinolophus > Rhinolophus sinicus. Next base: position 3,164,970 of record NC_142516.1, on the reverse strand, counting down.
ACCAGGGAGGGAGCATGCCCACATGCTGTCTACCCGTCCCCTGGTCTCCAACTTTGGGAGTTAACCCTGAGCCACTTCCATTGGCCCCAGCAGCGCTGGCACAGGACCCGGCAGCCGAGGCTCCCAGTGATAGCTCCGTCACCGCTGTCCTACTGAGTGCCACGCAGAGCCACCCCGAGGCCCAGCAGCTCCTGGTCATGGTCTACAGTCTGCTCACCATCATCTGCAGCCAGGGTGGGTCTGCGCGCCCCTCCCTCGGCCAAGGCCGGGTGCCAGGGGCGCGGGCTGTGCTGGGCCCTCTCCTGAGATGGCTCGATCGCACTGCCTGTGGTTGGTCTGTTCCACACGCTCAGCCTTGCTCCTTCCACACATGTGCACTGACTGCGTGCCAGGTGCCACCGCGGGCTTCGCACGAGGTCTGCTTCACGCTCAAGCCCTCGTTGCCGCTTCTGCCCTGCTCACCTCCATTCAGGGAGCACCTGGGCGTCTGAGGCCACCAGCTGGGCAGGCAGGGGCAGCCGGACTGGGGACAGTGTGGAGGAGAGTGGCAGCACTGAGGGCTTTCCAGACCTTTACACTCCTCCCAACCGCTTCATCGGGTCCATGTCAGTCTCTCAACGGGTAGCTGGGGTCCCAGACAGCCCAAGGACACTCACCTAGAGTCCTGTGTCCAGCCAGGGGCAGGGCTGGGGGCTGGGTAATTGACCATACATCGTTGATCCCACTCTGGGGAGTGTAAAGGGTGCTATGAATAGAGTACAATCATGGTCTCATCTCAGAAGGCTCAGGACTATGGTGTGGCCCCAGCAGGAAGGGCCAGGCCCCTTGGAAGGAAAGCTAGAGGTGGGGCCCAGCCCAGTAATGGGACAGGTGACCCAGGGGAGGGACCATGTCCTCTTGTTTCTGGGTCCCAAGATGGGCGTGAGACTGGCCCAGAGGAGGGGCCAGTAATGTGGGACGCATGGAACTGCAGTGCCTGACGATAGAGGGAGGTGGTGCTCAGGGAAGGCTTCCTGGAGGAGGGGTCCTCTGTGGTCCTAACTCCGCTGTCCATCTGACAGAAGCCACTGTAGAGGAGCTGCAGAGGGCCAGGCTGTTTGAGCATATCCTGGAGCACCTGGACACCTTCTCCAGAGACAGGGACATCTGCATCAACGGCCTGAGCCTGTTCTGGGCCCTGCTGGTGGATGGTGAGAGGGGCCCCTGCTCCCCCTCCCGTACCTCAAACACTTCAGGACGAGCCATGCTCATGAAGGGCTCTTCTGAGGAAAAGAGAGGAGGGGGAGAGGACAGCGGGGAAGAGCTGTCCTGGTGGGGCGGGCCCCTCACATCAGGAGCTCCTGCCCAGGGGGACCCCAGCTCCCACATGCTGGGATTTCCCAGGCAATCCCTGGTCTCGGAAGTTAGACTTGGCACTGGCCTCCCGTCCTCATTTTGGATTCAGAAAAGGGGTCCCAGGCCGTGCTGCTCCCTCCCCTCCAGTCCCCATCTTGGCCCTGCAGCACCTGGGTGGTAGCTATGCCCAAGAGAAAAAGGGCTCCCGAGAGAGCCCAGCCCAAAGTGCAGTTTCCAAGCCTCCCTTGGGGCACAGAGCATCCCCACTCCCCACAATCTTGCAGGTGGGCTGGAAAGTGCCCATCCCCCATCTCTGAGGACATGTCCTCTCCCCCATAGCTTCCGCTCAGTTGTCTTTGGTGGGAGGCCATGTATACAGCAGGTACTCCTGCATGCACCTAAGGGCTAGGTGTCCCTGTTCCATCCTGTCCTGGGTCAGCTGTCATCGTGGACAAGGCTCCCTTGGAGAAAGCCCCGGTCCTCATTGCCAAGGTGCTAGCCGCCTGTCCCACGGATGCAGAGATGGCGGAAGCTGGCTGTGCTGTCCTCTGGCTGCTGTCCTTGCTCGGTGAGCAGCCTGGGGCCCTGAGGCTGGGAGCAGTGGACCCTGCGCCCGCCAGATGAGGACACCGCCCTGGGCCCTCTGCAGGCTGCATAAAGGAGCACCAGTTTGAAGAGGTGGCGGCACTGTTTCTGCAAAGCATCCGGCTGTGTCAGGACAGGGTCTTGCTGGTGAACAACGCCTACCGGGGGCTGGCCAGCCTCGCAAAGGTGTCCGGTGAGCCTGGGGACAGACGTGGCTGCCACTGGGAAGTGGGGGCAAAACTGCACAAGTAATGTCTGCCAGCTGCCCACAAACCAAAAACAGAAGCAAAAAATCAAAAGAAAGAAAACAATTTACAGTCCCATCATCCAGAAGTTGCCGTAGAGACTTTTTATACATTTTTTTTTTTTTGGCCTAAAGCTATGTTGTGATGGTCTTTCCCTGTCTGTAAACACACATTAGGTCTGCACAGGTCTTCATACAGGTATGGCTTAGTAAAACAGCCCAGGAGACAGGTATCTCTCAATTCCCACTCCACAAGAGACCCTGCGCTGGGGCCGGGCCTGATTTCACAGCACAATGACCCCTTACAGATACTTGGGGCTTGGGGACTGGCCAAGGTCGCCAGCTGGTGTGGGGGACGTGGTGAGGTCTGCGCCCCCCCACCGCTCAGTGCTCTGGGTCAGGGTCGTGTGCAGGGTGGGCTGGGCTGGAAAGCAAAGCCAGGCCTCTGTCTGCTACTGGGCCTGAAGGGAGGAAGGCTCTCCAAAGAGCGCGCAGGATCTTCCTTCTCAGAGACTCCCTGGGCTGCAGGCCTGCCCCACCCTGTCCAAGGTCCTGCAGACAGCAGGCCTCTGAGGGGAGCTGCCAGGCCCGTAGGACAGAGGAGGGGGCGGGGGAGGACGAGGTCGTGAGGGTGAAACGCGCGTGGCTGATCTTGAGGTGGGTCATCAGCACCAGTGAACAGGAACCCAGAGCCAGAGTCTGGGTGAGAACTGCGGCTCTGCCACCAGCTGGCTGTGTGACACTTGTCATCTCACTCGAGTGTCAGCTTCCCTCGGGCTCCAGGATCTGAAGGGTCAAGTCTACATGGCATCCTGGGTCACTGCTTACACAGGCCCCCAGGCCCCCAAGAGCAAAGGCCTAACCCCTAATGTGGGGGTACCTTGGAGCACCCCCAGTGCTCTCCCTACAGGAGGTCATGACCACAGCTGAGACCACCCCTCCACGGAACCTTTTGCTGCCTGGGTGGAGGGAGGTGGGTGCATATTCCCACGAGGAGGAAACGAGGTCTGCAGGTGCTTTTATAAACTCTAAAACTGGAGTGAGGAAAACGGCGACCTGGGAGGTCCCGTCTGCAGGAAACTGGCGCCCCCTGCCGGCAGTGGAGACCTGTGCTATTCCAAGCTCGGCACTCCACAACCCTAAGAACTCAGTCCTGCCGTCACCCACCTTCCCAGAGGACACTGAGGTACGGGCAGCCGAGGTACTGACCCCGTCCCCCCTCCCCTCATGCCCCCAGAGCTGGTGGCGTTGCAGGTGGTGGTGCCTGAGGAGGGTAGCAGCGGCCTCGCTCTCATCAAGGAGACATACCAGCTCTACAGGGACGCCCCGGAGGTGGTGGAGAACGTCTGCATGCTGCTGGCCCACCTTGCTTCCTACCGTGAGAACCCCTTCCTCGTCACCCCCTCCCAGAAGCCAGTGGTCGGAGGTGCCCAGCTCCCAGCTCTAACTGGTGGGAGGGCAGGAACCCCAGAATGTCCCATTCATGTGCCAAGTGCCCACTATGTACCAGCCACCATGCTGGCTGTGGTGACATCTGGCTCCTGAACCCCAGGGGTGGGGTTCATGCTAAGCCTGTGGGGGGTTGGGGACCCAGCCTTGTCCTGCGGGCCTCCTCAGAAATGCCCGAGCCAGGGAGCTGTGGCAGCTCAGGCTGGTGAAGGTAGGGCTCCCGGGGTGGGGTGCAGGAGGGCCCGGTTTCAGGACCCTCTGCTGTGCCCTCAGAGGACCTCCTGCCCGAGCTGGCGTCCAGTGGCATCCTGCCCCTGGTCCAGGAGATCAAGGCGCGCTTCACCTCCAGCCTGGTGAGTGTCGCTGGGCCCCCGACACCAGGCCTCACACCCATCTCTCTACCTGAGCCGGGTGGCACCGAGCCCAGGGGCCCGGAACAAGGTTTGGGAGGAAGTGACCTGGACTGTGTGTAGTTGTTAGGACTTTTTTCCAGTGTGTGATTCCGCGTGGAAATCCTAACAGGGAGGGGTACTCAGACCTCTTCAAAGAAGTGGATTAAGTCACAAAAATAACTGGGCATGGACCCGACCGTCCATGGAAACGGAGACCTACTTGTTTTCTTCCAGGAGCTGGTTTCTTACGCAGAAAAGGTGCTCCTGAGATTGGAGGAGGCCACGCCACCCAGCTCTGCGGGAAGCCAGTCGGCTTTGCCCTGAGAACCCCCCAAACCTCCCCACACCCCAGCCTTCTCTCCTGCCCTTCCTGTCCTGTATTGTATCTCACAGGACTGCCTAGTGACAGCAGGGCGTTTTCCTTGGGGGTGGGAGGGTGTCAGGAAGGACTGTCACCCAGGACCAGGGTGTACGAGGCCCAAGGCCAGTTCCTAGGTGCTGGCCATCCCTGGGGGTCACAATGACCGGCGGCCATGATGCTCCATTTGTAATCCTGATACGAACCTCGGCCCTGTATGGATCAGGTGGCACCATTGGACACAGCGGTCCTTCCAGATCATTCTAAACCAGGGAAAGAAACTGAACCTCCACCAGCTCCATCTCCAGTAAAAACCGCATTTATGTCTAATAATTTCCTCAGTGGGTTTGGGCCTTTTGTCCGTCAGGAAAGCCTTGGGCTTCACGCACCCACACCCCACTCCCGTCTCACAAAGACCCTCACACTGTCACAGCTCAAACTGCCCGAGGTCAGCATGTCTGTCCTAGCCGGAGACAGCCACCACCTCCGGGAATGACTGCTGTAGCTACGCTAGGGGGCAACCCGAGCCTGGCATGGCCACTGTGGGCTCTGACCGTGAGTTTAAACGTGGCAGGCAGTAGCGGAGTGGGAAGAGCGGGAACACGCTGTCCCAAAGTCTAAGTCCAAAGGCGGCCACAGAAAGTGCTCGGTGAGGCTGAGGCTGAGCAAACTGGACACCTGGTCGGCCCTGGAGTCTGGCCTAGTTGCTAACATCGACCATGGCAATGAGGGAAAGGGGCCTCCTTAGAGGGCGCTGCAGACCCAGGGCACAGCTGGGCGCTTCCTGCCCTGGATGTGCTGAGTCCCCAGCGAAGCCGGCCGCCACATGAATGGTGACAGTCCCAACTCCTGTCCTGATGCTGGGGCTCAGCCAAGTGTAGAGCTGCCAGGCGCTCCCACCTCAGTCCCCACCGCCCACGTCCTGGCCGTGCCCAGGTCATACACCCCTGACCCTGCTACAGCCCTGCCCTGCTGCCCGCTCCCCTGTGGGTGGGACTGGGTCTTAGATGGAAAAATCAGAGGGAAGCTGTCCTCAGCGGCATGCATGCCCCAGGCCCCTGCTGCCACGATTTTGTCACCGCTCTGGGGAGACTACATCTGTCCCATGATTAGGTCACAGGGTGGCACCAGCATCAGGGCTCCTGCTATGCGTGGCCACTGCCGTTGTCTGGAGCGGTGGCAGCTGGGCGTCTGTCCTGGGCTGTGCGTTCCCACTCCTTCTTCACGATGACATACAGTCTCATTGCTGCCTGGGCATCCTGAATCTAGGAGACACGGACACCCCATGACTCCCAGTGGGTGACGAGCACGGCCACATGCCAGGCAATCCCACGGTTCCTGAGCCTGAGCACCAGCCGCTGGCACGTGAAGGAGAAAACTGAGCAGGGCAGTGCTCCGGTGACGGTGACGATGGCACGATCCTCACTGCTCTCCTGCGACTCAGGTACCCCACTCACAGAAGGAGGAACCCAAAGGAGTAAAGGGGACAACCATGCTCCTTGTGATGTGCTCGCATAACAAGACACAGGAACACTGGAGGGAGGGGTGGCACGCGCTGAGCCTGATGCTGGGACACAAGCCAGGCTGAGGCCAGCGCAGCAGCCTGGTGCCAGCACTCAGCACTGTCACCAGGGCCTGTCACCGAGGGCCGAGGGGGCGGGCTGGCCTGGGCCATATAGTCCTGAAGGCCCTTCAATCTAGACTGGAGACTGTTTCTCTAAATAACGCAACACGGTTAGTGTCGTGTTAATTTAACGCCAACATTTAGAAGTGAACACGCCGTAAGCCTGCTGTGCCACGTCACTTCTTAGGGACCAGCAGCCTCCTGCAGGAGAAATCACCCAGGCCCTACCACGTCTCCCATCAGTGATACAGCGCCTCCACATGCAAGGTCAGGGAGGCCCCCCATCCGAAGGGCTGTCACCCCAGGACACTTACCGAGCAGTGCTCTGCCTGCTGCAGCCTGATTCCCAGGATTCTCTCCGCGAGCAGCTTCAGAGACGGCCTTCCACTCTGCCAGGGCGGGGAGAGCATGCTGGGGCGGAGGCGTGCAGGCGCCGCCTCAGCCAAGGGCCCTGCACCCCAACCCAAGTAACCTTCACTGCGAGTGTCCGCGGCACTCAGGGCTGTGACACCCTGTCAGCCCACAGAGGGTCGGCCTGCAGCTCCGCCCCCCAGCCTCGGTGTCCCCGCTCATCTCACAGGGGGCTCTGCCCTCGGCACCCTCTGGAGCAGACACAGCTTCTCACCCGTGTCCAGTGGTCTCATCCGCAATCAAAGGTAGAAATAACCTGCCCTCGGTCACACAAGCTTTTAAGGGTGGCATTTAGAACTCTACTTTTTAAAAATTTCTTTTAGTTGTAAAGGTTAAAAAAACCAAAACCAAAACCAAACATATTTAACCAGCAGGGACCAGAACCAAGAGTTACGTGAACCAGTAAAACACAAGCGCCGCGTAGGGGACCACACTTATGAAGTACCTTCACTTGACCCTTGAATGGTTTGTATTTCTGTGTGTCCCGAATCTTCTTTTTTGGGTGATCAAGAAACAGTACCTGGAAGGAAAGACAGTGATGGTCATTGTCACTTTTAGTTCATAGCTGTAACTCCTTTTTTCAGATGAGTCTTACAAGGCGTTTCAATACCTAACACACTGCTATGAATGAGAACTTCTGAAAGAAAATTCTCACATTACACTGACTTAAGATGACACCCAACAGGAAGGACCACGTTAATGAAAATAGAATCTCGACACTGGGGAAGTGGGAGACTAAGCGTCACCCATCAACCAGCAGCCACCTTCTTCCTGACTTGCTAACTGGTGGCGCACACAGGACGTCATGGACCATCACAGATTTTAACAGCTCATCTACAGCCTCAGGCGGGGCTTTGGGCGAGGGAAGTGTGGCCTCTGAGGTGAGAACACTTGTGACATGTGTTTCGGCGGCCAGAGGACTTGTTAGTTTTTAATAGTTCAAGATTTTTAAAAAGGTAATAAAGACCAACACCAAGGACTCGAGGGTTCCACGGAACACTGTTTGAACAGCCCATGCCCAGGAAGGGCTGTGTCCTGTCCTGCCTGCCCCGCGGTTGTCACCAGGACAGGCGGGTCAGCTCTGCCCACCGCACAGACCCTCAAGGAGCACAGGCAGGAGGCCACCCCTCTGGGGCACCAGAAGTGGACCCTCTGAGCTGTGAGAGGGAGGAGAGGGCAGCACTGGACCACTCGCTCAGTGGCTGTGAGGGAATGGCCGCCGGGACCACTTCCCGACAGAAGGGGCTCTGACCTCGGGAGCCCCAGTTCCCCTCTGAGAGGAAGCTGCAGAGGCAGCGGCCTGGCTCTGTGTGGAATGTGCTAGAGCCGTGTGAAGGGGACCGCATCCAGCTCTGCCATGCTGACTCTGGGGACACAGCACTTAACTTGCCGAGTCTCAGTTTTATCACTGACAAAACAAGTGTGAACCCTCAGACACCTTTTAAAGGATTTCCATTATGGAAAATGCCTAGCGCTGCTCCTAGAACAGGTTGTTCCTGGGGTGTCCCCACATAGGGCACACATTCCGAGTGATGAAACGCCCACCAGCAGGCGCGCACAGGTGTGCGGGGTGGCACGGAAGGGCAGCACCTTTAAATCGTTGTGCAGCGCGTGTCCAACCAGAATCCGGCCCTTCAGCATCTCTGCCACTTCCTTCTGAACAACTTCAAATTGTTCTCCTGAAACCAATCCGAAGAAGCAGTTTTTAGCAACACATAAATCAGGGCCATTCTAAGAGGGAGACAGAGGTCCCTCCCACCTCTGGTCAGACCTCAGGCGACGGGTCAGGCTGAGTTCTGATCTGGGGAGCAGGGATCAACTATGCCCAAGGTGGCACTGCTGAAATGAGGGCCGACAGAGGCCGTCCCTCCCACCCACCCACCCACCAGCGACGAGCCCGTGCCACGTGCCACTTCTGGAGGACAGGCCGGAGCCCCACACGCTCCTCAGCGTGAGCAGCCCTGCCGAGTGGGCCTTCGGGGGTCCCACAGCCCACTGACCGCTGAATCTAACACGGAACCAGGGCTGGTGTTTTGTCTTTCCTACTGAGGACAGAAACAAGACTGGTCCTTTGCCAGACGGTGACAAGTGTGGCTCTAGCCCCCGGTGCTCTGGGGCCGCTCGCCTGCTTTCTCACAGAGGACCCCTCAGGGCCAGGCCCTTACCCCAGGGGAAGGCTGCAGTGACCTTGCTGCACCCCGTGACTCTGCCCGCCCCGACCCAAGCAGGACCAGTTTGAGCCCAGAACTGAGAGGCTGCCCAGCTGGGGTACCGAGGAGCGGAGGGCCGCCTTGCTTCGTGTGTACAGAGAACGTCAGAGGTGCAGAGAAGAGGGAGCTGTGGGCCAGAGAAACACAGAGCAGGGACCTCAACACCGAATGTTGTAGGATCTCTTCTGGCTCCCAACTTCGAGCCTTCCCGATGGCTCTGCTCTTCCGCCAGCACAGCCAGCCCCTCAGCAAGCCCTACAGACTTGGCCTTCGGGGCATATTAGAGTTGGGCCACGTCTTGTCACCTCTTCCCTGAGCAGGTCACCACCAGCTCAGGCCTCATCTTCCTAATTCCACTTTACAGCCCTACAGTCTATTCTGAAAACCACGGCCAGAGGGAACCTGCTAGAATCTGAGCCAGACCAGGCCTCTCACTGCTCAGGACCTTCCCACGGCTTCCCAAAGTTGTCACAAAGACCCTCGAGACCCAACAACCTGTCCCACATCCCACCCACCCCCACCCTGGCCGCCTTCCTCGTCCTCAAACACACTGTCTCGGACCCTACTGCCAAGTGACACAAAGTACTTCAGGGCCAGTGTCCTGGTCTTAAGACTGGGTGTCTCAGAGGCACTGTGGCGAAGCTGCAACGTGCCTGGGAGCCATCTGAAAGCCACTGACCCCAGGGGAGGTGAGACCGTCAGGACTCTTGCTATGGCGGCAGGAAACAGAAGGTAGAAAATGAACCATTACTGCTTTTCCCTTCTGAGGTCATTAGCTGCCAATGACCCACCCTGCTTGAGGTTCTCTGGCCGAATCCCGCTGACCGCTGTCCTGTAGTCGGTCACCTGCTGGGTCGGCTTGACGTACTTGTCATAGACGCACTTCCCAAACTGGTTCACGATGGACACGCGGGCGACGATGCTATCCTCCCCCGTGGGGCCCACGCCCACCATCTCGCAGTCCATGCCTAAGGCTTTCGTCAGGCTGCAAGGGGACCAAGGGCTCCAGTTTGATCCGCACGCGGGGGCCCAGGGATCAGCACCGGAAGCTCTCCGCCCACCCCCCTGCTCAGCAACGGGACACGTTCTCAGCTGGACACCGGGAGGTGCCTGACCAGTTCAGCTGGAGGAGAGGGAAACGCCCCTCCTGCCGCCCCCCGCCCGCTCAGGCCCAGCCTGCATACCCGCCGAAGGCCTGCTCCTTCACCAGCGTCACGTCGCACTCACTCTGCCCCAGCTGTCTTCTCGCTATGGTGGCTGCCTCTGGGCCTATGGCTGCTTCGATATCTTCTGGGTCAACATCGTCAAACCAGATGTCTTCTCTAAGAGGCAGAGAGGGGAACAGGCTGACCATGCAGTTGGCGGAGACGTACTCACAGCCATCCGGCCCCAAACGCCCAACTGCTCCTGTTCTCCCGCTCATCTGACACTCTCCTTTCCTCACTTTTCCTTTCAATTAGAAAATACGCTCATTATCCAAAATTTAGGGACTATACATACACAAACAGTGTACTCCAACACAAGGAGTAATGACTGCAAGCTGACGTTTTCCTTTAAGTACAAAATATGTTTATTATCAAACATGTAGGAAACACAGGTAAACACAAGACTATGAAACGCAAACAGAACCCCCCACCGAGGTGCAAGGACCACTAGCCCACACTCAAACTCCGACACCCAAGCAGGGGTGTAAGCTTCTGCCTGGTGAATTACATCTTTTGCGCTCAGCTTAAATGTCATCTCAGAGATGTCGTCCTGACCCCACTGAATGGACCCGCTCCTCTGGCCATTTGCTCCCACAACTTCACCCTCATTGGATTTATTCTGACCACACTGATGGAATTACTGAAATAACTCGTTTATGATCTGTCTTCCCTACTTGACTATCAGCCTCAAGAAGGAGGGGCCTGTCATGACTGCTCTATTTCCAGAGCGCATGCCTGGCAGGACACAGGCAGGCGCTCAAACCATCCTTCCCTACAAACTTCAGCAACTGCTCTCAACACCCAGGAGACACGCAGACAGCCTGCCTTACAAACACGCCACCTCTAGTTGAGCCATTCAGAGGCAGCCACTGACTCCTGGTCCTTCCCACGAGTGGTCATCACAGGGTTTGAATGACCGCTGGGCACTGAGCCAGCATGTCGCAGCTCACAGACCCCCCCCCCCCCCCCAGTAACACCACAGATGACACAAGGAGGCCCAGGGGACATGCCCCAAACAATCCAAGTGGCAAGACGCAGGAAGTGGTTTCCAACTTGGATCTTGCTGGCTTTGGCAATGACTCATTCCACAAATCTTTACTGGAGACTGCTAAGTGCCCAGCTCTGTTCTGGGCTCCGGAGATACAGCAGCAATGAAACAGGCCCTGCCCTCACTATGCCTACATTCTAGATAATAAACGAAGAAGCAAACAGCATCAGGGCCAGGTGAGGGAGGGGCTGCAGGATGGGCCCCCAGCCTTGGTCTCCGTAAGCAGACAGGCCTTAAGTCGCTGACTTTGTTCTCAGTGATGAGGACGACGGAGGCTGATTGCAGGGTGGGGTGCCCGAGGTGCCAGTCCGCACAGCCGAGGTGCGTTTCTACTTACCTGCTCCCAGTACTTACTCGGTGGGCGGGGCTGGAGCCAAGGCTGCAGTCACCTTCGTTTTCCGCTTCTTATGTTTGATGTCCCCTTGTTTTGGAGCAATGTCACCATTTGTCCTTTTCTTGGATCCTTTCTCATTGTGCTCTGCTCCATTGGCTTTTGTAGGAGGTGCTGGCACCTTCCTGTTCCCCAGGGATTCTGGAGGAACAGGGCCTCCTGTGGCCTCTTGGTCTGTTTTTTCTGTCCCCACCTCCTCTCTCTTTGCTTTTCTGTTTTGGTTCATTTTGGCCTGCTTTTTGGAATCCATCTGAGAGATCACAATAGGCTTTTCCGGGGCCTGGGGTTTTTGTTTCAGCAGCTAATGGGACCCAAAATAAAATACATGACACATTTGGAAATCACGCACAAGAGATTAAAAAAACTTATGTGTGTCTGTATATATATACACACACGTCAATCACGTCTACACATACTTCCTGTTGGCATCGTTCAAATTCATTTTCAAACGGTTGGGGAAAAGCCCCTTTTCACTTTCCTCTGTGTCACTTGTCGTGAAGTGATTTTGCTTGTTTCATTACAATGCATATCTGACGCCCACTTCCTTATTCCTACAGAGTTTGAAACTCTCGTTCTGCATCTTAAGTACCTGTCGAATGAACAGACTATTTCCCTCTGAGCCCGGGGGATGCTAAGCAACCCGTTTTCGTGTTTCTAGTTAATTTAAGAGTTCATTTTGGAATTACTTCCTAACAGCTTCGGCCAATGAGCGGTAAGGACTGCGGGGCGGGGGGCCCACGTCTTACCTCCTGCAGAGCCTTCCAGTTTTGGGAAAAGTCCTCCGGTGCCTTTGGAGGTCGCACCGCCACAACCTGGGGGTTACTTCCCGGTTTGTCATTTACTTCTCGCGCTTTGTTTTTCCAGAATCTTTTCTTCTTTTTTTTCTTCTGTGTTCGCTTCTTGACGAGCCCTGGCTCAGCCACCGGGCCGCGTGGGGCGCGCTTGGGGGTCAGCGCCTTGTCCATCCCGGCACTGTCCAGGGTCCCCAGGGCCTGACAGCAGAGCGCGGCGCCCACGCCGAGGCCGGCGGCAATCGGAGCCCCCGACCCTCCCCGAGCCCGGCCCCTGTGCCCAGTCAGGCGCGTCGCCCACGCTCCGGGCTCCGACAGCCGAGCTCAGTCCCAGGACAGCGCCGCAACTCACGAGCTGGAGGGAAAGCGGCCTCTCGGGCCGTGAGCGCGACCCCGGAAGCGGCCCCGAGCGCGTCCCGACACGTGCGCCTCAGTCCCCGGAAGTACTCCGCTCCCGGCGCGGCTGGAAACCGGGCCTTGCCCTCTGGTTCCGCTCGGCCCGGGGCGAGGCCGGGGTCTTCGCCCGCGTGGGAGAAGGGCCGCCACGCAGCGAGCGGCGTCCGGGTTCGGCGACCTAGGATTGGGTTGAGGTAAACCCGGGATCTCACCGCGATCCGGGATGGGGCAGAGAAACGCAGGCGCCGGAAGGGAGCTGGGGGGCAGCTGTCGGTGTATCACCGCGGCCGGGCCGGCAGAGCGCCGCGGAGCAGGTGGCCGCAAGGGGGCGCTGGCGGCCAGGCCCGGGGCAGCGGGGGGCGGCGCGGCGGGGCGCCCCCGCCCACATGGGCTGTCCCCAGTGCAGCCTCACCGGGCGTCTGTCGTAAGGAGTGGGGAAACTGAGGCCCGGGAGCGGGAAGTGGGACCCCTGGTCGCACAACCAGGTTTACCGGAGCCACAGGGCTGCACAGGCACTTCAGCTGCATCCGATAATAAAGTATTGTAAGCATTGTCACGTATTGCTTGTATAAAAACAACAATAATAAATGACTAGCGGTCCGAGCCTGGCGCTGACAATACCTTGATTAAAAACACAGGTGAGGCCTTCACTTCACGAAAGCTTCCATTTGAATGTGTGTGTGTGTGGGGGGGGCAGTGGGGGGCTTCAGGGAAATACAGATAATAAATCAAGATAATTTCGGATAGTAGCAACTACAATGAAGATGATAAAATGAGATGTTGTGGAAGAGATTGACATGAGTAAGGTTACCAAACAAAAGGCAGGAGGCCCAGGCAAATAGGAATTTCAGATAAAGAATAATTTTTAGTGTAAATACATCCCATGCAGCGGTTGCAGTGTTTGGGGCATACTTACACTAAACATATACGCATATTTGTTGTTTATCTGAAATTCAGATTTAACTGAGTGTCCTGATTTTTATTTTTTAAATGTGGCAACTTTACCTGGAGGGCCACTTAGAGGGGGTTCTGAGGCCTCTTGGGGGAGGTTACATTTGAGCTGAAACTTGAATGTGTTTCTCGGTGTGTTCAGCTGAGACACGGTGAAGACAGCACCAGTGCGTGACTGGTAGCAAGTGTCCACGCAATCTGAAGAAGACCGAGGGTCAGAGGGACCAGCGAAGCATTTGACGTAGTTGAGGAGGGTAAAGTAGGCTGATGTAGCTGCAGCTCAGAGCAAGGGGCACGGTTGGAGATGCAGGCAGAAGGGCGGGCAGGCGCCAATCATAGATTATGGCGCCTCAGGTCTGCTTGAAGGGCAAAGGGAAGACATCGATTGTTTTAAAGCTGGGGAGTGACGCAATCTGACTTGCGTTTTAGAAAGGCCACTTCCGCTCTGTGTGAGAAATGGGATGGGGAGAGGATGAGAGAGAAAGCAGAGACCAGTTCGGAACCGATTACAGACGTCAGGGCCAGCTGCTTGCATGAGGACAGTGTGTCAGTTTGGGTCTCCAGGAAGCAGTCACAGATAGGGTTAGGAGTACACAACATGAATTGGGGTGGGATGCCTGTGAAAGATAAGGGGGGGATGCAGGACGGGCAGGGGGAGCCTCAGACCACCATGCCTCTCTGATGCCTGAGAAAGGAAAGTGGGTTGGGCCCAAATGGGTGGATGGGGCATGGACCTCGTAACAGGATGAGGAGAAGGGGACCGAGGCAGGCAGGAAGCACCAGAGACGCCCCTGTTTGCCATCCTCTGAATTGGGGGAGGCGTCCTGGAGATGTGAGATTGTGTAACAGTGCTTTGGAGAGAGTGACCAAGAACCTTCTGGAAAGTGGACTGCCAGGTGGTCTGTGATGCCGAGTGCAGTGTGGTGCCACCCAGCCTGCTTCTGTGACTCTGTCCATGGTGTGCAGGCACAGCATGGGTGACAGCTGAGTGGGAGGGAATGAGGCAGAGGGTTGTTTGTGGAAGGGGGGCTGGGGTCTGCACTGGCTGAGAACAGGACAGGGACACATGGAAAAGAGGGGTGTCAGCAGAGGAGAGCAGGTTGTTGGAGACCTGAACGGTGGTGCCTCTGGTGCAGCCTCTCTCCTTCGTCAGCGGGGAGCCAGCCTGCATTACAGCATTCTGAACAAGCCGCAGCTCCGGACCCCTGGGCCGGGGCTCCCTCCTGCAGACCTGGCAGCTTGGCCCAGCCCCCCCCCCCCAGGGTGCACGGCCAGGTGGGGTGCTCTGAACCAAGACCAGCCCAGGGCAAGGCCACGGTTGCAGCAGAAGCCTGCTGGCTGCCGCCCCACAGCCCCTGCTCTGGGAGGAAGCTCCCAAGAGTCAACACAGCCTGATGGTCCCGCCCAGCGGGGTTTGTCACATTTCACACCAACCAGATTTCCAGTCCCAGTGGCTCTCCCGGGGCCAGCTGGCTTTCCTGAGGATGAGTGAGCTTCACGCCTGGGGAATTCTCACTTCTGTGATCCTCCTCCTGGGCTGTTGGGGACTCCCCGATGTCCAGCAGGTACGTGAATCTGCAAGAGCCCTGGGGCCGGGATTGGAGCTCTTCTGGGTGCTGAAGCCGTCTGGGGAGAGAGGGGGCTGCCAAACAGCCCCTGGGCAGAGTGGGGGTGTTCTTTTGGCTTCAGGGTTTGCACTGCGTGGAGGAATCTGAGCTTGTGGTTTCAGAGGATGAAATGTGCTCACTGAGGAAGGAGCTGGCTTCATACTGTCCGCTCGCCTGGTGGAAG
This sequence comes from Rhinolophus sinicus, assembly GCF_057876585.1. Taxonomy (NCBI): domain Eukaryota; kingdom Metazoa; phylum Chordata; class Mammalia; order Chiroptera; family Rhinolophidae; genus Rhinolophus; species Rhinolophus sinicus. Next base: position 3,149,789 of record NC_142516.1, on the reverse strand, counting down.
GGCAGACACTGTCTAAACCCCTGCGAGCTCTTGTTCACCTCCATCCTCACCGGCTGATTCCCCTCCCCCCTGTCTTGCCCTGCCCCCTTCCCACCTCCCATCTGCCTCTTCTGTCTCCTCACTTGTCCTCTCTCTCCCACAGCAATTTCTTCAGGCTTTGGAGCCCAAGGAAGTGATTTCCTACTTTGGTCCTGATGCTACCTTAGAGGGTACGTGTCCTGTGTCTTCCTGGCAAGGGGGTTTCTCAGAGCCTGTGTGATATCTCACCATTGAGTCAGGCTCTTGGATTTTTGGTCGCTCTGCTGGGAGAAGGTCACCCCTGCTAATTAACTGGTATTTCCTGCAAAGTTGATAAAAACTGGTCTGGGTGTTCTGGACCGAGCTGGGTTCTGACCCCGGGATTCTGCTCAGTATCTCAAGGGAATGGTCACTAATTGGCTGGTTGGTCCCTTCTGCCCCTGGGCCCCCTTTGGGATGACTGATTTTCAGGAATTCTCGTGGTTTCTGGCCATAGCTGAAAATACTTATCTCTTCTGTGGGAAGCAGGATAGGCACTGGGTCCAGCTTTCCCCTGTTGCTCGAGGACAGTGTCTGTGGACTTCACAGGGTGTGTGCCCCCTTTCTGAATAGGGCCCTTGGTGACTTTGCTCAAAAGGCTGGTGGGGACCAGAGACAGGGCGGGCTGATGGTTGGGGTGGACAGAATTAGGGGTGTCCCACTTGTAACTGACTTCTCTGTGGTCTGGGTGGGATGCACACTGACCGATACCTGGGGCCGTGCTAGAAGTGGGGGTCCTGCTGGCGGACTGGGCTGGGGGGAAGGGCCAGCTGAGGGCCCACGGGGGCTGACTGTGGGGTGTGGGGGCCGAGAACTTGTGTATCTTACTCCAGGGTCCTTCCGCTCTGCCCCTCCTGGAGGGATAGGACACCATGGCCTGGGGTCCCCAAGCCCTCTGGGGGCTACTTTGGGGTGAGAGGTATGGGTGGAAAAGGATGGTGAGGCAACCCTTGGGCTCCTGCTTTCCACAGAGGTCACAGAAACTGCTTTGTACCCGCTTTGCCTGTCGGGGTTCGTGACTTCACTCATGAAACACGTGTTCCAAGGCGAGACTAGTGGGCCAAGTGCTGTCCCCACCCCCCCACCAACACCCGCAGGCAAGGCCCAGGTTGGCAACTTGCTCTCTGCTACCCGGCGAGCCGGGAGGAGCTGGACCCGAACCCAGGCTCCTGGGCCCCAGGCTGGCGCCCCTCCCCACGAATTCTCACCAAAGGGCACAGCTCTGGGCCCCTCCCCTGGCACGAGGACCGGAGGGCCGAGTAGGGGTGAGTGAGGTGGCCTCCTGTCTTGCAGTGCCCCGATTTGATGTGTCCCCGCTCACCTGCGCCTGTGAGGACGGGCTCGGGGGGCCACCCTGTAGGGCCCCACGCTGCTCCCTTCGAGCCCTGGGACAGCTCTTTACCTTCTCCTTCCTGCCCGAGCTGGGTCTCCTTGCTGCCTCCTTCACCAGGGGTGGGGGTGACATGAAGTGTCTTGAGAAGGCCGTCCTCCCAAGAGCCGGCAGCCTCTCTGTTAGCTGGCCAGCCGCCATTGGTTCTCACAGTCACAACATAAAGTCACGTGTGAGAGTTTGGGTCTCCTTAGCCCTTTGAGCATGTTTACTCCTGAGTGGTGAGGGGGCCCAAAATGCCCCAACTCCGTTCATGGGTGTCTGAGAAAGCAGAAACCTTGGGTGCTGAGAGGCTGGCTCCAGGAGGGCCGGGGGAGAGGCTGTGAGTGGGACAGGACAGGCCACTCATCTGGCTGTCATGCCAGATGTTCCCCGCATTCCCCATGAGAAAGCTGGGTGTTGGGCCCGCCGACTCCCTCAGCCTCAAAGCGGTCAGTGGCAGAGACAGGCTCCACCACTGTCTCCAAGCCCAGGAGCACGGGGATGGCTGTCCAGCCGGCCAAAGCCACAGGTCACCTGCTTTCCAGAACCTCTGCTCTCAGCCCTGCCTCCTCCCTTGCCAGGCCGTTCGTCCCCTCGCCTCCGGAGACACGCTGCCGAGGGCAGCATCCTGCACCTGGAGCTGCTGGTGGCCGTGGGCCCTGATGTCCACCAGGCTCACAAGGAGGACACGGAGCGTTACGTGCTCACCAACCTCAACATGGTGAGTGCCCCTCGGGGCCGCAGGGCGTGGGTGTCCTCAGGGACCGCTGGACACTGGCCCGCACGGCTCGTGGCTTGTGGTGAGTGTCAGTGGCTGGCTCATCTGGTAGTTTGAACTCAGTGGGTTGAACTCGGGTGTCAGCCTGAGGTCGAGGTCACGCTTGGGGCTCCGGGCCCTGGGGTGCGGAGGGGTGGTCTGCTCCTGCCTTTCTCCTCCCCCTCTCTCACCTGGAGAGGAGGTGGGTGAGGTCCGGGGACCCCTCTCTGTTCCCTAGTGCCACTCACAGCTTCTTGCTACTTGAGTCCTTTCACCCGGCGAACCTCAAGTCTGGCCTCTGGCCTCTGCCCCCCGTGTCCATTAGACCCATGGGCACCTTGGCCAGCGCTGCCCAGCAACCAGGGGGCTGCCCCACATTGGCCTCTCTCAGTTCTGATCTTGCATGCACCCCATCTCTGCTGGCCTCCCCTCCACTGGCTTTAGGGTAAAGGTGGGACAGGAGGCAGGTCCCCCACTAACTGTTAGATACAGCGGCAGCAGAGACACAGGTGTTTCAGTGACCCAGTGGTGGCATTTCACCTAATGGGCTCTGAAATCCAGTGCCCAACAGTGAGAGACGCACACACGACACACGCACACACACACACGCGCGCGCTACTGTGTGCTAGGCTGCCAGGGAAGTTTCCACATTAGGAGACGAATGCTGGGTTGTCTTCGCCGACCCCAGTGCAATGAAGTTAGACACGATCCAAGAAATCGACACAATTCATACACTGACAATTTTTTAAAAAATTCTGACTGAAGGGATTTTAGGGACATGTAGGAAATGTCTCAGCTGATGGCAGACAACCCCAGGCCCCTGCCCCATGCCCTAGTCTGTCACAGAGATGGGGAGGGGATACTGGCCGTACCTCATTGGAGCTGCCCCCCTTATAAGTTGGCCCTGGAGGGTGGAAAACCCCGTAAAATATGGGGCACTTAGCAGCACTTGGTCCCCCAGCCTCAGGTATGCCCACCTACTTTGGACAAAAGGAAAAGTTCCACCTGTCTCGGCGCCCCAGTCCCTCTGACCCCTCACTGTCCCCTTTGTGTTCTCAGGACCTCCTACTCCAAAGGGAGGCTGGGTCCCAGGGCCACACTCATGTGGTCTCGCCTGCTTGCAGACTTGGTCCACGTCCAGAATAAGCCGGCTTAGGTTTCCCCTTGTAAACCGCGGAGGTGAAAAATGCTTCCTCTCAGCCACTCAGAAGCTGTTGTTTTCGAGCTTTGGGGATCTCCCCACTTCTAATATGCCGAAATTTGCTCATTAAGCCTATGCTCCCCTGGGTCATTCGCCATGTTTTATGAGGACCGAGGACCACCTGGTGGTCGATGCCAGATGGTGGGGTCGTGGTAATGGCCATTGTCGTCATTGGTGCCAGCTTCATTGTTCCTAAGTCCTCCAGCAACCATGGAGGCTTCATCTCCACTTGACAGAAGAGGAAACTGAGGTTCCGAGCTTAGCGAACTGGGTCCTGAGCATACAGGTGGGATCAGACCCGGGTCGGCTGAGGCCCGTGAGGGGCGCACACCTGTCTGGGTGCTGCGTCTCGTTCAGAGGACAAGCTGATGCAAAGGACTGCGGTGGAAATCCACCACAATCGGCATCTTGACAGATACGAGTGAGCGGGAGCCTGGGGGTCCCTTCTCATTGGGGTGCCCAGGAAATGGCTCTCGGAGGGGAAGGCCCTTGTGCTGCCTGATGGAGGTAGGGAGAGGAGAGAGATGTTTCAGGCAGATAAACAGAGATAAGAAAGGCCAGAGAGAAGCCATGAGAGAAGCAGTGTTTGAATGGAATGTTCTAGACTAATGACAATTATCTGCATCCTGTTGTTTCTTCATGTTGGTTGACCTTCCTGAGCCCTGAGCAAAGGGAGAGCCAGAACACAGCTATGGCTGTGGCTGTCTCCCAGTGCAAGGACTAGCATTTTGGGTGCCCCCCCACACTGATGCTGAAGATGTATCCTCTCCAGGCCCTCTCCCCTGGGGGGCCCCAGATGTCAGCAGCTGCCAGGGGCCAGTTATGCCCACCCGCGTGTGTCACCTCTCTCGCCTGCCCTTCCACAGGGGTCGGAACTGCTGAGGGACCCATCCTTAGGGGCTCAGTTCCGAGTGCACCTGGTGAAGATGGTCGTCCTGACGCAGCCCCAGGTAGGTGCCAAGCTGGAAGCCCAGAGTCCCTGGAACACCCGTTTCTGTCCTCTTTAACCTCTTCCTGCCGTGGCCCAGACCCTTGGGGGTGACGGCCGGGCTTACGGCCAGCCGGACCCAGACCCGGCACTCAGCACTCAGCATTCAGCACTCAGCTGCCCAGCACTCAGCACTCAGCACTGCTGAGCCCGTCTCGTGTGTAACGTGGGAGAGTAACGGGTTGTTGTGAGGACAGAGGTGCCCGCAGCAGTCGGCGTGGGGCATTTATTAGGTCTCATACATGCGGGCTCTGTTCCCGATCCCCCAGGAGGCTCCCAACATCACCGCCAACATCACCTCATCACTGCGGAGCGTCTGTGAGTGGAGCAGGACTGTCAACCCCGGGGACGACACAGACCCCCAGCATGCCGACCTGGTCCTCTACATCACCAGGTAGCCGAGCTGCCTGCTGGCGGGCCAGCCCCTTCCTGGGAGCCGCTCTCTGCCCAGGTGGCCGGGCGGTGGGCAGGCATCTCAGCACCGCCCAGGTGTCTGTTCTCTCTTCCGAGGTTTGACCTGGAGTTGCCTGATGGTAACCGGCAGGTTCGGGGGGTCACCCAGCTGGGGGGCGCCTGCTCCTCCTCCTGGAGCTGCATCATCGCTGAAGATACTGGCTTTGACTTGGGTGTCACCATCGCCCATGAGATTGGGCACAGGTATGGGCTGACCTGGGCCCCCGGGTTGAGGCTGGCAGTGGACCCTGGAAGACTGCTAGAAAGAGCCTGTGCCCTTGACCCCAACGGACCAGGGAGGGTGAGGGTCAAGGGCTGGGCAATCTGATACTTGTGGATTACAGGAAACATTTCTTTCCCCCCAAAACCAAGCAAAACAAACTTAGGAATTAGAAAATAAGTTTTGTATGAAATTCAGGTAAAGAAAAAGGCTGTAAAAATTACCCCAAATCCCACCACTTATAGATAACATCTGTTCACATTTTGTATGTAATTTTAGTCTTTTCTTTACACACACAGTTTTTTATTTGCAAAATTGGGATCATACTGTATATTGGTTTGTTACCTGCAGTTTTTATGTAACTATTTCTCCCAGATCTTTTCAAAATTTTTTTGTATGCACCATAATTTATTTCATTAGCTCCCTACTGTTGGATATTTGGGTTGTTTCCAAACTTTTCCTGTTACAACATCATGCACCTTGTAGGCAAATCTTCACTCCCACCTACTACCATTTACCTAAGGTGGCGGGTTGTTTGCTTTTTGCTTTTCAGTCTTTTAATTATAAAAGTAACACCCACTTGCTGTAAAATTCAAACAGCACAAAGATTTCCTAAAGTGAAAAACGAGTATCTTCCTTGCCCACCTGTCCCCTTCCCGCACCTGTCTGAGCGCGCTGGGGCATTCCCTGGGTGTTCCCCATCTCCGTGGGTGCCAGGCTCGGGGCCAAGGCTGGGGCTGTTACCCCCACATCAGCCCACAACAGCTCCACGCTCCACCACCCCTCCAGCCCCCCAAATCTCCACTTGACCTCTCCCCTCACCCCCAACACAATGCATCTATCTTGTTTGGAAGTGAAAATGTGTTGAAACCCACTGCCTTCCACTGGGAGTGGGAGCGATGGCCAGAGGTCCGTATACTTACTCAGACTTTGTATTTACCCGAGCTGCACATTCAGTCCATGAGTTTTCCACGGGGGTGAGGGGGAGAGGGGCAGATCAAGAAAGTGATCCCTGCCAGCATCCCCCAGGGCCCTGGAGCCCCATCCTCCCCAGACTTACAACACCATGCATTAGTCAAGCCTGCACATTTCTCAAGTTTCTTGACATTTATCTGCCAAAAGATGCAGGAGCCACAGGCGGGAAACTGAGGCAGAGCGATGATGCCACTGGCTCCTGAGTTAGCTAGTGGCGGGGACAAGCCAGGGCTTGACCAGAAAACGGGGGTCTGAAACGTGGGTCTGAAAACTTGCTGCGTGCTGTGGCCTGAGGGTGGCCCTGCCGAGGCGAGGAGTCCACGCCCTCAGCGCCACGCCCTCAGCGCCACCACCTCCGCGCAGCTTCGGCCTGGAGCACGACGGCGCGTCTGGCAGCGGCTGCGGACCCAGCGGCCACGTGATGGGGGTTGACGGCGCCAAGCCTGCCCACGGGGGCCTCACATGGTCCGCCTGCAGCCGCCGGCAGCTGCTACACCTGCTCAGGTAGCTGCCTCCCTTACCCCGCCCACCCCACGTCCCCACCCTCATCTCTTGGTTTGCACCCCTACTTGCCGTCCCCCGACCCCCGCTGCATCGGCTCTCCGCTCTGCTCAACCTTCTGTCCACTCCCATTGCCTCCCCGCGCCCACCTCTCCATGGGCCCCCATCGCCTCTCTGAGCGCACTCCGTCCCGCCCCCGACCAACCTCCGCCATCTCCCTGCGCTCACCCCTCCCTCCCACCCCATTCCTGCGCCCACCCTTCAGTTCTCCCCCATCCGCTCCATCCCTCCGCAGACCCACCTCTCCAACCTCGCCGTCCACTGTGCCTACCCCTGCATCCCATCCCCTCCCTGAGTCCAGCTCCCCCTGCCCCATTCCCCACTCATGCCCCTTCCGTCGCTCCTCCATCTTCTCTGGCACCACCTCCACTCAGCGCTGCCCAGGCCTTAACCCTTGTCCCAGCCCAGCGTCACCCCCCACCCCTCCATATGCCCTCACCTCCCGTGCCCACTCCCCCATTCCGCCCCCACTCCCCCATTCCGCCCCACCCGGTGTCCACGCGTGGCCTGAACCGGTGCCTTGTCGCACGCAGCACAGGACGGGCGAGCTGCGTGTGGGACCCGCCCGGGCCGCCGCCCGGGCCGCCGTCCGGCCCCGCGGGGCTCCCTCTCGAGGCGCACCCCGGTCTCTACTACGGCGCCGACGAGCAGTGCCGCGTCGCCTTTGGCCCTGCAGCGGTTGCCTGCACCTTCACCAGGGAGAACCTGGTGAGTCCGGCCAAGCCGCCCCTGCGCGGCAGGCTCCCTCTGCCCACACCCAACAGCCCCCACCGCCCAGCTCATGTCCCACCGTGCTCTGTGAGCACCCACTGTGCCAGGCTGTCAGTTGCCTCTCAAAATTCTTAATTTTTGAACAAGGGCCTCCACATTTTCGTTTCGTCTGGGTCACAAATTATGAAGAGTCTGCCCTGGCTGGGCTCCTGAGCTCATGGACATTGGTCCTACATGGGCAGTTACCAAAGGTTTCCAACCCGATGGGAGCTGGAGGGCTTCCCGGAGGAAGTGATCTATAAGCTGAACCCCTACAGCTGGCGTCAGCTGGCAGAGGGAGGGGAGGTGAAGGGGGCGGCACCTCAAAGACAGATTTCCTCCCAGGACTGCACAGACGTTCCTGGGCCCCAGGGACGTTCGCCTTGGCCCTTCCTCCATACAAAATATTAAGAATTATGTCTTAGAGCTTTTATAGAACTTAAGAACTTCTATGTGTTGTTATAAATGCCAATACATTGTTATATACTAGAATGTTTTCTTGACCTAAAAGCTTGTTTTTTTCTTCTGATTTTAAAAGAAATGAAAACATTTGTGTGGACCCCTAATAGGATTGTGGGCCCTGGTCACCGTCCCTAACCCAACGGAGAAGTCACCCATGCATGCTAATCCTCCCCAGCCACCGGTGCCCACAGAGCAGTGTACTGGCTGTGTCACTGTGTCCTGCAGTCTGGGAGGGACGGTGAAGGCTGGATGCTGACCCAACAGGCCCTGGTGGCCCCTGAGCTGACCACCTGTCCCTTCTCTTAGGACATATGCCAGGCTCTGTCCTGCCACACAGACCCCCTGGATCAAAGCAGCTGCAGCCGCCTCCTCATTCCTCTCCTGGATGGGACAGAGTGTGGCCTGGAGAAGGTCAGAGCAGGGAGTGAAGGCATGTGTGAGTGTGTGAGTGTGTGTGTGCATGTACTCACGTGTGCTTGCACAGGGCACCTGAAGCTTGGCAGCTTTCATTCCTGGGGCAGGAGCCAGTAGGACATCAGTAAGCCAGGGCAGAGGACCCTGGAGCTGTCCTCGGTCACCTGGTCAGGAGGGTGGGCAGCAGGATGCCTCATGTGTACATGGCAACAACCTCTGGTGTGGGGTGCCTGAGGGTGTGGGATGCCCTGTGTGTGAGGTGTCCAGGGTGTGTGGGGTGCCTGTGGGTGCGGGGTGCTCATGGGTGTGGGCAGGATGTGTGGGGTGCCCTGGGTGTGAGGTGTCCAGGGTGTGTGGGGTGCCTGTGGGTGTGGGGTGCCCTGGGTGTGAGGTGCCCTGGGTGTGTGGGATGCCCTGTGTGTGAGGTGTCCAGGGTGTGTGGGGTGCCTGTGGGTGTGGGGTGCTCATGGGTGTGGGCAGGATGTGTGGGGTGCCCTGGGTGTGAGGTGTCCAGGGTGTGTGGGATGCCTGTGGGTGTGGGGTGCCTGTGGGTGTGGGGTGCCCTGAGTATGTGGGGTGCCTGTATGGAGTGCCCTGGATGTGGGGTGCTTGTAGGTGTGGGGTGCCCTGAGTATGTGGGGTGCCCTGGATGTGGGGTGCTTGTAGGTGTGGGGTGCCCTGAGTATGTGGGGTGCCTATATGGGGTGCCTCGGGTGTGTGGGGTGCCCTGGGTGTGAGGTGCCCTGGGTGTGTGGGGTGCCTGTGGGTGTGGGGTGCTCATGGGTGTGAGGTGCCCTGAGTATGTGGGGTGCCTGTATGGGGTGCCTCGGGTGTGTGGGGTGCCTGTGGGTGTGGGGTGCTCATGGGTGTGAGGTGCCCAGGATGTGTGGGGTGCCTGTGGGGTGCCCTGGGTATGTGGGGTGCCCTGGATGTGGGGTGCCTGCGGGTGTGAGGTGCCCTGTGTGTGGGGGGTGCTGTGGGTGTGGGAGATGGTTGCTGTCCTTCTCTTGCAGTGGTGCTCCAAGGGTCACTGCCGCTCCTTGGCAGAGCTCACCCCCATGGAGGCGGTGCACGGGCACTGGTCTGGGTGGGGCCCCCCCAGTCCTTGCTCCCGCTCCTGTGGAGGAGGTGTGGTCATCAGAAGGCGGCAGTGCAACAACCCTAGGTACCGCCAGGAGGGGGTGCTGTTCTCCTAGACCGGGAGGTGGTGGCTCCACTTGCAGGGCTGGGGGCAGTGTGTCACCTCTCATGCCTTGTGTCTCTTGGACATTTTCAGACCTGCCTTTGGGGGGCGCTCGTGCGTAGGTAATGACCTCCAGGCTGAGATGTGTAACACCCAGGTAGGCCTGCTTCCCGGGCAGGGGGAGAGGGTCAGGTTGGCAGCCTGGGGTCTGGAGGAGACCAAGGACCAGGGGTGGATGTAATTTATGCTTCACACCAGGGCACCTTTGAGAGTGAAGAGGGTGCTACTCTACCTCCACTGGGACCACAGTGCATGTACCAGGACGGTAGCAGGGAGCCTGAGGTGTCCCCCTCCCTGCCCCCTTGCCACTGCCTTCCAGGGCACCTGAGTCTCTGCAGTGAGAACGCCCCTCCTTCCGTTTGCAGCAATCCAGTTCAGCACTGCGAAGCCACGAGCGATTCTTTAGTTATAAATTCAGGTGAAATTCACATGGCATAAAATCGACCATTTCAAGTGTGCAATTCAGTGGCATTTAGCTCACAGTGTTGTGCAACCACCACCTCTGCGCGGTTCCAAAATATTTCCATCCCTCCGAAGTTAAACCCCGGGCCCGTTAAACGTTCACTGCTCGTCCCCGCTCGCTCGAGCCCCTGGAACCACCAATCTACTTTCAGTCTCTTTGGATTTGTCTGTTCTGGACATTTCACATGAGTGAAATCATACATGTGGCCTTTTGCATCTGGCGTCTTTCACTCAGCATCGTGTTTTCAAGAATCATCCATGCATGCATCCATGCTTCACCCCTTTTCATGGCTAAATAATATTCCATTGTGTGGATGGACCACATTTTGGTCACCCATTCACCGTGGGATGGCCATTGGGGCTGTGTACACCCTTTGGCTGTTGTGAATAGTACAGCTGTGAACCTGTGTGCACGTGGATTTGTTTGAGTCCTGTCTTCAATTCTTTTGGGTCTACACCTAGGAGTGAAATTGCTGGCTCACACAGTAATTCTATGTTCAACCCTTTGAGGAACCTCCAAACCATTTCTTGCAGCAGCTGACCCATGCTGCAATGAGCCAGGGCCCCAATTTCTCCACGTCCTCCCCAGCACTTACTGTCTGTCTCAGATCACGGTAATCACAGTACGTGTGATGTGGTCCACGATTCCTTTGACATTGAGTTAAGAAGTGCACTTGGTGAGACATTCCCTCCCCGCCTTCTCCAGGCAGTCACGGGAGGCCAGACCCGGAGAGAGAGTCTTCACCTGGGGCCCAGGGGGAGAGGGGAGAGGGGCGGCCCTGTGCAGAGAGAGCCATGGACCAAGCCGCTGCTCAGCCTGTCCACTCTGATTTTTCCCTCTCAGACTCTAGTGCAAAACAGCAGCCGCCTGCCCGCGTCGGCGCTGCGGCTTTTATGGCGAAGCCTATGCTGCCAGGACTCTTCTAACTACCAGCCTCTAGAGGCACATACAGTGAACACAGAAAAGCCCGTCTCTGAAGTCCAGGCCCCTGCCACCCTTTGCCCTGCCTTCCTCTGTGCTGCTGGCTGGTAGGCCCTGCCCTGTGTCCTTATGAATTTTGGAATTCCCCCATCAGCAGAGAAAGACTCTTGTCACCCCCACTTTTCAGAGCAGGGAACTGAGGTGCAGCAGGACCTGGGCTTAGACCCACATTGGGCACTCGCACTGCAGGGAGCCTTGCTGTCCGCAGTGGCAAGGGCCCCCTGCCCTGAGCCCCTGGCCTGAGCCCCCCACCCCAGGCCCCTTCTGTGCTTGTCCTCTGCCCCCTCTGGCCAGGCCTGCGAGAAGACACAGCTGGAGTTCATGTCCGAGCAGTGCGCCCAGACCGACGGGAAGCCGCTGCACCTGTCCCCAGGCAACTCCTCCTTCTATCGATGGGGCCCTGCTGTGCAGTACAGTCAAGGTGGGGCCATCCTGCGGGGTGTGGACGGGGAGCCAGGCCCTTGGGAGGGGACAGTGGTTGGGGGCCCTGCCACCATGACTCCGATGCTTGAGAGCAGGGCTGAGACTCAGGCCCTGCGTCACACAGACCATGGGCACGTCCTGGCTCGGCCCCTTGTCGTAGATCACCTCTGAGTCTTGGTTTTCCCATCTGTAAGATGGAGATATGAGCGGTATCTATCTCCCTGCTGAGGTTACTGGAAGGATTCAGCGAGATGACGTGGGAAGCGCTGAGTGTGCGCCTTGGCTCCTAAATCAGTGACATTTGTTACGTCGTCATGTTTATGGTCATTGCCTCAGGATGCAGGGCAGGTGGAAGATAGAAAGCCTTGCCCCAAAGGCAGAGGGTGAACGTAGGTGGTGCTGGCAGGGGTGAGGGCCCACTTGGATCGATCCTGCTTTGCAGCGTCCTGGTCCTCCATAGTCTCTGCCACCCTCACAGCAGGGTTCCTCATCCCTCTGCCTTCCCAGGGGACCCTCTGTGCACATACATGTGCTGGGCCATTGGCGAAAGCTTCATCGTAAGGCGTGGGGACAGTTTCCTGGATGGGACCCGGTGTGTGCCCAGTGGCCCTCAGGAGGATGGGACCCTGAGCCTGTGCGTGTCGGGCAGCTGCAGGGTAGGCCTGTGTGGGCACTGGGGGTGCCCTTCTGTCCACTGTGGCCCCAAGGCCTGTTCTATTGAAGCTAAGATGCCAAGGGGCCTCCTGGGGCTCAGGTATGCGGGGTGCTGGTCCCCATGAAGCTGCAGCACAGCCTGCACAGGTTGATGCCGGGACACAGGGCCAACCTTGGGGTCAGTGGACGATTACAAGCCGTGCTGTGACGTGGCCAAGTCCTTTAAGCTTGCTTCCTGTGTGGGCATCAGATGCTACAGAAATGTGCCCAGTTTGTTCTGTGAATCAGAGCCCCAGAGCTATGGGTGTCAGGGGCCAGCACCCTCCAATGCCAGGCCCCTGGGTCTCACCTGCCACTCTCCTTTGCACAGACATTTGGCTGCGATGGCAGGATGGACTCCCAGCAGGTGCCAGACATGTGCCAGGTGTGTGGCGGGGACAACAGCACGTGCAGCCTGCAGAACGGCTCTTTCACGGCTGGAAGAGCCAGAGGTAGGGGCCCGCCTCCCTCCCCCACAGCCTCTGAGAAGCCTCCGGAGCCCAGAGCCTTGGCTCAGCCCCAGAGCGTCCAGCGGGCCTTGGCCTCCACCCTCCAAATTGCCATGTCCCCACATGGCTCAGATTTTGGTGAACAGGCCGCCACTGGGATTGTGGCATGTCAGTAACAGTGCTCATTGCAGCTGCGAGGCAGACAAAATACAGACATTGGGCAATCCTGGGCTGGCTGGCCTCTCCCTTCCTGCTCAAGGAATCCTATCAGGAGGGATGTGATACCTGGAAAATCCTTGACCTTGATCTACTTACAGAAGATGTCAGGTCATTTGCAAAGTCAGTGCTTAGGGGTCAGTGGAGGGGTTGATTCCTGCCTCCCTCTGGCAGGCCCCAGGCTGCGCTGAAAACCCTGGGTCTGGTCCCTCCTCCTGTCCAGGGCTGCGCCCCCACAGGGGGCCCTCCAGCCTGGCTTTGATCGCCCTCTCTGACGGGACTCACTTCCTGAGGCTCACCTCCGCATGTGAGCTCTCGGTGTTGAGGCCATTTCCTCTGTACAGCTGAAACCTGCTCGCTTGATTATGGTGTAAGTGACCTGAGACCCCCCTCCTCTGCTTCCTCCTAGAGTATGTCTCATTCCTGACACTTACCCCCAACCTGACCAGTGTATACATCGCCAACCACAGGCCTCTCTTCACACACCTGGGTGAGTTGGCCAGAGGACGCCCACTGGAGTTAGCCAAACCGCAAAAGATGGAGGGCACGGTCCCCACGATGCCCTCACTTCTGATGCCATCTGTAAGTTCAGGGGTTCCCCAAACCACCATAAGCTTGGACAGTTCACGAGGAGGAGTCCCAGGACGTGGAGCTGTTATGCTCCCGGTTATGGCTGGTGACGGGAAGGAAACAGAATAAAACCAGCCAAAGAAGAGACGCCCAGGGCAGAGCTGGGAGGGTCCCATGTCCAGCGTCAAATGTGACAAAATGCACAGAGTATTGCCAGCCCAGGGAGCTCACCCACGTCCAGTGTCCATTTTCTGTCGGGGCTTCGTTATGCCGGCATGACTGACTGATGGATGGATGGATTGCTCACGTGGATGGTCTCAGTCTCCCGTCTCCAGGCTGACTGATGCTGTGAGACCCAAAGCCCCCTAGATCCCATGTTTGGTCATTCTGGAATGGCCAGACCCCACCTTAAACAAAGACACTTCTACCAGGTGACATGTTTCCTCCCGGAAGCCGAGGGCAAAGGTCAGACCTGGCTTTGGGCAGGGCCAAGTTCTTTACTACCCAGTGTCACAGTGGGGCTTTACTCCCAGGGGACACTCATGCCTGACCTTTAAACCCCGAGTGGGGGCGCCTTCCCTGGGGTCCTTCAGCTTCCGAACCTGCCTTTAGAGTCGTGAGAGCACTAGGTGAGGGCAGCAGGCCACAGTGTTCTCCAGGATCTGGAAGGAGGCGCAGAGGCACCGCTGTGGGGAAGCCTGTGCTCAGACGCCAGTGGGCATCTTGGAGGGGGTGCCCTGCTCGCTGCAGAGACCCCCCCCTTGACTGAGACAGCAGAAGGGCCTGTTCCCTGGGGGCTCTGGGGACCCAGGGGAGAACAGCTGCACATGTGGCCGTGGAGATTATATCTTGCTGGCCCAGTTGTCACCTCCACCCCATTCCTTAAGCCAGGACCTCTTCTGTGAAAGGGGGTAGCGCCCACCTCTGGTGTGTGGGGGCTCCGCCATGCTGACGGGCCTCGCTCCCGCCACAGCAGTGCGGATCCGAGGGCGCTACGTCGTGGCTGGGAATGCGAGCATCTCCCCCAGCACCACCTACCCCTCCCTCCTGGAGGACAGCCGCGTTGAGTACAGAGTGACCCTCACCAAGGACCGGCTGCCCCATCTGGAGGAGATCCGCATCCCGGGACCCACCCAGGAAGACATGGAGATCCAGGTGACCAGGAGGGCCTCCTCCTGGGGTTTGTTGATCCATCCGTTCACTCGCTCACCCGCTCCTTTACCCAGTGGGCATTTGGGGGGAGCATAAGGGACTTGTGCTCAGGCCCACGGAGTCCCTGGAGTCATGAGAGAAGGTGGGAGGGACAGACCCCAGGAACGGGGTCTGACACGAGCTAATGCTGCCCGGCCAAGGAAGGTGGGAAGTGTCTCGAGGGAACACTGTGTTCACAGGAGGGGTGGTTAGGGTTGAAGGAACGGGACCCCCATGCGAGGAGGCTGGAGGGCAGGCGGACCTCAAGGGGCCTTGCTAACTATGTAGGGGTTCGGGCTTCCTTCCGGAGGCCCCGGGGGGCTGCTGGGTGGCTCTGTGCCAGTGGAGTTGGGCTCGGGCCTGTGTCAGGCCTGGCTGAACGAGGGTGTGAGGAGCGAGACCCTGGGAGAGGCTGGTTGGGCCGACGCCCAGATCAGAGAGCCACCATGGGGGCGTCCATCCAGAAGCAGTGACAGCCCTGGAGCTGGAAGCAGGGTGGCCTGGGGCTCAGAAGCCTGGCTCTGTGGGAACTTGGGCCAGGAACTAAACCTTTCTGAGCCTCAGTTTCCCCGTCTACAAAATGGGACTGGGCACGCCTACATTGTAAAGTTCTGAGCATTTGTCTTTTTATACAATGTACGTTAAGCATGTGGCAGAATGTCTGGTGCCCCATATGTGCACCACGAAAGGTCGCCGCTGCTACAAAGTGCATGCTGGGGACGCCCCATCCTAATGGTGGGAAAGTGAGACACCCCAAAGTCTGGGGACAAAGGGAGAGGCACTGTGAGGGCCAGAACTGGAATCTGAACATTCCCTCCCCAGCTTTGCTGTCCTTGGGCAAGCACGCTGGGTCACCCACCTTCTCCTCCTGACTGCCACTGATGGGTGTGTGTCACTCTCTGTAGAAAGGGGATTGCGTCACAGTCCTGCCTCCTCGGGCCATGGGCAGTTTAAGGAGTTGGTGCCCCCTTCCCATCAACCCCTTGGGCCTCGTCCTCTGCTCTAGAAGCGGAGTTGCTCTGGTCTTGCCCCCAGACCCTTGTCTGTTGGACACCCTGTTCCCCGCCCCTGGGCGCTCCTTCCTGACCTGCCCCAGCCCTGCTCCACCTAGAGCCCACAATACTCTGTGCAGACCCTGTCCTGCACCTCCCAGCTACTTGAGGGTTATCTGTCACTACCCTACCCCACCAAACTGTGAGCTCCTGGAGGCTGGGTCGTGTCCTGTCCCCAGAACCTGGCCTGCGGTCAGCATCAGGCATTATGTGCTGAGCAAAAGAATATGAAGACAGAGAAGTGAAAAATCTGAGGCTTTCGGGCGAGGTGGCGGTGACAGCGACCCTCAGGGACCCCACGGGACAAGGCTCCCTGCCTGCCGTGTGTCTTGTGCAGGTTTATAGGCGTTATGGTGAGGAGTATGGCGCCCTCACCCGCCCAGATATCACCTTCACCTACTTCCGGCCTAAGCAGCGGCAGGCCTGGGCGTGGGCCGCCGTTTGGGGGTCCTGCTCGGTGAGCTGTGGGGCAGGTGAGGCCCGGGGCAGGGCTCCCCTGAAGCCTGGTTTGCCCCCTGCGTGGAGTGGCCTGGCCTCCCTCTTCCCTCCCAGGGCTGCGCTGGGTGACCTACCGTTGTCAGGACCAGGCCAGGAACAAGTGGATGGAGGCGGCCCGGTGCAGAGGGAGCCCGCAGCCGGCAGCCTGGCCGGAGCCCTGTGCCCCCGGGCCCTGCCCCCCATAGTGAGTACTGTCTGTGGCTCCCGAGCAGGGCTGGGGTCGGCCCTGGTCCCGGGCCCTCGCAGCATGGGCTGGGCGAGGCAGCCTCTGGGTATGCTCTCATTTAGTCCCGGAGACTGCTCTGTAAGGTGGATCTGTCAGTGTCCCCATTTTATAGGTGAGGATACTGAAACTCAGGCAGACACGGTGACAGTGACCCACACCCGCTGCACCTCATGTGTGGGCAGCATGTGCCCTCTCTGAATCAGGTCACTGCAAGCTGAAGATGCTCGCCCTCCCTGGGAGGGTTGTGGGGGAGACTGGGGGGGGGGTAACGACGGAAAGCACCTGACAGAAAGCACCTGGCTTTCTCCGGCCCCTGGCAGGTGCAGGTGGGAGGAGCATACGTTAGGGACCAGGCTGTCCCTGGTGGATACAGGGCTGGGGCAGCCACCCGTCAGCACTTTTATCCAGGTATCCTGAGGCTCAGGTGCAGCTTGGGGACACCTGGAGGGCTGGGCTGGCTGCATAGTGTCCAGGTACCTGAAGGGACATGGGGCCCAGCCCAGACCAGGGAAGTGAGTCAGCTGGACAGAGGTGCCTGCCTCCCACCCCTCCCCCGAGCCAACTTGGGGGCCTGGCCAAGGGCCTGACCCCTCTTCCTCTCCTCCCCAGCTGGGCAGCCGGAGACTTCGGCCCATGCAGCGCCTCCTGTGGGGGTGGCCTGCGGGAGCGGACGGTGCGCTGTGTGGAGGCCCAGGGCCGCCTGCTGCGGACGGTGCCCCTGGCCCGGTGTAGAGCGCTGGCCCAGCAGCCAGCCGAGGTGGACACCTGCAGCTCCCAGCCCTGTGCCCCCGGGTGAGCACGGAGGGTGGGGCAGGGCCCACATAAGGCCAGATCCAGGCAGAGACTCCCTGGCAGGGCTTGTCCCTACACTGAGCCTGCCCCTCCTGAGTGACCCTTTCCCCTAAGGCCTTTAGCCAGGCCTCACCATCCTGGGTGGCCCAGAGTTATGAGTGCCTACCTCAGAATTTCCTACTATCCAGGAGACCCTGGGCCGGCCATTTCCCTCTCTGAACTTCCGAGTCCCTGCTCAAGAGGGGTTGTGAGGACCAAGAAAAGTCACAAATGTAAATCAATAAATGTCACTGTGTCGTTACCACCATCACTTCCGTGGTGCCTCTTGTTCCCTCAGTGTCCAGGCTGACAGTGGCTTATCATTCTGATTAGCTACTGACTGGCTGGGTGACGGGGGCAAGTCCCCTCCCTCTGTGGGACCCAGTTTTGTTACCTGCCCAGTGGGGAGAGAGTTGGCCTAGGTCACTGGTGACCCACATATGGCTCTGGTCTCCTTTCCCCCTCTCTCATCCATGGCAGACATAGCGATCATCACTTTTCCCACTGAGGGCTAATCCTGCCTCAGAATCCTTCTCAACACAGCACTCCAGGCAGCCACCACCTCTCAGGGTTGCCACATGCACAAAATGATTTGCTGTCTGTGACGTGGGTGACCCGATTGCACCTGGCACCTGCTGGGTTGCGTGGAGACATGTCGTTATCTGGCTGGAGTCCTACCTTCGCCTCTGGAAGGCAGGAGGGTTGGGCTTGTGTCACTGAACCCTGGAGCTGAGCGCAGTGCTGGCAGGGGAAGGCCCCGGCTTGCTTCTTTGTGGGGCTCCTTTGGGATCTTGGATATGGGGGAGCAGTTTCACTGCCTCCACATGCCAGAAGCTAGACTGCGTTTAGAGCCTGGTGGCAGAGGCAGGGCAGGGCCTGATGGCTGTCCTGTGCCATCCTCAGGTGGGAGGTGTCAGACGCGTGCTCGTCGGCTTGTGGAGCAGACCTGGCTGCACGGAACGTGACGTGTGTGCAGGGGGCTGACGGCCTGGAGGCACCAGTGACCACTGGGCTCTGCTCCACAGACAAGACGCCACCTGCCCTCGAGCCCTGTGTGGAGATGGCCTGTCCTCCGGGCTGGGGCCACGTGAGTGTCCTGGGCACAGGATGGCTCGGCTGTTGGGTCCTTACCGGCTTGGAGAATGGGTAGCGCTGGTTCCCACTGGCTTCCCAGCCAGAGTGAGAAGACTGTCGTATGGGGCTGCTGTCTGCAGGACCCCGGTCCAAGGAACACTTAGCACAGAGCTCAGGGCCTTCTGAGAAGCCCCTCCCATTGGTGAGCCAGGCTGAGAGGACCCAGACCGTGTTAGAATGCTGTCAGCTCTGCTGTGCAGAGAGGCTGCTGGATGGTGGTGCTTTTAGACAAAGGTGCTGGCCAATCGAGCGTGCCTGTCAATCGGCTCATGAGCCCCAGCTCTCAGTCCCGCCCCACAGTGACCATTCATACTGATGCAGCGGCCAAGTTGGGGTGAAGGCATCTGCTGGGAGCCGGGAAGCAAGTCATGCTGGAGAAGCAGCAGGAGGGGCAGCCCCTGGGGTGCTGGTGACCACTCTGTCTCCCCAAGAGTTTTGGACGGCTGGGGGTGGGAGCCCAGACCCACCAGCCGGTTGCTTGCCCTCTGCAGCTGGACCCCCAGCCTCCACAGGAAGAGGCTGCATCCCCATCGAGCAGTGCTGGGCTGGGGGCTCGAGCTGCACACGTGTGGACCCCCGTGGCGGGGCCGTGCTCCGTGTCCTGTGGTCGAGGTGAGGCCTCCTGAGGACCGGCGCTTATTAGCTAACTCCTCTCTGCCTGCATATTACGTAATTCTAAAAAGCAATTGGGGTGGCCTACAGAAAAGCCAAACTATACCAGAACATGACGTAATATACAAGGAGATTGGGGCAACGCGCAGACAGCCATGTAATGTGTTCAATGATTGGCTGAAAGATAGGAGAAGACCATAAAACCCAGCGATACTGGCACAAGAGTCTGTTTCTTAAGGTGCAGAAGAGCTATGAGAGACGGGCTCCAAACGTTGCTCTGAGTTCCCGCCAGAGAAACAAAATTAATTTTGGGGTACACAGTGTTCTTTAAAACCCTGACCACTGCTCAGGAAAACTTCAGTATGTTTAGACTTGAGACCAGAGATGTCTTCTGAGGATACTCCTCAAGGAGAGGTGTGAGGGAACTGGCCCTAATGACATCCTTATGAGACACATAGTAAGAGATGCGCGTACAGCAATTCTTATAATGCCTCTCAGACGATAGCAGCTACCACTTGTTGAGCACCTAGTATGTCAGGCACTTTGTACTTCCCTTTAAAAATCTTTATACATATCTCTGCAAGTTAGGTACCAGTATATGAAAAAACCTAAGGCTCAGAGAGGTTAAGTCACTTGTCCAAGGTCACACAGCTGGTAAGTGGCAAAGCCAAGACTCAAACCCATGGGGGCCTTATCTGCGAGAGCACTTCAGACAGTGGGCACCTGTGGTGCTGGCTAAGCCCTCCGCTTGGGGCTCAGGGTCCCTTCTTCCTTCTTGCAGGCCTGATGGAGCTGCGTTTCATGTGTGTGGACTCTGCCCTCAGGACACCTGTCCAGGAAGAGCTCTGTGACCTGGCAAGCAAGCCTGAGAATCGGCGGGAGGTCTGCCAGGCTGCCCTGTGTCCAGCTTGGTGAGTTGGGTGGGAGACTGCACAGGAGCAGCAGCCTGGGTCCCCCAGAGAGGAAGGAGTCTTGTCCTGGGGTGTGGCCTCCTTCGGAGCACTGGCCTTTCCTTCCTGCAGGTGGGAGACCCGAGCCCTGGCACCATGCCCGGTGACCTGCGGAGGCGGGCAGGTGCCGCTGGCTGTGCGCTGTGTGAGGTTGGACCATGGACGCTCCATCCCCCTGCCTCATGCCAAGTGCTGGCCTGTGCCCAGGCCCGGCCCCTTTGAGGACTGCAGCCCGGAGCCCTGCCCTGCCAGGTGGGCCCCTCCCCAGGGAGGCAGGTGGTCCTGGGAGTGCATCTCGGGAGGTGCCGTCATCACCTGTCAGTAGCCTTCTGACCCTTGGTGTCCTAGCCTGTAGGGGCGCCCTGAAGGCCGTGGGGGGTTTAATGGGACTGTGTGTAAAGCGCATGGCACCAGATCCGGGGTGCTGCAGGCGCACATGGTTGATGGTGCATTTTTTCATCACCTGCTCTTTACTGAGCACTTGCTATGACCAGGCGCTGTTCTGGCACTAGGGGACACAGCAGTGGGTAAGACAGACGTGCATCCCTCCCCTCCTAGAGCAGACACTGGGGACAAGGAGCAGATAGACGATAAGACAGACGGGAGACATGTGGTCCCAGTAATAGGGGGGCTGGGATTCTTATTAGAGACAGACATCTTGCAGGACTTCTCGGGTGCCTGCCCCTTCACCAGTGCCTTTTGGAAACATCTGTTCTTTTGCCCTCGTCTTTCCCGTCTGTAAAATGGGTGCTTCTGCATGTCCTCTGTTCACTGTGCCAAGCCTCTCCTTGGAGACATCAGGGTGACCCCCAGAGAGAGCACCTCTTCAGGCCCTTCCTGGTGTGGGGAAATGAGGGGAACCCCTGGCTCCTCTGAGTCCCCCCGCCCCGACTCTGGTTTGCCCCAGGTGGCGGTACAAGCTGGCAGCCTGCAGTGTGAGCTGTGGGGGAGGGGTTGTGCGGAGGATCCTGTATTGTGCCCGGGCCCTCGGGGAGGACAAGGATGAAGAGATCCTGCCAGATGCCCAGTGCCAGGGGCTGCCTCGCCCAGAGCAGCAGGAGGCCTGCAGCCCGGAGCCCTGCCCGCCCAGGTCAGCAGCCTTAGGATGTCCAGTAGGGGGCCTGAGCTCCTGGTGTGTGCAGATGCCAGGCTAGGTGCCATGGGGACTAAAGGACGGCTCCGTGGCACAGGAGTCCGCCCTTAGGAAAGGGGACTACCTGGCAGGTTGTGCAAGGTGGCAGAGGTGACATTCCAGCAAAGTGCAGACAGAACTGTCGGTTCTAATGTGGGGGTGGGGGTGGGGAGGGCCAGGGGGGCTTCCCAGCGGAGGAGGTGTGGAGCTGACCCCAGCTGGGACACAGCCACGCTGACACAGGGCAGATTGTGCTCCAGCCAGTGAGGTGCAGAGACGGGGTTGGAGCCCAGTGGGGAAGGGCAAATATTCACCCGCCTGTACACAGTCCTTCCAGGGTTTCTTCTTTGTACTTTCGCATTTTTAATAATGGAATGCTTTTCCAGACCATACAGAAACGTCCAGAAAAAGAAGGTAACAGACACTCATGTCCCACCACCAGATTTAACAGATGTTACCATATTGCCATGTTTCCTTCATATCCGTCTCTTATTTTTAAAGAAATCCAGCATTAGAGATAAGATTTCGTTTAAATGTAAATCCTTTAACTCATCTGTGATTTATTTGGTGTACGTTGCAAAGTAAAGAGCAAACTTTATTTTTCCAAATCACTGACCAGCAGTGGTTGTTGGATTTCCCCCAAATGGCTCCTAAATCACATCCTAAATTCTCGTATATGTTGGAAAATACGTGGAGGCCTTCTACCAGGTTCTGTTGGGGCCCCCCTAACTCCTACCCCGTTGCAAATTGTTTTAAATTGGCAGCCCTATGACCCATTTACCATCCATACCAAAGTGGCTCTTAAATTCATCACTTATGCTAAAGTCCCCATTTATTTTCCACATCACATTTGAGGTGAACTGGAATTTTTATGGGAATTTCACACACACGAGCTCTGGCTTCCCCTCGGATGTCATTGTAGCCATTCTGGCCTCCCTGATGTTCTGGAACATTCCAGGGGTGCCCCTGACTCAGGGCTATCCCTTTGGCTCAATACACCGCAACAGGAGGTGGGGGGTCCTCCCTGAGCACTGGGCAGAATGGCACATGCACCCCACCCGTGACTCTCGGTTCTGCCACCCGCGAACATTTACCTCTCTGTTCATGGTCTCCCTCTTCCTTCTAGAGCACTGGTTTCTCAACCAGGGCCGATTCTGCCTCCTAGGGGCCATGTGGCAATGACTGGAGACATTTTAATTGTCACCCCTGGAGTCACACCTGGGGAGTGGGGATGCGACTGGCATCTGGGGGGTGGCGGCCAGGGATGCTGCTGAGCACCCTCCACTGCACAGATGGCCCCCATGACAGAGCCGTGGGCCCCAAATGTCAGTGCTGTGAGGTGGAGGAGCACACAGGCTCTGAGAGGGGGTGTTGTGTGGGTCACCGCTATTTCCCCAGCATCTAGAACAGCACTAGGCATGTTTGAGAAGCGGCGTCACAGGGCGGACCCTGAGGGCGGTGTGGTGTCACGGGCTCCAGCGCAGGCGGCCTGGGTTCAGTCCCAGCTGTGGACAGTGTCGGCCGTTACCGTCTGTTGGATGCTGACAGATAGACACGGGCAGGACTGACGTGTGGAGATGTTTGCTCTTAAGCTGGGGCATCGTCCCCCACCCGTTACTTGGACCAGCAAACCGTTCGTGGGTGTCAGTTGTGTGATGACGGGGATGGAAAGAGGGCACCTGGTGAAGGGAAGAGAGGTGTCTTTCCTGCATAGCTATCCAGTGCCAGTGGCCCTGTGACCAGACAGGAGGGGTTCAGGGCTGCACTTCCGGATCTCAGTGGCCCTGGAACCGCTCCTGGCCGACCATCCAAGGAGCCCAGTGGGAGTGGTGCCGTCTCTGGGGAGGCCCAGCCTCTCTCTAGGGTGTTCTCTTCCTGTAGGTGGAAAGTCATGTCCCTCGGCCCATGCTCAGCCAGCTGTGGCCTTGGCACCGCCACACGCTCAGTGGCGTGTGTGCAGCTGGACCAAGGCCAGGACACAGAGGTGGACGGGGCAGCCTGTGCAGCTCTGGTGCGCCCACGGGCCAGCGTCCCCTGTTTTGTTGCCGACTGCAACCATAGGTGGCACGTCAGCACCTGGACGCAGGTAAGCGCTGCAGCTGGGGGTGCGTCAGCTGAGGGCCCTCACACATGGGGACCCTGGGGAGCTTTGCTTCACTGTGAACCCCAAAAAGGAGGGGAGAGCCGGGTCTGCTGGGAAGGGGGCAGTCGGGGCCCCTAGAGATGGAAGACAGCAAGGCCGAGAGATGTGGGGCCGCTGGGCCTTAAGAGGCCCTGAGGTCTGGAGACACTGGAAGGTGAAGGGCAGATAACTCATTCCCACAGTGGTAAGCAAGTGCCATCCTGTGCCCAGTACTTTGCAAAGCGCCAGGAAGACAACAGTGAATGGGCTGGGTCCCCACTCAGTGCAGAGAAGAGGCAAAGCCGACCGCCACCATCTGCCTCGGTCAAAAGACCCAGGGCATTGGGGCCAGTGGAGATGGAGCTCGGATGAAGGCAGTGCAGGGCAGGAGGGCAGGGCAGGAGGGCAGGGCGGATGCCAGGCTGCAGTGACTGACAATGCAGAACGAGGAGGCCATGCGGCCTGATTCCCACTAGGGTGACAGTGAGAGATCTGAGCTTGAGTCCCTGCTCTTCTCCCTGCGTGACCTGTGCCAGGTAACTTCTCTGAGCCTCAGCCTCCTCATCTACAGAGTGGAGACATGTGTCTGCCTCCAGTGATGTGCAAAGATTATATCAGGTCATGCCGGGCCTGTGGTCACCTCTGTCCTTGTCACCTTCTGGCAGGGCCAGCCCAACTCCTTTCTCTCTTTCCTGGCAGTGCTCCGTCTCCTGTGGGGATGGGACCCAGCGTCGGCGTGTTACCTGCCTTGGACCCCCGGCCCAGGGGCCTGTGCCAGCTGACTTCTGCCAGCACTTGCCCAAGCCATCGACGGTGCAGGGCTGTTGGGCCGGGCGCTGTACAGGGCAGGGGACACTCAGCCTGACGCCCCATGAGGAAGCCACTGCTCCAGACCAGACCACACCTGCCACCACTGGTGCTTCCCCCGAGTGGCCCCAGCCCCGGGCCCGTCTCCTGCCCCCAGCTGCTGCGCCTCAGGAGCTCCTGCCCAGGCCCCAGGGAAGCCCGGCAGAGTCCAGTTACGTTCCTTCCTCCTTTCCGTCTGAGCAGCTGCCTGGCTGCAGGAGGGGTGGCAGAGGCACCTCCACCTGGGAGAGCTCAGACGAATTCCCTGTGGGGATCTCCTGGGGGTTGTCCTGTGGCCACAGCACTTGAGACACTGGGATGTGTGCAGCTGGGATGAAGGGATGGGCTTGGGAGGCTGGGCGCAAAGCCGGTCCTCTCTCTCACGGCCAAGGGCAAGCTTGCTTTCATCATCAAGGGAGAGTAGCCTGAAGGTTTCACAGTCAGACCCAGGCCTGCGACCAAAGCTGGGCACCACTGTACACACTGCCTCCCTCTTGCTGGAGCATCCAGAAGTGGCTCTGTGCCCTGGGTGGTGATGTCCCTCCCCTGACCCGAGAAGGCTCCTCGCCTCACCCCACTCTCCTTCCCCAGCCTGGAAACCCCCAGCCCAGGCCTGCTGGGAATGCCCCACCCAGAAGCTCCGCTCACCTGCTCTCCTGCTCCCCATCCAGGTGCCTGTGGCCGGCAGCACCTTGAACCAACAGGAGCCATTGACTTGCGAGGCCCAGGGCAGGCTGACTGTGCAGTGGCTATCGGGCGGCCCCTGGGCGAGGTGGTGACCCTCCAAGTCCTCGAGAGTTCCCTCAACTGCAGCGCGGGTACGTCCAGGACCACGTGAGCCCCTGCTGCCAGTGACGGGCCTGCAAGTGCCCGTGAGCATGACGCCAGCACGCCCATTCCTGGCCTGGCAGTTTGCTTCAGGTGCACCTCCGCTTGTAATCGTCACAGCCATCTCACGACTGGGCTGTGACTGTCCCCATTTTACAGATGAGAAAACTGATTCTAAGATAGATTAAGGAATGTTTCCAGTTATCTAGAGCCACATAGCCAGTAAGCGGGAGGGTAGGGAACCAGGCAGACTCAGCTCAGTCTACCCCAGGGCCACTGCTGCCGACCTGGGTCGGGGGTGCAGGGCCCTCACTGCACTCCCACTTCCTAGGGGAGATGCTGCTGCTTTGGGGCAGGCTCACGTGGAGGAAGACGTGCAGAAAGCTGACCGGCATGACTTTCAGTTCCAAAGCCAACACGCTGGTGGTGAGGCAGCGGCGTGAGCGGTCCGGAGCTGGAGGCGGAGTGCTGCTGCGGTATTCCAGCTGGCCTGCCCCCGCAACCTTCCACCGAGGTATGCCGAGGCACCGGAGCCTCCCCCATCTCTCCAGAGGCCGGCTGGGTGCACTGCTGCCAACAGCGCCAATCCCGATGGCGTGGTGGGCAAGGCAGCCAGAGCTGAGCCGACAGACAGACAGACAGACAGAAGTAGCGCCTTCCTGGACGCCCCACAGAGGCAGTGCCATTCACCACGTGCAGTCAGCATGAGGTCCAAGATGCATGCTGCGTCCTGTCCTCTCTGGGGAAGTGGGGAGTCTGGCCACATCTGCACCCCATCCCTCAGGCCACCACAGTCCCACCCCTGGGTCTTTCAAGCTCCTTTAGGGTCCTTCTGTGAGCCACTGTCCACCAGCCCTGTTCGTGTGCAGTGTCCTCTTGGCTCATCCCCTGCAGAGCTGCTGTGTGCACGCATGCTTGCACACGCGTACATGCACAGGCACACCTCATGCAGAGGATGGCATCCCAGAGACCCTGCTTTGCCCACGGCCCCCCTGTGGCCTTGGGTAGCCCTGTAGGGTGCTTCAGGGAGCTTGCCCTCTCCCAACAGCCCAAACTGGCTGAAGGCGGCTCCTCCCCGCCCCTCTCCCTCCCCACGACAGGCCTCAGCTGAGAAGTGGAACACTAGAAGTGGGGCTTCTTCCTCCACAGGCTTCGGCCCCCACCTGCCCTGTCCCTCACACGGAGCTGTGCTGGTGCCCTGGGTCACAGGCACCACGAGGTCCAGGGGCTGCCGGCCGGCCGGCCTTCCCCTCGCCCCTCACTTCCCAGCCTCCCACACGCAGGTGCCTGCCTCAGGGAAGCCCCGGAGGTGCAGGCAGGAAGGGCCCCAACACTGGCTGCCATGGCTGGAGCCCAGCCTTGTGTCAGGCTCAGGGTTAAGCACTGTTGCGTGTGTGACTTGACTGAGTCCTCCTGAAAACTGCCCTGCCCAGTGTGTGCTACTGTCACCTTCACTTTACAGGGGAGGGAACTGAAACTCAGAGCATTTAGAGCCTTTGCGTAGGGTCACACATCTGGGCGGTGGTAGAGGTGGGGTTCAGTGGGGCTTCTTCCTGGAAGCCCCGATCTTGACCAGTGCCATACTGCTCCCCGGCTGTGAGCTGCCCTGGCCTCTGGCAGTAGGAGTCTTTCAGGCACTGCTGTGTCCCTGAGGTGGGCCGTACCCAGCCCAGCCACCTGCTCTCTTTGCAGAATGTGACATGCAGCTCTTTGGACCCCGGGGTGAGATAAAAAACCCATCAGTGAGTCCAGATGGGAGGAGCGTGGGCGGCTGCCGCATCTTCATCAACGTGGCTCCGCAGGCCCGGATCGCCGTCCACGCCCTGGCCACCCACATGGGCATCGGCACTGAGGGAACCGGTGCCAGCTACATAATGGTGAGGCTCCCACGATGGCGACAGGAATGGGCTAACTTTTGCTGTGATTCTGGACAACTGCCCCTGGGGACAGGGACCAGCGGTGCTGGGCTAGAGGACCTGGAGATTACTTCAGACCAAAACCCTCAACATTAGTGAAAGAATGGGAGAAAAGAGCTTCCTGCCCTTATTCACCAACAAATGTTACTGCGCTCCCTACAAGAGTGAAATAGAAAAAAAACCTTTTCTGATGTGGACAGCCAGTTAACCCAGGACTGAAGCATAATTTTAGAGCCTCTATAATTTTGCCAGAAGAAAGGGCTAATCTCTTTCCCCAGACGGTTTCCAGTGTTCTGGGAGAATTGTTTTCTGCAAGGTACCAGCTCCTCCTCCAGACGCAGCCTGGCTTCTGGAATGGGAGAGACCTGGGCTCATTTCCAAGCTCTGGCATCCAGGCTATGTGTCCTTGGGGAAGTGGTGCAACTTCTCTGAGCCTCAATTTCATGGGTAGGATAAGTGCCTTTCTGATAGGGCTGTTGTGTGAGGAGTAAATATGACCCTGGGTGTATGATACCTTGTATATTAAGGGCTCCATGAATACTAGCTAATTATCATTTATGGGTGGTGGTCCTTTGGGGCTGTCCCTTTCTTCCCAGATCCGAGACATCCAGAGCCTGAAGACGACGACATTCCGAAGGCAGCAGGCGCTCTACTGGGAGTCCGAGGGCAGCCAGGCTGAGATAGAATTTAGCCAGGGCTTCCTGGAAACACACAGCAGCCTGCGCGGCCAGTACTGGACACTGCCGTCTAGAGCTCAGGAGCCCCGCAGGGCCCGGCCCTAGCTTCCTCTCCAAGCACATCCCTCAGTTGACCCACGCGTGCAGTGGGGTGCACTGCACGCACGGGTCCAATCTTAGAAGGGAAAGGAAGGAACTTGACATTTATGGGTACCAGTTAGGTGCTTGGTCAGCCCTGGGGGGCTTTCCAATTTGAATTCCCTCCAATTTTAAGAATCACTTTTAGCGCCTCTTTCGACGTGCACAACGCTGCGGGGGGGTGAGGGGACTCTCCGGAAAGGCAGCGCCCAGCACCTCCGGTACCAATAAACAGAGCGTGCAGCCTGACCAGCGTTTCCTTCCGATAACCTGTCAGAATCTGGCTTGAAAACCCACCCCACGGCACGGCGGGGATTCCCTGGCCGCGGTCGAGCGCCAGAGCCGTTCCCGAGCCGATCGAACCTCTCGCCACTCCCAGTGGTCTTCCTACCCAGGGACGAGAGGCGACGGAGTGTGGACTCACAGTGGGCGCGGATCCCGGCGTACCTGTTGATTCTCTGCGAAGTCCCGCCTCTATGCTAGTCCCATTGGGATGATTTGTCCACCTGGGAGTCCTGGCCTCCAGAACCCGCCCCCTAGGCTACTGAACGGGAGGCTTGGTGCACCTCGCAACGGCCCCGGAGCCCCGCCCGCATGCAATTAAGCACGAGCCCCTCGGGCGCACCTCTCTGGGCCCCCCCGAGCCTTGCCTCTATGCTAATAAGCGCGATACCTCCGGCACGCCTCACCACGGCCCCGCCCCCTATGCTAATGAGCTCCCGCCTCTCCCACAAGGCAGCGCGCCGGCCGTCGCGGCCGGCTCTGGAGTCCTTTGTGAGGCCGGTGGGCTGCGCCAGACAAGCAGCACCATGAGCAGCTCGGGCGGCACGGCGGCGGCGTCCGCTAGCTCCGCGCCGCCCGCGCAGGAGGAGGGCATGACGTGGTGGTACCGCTGGCTGTGTCGCCTGTCGGGGGTGCTGGGGGCCTTCTGTGAGTACCCGGCCCGGGAGAGGGGCCCGCCTTGCCGCCCGCCGCGCATGCGCGCCCGGCCCCGCCCCCCCGCGCGCCCCCGCCCCTCCCGCGCGCCCCCGCGGAGAGGGGACGCAGTCGGGCCGGGGTCTGCGGAGCACCCGCCGGGGAGGAGGAGTGGCGGGGCAGCGGGAGTGAGCGCCCTTGCGGTTGCTATGGTTACCGGCCGTCGGCCTGGGCTCCTGAGTTTCCAGGCTGGGCTGGCGGCCCTGGAGACTTTCCAGGAGGGAACGTGAGCTGGACTCGTCGCGGCTCAGGCACTGCCCCTCCGCGCCCCTCGGAGCGTGAGGACAGTGCGGCACCCACGCCCGGGCTTCCTGGGACGGTCCTGGGGCTGCTTGCAAAGCGCTGGCTCGGCCCGGCCGGGAGGCAGCCCCACCTGTTGACTTGGGCGTGGGTGGGGGCTGCTGCGCTCTCACCTTCGGGCGAAGGTTGTTTATAAGTGGGGTGGATGCAGGTCTGGCCAGGTTTCCTGAGGGCCAGGTGGTGTCAGGGGACAGGTGGTTCCCAGGAGAGGACCGGGTAGTGAACTGAGGGAGGCGGCCACTCCGCTGGGTCCTCACTGTCCACTTGGAGGTCAGTGCGTTTCCTTTGCTATCAGTTCTGCCTCGGCCATTTTTCATTTCCTTTCCTTCTACCCCTCAACCCCGTACTGAACATGCATCTTGACCTCAGGTTTCCAGGGAAGTCAGGCTATTTCAGCACAAGCCCCTTCCTCGCTCCCAAGAACATAAATAGGAAGACAGATCTGCTACAGAAGTAAAATGAAGATCACACGGCACGTCTCCATAAACGCAACTATGAGTCTGTGTGAATGATCCCCTGTCTTCCTGCTGCCCTCAGCACTGAATGATGAGAGAGGGAGGGGGCACAGCCCGAGGTCTTAGACAGGGAACTTCCAGGAAGTCCCGCAGGACTTGAACAGTGCCTACGGGGCCCAGAGGCCTGGCTGGGGCCAGGCAGGGCAGACCCTGACCAGATCTGCCAGAAGGAACACGTTTTTGGGGTCTCCTTCCGGTCCCACAGTCCTCCCAGGTGGGTGGAGGTAGGAAGTTCAGGAGTGCAGAGGTAGGACTGTGCTACTGTGTCAGGGCATGCCCTTATCCAGAGGTGACAGTGGGACGGCCCTTCGCCAAATCACGAAAGCCCCTGTCACTGCTGTTGAGAGCAGGCATGCTTTTGACTGTAGGAGAGGAGAGCCTGGGGGGCTTGAGGTCAGGTTTAGATCCGATCCTCTCAAGTTTGGTTCGCTGCTTCCCTGGCAGATCAGACCGCTGGGTGCTGTGGGGCGTAAGTGACAGGGGTCAGTGGGGGAGAAGGAAAAGGTCCCGACTGGCCTGTGGGCCCTCACCCTCCCTCCATCTCGGAGTTAGATGGGATGGGTTCACCAGGCATCCCATCCAATTCTGTGCATCTCAGAGTGGGGTACCTGGGCCACCCCGGGAGTTCTTGGTGTTGGGGCTACCATGAAGCTTCAGGAGAAACCTGTGGCATCGCCCTGAAATGTCCGTCTCACCTGCAGGTGTGGTGGGGGGAGGTGATTGTTATATGGACACCAGATACAATTGACTTTTGAACAACATGGGTTTGAACTGCACGGGTCCACTTATATGCAGATGTTTTTCAATAAATGTACCGTTGGCCCTTTTGTATCCCTGGGTTTTGCATCTGCGGATTCAACCAACCATGGATTGAAAACAGTATTTTTGATTCATGGTTGAAAATCCACGCAAGTGAGTGCCAACTGTGTGCATTTGTTCAATGCCATTTCTGTTCTATAAAGGACTTGAGCATGTGTGATTCTGGTACCCACCGGGTCCTGGAAACAATCCCACGCGGATACGGAAGGACCACTGTAAAGTTTTTGGGGAGTCGAAAGTTATACTTGGATTTTTGATTGCATGGGGGTCGGCTTGCCTTAAGCCCTGCACTGTTTGAGGGTCAACTGTAGTACATCGCAGGTGGAATGCAAATCACGCAGGTGTTTCAGAGATGAAACCAGAGTTCACATAAGGGTTGTGCTTCTGGTTGGGGGTGAGGTCGCTCTCTGCAGTGGGGGACCTCAGAGAAGCCATTAGTCTGGGCGCTGACAACCCTCTGGAGGCAGTCGCTCGGGAAGAGGGGATTGCACAGGACACCGTGCTCACTTAGCTTGAGTGTCGGAGACTCTAAGTGGACATACTCCAGCCTTGATTGTTAAGGGACTGCTGGCTGGGTTGCCACCTGGTCCTCCCCCAAGGTTGGCTGTTGGTAGGACAGTGCGGGTAGGGTCAGAGCTGGAGGCGAAATGCTGACGGCAGTAGGAAGTGTGGCTGCAGGCAGGTGACAGGCACAGCTTACAGGCAGAAGCAGTATTGTCTCGTGGGCACTTAGCGTCTGTGGCCCTGGGGAACCTTAATGCCTGAATGTGTCTGTGACATGCCCAGGACAAGTACAACCTTTTTAGTGGCAGAAGGACGTCTGTCGTAGGAGACCTTGGGTGGCACACGAGGGCGTCCCGTTGCACTTTGGGCTCACTTCACCTGGGTCCCTCCCCCGTCGGCTGTGTGCATAGGGTTACACGGGAAAATAGCAGGAGACTTCCAGGCCATGTCAGGGATCAGATACACTGGACTGCTGCAAGTTTAATGAGCTGGTGGCTACCTGCTGCCCCAGCGGGCCCTGCTTCCTGCCCTGCCCCCAGCTGTGGCTGGGCTTGCTCCCTGGACCGGCATTCTTGGTGAATCTGGGCTGTGGGTAGAGGAGGGAGGCTAGTGTGGCAGACTCTGCCTGTGTGGTGCAGTTGGGAGGGGCGGGCAGCCACTTTCAGGGGTAGAAGAGAATGTACCCCTCCCCGTCTGGCCCCTGGGTAGTTCAGAGGTGGGTGGGCTGGGCTGTGGGCGTGCCTGAGTGCAGGAGAGAAAACAGCTCTAAAAGGTGAAGAGATGTTACCCAACCAAGGTGGCTCAGCTGCTGTGTGAGTCACAGCTGGAACTGTGATCCAGGTCTACCTGGTCCTAACTTCTGGAGAGAGGCATTCCTTGTCCCAACCCAAACCCAAGCCACGTTTCCAAGTTAGAGGACTTCTTACGTGGCCACCAGCCCTGGGAAAGGGACGCCTGCCCTGGCCGGAGCCCTTGAGAGACATGTCTCTTTCTTAGGAACCACCTTGCAAGGTGGGTGTTGGCACAATTAGGATTCTGAAGGTGGGCTCCTCCAAGCCCCAGAACAGAGAGGGTGAGATGCCCTCGCAGCCTCACCGAGCTCTGAGAGCCAGCCAGCTCAGAGCCAGCTGCAGCCTGGCATGGGGGCCTGGGGCAAGCGGCCTCACCTGTGACGTGGAGCAGTTATGTGGGTCTCACTTGTCTCAGATGGCAGAGGGGAGACTTCTAGGTGCTGTGAGAAGAACCAAGCACTGGGTGTCGGAAGGGCTTCTTGTGATTTCACAAACCATCTCCCCAGGTGGCCTTCCCAGCAGGCTCTGTGCCGTCCTCTCTGCTAATTCCTGCCCGTGTCTCTTGCTTTCAAGCTTGCGCCATCTCTGGCCTCTTCAACTGCGTCAGCATCCATCCTCTGAACATCGCGGCTGGCGTGTGGATGATGTGAGTAGCTCCATGCCTGTCCTGCCTGGTGGCCTTTGGGGCATGTGGATTTCTGGCCGCTGTGCAGACCTTCACCTGCTTATAACTACCCTGTTCTGTTCGGCCTCCCTAATCCTCATTAGGGCCAGGGCTGGGGGACGCCCACCCCGCCTTTGCTGGTGTAGGGCTGAGGTCACTCATTTCCTGAGGGTCTACTGAGTCAGACTCTGCAGACACCAAGTCCACCCCCAGCGGCCTCGCCTCTGGGAGCTCCCAAGGCCACCTGGACCAGCCAAGGACTGAGTTGGAAGGGTGGTTTCTGACGGGGTTGGGGTCAGGAGGTCCAGCTCGGAGGAGGGTGTGCAGTGCCGGCCCCAGACAGGGCAGGTTAGAGTTGGCACAGGATCAGACGGTTAGAATGCCCCAGGTGAGTTCCCTGCCCCCTCCTGCCAGGGTAGCTGGATCCTGTTGGAAGGGAAGGGAGCGGTGAGAACCGGCCAGTGCGGCTGTGGCTGCACCTGACCCCCCAGGCATGTGAGAAGTGGCTGTGCACCAAGCATGGTCCGGGCCTACGGGGGGCTTGAGCTGGGAGCGCAGAGATGGACTCGTGGTCTGACCCTCAGAGGGCTCAGGCCAGTAGCGAGGCCTGGGCACTTCCGGGGGTGGAGACCTGTGCTGCCAGAGGCAGTAGGGACGGGACTGATGGCGAGAGGCACTGGACTCTTAGACGAGAAAGGGTTGGCAATGCACTGCGGAGGGTCAGGTTGGGAGGCCTGGCCCATGTGGGAGAGGCTCAGGGTTGGGGGCCGTGTTAGTGGTGCAGAGTTCCTGCTCTGGGGAGTGTGGTGGGCTATTGGGGTGCCCTGAGCCTGCATTTCTGTCAAATGAGGGTAACGAGGGAATGTTTCCCCAGGCCTGAGGGCGATGGAAGGGCCAGTGTCTGTGAGCCAGCCACAGACGACACAAGAACGAGCAGACATCCTCAGTACCCCATGGCTTAGCTGTTCCGAGCCTGGACATGGGGGGCTGCACAAAAGGGCTTGCGGAGTTCCCTCCCCCAAGTGTGGGCTTCCCGAGGCTGGGGCTATGTTAGTGCACAGACTGACCTGCGCCCAGCTTTCCTGGGGGATGCGTCGCTGCTGGGGACAACTTTCCCAGCTGACGGCGATGCTGTGACAGCCCTGCTGTCCCGCACAGAGGAACTTGCTGTGTGCTGACAGCAGTGCTGTGACACAGGGGTTTCTCTTCTCCTTCAGAGACCAGCAGGATGAGGGGAAAACCCCGATTCTCCCCTCAGGAGTGCCAGTTCCGTTAGGGAGCCGTGCAGGGAGGCAGCGGGGAGTGGTGACATGTCCCGCAGAGGCTCCGAGAGGGAGAGCCGGGAGGCGTGGAGGGGCGTGGGTGGCGTCGCCCCACTTGTCAGCGGCACTGTCCTCTCCCCTGCCCAGCACGAACGCCTTCATCCTGTTGCTCTGCGAGGCGCCCTTCTGCTGCCAGTTCATTGAGTTTGCGAACACGGTGGCGGCGAAGGTGGACAGGCTGCGCTCCTGGCAGAAGGCTGTCTTCTACTGCGGGTGAGGGCTGCGGGCAGGGCCGGGACGGGGGACGTGTGACCTCGGGGGCCCAGACTCGGTTCCCAAGCCCAGCATGCTAGGTGACCTGAAGGGCAGGGGACGCGCTGGCCGGGGTGATTGATGGAGGTGTCGCCTGGGACTCTTTGGTGCTGTGCCAGCGGATGGGCCCCACAGCTCAGTCGTGTGCGGTTCAGACGTGGGGCACACGCGCCTTGCAGTGGGGAGCAACGCGACGCGCCTGGGCTCCTGGCCCAGCCGTCGGGAGTTGTTGAACACGTTCTGGTACGTTCGTGGGACGAGTGTCTGCACAGCCTTTCCAGAGTGTGGTCAATCTAGGCTTCCTGACAGGAAGGAAGAGCAAGCTGCAGAACAGAAAGGATCACCTTTCAAGTACGCCTTTCTCTTATATTCCTGTTTCTAACAACATATTCAATATGAGTCATGAGATTGAACTAATTCCAGGATGTGTTTCATACACAGAAGCTTCTAGAACAGTGCCTGGTGCCGCGGAGGCCCTCAGCAGCTTCTGGCAGCAGCAGCAATAGTTGCTATTATGCATATTATCTTCAGAAGTAAACATGGGGGGGTCTTATTTCAAAGGTTTCTCCCCTTCCTGGGGGCCCAGCCGTTTGGACAGAACACAAGACGTGTGTCCTGTCCTACAGCCCTTTCCCCCGAATCTAAACCACAGGGTCACACACGCACTGTCCTGTCCTTTCCCGTGATCTTTACGTTTTTAAATACTAACTGCAGCACCTATTCATTACAAATAATTTGGGAAATAGAAAACTGTTACCCAAAGCACCATTACTTGTTAACATTTGATATGTGTCCTTTCACTGTGTCTTCAGGCATTAAAAAAAAATCTGTTTCCGACATGGTTCTAGCCATTATAAGTAAATTTGTATGCTGCTTTTTTTTCCATAGAATATCATGATATAGACATTTTCAGTATTACCACCAAGACTGCGTAAGATTGCTTCTAATGATAAGAATATTATTTAACTGGATATAGGATGCTTTTCTGAATTTGTACATGGTGGTCTCAGGCAAGCTGTGATGAGCATCTGTGTGCTAAAACTTTCTGTTTATGATGATGTCCTTAGGATATACCGTATTTTACCATGTATAATGCGCACTCACGGTTTTGACCCAAATTTTCAGGGGAAAAAAAAATCTTTCATTTTAATTTTTTAATTCAAATTTTTATCCATTTACATTTAGGTACCTGTTTTTTGTATTATAAAGGAATTTTAGCATCTATTTTTTAATATGGCACAAGAAATTTTTTGTAACAAATAATTACAAGACATAAGGACATATACAAGATGCAAGACATTTTATGTACCGGTAACAAATTTACGGTATTTAGGCATCATAGCAGGCCAAGAACTCTGTGTTGTTGCAAGTTCGTCGTAAGTTCAACAAAACTATCGTATTCCAGGATATTGTTTTGCATACAGATATCTTTATTGATTTCTAGAGTTATACTTTTAATTCATAAGCATAAATAAAAGAATTTAAAATCATTTACATAGATATGGAATTAGTACTGCCCATGGATAATGCACATCCTTATTTTTGCCTCACAAGTTTGAGCAAAAAAGAACACATAATACACAGCAAAATACGGTATGTCTAGGTGTGGAATTATTAGGTCCAAGATTACGATCATTTAAAAGATTTCAATGCTTCACTAAATTACTTTCCCAGGAGGTTATCTGATTTCTTCCCATCCTCCCTTCCAGTGCTGTGTACCATTTCACATTTGTATCTGTTACCTAAGAGGTGAAATATTTTCCCATGTTTTCTACTGATTGCATTTTCTTTTTTGAAAATGGTCTAGTTTCCTTTTTATCTGTTGGCATCTTAATGTTTCACTCAGTAAGTTCTGTGTGTTACTGTATTAAAGATTTCTTAATCCTTTGTTACGTTTCCTGGAAGTATTTTTCCAGCCTGTTGTTTGCCTTTCTGTTGTAACAGATTTTTTTTCACCCCCTGTGGTCTTTCTTTTCCTTTGTAATTTCTATTATTCTTTCATCACTTAGAAATTTTATAACTACAGTTGGTCCTTGAACAACATGGGGGTTAAGGGCACTGACCCCCATGCAGTCAAAAGCCTGTGTATAACTTTTGACTCCCGGAAAACTTAACTACTACTGGCCTACTCGGTGACCGGAAGAAAGCCTTACTGGTGACCTAAACAGTCAATTAATACATATTTTGTACGTTACATGTATTATATACTGTATTCTTACAAAAAAGTAAGCCAGAGAAAAAAAACTTATTAGAAACCATAAGGAAGAAAATGAAATGTAAATACATTTATAGTGCTGTACGTATTTCTTGAAATGTAAGTAGACCTGCGCAGTTCAAACCTGTGTTGTTCAAGGGTCAACTGTACAGTAAAACCTCATGATCACATGCCCAGCCAGAATGGAAATTCTGGTACCATTCTCCCCCCACCATCCAGCAGTCGGCTGGCTGCAGGCTACTGTCTTATCTTCTCTGTACAGGGCGGGGTGTGTGGCAGGGAAAGGCCAGTGGGGACGTAAGTCGGGCGTATGGGCGGCCGCATCGAGGAAGTGGCAGGACAGAGTGCTGGTCCTCAAGTCACCGGTATTTTCCAGCGTTTTCCTGGCCTAGTTAACTTCAATCGCTGCCACCGGCCTGGAAATCCCAGGATCAAGGGTCAGCCTGCCGTCACTTAAGCCAGAGCGCACACCTGCCGCCAGGTGGCGCCATGCTGTAGTTGGGGACGCGCAGAGCCAGTTAGCTAGCTGCGCCTGCCAGGAACCGTGCCGCAAGACCCAGTGTCCAATGCAGTTTCATCTTTGGGATCTTTCTTGTTGAGATTTGGCTGGTTTTCTGTGCTAATAAGAGCTAACATTTATATCGTGCTTTTGCTGTTCTAGGCTTTGTGTTGAGCAGTTCACAAGCCTTTCCTTGTTCAATCTTAAAACCTCAGGTTTGATGCCCATTCCGCCTCAGAGAAGTGAACTAACTTGCCCACAGTCACCCAGCTCGTAAGGGCCTGAACCGACACTAGATTTTCTGGTCTGCCTGATTAATGAACAGTGAGGAGGTCGGACCGTTTCAGTGCTGTTTAATCCTTTTTGGATCACAGACCTTTAAAAAAATCTGATGAAAACTTGGGGTCCTCTCCCCAGAAAAATGCACAGAATTTGGCAGACAAGTTCATGGGTATTTGAGGAGTTCCTGAAGCCTGGCTGTGAATCTGTCCCAGCTGATTTCTGGGGATCCTTCCTGTACCTGGCAGTCTGGGAAGGGGGCTGGGCTGAGTCCGGGAAGCCTGGAAGTGGCATGGTGGCCACAGGGTGGGCGTGCCCCCTTGACCTCTGCTTCTCCCCCAGGATGGCCGTTGTTCCCATCATCATCAGCCTGACCCTGACCACACTGCTGGGCAACGCCATTGCCTTTGCCACTGGAGTGCTGTACGGACTCTCTGCTCTGGGCAAAAAGTGCGTCTGCCGGGCCCAGCCCCGGGGAGGGGTCTTTACTTCCTGCCTCCTGAGTCTCAGTGAGGAAGGTCTGAGAGTGGCCCCTGTTATCCAGTTGTGGAAACTGAGGCACAGAGTTTTTCAGTGACTCCTCAGTTTCTTTAAGGTGTTCAGCTCTAGGGAATGAGAGCAGGAGAATTCATGAACCTTCCTGGTGGCCCAGTCGTGCCTTGCCACAGCCCAGGGTGGGGGTGGCAGACATGGCTCGTGAGAGCCTCTCCCCACCTGGTGCCCACACCTGACATTGCAGTCACTTGCTACCGTCTCTCTCAGAGCCCGGACTAAGGCTCTGACTCCTTCTCAACCCAGCATCCCAGGCAGACTGTGCCACTCTTACAGGTGACAAGACATGTCTTTGCCATCGTAACAATAGGGTCTGTGTGGAAACCAGAAGGCCCAGGAGGCCCTTCCTGCAGGTCATGCTTGGGTCACTGGCCAGGAACCAGGGAGCGGCTGGGAGGGCTGTGTGCCTGGGTCTGTTCCTGGTGTGACGCTGACTTGCTCTCTCTGCAGAGGCGATGCAATCTCCTACGCCAGGATTCAGCAGCAAAAGCAGCAGGCAGATGAGGAGAAGCTGGCAGAGACCCTGGAGGGGGAGCTGTGATGCAGGTCCGGGTGACGCCCCCCATACCCTCGCCCCTCTGGTTCTGCGTGAGCGTGGCTAGCAGGGATGGGGCCGGAGGCATTGACCCTGAGGGACAGCCTGGGACAGGAGCCTGTGCCGGGCTCCCATCAGCTTCTCCCCACCTAGCCCCATACCTGAAGTCCTCCTGTCTGCCCCTCTCTCCGGATTGGCACCTCCTGGCCTGAGCGGGTGCTGAGGTGCTGGGGTGAGGGCTCTGAAGGCCTTGGCATCAGCAATTACATGGGCAGGACGAGCCTCGGGGGTGACCCGGGCCGCGGGACTTGAGGTGGATTGGAGCCGGCAGCAGCGCTGCTCACAGCTCACCTGGCCCCACAGCTGCCTGGCTTGGCCATAAACAGGCCTCGGGGTGGATTTCCAGACTTGCACAGCTGGCAGAACTGTCGGGGACTCGCTGAAAGCCTGGGGGGAGCTTCCCCTGAAGACATCGGTCCTGTCTCCAGGTGGGACATCGGCTCTTCAGGCAGGAGAGCCTCCTGTAGGCTGAGCCACCTGGGCCTGCCTCTGTCCTCCTGTCATCAGGGCAGTATCCTGAGGGCTGTCTGCTGCTACCCATGGCCCCCCCAGCTACTCTGTCCTCCGTGGGAGCCCACAGTGCTCCCAAGATGCTCCTTGAGTACCGGGAACAGCAGCCTTGGCAGCAGTCAGACAGCTGAGTGGGGACTGCTCCCTCCACCAGTTCCCTGGCGCCTGGGACACTCCATTT
The DNA here is from genome assembly GCF_057876585.1 of Rhinolophus sinicus. NCBI lineage: Eukaryota > Metazoa > Chordata > Mammalia > Chiroptera > Rhinolophidae > Rhinolophus > Rhinolophus sinicus. The sequence continues at coordinate 3,111,415 of NC_142516.1, read as the reverse complement.
CAGAACACTTCCCACAGGCCTGGCCTGGGCGCCCGGGTCCTTCACATTCCCCCCTCCGCACAGGCCCTGGTGCTACGGAAGTGGGGAGAGCAGGCTCTCCCCTGCCAGTGGGGCCACCGCCCACCTCTGTGGTCCTGCCCCCTCAGCAGTGGCCCCGAGCCGTGTTAGTGGGGGCTGAGCTTGACCACGTCAGTGTTCCCGCAGGCCTGCCCCCAGCCCTGCCCTCAGGGAGCTTCCTGCCTTTTAAGAGCTGGGAACGGACTGCCCAGTGTGTCAGGCCATCAGCAAGGCCTGGGGGGATGGGGCATGGAGTGTGGCGAGCTGGTGCCCTCCTGGGAGCATGCCTCCTGGGACATGTGCCCTTATTGCCCCCAAGGCTCCCTCCATGCCTGTCCCTTGCTTCTGCCCCGTGGCCTCAGCCCACTGGCTGCTCTGAGTGTCATTGGGCATGTCTGATGGGGCCTGGTGAGCCTGGCGGCACTGGGCTGGTGTGGTAAAAGCTCCATCTGGGCCCAGCTCCCGCTCTTCCTCCGCCCAGGCCCTCCGGCTGGGCCTGTTCCCAGCTCCCAGAGCTCAGGGTCCTGTCTTGCTATGTTGAAGCCAGGCCCAGGGCTGTGCCTGGGTCTTGGCTCCCCAGAGGGACCTTTCATCCCCATTTGAGGCTGGGAGTGGCAGGTACTGACCAGGGACACGTCAGTGGGCTTCCCGTCTGCAGCGTCCCCCCAGCAGCCCTCCGGGGATCCTGACCAGGCTGAGCCCCAGGGTGGCAGGGACATCACACTGTGGCTGGCATGGTGGGACACGTGCCTTCAGGGGTCCTGTGGAGCCACCTTCCTCAGGCCATGCTGGGTTCAAAGGGCTGTGGGCTCCAGGCCTCCCCAAGCCGGTGGGGTGTGTGCGTGTGCGTGCCTGTCTTCTCCCATGTGTGCCGTGAATAAAGACCTGTCTACCTCCCAGGAGGACTGAGGGCTCTACCACCCCCCTGACCGGTTCTTACCCAGGAAGGGAGACTGCCCGGCCCTCTGGCCCTTGCCACAGGGCGTCACTGATGGGGGTGCCCTTGCTGCAGGAGGAGGGGTTGGCTGTGTGTATCAAGGAAGGTTGCAGCTCTCCCAGTGAGGAGACTGGGTGGGTGCTGGGCGGGCTGTAGAGGTGGACACAGAGGTGGGAGGGCCCTCCGACCCCTGTCACAGGCCAGAGTGGGCAGGTCACTTGCCCCAGGTTCCCCGTGAATCTAGCAGCAGTGGTCCTGGAGCCGGTGACCCTGACTCCGGTGGGCGTCCCACCTTGAAAGGAACATGTGTCTAGGTGCCTGAGGAGGTCAGGCCAGCCAGGCCCCCAGGGCCACTCCTGCTTCCGTGTGTCTGGACTCTGTCTTCTCGGTGTCCTCGTTTACTCTCAGTGTTTAGCTTCAACTGTGAGCAATAAAGCCTGGTGGCAGTTTGTATGCTCGCCCACACGCGCTGCCTGGGACCTCCTCTCTGGTACCCTAAATAAGTGGAGGGGACGCCCCCACCCCACTGAGCAGGGGTGTGAGGGCCAGCGCTGCTAGCTCTGCTCACAGACTTGCCTGAGGCCCCACAGCTGGGAGGAGCTGGAGCCCGGGGCAGGATGCACCCCACGGCCTGGCTCCCCTCACAGTGGACAGTCAGGTGGCAATAAAGGGGGCTGCTCCTGGGGCAGCAGGCCTTGGCAACCTTGGCTGAAAATCGGGGTCTAGCCTGGCTGCTGGGGAGCTCCCCCACCAGGATTCCTTCCTGTGCAGGGTCACAGGCAGGTTCTTTATTTTTATAAATAGGGTGAACACGGTGTGTAAACAGGAGCCCTGTGGCCCCTGTGCACAGGGCAGGCTGGTGCAGGAGGTGTTGGTGCGTGTCCCAGGTCCTGTGCGCTCGCCCGTGGAGTCCAGACATTCCCTGTGGCACCCGCCAACCCTGAGGTGCAGATTGTCTTCCTCCCCATAGCCAGGATGCTCGATGGCGGCAAAGCCAGCAGACCAGGCTGACGTGGCACTGTTCCTGTGGGGAGCCACTCCGCAGCCGCCAGCCCTTGGTCCTCATCACGGCCCTCTGGGGGGGTGTCCTCCATGCTGGAGGAACAAGGCCCACGGTCCCCAGACCCTGGGCTGTGTGCTCCCCTTCAGCCCAAGGCTGGCTTCTCTGCCGCGGTTTTGTCTTGCCAGTGTGTGTGCGGCACCAGTGGGGCCGCAGATGGACAGCGGTGCCAGAAAGCACGCTCTGGGGGGGGCGCCTGTCGTGCTTCTGGCCGGTCCTCCTGTGCCTGGCTGATGGCAGGTTGCTGCTGCCTCCTGGACTCGGGGTGCAGGTTAGTGGCCCACACAGGCCTGGCTGCCCCGTTGTTTGGCCCCGCCCAGGCGTGTCCCTGACTTATTGAAGGAAGGACCTCCTGCCGGTGCGGAAGAAGGACTCAATCTGCTCCAGCGACCGGCCCTTTGTCTCGGGCACACAGCAGCCAGTGAATACCAGGTTCACCAAGCAGATGGCGGCAAAGAAGAAGAAAGGCACCTGGAGGCCGCAGGCGTTCTGGGGGCAGGGGGAGGGGGGGTCACACGGGGGAACCAAGGGCCCTCCCACCCCAGCACAAGCTTCGTGGGGCCCGCTAGTCTTAGCCAGCCTTGGGGGCCCCCACCTGCTCAGAGACCTCCTGGGGCTCCCCACTGCCTCCAGCACAAAATCCAAGGGCCTTAGCATGGCACTTGAGGCCCTGGAAGTCGCAGCCAGCCCTCTGGTGGGAGCCCTAGGGTTTCCCTCCTGCCCGAGGGCTCCACTTAGCTGGAGCCCCCCCCCGGCCTGCCCCCCCCCCCCACCTCGGCTCAGGCACCCACCTCTCCCCACCCCAGTGCTCATCTTTTCCATTTCAGCTCCTCTGTGTCCCTGCCTAGGAGCATGCTCCCGTGCTTCTGGGCCACCTGCCACATCCTTCCTGCCCCATGACCGTCCATGTCTCTCTGGTGGGGCTGTGCACACCCTCCCCACCCAGCTGACTTACCCATTCTGGGGTCTCCCTCCCCTGCTTGACCCTAGACTGCACCTGGGTGGGCACAGCCAGAGCTGCCCCATCAGATTCTCCCCCCCAGGAGCTGGGACTCAGAGGTTCTGGCTGGTTTCAGGGCCTGCTGGGGCAGGGGGCGGGGGCGGGGGTGGGGGGTGGGAGTGTGTGTGTGTGTGTGTGTGTGTGTGTGTGTGTGTGTAAGACGCCGCATGTGAGCTGGCCAGCAGGATACACTGCTGAGACCCAAACTGCCCGCCCAGACAGAAGCCCAGCTGCCTGGGAGGGTGACGGACTGCTGACGTGGCTGTGGCTCCCTGGCCTGGGAGGTCAGCTGACTTCCCAGAACAGTTCCCCAGCTTTCTGTTGTAATAAAGAGGTTTGGCTGTGTTGGCCTCCTGTGAAGCGGGTATGCTAATCTGTCAGAGGACCACTCTGAGGCTTAGAGGACAAGATGGAGAAGCCCTTAGCACAGCCCCTGGCAGCAGCTGGAAGGCCCCGGGGTCCCCAGCACTCACCACGACCAGCAGGAAGGACTTGGTGAGGGCGAAGGCGGTGAGCCAGCTGACCAGCACACACAGCCCCGAGGCCACACCACGGGCGCGCAGGGGCAGGATCTCAGACATGAGGAGCCAGGTGATGGGCCCCCAGCCCATGGCGTAGCCTGCCCAGAGGGGGAGGGGTGGGCTCAGTCCCCACTGTGGCTGGCGCAGCCTCTTCTGCCTCCCTGAAGCTGCTGAGACCCCTCCCCAAGCATCCCAGCCAACCCAGGACAGCAGTGCCCCACCCATGACACAGCCAAATCCCCCGCACCTCACCCACCAGACAGAACCTCCCTCGCTGGCCAGGAGGCCCCCCCATGCAGCCAGCCCTCTGGTGGGAGCCCTAGGGTTTCCCTCCCGCCATACCTACCCATGATGAAGAGCATGGTGGCCAGAAGGGGCACCAGTGTGATGTAGTTGGTAGGTGTGGCCAGGGGCAGCTCTGTGCCCCCCAAGGCCACACTCTGCAAGTCTATGGTGCTGTTGGGGGTCAGAGGCTTTGGACCAAAGTGGACATACAGCCCCAGCGTCAGGTTCGCAGCAAACATGATGGCTGCTGTGGACAGACAGGTGGCCCTCGGGGGGGCCAGGGCCCTTTGAGCTGGAAGTTCCCTCCACAGAGCCCTTCAGTGCCCTGTACCCCGTGCGGCCCAGCTGTCACCCAGGCCACCACCACAGCCCGTCTGTGAGTGGACACTTCCTATAGAACAGCAGGCTCCCACTCCAGCCACATTTGGGCTTCTGTCACACACTGTGGTGTGTCAGTTGGCTTGTTCGCTCACACAAGCAGGCCTTTCTGGAACAGCTGGTGCATGCCAGGCCCTGGGGAGGCAGGGGCCACCAGGGCAGGTCTGACCCAGGCCCCCTGGGGCTCCCAGCGACTCGGCACAACACTTAGCAGCTGTTGGAGTGACACCTTACTATGTGCAGGAAACGGTGGAGTTCACCTGAGACAAACAGCAGCACCTTGCGGCCGGCCCGGTCCATGGTGACAGCAGCAATCAGCACCGACAACAGCCTCACGGCCCCCACGATGGCTGCGTCATCCTCAGGGAGCTGCAGGGAAGAAGGCACCAGGGCTGAGGGATACTGGCCTGCCGCTCCCGGCCCACCCATCCTCCCATGGTGTTGCCGGGGGCTCAGGTCCCAGCTCCTTGGAGCACTGAGCCGCCAAGCACCTACTGTGTGCCAGGCACTTTCTCTGAGGCCTAAGGGCCTTTTGGGCAGAGGCACAACTGCATTGCCCACCCCTAAGCCCAGAGCCCATACAGAGTATAGGCGTGACAATAACTGGTTTGCTGTCACTGATCTTCAAATCTCATCTCCCTGAGCCCAGGACAGGCCAACGAAACGATGCAACTATTATCTCCACTCTGCAGGAGGAAGCTGAGGTTTGGAGGGGAAGTAACTTCCCCCAGTGAGTGGTGGCTGCTGACTCGGGTCCATGGCCCCCGTGGGGTCTGCGTGTCTATAAAACTGGTTTTCTTTGTAATCCTGTACATATAATTTGAAAACATGGAAGCTTTACTTGCAGATGTTACTCTGAGAACAGGTGCGTGGCACAGGATCAGGGACGGGCCCCTGGCGGTCTCCGCCTGCAAATACACCCGCTATGCAGCACAGAGCAGGTGCTAAGTAAGGGCCGGCCTCTGAGGGACGCTGGGGGCCCAGAGCCGGGGCATGGGGACTGGGCTCTCACCAGCAGGACCGCGGTGCTATTGAAGATGGGCTGCAGGTAGACCAGGATGGGCGTGATGCCTGTCAGTTGCTGTAGGAAGCGCATCAGCAAGGCGATGGTGATGGGTCGGTATATGTGGGGGTCCCGGGCCTCGGCCCACGACATGCGGCTGCTCTGGAGACACGAGGCCATCGCTGAGGTGGCTGGGCCAGCCCCTCCAGCAGGTGCCACCCTGCTGTGGACTTCATGGGGTTGGGCAGAGACTCCCTTCTCCCCTCCTCCAGGCCAGGGACCCCCACCTGAACCCCATGCTCCTGGATCAGTGGGTGAGCCAAGGCACACTCCTGCTTGTCAGTATCTCCGGGTCCCCTGGCATCCAGGGCACGAAGCATGTGCCCTGGGTTAGGTGCCATGTTGTCTGGAGGTAGGAACTATTGGCATCCCATTTTCCAGGAAAAGCAACTGAGGCTCAGAAAGGCCTGGTGACTGGCCGTGGCCACACACAGCTGTGGGCACCAGAGGCTGGTGTGCGGGGCTGGGCACCCACATCTCCTGCACCTGTCTCTGGACGTTGTCCTGGATCTGCTGGAACTCCCAGCGGATGTCGGCGTTAGCCCCGCGCAGCCAGGCCAGTGCCTGCAGTGCCTCCTCGTCCCTGCCCCTCGAGAGTAGGAAGCGTGGCGAGTTGGGCATGAAGGTGAGCAGCAGGATCATGATGACCACAGGCCCCTCCCCGGCCACAGCCAGCCAGCGCCACGGCAGCAGGAGGCCTGCGGTGCAGAGGGGGTAAGGAGCTAGGGTCCAGGCTGGACATGGAGACCCCTCCCACTGGGGCCTCTGAGCAACTTCACCTGTCCCCAAGGGCTAGCCCGGGGTCACCTCCTGCAGCAAGTCTACCCTGATTGCCCCACGCCTCTGTGATCTAGGCCAGGAGGGGCCACGGGATTGCCTAGCTCCCTGAGCAGGCAAGACCCCGGACTTCCCCTACCAACCAGCTATGCTCTGATCTCTTTTCTGTGTAGGATTCCCACCTAAGATTATTTGACAGAAGGATTTTGCTGTCAAAAGACAGTTTGAAGACTGCTGGCCCAGGAGAAGCCGTCATTGTCCAGGTAGGTAGGGCCTGGTGACCAGCTTGGAGCAGGGAATTGCCTGGAAGTACACAGCATGGTGGTGGCTGAGTACAGCTGGGAAGGCAGGTCTTTTGGCCCCCAGCACAGGGCTCCTTTGGGGGGGGCATGCTCCTTCCCTTCCCAACATGACTGCTCAGTGGCACCTTGTCACCCCCAGCCTGCACCTAGGAAGTGCTTGTGTAAACATTGGTCTTACCGAGGGCATAGAGAGACAGTGATCCAAACACTGCCATGAGCTGCGGTGTGGCCCCCAGAGCCCCACGAACGCCTGGGAGAGCAATCTCAGACACGTACACCTGCGAGACACATCGGCCCACCCCAGGCCTTTGGTGAGAACACAGGGGCCTGGGCAAGATGGCAGAGGTGGCCTGGTGACCCTTGGGAAGTGGGGGCTTCTGGTGGGGTTCCTGTCCTGATCATGACTCACCTCATGACCTCCCCTGGGCCTCAGTTCCCCTGACTGTAAAGTGGGCAGAAGCACAGCTTTGAAATGGGTAGCTCAAAGCTGGGAACTGGAAGGCCCAAGGGCACCCCAAGTCTGGTATCTGCTCCTCCCAGCTATCTTCACCCCATTGGGCTCGCCTCAGCCCATGACTGGGTGTGTCGGCAGTGGTGGGTGAGATGAGGGGTCCCAGGGACAGGGCAGGGCAGGGACTTCCCTTTCTGTTGCTCAATGTAGATCTTCTCCAATTGAGCAATGTGTCTGACTGTCAGGAAATGGGGTAGGAAGTTTGGGGAGTCCTGAGTGGGGGGCGTCTGAGGAGATGGGGAGAGACTTCCCCAATATTAGCTGCCCTGGTGGGGGTGAGCTGAATTTCCCTGGCAAACATGTCCCCATTGACCGGTGGACTTGGAGGCCAGGAGGCCTTTCCTAATGGTGGTCAGCACGCTGCTGAAGCTGTGAGGGGGCCGTGGGGTGGGCACTCCTGGCCTTACCGGTATGCAGGCAGCCGTGAGCCCCCCAGCGAAGCCCGTCAGCGTCCTTCCCAGCAGCAGCATCCACACGCCACGGGCACCCGCCATGAATGCGTAGCCAGCTGCCGAGGGTACAGCTGAAAACATGATGCTGAGCTTCCGGCCCAGGAGGTCATTGAGGACCATGGCACTGAGGCCTCCGGCCGCTGCACCCAAGGTGAACACCGACTGTAGAGAAGGGTACAGGGCAGACATGTCTGGGTACCCAGCATCCCCCCACCCGCATCAGATCCTAGAGGTATTTGGGACTCAGGCCCCCAATGGTAGTGAGCCTCCCATTTCCAGGGGTGTACAAGCAGCATGTGCACAACCATTTGTTAGGGGTGCCACCACAGGGAGTCCTTCTCTGGGGAGGACGTGGGGCCACGTGTCCACAGCATTTCTCTCCAGACTGACTGACATTTAAATGTCTAATATCATATAGCAGACAGGGTTCTGTGATTTAAAGCCCCTGGGATTTTAAGATTTGGGGTTCTTGGATTCCCAGTAAAGTGTCATGAGTAGGATCCAGTCAGTGACTTGGGCACGGTGCTTAGCCAGTCTGAGCCTCAATTTCTTCAGCCGTATTATGGGGAGAGTGGTGGCACTCACCTCATAGCGTTGGCTCTGGAGTCAGTCAGCTCTCAGGTAAAGTGCCCGGCATACACCTGGCACATACCAAGTGCTCAGTACTCAGTGGGTACTATTAATCTTGGCTAATATGTTGTCATTGTAAATTGAGGCTACTAACATAGTTTTAGAATCTTGGGACTCTCGAGGCCTGTGCTTTTCCTTTCCACATGCCCACAATCTGTTCTGGACCCTCCTTGCTACAGCCAGTGCCTCTTTCCATGGGCACCTGATGCCCCAGACCCCCATCATCCAGGGGGGTGTCTGCTCTGCTCCAGGTTTGGGGATCTGGGGAACCCTCAACCCCACTGGGTGGAGACTTTAAGGGACCTCGCCCCCCTGTTGCTTCCTAGGCCCTCTCCATCGGCTTTCACTTCCTCCTTTTATTTCAGAGCCATCATTTGGCCTCACACCCCTCCTCCACCCCCAGCCCGGAGTATGTGTGTGGGGGTAGACCAGGGCCCAGGAAGGGGCATCAAGGCTGAGCTTTTGGGGCATCCCTAGCTGAGGACAAAACTCAGTGTGTCCCTGCTCCCCTGCCCTGCCCCTCCCAGCTCAGTGCATGGCCCTTACCCCAAACCAGGATGCCTGGATTTTGGTCAGACGCAGGTTTGGATCCAAGGAGTGCTCCAGGGCCGGGATGACGGGCGACGTGTAGACCAGGGCATAGCCGAAGCTGAAATTGCCCAGCACAGCAGCAAAGGTAGCCAGGAACACCCTCCTGTTCTGCGGGGCTCTGGGGTGGAGGGGGGGCAGAAATATTGGGGGTCTTTGAATCTCTCCTCACAGATCTGCAGCCCGTCCCGAGTACAATAGCTGTCCACCAAGAGGGCAGCGCTCAGGAGGGCTGGGTTGAGGGCCAGACTGGCACCTCCCCAGGGTCTGAGTGCCAGCTCCCTTGGGAAAACCCCAGGGCATGAGGGCGGTCGCCACAGCCCATCATCACGGTTGAGACATGGGTGCAAGGAGCTTTTCTCCAGAAGACACTTGGTTTCTACTCCCAGCTTTGCCACCCCAGGCTTGTTCTGTGATATTAGGCAAGCCCTTCTCCCTCTCTGGGCCTCAGTCTCCCTATCTGTGCCAGTTGGGGGCTGGGCCCAGTACTGGAGAACGATGAGGGCAGGGGACACATCCAGCTCCTTAAACAGGACTAGCGTGTCTGGGGAAGGAGGGGGCCAAATGGCCCATTGGAGGCCACTCGCCGATGGTTAGAGGCTCAAGCCCCCACCCACAGCCCCGATGCCCAGCGACTCTCACCCGACCCGCGTCCTTTCTCCCGGCGACGGGGACAGCCTCTCCGGGAAGGTGTCATAGTCCGGGCCCTCGGCTCCCAGCAGTGGCTCCTGCATGGCCGGCCTCTGCTGTCTAGGGCGCCGCCGAGGGGCCGGGGCAGCTGGGGTCGCCAGCGCGTCGGGCCGCAGCGGCTTAGAGCATCCGGCGGCGCCCGCAGCTCCGCCCCCCGGCCGCGATTGGCTGCGGGGCGGCCCTGCAGACCCGGTGTCGGCCAATGGGAAGGCCGCGGGCGGTGCGGAGCTGGGATGCGGAGCGCCGCCGGGCTTTCCCCGGGCGCGGGCTAGGGTGCCAGGTGCTGGGGGCAGCACCTGGGCGGGGCCGCCGGACATTCCCCGGGCGCGGCCCGCGCTTTGTGCTCCCCGGATACCCCAGGGTCGTCCTGAGAATAGGAACCCGCATCCGAGGGAAGGGCCTTGACAGTCATGTGAGGCCTAGAGGCAGAGCACCTGCCGACCCGCTCTTGTCCACGTCGGTGTCCGAGCCTGGTACCACCACGGGGGCGCAGACTGCGTCCAACCCTGGGGCCCAGCTCCTACAGGCAGCAAGAAACTGAAGCCCAGAGAGGCGAAATGACTCGCCAAGGTCACACAGCGAACTCAGTGACTCGCCAAGACACACAGGGTCTCCCTTTAAAGGAAGGCCGGGAGCTCCGCCTTGCGTTCGACTCCTTTCCTGGCACAAAGCGTCCCGGTCCCGCCCTGCCCGCGACGCGGTGAAGTCAGGCTGATGAGCTTCCAGGACAGCAGGAGAGTGTGTTGGGTGAGGGCAGAGGGTTGAGGGGGTGGCGGTTCCGGTGGATCAGACTTGTATTTTACCCGTTTCTGGTGTTTTCTGTTTGCAGAAATAACTCGGCCTTGTTGTGAAGCATCCAGGTAATAAACTGAAATTTAAAAATAAGAAGAGCAGAAACTGAAAATTCCCTGGAAAACCATCCTCAAAAAAAAATATCACAGTTACTAGTTTCAGCTCTCCCTTTGGCCTTTTCTCAGAGAGAGGGGGCTGGATCACACCCTATTTGGACTGGGTGTGCCACATACATTTTTAAATTGATCCTTTGTTGTTGAATATTTGGGTTATTTCCAGATTTTCACTATTATAATAGTAAAGTATTTTTTAAAAGTTATTATAATTCCCTTTTATTATCATCAAAATACAATTATAGTAAAACAATAGAGAAAACAGGGACATCTATCTCCTGAGAGCCTCACCCTGCTGGCATTTTAGTCTTTCCCCCACGGGTCTGTGTTACAATTTTTGCCCATTGTGTGTGTATACAGTTGTGTGACCATTTTACATTTTATTTTAAGCATTTTCTTGCCACCGCGGAGATAGGCTTTGGATCCAGGCACGTCCAATAAATGATGACTCTTATTGGTAATATGGCACAGTCCTCACAATTACATTTTAAACATTGACATATGACACAAATGTGCAGGTCAGTGAATAAAGGTTGGGGTGCAACCCTGCAATTATTGTCCCTGTCAAGAATCGGAAGGTTCTCATCGCCCTAGGAGGTCCGACTATCCCTCCCCAGTCACACCCCCCCTCTGGAGTCCCACCAGTGATTTCTGTTACTGTGGATTAGCTTTTCCTGCTCTTGAACCTCAGACAAATGGAATCATACTTTTGTTTCTGCCGCATCCTCTCCTTCTCTTTTTTTCAAAGCATTTGTTTTCTTTTTAAATGGAGTTTATTAAGATGTAATGTACAGACGGTAACAAGTGCATTTTAAGTGTGTTGCTAGCTGTATAATCCAGACCCCCCCCCCAAGGTATAGAACATCCCTTCCTCCTGGAAGGTTCCTTTGTGCCCCTTCGGGCACCCCTCCCCCATTCCCGGGAAACTACTGCTCATCTTTCTGTGACTGTGATTAGGTTTGTCCTTAGAGTCACATGGAAAGAGGACCACATGTTAAGTGCCCTTTTGTCTGGCTTCTTTCACTCAGCACATCCACAAGAGTCATCCGTGTGTTTTTTCAGTGGATTGTCCCCTTTTTGTTGCTGTGTGTGCGTGCGCCAAAGTGTCCAACCACTCTTTGATGGGCAATTAGGTTATTTCCAGTTTGGGCTGAAAGCATAAAGCTGGTGTGACACTGTCCATAGCGCTGTCTTAATGGTTCTGGAAAGTTCTGGAGTGGATGAACCTGGATTTGTTCACGAATCTTCTGTCATGGGCATTAAGGCTGCTTCAAATGTTTGCTCTGAACACTAGCGGAGCAACAAACATCTTTGTCCTTAAAGGATAATCCCATTCAGCTTGGATCGCTTCTGGGGTCCTCAGGCCTTTTAACCCTCCTACTGGTGGGCTCGTTCCTCCTCTCCTCCCCCCACCCATCCTGGGCCCGGGAACCCACAGGCACACAGGAGGGTGCCCAGAAGCCCTTGTCAACTGGAACTGAGAGCCCACCTCCCTTCTTTAGCCTCTCCCGGCCCCCCTGCAGGAAGTGTCGCTAGGAGGGAGCAGAGAAGTGCTGGTGTGGGAGTGGGGATACCTGGCTCTGCTTGGCCTGGGAGAACTGGTTCCCCTCTCTGCCCTGGACACACCCACAAAGGGGCTGGGTCCTTCACTTCCCCACCCCTTCCAGCTCCAGCCTCTCCCTGGGGGAGGTGGAGGGTACAGTTCTAAGAAAGGGCCCTTAGTTGATCCGCTCAGGCTTGCTTATCCCTGGGGAACGTGGCAGCGCTGGGGCAGGCCCCTTCCTGACGCTGGAGTCCCCATGGCTGGAAGGTAAGCATCCTGCAGAACTGTTAGGGAGGAGCTGGGCAGGGACCAGCCTGACTCTGGGATTCTCCCCATCACTGGCGGATTCAGGGCATCGGAGCTGAATGATTGACCTGGTCCAGACTCTGCCCTATAGGAGGATGGGCCTGAGGATGAGTGCTCAGGCTGCCTCCTCTGCCACCCTCGGGCTGCTTGGGAAGGCTGCTCCTCTGAGCCAGCTCCTTTTCTGAGCCTCCCTTTTCTCATCTTAAGATGGATGTGACCTGGTGCCCACCCCCTGGGCTGCCGAGTGAGCAGAGGGCAGCCTTGACACAGCTCCTCCTTCAATTTCACAAAGGTCCCTCCAGACAAGTTTGCCGGCTTCCAAGTGCCCCGGAAACTGGCAGAGCTGCATTCCGGACCCCCTGACAAGGGTAAAGGTCTCCAAGGGAAGAGGTAAGGAGGTGGGAGGGAATGCCAGTGGAGCAGGCACCTCTCAGTTGGTCCTTATTCTTGCCTCCATCGTCCCATTTTAGAGGAGAAAACGGAGGCTTGGGGAGTCACTGCCCACGGTCACCTCGTGGCCCCTTGCTCCTGCTGTCTGGAGGGCTCCCGTCCGAGGGAGAGGGGTAGGAGGGTCACAGGGGGTGGGTGATTGGGCCCTTCCCAGAGGAAGTCCTCTCCCTCACCTCCTCCTTCCCACAGATGGGCCGGCCAGGGCCCCTGGGAGAGAAGGTCTCTGACACCCAGCTGTCCGGCACCCCCGCCGCCCCCCGCCAAGTACCAGGTGACGCCATCCCTGGTCCTGAGGACTCGGACCTGGTACCCTCTGTGACATTGGCTGCAGCTCTGGTCCTGCTGTTCCTCCTGCTCTCGGCATGGCTGGTGTGGGACAGGTCCCTCCAAGGCTCATGCTAATGTGGGTTTCCAGGAAAGGCGTGGAGGTGTCCCTGGCTGGGCCTGGCTCAGTCAGTAGTGGCACAGTGGGAACAGAGTCAGGGACATGGATGATGGGGGTTGGAGGGTGGAATGTAGGGGCCGGCCTCCCAGCCACACCCTGGACCAAACCCTGAGGCCACCTGCTCAAGCAGCCCAGCAGGAAGCCCCAGAACCCCCCACTGGAGGGCAGCAACCCAGATGAGCCCTGGCCTCTGTGGCAGAATGCCGCTGTGGGAGCGGGGCCTCAGATGGCGGACTAAGAGGCTGGGACAGATGGAAGTGCTCAGGCAGCTCAGGCTCAAGTCCCCTCATCCTGGGTGTTACAAATAAAACCAGGGAGCTACTGGGCTTCTGTGAGTCCAAGTGTGTTGGGAAATGAGAGTTCTAGCCCAGGCTCTCCCTGTGCTGGGCTGTGACGTGGACAGGCTCTTCTCCGTTCTGGGCCTTGCTTTCCCCAGTAATCAAATGGGGATGGCAATACCTACTTCTGGGCATTGTTGGGAGGGCCGACAAGTGGGGAGGCACTGTGGTCACCTCTGCTGCAGACGCTGCCTGTGTGTCCACCTCTCTCCTTCCTCCCGGGACCCAGAAAACCCTGGGAGGGAGGCGGTCAGATGGGGGATGCACTGGTCTTGGCCGCCACCTGGTGGTTGAAGTCACAATTGCACCATCTGTTGTGAGAGTCTCCTTAGAGTTCCTGTCAGGCGGAGGAGGGGAAGGTGCTTTATTTTTTGAAGTAGAAAATCTTGAGATTGTGGATGAGCACAAATCCCATTACCCAGAGAGATCTTCTTTTACCATTTGCTATTTATCTTCTTTCCCTCCATTTCTGTATCTATAATTTCCTAACCGAAAAAATTATCAGAAGGAGGCTGAGGGGGTGGGAGAGAGTGGCTTGTGCAAGGGGGTGGTCACTGCCCAGGGTCAACAGCTCCTTCCCGCCCACAGCTGCCTTTCTGGGACCTTGACAAAGACGCGTTCCTGGGTGTAGGAGGGACATGGAGACCTTCACCTCGGGACTGGAGGCTCCAGACCCTGCTGTCTCTCGTTGAGCAAATACTTACAAGACACCTCCCATGTGCCAGACTCTGCAGAGAAATGGGGTGGATGGGCTCCCCAGGGGGCTCGGGGACTCCTCCCTGCTCCTTTCGCACCCTGCAGTCACAGCGCACACCTGCGTCCAGGTCGGGGTGGCCAGGGAGCTACAGACTGTCTCTGTCGCTGTCAGGGATGGGGCCCCCTGCCTTGGGAAAGGCAGATGGGGAGTGTGAGGGGGCGGTAGGAGCCTCAGGTGCGTTCTGGGGTGGAGGCGATGGAGGTGGATCCTGGAGGTTTGGGGGACCTCTTGAAGAAGCGGGGATGGGCATTTCAGGTGGGGGCACTGAGAGAGCAAGGCCTGGTGGCTGGACAGTGGTTTTTCTGACCTGTCACCTGCACCATGGGGACTTGGGGATGGACCACAGGAGCCTTCCTCCTTCGCTGACCATCCTGCCCGCTGCAGGAAGAGGGCGGCCTGACTCCTCCAAGAGTCACTTTGGGACTGTCCCTCCCCCTCCCTCTCTCTCAGGAGCATCTTCTGTGTCCCACAGGCCCAGCCCCAAGTTCACAGCCCGGGATGGAGGCAGGCAGCCCAGTGTGGCCCCCACCGCCTCTGGTCTTCTGCCCAGGGAGCAGGGGCTCTCCTCTCTGCTCCTTGCCACATCCTTCCCTGTTGGAGGGGGAGAGGCTGTGGGCAGGATGCCAGTACCCCTCACCTTTGTTGCCCCTCCCCCAGCGCTCGCCACCTTTTCTTTTTGCCCCTCCCCCCATGCATCTTGTCAGATGTAGACCCTGAGACCCAACTTCTGAGGTCTGGGGTGGCCTTTGTAACCCAGGGCACAGACTGTTAGATTTCCACAGGGTGGGCTGGGCCGGGGGTTTCAGGGGGTCCCAAGGCCCACTGTCCCCCTCACATCCTGTCCGTCTGCCAGAGTCAGACCTAAAGCCTTGGCTCCTTCCTGCAAGGCTGAGCACATGTCCACAGATTCCTGGTGTTCACCCCCCACACCCCTGAGAGGCACTGCCAGCCTGGGGTTGCAGGGATGCCCAGAGGAGCCAGCATCCTCTGAGGAGTTTGCCTGAGGCTCCAGCCCTGCCCGCTGGCCCAGTGCCAGTGAGTAAGCCCTTGGGTGAGGACGGATGGTGTGGCTTTGCTTGTTTGCATTTCTGACCAATCCTCATGAAAATGCCATGTGGCTTCTGGCAACGCAGTTCCAGTGGCCAAACCTTTGTGAGGGGCCTGGCTCCCGGGGCCCCCGCAGGCTGCCCAGCCCTTGCTGCGGTACCTGGGGTCAGCACGGGCATCTGTGCATAGTGCGTCCAGGAAGGAGTTGCACCGCAAGGAAAATATTGTTCTGAGTAATTCAGTGACCTATTTTATAAACACTGCGGTTCCACCTTGGGGTTCTTCCTGCCTCGTCTCCCGCCTCTCCTCCTGCTTCCAGGGGGTGCTGGGGCAGCCAGATGCCTGAGGTTAGGAAAATGTGTGCTTTTTGTGGGTTGGACCTTGCAAAGGATGACAGGATGGGCCTGGGGTGGGCGAGGCAGAGTCCTGGCATGGGGCTGGCAGATGGCTCCTTAAGCTGGAAGGCAAGGAGATACTAGGAGCAAAGCTTGCTGGTGTGTGTGTGTGTGTGTGTGTGTGTGTACACACTGTGCCGCATGATCACGTGCACCTAATGTGTAGAACATGATGTACACATGGTATCTGTGTACATGTGTGTGTGCACACATGTACATATGCATGTGCCTGTGCTAATGTAGGTATACCATGAATGTGTGTGCACACACGCATGCACATGCATACATGTATAGCTGTGTACGTGTGTTGCATGGGTGTATATGAGCACACGTGTGTGCTTGTGTGTTTAATCTATGTGGCTTCTCTACAGGAGACTGGGGATGGAGTGAAACTAGCATCCTTCCTACCAGCCTGCCTGGTGGTGGGCTGGCGGGTGCTTGCTCGGCAAGGTCAAAGGGGCCCGCAGAGGGGCAAGGCACCTTTCTCCTTTGGACAAGAGACCTTCACTGGAGTTAAAGAGAGCAGGTGTGGGGGACAACTTGGGGGAGTTCTGTGGCCTGAGTCTCCTGTTCTGATCAGTCCCCTGGGGTGGTGGGGCGACCCTGCTATCTCCATTCCTTTCTGCTTCCTTCCTAAAAGGGCCTCGGTTTTGTTTGGGGTGGCAATGTGCCTAACTGCAAACACGGACCCCGAGCTGCCCTTGCAGTCAGGGGGGCCATATGAGTCATCTCTGTCCAGGAGGTGTAGATAGCAGTGTCCAGGGAGGGTCATGCTTCCTGATTAGAGAGGTACATCATGTTATACAGCCTAGGTACACGTGATTGTGTGGCACACTGTGTGCGTATACACACACACACACACACACACACACACACACACACAGGCTAACGATGGCAGGCAGGGATGAGGCAGGAGCTGGCTCGCTGGGGACGTCACGGAGCCTGGGCGCCTTGTTGTGTGAGCTGCTCTTCTGTATGTTGTGTCCTGATACACTCATAACCCATACAGGGCATCACGCCCTCTTCACTGGGGACTGAGGGGCCAGGAGCTTGTAAGGGGCTGGCAGGCAGGTGGGCACCCTTCTCGCTCTGCACTCTCTCAAGGACAATAGGGCACCATCCTCAGGGCTGTGCAGGCTCCTCTCAAGACAGTCAGGGCCCTGTCACTGAATGGCTGCCTCTTGTGAGAAGCCAAATTTGGCTCAGAGGAGAAGGATGAGGGGGGAGGAGAGGCCTGGCCTGGCTCCCTGTTGAGAGGTGAGTGGCTCTGGGTCTTAGGCAGCAGGGCACTCGACGGAGCCCAAGTGCAACCTGGAACCACGGGGCCTGTGCCACCCACAGTCCTTCTGGCACCTCGTGTCCTCTGGAAGGTAAGGACGATGTACCCAGGACTGGGCTGTGTGGAGACAGAATAGGATAATGCTGGAAACATCCTTCCTCGGCCCAGGAGACGGGACAGGGGCACACACCCAGAGGGCAGGCGGACACATGGGCAGAGGGGCAGATGCCCAGAGGGGATGGCATCCTTCTTCATGACATGGGTCCTGAGAGCTAGGCCCTAATGGGACCCCTCTCTTCTTCACATCAAAGGCTTGGCTGGACATGCCCCAGCAGACACTCCTGGGGACCTTGGAGGGGTTTCAGTCACCCTGCATGTAGCAGGTGCATCCTACTTGGGGCACAAAGAGGGGACAGGAAAAGGCCAGGGTGAGGCTGACCCATCCCCTCTCTGGCCCTCAGCCCTTCCTCAGGGCATGGCCGCAGCCCCTGCCCCCTCTGCTCCTGGGGTCCTGGCAGGACAGCCAGTTTACCTGGGGTTGAGTCCTTGCCGTGCAAGCTTGGCCCCCCCTCCATATACACCACCCCCTATTTGCAATCCTCCATTTTCTCATCAGTTTAAGGGGGAGAGGTGAGGAGGGGGTGATCTTCGTGGGTGTATGCCGGTGGAGCCCCGAGCTGGATGACCAACATCCTATGCAGGCAGTGTGACCTTGACTCCTGCTTTCATCCCTTGTTTGGCAGACCAGGAGCCAAGGCTCAGCGGAGAGCGGGCTGCCTGGGATGTGGACGCAGGTCTGGTCTGATCAGGTGAGCTCAGCTCCTTCCCACTCTGGCCTTCGTCCCGGCAAGAGTGAGACCCAGGCCTCCACCAGGGCCAGGGTGCGGTGACCCCAGTTCTAACCACTGTGGGGTTCACCCTTCCCCTGCTGTTGGGATTGGCTAGGCCTGGGGGAGTCTTCAGGAGAAGGGCAGGGCTGGGGTGAGCACCACCTGGGCAGCAGAGGCCTTGCCAGCGGGCCAGCCTGGTGTGTCTGCCTTTCATGGCCTCAGCCACACCCCCTCCCGGGACTCAGCCAACTATTTGTGGGCCGCTAAGTAGCATCACAGCTGCTTTTCTTGCTTAAGTATGACAGTACATTTTTTCGGATGGCCGGACACTTCCTGGCTGCAGAGTGTAAGCGAGTCTCGCTCTGTCCTGGCCATGCCCCCACATCCCTCCAGTCTCCCCCTTCTGTCCCGGCCGGCCAGCAGCAGGGTCACACCAGACCACTCCAGCCCCATGCTCAGACAGGCCACACAGAACCCCCAGGGCTGCAGGTGGCCCGGGAAACCTCCCCTCGGTTATTTTTGGCCCCTGTGCTGGCCTGTGGACTCCCCGCCAAAAGCAATTACTGAATTTTCATCTTGTTTTGCTGACGGTTTAGAATATGTCAAAAATGTTCCACTGGGAGACCCGAGGGCACCTCACGGGGTGGGGAGTGGGGGCTTGGGAGCCCAGCTGTGGCCGGGTCCCCTGGGGGCAGATCCTTGGGGTTCGGTGGAGGAGGGATGGGGGCAAATGAGGACTATTCACAGCCATCATCGTTGGTGCTTCCGTGCACAATCTATGTGCAAACACTGGGACTCCCTCCCCTCTGTCCTTGTAACACAATGGGGCCATTCTCCCCATTTCACAGAGAAGGAAGCTGAGGTGCAGGGCTGCTCTGCAGCTTGCCAACGCCCCACTCCTGGGAAGTGGCTGAGTGGGGCCTGTGCACAGGTTCCGTTTGCTGTTTGTGGGTCGTCACCTTGTTATCTGAGAAGGGTTCCCCCTGTTCCGTGGTGGGCAGGGCTGGAGGAACAGGCAGGGGCTGGTCCAGAGGTGTCCCCCTACCACTGGGGTGCGCTCAGGGTCACCGGGGAGCAAACCAGGTCTGGCCGCCTCCTTTTACATGTCTGTGCTGTGGTGCCCTGGGATCTGCCCCCTGGCCCTCAGCCGGGAACCACAGCACTGGCCCGCCGGAGGACGTTGGATCGATCACCTGAGTCTGCAAATGAGGACAGCCCTAGGGGCCTCGTGCTGATTGATGCCCACACTGGGCATGTTGGACCCTGCCTGCTGGGCCCAGATGACCCTATGCTCACTTCCATAGCCCTGGGAGCCTCCAGGGGCCACAGGCAGAGGGCAGCAGAAAGGCGGTCAGCCTGCGGCTGGGGCCACCGCCACCGGTCCTGGGAGCCCTGCTGCCCTGAGCCTGGGCAGCTCCTGACCCTGGTCTAGGAGAAGCCTGGGGATGGGCCACTGCCGGGAGATGGTGGGGGGAAGCCTCAGACCCCGACCATCTGCTGGCATTAGTGTACCACAGGCAGTTTCCAGAAGGGAGTGTGGGGAGGGCAGTTTGGAGCACCCCATCTCGGAACCGCAGCTATCTGCCCATCACTCCCACTGTCCTGTATGGAGCTGGTGCCCCACACTGTTTTCCCACCAGCTCTTGCCCCAGGAGGCCAAGCCCACTTGTGGGGACAGAGTCCCAGAGAGCAGTTTCCAGGCTCTCGGCCTCACATGGAAAGGTGCTGGCTCGGGTAGTAGATGGTCATCAGCTGTGATTGGTTGGCCATCAGCTGTAACCAGTGAGCCATTGGCCACTGATATAACTGCCGCAGCTGCGTTGGTTAGTTGGTTGGTTGGTTGGCAGAAAAGTGGACGCAGGTTGCAGATCGTGTGGATCCTACTTCGTGTGTGTGTCTCGCCCGGTCGCCAGAGAGACTGGGGTGCAGGAAGACCCCTTGTTGGGGTGTTGGCGGGTGTTTGCTCCCTGTGTCTCCAAACCAGCCGCCAGCGAGAATATAGTGGTATGACTCCCCTATCTATGGCTCCGTGGGTGTTCCTTTTTGGACTCACCTTATCCTGTGTTCTTATGTGGGGAGCGGGAGCTGAGACCCCGCATGACACCCTGCATGACACCATTCCACACACATAGGCTCAGACACACGTGTGTGCACACATATGTGTGTACATGTGCACTTATGTGTCCTGTGTGTGCATGTATGTGTACATGGGCATACACGTGTGTATGTGCATGTGTATGGGTCTGCGCATACACACGCTTTAACAAAGTGACCCACTTCCTGTTTGGCAGGCTGGCTTGGTCCCCAGTGAGTTTTCTTACAGCATCCCTGGCTTGTTCAGTGCTTCTCAAGTGCACTTGGTACCCAGACACTAGCCCTGTCCTGAGGGCGCTCCAGGTCTTGTGGGGGCTGGGAAGCCGGGACAGGACAGACGTGGGCACAGGCTACTGAGGCACATAAGACAGGGCTCCAACCCAACTTGGAGCAGGACTAAGCATGCGTCCTGGGGACCGAGTGAGTGCACCTGGGTTAAGTGCAGCTCTGGAGGCCCCAGGGTGGGAGTGGCTTGGTGTTGGGTGGGGAAGGGGCTGTGACCAGCAGGTGTGTCTGGAGGAAGAGGCTGAGCAGGTGTCAAGGGAGAGCTGTCAGACTGCGGGGGTGGAGGTGGGTGGTAGTGGGGAGCCCAGCCTTGCACTCGGGGCTGGCCTCGTGTGGGGTGACACTTGTAGATGTCATGTGTGTGCCCATAGGTATCTGTCTCGTGTCCTTGTCTCTACACGGCCTGGGCCTGGATTTCAGCAGGTCCTATGGCCCTGGACAGCCACATGTGTTTTTAATTATGGCTGCAATTTCAGGGGAAGGAGCAGATGGGGCGCCTGCCCTCACCTGCCCTCCAGCCTTCAAAGGCATCGTCTTGGGAGAATGTGGAATGCTTGTCTGAGGAGCTTGGCTCACAGCAACTCCGTGACCCAGGAGGCCAGTAGCACACGGGGTCCTTCGGGCTGTCTTGTGGAATGGCTGTGAGGCGGCCATAGATTAGCTGCCTGAGAAAGTGGTTCTTCTGAGAAGCTTGGCTCCTTTTTGCAGATAAGGGGCGGGATTTGCTTTCTTGGGCCTGGAGGATGGATACCAGGTCGGTCCCTGCTGTCCTGAAAGGGACGGGCAGGTGGGTTTGGATGCCGTGGGGAATTGGACATCCAGGGAGTGGCACGGGGAAGGGGCCGCTGGTTGTTGGGGTCAGGGCTGCCCTGTCTGAAACACTCACTGCATCCTTTTCCCCAGGCACAGGCGTGGCTGTGGGTGGGGTTGGGCGTGGGCTGGAGGGTTTGGGGATCCTGCCCTCCTGGCTGGGACATGGAGCCCTAACCAGCCTGCAGCCATCAGGCTCGGGCCTGCCTGGGCCTCTCCTGCATTCACCAGGTGGGCGGCCTGCACACCATGGCTACCTGGCCTTTCTGCAGCTCAGCTCTCCAGGCTCATGACCACCATCTTCTGGGGGCCGTACGAACATACCACCTAAGCAGAAAAACTGTGCTCACAACACGAATTCCGCAGCAACCCCAGTGCGCCCCGCCCCTCCTGGATGGACGTCTGCCCTGGCCTGGGAGGGGTGGGCCTCAGTGTGTTTCATAGGCCAAGGTCATGAGGTTCTGAGGAGGAGCCGAGGTTTCATGGTGGGTCGGGGGGAAAGTCCTCTGACTCTCGCCCCGTGGTCCCCTCACTGCCTGTTGAAGCCAAGAGCAAATGCCTCAGTCTAAGGATGCTGGCCTGGCTTCCTCTGTGCCCTGAGCCCTTGAATCCCCCTTCGCCTGGACTCTGTTGAGGCAAGAATCTCGTGCCACCTTGTATAGCCTGGTGCTCACAGAGGCCCCTCTAGCTGTACCCTGGGCTGTCAAGGGGGGGTCATCTTCCGTCTTCCACAGAAGTCTTACTCATTAGAATAAAAGTGGGTGCCCCGTGGGCCCCTCTGCGGTAGCTGAGAAATGAGCCCTTCCTTAGCCTGCCCCCTCCAGCGGGGGCTGTTGTCCCTCCTTCTTTGTCAAAGTCCAGACCGAATGCACCTGAGTTAAGAACTCTGAGCATGGGGTCTGGCCCCTGGAAGGCCAGGTGGGTGGGCTTCATGCTCTGGCTTTGAAAATGCTCCTAGACGCACTTGGAATGAGGGGCTCACGTAAAGCAGCCCCAGATCTGGGTGGCGCCAGCCCCACACCTGTCTACGTGGCTCCCAGATGATGGGTGGGGAGCCTCCGTATGGCAGAGAAGGCACACCATCATCCCTGTGAAGTGAGGGGGGCAGTCCCACACCTGAGGATCCCAGAGCCCCCCAGTCCAGGGCCCAGTGCGTCCTCGCATCTCCCCTCAGTGTCTCATGCTTCGGTTTACTCACACCACTCAGGGAGGAAAGAAGGAGGTTTCATGCGGTTAGAACTCCCTGCAGTGTCTGCTTAAGGTGGCGGGCAGTACCCTCACTGTCCGGGCCTCCCGACGCTCCCCCCAAGCTGGCTGGCCTGGACTGCAGACTCGCAGACCTGGAACGGGCCCCTGGCCTCTGGGAAGCTGAGCTGCAGTAGACTTGGCCTGTCCTCCGTCGGGAGCTGAAATCCTTGACTCCGCCAGTCGGCTGGGGTGGAGCAGCTGGCCTGGCCTCCGGGAAGGGTTCCTGGGGCCGGGCCACAGACTGGGCGCACAGCCCTCCCGACCGGCCCCTCCCGGAGCTCCCGTCTCGGCTGGGGCTGACCCGGTGGTCTGAGAGGTGACAGACTTGACGAAGGGCACAGCGCCCCTGACTTAGGAAGGTGTTTGAGAGACATTGCAGGTGAGACACGGAGGCTGCAGAAGTGAGCCAGTGCAGCTGAGTGGTGGACGTGGTGTGCACACGAGGGCACAGCGGCAAAACCGTGGGCTCTGCCCTGTCACTGACCTTGACCTTGGGCACGCCGCCGGCTTCTCTGTACTCATGGCCCCTCAGCTGTAACACGGGGTGATAACAGCACCTCCCTCTCAGGGGCCATCTGAGGATGAAGTGAGTTCACACACACAGCAAACAGAACTGCAGCCCTAGTGCATGTCTGCAGGGAGCAAGGCCCACAGTGTCAGGGATTCAAATGGGCTTTTCGCTCATCTGCACGTTTGAAGTTTTCGACAACACATGGGAATGACTGAGGTCATTTCTGAAAAAGTGACATGGCTGTTCTGAACACTACAGTTGTCGCCCATGTGTTGCGTATGTAGTAAAAAGTAAACTAAAAATTAATAAAACACCAGAAAGCTCTCCGTCTATCACAAGCAGACAGGCTGGCAGCTGACCACAGGGCTGGGGAGCTGAAGGGGAGACTGAGTCAGGGGTTCGGGTTCCTGGTGGGGGCTCCATCAGGTGGGGAGGTGCACATCTGGGTGCAAGCCATGCCTCAGCCATGAGTGGTGAACGGAGGGCGGGGTTCGGGGAAAGGGCAGCTTGGGACGGCTACGGGGGAGGCTACAGAAGAGCGAGGGTTTGAGCCAACTCTTGGAGAACGAGCAAGATTTTAACAGGCAGGGTGCAGAGGCATAAAGTACATGCTGGGGGTGGCGTCTGCGACCGAACAGGAGACGGGCTTGGAGAGCAGGTGAGGCCAGCCTGCTGGGAGGTGTGCAGCTTGGCTCGGCTGGTGGCAGGATGCGCCCAGAAGTTTTGAAGCTAGAATTCAAG
This sequence comes from Rhinolophus sinicus, assembly GCF_057876585.1. Taxonomy (NCBI): domain Eukaryota; kingdom Metazoa; phylum Chordata; class Mammalia; order Chiroptera; family Rhinolophidae; genus Rhinolophus; species Rhinolophus sinicus. The sequence goes on along the minus strand of NC_142516.1, from coordinate 3,088,180 downwards.
CTGTGGGTGAATGGTGACTTACCCCCAGTGTCCTGCTGGGCATAGGCTAGGAGAGCAGTGATTCTTAACTGAGATTAGACTCAGATCACAGTGGCCCATGAATAGGACTCTGGGGACAGGCTTTGCCAAGTGCTCAGGTCTCAGTGGTGAGTTCTGAGCAGGTCAGTGGGAACCACAGTGTGAGTTTCCAGAAACTGCGAAGCTCTCTGCAGCCGTACCCACTGCCACTTTGGAGAGGCCGGCTTACCGCCCTAGCGCACAGAAGGCACCCAGCTTGGGAAAGCCTCCAGAGACTCATACATTCCTCTGGTTTGGGGCTGGAGGGGATGGGGTACTGCGCTGTCAGGCTGGGACGGGGGCCAGCCAAGCCCCAGGACACGCCGTCTCCTGGCCTGGCCTCCTGGACCAGGGCCCGTGCTGAGAATGGCGTCTGACCCTGTGTTCCAGGCGGGGCTGGAGCAGTGTCCTCAGGACGCAGCTGTGCCCAGCTGGTCCCTGAATGACATCAGAAAATCCACCCTCTCCCCAGCAGCTCTGCTGACCAAGGGACACAGGTGTTGGACCATTTCGGGGACCCCTGATCCTTGGGGGTAACAGGACAGAGACCAGGCCCTGCTTAGCTTGCAGTTGGGGGAAAAGTGTTGACTTCCTGGGGCCTTCCAGGTACATTCTGGGGCTGAGAAGTTTTGTCCACAGCCCAGTCCATGGGATGCTCTTTGCGCAGGCTTGTAAAGTTAGGGACAGAGAAATAGCTCGTAACTTCCCCATTATGGTCACCAGGGCCGCTGGCGAGAGAAGCCAGCCTGCCACTGTCACCTTGGCCCTCCCTGAACCCAGAGGCATCAGGCCCAGAAGCTCTTATCCGAGTCCTCATTGGAGCATTTGCCTTCAACAGGAACAGGAGAAACTGTGGGCTGTGGTCACATGTCAGCTCGGCCAGAGCAAGTCACAAAACTCTGTGGCCCAGGTCCCCATGGTGTAGTGGGCTTACCCCTGCAGCTGCTTCCCAGAGGCGTAGGTACCGAGAGGAGAAGTCCCAGCCTTGAGATCCAGCCTGACTGGCCATTGTGGGCACAGGTCCCTCCAGAGAGACAGGGCCTCTGACTGCCATCACCAGTCCTGACCGCCAGTTCATCCCGGTGCCTCTGTGACAGAGGGTGCAGCAGGCAAGCTCCACTCACTCCTGGGTCCACTCGCTCTGGAATGTAAGCTCGCTGAGGGCAGCAGTGTCATCCATCTCATTTACTGCGGTATCTCCAGAGCCTCAGACAGTGCCTGGCATATAGAAGAAACTTAATAAATATTGGGTGGATGAATGAATTCACCAGTCATGGACTCATTTGTTGAGAATAGCAGAGGTTAAGTGCATAGACTATGGAGACAGGCTGGCTGGGTTCTGAGGTTTGAGTCTATGATTTACTGGCTGTGTGACCTGTTGTGAGTTATTTAGTGTCCCAAGACTCAGTGTCCTCATCTGTAAAGCAATGGTGTGAAGAACCTGTACAAACCCTCCCACTGAAAGTAGCTACCAACTCTGGACAGAGTAAAACGTGCCCATCCTGAATGCTGTCTTGAGATGGTTATGGGGTGAAGAATCCTCAGGCCAGGATGGGGAAAAGGGGACACAGAGAGGAATGCGGCACACCAAAACTGGGTTTGCTTTGGTGTGTGTGTGTGTGTGTGTGTGTGTGTGTGTGTTGTGGGGGAGGTGAGGCTGCGGTTCCACAGCTGAAACAGAAAGCTGAATTTATTGTTTGTGAAGCCGGGGAGAGCACAGTTGTGAGGCACAGACCCCCAAGCAAAACCAATGGCTGTTCGGGTGCAGAGTTTTAGCAGGTGTGGTGTCAGGCCTGGGCGGACTTTCTGAAGGGCGAGTGTAGAGACTAGGTGATCGTCAGCTGAAGGAGTGTAGTTCCCGGAGTGTAACTACCACTGATTGGCTGACTGAAGCGAGCTGTCGCCAATAGACTGGAGTGGATTTAAAGCTGGTTCTGGTGTGTATTGGTTGCACTAGCCAAAGGACAGTCTGTCTTCTCTTTTTGAATTTGGAGAACTGAAAGTTTTCTATTCTCATAGGTAAACCGAAGCACCATTTTGGGGGCTTCTTTGGGGCCAGAGGAAGATAAAGTATAGGCCGCACCATGTTGGGGGCCCAACAGAAGACCACCTCCATGAGTCCGGGATTCCCAAGGGCTTCACCTCACCATCAAGGTAAACAGAAAATCCATCTGCCCTCGAGGCATTGCATCAACACTGCCTTTCTCAAGCCTTGGTCCCGAGGTGAGGGGGACCAGTTCTCTAAGAATTCATAAATATAAGCAGGTCCTCAGGTATGTGTGCAACCACGATTCACATGCCCTCAATTACCTGTAAACCTCCGACAAGGGATTTTAGTTTTAAAGGATTCTCAGACTGGGAGTGCCCCAGTTATGTGGCAGATACAAATGTGAACATTTTCTAAAGGAACCTGTCTTTATCTCAGGTTTCAGAAAATTTCCACAAAGTTCCACAGCAAATGAGCTGTTCAGAGAAAAAACTCACTAAATACACAAGGCATCACGAGGGAAAGCCAACAGAACAATAGGCAGTAGAATCAGATCAGCAAAAAGTTTCGACTTTAGAAATATCAGACTCAGGAAAAAAAATAAATCTGTTTTATAGAAGAAATAAAAAGGGACTTGAATATACTTATAAAGAATAAGCATAGTCCTAGAAATAAAAAGCATAGTATTTGAAATTAAAAACCAAAGGATGGGTTAACAACAGCTTAGACACAACCGAAGAGGGAATTAGTGAACTGAAAGATAAAGCAAAAGAGATTAGGAAACTTGCACTACCTGGGAAATAGGAAAAAAACATGGAGAACAGAGTGAGAAGGTGAACATGTTGCTAATTGGAGTTCCAGAAAATGAGGAGAGATAAAATAGGGTCAGGGACTGTGTTTGAAGAGCTGAAACTATTCCAGATCTAATGAAAGAAAGCCACCCACAAATATAAGAAACCCAATGAATCTCAAACAAGATTAAAACAAAAAAACGAAAAAAAAAAATCTACACCTAGTCACCACAGAGTAAAATTGCAGAACACCGAAGACCAAAAGAAGACTTGAAAAAGAGTCAGAAAATATAGATTACCTTCAAACATAATTATGCTGAGAGCCTACTTTTCAGTAACAACCAGGGGAGCTCGAAATAAAGAAATGGTGTCGTCAAAATGCTGAGAGCAAATGACTGTCCAGCTTGAATTCAATATCCAGAGAAAAGGGACAAAATAAAGACAGTTACAGGCAAATAAAAATCAAGAAAATGTCCCATGAACAATTTGCACTTGAGGAAGTTTTGAAGAATGTATTTGAGGCAGAAGGAAGGTAACCCCAGATGCAACAGCAGGGCTGTAAGAAGGGATAGAAGGCAAAGAGATTGTTACACATGTGGGCAAATTGACTCAAATAAGGGCAGTAAAAATGTCATGTGGGATCTAAATGGAGATAAAGCAAAAATACGAGGTAATAGTGGCCTTAATGTACTGAGGGGAGTAATTGGAATTAAAGGATTCTGAAGTCCGTATGATGTTCAAGAGGAAGATGAAAGTATTAATTTAGTATAGACTTTGATAAGCAACCATTAAAAGAATGGAAACAGAGCGTATAAATTCTAAACCAATAGGAAAGTAGAATTTTAACTCAATAATCCAAAAGAAGGCCAGATAAAAAGGACAAAATACAGCAACAAGCTCTTTTTTAGGACCATGTCTAAGACATAAAGATGCAAAAAGATAGAAAGGAAAAGTTTATGCAAATACTAAGCCAGAGAAAGTTCCAAAAACTATATTTGCATCAGAAAAATACACTTTAAATAAAAAACAAACAAACAAAAAAACTACTAGAAATAGTTCCTTGCTTAAAGATCAAAATGTTTGATTTATTGGGAAGATATAACTGTTCTTACTTTGAATGTACCTAATAAAACAACCTTAAGACATAGAAAGCAAAATTTGGCAGAATTACATGGAGAAATAACAACTCCACACCATGAGAGTGTGAGATTTTTTAAAAAAGGTTAATACATGTGTAATTTACACACCATAACTTTACCCATACTAAGTTCAATGAGGTTTTGTAAATTTACATTATTATGCAACCCTGACTCTAATCCAGTTTTAGGACATTTTGCGTCACCACAAAAGTTCTCCTGTGCCCATTTGTAGCCAATCCCTGCACTCCCACCCCAGCCCTAGGCAGCCACCAATCTGTTTCTCTCTCTGTAGTGTTCCCTCTTCTAGAACTTGGATGATTCTATGTACATGAAATTTGATTACAGCCGTCCTAATGGGTGTGCAGTGTTATCTCATTGTGGTTTGACTTACGTTTCCTGAATGACTAATTATGTTGGACATCTTTTTTTGTGCCTATTGGCCATTCATAAATCTACAGTGAAGTGCTGAACTCTTTTGCCCATTTTTTTTTTTCTTGAGCTGTTTCTCTTCTTATCATTGAGTTTTGAAAATGTATAGGTTCTGGGTACAAGTCCTTTATCATATATATGCTTTGCAACTATCTCCTCCCAGTCATTTCTTGTCTTTTTAAATTTTCTTCATGTTATCTTTTGAAAGGCCAAAGTTTTATATGTTGATGAAACCTAGTTTATTAACGTTTTTCTTTGCTGGATCATATTTTTGGTGTCATAGGTAAGAAACCTTTGCCTAATCCAAAGTCACAAAGATGTTCTCTTGTTTTCCGCCAGAAGCTTTCTGGTTCTTGGCCTTAATTTGGGGGTGCTGTGTGAGGTAAGCGTTGGGGTTCTTTTTGCGTGTGGATGTCCATTAGTTCCCGCACCCTTTGATTTAGGGGCTGCCCTTTCTCAATTGGGAGACTTTATTACCCCCTTTCTCAGTCACTGACAGCACTACTTAGAAAGGGTCCAGAAGCGTTGAGCAACAGGGCCAGCGGCTTGATGCGATGGACTCATGCAGAACGTGCCGAGCAAATGAGCTTTGCAGGCTCCCAGGGGGCAAAACTGACTACATCGTGGGGCACAAAGCAAATCTTCGCCCATTTCGAAGCATCGGTATCTCATTCATAGCTGACCTCAGTGCCAGTTAGGAATCAGTAACAGCAATAGTTTGGAAGCCCCTTATCTGCAAATTAAGGAAGGAGACCTCACAATGGAAATCAAAATGAGGTCTATCCTAGTGTCTGCCTCAGGAGCCATGGAGGCCCAGAACGAGTCAGTAGACACAAAGCAGCGTGTGGCAGGGTCTGGGGGCTCGCGAGAGCTGGAGGGGCTCCTTTTCCTCCATCTGTCTCCTCTCCTTACCTGATCCTGTATGATCATGTCATGCACCTGTGCAGCAAGGGAGACACCACTGCTCAGGTGGAGGCCACGGACCCAGCAGCCAAGTCCCCTGAGCGCTCACAGTAGATGCAGCACCCAGGGACTCGGGTGGTCCATAGCCAAGTTCTCCATGTGCCATCAGACAGCAGGACGAGGGGGGCTGTGAGGGGCAGTGGACAGCACCCATGACCGGGAAACCCCAAACGAGATGGGGTCAAGTCTCAGCTCCCTCTGAGATCATTTCATTGACCCTCGGTTTTCCAACCTGTGCAATGGGGGCCGCCAAGGTGGCCAAGACGCATTCAGATGAGGAAGTGATCACAGGTGTGAGAGCCCTTTCCAGGCTGTAAAGTCCGTCATGGGGGTGACGGTGACGTCTCGTAGCACGTGGGCGTTCTGAGGCCCTGCATAGAAGAGCAGGCATTTGCAGGAGGGATGAGCCAGCCCTGGCTGGCCTCCGAGGTTGCCTTTTGTGCCGACATCTTGGGTTTTGCCATTATGTGACTTCTGGAATTGGCTAGCGGCCTCTGCCCCTCCTCTCCCGGCCCTGGAAGTCAGGGTTGTTGGTCTGAGGCCGGCAGCTTCCCGGAGCCTGAATCGGCAGCAGGCACTTATCAGCTGCTGCTTTGAGGCCCACTGCTGTGGTGCGGGGCGGGGGGCCGGGGGCTCTGCCAAACATCTTCCAGATGTGGCCACAGCTACCCGATAGCCTGGCTCCGGCTGGGGCCCTCAGCCAGCAGGCTCCTGTTAGCCGAGCTGCTAGGAAAACAAAACCCAGTGAAGGCATGAAAGGCCTAACTTCTCAAAACAGAGAGAAGGGAGCGATTAGGCTGGATACGAGGTTCTAGGCACACATGCTCTTCTTCCTTCCCTGCAGCCTTCAGGCCAGAGGCCAGGCCTACTGGCCCTGAACTTGGGGTGGTCACAGCCTTCTGCTGGCTGCCTTCTGAGTGGGGACCTCAGTCTCCCTGGCTAAAGGGGCTCCCCTGAGGGCTGGACGGAACTGCTATCCCTCTGCTTCTCCATAGTGCACATGGGTGAGTGATGTGGGATTCACGCTCCTGCTCACTCTAGATGAGATAGTGGCTTGACACTATGGCACCAGTTTGCTGGTGAGATGGAGGGTTCTGTGTGCCTCTGCTGGCTTTCCTGGGCCAGGACAGGTTCTCTGCATTAGGGGGGCCCTGGGTGAGGTGTTGTCACCTCCATCATCCCATTGGATGGCCCCAGCAGGGTAGTCAGGGTCCCTGCTTCTAGAGGTGTTGGGAGCTGAAGGTCGCCCAAGGTCTCATGGCCCTGGAGAGTGGGCACACCAGAGCCAGTTTCTTTCCCAGTGCATGGGCCCTTCCATCCTGCTTCTGGTGGACAAGTCAGCAAGAGGTCGAGGCTAAGGCTTCTGAGGTCACCGACTCGCCATTTATCCAGTGTGGGCTCTTCAAGGAGCCATGAGCCTGTCCTTGCCAAGGATTTGCCAATCATTCACTCGTTGACAAATATTTGTTCCGTGAGCGTGGGGAGCACAGCGCTGATGGGGACGCTGCAGCCAGCAGTGAGCTTTCCAACTACAGAGGGTGTGAGACGTCTTCTGGGCCGCTGGGCATGAAGTTGGTGTCTGTGCTGCTTACTACCCACTGGGCAAGGCTGTTCTTCCGCCTCTCTCTCTCCCACTCTGCAAAGGTGAGGGACTAAGGAAACCGGGGTGACCTGGGCTCTGCGCTACTTTACAAAGCTAGTTAGCTGTTCCAAAGCTTTGCACTGTGACTGCTGGTGACCACTTACCTTGACACCCCTTCCAGCCCAGGGCAGCCCCCCCGCAGGCTGGGGACTGGGCAGATGCACCTCCTGGGTGCCACCCCCAGAGGCTACACTTTGCACCGCCTGGGAGCCCGAGGGCAGCCGGGGGAGCTGGCGAGGATCTGCCAGCCAGCCCTGTGGACGCCACTGCCCACCCTTTCTCAGGGCCACCCTGACCCCCCTGCTCTCTCCCTCTGTCCTCTCCAAGCTCACAGTCTCCCTCTTGCCGGGAGCAACCTCTGGTCTCTTTCCTGCATTTTGCCCACCTTCTCATAGCAGTAGGACCTGACCTTGACGTCATCCTGCCTAACCTTCTCCCAGAACAGTGACAGCCTTCCAGCCTCTTGGGACCTGGCCCGCCCACTCTCTACCTGGCCCTGCTCATAGCTCTCCACATCGGCCCCCTGCAGCTCCCCCTCTCCCTGGACCACTGCCCCCTTCTCCTTCAGGCCAGCAAACAGCACACCCTCTGCAGGGTCTTTCCTGACCCCCACCCCCTCACTCATCTCTGGCTTGGCCACCCCGCTGGACTGTGTGGGGTTGGAAGGTCGGGCTGGCTCCCTGTGAATCCACAGGGTCAACAATGCCGCTTGGCACATGGTGACCACTCAGAAAGGAGGTGACGTGTAAACTGGGCCCTGGAAGGGATTGGGGCCCCTTGCTTCCTGTTGGGTCAGTGGAGGCATAGGGGGAGAGACCACAACCCTGGAGAAGAGATGGTGGCACGACACAAAGGCAAGGCGCGAGAATCACTGAGGGGAAGGACCGTGCAAGGCTGAGACCGGGAAGCCAGCGCATCCGCTTGGCAGGTCCTGTTCATGTGCTCGCTCAGTGGACAGCAAACCCTCCCCACTCCCCGACCCCCCGAGAGAGGGCAGGAGAAAAGCCCACAGCAGCAGTACCTTCGTCCACCTTTGGGCCTGAGCTTGCTTGACCAAACCCATCTCTCTCTTGTCCTGGAACACATGCCAGTGACGGAAGCAAGGACAGCCCAGCTGGCACCCTTCTCTCCATGGGCCAGCGTGGTTTTCTCACTGCTCTGACGGGAAGGCTGCAGGAGGTGGCGGGGGTTGTGGTTCAAGGCACGGGGGGACGGTCAGACCCAGAACGGTGAGACTGTGAAGCTGTCACAGGTGAGGCCCGAGAGCCAGGTAACTAGGCTCACAGTTCAGTCCACTTTGCTTTTCTCGTTTCAGTCTCAAAGCTGTCTTTTCCAGGCAGCCTGCTTTGCTTAATTCCTTAATCCGTACTAAACACTTGCTTTGAAGCATTTTGTTTCCTTGACAAATCAGGATATTTGGTGCATAACTGGGGTGAATGTCCCCTGATGGTAAGGACCCCCCACTACATTCTAGAGACTCCCTTGCTTGCCCATGACCACTGATAATGAAAATAGCATTTTTTAAAAAATGACATTTAAAAAACACTGTGCCAAGTGCTTTGCATTCAATTATCTCATTTAATCTTGGCAACACCTATGTGAGGTGGGCACTATTACAAATGGGGAAACGGGGCCTGGGAGAACTGGAAGAACTCAGGGCGCTGGTCTACGGCTGTAGAAAGAAAACTGAACCCCAAGCCTGCCCGGCTCCAAGGCCTGTTTCTGCACCTCTACACCTGACCCTCCACACCATGTCCTTTTGCTGCCTTTTCTACTTTCCCAAGGTCTCTCCAGTCTCGCCAGTCTCTGACTTAACTCACCCGAAGGGCTACTCCGGTGGGGCTTCCCAGTCAAACGGGAGGAAACCAGGCGTGGAGATGAGACGAGCAGGGCCCCAGGGCACTGTGTGGAGGGGGGGTGGCCAGGACAGCGGCCACAGCCCCACGTGGCCCGTGCCGTGTGTCCCTGTTGCCCATGTGGCTCAGCTAGCTCTGTTAACCAGCTAACCAGCTAACCAGCAAGCTGCAGATTTACACCCTGGGGCTTCCTGCCGACTTTGCAGAATCTCGTCTTGCCCACATACCTGGCCCTGCTTTGCGGCCGCTCTCCCGCCAAGCCCCCTAACTACAATAGCAGCTCCCAGCGCAGGACAGGGTATGAGGTGGATGGGGAGCTGTAAAGCCTTTTTAAAAGGGGCAATAAAAGTTTTGGGTTTCAGATGGTCTTGCTGGAGAAGAGAATAACAGAGACAGGAAATTTCAGTAGCAGACACGACAAAGGACACAGGGCTCAGACTGCCCTCAGACGAAAACACCTCCACTTGTGCAAACAGAGGATGTCCTGGCCGGGGCCCAAATGCTCCCCACGCCATGCCAGCCTCACCCTGGCTGGGTGGGGGAGGGGAGGGGCTGCTACAATAGACTGTTTTGTCTAGTTGTTGTAAGTGTTTATAATACTTCTCCGTTTGGGCTGCCGGAGGTGTGTGGCGCCCTCCCCCCCGCTGGGCTCTGAGTGTGTGTGTCCGGGGAGGGATCGTGGCTGGGCATGGACACATGTGTGGCCAGGCCAGGCCATCGGTGGCTTCTCCTCCTTGCCCCGCACGGTCTGGAAGCCAGGCCCAGGCTCAGAGAGGCTGTCGCAGGGCTCGTGTCCCTCACCCGTCTCCTAGTTCAGGAAGGATCCACATGGGGGGGGCACCCTCCTGCCCCCCTACCCCGTGTCCTGGCCGTGAGGCCACAGCCATAACTGCACCTCTGCCTGTGTCCCTTAGTTTAGCCCAGGCTTCGCAAAGCCTCATGTCCAGGATCTGCCCATCCTTTTGTGCCCCAGTGGGTAGCTGCCAGCCACAGGCGTAGGGACGCCAGTGCCATTTGCATTGCGGGTGAGTCGTGAATCATTGTGTCAGTCAGTATGTCTCCTGCGAGCACGCCCCAGGTATGAGACTTCCTGAGGCGAAATCATCCTCTATTGTTTATCTGAAGTTCAAACGTGATCGGGCCTCCTGTATTTTACCTGCAACTTCACACATGTGGCTGTTTAAAATTTAGATTAATTAATGTCAACGGACATGTAAAGACTCAGCTCCTCTCACACTGGCCACGTTTCTGACGCTCGGAGAGCCAGGCGCCGGGGCGGGCACCTGACTGGACAGCGAGCATGTCCGTATGGCCACCGTTAGAGCGCGCGCTCAGCCCAGTGTGCTCTGGGGCTTCCTGTGACACCTAGGACGGCATTTTGTTTCAGGCACTCGCTCATAGAAGTCTCAGGACTCATGGACCCCCAGCCCCCCACCAGCGCCGGGTGGGAGGAGGGTCCCATCCGGAGCTTAAGGTGGGTCCTGATGGCCACAGAGGACCTTCCTGGCACCAGGTGCCATGAGTCTCAGATTCCAGGGACACACAGACCTGAGCGCTCCATAACACTGGGATTCGGAAGTGTTTCCATTTGAAGGCTGTGACACTTCTTTCTTGTTAGTCTTGAGGTATCGGAGTGGCCATTCTGGGTGGCCTTCTCCTTTTCTGGTCCCCCTCCCAGGCACACCCCTCCTGGCCCTTGGGTAGCGCCCCTAAGAAGGGCCTTTGAGCCAGAGAGATGTCTTTGGGATGTCTGGCGAGAACCTGGGCACTGCCACCAACTCAGTGGCCAGTGTCCAAGGGACGAGGGCCAGCTGCTGACATCCTGGCCCTCAGAGTCCTCATCTGCAAAGTGGGCTCAGGACCCGCACCTTGGGGGCCCTCGGAGGGGGTCTCCATGGGGGCCAACCCTGCTTGGGAGGGGCACAGCGGGTCTGGAGCCCGAGAGGCGAGAGGCGGATGGGTTGAGGGCTGGAGCGCGCCTCCTAATTGTCCATGACTTACAGACTTGGCCGGGCTCCCAGACAGCCTCATAAATCAGCGCGGCCACAGTGAGTAGCCTGTTAGTGCAGCCCTTACGCGCTTGGCAAGCCCCTCGCCTCCTCCCTGCTTAGGAGCATCCCGCTGCTTCCAATTTTCCATGCGTTGCCACAGAGGTGGGAGCTGGGGGTGCTCACTGCGGTGGGAGGGATGGGGGGCAGCAAGGGGGGCATGGGCGGGAGGGGATGGGATGGGAGGAGGGGGGAGGGCAGGGGCAGGAAGTAATGGGGGAGGGAGGGGCTGGGCAGGGGCCAGCCATCTTGCAGATGCCTGTTTCTGGAGCAATGCCCCCAGGGTCCCCTGTATGGCACCCAGAGTGTCCCCTTTCCTTACAGCCTGGTGCTGTGACTTATGAGTGTCGCCTTGTGCCGGTGGGAGATGGGGGCCAGAGGGGAAGACTGTTTCCAGGATCACCCTCTCTTCATGGTGTGTGTGTGTGCACGTGCACACGACCCCCCAGCCAGAGCTGCAGCCAATGGGGGTAACACCTGACCCTCCCCTCCTCTGCAGGAGCGTAGAGCCAGGTGGGGCAGGGGCCCTGTGATGGTGACACGCCTGGGTGGAGGGCCCAGAAGCTGTGGAGTCTCAGTGTCCTCATCTGGAAAATGGGTTTGGCAAGGAGCCTGGGCGCCATGTGAAGAGCTGAGTGGGCTGCTTTGTCATTAACAGGTTGTGGGGACAGAAAGATGCGGAGCCAGGGCCAGTCTGTGGGTGTCCAGGACCTGAGATGCCAGACCTCTGGGCAGTTAGGGAGGCTGACAGATGGGGTGGAGGGCCCGGCGAAGGGGTCCACTTTGTCCCCAGCCCCAGGTGCTGGAGCCAGCTTTCTCTCAGTGCTCTAAGGTGTGCAAGAGGTGACTTTGGGACAAATAACGGGCCGCCTCCCACGGTGGGAGTGGATGTGGGTAACTGCATGGTCTGGAAACACAAACAGGTCCCAGACAGGTGTAGGTAACTTCCTGCCTGACAGATGTGCCTGGATTATTCGGGAAGCCAGGGTGGGACGGACCTGTGGGAAGGCTCAGGTTTGTGAGGTGATGTCTGGGAGGCCAGCTTCCGCCACCCCCCGGGGCCCGGTGCAGACAGCCTCTGGACGGGAGCAGGCTGACCTCCCTGTGAGCCCAGCTTTTGGGCCTGTCATCGGCCTCTGCCCAAGGTCCCTGCACCCAGACCCACCTTCCCACACTGGGGAGCCTCGGGCAGGGCTGAAAGCCGGGGCGGCGTGCTCAGAGGGCTGAAATGGGTGCTCACTTGGGCTCCCAGTAAGGTCAATAAATCAAGGTGATTCTTATTGGTTATTGTCATTGGAACGGCTAGATTTAGGGACCCAGCTGGAGAGACAGCCAAGGGGCAGGCAGGCCTGGGCCAGGGACAGAGCTGGCCCTGCTGGCCCTGGCTTCCTCAGTGGGCGTGCTCAGAGCCTGAGGGCATAGGACCGAGGTGGTGATGCCAGTTTCCAAGAGAAAACAGATGGCATGGGAGGACACAGGACCGGATAGTGGGCAGAACCCCTTTGTGGTTGGGACTGGGCTGGGACTTTTGGGGACGGGGAGGTGGAGAGGACAGACGCTGGCTCCAGGATTCTGCAGACATGCCGACCAGCCATGCCCGAGGCCTAGGAGGAGGGAGAAACGTCTTTTCTTTCCAGCTTAGTACACGGCTTCTCCAGGAGCACTCAACACAGCGTGCTTCCCAGCCCCCTGGGACCTCTCAGCATAGGAGCTCAGAGTTTCCCCTGGACAGCCTGGGCTGGGGAGGGACAGGAGGGCTCTCACCAGGCATAAGACGGGGCGGGCAGGGGCTTGGAGCGGGTAGGGGTGCAAAGTCAGATACAGGCACAGCACAGGGTGCCGCAGTCCAGCTTGGCTGGGGGCCCTGCGCCTCCAGCCTTCTTGTTCACCTTGGGCAGCAGCAGGATGAAGGACATGGCCAGGGCGCAGTGGTAGAAGCTGTGCACATAAGTGTGGTCCCAGTCCTGCAGGGGTGGAGGGGGTGTGTGTGTCCGTGTGTGGCTTTTCGCCCCTGCATCCCATCTCCTCTTCAAGCCCCCATTCCCCTGCGCGCTCGCTCGGTGCCTGTGCTGTGGGCCTGGCACCTGCCACTTCCATGGGCTCCTCCCCAACCCCTTCCCGTGTCCTGGGAGTCTGGCCAAGTGCCTTCCTCCAAGAGGCCTCCCCTCATGATCCAGCCCCCATGGTCTTTCCTGCCACCAAACGCTGAAGTCACTGAAGGTCTGTGTCATCCACTGACCCTCTGACAATGAGGCTGAGGCCCCTCCCTCGCTCCCTCCCTTCCTCCTCTCTCCTCTCTCCTACTCCTTCCCTTTCTCCATCCTCCTGTCCAACCTCCTTACTCCCTCCTCCAGGTTTGGGCTCCAGCCCCAGGCCCTTTCTGGCTGTGCACCTTATCACAGATGGAAGCTCCCTGCATCCTGCAGCTCCACGCAGGCAGCGATGGCAGTGGTGTGGGGGATGGGAGAGGACACTGCCTGGGAGGGCGTGGTCCTATGGAGTGGGCCTTGTGGCAGGTGCCCCCCCCACCCCCCCCACCTGGGTACCTCGAAGAAGAAGCGCAGCATCAGAGCCAGCGCCCCGAAGCACAGGCCGGGGCCTATCTGCTGGGTGTAGACACTCTTGTCGGGGTACAGACCCTTCTTCTCCTTCATCTGCTGCAGCTGTGGGGAGAGTGAAAGCTCTTAGGGCACAGTGTCCATCTGCGAACAGCCGCCCTGAGCCAGGGGAAGAGCTGGCCCTGGGCACTCGAAGCCCGGTCATCCTCAGGTGGGAGATGGGGCTCTGGGAGATGCCCCTAGGAGCCCATAGCCTGGATGACAGGGCTGGGAGCCCCTTGGGCCATTGGGCCCCTCGCGGACCCCTCGCCTGCCTGTTTGGGATGTAGTAAGGTCCCCCTTTATGGTTCCCTCTCCCAGACCAGACTCGGTGACTGTTCATAGCCAAGGGGTGTGGAGCGTGGGGCCTGTCTACCATCATGGCCCTCGGGGGTGCCCGTGCGGTGGTCTGCAAGAGCCTTTGGTGTTTCAGTAGTCAATGGACACCCGTGCTATTTATTAGGCAAAACTGACCAGCACGTTAAATCTGCGACTTCTCAGACATTGATGAACTTAGAGTGAGGCTCACGTAGGTACGTATGTTTAAAAAGATGGGTTCATAGGCCAAAAAGATGAGGCAGGTGCAGTTAGTTGTACATCCCGAGAACCCCGCCCCTTGGGGCCAGGGTGTTTCAGATGGAAGTGAGATCCACACACGGTGGCAACGCACAGACCCACTGGCTGGCACACACAAAGGAAGGCCCTGGGCAATCTCGCACCAGGGCAGGGCAGGTTTCACCACCAAATGAATTATGAAATGTGGTCCGGTTTTCAGTGTTCTAGAATTTGCCATAGCCGATGAGGAATCAGGACCTGTAGTAGCACACACAGGTAGTGTGTAGGTACAGCAATTGTGACCCTGGGTGTGGGGGCTGCAGCCCAGGGAGCCCTCATCTAGCCAATCCTGCACCTGCCCAAGGTGGCGCCCAGACCTGGCCCTGCCACAGCCCTGTCTGTCATACTCCTCTCTCTACTTCCTCTCCCTGGGTGCCACTGTTCCCAAACCTGACTCAAGAAGGCATGAGCCTCTGGGAGAAAAATCCACCCTCCTTCCAGGAAACAACTGCCCTTCAAAATCCAAAATAAACTCCACATTAAATGGTCTAGAAAACACAAGTTGAGCCCCAGATGTAGGGAGCCAGGCAGCCCTCTAGGTTCCTGCAGCTGGATCCACAGCCCGAAGGCCATGGAAGTCTCTGTGGCATTTCATGGGGACACTGAGTGACCGCTTTTCTGGCTAATTAAACTCTAGCCCAGGTTGAGACCTGGCCAAGACCTGCGGGAGCTGCAGCCCTCCCGGCCAGAACAAGGAGCCTTTATCCTGCTTCCTGCCGGGGAGTCAGCCCATCGGCCGAGTCCAGCGCTCTCTGTGTTTATGCATTCCAGCATATTCCTTAACCTGGCCCTTCTCGGGTCCAGACAAGTCAGACCCAACACACTTCCTCTCTGCTCACAGGCTGTGCCGAGGGGCCTCCTGGGTCAGCCCAGGGCCAGCTTTGCCTCCCTAAGTTGGAGTGGAGTGGGGAAGATGCACCCTCTCTTATTGGCAGTGTAAACACTCTACTCCTGGGTGTAGAGAGCAGCAGGGCGTGTTTAGAAAGCTCGCCACCAGAACTTCACTTTCCCTCCCCAGCCTGTAAAAAGGGTTGGTGGGCACTCCTGTACTGCCTGCCCAGCCTGACCCCTCTACCCTGAGAACTGCCCTCCTGCCTTCCAGGCCTGGGTCTGCTCACTGCAAGGCTCAGCTCCCTCCCTGCTTCTGAGTCTGAGGAAACGGCCCCAGTCCATCTTGCTGCAGGGTCCCTCTTTAGCTTGGGCTGGTGTGAGTAGTGGGTTTGGGTCCTTGCAGCCAGGACGGCCTTGGTATGACAGAAGGTGCAGGGAGGCGTGGGGACCACATGTAAAGGGTCTGTGGGTGCCAGGCCCTCGGTGCCCTGCGAGAGGCCATTCATGTTGGGAACTCGGGCTCCGGTTGCCTCAATACCCGTGAGCAGTTCGATCTTGCTGTCGACCTCACCCCACACCCTCCTTTCTCATTAGACGCAAGCTGAAGGCTCACTTTCTCCAGGAAGTCTTCCCAGGTTAACCCAGGCCATTTCCGATCGATATTGCATTTCGAAAGCAGCCATTCTCTTCAGTAATAATGATAATGGCCCCTATTTGTTGAGTACATTAGAAGCCAGGTTCTGTTCCAGTATTTAAGATGCATTATCTCAATTAATCCCTGAACCAATCCTATGAGGTGGGAACTGGACCGTTATTGTAATACCTACTTTACAGATCATGGAAACTGAGGCAGAGAAGTTCAGTAACTTAGGTTAGGTCCAGATCTTGTGAGTTAGAGACATGCTACAAACTGGCACTGCATGGCTGGGGTGGCTGATGGTCACTTTCTATGTGATTTCACTGAAGCCGTGTCCAGCCTGCTCACCCATGAGGAGGGAGGTAAAAGGAGATCCCAGGTGGGAGGAGTCACAGTCAGGGAAGGGGCCCCCCTCTGTTGAAGGGTCACACACTACGCACCCATTTAGCTGCGATGATGAGGACGGCTGTGCCGATGGGGCCCGAGTACACCCCATAGCCCCAGCGGTCATGGTAGATCCGCACGGCAATAGTGAGGACACCAAACATCACAAAAGTCGACCTCTTGGGCTCGTCAAAGTCGGCCAGTGCTGCAGGGGTTGGGGAGAGAACCCGAGAGAGGTGAGTGGCCTCTGCTCCCCCGGAGGCGTACCTTAGGGGCCCAAGTGTGGCTGGCGTCTCTCTGCCAGCGTGAACCCAAGGCCTGGCCTGCTCACCCAGAGGTCTGAACGCCAGGCTGCGGTTTCTCCACGGACGGAGAGCTTAGATGATGCTGGTGGGAAGCCGTTTTAATAAACAGGTCAATATGCGAGGGACTAGGAAGGAGTCCCTTCCACGGCGACCATTAGGACCAAGACACAAAGAGAGACACCATACAAGAAAGATCAGCGTCCTCCACAGGGCCTGACTGGTCGAACAGCAGGAGGCCCTGCGTAACGGGGTCGGTGTCCTGACTTTGCCACGAGACAATGGTAAGGGGACAAAAGTTGCAGACCGACATGGTTGAACGATCCCATCTTCCTACAAACCCGAGCTGGAAACTGTGTGTGAAGCAAAGGTCTTAGGGGGTGGGGGTGGGTGTGAACCTGAACGGTGAACAGAGGTTTCCTGGGGGAAGACGGCGGGCAGGGCTCTTTGATTCCTTCCTGTGTACGCCTCTGCCAGCTACGTTGGTCATAGCAAACCTTTGTTAAATGCGTAAGTTAAACAGGACAGAGAAAATGGGAACGGGGCATTTAGAACTGCATATTCTTTTTTATAGATTAAGCTCAGCTCTGAAGTCCAGGAGAGCGGGTAGGTTCTCAGACATGAGGGGTGGGGATGCACAGGCAGCGGGCTGGGCAGGCATGGACGGTGGGGGGGGGGGTGGAACGGGGCCCGTCTGTAGGCCTGCGCGAAAGGGGCGCCACTCACCCATCAGCGAGACCCACATGCTCAGCGCCGTCCCGTAGACACTGAAGTACTCCAGGGTGTCGTGACGTACAAAGCAGAGCACCCACAGGCCTGGCCCGTCGCAGGCGTGGTAGAGCTGCCAGGAAACCCACAGGCGATCAGCGGCTGGAGAGGGCCGTGCCGGAGCCCAGACCCCCGGTGAGTCAGACCACTCACTAGCTGCGAGACCTTGGGCTGATGGCTTAATGGCTCCAAGTCTCAGTTCCCCCATCTGAACAACGGGGACACTGCTGACTGCTCCCCTCAGAGGCTCTTGTGTACGGGGGCTGGGTGTCACTCAGACGAAGCCCACAGAGGTAGGGAAGCTAAAATGTGATCTACGCATTCATTCCTTCTGTACTGGGTTTACTGAGAGCAGGTTTCTCTGCATCCTTTCACCAACATTGGATGTGAGGCCAGTGTCTTTTTTTGGGGTGCCAGTCTGCTCTTCAGGGGCCTGTGGGGCCTTTCCCACCCATCATTTACCCTCTAATGACTGGGCTACCCCACAGTGGAAGTTTTCAGACCTAAGTGGGCATCCAAACGCCTGGGGGCGTGTGGAGACTCAGGCTGTGGAGCCCACCTCGAGAGTTCCTGACTCAGCAGGTCTGGGTTGGGGTCGGAGTTCTGTGTTTTTCTGTAGTTTTCAGGTTGGTGCCAATGCCGCCGGTGGGGAGCTCACTTGGAGAACCACCGGTCTACAGCCTTCAGCTTCTGTCTTTAAAGTGCAGGAAGGCTGCAAAGACCCATGCATGCATTGAATGCAGCACCGGGGCTCGCCCATCTGTCCCCCATACTCTCACAGTGGGCTCCCCAATATCTAATTTCACAGCAATTTTTAAAGCAAAATGTGTGCATGGAGTCTTTTCAAAGCCGTCGCCTTATTTCTAGCAGAAAACATCTCTCTCCTTTCGTGTACACATTTCATCATTTTAAGTAATATTTAATTATATGACATAATTATTTTGACAAGTTTCACGGGCACAAACAAGTTTGGGAACCAGCACAATGGACTCTTGATGAGCTTGCTCAGTGGGAGGGAGGAGGGTAGCATCTGGAGGCGCCAGGAAGGTGTCGGGGGAGCAGGAGCCCTGGGTCACCTGGTGAGTCGAGCAAGTCGGGGTCAATTTAGAGTTCGTCCTGGTTACAACTGTAGGTGACCTAAAGTTCAGGTGCGCCTAGAAGGTATTAATAGAGGTACAATGTCCCGAACAAAGGAGGAGAGAGACGGTCCTGCTTCTCTCTGTCCTGGTCAGACCCACCTAGGGAACCGGGTGGAGTTCTGGATGATGCATTTTTTGAAGTGACTCTGGCATAGAAGAGGCTAGAGGAGAGCAACCAGGCAGTGGACATGATTGTGTAGCTGGGGAAAGAGAAGCTTCAGGTGGGGCCTGATCAAGGTGCTCAAATCTCTGTGGGACAGAGGAGGGAGGAGAATGCTAGCCCCCCATGGCTCTGATCAGCAGAGCCAGGCCCTAGAAGTGACATGAATGTTTTCCTGCCCTCCTGTTCCTTCTAGAACTACGTCTCCCTCGCCCCCACCCCAGCCTGACTGCCTGCTATCTCTGTACCCCTGGCCTCTCCTTTGTAGCACAGATCACCCTGTATGATGACAGACTTAATCACTGTGGTATTCTGGGCAGTGTCTGTGCCTTGCCCTCACCGAGAGCAGGAATAACCTCTGTGTCACCCCGTGTCACCCTGGCCAGGACCCCAGCTCCCTGCGTAGAGCTGGCTGACAGCTGAGCTCAGTCAGTGTCTGCCGTGGGAATGAATGTAGGCTCAGGGCGGCAGGATTCAGAGAGCTCTGAAGGAGAGGTGGCCTCCCCACCACGCCCTTGCTCGTCTCTGTTGGACAGGCGAGGCAGGTGAGATTCAGAGCTGAGATTGGACCAGCCTCCGTGCCTCTGGTGCCTCCCATGCAGGGAGCAGACCTGGACCAGTGAGGTCACTGGCAGGGTTGGGGTGCGGCTGGGGGCCTGGAGGGAGAGAGCACAGCTTTTGGAGGCTGACCTAACAGGTCCTTGCCCTGTGAGCTCAGGCAAGGGGCTGACGGCTCAGGACCCCTTCTGTCAAATGGGGACAAGAACACCCGCTCCATGGGATGGACCAGGGGATTCCATGTGACAGAGCACATTGCAGTGTGCCTGGTACAGAAATGGTGATTGTATGGTGGGTCCTGGTCATAACCCAGGAGAAGCATGTGAGAGGCAGACCTTGCGATGGTGTCATGTGGGGCTCCGGGAGAAAGGGGCAGTGTGGCTTTGAGGCCGAGGACATTTGTCACAGGAGGCAGCTGCCCCTGCCACTCTGGGTGGGGCAGGGTGGGACAGGGTGGGCCTCTGAGGGTAGTGGGGAGGCAGCTGTGGGGCCAGCCCAGCCTAGGCAGGGAGGGATCTGGCAATGCCTGTGGTTTTTAGGCGGGGCCTAACAGGAGCCTGGGAACCAGACATGGCTCTTCTCCCCAGCCCTTAGACCACTGCACCCATGGAGAAGTCCCATATTCACACTGTGCCTCCATTTTCTCATCTGTCAAATTGACCTCCCGCCCTTCACCCACGCTGGGGTCCCAGGAGGAGCAAGTGACATGGCATTCAGCAAAGTGCCTTGAAAAAGCCGGGAGCTCCAGAGCACTCACAGTGCCACACATGACAGCCTTTCTGGGACTGTTTCTTCATCTGTCAAATGAGCCCGTCCCAATCCCATGCTCACGGGGAGCTGAGAAAACGAAGTAAGATAGTGTGCATATAACACCCAGCAGGTAGCTCACCCTGGACACTGGCTCCTGGTCAGCGCATTGTGGCTAACGTCTGTCCCAGCAGAGGTGGAGACCCCAGCCCTAGGGAGTCTGGTTCCTCAAAGGATCCAGCCCGTCCCAGTCCCTGCCGCCCACGTGCAGGCACAGCTTCTCTCATTGTGGGCAAACCAGGATGCGGGCATGACACACGGACATGCGTGTGTTCCAGACCTCACCACCCCGGCTGTCCCACACACCCTGTCGCTTGCCCACAGAGCCCTGCTGCTGGGGAACGAGGCTGGCTCAGGGTGGGAGGCATGCGATTTCTCACGTCTGGTACTGCCACGCAAAGGAATCTGGGGGAATGCTCACCTCTCCAGCACATGCTTCTCATGGGGAGTTGGGCTTAAATGAAGGGTGGGTCTGATGCTTCCGAGAGAGAGAGAAAGAGAGAGAGAGAGAGAGAGAGAGAGAGAGAGAGAGAGAGAGAACTTTGGGAGTCCAGCAGTGAGGGTGGGTGTGGGGGAGACAGAGGGACGCAGAGACAGGAGGCAGGAAGGAACTAAGACATAGATGATGGATAGACAGATGCTTGATTAGGTAGGTAGCTACATAGATAGGTACTTAGTGGACAGACAGAAGGCAGAGGGATGAATGGAGTCAGAGAGACACATGGAGGGTCAGAGGAACAAAGCTAGAGAGGGACAGACCAAGAGATTTACAAAGAGGAAATTCTATGGGGATGTAATTCCAGAAATCAAGAGAGAACCAGACATAGACAGAGAGAAAGGAAAAAACAAAAAACACGGAGAGAAAAAACCAATAACAGAAACAGAGCAAAAGAGACTCACAGGGAGGTGAGGTGGGGAACAAAGAGAGAAAGAGCTGAGATGGTCATCTAGACGTAGAAATAGAAAGAGAAAGGGGGGGGGGGAGAGAGAAACAGGCCCCAAGAAGGAGAGAGAACGAACATGAGCAAGGCCCTCCTGAAGTAGGGCCAGCTCCAGAATTTTGGAATTGGACTCGCCCAGGCCCTGCACATTCCCTAAAGCCCCCTACCCCCTCCTGGGCCTGGCTCACCCGCTCCTGTCTGCTCAGCCACCCTACTCCTATCTCTGGGAGAATGGTGGGGGAGGGGAAGCTGGAGCCACAGTGGCCTTGAGCACTTTTGGCCAGTGGCAAGGAAAGGGGTGCCCTGGAAGGACATGTCCTCAACAGGCTGACTCTGGCCCATTGTGGGCTTGGTCTCACTTACACCTATCCCAGAGCACCTTCCCGGCACCGATGGAGAAACTGAGGTCCAGAGGGGCTCCCCCAACCCTGTCTCCTGGTTTCTGGGCTCTTTCTTTCACCTCCAACTCACTTTTATTCATCACAAAACACAGGAAAGTAGTGGGAAGACCGGCCTTCTCCTCTGCCTGCCTGCGGGAGGGTGCCCTGTGCCGGTCGGGTCCCCTCCCCCACCACGGGCCCCAGACTCACCGCCTCGAAGAACATGGTGAAGAGATAGACCATGGCCTCCATGTGGAACCGCCTCTTGGCAGCGATGCTGATGGTGGGGAGGAAGGCCAGGCTACTGAGGGTCGGCAGGAGAAGTTTGGCTACGAGTGTCCCCATGGGCGGGGCAGGAAGGGTGGGTGCTGGCCTCCTGGGTCCCCAAAAAGAGAAGGCCTGCTCCTTTCAGCGGGGGCTCCGATGGCAGCTGTGGTTTAAATGCCCTGACGGGAGGGAGGCAGGGACATGACTGCACATGTTGAGCAGCACATGGAGGGGGTCCAACAGCTGAGGCACCACGTGGTCAGCACTTGTCTCTGATTTTTTTTCCCCTTTTTTCAGAGGCCAGAGTTGTTCATTCAAAGAGACCATACTTCTTTTCTCTGAGGCAACAACCTTAGCGAAAAGGCCCCGTGAGTACAGCCCCCAACTTCCAGCCACTTCCCATCCTGGCCCTCTCCCCAGGGCGCTCAGGAGCCCAGAATGAAGGAGCAGGTGGACTCGGCGGCTGGAGTCCCATGTCCACAGGGGGCTAGCAGTGAGAGAGCGCAAGGTTTAGCCAATTCTAAACACTGGAAGGACCTTGTAGATAAGTTTCACACTTTCCAGCCCACCTGCACTTCTTACTTGCCTGCTCTCTCCCCAGCTGGGTTTCCCTGGTGACTGGATTCATGAAACTGACATTCTTTTCTACTTGGTTACATTGTTTCACACCTGAAGCAATCAGACCAGGACATCTCTATTAGTGCTCTCAGGACCAGGCTGATGCTTGGCCTTCTGAGCATTCCTTGGCCAGCCTTCAGGAAATTACCTTCCCTTTTTGTAAGCGGTCCCCAGGGAATTGCCTGGCAGGGTGCCCCCTTATCCTCTGGCCAAGGAATGATGGGGGGAATGGTGTGCGAGCCACCCAGGCTGACTCTCTCCCTGGACTCGTCGCTTAATTGATTGACTCGTTCATTTATGTGTTTGCTGTCTGCAAAAGAACAGCTTTTACTACTGGTTTGTTTTTTCATCATGATGTCACATAGGACAAAATGCACAGAGTTTGAGCATACAGCTTGATGACTTTTGACAAGTGCTTATATGCCTGTGACCACCACAGCACCCCCATCACCCCAGGATGTTCTTTGTGCCCTTTGCAGTGATGCCCCCAGCAGAGGTAGCTGCTGTTCTAGAACTTCCTGCAGAGCGAGTCATGCAGTATGCATTCTTTTGGGACTGGCTTCCTTACTTCTTTCACTGGACCATCGCTCAGATTCACCCGTGTTGTGTCAAGTGGCTCGTTCCTTTGGTTGCTGGGTGGGTAGTAGTTCACTGTGTGGCTAGGCCACGTCTCTGTCCCCCAGGTACTGGAATCTGGAGTGTGGGGACAGCAGGAGTGAGGCCGACTGGTGCTGACACTTCTCAGCTTTTCCAAGGGAGGCTGAGGCTTCTCCCTGGCTTTCTGGGGCCTGGCTGCTCCGCCCTTCCTTCCATCTGGGAGCAACTTCACACCTTTCCAGAAATCCTATTTGTGTCTTAAGTTGGCTAGAGCCCATTTCTGCTATTTGCAATGAAAGATGCTGCTTGATACATCTGCTCATGTCATTTTTCTGCTTAAATACCTTCCAAGGCACCCACAGCCCTGGGGGTGAACTCCAAGCTTTCAAAGAGACTGCTGGGCCATCTGCGCCCAGCTCTGTTCCCCCCACCACTGCACACCCGTCTCCACACACTCTCAGACCCTGTCCCTCCTTCCCAGCCTCCCCACCCCCCTGAAAGAACATATTTCTTCCTCCTCTGCCTTCTGTGGGGAGGACTCCCCACCCCCCTTAGGCAATCGAAGGTGCCCCAACACGCTGCTCACTCGCATCCCACCACCGACCACTCTGTGTGGTGCTGTTGCTGTCGGGTTACTCAGCTTGTGATCCCACTGGGCTCGGCTGGCCGGCTCACTGCCCTGGCCCCCGGGGCCTGAGCCTGGCACATGGTAGGTGTTCAACAAACACTGTTGAATGAATGACTTTGTTAAAAGGATGAATGAAAGTCCAGGGAGGCGGGGCCCCTGCACATTTCAGTCTGGCTCTTAGGAGCCCAGATTCCTCTCCAAATGTGAAAACCAGATCCTGCTGTGTGTGCGGCTCTGGGTAAGAGGAAGGCGACCCCCTTCAGCCCATCACAGACACCCCGATCATCCCTGCCCACCTCCCTGCCCCTCAGCTCCTGCTCAGCCCCAGCCCCCAGCCCCCAGCCCCAGCTTCCAGCAGGAGGAGAAAACCTGTGGTGAGGAAATGCGATTAGATGTCAGGTGCTAGGAGAGAAGTCTCTGGAGCCATAAACCCTACTCAGCAGCAGGAAAACATTCCACAGTTGGTTTTGTGCATGAGTGTGTGTGTGCGTGAGCGTGTGTGTGCGTGTGTGTGTGCGTGTGTGTGTGTGTGTGTTTTGCAGCTGTAAACTCGAGGGCCAGGGCTGTAAGCTCGGGGAAGGGAAAAAGAGAAGGGGAGGTGGGGGAGGAAGGCAGGCGTGGTTGCCCATGTGTTTCAGTGATTAAGGAGGGAGGGGGCCGAGGAGGGGCTGCTGCTGGGCGGGGACACAGGTGGCTGGGCCTGGGAGAGCCCCAGGAGCCCCCGGCAGAAAGGCTGGCATGGAGCTGCTGTCCGAGGTGGGGAGCCTGAGTGCAGAATGGAGGTGGGGGGGACGGCCTGTGTGTGGCTCCCATCTGAGACCTGGCTGCTTGGAGACAGACCAGCTGGCTCGGGGGAAGGCGTCCAGCTCTGAACAGGACTGAAATGACCCTCGGTTCTCCCTGCAGCAGGGGAAGTGATTGGCCTGGGGCGCTGGGAGAGGGGGAGGCAGAGTGCAAGAGACAGGCCTGCTGCTTTGGGGTGCTGCTGCCGCTGGAGGCACAGGGTGGGGGGCCAGGACCAGGCTGGACTGGGAGCCGACTCAACCTGGGCAGGCTCTGAGCCAGCAGAGACGTGCGCTGGCATCCCCTGTCCTTCCCGCCCTCCTGTGGCCTGCGCCTGCCAGCCCGCCTTCCATATTCCCCACCCCCACCCCACCTCACCTGCTCCTACTTTGGCCAAAGCAGATCCCATAGGCTACATACCCGCCTTCTGCCAGGACTGCCTCACCGTGCTTGACTTCCTGCTCCTACTGCAGCCCTCAGCCTTTCCTGACCCCCAGTGGGATGCGTCTCTCCCTTCCCCTAACCTCTACCGCATTATGTGCGTCTTGAAAACCACTTACATACACAGACATTTATTCAGCACTGACCATGTGCTGGGCTCTGTGCCAAGCATTCTTCCTACTTTGTCCCATTGGTCCTTGTCAGGAGCCGGCGGCGGTGGGGAGATGCTTCTGCTCTCCCCATTTCACAGAAGAGGAGACTGAGGCCTAGAGAGGTGTGGAGACTGGCTCTAGGCACATGCTCTTAGCACAGCACCCACGCTGTCCGGTGTCTCAGCAAGGCAGTGGCGTCCCCTCCCGGCACCAGGGGGCCCGGGTAGTATCCCTTTTCTGCCCAGCAGATGGCGCTGGTCCCAATAGGACCCAGTAGGGGCCAGTCCTGGGTGGGGTGGGAGTGTGGGGAGTGTGGGGTGTGGGTAGTGGGAGCCCACCCGCCAGCGCCCCCTTCCCTCACCCTCCTCTGCCTGAGCAGGCTGGTTTATAGAGGTGCTGAAATGCCTGGAATGCCACCCTGCTCCCGCCTCTGGGACAGCTGTCTGTCTGCTCTGCCCAGCCCAGGATTGCTGGGCCAGCTGCTGCATTTGCATCCTCCAAGTTGTGAACACCCGACCCACAACTCTGGTCACCCCAGAGTACAGAGGCCCTTGTGGCTCTCCGAGTAGGGGATCCACTGAGGCCCCACTGCACCTGGTGGGAGGTGGGCTGGGCTTCGGTGCTCCCCAACTCCTTCCATGGGCCCCCCAGGCTGGACTGCCCTCCACAGCCTTCGCTCTGTGCATGCATCATGTGTGTCTGCAACTGGGCTTGTGACAGCAGCCCTGCGTTATTTCCAGCAGCGGGCTGAAAACTAGTGTCTCGAGCCATCCCCAGCTCCTAAACACCTGCTAGGTGAGCCAGGCGGAGGGCTCTGCCCCTTCTAGCTTTAGAGCCAGGCGTGCCCTTTGCCCCCGTGAGCCTCTGAGTCGTCATCTGGAAAGTGGAGCTCACACTGTCCCTGCCTTATAGGGTGGCTGTGAGTACGGATGTGTGTGTGACGCTCTGAGCTGGGCTGGCCCCCAGGAAGTGTTGTCTAGGTGTCTGAACAGCAAACCAGTTCAGAGCAAGCAGCAGGGGTTCCGGGGAGTTCTTATCCTCTGAAGGTCAGCCTCCCCATCCATCCACCCAGGAGCTTGGGGAAGGGCTGGGATTTGGACCCGGGCTTGCTTATGTCACACAGCCAAGCTACTACTACCTGCTCCCCCATTGTGGCCACTGGGTGCTGCCATTCATAAATCCACCTCCTTGGTGTGCCGAGGGGTGAGGCAGAGAGGGGACAGAGCTCCTTGGAGACAGGCCTGTGGCATATAGTTAGGCGGCCTTCGTAGGCCGAAGACTCCTCAGTGGCTTCTGCAGTTTTGCTGGAAAGACACCAACCTTTCTGCTGTCTACAGCCGGGCTGGCCCCGACCACCTGGGCAGGCGAAGAAATCCAGGACGCCGCACAGATGCAGCTCCGGCCAGCCCCACTGTCCCCTCGCCCGGTGGTGGTCTGTTCCTCTGTCTGGCCACGCAGCAAGCTCACTTCCCAGCCATGCCAAGGCTTCTCACAGTCCCCTCCTTGCTCCAGCTTTGGGGACAAAGGAGCCTCTTTTTTGTGGATTCTGAGAGCAAGAGTGGCCTAAACCCCCCTCTGAGTCCTCCCCACATGAACTTCAAGACTTAGCCTGGCAGAAATGCCAGGGCTCCTGGCTGAGAGCAGAGGAGGACAGTAAGAACTTCGTTTTGCGGTCCCACCTCCCACCTGCAGACCCCAGTGGTTCTTCCCAAATGTCCAGCTTCCAGGGCCCAGACTGGGCAGGGAACTTGTGGGGAGAGGTTGGCTGCTCCGGCTGTCCTCTGGGGCCTGGCCCTCTTCCGGGCCTGGCCGGCTACCTCTGAGACGGCCAGTTGGTGCTTTGGTGGCCCAGTCCCTATTGGGTGTGAGGGCTCTGCTGTCCCAGACCCTGGATGGCCGCAGAGAGGACAGGGAGGACGTTGAGGACAATGGTAGAGGTGGCTGCCTTCTAGGCCACGCTGACCGGCCTCTGGGCGCCAGGGGTGGGGTCCTTTTGAGCTTTGCTCTGGACACTTGGCTGTGCAGGGCAGGGCTGGCCATCCCGGGCCCTCTGCGCCCTCCCTCACCCCAGCTCTTCTCCTCCCCAGCCGGCTTCTGTCTTCCACCGTGTTTTCCCACGCCCCTCCTCTGCTTCCTGCAGACATGTGCCCAGTTTTCCCGTTTCCAAGCTCCTCCTCAGACATCCAGAAAGCTCTGGTGGAAAGACAATGTCCTTCTAAAAAACAGGTGTCCATAGCGCCCCTTCCCCAGCCAGGGCCCCACAGGGGACAATGTGTTGGGTGGAGGGGAGGGCCACCCCATGGCCGGCAGGGAGCTCTGCCTGGGGAGAGTAGAGGGGGCACGTCATCCTCACCCCCAAAGGAGCTGCCTGACAAATCCAGGCCTTTGTTTACTGGACACTTACTGTGCGCTAGGACCCTCGAGTTGCTGTGCACGCAGCGTGAACCAAGAGCAAGCAGCCACAGCTTGGGGAAGACGATTCCAGCTCAACCTGAGAAGCCAAAGCAAGATGCTGGGGCACCTGGGGCCTTCCTGGAGGAGGTACCTTGGAAGATCATCTGGGGGGGCCAAGCATGTGCAGATGAGGGTACAAAAGAAGGGCTCCAGAGAGGAGGAACAGGAGCTAAGATGGGGGCTTGAAGTCATTTATTTCAGTGACTCTGCGGGGAGCACTGTTTGAATTACAGGAGGGATGGGTCCAGGAGGCAGTGACCTGGAGGGCTGCTGGCTGACTTGTGGGGCTCAGGGCAAAAGGTGGGGTTTCTTGTTCACAGAGTAGGACACAGCTTCCTCCTTCCTGCACAGTGTCTCCTGACCGGTCAGCGTGTTCCTTCATTTGCTGTTAATGTCGTGTCCTTCGGGCATAGGGTACACCCAGGGTGAGTGCTCACCCTAGGACCCCACCCCAAGACTCAGATGGTCCCGGCCCTGCGGGGCAGAGAGCAGCCCTGTCACGCAGTGGCCAAGAACTTGAGGTGCAGGCTGGCGGACCATGCTTGAGCGGAGGCTTCCAGCCTGGAGCACGCTCTGTTGCTTCACTGCCCGATTGGACGATGCTTCCAGAACATGAATTCAAGAATAATGTTATTAAGGCTTTCAAAACGGTGACTGCAGAGCATGACTCCCAAATGAGGCCCATCTGAGCACGGGCTATTTTGCTGTTCTGGTCTCTGGTAGTATAGCCAGCCAGTGACACTGGGTTCCTGCCTTGTAAGCCTGGCTGGGCCCCTGTGAGGTGGTTCCCAAGGGCACCTAAGGCCTGCCGGGCCAGGAGGGCCACCCTGACCAGCTCTCTAAATGGCTGACAGCGGCTCCACACTTGGGCATGGCGAGGCACTTCCCACCTGTGCTTTATTTTTCATGTCCCCAAATACATAGGGTTTCAGGGTCCCCAGAAGCCTTCCCTGACTCCCAGTGTCTGCCCCCGAAACCCCCAGGCCACCAGTGGATCTAGTAGCCTTTAAAGCTCCCTGTAGGTCTGGAGTTTGGGGGCTCCCTGCTGGCACCCGGGGGGAACGTGGCAGGCTCCTGGAGGTAGAATGATACATTGGAAGCTCAGGGCCACACACCTGCAGGAGGTCACAAAGTGGGGGGAGGGGTGTAGCAGGCCTGTCTTCAAGACACTGTCTAGTTGGTGGTTGGCTATGGTGTCCCTCCCAAGGGAAGCCTTTAGTCACCCTGATGTTGGCTGGATGGGGAGCTTAGGATGGTGCTGGGGGTGTAGGGCCCTGGGCGTGGCTGGAAGGGAGAGAACGGGGCAGAGGCCTCCAGAGTGAGAAGGATGGATATTGTGACTGAGGGATGGCGAGCGTGTGAGTGTGTGTGCCAGGTGTCTGCACTGCAGCACGTCGACCCCAGGGGGCAGTGTATTCCTGGGTTCGAGTCTTGGTTCTACTGAATATCCCAGGGGCCCCACAGGAAAACAAGGTGATTAAGACCTGCCTCCCAGAGGGTTTCAGGGAGGATGAAAGTGATACGACAGCCTAAGACACCAGGCAGATGGGAGAGAAGGCAATTGATCAGTACGAGGGCCGGGGTCCCTGATGTGCCCCTTGCTAAATGTGTGACCTTGGGCATTGCTCAGTCTCGGAGCCTCAATTTCTCCGCCTGTAAAATGGGGATAACAAAGATGCTGAGCTCATAGCTCTTGGCACATATGAAGAAGTCAGTACAGGGCGGCAGGCATTGTTATTTGTACTATTATTACTGGTAGCGCTCCCTCCGACCATTCCTGCTGGCGGCCAGACTCAGGGCAGAACTTGCCCAGGGGTGGAGTCATTCCCAGGTGCCAAGGAGGCCACTGAAGGAATTCACCACAGTCCCTTCCGGCAGGGAGGATGGAGGGGAGGAGGAGCGTTTTCCAGGTGACCCTGTGGGCCTGTGACATCTACAGCACAGAGGGTGATGGATGAAATGTCTCAGATGACCTTATCAAGTGTTGCCCCGCTTCTACCCCCCACCATTTGGAGGTGCCTCTGTGTTTCAGGAGGATGGGCTCTGGGGACCCTGGTGTGCAGGGGGGTGGGGGGGTGTTCCCAGCTTTTCTTCAGGTGCAGACTGGCCGAGCCTGGGGTCTGCCTGGGTCCCCAGGGGCTGGAGCATTCGATGATGGCTTCGTCTCGGCTCCATGCTCTGACTCAGCAGAAACACAGGTCTGGAGCCCCGAGCCTGGTGTGCCAGGGGCTGCCCAGCTGGCCTGGGCCCAGCCAGGCCACATGCCTGGCCAAGCTGGTGCTGAACATCTGCACAGAGTTCCCTGTGCCCCCCAACCCCACCCCCCCCAACTGGCCCTGGCCATTCTGGCTGTCTGGTCAGCAGGTGGTGGGACTTTCTGTCCCTCCCCTGGAGCCCTTGACTGAGCACTCGCTGGGTCTCCCTCAGCCCTTCCACTTGCTTAGGCCTCTGCTTCTTGGGAGAACCTTTCAGAGCCTGGCTGGGGGAACCTCAGTTTTTCTATCCAAAAAATGGAGCTCTCACACTGGATGCCTCATGCATCCCAGACTCCCTCCTCGGGAGTGCCCGAGACTAGGCCCCTCTGGAGGCAGAAATTGTCAGTCCGAGGCCGGACCTCCCCTGTGACCCCAGGCTAGCGACCTCTCTGTCTGGACACCCCAACACGCGATCCGAGCTCTGGACCGGGGAAAGCGGCCTCCCTGCTCGCTGCTTCTGGGCCCAGGCAGCAGTCAGCAGGCAGCTGGGCCGGCCTGGCCGGGCTCCAGAGGCGCGGAGCGGGTTAAAGTGTGCGCCAGGCCGGCCGGCGCGGGCGGGGGACCAGCCTGGTGGGAAGTGTGAGTTCCTCCCTGTCTGCCTGACAGCTATAAAGGCGGCCGCGCCACACAGCCGCGGCTGGGCTGCACGCCGCCCTGGGAACCCCCTCTCGTGGGTGCTCTTTGAAGTGGAGGAGGGCGGCAGCAAGGGGAGGAGGAGAAAGGGGAGAGGCAGAGCCCGCAGCTCTCCGCACGCCCAGCCGCCCCCTGCACCAAGCACCTGGCACCGCCTGCCCACAGCCGCTCAGCCCTTTCTCCAGGAGGACAACCTGCTGACCCGGGCCAGGTAGGTCGTCTCCACTCCGTCCGCCCCTTCCCTCCGCAGCCCTCCCCTGGCACAGTATGCAGCCCAGAGTCCCGGAGCATCCCCCAGCCCCCTCGGAGCCGTTATGTAACAGGAGGAGGGCCCGTGGGGAGGGGTGCAGACCCTCAGCACCGTGAGGGTGGCCCCTCAGCTCCCAGCCACGGGTGCCTGAAGCTCTCCTTTGCAGAGCAAACCTCTCCCGCTGGCCAGTGGCTGTTTTTGGACCCCAGGGAGAGCTGGATCCCGCGTGAGCTGGGCCTGGCCTGTAGCCAGCGGTGTCTGGAGCCTTAATGAAAACCAAGTGTGGGGCCGGCTCAGCACCTGTCTTCAGCCCGCAGGCAGGAGCTGGGGCACCAATTAGCCAATGGAACTGTGGAGGGGGCTCTGTGTTGGCCTGAGGCTGGTGGGGGGGTGCAGATGGAGACCTGCGGGGGAGGGGCGGCTGCTGGGGTATGGAGGGGTGGGCAGGCAGCTGGTGAGGTGGGGGTCTCAGGGACTCTGGCTCCAAACTCTAGGGTGCACTGCTCACTTGACCAGGGCAGAGCCATTCTTGGGGTGCGAGGATGTTGTTGGCATAGGCCCCAAGACTGCAGGTGCTTGAGCTGCAAGGAAGTGAAGGTTCAGAGGAAGAGAGATGGACTTCAGCGCTCCCGGCAGGGGTTGGGGGCCTTTCACACCTTCTTTCCCAGGAATTAGCCCGTTGTAGGGGATGAGTCCCTGAGTTTGCTCTGGAGCCTGGGGTCTAGATGACCACATTGCTGTGTGGCTTAGGGGAAGTTGGCTTCCCTCTCTGGGTTCCCGGCTATAGGCTTGGAGGTTTCTGAAACCCCTTCTCCAACTTGCTGGCAAGTGATATTTAGGACCTGAGACAAACCCTGGACAGAGGCCACTACAGGACTCTGTTCCTCCCTTTGGGGGCAGGGGTCCCTGCCGAAGAAGCAGATGGGAAGGCTGAGGGCCAGCAGGCTGCCCTTGATTTGGCCCCTGGCAGGGAGGTTGAGGAGCATTTTGGGCTAGGGTGCTGACTTGTTGAGGAGATAGCCCTGTGGCCCTGGGCCACCCACACTCCACACACCAGGGTCACAGATGCCTAGGCTCTGCCCAGCCTGAGGTCCCCAAGGGCCCCAGGCCCAGCCTCCCCAGGGGCAGGGGCAAGCTGTGGCCAGGGAAGGGAAGGGCCTGGTAGAGCCTGGGACATTCATGGACCCACCCCTCCAGCCGCCCCACACGGCCAGTGGGGAAGGTCATTCTCCCATGCAGCCAGCAAGCACTGAGCACGTGAAAATCCCAAGGTGCTCTTGCTTGGGCTGGGTCTACAGTCCAAGGCAATGGAGCAAGTCCAGGTCCTCAGGTCCTTCATCCAATGATGCAGCCTGGGCCCACAGCTCCCTCGGCTGCCCCTGGTTTTCTCCACGGGCGTTCTCCAGGGAGCTTGGGTATTCAGAGGCAATGCACAGCACCTGTCCCTGAGTGCCCTCAGATTGGGGTAGTGCAGGCATAGCACGCACACCACCACTATTGTGTCTCAAGCCCATGGCAGGCATCGCTAATCACTCACTGAGCCCTCCCAACAAGGCCACTGGGCAGCCACTACCAACTGATCCCAGATAACCTCATGGCCCTGGTCCTGGGTGGGCCCTGAGGGCTTTTCCCCAAAGCAGACCCTGGTTACCTGACAAAGAAGCTGGGCCTGGCCTGGGAGTGACAGTGGCCTTGCTTCCTAGGATGGACTGCAGACGGCAGCCTTCATGCTGGGCCTGGTCCCTGCTGGCTATGGCACTTATGGCTGGGGGTGTGGCGTCCACCGGGGCCACGGTGAGTGGGGAGCGTGGTTTCTGATCCAGATGGGCTGATGTTGGAGGGGCTGTGTGGCAGCTGTGGGGAACATACATATGGGTTCTGGAGAGCTTTCCCAAAGCCCCCCTCAGTTGCCAGGAACATGTGTTACAAGCTTGTCAGACCAGCCCCCGAGCCGCGGCCTCTGGTCACTCTGGAGCCCTGACCATTTGGCAGGACGGGGCCTGAGAGGCTGACTGTCTCCCTTCAGAGTGAAGTCCTGGGGTGAGACACATAGGGCTTATGTCCTGCAGAACCCATGCCAGGTCCTGGGCTGCTCAGGAAAAAGGAATCAGGACGGTTAGGTGTGTCCTCAGGACCTTGCCAAACTCTCAGGATGGTCCAGATCTCGAGATCTGGGGGGACCTGAGGCCCATACTCCCTGGGAATCCCCTCCGACACACCCCTATCCCCCGCCCCAAAATCTGAGCCCAGGCTGCCAAGTGACCCAGCCGGTGGCCATCCTGTCCAGGGCCCGGGGAAGGCGGCCGTCCTGCCTGGTGCTCCAGCCTTCTAACATCAGTGGGGCCTCTCACCCAGGATAACAGCCCTACATCCAACAGCCTGGAAGGGGGTGTGGACGCCACTGCCTACTGGTGGGGGGAGTGGACCAAGTGGACGGCCTGCTCGCGCAGCTGTGGAGCCGGGGTGACATCCCAGGAGCGGCACTGCCTGCAGCAGAGGTGCGGGGTTGAGCACAGGGCCCTGAGGGGCTGGCCGGAGGGGGGGGGGCAGCCTGGACAGGACAGGGAGGCCCAGGAGGTGGGCAGCCGAGCCTTCAGCCAGGGGCAGCGGGTGATGGGTGGGCATCTCAGGCTGGGGTGGGGGGGAGTCTTCAGCACAGGCCAGGTGAGCAACTGTCAGGGACGTGGGTCCTGATAGGTTCCAGGCAACACGCGTCCTGGGGTTTATCCTGCACCAGGGCACTGGGGACAGGCCTTTCCTGTGAAACCAGGATCCATTTCTAAGGCTCTATCAGTGAGGGGTGAGGCCTAACCTGGCCCCCTCTCTTGAAGACCTGAATTGAATAAATACGGGGGAAAGCCTATGGTGTAGTAGCTGCTATCAGATAGACCTGGGTTCAAATCTTGCCTCTTGCTAGCTGTGTGACCTTGGGCAAGTCACTTAACCTCTCTGAGCATCCGTTTCCTTATCTGTGGGGTGGAGATCATGCTTGAGCCCACCTGACATTTCTGAGAGTACTGAGACAATGTGTGTATACACGTTAGCACAGGGCTGGTACATGGTAAATGTTATTATTAATTCTGTGTACTAAGACCCTGCGCTATGTGGTGGGATATAGAGGTGAATCAGACACCGTCCTTCCCCCGGGAAGGCACTGAGAAACACTCTCAAATTGCTTGAACCCTTGTGAGATGAGAAGGGCTCTGGAGAATGTGGGTTGAGTGGGGAGGAAGGACCCCACAGTCAGAGGAATTGGGGGAGGCTTGGGAGTCTACCCCAAAGGCCCTCCCAGAGCAGGAGCGGGGTCGGGGCCTACAGCTGGTGGCTCCGGGCACTAGCTCAGAGCCTATGTTTTCCCTTCTTCCAGGAGGACGTCTGTCACGGGCACCGGGAACAGGACCTGCACAGGCATGTCCAAGCGGTACCAGCTGTGTAGAGTGCAGGTGAGGCCCTGCCCAGCTGCGACCACGACCCTGCCCTTCCCGCCCCTACCCCCACCCCAGGCAGGTCTCAGGGTGTCTTCTTGGTGGCCTCTGGGCCCTCTGGACACTCTATCCCGGGCCTGCCCCCTGCGTCCTGTTGAACAGAAGGGTGGTGAGGGGTCCTGACCAGAGCGCACTTGCTGCATCAAATGAGATCTGTGGAGCCCACTGAGGGTTCCTGGCACGTGCAGGGACCAGAGACTCGCTTCTGCTGGGGGAGTTTGATGCTCGGCCCCAAGGTTTGGGTCTCTGGCCAAAGCCCCCTTTGCTCACAAGTCCTGCACCAGGAGCTCGCTGGGATAATGCCTGTCATCAGGTGTCTTGTCCCCACCTGTGAAACCCTGCAGCACAGCTGCAGTCACCCCTGCACTAGCTTCTGTGCTCAGGAGCCCTCAACCTCCAGCTTCTCTCTTAACCATTTGCTGGCACCAGGGTGGCTGGGGCTGGGCAGGAGGAGCCGACTCTGGCTTGGCCTCTGGGCAGCTCTCAGGGGGGCCAAATCCAGCGTGAACCTGAATTCTCGGGCATGGAGCAGACAGGCAGAGCTTGTTAGGGTCCCCGTGTGTGTCCTGGCATCTGTGTGTCTGTGTGAACACATGCAGGGAGTTAGGGGGCTGAAGGGAGCCAAGCGGCCACAGCTTCTGTGTTGGCTCCACGGGTCAGCTGCCCTCCTGGACCCTCTGAGCTCTGGAGGGCGACCCATTCAAGTTTGCGTTCCAGCCCCAGCATGACCAGCTGTCCCCCTCCCCCAGACCTCTCCCCTCGCCCCTGGACTCTTCCTCTATGAAGTCAAGCCCACCTTCAGTCAATGCTCTGAGTGCCACGTGCTGTGGCTACAGCTGGAGGATACAGGGCGATGGAGCCAGCGTGAGCGTAGCTAGAGGCTGAGAGGCTGGGAGAAGCCTGGGGTGGCGGCGAGATGAAAGGGCCCCGCCCAGAGCACCAGGACAGCCAGCACATTTGGGCGTCTGAGGGGTGGTAGCTGCCCTTCCGCTTGTCCTTGTCCTCGCTCCTTCCCCAGAGAGTGAGACTGGGAGACAGAACGGAGAGGCCACCCCTCCGGCTGTGGCCACTTCCTGCTCAGCCTGGACAAAAATGCCTTTGTCGGGCCGAGTTCCTCCTGGAGTCTCCCTCCCCGTCTTCTCACTTCCCAGGAGTGTCCGCCGGACGGGAGGAGCTTCCGTGAGGAGCAATGCATCTCCTTCAATTCCCATGTGTACAACGGGCGGACGCACCAGTGGAAGCCCCTGTACCCCGGTACCATGGCCCTGGGCCACCGAGGGGGGAACAGTGTGGGGGTGGCCCTTCCACATCCTGGAAAGACCCACATCTGATGGGTCACCTCCTGGGGACAATGGGAGGGAATATCCTCGTCCAGTGGGTGGGCAGGTGGGCAACTGAGGCCCAGACGGAGGGGTCTTATTGAAGGTCACACATAGTTCAGGCAACAGTTTAAGTGAGCTGGCCTTTCCCATTCATGGGGTAAGTGCAGGGTGCCCAGGGCGACCAATGGGCTTAGACCTCCTGCAGAGCGGGAACTGCCCCACTCACAAGGAGGCAAAGGCTGGAACTCACAGGGCCGGGGCTGGGTCAGACAACCAGCAACTCAATTTCTGCCACCAGACCCTGGACAAGTCCCTTCTGCTCTCCAGGCCTCAGTTTTCCCATCTGTGCAATGGGGGAGTGCTGTCTCAATAAGAGGGAGAAGTCCCCGAATCTGGCCCCCCCCCGAGACCCTCTGTCTCCCCCCAGATGACTACGTCCACATCTCCAGCAAGCCATGTGACCTGCACTGCACCACGGTGGATGGCCAGCGGCAGCTCATGGTCCCCGCCCGCGATGGCACGTCCTGCAAGCTCACCGACCTTCGAGGGGTTTGCGTGTCTGGAAAATGTGAGGTTGTTAAACATTGTAGCACGAGTACCACTGGTCTCATTGCACTGACTGCCCACCTGTCCACCCGTGGCGGTGGCAGCCTCGGCGCCCTCCCAGCAGCCCTCTCCACCTCCCTTCCTGCAGCCCATCGGCTGTGACGGGGTGCTCTTCTCCACCCACACGCTGGACAAGTGCGGCGTCTGCCAGGGGGACGGTAGCAGCTGCACCCACGTGACAGGCAACTACCGCAAGGGGAACACCCACCTCGGTAAGAGCGCTGAACTCCCACAACCGGGGCCTGGGGGTGATCCTGTCTCCAAGCTGCTGAGTGCCACCGTGCAAGTTCCCGCCCCTCGTGGGCCAAGGTGGGCTGGCCAGGTGCTCTGTAAGGCCCCCTTTGGCTAGGAATAATGAACAGTTCTTTGCTGAGCTCCTACTGGACACCAGGTCCGAGTATGCACTTGGTTTAAATGTGGGACCTTTGCAACAATGCAGGGAGATATTAATGCCACACTTAACGAGGGGAAACTGAGGCACGAGTCTCAACCTCACTGCTGACAAGAGGTCTGAGCCTGGGCATGCGGATTCTGGGGCCCTCTGTTCTGCAGTCTGTGTTTTGGAGGGTGGAAGGGGTGCAGAGGCTCCTGCCAGCTCCAGGCTGCCTCTAGCCCAGAGCCGGCCCCTTCTTTCCCTGGGTAGCAACAGGTCCATTTTCACAGCTGCACCCATTTGGCCTCATGCTTACGTCGCTCCAGCTCTGGCCCAGCCCTGTGGGTGCTGGGGCGGGGCAGGGGTCTGTGTATGTGACAGGACTTGGTTCTTTCAGAAGGTGTCACAACACTCACCATCGAACTGAACACATTTCTGGGTCTCAGTAAACACTTGTGGAGTTAAATGAGGTCATCACAGCCTGCAGATTAGGAGAGGCAGGGCAGCTTGGAAACCACTTAGTACTTGGGGAAAGTGAGGCCCAGAATGGGACTTGTTGGCCCAAGGTCCTCCAGTGAAGCCAGGTGAGTTTGGACTAGAACCAGCCCCATTAGGGCCACAGTGAACCTAGCTGTCGGGACTCTGGCCGTGTCCTGGATGTGGAGGGCACTGCCTCTATCCCCACAAGAAGGCTAATTTCAGGGTTAGTATCATGGATGTGGGACCCAGGGATGGGCATGAAGGACTGGAGAGGGACAGGGTGTCTTAATGGAGAGCCCAGGGCAGAGCAGCCAGACGGGGGTCTGAGTAATGCACGGTGGGCAGAGGCCGCTTTCTGTGGAGGCGTCACTATGGGAGGGGTGTGAGGAAAGGCACCTTGCATTTCCTCCCTTCCCTTCACAAACCTGCTTGCAGGACCTTCTGCCTGGGGCATGGAGGCAGCAGAGGCAGCCTTCAGGAAGTGCATCTCTTTCTGAACACCTACTGTGTGCCAGGCACCGTGGGCTGCAGGAAGCCTTATATAGACAAGGTTCATGCCCTCACAGAACTCTGTGTCGGGGGCTGGGGGCTGACACTTAATCCTGACTAACCGTACCAGGTGTTTACTCTGCACGGAGCCAAGTCTGGCATGAGTCTTCTCTCATGCACACCTCACACTATTTCTGCAAGGCAGGTGCTACCACTGTTGTCATTTTGCAGATGTGAAAACAGAGAGGGAAAGAAACTAGTCTAAGGACACACAGACAGAAGTGGCAGAGCTGGGTCTGAACCCAGACGGTCTGGCTCCCGGGTCTGTGGTCCTAACCACTGGCTCACACTCTTCCCTAATAAATGTGTGTGTTCTAAGCATGGTGAGGGCGCTGCAGGGTGCGAGAGCCAATGCTCAGGAATCTCGTGAGCTGGTTGCTAATTTAAAAATTAACACATATAAACCTACATTTAAATAAATGATACTAAGAGTCATCGCTTCCTAATCGAGTTACCTTTGTAACAATTGTACCTCTGCGTTGGGAATATGGAGCAGGGGAGCTAAGGTGCACCTCTTCCCGACTCTGTACCCAGTGACATTGCGTTGGGAGTGTTAACACCATAGAAATTGGCCAGCACTACAGATAAGATCTCCTGCCCTCCCACCTAAAGCACCAGTTGTTAACCATTGAGCTGTTGTTAACCATAACACTGCTGTCCGGGAGGGACAGCTCAGAGCCTTCAGTGACCTGGAAAGGTGGCAGGGCAGGCAGAGGAAGGGTGCATGCTGCTGGCCTGTCGGAGCAGCTCACCTGGATAGGCAGGTGTGCATGGGCTTTACCACTTCTCACGTGGGAACCTGTGACATGAGCATCAACCCAGCAAACCAGATTTCTGAGGGCCCCTCCCCCCATCTTCTTCTGAAAGACTTTTCTATTTTAGGGCTTAAAAAAAAAAAATCTGTCTTCCTTCTCCCCAGACCACCCTCTACCACCTGCTGGCAGCACTTCCCCCCTTCCTCAGACTCCCCCCCCCCCCCCCCCCCCCCCCGCAGCCTCTCCACCTGGTTGGGGGCTTTGGTGACAAGCCCTGAGCTGACCTCGGCCTTTTTCATCCATATCTTTGAATGTAGAAAGCTTTAAAGTCAACATGACGTTGTGACAACATGGGTTTTTAAAATATAAATAATGACAATGCCCTTGGTGCCAGGCTATGTGCTATGCAGAATCTCCCAACAGGCCATTAACCCTGTGTACAGATGAGAAAACTGAGGCCTGAGGGCTCCAGCACCCTGCTCAGGGTCACCTCGCTGATACGTGGTAGAGCAGGACCAAATCTGTTTGAATGCAGCAGATGTAAGGCTTCTGTGGCCTGCAGTGTCCCTCGGAAGGGGCTGGGGCAGCTACCGACGAGCATCACCCACGGCTTGGTAGGAAGGGGTCAGGGAACCCAGCTAAGCCTGGGCCCGTGCCTGGGCAGTGGTCAACCCTCTGATGGCACAGGGAGTTTCAGCAGGGCCTTGGACTCACCTCTGGGGCCTGGGTGCAGCTAGATAGCCCCCCTAGCCCCCCAGGAGTGGAGGAGAGTAATGACCACCATACAGGATTCCCTTTCCAGTTGAGAGGCGATGGCCACAGCTGGACCTGCTTCTCACCACCATCCAATCTCCCCCAGGTTACTCTCTGGTGACCCACATCCCGGCAGGTGCCCGAGACATCCAGATTGTAGAGCGGAAGAAGTCTGCCGACGTCCTGGGTACGTATGTGGGGCCTGGGCGGCCGCCTCCCGTGAGCTTATGGTTTTGCATGGGGCAAAATGTGTGGGTGGAGAAGGGGTACTTCTCCACCCTGGATCCCTTCCTGCAGGAGAGGGATGGGCCCCGGAAGCCAGAACTTAACCTGGGTGTACGTGTGCGTGGGGTGGTCATAGGGAAGCTGACACCTCCATGTATGGAAGGACCTTGCACTCAGAGCTGCTTGACCAGAGGGTGGGGTGACGTCAGATAGGGAGTTCCCCGTCCCTGGAGAGCCTGGCAAAAGCTGGAGGTACTGGAGGTGAGGTCCCTGCCTCTGGGGTAGAGAAGTGAGACTCAGGAGGTAAGAAGGTCAAGGCAGAGAGAGTGGAGGTACGTGGCCAGTCTGAGGCCATGGGCGGAAGTAGGATGTAAACTCAGGTCTGGGGTCCTTTGCGTTCTTGCCACTGGATGGTCTCTGGTTCCCACCTTGGTAAGGGTTCCCCAACTTGAGGATTGTGGAGTTATTTGCATAGCGGCCGAGGTGGCAAGGCCCCATTTGGTGACAATTCTAGTAAGGCGTTGGAGTGTTGGCCTGGCCATGTGCTTTGTCTGTATCCCTAGGAGGCCGCCTGAGGCCCTTCTGGCTGAGGCGGGCAGGTGCTGACACCTGTGAGCAGCTCTGTTCTTGGCTCTGTCCTGTACAAGATGGGCCGAGTACCCAGGAAGGGAAGCTGTCCCCAAAGCCTGGCTGGTCTCCCTGCATCTCTGGGCGGCCCTGTGGGAGCTCGGGCTGGCAGGTGAAGCCCACCCTTTTAAGTGGACATGGTGGAGGGGTTTGCTAAAGGTCTTCAAGGTAGACCCTGGCTGGGCTCTCAGCTCTTCAGGCTTGGTGCTCCTGCCTTCCTCCCTGGCAGGTCTGCCCCCTTAGTCCCCAGGCCCCAGCACCTGAGTGTGGTAGCCAGGTCTCTGCCAGGCCTGTTGCTCTGTCGCCCACTGGGAGAGTGGCGAGGCCAGGAAACGCCATGTTCCGAGAGTTGGCTGTAAAGCAATCGTTCTTGAAACAAACGCGTGGAACTATCAAGGGCAGCCTCCGATGGAGCCCTGGGAAAGCCGCAGGAAGGAAGGTCATTGCTGTCAGGAAACAGGTTTTGGACGCAGGCCGGGGGTTTAACCCTACGCACAGACCTGGGAGCCGGGCGAGACAGCCTGCCCCGCACGTGCCCCGCCGCGCACAGCTGGGACTCATTCACGTTATTTTATGACGTTGCTACGTTGAAGGTATTTTTCCAGCAGACGCGTCCGGCTTGTGCGTCCTGCCTGATAATCAGTTAACCGCCCGGCTCCCCTGCTTGTGCTGCAGCAGGCGCTTTGGAAGATGAGCTCTTCCCCTCCCTTGGGCCGGTTCCTGGAACTGGCTCTTAGAACACCCTGTGGAAGACACACTGTCCTAGCGTGCAGCCTGCCTCTTCACTCCGTCGTGTCCCCCAGCCCAAGGCTCCCCGAGCCTCTGCTCACGCTCCACAGCCCCAGAGAGGGCCGGCTGCCCCGAGCTATCCCACCAGTGCTGGGCAGTGGCTCCAGTCTCCCGGCCGGCAGGAGAAAGGCTGCTGGAGGTCCTTCTGTCTGGGCGTCATCAGGCTCGAGTCAGGCCCTGAGAGTGGCCATCCTGAGGTTCTCCATTCCAAATGTCCACCTGCACCATGCCTCAGAGAGAGCGCCACTGAGAATGTGCCCGGGCCACCCTCGGCCACATCTGGGCAGTGGGGTGGCCAAACGGTCAGCCAGGTTGCACCAGCAGAGGCAGCTGAATGTCATGGCTGCCAGTGAGGGAATGGTGCTGATCAGCTCACGGTGGTCCAGAAGGGCCTGCGGGGGCCGCTGGGACAGTGCTCTGGGCCAGCCAGGCCAGGGCTGCAGCGTTGCTCAGTGTGGGCCCTGGAGGGGCATGGAGGTCCCCTCCCCATGTCCCAGTGGGACGCCGGGGGTGGCGAGTCGCCCAGGGTCACACGGTGAGTCTACAGCAGAGCCAGGCTGGGTGGCTCAGCCCCGCCCACCTGGCCGGCACCTGTTATCCCGCGCGAGCCCTCCCAGGCGCTGACCCTCCTGCTGCAGACCTGGGCGCTGAGGCCTGATGCCACTCGTCACCTGGCAGTCCCCACCCCCCTCAGAGGCGGCCAGAATGACAGGACCAAGGACCCCAGCCAGCTCTCTTCAGTTGTCTAGACAGTCCTTGTTTGGTTTAGGCTGATAGGAAAGTGTATTTGCATGTCCTTGGCAATCACCGCCCAGGGCCACAAGCTGGCCACAGGCAGAGCACCCCACTCCCCACGGCATGCAGTTTCCTGTCTTTGCAATATTTGGGGAGGGTCACAGGGTAGGTGGCCCTGGTCCCCTGAGCGTGTGCTGCTGCTGCTCCCTGCCCCCAGTCCGACCCATGTGACCGGGCGGCTCTGCCCTGTCAGCCCTCGCAGACGAAGCCGGCGCCTACTTCTTCAATGGCGACTTCAAGGTGGACAGCCCCAAGGACTTCAACATCGCAGGCACCGTGGTCAAGTACCGGCGGCCCATGGACGTCTACGAGACCGGTATCGAGTACATTGTGGCTCAGGGGCCCACCAACCAGGGCCTCAACGTCATGGTGCGTGCGCCTCGGCCAGCGACCCCATGCAGTGGCCCCCGTGTCCTCACACAAGGGAGCGTCCCCACTCAGCTGGGCGTGGGCCGCATTCTTTCACTCGCTTGTTCCCCCCCTGCTTTGCTCTCTCATACATTCACTCACTCAGATTTTGATGCCTTTACTCTGTCTCCCACTTACTCCTTAATTCACTTACCCATTCACTCGCTCACCCAACCATCCCCTCCCTCACCGTCTCACTTGTGTATTCATTCATCCATCCATCCATCCATCCATCCATCCATCCATCCATCCACCCACCCATTCCTTTATTCATTCCTGCTGTCAGCCCCCTCGCCCCCACCCCGTGGATGGGCATCCAGGAGGTTCTGTGCAGATCGTTGGAACCTGCATGGGGAGATGAGCGCGGAAGGCTGGACGGGGGTACAGGGATGAAGGACCCACTCCCCACTCCACAGTTGGGGGCTTTACGCCTTCCATGTAGTTTCCTACCCCCACTGCATGGACTCTGGAGGGACCATGCAGTGCTGGCGGCCCATGGCCCTCCCCCTGACACTGTCCCCTAGGATGCTCACGGCTTCTGGGGTCGGGGCACAGGGTGTGAGAGAGGGCAGGAGAGAGTCTGGGCCTATTATGCCCAGCTTGTCGGGACTTTCCCAAGGCTCATGTCTGGAAATAGACACCATTGAGCTTGGTGTTCCAGCACCAAGAAAGTGTGGAGACTTGTCATGGAAAACAGGTGACGTCAAGATGGGCAGTTCTGATGTGCTTTGAGGCCTGTGGAGCTGAGGGATGTGGTGGGCACAGAGCCCACCCACCTGTGCTGTGTAGCTCTCCAAACCCCACCATGGCAGGTATTCATGTCCTCACTTTATGGATGAAGAAACCTGGGCCCAGAGACTAGGGACTTGCCCAGTCACAGAATCGTAAGTGACACGACTGGGCTTTGATCTCAGGTCAGCCAGGTGCCACAGCCAGTGGTTTGTTTAACGGTTAGGCTGGAGGGGTCTCCAGTTGGGGGTGCCACCCCCACTTTTCCACACTGCTTCTTGGTTGAAGAGTTTCCCCGGGTGACCCCAGAATCTAATGGGGGCCATGTATTTCTACGTCTTCCCTTGCAGCTGCCCCTGAGGCAGACTGGCCTCCAGGCTTCATTCACCCCCTGGCTGGAAGAGCTGTGTTGCAGGTCAGGGTCCCCAGGAAACGGACTCTGAAATGGAGGCCTGTGCGCAGGAGGGCTTTGGGGCGTGGTCTCAGGAGCAGCACAAGACGGGTGAGGGGTACAGGACTGAACAGAGGGAGCTGAGCGGTGAGGCAGGTGTGACAGCCTCAGCCTCAATGTTTCCCACCTGGATTTCTGGGGTTGCAGCGGCCCCTCAGAGTCATCTCAAATTGAGTTGAGGCAGGGGGTCATGGCTTAGTTACTGGAAGCCTTAGGGAAGGGTCAAGCCCTTGGGAGAGGCAGGTCCCTTTGACTGAGGAAAATTCCTGGGGAGGGACTCAGCTGTGAATTGTCAGTGGCACCACCCGAGCCAGCTCACTGAAGGTGGGGTCTGGGGTGCCCTGTGGCCCCTGCTATGTCCACTCTGTGTACCACTTGCGCCCATTTGTTTTGTATCACGAGTTGACTTCGGCAGGAAGAGCTCCCCTAGAAGTCAGGTTGGTTTCTTTCCCGGGAGCCTTACAAGGGAAGGCTGGTGGGTTGAATGGCAGCTAGATGGGGGAGGGGGGGGATGCAGCTGAATCACGTCATTTCCTTCCTATTTTAGATTCCCCTTTCCCTTAGCTGGCACCTCTGCTAGTCCAGGCGGCCTACCTAGCCAGGTGTCCCAGTCCCCCTAACCTGAGGGGGCTGGGCTCCAGGCCCTTTTCAATTTAAGGCAGTTGCATTTATCCAGTTACTATCAAAATTGGGCAGAGGCTACCAAGAAATGTCGCAGTAGAACAGCAGGGAACCAAACATGTATCTGTCCCCAGGACCAAAGTGTCCCTTGGTGATCAGGATTGATTACCTGCCAAGATGGCGACCCACTTCCTGCTGTGCTCCTCTGGCACAAGGTGCCCAAATAGACCAGGTGGCAGTTGTGTTTCCCGTTGAATAAAACCCTTGCTGTGTCTCCTGGTGGAAGTGTTCTTGCTCTGGGAATCAGGACCTCTGGATCCACACACCCCTGACCCATCTGCAGGTTTGGGTCATGACTGCCCTGGCAGGTTCGTCTTTTGGTTCCTAGACCCATGCAGTCTACCCACTGGGGATGTAGCACCGTGTCACGGTGATTGAGTTAGAGTGTATTGTGTCATGGAGGATGCCGAGGCCCCATCCTCACGGGGGATTTGCTATCTGTGAGCTGCACCTTGGCTGCACCAGCCATCCATCTATCAGGCTGGTGGTTACCGGGTGGTACAGCCAATGATGGGACCAGCGGGTCTCACTGTCATGTGCCTGCCGTGGTACCTGCTTTGCTGTAAAGTGGGTCCCTTTGTCCAATGCCGTGTCATACAGTGTCCTGTGTCAGTGGGTCAAATGCTCTGTGAGCCCTTGGGAATTGGGGCTGGCTGAGGCCCTGTGGGCAGGGAAGACAAGCTCATATGAGAATAAGACAAATCACTTCCCCTTTAGGACAGAAGGGCTCTAATGTAATCAGCTTGCCTCAGATAGCTGACGGTCCCCTTGAGGGGCGGTGCTGTATCACAGGCTTAGTGTTGGTGCTGGAAGGCTGGGCTCTCGGTGGTGGAAGTAGCCAGGACAGACCTGGAGAGTGAGAACCCGTGCTCTTGGGCCCATGCCTAG
The DNA here is from genome assembly GCF_057876585.1 of Rhinolophus sinicus. NCBI lineage: Eukaryota > Metazoa > Chordata > Mammalia > Chiroptera > Rhinolophidae > Rhinolophus > Rhinolophus sinicus. Next base: position 3,044,155 of record NC_142516.1, on the reverse strand, counting down.
TTTCCATCCATGCCACCATGGCTATCCCATTCGTCGACCCACTGTGCCATCAGTGAGGTGTCCACTGGCAAAGCCATCATAGCTGTTACTTGGTTGTTTCAAGCCCCTCCCTCCCCTGGTGGGTGCTCCCCAGTGCATATTGCAGCTGACACAAAGATCTTTGTGTTCTCGGCCTACCTCCTAGAGCCCTTCACACGTGCCTTCTCCAGACCCGCTCCCTCCCCACTGACAGTCTTTTCTATCCAGGCTCCTGACCAACCAGCCAAGCCATGTGCATTGCCCATGAGCCAGTATCTCCGTTCCTTAGGCCACCCCGCTTTCCGTACATATTGGATGGTCTATCACATGCATGGCCCGAAGGCATTGGGAAGATTTTCCTTCACTGCCGTTTTTCGAGGCCACCCCTGAATGGGGCTCTAGTGAAGCAGATCCCATTTTTGGCTTGCACCCCGCACCCCCATACCACGCTGACCCGTCTCTGAATCAAGTTTGGCCATGTTTTTTTCTCTCTGACATCATCATAGGATACCTTATGCAGCCACATCTGTGAGCTAAGAGAGAGATGCCTGCATAAGGGTCTTAGATGATGGGAATTTGGGTCACCTACTGCTGCAGCATTCTGTGTCCTCTGGCCCTGACTGTACCTAATCCTGGATGTGACACTTCTGTCCTATGGTGGGTTGCCGCTGGGCCCTCCGGACCATGTAACTCAGTGGAGTTGACAGGCCTCGTGTTCTAACGTTCAGCTCTGGATGCACAGGTGTCCTGCTGTCTTGTGGGCAAAGGCTTCCAGCTCTAGGAGGGCCTGGTAGCCTCCCAGAGAAGGGCGTGTTTTCAAATGCTGTATATTTATTTGTTGCAGGTGGTATGACCTTACTCCAGAACACCAGGGGTCTATGTTATCCTTTTCCTACTGGAGCTTGCCAGAAACTCCACATGACGTCTTTCCCCACCATAGATGTCTCTATTGCCGTAGGGTCAGCCAGGTACTAGGGCCCAAGTGGCAGGCTGCCCGCACCACACCTGGGCCTGCTGCACAGCCTTTTCCACTCAGGGCCCCACTCAAAGCTGGCAGCTTTTTATGTGACCCAGTCTCTGGATTGGACCAATATTCCTGGATGCAGAATATGCTGTGTCCAAAATTCTTCTTCATGATGGAGGGTATGACATGCAATAATTTGCCTGTTACTTTCAATGGGAGGTCCTGGCGTGCCCTAGACTACTGGACTCTGGAATTTTCACTGATGTGGGGGCCCTGATTCTTCACAGGGGTTAATCTCTGGTCCTCTGGAATACATGTGCTTACCAAAGCCTCCTGTGCCACTTCCTGCTCAGCCGGTCCACTAAACATGGTGTCATCAATGTAGAGGACTGATGTTCCGTTCTGTAGGACAGTCCGGACCCCTACTGTGAGACGACAGGGCCAAAGCTGTGAATGGAGGCTGCTGTCCAGCCATGTGAAAGAAGAGGGCTTCTGTGTAGAGAAGGGCGTGTTTGCCAGGTCAGGGGCCACATACGACCAACCTGAGGTCATGTAAATCTGCTCTAGAAAAGCTGCCACTGGGCGACTGCTCGGTTGAGTCTGTGGTAGTTCCTTCTCTTCTGCTCGGATCTGTCTTGTTTTAATCGGGGCCTCCTGCTGAATTAAATGAAGGGTGCGATGGGGTCGCCACCCTGCGTCCCTTAGGTCTTTAGGAGCGGCCTTCGTCTCTGTGTTTTCTCCCAGGATGCACTATTGTTTTTGATATACCCTCTTGGAGGGGGTTCTAGGTCAGGTTCACAGGCTTCCACTAGGTTCCCCACTATGGTAGCTCTTACCCCCCAGGTCAAGAAGCCAACAGGAGGGCTCCCAACTGCCAATTATGCACCTGGGGACGGAGTGAACCTTGGATCCAGTGGACGTGCTGTGAGCCAGACCTGAGCCACTGCTCGTCACCCACATGCTCTCACAGCGGCATGACGGGTCCCCGGTTAAGAGTGACAACTCACACCCTCGTTCCAGAACATGTATCATTTATCTGCTGAGCAGTTAACCAAGTCAATGGCTATAGGCTCTTTGGGGGAGGAACTGGAGGAATCATTACCATGTCAACTTGCTATGAATCCTTGTTTCTGGGGACCCGGCTGTCCCATTATTTAGTGGTTCTGAGTCTGAAAACTGGCCCAGGAAATTGGGCAGAGATGGTGACTTTGATGGGGCAGCTGCTGTCCACTTTCTGAGTATCTCCCCTCGGTATTGTTTGATCTACAGATGAAGAAGCACCTTTTCTGGGCCTGTTGGTTTGTTCCTCAGGGGTCCTTTGGTTTATCAGCCGTGTCTAAAGTTTTCTGTGGGTCAGGTTCCCTGGGTACCATGTCAGCCTTGCTGCTTATTACAATACTTGAGTCCCTTTTCTGATTACTGTGGGGAATCTGATTCTAGAGTAGCATCTCCCCCCATCAGCCCTGGCTTATGGGGACAACAAATCCTGCCCTCGGTGTGTCCCTCCAAGTGATGTGGACGCGTCCTCACTGTCACATTTCCTTTCACTCTGGTGAACAGAATATCCTCCAGGCCTTCCCACAGAAAACAGTCCCCTGCTGGATTTTCCAGGCTTTTCCTCACTCTTCCATCACCTGCCATGGCAGTGCCAGCAGGTATCTTCCACTCAGTGTTGGCCTTGCTTTCTCCAGGCTTCCTAGAACCATCCTAGTGGCGTGTTGGCACTTCTCCCAGAGTCCTCACCTGTGTGCTGAGAGGCGCTGCTCTGCACAGAAACTGCCCTCGTTCGGGTTCATCTTGTGCTGTCTTTGAGCCAGCCCCTGACCCTCGGCTCCAGGCCCACAGCACCCTCCTACACCTCCGTCATGATTTGTCCCTTGTCTCCTGAGCAGCGTCAGTGCTCTCCTGACTGGTAGGGATGGGACTTAACCCAAGCCATCGGCCTGGAAGCCCAGGGAGAAGGCAGGGCCATGTCCTGAGAGAGGCCCATAGGGTTTGGAAGGCTGAGGTCTCTGTACCATCCTCAGGTAAGGGGCAGGTACTGGCTTTAACAGGGAGGAATGGCCCTTTTCCAGGCCTGGTAGATTCAGGGAAATCTGAGGTTTCAAGTTTTATGTGTATGGACTTGGACCCTCACACTCCAAGTTTTAGGCCCCATTCCGCCAGGTCAAGTTTGGCAGGGTGGAGAAGCCAATCTTCTCTGGTTCTCTGGGACTTCTCCACCCGCCCCTGGCTGGAGGACATGTGAGTGTCCTTGTGTAACACCAGGAGGCCCTCTGGCTTGGCCTTTAGTTAGAGATTAGGTGTGATGTCACCTTCAGCTGTGTTTCTCCCCATCACGTTCCAGTCCCTTATTTCTTACTGGCCGCTCAATCCCCAGCCAACTCCCCAACACTTGAGACATGGCACCCACTAGTGCATTGCCTTCCACTGTGTCCATCCCAGTTTACCGTCCGGGAGCCTCAGTGCTCCCTGCACGACCAGGATGGGCTGTCGTCACCCCTCCTGGCAGCTGATCCTCCTGCAAACTCCCATTTGAGAGTCCACTTTCTAGGACTCCTGACCCTAAGTGACAATTAGGAGTCTGTGGAGGAGACCCTGAGAATCCCCGTCGGGAGGGGAAGCAGGGCTGGCAGAGGGAGAGACTGGGCTGTGACACAGTCTCAACAGGGGCCTCAGCCTTCCCACACCCAGCTCGGCAGCTGGGACGGCCTCAGGGCCCTGGGCTACTCACCCCCATTTTGGATGCAGTGAGGCGTCCGGGGGAAGAGGGGTAGGAGCGGAATACCATCATTACTTAGGGTTTCTGGTGTGCGGTGGTAATATAACATGGTCAGGTTTTGGTGGCTTTGTGACTTCTAGAATGTTCTGTACACACAGTGTACCCCCTTACAGCCTGTACCCGGGCTGGGCAGCTCCCTCTGCCCCCTCCCTGCTGTGCCCCTATTCTCCAGTTTTGGGATATGGGCTGGCCCTGGGAGAGCAGAGTTCTTGTGAAGGGCGTGTCCCTGGGAGGACTCAGCTATGGGCCACAGCGGGGACCACTCCTGGCAGCCTGGGACAGGAGTGCTTCTGTCCTAAAGGGGCGTGGGCGATGGACTTGGTGGCCACTCTAGGCTTGTGCAGTGAGGAAGGGCCAGGTCCCACTTCTTCTCCTTCCCAGGTGTGGAACCAGAATGGCAAAAGCCCCTCCATCACTTTTGAGTACACGCTGCTGCAGCCACCGCACACCCACCGCATTCAGCCCGTCTACTACAGCTTCTCCGAGCCTGCCTCCGAGAGTGCAGAGAGCCAGGAGCTGGACGGGCCTGGGCTGCTGGGCTTCCTTCAGCACAACGGCTCCCTCTACGGCCAGGCCTCCTCAGAGCGGCTGGGCCTGGACAACCGGCTGTTTGGCCCTCTGAGCCCGGGGATAGAACACGGTCTGAGCAAGGGCCAGGAGACCAATGAGGTGTGCGAACAGGCCAGCGGAGGGGCCTGCGAGGGACCCCTGAGAGGCAAGGGCTTCCGAGGTAACCACCAGGAGGGCGGGGGTGGGGTGGGGCCTTCTAGGGGGCGGGGTTTTGGGCCAGGGCCCCGCAGTCCCCTGCAGCCTGCAGAAGAGGTTGACAAGAGATGCCGCTTATTGCAGGCCTACTGGGCAGGCGCAGTGCCAGGCCTTTATATACATCCTCTGACATGTGTTCTTTGGGTAGATAGTTGCCTCCACTTGACAGATGGAGAGACTGAGGGTTAGAGAGGGAGGACGTACCCACGGCACATAGTCGACCTTGGAGGAGCTGGGAGTCAAACCCAGGGGTGTCTGACCCCATAGTCCCTGCCCTCGCTCATTCAGTGGAGACAGACAGACAGACAGACCGACAGACAGAGAGTATACAAGGTGTTGCAAAAGCTCTGGAAGGGAATAACAGGCAGTCGAGGGGACACAGGGAGAACCTGGAGTTCTCAAGAGGGGAACCCCTGATCCAAGAGCTCAGCAACAGGTAAGGTCTAGCTGGTGAGGGCACTGAGGGGGTGGAGACGAGAGAGGCCCAGGGGGTTCAGCCTGGTGGGGCAGGGTCCAGAGGAAGCGGCAGGAGGTGCGGCTAGAGACGTGGCAGTGAGTCCAGAGTCAGGGTCCCGGGACCCACGCTGGCAGTTGGGCCCTGCTCCTGGGGGCCGTGGCTCATCATGGGTGGTCTGGACCACCACTCCTTCTAGGGGCAGAAGGTTGGCCAGACTTGGGAAGCATCCTTTCACTACCTTGGCGGGGAGAATTTCCATGACCTTTAGAGTCTTTAAATAGCAGACACTTTAGAGGTTGTATTTAGTGTCCTGGGGCTGCTGTAACAAATGGCCAGAGACTGTGACCACAGAAATGGATTCTCTCCCAGTTCTGGAGGCCAGAAGTTCAAAATCAAGTTTACAGCCAGTCGCGTTCCCTCCAGGGCTCTAGGAGAGGGCCCTTCCGGCCTCTCCCAGCTCCTGCTGGCCCCAGGTGGTCCTTGGCCTGTGCCTGCACCACTCCAGTCTCTGCCTCCGTCCTCACACACCTGCTCCTCTGTGCCCTCACCTCTTCTTACAAGGACAGCAGTCATTGGGTGGAGGGCCCACCCTACAGCCAGGATAACCTCATCGGAGATCCTTAACGGCATCTACAGAGACCCTCTTTCCAAATACACTTACATTCTGAGATTCTGGGTACACATGAGTGTAGGGAGACCCTCTTTAATCCACTGCAGAGGTCAAGCCGACTCCCCCACAAGAGATTGTCCAGGCCGGCTTGCAGGCCTCCACTTGGCCATCTGCACCCTCTCATAGGGAAGGGACGTACCTCTGGGAGCTTCCTGGTTCAGCTCTTCGCCTCCTGCCTCACTGAACCCCTCCCCCACCCCCAGGGCGGCCCTTGCCCCCCACGAGAGGGAGCGTTTGAAGTTGAGCCACCTGTCTCCCTTGTAGACGGCAACGCCACTGGGATGGCTCTCGCGGGGGACAAGGATGACCAGGAGGCCGGTGCCCACCTCACCTCCCAGGAACTCCTGTCCGCCAATGCCATCTCCGGCCAGCTCCTGGATGCAGGCTCGGACTCCAGGGAGCTCGCCCTCAACGAGACGGTCAACAGCATCTTTGCACAGGGCGCCCCACGGAGCTCCCTGGCCGAGAGCCTCCATGTCGACTACGAGGAGAACGAGAGGGCCGGTGCTGAGCTGCTCAATGGGTCCTACCTGGAGCTCAGCAGTGACAGGGTGACCAACACCTCCTCCGAGGCCCCGTTCCCCAACGCCAGTGCCAGCCTCCCCACCTCGGCCGGGAACAGGACACACAAGGCCAGGTAGGAGGCACTCCTCTGCCCTGTCCAGATGCCTCTGGGGCGGGGGCCGTGTAAGTAAGACCTCACTACGGGGTCACAGCCGCTGCTGTCTGGCACCTCCCTCCCGCCTCGTGGAGCAGAACAGGAGGTCACAGGACTGGGTTTAAGTGTCTTCCCGACAAGGTAGTCCCACTGCTGAGCGTTCATGAGTGGATCCGATGTCGGCAGGGAGGAGGACGGGGGTGGGAGGGAGTTGGCCAGCAGTTCAGAGCGCTCGTCGTGACCAAGCTCGGAGCTCCGCATGCCACATGCATGGACACATACACTGGTCACACCACATGCATGGAAACATACACTGGTCACGCCACCTGTAGCGTTAGGGGCAGGTACTGGGACTCAGAGAAGGCGATTCGCAAACTTAGGATCACAGTCTGTGAGGGTCTGGGGTCTCTGGGTTCTCAGTCTCCACAGTCTTTGCCTGCATGGCTGCTGGGCGTGAGGTGGACGCTCCAGGCTGTCCCCCGAATGTGGGTGACTCAGCACAAACTTCACTGCAGGCCAGAGAGGAGATTGGCGAAGGGTCCAGTGGGTTCTGCAGCCAGCGACCACACCCCAGAATCAGGTATTAGGAACAAGGGCTTCTGCGGCGGGGGCTGGAGCTGCCTCTGGGATGGGCCGTGTGACAAGCCAACTGGGGTCAGGCTCCAGAGCCAAGGACACTGGGGCAGTCACAGCTGGTTACAACTGGACAGTCACATCTAGGGACAGCTGGGGACATCTGGACAATGACAACTGGCAATGCTTAGACAGTCATAGCTGGAGACCAGGAGCCTCCCTGTCTAGTTGGGGAAGCTGGGAGCAGGGTACCCCCAGGCCTGCCACCATCCCTCCTAGAGGACAGTCCCTAATGACAAACCCCTTGGGCTCATGGCCACCCTGAAGTGTCCCTCCACCTTGAAGTTTCCCAAGAAACTCATAGGGCAGTGAGGCGGGCAGAAATGGCAGAGCCAGGCTCAGCAGCCTCTGGAGGGGTGGGAGGGGTGGGGCGGGCTGTGGAGGCAGGGATGGGCCACTGGGTTTTGTTTTGTCTTGTTCTCTGAGGACCCACCCAAACCCCTTGACTTTAAACAACAAACATGACGTGAACCCTAGCCAGGGCTGAGGATGTGGAGGTGGGTGTCCTTGGGAGCTCAGGGGACAGCCGCTCCCCGCCGTGCACCCACGGGACGGGGCCTGTCCCTGACCTCCAGCTGTTTTCTGAGGCCCAGGCTCACATGAGGTACCCGGGGTTGGACGGTTTGAGGGCACATCTGGGCTTGGGGCAGGATTCTTTGCAAACATGGACTTAGGGGAGCTCTAGAGCCTCCTGTGGCCGCCCTTCTTCCCACAGGGGCACACCCACTCCCTGGCCTGGGGTCCAAAACCTTGCAGAGAGTGCGGGGGCCTCACAGGTATATGGGACCCAGTGGCTGGAAGGGGGTGACAGGCTTTGCTTTTGGGGTCAGGGTCTGAGTCTGAAAGGGGGGGCTTGTGGACAAAGGACTGGGGTTCAGAATCAGCCAGCTCTAGGCCGTGACCCGGCCAGTTACTTACAGCCTGAGCCTGGTTTCTGAAGTCCTGGCGGTGGGCTCGACTCACCCCAGGGCTGCCCTCCCTGTGTGAGGCACCTAGCCTGCCGGGGCAGGACTCAGTAACAGAACAGTCAGTAACACAAGCCAACCTCCAGGGTGAGGGAGGGACCCCCCCCCCCACGGCTCATGACCTCGGTGCAGGAGAAGACCAGCTGTCTGAGGTCAGGGTCCCTCTCTGAATAGGTGATCAGGGTGGCCCCACTATTTAATGTGGCTCAAGGCGTGGAATATGTCTGTGGCGGTGGTGGCACGGTGAAAATCACAGAAAATAGTGTCTGGAGAACTGAGTCGCCATCTCAGCTCTGCCCCCATGAGCCTCAGACGCGGCTCCAACCCTCTCTGGGCCTCAGTTTCCCGATCACTAAGGGAAGAACTTATCAGAAGATGCCTCAGGGCCTATCAGCTCAGGTAGTCAAGGATTCCTAGGCCAGATCAGGCACAAGCTTTTGGGTCTTAAGTCACATTTTAGAGTCTTTCTTGCCCCATCCCAGTTGAATCTTACCCCACCCCCCTCAGCCCCACGGAGACACATGGGGTTTCCAGTGGGGACCCAGGAATCAATTCAATCAATTGTCAACCCTCAGAAAGGCCCAGACGTGATGAGATGGGGTGGCTCCCCTCTGGCTGCCATCAAAGGACGCTGCCAGGCAGGGACCAAAGATGGTCTTTTGAGATAAAGAAGGGCTGAGGGAGGCGTGGGGAAACCACCAGGCCAAAATAGCCCCGTCTCTGCAAGTTGTCCAAACACAGGAAGTCGCGTCTGCTCCCCAGAGAGGCTGAAATCAAAGGGGCAGCCCAGAAAGGAAAGGTTATTTTCATCTTCTCAGGCTGGCCTCAAACAATCAAGGAAGGCCCCGTCACCAGATGCAGAGGTTGGGAACAAGCGTCCAAGACACAGAGATGCAGGGTCCCTCTCCCCGTCTGGAGGGGAAGAAAAGCAAGGGGTGCATGGTGGTTCCCTTATAAACAGGCACCGTCACTGCAAAGCCGCTGCTGCCTGCGGTTGTACGAACCTGTGCTGGAGGCCGCTGGGCAGAGGGCCCGGAGCCGCGTGATCTGCAGCCTGCCATGCCTGGGCGGCCGTCACCAGGTGGAGTCTAGCAGTTTTGACTCTCAAGGCTGCGGGGGGTACCATCTCCCTTGCAGCTGGAGGCGGTGAAGGGCTGGGGGTACAGAGATTTCCTGGGTGTTTTTCTCCTGGCGTTACTTCTAAGAACAGAACCTGGTAGGGTTGCCTTGCTGTGCAAATTCGTGCAGGGTTTTTCAAGGGTTGTATATGCTGTGTGTGACACGAGCTGGAGCTAGTAAGAGCCATGTGTAGGCAGCTCCTCCAGAAATACCTTTTGTGCTTAAAATCTGAAGGGTTATTTTGAACTGGGCCACTCTTCCTGGAGTCAGGAATGAGTCACCCTGCCTGCTGGCGGGAGAGTGTGTAATTAGATAAAGGTGGTGGCTTCGCCATGGGTGGGGTGGGGGGTCATGAGCTGGATCTCTTCATCTCTTTGGTTCTGGGGGAGAATTTAAAGCTGTTGAAAGGAGGGGCGAGGGACCCAATCAGTGGTTTGGTATTTTCCAAATCAACGGTTAGGGGGTGATATTCTGGGTTCTTCCCTCCCCAGAGGCCTTGCTTACGGGACCTGGGTGCTCTCCTAGGTTTCCACGGGTCCTTTGCTGTCAGATGACAGGGTGTTGGGAAAGGGCCTTTTAAAATTTTTTCTCATTTTGAAGGAGTAGGGCGAGTTGAGGGTACTTTCCCTTTCTCTCAGAAACCATGAAAAGCCTGGGGCGGGCTCCTGCTTGTGAAGCCACCAGGTGAGGGGCCCAGCAGGCTTGAGTAGCTGTGACATCAGCCACCAGCTCATACCTGCCCTGCCCGACCACCCTCTGCATGCTTCTCCTTCCCCATCCCCTCCGGCCCCCGTCCCTGGGTTCATGCAGCCGCACCAGTACATTTATGAGTTCAGGTCTCCGGGAGGTGGTTTCCTGGTTCTCAGAGCACGATGTGCCTTTCAGGGAGATGTGCCTGCAAAAGTAAGTTGTAAGAGAGTTCTCGTCCACTTGTGAAGTTCCAGAAGTTGGAATCCAGAGCAGTGTCTGCATCACAGAATTAACTAGAAGGCCTTTTAGAATGTATGCCCTGCAACCCTCACCTCAGCCTGACAGCAGGTCCCAAGGAAGGGACGTGTGGACGTGCCCATAGCTGAGCCCTGTGAAATGAATGTAGCTCCTGTCCTCTTTAGCCAGCCCTCTGGGCCGGAAGGGAGGTGGAGCTGGGGACGGGGCCTGCTGCCGTGCCCAGCGGAAGAGGGAGGTCGAGGCCTGGGTGACGAGCCAGCAGCCAGGCCAGGGCACCATGTCCCCTTCTCTGGCTCTGTGGGCCCTGGAGCTGGGAGCCCAGAGACTGCCACTGCTGCAGCCACTTCCCTCGTCCCCTGCTGAGTCCCAACCAGGCCTGCAGGACGATATTGAGGTTGGGCCCAGCACACCAACTGGTTCAAAGACGCAAACAGTCCTAACAATAGTTGGCTCAGGCCGCCTGAGTTCCGGCCAAGAATCCTGGCTGGTCGCTGGCGGGGAAGCTGCGTGCCTTTCTCCTTGCACAGCAGCCATCGCAGGCAGACCTGGGCAGAGGCGTCTGGAGGGGACGTAGCCACTCCCCCTGTCTGCGCTGAACTTTTCTATTTTGATAATTGGAGGCGAATGGATAATGTCCCCATTCAATCAGAATCCTGGCTGAAGGAGGCCGCAGGAGAGAATTCTGACACATTCTCAGTGCATACGGTGCTTTCTGACACCCCTTCCCAGGGAGGGGCCGGGGGAGAAGAAATCCAGTCTCAGATGTTAGAAGGTGAGAAACCCACCTGTGTGGAGGGATCACGATGCTGGTGAGCCCCCAGTGCTTACCCGTCCCCCCTGCCCCTGAAGGAGCGTCAGCAGCAGTGTGCTCGGACTAAATAATTGAGACGGGAGACCACAGACATCCCTTGCACCCTAAACTGTGGCACCCTGTGGGTGCTCCATCCCTCTGCTCTGTCCTAGACGTGGCTGTTTGGACCCTAACAGGTGGGTTCAGCCTGGGGCGCAGGACAGGTGTGCTGTCACAGAAAAGCACAACCGCCCCTGTGGATGAGAACACACCCTCCGACGAAAATCCATGCCCGTCAGTGAGCGTTGTGGCTTCTCACCCTCTTCTCTGCTTGTCCTTGTTTTCAGGACCAGGCCCAAGGCACGCAAGCAAGGCGTGAGCCCGGCGGACATGTACCGGTGGAAGCTGTCATCCCACGAACCCTGCAGTGCCACCTGCACCACAGGTACTGGTCACAGCTGCAGGGCTGCAGGACCCACTTACCTGCTTGTAGCCCCAAGCTGCCTGCAGGGAGCCTGTCTGCTGATTCCTTTCCTGATCTGGGAGGTAGTGTGCCGGATGTAACAGGGGCTGGGGTGTCCTCCTGCTCCCGTCATGCTGGACCCCTGTCCTGGGCATTACGCGGGCCCCCAAACACTCTTCGTCCGTTGTCGTTCATATCATGTCTTGTTAGAGCAAACGTCCTTTCGGTTCAAAGTAAGAAATCTCAGGTGGTGAGGAGTTTACTTTTGTTTACACAAACATAGGAACGGGGCAATAGACCCATGCAGTCTGGGGCCTATGGAATGGGTCAGGTTCTAGGACCTCATCAGGAGAGGAGGTAGGAGGGGGCGGAGACCCCTTGGTGGCGCCTGACAGGCAGACACGAGTGGTTAGTAAGTGTTGAGCTGGGACTTGGACCCATGTCTGTCTGCACACATGGCTGGCCACCACTGCACTGAGATGCTAGCTGCAGCCATCAGGGACTGGACTCCATCTGCTGCCAGCCAGCTCTGGTTCCCTTCCCGGGGGCTGCTGCAAGTTCAGATGGCAGAGCCAGCACCAGCACCCTGGCAAATGTGGCATGGAGACATGAGAGCCACCTTATCTATACTTCAGGCTTAATGGTTGGGTTTGGACAACACCTGGGGCTGCCACTCAAAACGTACAATGTCCCTGTCCCAGCCAGCACCTCCCCCCTGCCCCCATGGCCTGAACTTTGGATGCTTCTGCAGTCCCTGGACAATGAAGAGGATGAGGCAAGACACTGACCAGGCCCTGGGCAGCTGTGGTCTGGGCTTAGTCACGCCTCCCGCAGCCCTGCTTGGCATTTCAGGATATGGGCCCGAGAAAGCAGCTGGAGAGGTGACTGCAGGGCTCTGAACGGACCACAGGGCCTTATGTTCTGCTCACATTGCTCTCCCTCTCGGGCTGGGACCCAGGACCCTACCTTCCTGAGCAGGGCATAGGACCCACGGAGTTTGCCCCTGGCATTCTGGAGGGCCCAAGGCCAGCTTTGTGGGGCGTCGGTGGGCACTTGAGATGCACTATCTGCTCGACCACACCAAGTGCCCTTGGAAAAGTGCTTGATCTCTGCAAGCCTCAGTTTTCTACCTGTAAAGCAGACACGCACCTGTGCAAAGGTGGTTGTGGGGACAGAGGTGAAACGAGAAGTCCGGACCCTTGCCGCCACCTCCCACACACTGTGCCACATGTGATGTTCACATCAGTGGCTGCCTCCTCTCAAAACCCCATTTTGCAGGGCGCCGAGGCCAGGCTGGGGTGGTGGTCGGGATTACAAACCTTCTGTGTCACGTGCTATCTGTGAATGTTGAGCGGTGTCATGGGCACACAGCTGGGGCCCCTCCCTGACCTGTGCTTTGCCAAGATCTCGTGTGAAGCGCTGTTAGGTCAGTGCGGCAGACCTGTGCCAAGCTCAGCCATAATAGGGTGTCTTCCTTCTTTTCCTTAAAGACGCGCTTGGGGGCGGTAGAAATGCAGGTGAATTGGTTTGGATTCTTCTTACCTTGAGTCTCAGGCAATGATTTCAAACTGTTCCTTGGTTCCCCCAGGGCACAGGGACGAGGGGAGTGGAGGCAGTGGACCCTGAGCCTTGCCCCTCCAGAGGCCCAGGTGCAGCGAGCCCCCCCCCCGTCGGTTTCATGGGTTGGGGCTCCCTGGTCACTCTTATAAAAGCAAGGGCTCCCTGTCTAAGAAGGTTTGCAAAACACGGTGTTCAAGACCGAGTTAATGAAGAGGGGTCCAGAAAACTGGTGCTTTCATTCTCCTGGCGTCTCTGGTGGGTTCCCATGTGTGCGGATGGGCAAGCTGAGGCCTGGAGAGCCGGGCAGTACTCACGTCACCGCACCAGGGAGAGATGGAGCTGGGACTCGAATTCTAGTCTCTCCTGCCGGGCCTCTGGTTCATGAGGAGGAGTGAATGAATAAGCAGGCCCGTGGCGAGGGTCTGCAAGTGCCCAACCCCGGACGTCCCTGGGCCCCATGGCTGGTGTCTGAGGCCGGGCACATCCCCAGCAGACCTGGCCAGGAAGCCGGCCTCCTCCTGAGAGAGGGCTAAAGGCTGCACAGCCCAGTGCTGGCAAAGAGGGACCAAAGACTGCAGCCTGGCTCGTCCTTGACGGAAAAAAGAAAGAATCCCCATGTGGGCTGCTTCCCAGGCTGTTTCATTCCATCCAGGGCTGGGGCTTGGAGAGGCAGGAGCTGCTGGGAAGGGAGCGTGCGGGGGCTGGGGCTCTCCATGTAGGGGACGTTGAGGGCTGGCCACCCAGCGATGAGGGTGCCATGCTCTCCATCCTTCAGGAAGGTGGATCTCTCTCTCTCTCTCTCTCTCTCTCTCTCTCTCTCTCTCTCCCCCCCCCGTTTCTCTCCACCCCCCGCTCCTCCCATATACACACACTATGGTAGCAGCAAAAACAAAACTTGCCCCCACCTAGGCCGTCACCAGGGGCCTAACAACAACCCTGAGTCATCCTGACCCCTTGGCAGGGACCCACCACCACTTAGTGAGTTGGCCTGTGTGCCAGCTGGGTGTCAGGCACAGGGGTGCCTGGGGGGAGGACAGAGGAAAACAGGGTGGAGATGGGTCAAGGAATTAAGAGAGTTGGCTCTTTACATCCCATCCTCTGATGGGATTTATAAAGTCCTGGGGAGCCCATAAAAGGAAACACACAGAATATTGGAAAAAGAAGGTTCAAGAGGGAGTTTGCTGAAGACTGGGGCACGTCACAGGAGGGCAGGGAGGGTCTAAAGACCTGATATATAACACCTGGGGAGGCTGGAAAGGGTTGGAATGGTTAGATTTTCAATATCCTTCCATCCATCCATTCATCCATCCATCCATCCATCCATCCACCCACCCACCCACCCACCAACCCACAGAGGTGGGTAGTTGTTTGTTGAATGAATGAAAATTAGTGACACCTGGCTGTATGGCCTCTGTCAGGGCCAACTTGCGTTTATTCAAAGATCAGGGTCTGTGACATATGAACTGGGTGTCCAGCCTGGGCTGGCTGGGGTGGGGGTGAGGTTACAAAGAGAAGAGGTCAGACACTGGGACGCGGGGGGAGAGAGAGTTCAGTCCTCGCTGGGTTCTCCCCAGTTCTGTAAGCTGGTGATTGTCATTACCCCGATTTAAACCAGGAAGCTGGGCTCTGAGCGGTCAGGTCACAGGGCCCGTCGGCTGGTCTCCAAGGGGCTCACGTGTGGCTCACAGGCCCTTCTTGTCCTGAACCCAGGGGTAATGTCAACCTACGCCATGTGTGTTCGTTATGACGGCATCGAGGTGGACGACAGCTACTGCGACGCCCTGACCCGTCCTGAGCCGGTTCAAGAGTTCTGTGCTGGGAGGGAGTGCCAGCCCAGGTACCTGCCACCCAGTGTCCCAGGCAGAGTTGGGGGAGGCAGCTGGGCTCTGCTTTGCCTCTGCCCAGAGGAGTTTGCATCCTGCTCCTCCAAGGGGCTTTGTGGGCGGGGCCAGTGGGAGGGGCCATACTGACCTGTCTGTCAGTCCTTCTGTCTTCCCATGCTTTGCAGTATAACCTGACGCTGTGCCTCGCACGCAGTAGGTGGCCAATTAATTCCTCCCACGGCAGATTGAGAAACCATTCTGAACATTACTCTGTCCTATGATGACACATTTGCCCCTAGGCCTACTTGGCGCAGCTAGGATGTTTATGAATTAAACGGATTATTCCAACAGTTCCAAGAGAACTGGCCGTACCTGGCAGGTGGGAGAAGGTCCTGTCTTTGTAGCCCGCGGGTCACAGATGGTCAGACATGGAGCCCTAACCATGTCCTCTTCCTCTTCACCGTCGTGGTGGGAGCTGGTGCAGCAGCCCCAGATGAGCCCGAGGGTGCCAGCCTCCCATCATTTGTCATTTGGGAGCAAACTTGCCTTGGAGGCCTCTCCCTGACACTGCTATGTGCCCGTTTTCTCCTGCCTTGCTCCCTCTGGGCCTCTGCTCCCTGCCCATTTGCTCCTTTCTTAGAAGCTGGGTGTGCGGCCCTGGGTCCCGCTGCTCCCCTCAAAATCCCACAGCAGGGCTCAGGGATTTGGGCGGGTGATCCCAGCGTGAGCAAAGGAACAGGGCCAGGACCTGGCACCCCAGTGTCTGGAAGGCCAGGTGGGTGGGTGGGTGCTGAGGTGAGAGCAGGTGGAGGCGGCGTGGGCTCCTGGGCAGGGTGGCCAAGTGCACACTCGGGACAGCAGTTAAGGCATCTGTGCCCACCCACACCTAGGTGTTTCCTAGAGAACTCGGGGTCCCCATGGCAGCAGTCTCCACCGTGGGGGCCTCAGCAGCTCAGCCCTGGTGATTTTGGGCCACACAGGTGGGGGAGGGAGGAGTGGGCACATATTGTTGGGGGGGTGGGGTTGCAGGGGGTCCTGGCGGCAGGAAGGGAGGTGGGGGTCGCTGAAGTCCGCCCCCCTCCCGAGGCAGGTGGGAGACGAGCAGCTGGAGCGAATGCTCACGCACCTGTGGTGAGGGCTACCAGTTCCGCATTGTGCGCTGCTGGAAGATGCTGTCGCCTGGCTTCGACAGCTCCGTGTACAGCGACCTGTGTGAGGCGGCTGAGGCCGTGAGGCCTGAGGAGCGCAAGACGTGCCGGAACCCGGCCTGCGGGCCGCAGTGGGAGATGTCAGAGTGGTCTGAGGTGAGCATGTGCGCTGGCGAGCAGGGAGGGGGCCTGGCGTGCATGAGGGCCGTCCTGACACCGGCCCTCGCCTGGCTCCTCACAGTGCACAGCCAAATGTGGGGAGCGCAGTGTGGTGACCAGGGACATTCGCTGCTCCGAGGATGAGAAGCTATGTGACCCCAACACCAGGCCCGTCGGGGAGAAAGACTGCACAGGCCCCCCCTGTGACCGCCAGTGGACTGTCTCCGACTGGGGGCCGGTGAGGAAGGGGCCCCTGGGGGCATACTTTGAAGGGTGGCCAGGGCACAAGGCCAGTGCTTCGTCCAGCTGTGCCTCAGTCTCCCCATTTTCCCGGAGTGAGGACGTGGGGGAAGAGCTGGGCCTTCTTGTTATGATGAAGAATTGAGGCCTTTATCCCAAAACAGGTGGCTCGTATGGCGGTCCCCTTTTAAACTAACCCCTTTGCCCATCTCCCTGTGTCTCTGTCTCTGTCTCTCTTCTGGAAGAGAGACGCTCAGGTGCTCCCCGGGAACCCCTCTTGGTGCTGTGTGTACACATGACCTTTTAGGTGTGCTTTTCTCTGTGTGTGTTTTTCATCAAACATGCAATATTTCTGTAATTAGCACAGAAAATGTTATTTAAAAATGTGGTTACCATGGCAACAGCTCCCCACATTGCCCAGGGAGCTGTTCCTCTCTCTTGGGAATGACCTCAGGGGGACCTGGGAGAAGGCTCTGCTCTAACCTGGGTGTCCCCCTGCAGTGCAGTGGGAGCTGTGGCCAGGGCCGCATGATCAGACATGTGTACTGCAAGACCAGCGACGGACGGGTGGTGCCCGAGTCTCAGTGCCAGACGGAGACCAAGCCCCTGGCCATCCACCCCTGTGGGGACAAGAACTGCCCTGCCCACTGGCTGGCCCAGGACTGGGAGCGGGTGAGTGCTGCGAGCCCAGCGGCAGGGCCCTCTCTGACTGGGACAGCATTTGGCTGAGAGCCATGCGGCTGGAATGACAGATTGCTCAAAATGAGGGCTTAACTGCAAATTATGAGGGCACAATTCACTAAAAATTAATTTGAAATAGAAGAAGCCAAAAGAGTAGGAAAACCCCTTAAAACTTTCCAAATCTATTTAGGCAAACGCTCAAGGATGCATGCAGAATTAGTATTGCTCCCTCCCACGGTGCCCCCACCCCTACTCCCCATATACGGAAAACCAGAGCTGAGGACTTCGGGCTGTACTTGCTTTTGGCCCCCACCGGGTCCTCTGCAACTGTCTGTTCTCATGACCAAGATCATAGTCACCAACTTGCCTTGTCAGACGAATTGTTCTCAACCCAACTGCTTTCAACCACTTGTTTCAGGCAGATGGCTAGTGGCCAAATCATCCTGGGCCAAACTGTCATTAACCGTTTTGTTTCAGAACAGATGGTTTTCTGCTAAATGGCTCTTGATCAAATCTGTTTTGGGTCAAATGGTTATTGACCAAAGAGTTCTCCGCCAAGTTGCCATCCCTCTAATCGTTTCACCCAATTGCTACTGACCAAGCCATGGTCGCTGGCGTCGCCCTGGGCCCTGTGCTCCGGTCCTCCCGGCCTCTGGCCTCTGATCTTTGTCTGTCCCCTGGCCTCAGTGCAACACCACCTGTGGCCGAGGTGTAAAGAAGAGGCTGATCCTGTGCATGGAGTTGGCCAATGGGAAGCCGCAGACGCGCAGCGGCCCCGAGTGTGGGCTGGCCAAGAAGCCCCCGGAGGAGAGCACCTGCTTCGAAAGGCCGTGCTTCAAGTGGTACACCAGCCCGTGGTCTGAGGTGAGTGCCCGCTGGCCCCCTGTGAGGCGGCCTGAGGCCAGGCCTGTGGTCTGGTCCTGCCTCGGTACCTCCCTTCCTGCCCCAAATGCCCCTCATGTTTCCCTCCTTGGCCTCCATCAGGGCCTTCTGTCGCCGGAAAGCTTCTCAACTCTACCAAATCAGCTGGTGTGAGAGCCAGCTCCTCCAGGAAGCCTTCTCAGATCTCACCTCTGGGATCCCTGCAGGGCTCATCTTGGGTGTTTTTAGCCTGGGTCACTTTTGGCCTTTCATTGTAGCCTTTCCATTGTATGTTTGACAGGGCATGTGCCTGACGCGCATCATAGGGCTGCCTGAGCCCAGGTGGGCACTGGGGGCGTGCGGGGCTAAGTCAGACAGCCACCTAGCCCCAGAAGTCAGAGTCAAGGCAGGACGCAGGCTGAGGGATGCAGAGGCATGGAGGGACGTGTGCATCGGGGGCACAGGGAAGCCAGAAGGCAGGGCAACAAGTCCTGGGCAGCCTGGCCCGTGTACAGTGCTGAGGGCGCCTCAGCGTCACACTGTTGGGGGGAAGGGAGCCGAGCAGTCTCCTCCCCCTGCAGCCAGGAACAAAGCCCTCACCTCCTGGGCAGTGAGGGGTCCCCTTTCCTCCTACCAACAGCCCCATGGGGAGGGGGCTCTCCTTCCCATTTCGGAGAGGAAGAAACTGAAATTCAGAGAGATGTCTGACCCATTTGGGTCCTGCAGCTACTTGGGAGTGTGGCAGATACCCCCTGTCCCAGGCGGGTGAGGAATCTGCAAAATGAAGGGGAACTCCAGGGCGTGGAGCAAGGTGCGTGGGCTGCCTGCAGAGATGCAGCAGCCGCGTTTCACAGATAGGACAGCAGACACCCCCGTTCTCTGGCTGAGAGAAAAGGTTGGTTTAACTTCTGCTTTCTCTTCTGACCCCTTCCCATGGGACTGCCTGGTGTGAATCCAGGCTCCGGGGGCTTGTTGGGCCCCAGCCTCACAGCTCGGGAGTCCTGTCTAGACAGTACTTTGAGTGAATCACACCATCTCCTCGCCTCCGTCTCCGCTGTCTCCTTAGCAACACTCTGGCTCGTTGCCCCGTCCCCTCCCCACCTAGTGGTGCCATAAACTTTCAAGAGGGGCAAGTGGGGACGTCCAGGTTAGTCTCTGAGCATCACTGGGGGGTGGAGATCAGGGGCCTAGGTGACAAGGCTGGCCATGGCCAGGCAGTATGACCAGTGTCGTGCCTCCGGCCAAGGGATGACATAGATGTCCCATGGGACTGGAAGCATAGGACATTCACTGTCACATTCCACAGTGTGTCTCAAACCCACACTTGAGGCTTCCATGTGGCCACCTGACGGGTGGTGCCACCTCCCAAAACTTAAGAGTTCAAGGTAAAGATTCTAAGTGTGAGATGGGGGTGAGTCAGGGGATTCAATGAATGCTTCCCTCACTCAGAGTGGGAGGGGCCTCCATCCCCACCCAGGCCCAGGGTTCTCACTGGAGGGACAGAGTGGCATCTGGGCTCAAACCCTGCCCCAGATGGGCCCTCTGCTCTCCCTACAGCACATGTGCTCATTCAAGAGGGCGGACACTCACACTGATTCATTCTGTGTTGCCAGAAAAGTACGGTCCCTGGGAGAAGGAGAAGGGCTGAGGGGGTGGGGGCTGTCCCAGGAGGCATGAGCCAGGAGGACCAGGACGGCCTAGTGGCTGTGGAGACCCAGGCAGGTCAGAGGGCCAGGGTGCTCCCGGGGTTGGCTGAGCACAGCTGGGAGGTGAAGGCGGGCAGGGTGGCAGGTGAGGCCTGATTGGGGCTCGGGGTCCCCAGGAGCCATGCTAAGATGTGCACATTGCAAAGAGCATCGGCCTCAGGGGATGGGGGGGCAGCTGTGGGGCAGGGACCGGGACCTACGTGGTACAGGCGCTGTGCTGGCTGCTTAGCCATGGAAGGGAGGAGAGCATGAAGGGGGCCCCAGAAGGACAGCCTGGGAGTGTTGGGGGAGGGGCACCCCATATAGCCCTGATGACGTTGGGAGGCTGAGGGGTGACTGGCATGACAGATGGTGTGTGTGGGGACCTCCGTCACTGCCCCTGTTTGAGGCTGCCCCTCCTGGAGATGGGGGCTCAGTAAGATTTCATTCCTCCCAGCTGCCCCATCCATTCCCCAGGGACAGAGGAGCGGGTGCCAGGGCACATCCAGAGGCTCCTTGGGGCATCCACCCAAGGCTGACTGTCCTCTGCTCTCGTGGCTCCCAGACTGGGCCAACCCCCAGGCTGGGGGGCCACTGAGTGGGCGGCCCTGCCTGCGGAGACTAATCCTCCCTGAGCCTCTGCAAACAGAACCAGAGGTGGCCCTGGGGACCGAGGGCTCAGGTCCCAGATGGGCCTGGGTGATGTGGGGTCACCCACTGGGGGGGGGAGCGAGAGGGAGCCACCACCCGCAGGATGCTAGCAGGAGGATGGTGGGGTAACGGGTCAGCAGCTGTCTGTGGTGCTCTGGGTAGCTCAGCGGGGTTTTCCAAGGGGAACATCTGGACAGGGAGCCTCGGGGTGGGGGGAGTGGCTTTGGAGGATCCGTTTAACCGGTCCACAACAAACACAGCTTTTTACTGGAGTAGAACACCAGAGCTCTGCTTCAGCCCTGCCTGTGTGTCCTGAGAATTGCAGGACCCAGGAAAGCTTGGGGGGATAGTTGAAAGAGGAGAGGTTCAGTCCCTCACTGTGCAGACAGGGAAACTGAGGCAGCACTGGGTGGGGCTGAGTATCAGTCCCCTGACTGCCAGCCAGTGCCCCTTTCTCCCCTCGTCACCTCAAGCTCTCATGTGTCCTGTGTCAGTTGAGACTCAGCAGCTTGGTGAGACGGTGGGGTTCCCCTCCTGCCCCACCGGGTAGGGCTTTGCCACGTCCTCTCTCCCTCATCAGTGCACCAAGACCTGCGGGGTGGGTGTGAGGATGCGGGACGTGAAGTGCTACCAGGGGACGGACATTGTCCGCGGCTGTGACCCACTGGTGAAGCCCGTCGGCAGACAGGCCTGTGACCTGCAGCCCTGTCCCACGGAGCCCCCAGGTGAGCAGGGGTAGGCTGAGGGCTGGGCAGGAGCTTCCCAAGGAGGTGTGGGTGGGGCCAGGCCCTGAAGGCTGAGCAGACATCAGCCAGAGGACCAGGCGGGTTAGTGGTTATGGAGACTGGGGTAGACGGGAGAGCGAGGGACCCCCCTGGATTGGCCGGAGTTGAGGGGGAAGTTGAGGGTGGAAAGGGTGGCAAGTGAGGCCTGACTGGGGCTTGGGGTCCCCTGGAGCCATACCAAGACCTGCACGTTGCAAAGAGCATCCTGCCTCAGAAGACAGGAGGGCAGCTGTGGGGCGAGGACTCAGCCAGGGCAGCCCAGTGCTGGGCACACAGGAGGCAGGGAGGCTGGGGGCTGGAGCAGGTCTCTGGCTTGGGCACCTGGGAGACGGACGAGGTGATGGGCTCTGCAGGGGGTACGGGGGCAGGTGATGAGCTCTGCTTTGGACGTACTGAGTAGAGGGGTCACCTGTGGGCCTCTCAGGGATACTCTGGGGGTGAGATCAGTGGCTCCTCCAAATCCAGGCCCCTGTCATCACCTTTCCCTGAGCACAGATCAAACCACTTGATGGGATCAGTGGACTCCCTGGGGAGGGATGGGGGCAGGAACCTGAGTGCCTGCAGTTGGGTGGGAGGCCCATTGCCCCTGACCCTGGGAAGGGGCACGTATGAGCCACCTGTGCACAGGCGCTCTGCCACCCAGGGCCACCATTGCGCAGACCTCGTTCCCTCAGTTGAGGAAAAGAGAGGTGGGTTGGGGTGGGGTGGAGGTCCTATCCTGATGCCCGTGCCTCACCCCCCCACCATGTTCCTTCCACAGACGACAGCTGCCAGGACCAGCCAGGTACCAACTGCGCCTTGGCCATCAAGGTGAACCTCTGTGGCCACTGGTACTACAGCAAGGCATGCTGTCGTTCCTGCAGGCCCCCCCACTCCTAGGCCTGGCCACCGGGGCCCTCAGAGACCTGAGCACCCTGCCCCCAGGGCCACCGCAGCTCCTGGGGCCCCTCCTCGGACACCCTTCCTGCAGGGCACCCCGGGCTGTGAAGACGGACACTGAGCCTCTGCTCTCCCCGGGAAGGAGAGGCCCTGGGCGCCAGTCGGCCTCTCCGGACAGAAACGCTCCTGCCGTGGGCAGTTGTTCTTAGAGCCTGAGGATGGTGTGTTTGTGGTTCCCACCCCCCCAGCACCCAGCCGCCCAAGGGGGTCCAGAGGCCAGAGCCCAGAGGTGGAGGTGACCGCCTCCCCTCCGTCCCCACAGCTGCCTCCATTCTCTGGGGGTGCTGAACCTTCTGCTTGGCCGTGGGAAGGTCCTCTCTGCCTCCAGGACCTGACGCTGGTGGAGGGGGGTGGGGCAGACAGGGAGATGCTGGTGCCGCCTCAGACCAGATCCTATTTCGCTGCGCTCCTCCCAGAGGAACGTTCATCTCCCAACTTAGCATCCGTTGCCTCCCTTATACGAAGCTGGCGTGCACGGAGGGACCACCGCACTTTACGCCTGGGAAGAGGCACTCTTTTTCACGGTATACCTGTAATGTCGTCTCCGTCAGTACTCCTCTGTATGGTAATAAAGTGGTCGTATTTATGGCGGCGTTGTGGGCTCTCAGTGGCTCTGGCAGGAGCAACAGGGCAGCTGGGCAGCTTTGAGAGCCAGCATGCAGCTGTCCAGCTTACCTACTCGGAAAGATGTGCTGAGGCTTCAGGTCTGGGGACAGGCCTGGGGCTGGGGCTGAGGGCCAGGCTGCAGCGGCTCCCTGAGGAAAGGACAGCAGGGTGGAGAAAGCAGACAGAGATGGAAGAGTGGGGAGCCTGCAGGGAAGGGTGTTCAGGGGGCGTCCAGATGCAGGTGCTGGAGTCAGAATTGAGTTCTTGAGCTTATCAACAGTGGGGACCTGGGGGTCGGGAGATCTGGAGACATGTGGGGGGACCTGGGGAATGCGTGGAGGGCCCTGGTGAAGCATAGGGAGCCTGGCAGGACCTGGGGGGAGCTTGGAGTGTCCTGGCAGGACATGGAGGGGGTCCTGGTGGGAACTCCATAACCTGAGCCTTGGGAGAAAAGCTCCCGCTTCAGGATGTGTTGGGCAGAGCAGAAGCGATGAGGCAGTTGGGTTGGGGACCCACAATGAATGCCCAGGAAATATCCTTCATTATTGTTTTAGGATAGGATAAAGGACTACTTAATCTGGACTTTGGGTGCAGGGACACAGGAGGGCTTCCTGGAGGAGGTGCTGTTTAGGCTGGTCCAGCATCAGGAATGGTTCTGCCAGATGAAAGGATGGGGAGGAGTGTGGGGAGGAGGAGACAGTCTGCACAGAGCCTCGAGAGAGAGACTGGGTGTGTCCAGGATGCTGAAAGCAACTTGGATGCTGCAGCAAAGGGAGGACCAGGTGTCCCCCTGAGGCAGGAATGCAAGACTGTGCAGTCGAGGGTTAGGGATAGGTAGCAGGATGGCAAGTGGCTGCTTCCTCAGGATGCAGGGCCAGCCTGTTCCCAAACGAGGACCAGAGCAGGGCCCTCCAGTGTTAGGATGGCATGACTGACATTGAAGCTGCATTGAGGACCATGGGGTGGGCTCGTTCAAGGTCACCAGCTTGCTTCCAGTAGAGGCGAGTCCCCCACCCTTGTGCCCTGGCATTGCCCCTGCTCTTCTCTCGCCCACTCCTCCCACCCCCGTCTCCTTCTCTCCTATGTCCGTCCGCCCCACCCTCCTTTCTGCCAACACTTATTGTGAGCTGACTGTATGCCAGGCTCTGTGCCCAGTGCTTTGTGAACACTGCCTCGCTTACACTTCCCAAAAGCTGTATTAGTATCATAACCACCCCTCTGTGTTGATGCTGAGACGGAGGCCCAGAGACCTCAGTCACTTGCCCCAGGTGACCCAGTCTGTCACCCACAACTGCTCTCCAAGAGCTCAGAGTTTAGGTCAGTGGTTCCCAGTCTTGGGAGATGGACACAGCCACCCTGGGAAACTCGAAAATGAATGTGGCTTGATGTGGCCGCCCCGTTGGGCAGAGCCCTGACCCCCTGGGCTGGACTGGAGAGGGAAGGCTGGCTCCACCTGGTACTGGGCTGGACACAGCCCTTCCCAGAAAGTTCCGGGGAGGAGTGTAGACTGGTCTGGAGTCCCAGGTGGACTGCGGATAGCAGCACGGTGGGCTGGAGGGGAGTTTTATTGGCTTCTGCTGTTCCCAGGGAGCAGGCAGCTTCCCGCAGGCCCCACGGTGGAGCTGAGTGAACTCACGCGGACGGTGCGTCATTTCAATTTGATCTATGAATCTATACAGAGGATAGAGACCAGCGAAGGAAATAGGAAAATGGAACAGAACAGCCACAGGAAGTGCCAGCTCCTGACGCTCACCTCCCCGCCCGCCCCCACCCCCCACCCCTCACCCCTAAGCTAATGCATCAGAAACAAACTCAAGTTCACAAAAGAAGGGGAGGTGTGAGTGGAGCTTTGGGAAGCTTTGGGATGAATTCCATTAGCATGTCCAAACTGAGGCAGGAGGAGAAAGGAGGAAGAGGGAAAAACTGGAGACTGCTAAAAATAGTAAGCCTTCACTAACTCCACTCACGTCCAGTCCAGCCATCTCAGCTCCCTGGCACTTTCAAGTAAAAGCAGCTCAGGCGGCTCATGGCTCACGGGGCTCACGGAGGGCCACTTGCCCTCAGAGCTTTGTCTTTTAGGAAGCCAGGTGGCTGGGGAGCTTGGTCCGTCTTCCTGGGCAGACAACGGCTAGCTTACCCTACCCTGGAGTGCCACGGCTGGGCCCAGAGGCAGAGAGAGCCCTGGAGAGGGCAGGGGGCTCTGGGGACCATGCTCTGGAGAGCGCATACTGCCTCTACCTGGGTCGGGAGCTGCATTCCCCACAGTGGGCACCCCTGGGTCTGGGGCATTTCTCCAGGGTGGCCATTGGGCATCATTTCCCCAGCTGGGTCGAGGGAGCCGAGAGTGGGCTCCCGGGGAGACCCCAGCCCCGCTGGGAGCTTGGTGGAGCATGGGCTCAGTTGAGGTCTTCACACAGAGCAGGAGCAGGGTAGGGGTGGCCAGGACCTTGCTCCCAGATCCTCCTGAGAAGCAGGTGGCGGGGGAGAGCCCGGGTCTGTCTCCCGTGGGGACCAGAGTTTGAAGGGCTCCCAGAGGCTGAGGCCTAGGATGGGAGGGCCTGTCTCAGGTCTCAGGGGAGTTAGTGGTCTTTTAGTCCCTGGTCCACGGCTCCGTCTACCTACCATGTCAGGGCTGAGGAACAGGCTGTGTATTTTAGTGTGGACACTCCCGAAGCAAGTGGCCTCTTCCTCCCTCATAGCAAAAAGCCAGTTGGGGCTGTACATCCCCAAGGCCCACCCACCCCTGAAACTGTCCCTTCTAGGGGGGTCTGCAGAGAGGCCAGTTCAACCTGTGTCTCAGCCGCCTGGCACTGAAGCCAGAGGTGTGTATGTATGTGGGGGGCAGACAGAGCCCCCCCGTTCTGGTTGGCGGGACAGAATAATTGGTCCGAAATTGCCAGGGAAGCCTGGCTGCAGGGCCCCGAGCCTCGCTGTGGCCACCCTTCCTTGAACAGGTAGGTAGACTGAGGCCCACACGTGTAGGCCATGCAGCCACCATGTAGCTGGGGCTGAGATGGGAGCTACTTTCCATCACACCTGTAGTCACGGCAGGGTGGCGTCAGGAGCCCTGCCTTGCTCCGCAGTCCTCACCTGGATGCAGCAGCTCGCCTGTGCTGCATCACATCACGCCGCCTCCCCTCCAGCCCTGGCGACCCCCACCCCGGCCACACCTGCGTTCATTGCTCCTTATCCCGACAGTGAGCCCTGGAGCTCCTGGAGGGCGGGGCCCAAGGCCCCCCAAGCCTGGGGCCCCCGTGATGACAGGGATTTGAAGAAGGCTGGGCGGAGCTCGGGTCCAGGCCTGGGGCCAGGCTGGCGTGCCGTGGGGACCCCCCCATGGTGGCTCAGACGTCGGTGCTGATGCTGCGGCTCCGTGAGAAGGCCTCCCGCATGGCCGAGAGGCGGTTAGGGTTCAGTGCCTGCAGGCCCCCAAAGGTCGCGGGCGGAAGCTCAGCGTCCTCCTGGCTGAAGCTCGTGTAGGTCACTCGCTGCCCGCCGTTGGGCACGCCCTCGTCCTCGGGTCCCTGCAGGAGGAAGGCAGGCGGCTCGTAGTAGGAGCAGCTGCGGCAGAGGGCCCGGGCCTGCGGCGACTTCTGGCTGAAGGACGTGGAGGCAGCCGGGTAGAGGGCAGGCCCGTTGGTCAGTACGAGGTTGCGGTTGGCGTGCAGGGGGGGCAGGCTGGAGTGCACGGCGAAGTCGGGCTCCTCCTCGTCGTCGTCCTCGTCCTTCTTGCAGCAGTAGTACTGTGGGCAGAGGGCAGGTGACCCCGGGCTCCCACCCACCGCTCACGACACCACCCACCCCGGGATGGGCCAGGCTCAGACCTGGTCCCGGTAACTGGCCCCTATGGGCAGCTCCCTCAGGGAGCTGACCGCTCTGCAGTGAGGGAGTCTCACAGCAACGGGAGGCAGGTGCAATTACCATCTCCATTTTGCAGGTGGGGAAACTGAGGCACAGAGGGGTCAGGCAGCCTGAAAGTGGCAGGGCTGGGGTTCAAGCCCAGGCAGTCTGGCCTCAGCCTAGTTCATGGGCACTGGGTTCTGCCTTGGCCTGCACGTGAGGCCTTCCCTCCTCTCAGGTAGACACGGGGCCTCAGCTGGCCCTAGTTTGTGGGTGGGGGGAAGGGAGAGCACAGGCGATGAGTAGCACAGCCCAAGTGCTCACCCCTGCTCTCCCCTTGACAGGTGTGTGCCGTTGACTGAGTCCCTTACCCTCTCTGAGCCTCCGTGTTTGGGAAGCCCTGGGCTAGGTAAGCCAGGCAGCTGTGGTGAGCCCGCACAGGTCAGTGAGCCCCCACAGGGCGGTTTGCTTTGCACCTTCTTCAAAGCCTGACTCTTCCCCCTGTGCCCCTCTTCCTGGGCCCCAGCTGTCATGAGGGGCTCCCACTGCTGCCCCGTACCTGCAGTCGGCAGTAGCACAGAACCGCGATGATGCAGAGCAGAATCACAGTCGCCAAGATGCCCCCGGTTATGACCACCGTCCCGGCTGTCATCCGCCCCCTTCTCCATCAACAGCCTGCAACACACAGCAGCAGTCTCACCGCATCATAGCTTCCTCACTGTAAAAGTCCCCCGTTCTAGTTTAGAAAGCTGAGGAAACCCGTGGAAAGGAGAAAGGAACATCCCCCAGGGCACATGCAGGAGGCAGGAGGGGTCTGGCCGCGCTGCCTCGCCCTCTCCCAGCTCCGGTTTCCATTCCACATCTGTGGAAGGTGATGCTGACAGCCCCCACCCTGGCTCCTGGGGGTTTGTGACAATTTCGTGAGCGTGTATTTCAGTGCTCAGCTTAGCACTTTCAGTGAATGGCGCCCTTCCAGCCTGGCTGTACAAGCGCGTGCATTTTAAACTTACCCAAATGCAGCCCAGCTGAACACATGGTTCTGTAACCTGCTTTTTCACCTAACAAAACCATCCTTATTTTTCCGTATCATTAAATTTTCTCATGCAACATAATTTCTAAGCCTATGCCATTGTATAACATAACTGATCCCTTCTCTTTAAAAATTTTAATTGGGGTAAAATGCACGTCACATAAAATTTGCCATCGTGACCATTTTTAAGTGTAAAGTTCAGTGGCATAAAGTACATTCACACTGTCGTGCGACCCATTTCCAGAACTTTTTCACCTTTCAAAACAAAACCAACTCCTTTTTGATATGTAGGCTGCTTACATTTAAAAATATCTTTGAAGCCAATGTTTTACTAAACATCTTCATAGCTAAGTAACTGGAGCCACTTGAATTACAGAATCCAGTCCAGTGACTTTTTCAGGGTAAATTCTTAGAAGTGGGATTGGTAGGTCTAAGGATGCACCCTTTGCAAGCTC
Source organism: Rhinolophus sinicus (assembly GCF_057876585.1). Classification (NCBI taxonomy): domain Eukaryota; kingdom Metazoa; phylum Chordata; class Mammalia; order Chiroptera; family Rhinolophidae; genus Rhinolophus; species Rhinolophus sinicus. Next base: position 3,016,460 of record NC_142516.1, on the reverse strand, counting down.
TTTATTGTAGAAAATGTCACAGAAACGAAAGTCGAGAGAAGGAACAATGCTGTCGCCAGCTGCGCTCTTGTTAGCTTTTCCAGCCAGGTGCTGATAAACCAGTTCTCAGAAGGAAAGCATCCTGACTTGTACCATTTGCTGATGTGTGAGGTGTCACGATTCTCACCACGGCTGGTTCAAGTTACCAAGGTTAACAACTCTGACAGGCTTGCAGAATTCCTGGATGGTTAACACATTACCTGTCATAAACCAGTAGAAGCTGGCTTCTACACACACTGCCTCAGTTTCCCACCACTCATTTTTCTTTTCTTTCTTTTTTTTTTTTTTTTTTTTTGCAGAGGGATGGTGTGGGGGTGGGGTGGGGGGCAGTTGGAATATTTTAAAGGAAATCCCAGAGCATATCATAAATACTTCAGTGCAAAATCTGACAGGTGAGGACTTTAAAAAAAAATACCCAGTCTGTGTTTAGCGTTCTCCAGTCCTCTCCAAAATGACTTTCTACAGTTGGTTTGTTTAAATCAGGGTCCCGCTGTGGTTGGCTCTTTTGACTGTAGAACAGTTCAGTTCCCACTCACTGTCCACCCCCTCCCCGCCCCGTGGTGTTTATAGAAGAAACTGGGTCATTCATCTTATAGAATTTTCCATGTACTAGAGCTGGCTGGGTTTCCTCCTGTGGCACTGAGCATGTTCTCCTATCACCGTTGCGTCCTCTGAATTGGCTTCCAGTCACATCACTCTCAGGGCCCCGGGACTGCTGTCACAGAGGCTGAGATTAAGCAGTGGGTGCAGCTGCTGTCAGCCCAATTCTTTTGTTGTAAAGCCCATCGACCTTCCACCTAAAGTTTTTAGCAGCCACTGGGGATCATTACCTGAGTCCATTGTTGCATGAGGGGTTGCGAATACTGCCTTTTCAAGTGCTATAATTTCTTCTGCATTTATTAGCTCCGGTTTTCTTGGAGGAGTTTTCCCGGCCCCCAGAGGTCATCTGGAGGCACAGTCCGCAGAGGGGACACCTGGACACTCACTCCCTAACTTACCAATTTGCAGAATAAGTGAGTGCCCCGCGAGGTTTGTGGTTTTCTAGCGTCACTGGGATCTCCTGGTTTTTCTGTATTTGATGCGTTTCAATCCACTGCAGCCATTACTCTTTTTGACGTTCAAAGGACCCCATTGGGACCGTGGGTTTTCAGTCCCCTCCAAGTTGGCGCTTGTGTCATTCTGATGCGACCCCCTCACAAATCCTTGAGGACATTTTGCTTTTAGGCACAAGATGTCCCGCTCATCGTACCCCAGACCTGGGACCTATTGTTTCTCAGCGACACCCTGGATCGCTTAGTGGGAAGTGGTTTGCAGAGAACACAGTCTGAGCAGTAGACATGCTCCCTGCTCCTGGGCTGCCATTGGTTCTAGGGTTTTTCAGTGACCAGAGCTGCGGATACTTTTTTTTTTTTTTTGCCAAAGGAAAATGAAACATGAGCTCATACTGATGTTTCCACTTAAAATGAGAGATTTCAGGGTTTTTATTTGTTAACGGTTGATGTCTATATGACTTTTACAGTACCAACCTTATTTTCTAATAACATACACTTCATTACTTATTTGCATGTCCCCATTATGTATCATAATTGAAAAATAACATTACCAGTGTTTTTACTAACAAGTCTACTGAATAGAAGTTGATTTTTGTTGTTGTCTTTATCCCCTTAGGGATGTATAGTAAAATTATTATTTCAAGGCCGGTTGAAATAATTCTTCATATGATTTTCTTCCCACCAACTCAATTACTTCTGTTCATTTAATCCAGTTAGTGTTCATTTTTTTTAAAAAAAATTGGTTAAATTTTGATTGGTAGTTGTAGAAAATACTTGGTTCCAAAGTCAAGAGCATAAAACCAGGTGCATTCCGAGAGGGCTTGCGTCCATCCCCGCCCCTCCCCCACTCTACCCAGAGGGAAGAGTTTTCTTTGATTCTGGGTTTATCCTTCCATTGCTTCATTCTACAAATATAAGCAAATACACATTTCCTTCCCCCTCTTAAGCGGAAGTGGCCTTCTATATATGTACTTTCTGCATTCCTTCGCTTCACCTCGAAGTCTGTCCCCACATGTAGCATATCTTCCCGGGTACACGGATACCCCAGGGGTCCCTGCAGAGCCTCACACGGAGCCTGCCCACTCTGTCCCCCAGCTGTATTGTGCGCAGGAGCCCGGCTCACTCGGCCAGGTCCCACTGGTGGGCATCTGCGCAGCTTTCCACTTTTTGTGGTTACGGGAATATGCAGTGAAGACCTTTTGGTGGGCATGTTTCTAAAGTTTTTGCTAAACCTGCCAAAGACTTGCTGGAATCTGGGCCAATTTTTCTTCTTCCAGGAATGTGTGAGAATAACTGACAGACAGGGTTTTCGTTCAGAGACTCCAGGTCTGGCAGTTGGTAGGTCCGGAGTGAAAGGCTGAGCCCCTGCGCTGGGGTGGGGGTGCTGGGAGAGGTCTGGGGCGTAGAGGTTCCCTGAAGACGTGTCTGCCAGGGCCAAGTGGCCTGGGAGGCAGCATGGCCAGTCAGGACGAGCGGGACCTCTGTATACAGATGGAGGGGACGTGGGCATGTACTGACATGGAAGGTCTTGCCCAGGCAAAGCTGGGTCCCGTAGCTCAGACCCCTGACAGACAGACAGACAGAAAGGCAGATCCAGATAGACCCAAAGCAATTAGACAAGGAGACACAGACTCACAGACAGCTCCAAATTCAGACAGGCGCAGACAGGCAGATCCAGACAGCCTGACCGACAGGCCGGAGTCAGGAAGACACAGTGCAGGCCACACAGACAGAGCAGGAGCCCGGGACCCCTGCATTCCTGGGCGGCCTGCCGGGCAGCTCTGACCTGCCCTGGCCCCTAGGGCGGCTGAGGCCAGCTGGCCCGCCAGCCATGCCGAGGGTGCAGGCCGACCGGGGCCTGATCCAGGGAGCTGGCTGTGCAGATGAGGCGGCCGGCGGGGGGACGCTGGGGCGGGCCGGGCCAAGCCTCTGTCCAGATGCATTTCACGCTCTTCACTGAGGTGAGGCAAAGCAGAGGGGCAGCCGCCTGCAGAGCACCGGACCGGACTGCCTCACCCCCTACCTTCCAGCAGCGCTCAGGGGGCACCACACCCACCTCAGCCTGGCCCTGGAGTGGCCGGAAAGCTGGCAGCCCTCCCCAGTCTTCAGAGCGGCCGTGGGAGGGTACGATAGGCTTTGGGACCCCAACTTTGCAGACGAGGGAACTGAGGCTCAGAGAAGGGCAGGGCCACTTCCAGTGATCCAGCCAAAGCCAGCAACCCATCAGGTCCCCGCGCATCATCCCGGCAAGTGGGCCCCATCCCAGCTGAAAGTCACACGAGCCCACTACCTGCCATGGGGAATCCAGGGGCGTCACATTCCCATCGTCAGGTCCAGCGCTTGTCAGGCAGGCCCCCTCTCTGAGGCCTCACACCAACCTCACAGGGTGTGGGCCCCTCCTTTGAAGATGAGCAAACTGAGGCCAGGAGAGGGGCTGTGCCCAGATCCCAGCACCAGTACACGGCAGGGGCAGGGGCAGGGCCGGTCTGCTATACATCACGGCTCTGGGCAGGCGTGTGTCCCACGCCCCCAACCGCCGAGCCCCACGTCTCTGCTGTGTCTCTCATGCCCTGCACTCCATGGTACCTTTGTAGGAGCACACTACTGCAGCTGACAGGTCTCGGGGTGCCAGCCCAGCACCCCCTCCTCTGTGTGTCCTGTCCCTGAGCCACACGCCTGGCAGCTGCATTTGTACCTTCTACTGCTACCGCTCTGACCACAGCTTGCTGAGGGGGGTGGTGACCGTGTGGCCCAGGCTGGGCCATCAGCTCTGTCTCCTGGGAAATGGAACTGGGACCTGGACACTGGCCAGTCCCTGCTGATCACTTGACCTTGGGGAGACACATGGGTGCTGAGCCCGCAGTCAGGGTGGCACTGCCAGCCCCGTTGTGGAGTGTCAGAGGAGCCGGTCCAGGAGGGAGAAAGGAAGGACACAGGTGCCCCGAGAAAGCAGGCAGTGGTCCTGACTCACGAGCTTCCGGTTCCCTCCCCAAATCTGCAGAGTGACTGTGTGAATACATCACCTTGAGTGCGTTTTTGCTATTTACACCCAAAAAGATGATCATGGTTCCACTTCATCGATGAGGGAACTCACTGAGCGTGGGAGAAATCTGAGGTCGTACAGGGATTCAAGTCTGTGCAGGGAATTTCAGCGCCTCCCCTGACACCCCAGCGGGACCCTGAGAATCTGCCTGGATCTGCCTCCAGGTAATGTAAGAACAGGGCTTCTCTGTGCCTCAGTCCCCTCCTCTGTAAAATGGAGGGAACGTCAAGGATTCACCAGACGGCAGGGGTGCTGTGCTCAGACTGCCCCTGTGAATATCTGTGTCCCTCTCTGGGTCTAAACCCTCAAGTCCCTGAGAGCGCTGGGAGAGGCCACACGGGACACACAGTCTCCTCCCAGGTCTGAGATACAGACGGCCCCTCGCTCCTGGCTCTGGGCTGGGGGGGCCTCCAGCGGCAGGCAGCCTGGCGGCGTGACGGGGAGGGTGCCGGCGCAGGCCAGGCGCCCAGGGCTGTCAGCAGCCACGGCTCCGACACCCGGGCCCCGTCCAGCTGGAGCATGTCAGCCTCGCTCTGCAGATACATGCACGCCCAGGGGCAACAACGTCCGCAACAGGCGCCGGTCCCGGGCAAGGCCTGGCCAGCAGACACTCGCACCACGGCCTGACATCAGTCCTCAGTTAACTCTGAACGGCCCCTGAGAGCAACATGGCCTCCCTGGGCCCCCCCTCCTGCCACCTCTCCGCCCTTGCTGTATCCCACCTCCAGGGTGCCCTTCCCTCTGCTTCTCCAGGGCCCACCCCACCATCAGGGCCCAGAGCATGCCCCCTCCTCCAGGAAGACTTCCTGGATTTCTTTAACACATACACAGGACCTCAAAGTGCCAGTGCTGGGAAAGACCATGTCTCACATCTCCAAGTGGGGTCGGGGTGGGGGGGGAAGGCTGAGGCCAGTATAGGGGACAGGGAGGGGTGGCTCATTCGTGACCTCATACAGCAAGTTAGTGGACAAGCCGCGACCAGAGGCCCCTTTCCCCAACTCCCACACTTTGCTGCCCTCGCTGAGCCTTTCAGACCTCCTTCTTGTGCCTGTAGACTCTGCCCAGCTGGACACTGAGATGACAAGGGGTCTGTGTCCTGCTTAAGAGGGCGGGCAGGTGGGAGAACCTCCTGCCATACACTCACTGGTAACCCTGGGTCACAGGCCTCTCTCTGGGCCTCAGTTTCCTCATCTGTAATATGGGTATGGCAGGGTTTAGACAACCAATTCCTGCCAGGTCAGGACTTGAAGGACGTAAGTTTGTATCTTTCACCAGCCCTGCCTGTGAAGGGTCCGGGTGGTCAAGATACATGACAATATGAGGATCACGAATGTAAAACAACGCCAGTTGCTGGTCCAAGCAATAAATCAAGACAGCATCCCACAGGGTGGGCTGAGAAGGGAAGGGCTGCAAATGCTTGGATGCGTGCTTGCGTGGGAGCTTAGAGGGAAGCCAGGCTGAGAGTGGCTATGCTGAGTGACCGAGAGACCAAGGAAGCGAGCACTTTGAGGCTCAGGGATAGACAGGGTGGTATGGCTTTGCGGAGGCCAACGGGCTGCTTCCTGGAGGAGGAGGCTTCGGCGCTGTCCTGCAGGGACGGCCGTCTAACTGGCTGGGCTGAGAGAGGAAGGAGAGGGCTGTGGGTGGAGGGACAGCACAGGTAAAGGCTGGCCGGTAGAGAGATGCCGGGAGGCCCAGTGACAGCATGGTGGAGCCCGCCTGCGCACTGCCAGCCAAGACAATTTGGCAAGTATCTCGCTGAATTGCTAACGTGCCCCCTGGGACCATAAAGAGTTTTAAAGCTTTATAAACAGCTTTGCTTCCCTGTCCCCACCCCTGGTTTTTACAGGGACAGGCTGTGAGATTGGGCCTCTCTGTACACCCCACCCCACCGCTACGGTCTGTGAAGGAGTCCCCTTCTGATAGCCCTGCGTCTCCTGGGAGGGTGGGGGAGCCAGCCTCTTTATGAGCTCCAGGTGTCTCCTGTGGCATGAGGACCAAATGGCATGGTGCTGGGGGCGGGGAGCAGGAAACACCTGGCAGCAGAGCCAGACGCCAGCCCTCCACCTGCCTCCCCCCGCAGAGCCCCCTGCCCTGGCAGAAGACCCCTGCATGGCTCCATCTGGACCACGTATCCTGCACGTAGTTTCAGACTCTTCCATTTTCCTCTGTTCCTCTTGCTCTATCCACTCCTCCCTGCCCTGAAGACCTTGAGGACCAAGTCTCCATGGTCCATTGTCCCCACCCCATCAGTATCTTGCACAGTGCAGGGCACACAGCGATGCTTAATGAAAGCTGTTTACTGGAGATGCCCAAGGAGAAGCCAACCTCTGCACTGGCCGGGCCTCTGGCTCATCTACTGCCCCAGCAACTTCCAAACCCATGGTGCCCTCAATGCGGGTTTGGCTGCCCCATAAAACGCAGATGCCCAGACCTCAGTGGGTCTGAGTGGGCCCCTGAAATCTGTTTGCTTAACAAGCAGCCCTTCCAACCAAAGGATGGTGGTGCAGCTCACTTGCGGATGGGGAAACCAAGGCTGGGGAGCAGAGTGGTTAATATCCGTTTTCCAGGTTTGCTGCCTCCCATCAGCCCTTCCCCACCCCATGTCTAGTTGAGGGCTTACAGAGAGCCAGCATGCCTTTTCCTCCACAAACACATCTGTCTGGTTCTGAGCGCTCCTGCTACCTGGAAGCCCAAGGCCCCGCCGTGCGCAGGAGCGAGAGCCACGCAGAGTTCCTGTCTAGACCTGCTCCACATTTGTTCCTCATTTCACGCTCCACGGGCTCCCAGATTCCTGCACTTGGTCATAAATAGACGGGTAAGTGCTCAGCAGCGCTGCGGCTGGTCTCGATATTATCCAGAGCCTGGCTGGGGGTGGGGCGGCGGGAGCCGAGCCTGGGGACCGAGAGGCAGTTTCCACCGGCACCCGGAGCAGAGCGTCTGCCTCCAGGCTCCAGGCTCCAGGCTCAACCCAGCTTGGCTCAGCCCCGAGAGCACAGGGCTCCTCAGACCGTGGCCGACCAGGTGCCTGGGGGTGGGGCTGCGAGCCAGGCCTGTGGCTCCCTCAGGTCCCAGGCCAGAGAATGCCTAAACATGGGGATCAGTGCTGCCAGGTAGGCTGAGCGAGGCTGGGGCGCTCTTGTTCAGGAAACACCACAGATGCCCTGGGCCAGCCCCCTCTGTGACTTGGAGTCCTTGAGGGACCCCCAGAAAGCACACAGGGGCCGTGTCACTTTTTCCCGGCATTTCAGGGTTCCCGGACTTCTGGCAGCTCTCCCCAGGCCCCCGCTGAAGAGCCCCTGGGGTCAGCGCTGTGAGAGCAGGGCTTGCCTGTGGTTCACTGCTCTGTTCCCACTGCTCAGCCCAGCGCGGCACACAGTGGGTGAGTGGGGGTCTCTAAGCTCTTACAGAATGAACGGAGTTTCTTAGCTGGACCAGGGGACCGGGGGGGAGGGGGAGGCGGCAGGCTGGGTGTGATGGGGAGCGGCAGGCCCTTCTCTCTCCAGGCCTCAGTTCAACGTCAGGGTTAATAAGAATAGTGGCAGCGACGGCACAGTGCTGGGGGCATCTACGTTCATCTCATCTTACCCCATGACACCCCAAGGGTGGCCTGACTTCCCCAGGGAAGGGCAGGGAGCTCCCCACCTGGACACACCCACACTCCCCAGGCCATGTGGGGAGTAGGGCTCAGATGCAACCTCTTTGCAAGATTATTCCACCCCCATACTCTAGGGGTAAACTGAGGCTGGAAGAGTGAAACAACCCACCCAGCAAGCTGAAACTCGATCGGATGGCGCCGTGTCTTTGGGCCCCTGCCCAACGCACCATGGATGTGGCTGGAGTTAATCAGCCCACAGCTCTGTGGGCTGGGAGGAGAGGATTCGGGGCAGACTCCAGGGCCTGGGTGGCCAGAAGGCCCTAGGCCATGGCCAGGAAACTGGAGGAAGTAGGGGTTTAGCCCACCTGGGCTGGCTGGGAGGCTCAGCTTCCCCGCTGCCTGGGGACAGCGGGCACCCTCAGCTGGGTGGCCTTCCTGGCCCCCTGACACAGTCCCAGGCAGCCACTCTCCCCAACCTCAGGAACTTCAGAGCGTGGCGGGAGGAGCCCCTCCTGGCCTCTGTCAAGGAGCTGTGCCAAAGCCACCTGGGGTCTCCCTGGTCCTCTGGGGCAGCAGGCAGTGCCTGAGAGGCCCCCAACCCCGGTTATGCCAGTGGGCAGCTCAGCCCACAGGGCTCTTTTGTGAGGCAAGCTGCCAGGCCGTTCATGCCCGTCAGAACCTGCTCCAAAGTTAAAGCCCAAGTTGTCATTGCTGCTGTCAGGCCTGGAACCCCTGGCTCTGCTCACTGCCCTGCCTGCCCAGAGGAGTGGATGCTTGGGGTGTAGCTAGGTGTGTGGTCAAACGAGGCTGGATTCCCCAGCTCTGTGGAGGCCAGACAGCTGTGCCCCTCAGAGAGGGAGCCTGGCCCGGGCGACACCAGAAGTCTGCCAGAGTGAGTCTCAACTGCCCCTATGGGCCCCAAGGTGGTGGTGTGAGGGGGGGATGGGAGGAGGGCAAGGCACCCAGTTTCTGGCCACTGAGATCACAGTGTCTTGTCCTGGGGCCCCAGCAGACCCAGACCTCTCCTGTCTGACCTCCTTGTGGTCTGAAATAAATGTACACGTCTGTGCAAAAGTTCACAGTTCAGGGCAGACGGGTGGCTCAGTTGGTTAGAGGGCGAGCTCTGGGCAACGGGGCTCCCGGTTTGATTCCCACATGGGCCAGCGAGCTGCGCCCCCTGCAACTAGAATGAAGTCAATGAGCTGTGGCTCAGCTTCCGGGTGGCCAGATGGCTCAGTTGGTTGGAGCACGGGCTCTCAACCACAAGGTTGCCGGTTCGACTCTTCGACTCCCGCAAGGGATGGTGGGCTGTGCTCCCTGCAGCTAACAACGGCAACTGGACCTGGAGCTGAGTTGCGCCCTCCACAACTAAGACTGAAAGGACAACAACTTGACTTGGAAAAGTCCCGGAAGTACACACTGTTCCCCAATAAAGTCCTGTTCCCCTTCCCGAATAAAACTTAAAAAAAAAAAAAGAAGCTCACAGTTCACACCCATCTCTCTGGCAGCCCCCCTCATCCCCCAACTACTGAGGTTGGTGACTCCAACACAGTCGAGAAATCCACTCTTCACACAGACCTTCACACAGAGGTTACTTGGGCAACGCCAGACCAGGGGTTCCTCCCCTGCGCTCCTGCCCACGCTGCTCCACGGGGTGTCTGGACAGGCTGCTGCCTCCTTCAAACACCTGGGTGGCTCCCCAGTACCTCACAACAGTAGTAAGTGCATCATCCTGTCTGGAGCACCACCTGTGCCAGGCGGAGTGTGAACCCTCGCAATCTTTAATCCCTAGGAGAGACTGAGCACTTCATTTTACAGACAAGGAAGCAGAGCCAGAGGGCTGCACCTAGGGTCACACGGTCAGGGGTGGGGAGCAGGGGTGAACTTGGGCGTGCCACCCCAAAGCTGGCGGTGTTTGGTCTTTTCCTGCCCCAGCTTGCCTGCAGGTGGGAGGGACAGGGGGCCCCCATCAGACTATAAGCCCTGTGAAGGCAAGAACCTGGTTTGCCACGTTTCTGTGGTCCTCCCACCAGCAGGGGTCAGTACAGTGCAGGGACACAGGGGGCTGTGAAATAGGGGTGGAGTGAATTGAGTTGGAGTCTCTTTGGCAAGCCAGCACTGTGCAGGCCCTGAGAAGGAAGGGAAGGGTGGGCACCTTGCCCCCTGGCCCCCACCTCCCATACCTGCCTGCCCCTCAATGTCTCTTGGGCTGGTGGGGGCCAGGCCCAGTGCTGAAGGCCAGGCCAGCGTGGGGTCCCTGTCAGAAGGCAGGCAGAAGAGGTGTACCATTCAAGAACTTTCTGGGGCTGCAGTCTACAGGCCGCATGTCAGGAAACGGGTGGGAAGCTGGAGCTTGAGACCCCTGGGCGAGGCCCAGCTCAGCGACACACAGGGCTGGCTTTTTCTGTCCCCTAAAAAGAACAATGTGCAGAAATTGGGTTTTCAAAACCTTTTCTGTTGCTTGACTTACTTTTTTTTCCCTTTGTTTCTTTTCAACTTCCTTTTCCAAGAACTGAGCGCAGCTCCCAGTCCAGGCTCAGGGCCCGGAAAGCACACAGGAGGGAGTGCTGGGTCCAGATTCGTTTATTCAACACATACTGCGTCCCGAGCTAAGGGCGCTGCCCTCAGTATTTCACTTAATGCTCATAGGCATTCTCTGCATGGGCACCTGGAGTGTCCTCATGCAAAGACAGGAAACTGAGGCACTGAGAGGGGTGGCGCGAGGGGAAACACAGCCGGGATCCGATTCCAGGCCTTTGCCCATCACCATGGCTCCGCATCTCGCGTTCACCGAAACCCTAAAGACATTCAGCAAAACCCCCGTGGCCCCTGAGCCTGGCAGAGAGGAGTACACGGAGGCTCAGGGCGACGGCGGAACGTGCTGTCCCAGGTGAGTCAAGGCCCGGCAGCCAGTGCAGGGCTGGGCCCCGGACCCCCTGGAGGGGGAGACAGAGGGTTTTCGGGGTGAGACGTGACAATGGGGCCACGGTGGGTGGGTGTCTCTGCTGGACGTGTGACCCCTGAGTGCCGGCTGATGCCCTGGCCTGAGGGACTAAGTGGCATGCGGGGTCCAGTGAAGGCCCCACAGCCATTCTGCACCTTCACCGTCTGAGGTGGTCCCACATGGGCGTCCAGGTGGCTCAGCCACTGCCACTTACACAGCAGCTCCCCACCGGCTCCCACGGCTGAGCTCTTCCCCGCCCATTGCCTGTCCCAGCATTCCCTGCTCGCTCCTTTGGCACTTGTTCATTACGTCCTAATGCTGGCAGATAATAGCAAAATAGTCCAGGGGCAGAAGGTGGAGAACAGGGCCTGACAACCAGAGGGTGGCTGCCAGCTGGAGGAGGGGCCCAGAGCTCCGTCCCTGTGGTCTGGGACCGTCCCCTCATGAGCCCCCTCCTGATAGCTGGAGATCTGTTGGAGTCATGCCTGGGCTAGGGACCCCCACCCCAACCCGAGATGAGGAGTGGGAGAGAGAAGGACTAATACAGAGGGGCGGTCCAATCCCATGCCCAGAAGCACCCCAGGAACAGCAGTGGGGGTCCAGAGAGCCCTGCGGAAACACGGGAGACACACGACCCCCACAGGCAGTGTGGCCGGGAACTCTGACCCCAAGGTATCGGGGGCCCCTGGGTGTCCCGGGGCTTACAGAGCAGCACCCTGAACACATGACCTGCGGGGCCAGGTGGAAAGAGGACTCTGGTCACCTTTCAGAAAGTAAATCTCCCAGCATCCTGAGTGAGGCACCAGTTCTGATGGCCTCACTCTGCCTTGCAGGCCTGGGTCTGCAGCAGGCAGGGCTCCCAGAAGGGTGGGGCCCCGTTCTCAGGGCATCCTAGTCTGCCCCTGTCGTGCAGGGAGGCCTGCGGGGTCTCTGCTCCCGCTCCCCATACAAGAACGCAGGATATGGTGAGGCCAAAAAGGAACACCCATGGAGCCATAGGTAGGGGAGTCATACCACTACGGTCTCACTGGAGGCTGGGTTCACTGGACGTGCGACCTGCTGTCCGTTTTGTCTGCAACCCACCGACGATTCTCTTTCACTCTCCTCCACTCTCCTCGGCTCTCCTTCGTAGCCGCAGCAGTTATATTAGTGGCTAATGGCTCAATGGCTACAGCTGAAGGCCAACCAGCCCCAGCTGATGGCCATCTACTACCCGAGCCAGCACCCCTCCACGTGAGGCCGAGAGCCTGTAAACTACTTTCTGGGGCTCTGCCCCCACAGCCCCCAAGGCCCTTCAAGTGCCCTTACCAGCCTGGCCACCTGGGTCTCCCTGCGGTGCCGTGCCTGTGTCTGCCCCCTCCCACACCTCTGCTAAGGAGCTCCGATGCCTCCTCCTCCAGGCAGCCCATGCTCATGCCAGCCCTGGTCTGCCTGGGAGTCAGACCAACTTGGGTATGAATCCAGGCTGCTCCCCTTCATATCAGGGCCTCCATGGGCGTTGGTCCCTTCATCTTTAAAACAGGATGTTCATACCAGTCTCCAGCCATCCTTTCCACTCCCCCATCCCCCTTTACAGAAGCATCTACTGATGCCAGCAGGGTGCCAAGCTCTGTGCTGCACTGAGGACATAGCAATGAATGGGCCCCCCTAGCCCTCAGGGACCAGGACTGCTGGCAGGCCAGATGCACACTGCTGGCCGAAAGCCGTAAACGCCGCGCACATCTGGAGATGACGGAGCCTCACTGACCTCTCTCCTTGGTATTTCCATCTGGAAGTCCGTGATGTCCCTTCTCTCAGGCTGTGAGCTCTGCGGCAGGGCCCATTTGGCCATGCCCGCCCGCTGTCACCAGCCCAAGGCGCTCAGTACGAGTCTCTAAAGAGATGAGTGGTGAACCGTTCTGGGTGGGATGGGGGCTGGAGAGCTGGGGGCTCTTTCTATGAGTGTGGTAACAGGTGTTATTGCAATTATTTTTTAACAAAACACGATCATTCCGTGCAGACTGTGCTGCAGTGTATTTTCCTGTTCATGTCAGCACACGCAGAGGCATGGTTCTCCCCATCGCCGCCCAGCGGTCCACCCAAGTGTCCCTCCACCCAAGCATCCCTCCGGAACGCAGCTCTGAGCATGACTCCTGATCGAGGCCTGGGACTCGCCGATGTTCCCAGCCCTCCACACTTGTGCCTGATTCACTGTTCCAGCCTTGCATTTACTATGCCTGCAATGCTCTGCAAACAGGTCTGGCTAAGAGGTTTGTCCCCAGGCCTCCTAACCACACACTTTTCCTTGTCTTGCCTCTGGGCCTTTGCTGGTGGCATTCTATGGATCATGAACTCCCTCCCAGTTTTGCTTATTGAAATCCCTGGCTATCAGAATGGCATGCTCCTTGAGCAAGCCTTTCCTGATCCCCAGCCTCTGGACACAGCTCCCTCTTCTGGGCTCTAGGAGCACTCATTGTCCGTATTGTGCACATGGCATTTATAATTTATCAACAATTCTACAGCAAATATTCACTGAGTCCTACTGCATCCCAGGTTCTGCTCTGCGTCCCTGCCTTTGCAGGTTTCAGTCTTGGGGGGGAACACAGATGGGGCATAAGGAGGGACCATGCAGGGTGCTTGTGCGGGGATGGCAGCTGGGAAAGGTGACCTTGAGAGACTGACCTGGATTCTGAGACCTGAAGGACAAGAAGGGGAGAATGGGAAAGAGCAGAGCACAGAGAAAACAATATATGCAAAGGCCCGGGCACAGGGAGGAAAAGGTGGGCCCCAGGACTAGACATAAGAGCAGGAGGAGCAAAGGGCACAGTGAGGTCAGCGGAGACATGGCTGCACAGCAGAGTCTGTTTGCACCTGAACAGCCTTCACGGAGCCCAGGTCCTGGTCTCCGCACCTGCTGCAGCTTGGTGCCCCTTCCTTCCTGAAACGCTTTCCAGATTGTTTGTCCTCACCTGTGGATGCACACGGAGTCTACCTGAGGTCAGAGAAAGAGCCACTGGGAAGCATTCTAGGGAGCAATACTCGAAGTTCACACAGGTTCAGGAGTAATTCCTGCTCCACTCATCACTCGTGGAGCACTGGGGAGAGTACTCTGAGCGCTGCTGTGGTTTGGCCTAACAAATCCCAACAGCTAGAGCTGAAAGAATCGACTGTTTCCAAATGACAACTGTGTGCCGGAACAAAGCCCACGAATATGTACAGGGGTCCAGCACCCAGCAGGTGAAATTCACAACGTCTGGCATTCAGTAGAAAGTTACTTGGCATGCAAAGGAGCAGAAACGCACAATCCCTAACAAAGAAAAAAAAAAATTATTCCATTGAAACTAACCCAGAAATGGCACAGATGACAGAATTAGGAGACAAGGACATTAAAATAGTTATTATAACTGTCGTCCACATGTTCCAAACACTAGAGGAAAAATTCAGGAGAAACATAGAAGATGTTAAAAAGAACCAAATGAAATTTCTAGAGATAAAAAAGCGACAATGTCCAAGATGAAAAATACACTGGGTGAGATTAATATCAAATCAGGTATTGAAGAATAAGAGATAAATGAACTTAATTAAAGACGGCAACAGAAATGACTTAAAATGAAACAAGAAAACATAAATAAGTAAATAGAACTTCAGTGGGATGTGGGAAACTTCAAGTGGCCTAATATAGGTGTAATTGGAACCCCCAAAGAAAGAGGGATGCAGAAAAACTGTGTAGACGAAATACTGGCTGAAAATTTTCCAAATTGGATGAAAAATATAGACCCACGGGTCCAAAACATTCAACGAACCACAAACACACACACACACACACACACACACACACACACACACACACAAATGAAGAAAACAACACCAAGGAACATTATCATCAAATTGTTTAAAACCAGTGATGAAAGGAAAAAAACAACAACCCAAAAACAGAAAAAAGGGCACCTGACATGCAGAGGAACCAAGGTAAGAATGACAGCAGACTTTGTGTTGGAAACAATGAAAGCCAGGGGACAGTGGGGCAGCATTTTTAAAGTACTGAAAACTACACCAACCTAGAATTTTCTATCCAGCAAAAAAATCTTTCCAAAATTAAGGTGAATTAAAAAAGCAGCCTTATTGTTTCCCCTTCTTGGCTATAAAGTCCTGGAGGGCAGCTCAGCTCTTTGCCAGGTACGCTGCTTGGAGCTGTCCCTGGCACATTCTTATTTTCTCCTTGGGTTTGGGTCCCCAGTGGCCCAAGCTCAGCAGTGGGCTGGGGAGCCAGCTGAGAAGTACTGTGCCCATGGGGGCCTGGGTGGAGTCCAGCTTGTCTTGGGGGAGGCCCAGGTGGAGTGGACAGTGGCCCTTCAGGGGCTTTCCCCACCGGGAACCCCAACTTCTTGGACCCAGGCCCTGCAGAATGCACACAGGGACTGGGAGTGGAAGGCATGGTCCTCATGACAACCTTGCATCTGTACTCACCTCACCTAACCCCACAGGAATGTGAAAGGAAAAGAGAAATCCATGTAATGTTTTTAAAAACAACAAACCAAAAACTGCCTATATTTTAGCTGTTTGCAAGGTAACGGGCAGTTTCCATGGCTATAGATGTAAGCTGCGTGTGCTGAGGTGAGGAGGTGGGGCTCTCCTTAACCCACGAGATTAGGGCACTTTCTGCCCAGGAACAAGGCGTCTGGCTACTGGACTAGAGGGAGGGAGGAAAACAAGAAAGGAAGGAGTGAGACAGCAAGAAATGTCAGCTGCCCCTCCCGACTGTCCCCCAGGCGTGATTTCAATGGCTATTTAGAATAACACCAGTGTCTTTACAACTGTCTACTATAAGCTGAGTTTTCAGGTATAGCATCTCCCCAGAGTGAGTTAGGGAGACAGGAGTCTTATTCACAGGTGGGCACCGAGGACCAGGGGCTGGGTTCACCAGGAAATAGCAGGTCGGTGAAGTGAAAATCCTGGCTGGTGGTCACCTTGTCCAGTCTCCAGGACTTCTGTCTGTGTCACCTCCTCAGGCTGCCCAGCACAAACTGGGACGCCCTGAATTCCTGCCCCAGCTGGAGACAGCCCAGGGCGGATGGAGGTGGGTCAGGACCAGCCCCGCTTTGTTGAATTCAGGCAGAGAGCTGTGTGTATGTGTGTGTGCACACGAGCGTGAGTGTGTGTGTGTGTGTTGCTGATGGTGAATGAAGAGCAGGTGAGCAGGGGCAAAGGTAAGTCAAACAGCCTGAGGTCAGGGCAGCTCATTTAAAGCAGGTCCAGCTTCTGCTCTGGGGCTTTTAGGTAGGTCTGTAGTGGGGGTAGGGTTGGGGGGGCAGAGGGTGAAAGGATGGGCCGGCAGCCCGAGAACCCATGGAGCTTGTGGAGCAGAGGTCCAGCTAGGGTGGTGGGACCATGGACTCCCAGAACCTCAGCCCCAAAGAACATCCCAACGATGATTGCTTAGAATCTAAGACTCCCCCAAATCTCTTCTCTTAGGTCTGGAAGGCACTTTGGATGTAAATGGTTATCATGCGGGGACTCATGCGGGGTCTCAGCTCCCGCTCCCTGCATAAGAACACCAGATATGATGAGGCCGAAAAGGAACACCCACGGAGCCATAGATAGGGGAGTCAGACCACTATATTCTCGCCGGTGGCTGGGTCGGGGACACAGGGAGCAGGAGCCACATGATCCGCAACCTGCCGCCCGCCCACTCTCTGCCAACCAGCCCCACTTGCTAACTAATCCGCACTTGCTAGCTCAGCCACGGCAGTTACATCAGTGGCTAATGGCTAACCGGTAACAGCTGATGGCCAACTAATCAGAGCTGACGGCCATCTACTACCTGAGCCAGCACCTTTCCATGTAAGGCTGAGAGCCTGGAAACTGCTCTCTGGGACTCTGTCCCCACAATGGTCTAATCACCTGCTCAATGAAACACTAATGGAACTGTTTCCTCTTGAAATCACAATTCAGTCACAACCGTCAACCCGAGTGGTGGGATCCCGAGTTTTCCCCTGGGAAGGCAGGAGGGTGTACCACACCTGGCTCTCAGCCAAATTCCAGGCTTTCTGCTCCTTCCTGGAGTCACCCCAAGGTCTCTCCCAAGTACAAACCACGAGGACCCCAAGGGGGGCCCCACCTGCCTGTGCACGCACCATCCTGGGGGCAGAGGCCTCAAAGGGCAGCTGTCAACCACTAGTCCAGCCCTCACCCCTCGCTCACGCACATTTCTTTCATTCATCTGACATAGTTGATGGAGCTCGATTGCCCGCCGGGCCTGCCCTGGGCACGGGGGCTGCTAATGGCACTGGGCCCTCTTCCCTCGCCTCTGCGCTCTCTGCCAGGCTCCGCCTCTGCCGCTGACTGTCAGCTTCGGGGGCGACTTACCCTCCTGAGCAGTATTTGGTGGCCCAGACGGCAGCAAGGACGCGCCTGGAGACATTTGTTTTACATCAATTTTTCTTGAAAAAAATTGGACTCAGCCATTTTTAAGTGAGTGTAGGCGTGTTGTTGAAAGGGCCCGTCGTGCAGATTAAATGATCTTTTCAAAACCAGTAGTCTCGTCAATGAAGGATGGTAGCAGGAAGTCCGGAGGCCTGGCCAAGAGCTGAGGCCTGGCCCAAGGAGACCGCCAGCCCTGGAGCTGCCCTCCGATGATGAAATTCCTACAGCTGGGAGAGGACGGGCGCTGCCCGGACAGACCCTGCCGCCCCCCATTGACCGCCGTGCAAATGGCCGTCCTCCTGCCACGCCAGCTGACTTCCTGTTCTGAACACTGCACGCTCCTTCCTTCCTGAGGAGGTTCTGAATGTTTGCACAGAGACCCGGATAGCAAAGCAGATACCGTTTGTGGCTCTTACTGTGGGTTGTCTCCGCCAGGAAGAGGCTGGCTGAGGCCACTACACCCCCCGGGCAGAAGACGCTGGCCCTTAGAACGGCACACAAACTTCCAGCCCCCTGACAAATATCTACCCTGTGGCCCTGCCTGAGTGCTTGGGGTGGGGTTGGGGGTGGGGCTGGAGGCGGGGCTCAGCGCTGAACAGGACCAACAAGTGCTGTCCTCAAGGGACTCCGTCCTGGGCTGCAGACGGAGACCAGTGGGGATGACTCAGAGCCCAGCGTTAACAGTGGCCTGAGAGTGTGTCATGCGGCTGACCTCCCAGAGAGGTGGCATGGGGTTAGGGACGCGTCCCTGAATGGCAATAGCCAGGAGAGAACTTTGAGGCAGAAAGCAGAGGAGGCAGGAGGACAGCGGGGAGGAAGGCTCTGGGAGTGTTCCAGAATGGGAAGGAAGCCTGCCTGCAGGGGCATGGCGAGGGACGAGGTTGGGGTGGGGGTGGGCAGGGTCTGCTCCAGGCAGGGGAATCTGGGCAGCACCAGGGAGCTGGTCCTATCCTCAGCTGGGACAGGTTTTAAGCAGGACATCGCCTGCCAGCTGCAGGGACCCTGAGTTCCAGCACAGGTGCCATCCCACAGGCCCTGCCACCCACTGTGCCCAGAGAGCCCAGACTCTAGCACCAGGTTCCCCTTGCCATGCTAGTACTGGGTATCTGGTCATCCCTGGATGATGACAAGTCCTCACCCTGCAGGAGGGTACAGCTGTCCTGTGTGTCCTGCAAATGAAGGCACAGAGAGGTTCAGGAACACGCCTAAGCTCACCAGCTGGGAGGAGTCTGAGTCGGGCTGAGCTGTGGGTTCCTTGTGCCTGTTCACAGCATCCGGCCGGTCTCCTGTCCGCCTGCCCCCGTGCCTCCTGCCCACCTTGCCCTCTCCTACCCTCACGTCTCAGGTTTGCCGACACAGATGACCCGAGAAGCAAAGGGCACATGGCAAAAAGCAAGGGACAGGCCAGTGGCGACAAAATCAACCCCAGAAGTGATTATTCAACACAACGTGTTGTAAAACCAAAATAATAATAAAATAAAATAAAAATAGAAATGTTTAGTAATTAGAAAGAATTCTCGTGTGGGAAGTTCCATGAAGGTAAAATTAAAGTTGACTACATTTTTAATTTTGTAAATGGGTTTGCATTGAGCCAGGAGCCTTCTGTATCATGAGTGTTTTCACCAAACACACTCTATATACCGGTAAGTAAATACCAGCAGCTCACAGGTTGACAATTAGCGACAAGCTGCTGTTTTTCTGGTGAAATATTAGACTCTTTTCACTGTCCTTCAAACCAGGATTGGGTCATCATATCCCAGACCCAGGCCTCTCAGAGCCATTGCTGGTTTTGCAATGTTTAAGGGCAGATCCTGACAGGAGAAGATGTGTGGTTTCGGGACCTAGATGTGGGTCCTTCTTGAAGCCAGTGGGTCTGCTGGGCTCCAGGAGCCATGGCAGGCGGGGGTGGAGGTCCCCCTGAGGAGAACAAGCATGTGGATGGTGCACGTGCCTTCGAACAGGACAAACAAGCATCTTTGCTTTGTCATAGAGAAGTTCCCAAATGTATCGAAGGAGAGGGCACTTGCCAACGCCAAGTAGAAGAGTTTGGAAAACGGTGCAAACAAGACATTTTCAACATGGTGAGGCGAGGCCCTGGACACATGTCCCCGATGAGCTAATGGTGGTCCTGGTGGCCTTCTCTGGGACCTTGCCGCTGGGTCCCATGCTTCCCCCTATCCCACGTCCCCACAGCCCCAGCCTTTCATTTCCTGCCTCATATCATTCTTAGCAAAATAACTGGAGCTAACGCAAGGGGGATATGCTGGCAGGAACTTCAGACCCGTCTGGCGAGTCGAGACAGGGCCAGCAGGCGGGGTGGGGGCTCTGCAGTGGGTCCCTTGCTTGTCTGCAGCACCAGGGGCAGGGTGAGCCTTTATAAGCCTGGCAGAGGGACCACAGGATGAGAGTGGGGGCGACACATGGGGAAACCAACCCGAATCGCAGCACAGAATGAAGCTCAAAGCCAATGAGACCCCTGGGAAGGCCCTGCTGGGTCTCTCCCCATCCTCACAGACCAGAGAGGCAATGGTTGGGGCATCTTCAGGGGGCCACGGGTTATCAGCCAAAGTCAACCGGTGGCCCACATCTCAGCAGTGGCAGAAATGCCCCATCTCTCCACCATGCCTGCTCCTCTCCACTCCCTCTTCTTCCTTCAGGGCTTAGCTCAAGCTCCACCTCCAGGAAGCCTTCCCTGACTGTCACTGCCCGTGGCGTATCTATCTTCCTCCAAATCTGGGACACTTGCCACCTCGCACCCGTGTTTCAATCCTCCGAGAATGGCCCTTGCATTCTATCCACAAGCGCATGTCCACCCTCCCTGCCCCCTCTTCCCCCTGTGGGGGTCACACCATTGAACAAATCTATGAAAGCCACACAGCATACCTGAAAACCAGGCTGACCTACCTGCCTGGTTACTAACGTGGGTCAGGTAAACAAATGGGAGCATGGGTACTGACGTGGGGGGACAGCAAAATCTGCTGATCAAAGGACAAGGCAGGAACACAGGCAGAGGGCTGGTGGTGCTGGCGCGGCCCATACGTAACAAATGACTGACAGCTCAGTGCTAGGGGGTGGGCACAGCAGGAAACCGGGGTTTCCACTTTGTGAACAACAAACAAAGCTGGATTGCTTGACTTTTCTTTTACAGTAAGCATGCATTTATTTTATTTACAAAAACCTTTTACTATATATTAAAATTTCATATGTATGAATTAAAAATATTAGTAGTACGAAGGAGACAAAGCCCTGTCTGCTAGCTTTCTGCAGGCAGACCCGTTTTCCTGCTTTGGTGTAGGGCGTATTTTCTAGAAGAGTGTGTCTCAAACGTCACTGAGCACAAGAATTACTTGGGAGCTTGTGAAAGCAGGTCTGGCAGCGGCCTGAGAACCTGCATTTCCAGCAACTTGTCAGGGGTGCTAGTCTGCAGACCCCACCTGGAGTAGCTCTGTTCCAAACTTAAGCTCATATGATTTGTGCAACTAAAGATAGCAAATAACAATAAAGGACGACTCACCAGGGACCCAGGGCCTGAACCCAGGCCAGCTGCCAGGCAGGGCCAGCCTGGGAGTGTCACCCAGGACGGGCCACCTTTGCCACTGCTCTTGCAGACAGAAACCGTGGACCTGGCTGGCAAGCACTGAGATGCAGGTGGCAGTCAGGAAGCCAGGGTGGTCCCACAGTGTGGGCTGTGCCTGCTTGTCAGGGGCAGGCCCAAAGCCACTCTGTGGCTAAGCCAGGAAGGGAACACCAGCCCCGGGGCGGACCTGGCCTGGGAGAGCGGTTTTTTTTCTAAGGCTCAGCAGTGCACAGACTCCCGTCCCCAGTCATCCAGCTGAGGAGTAAGCTGGCACATCCCACGAGATGGATGGTATTATTGTCATTTCATGAATGAAAAACCTGAGGCCCAGAGAAGCTAAGTAACTTCACTGGGGACACACAGCTTAGACCTAGACATGGCTCTGAACGGCCCCAAAGGCTGTGCTCTCATTCCACTCGGCCACACTACCGACCTGTCCTCAGCAGCTAGGGAAGATGGTGGCCAAGGCCGCAGTCCTGGGAGCCTGGCTTGTTCTGGGACCCGTGCCGCAGGCCTTGACCAGAATCTGCCTAGGCCTCCCAGCTGGCCCCCCCTTCTCCCACCTCTGCCACCTGGGAAAGCCAAGTACGGTGGTGCAGGGGACTGGCCAGGCCCGGCCAGGGCTCACTCCCATGAAAATCCCCCGAACTGGGCCGGGAGCTTGTTCAGATGACAGGCAGTCACGTTAGTCCGGTGAGATCGGCAGTTCTGACACTTGGTTGATGCAGGAACAGAAAGTTCTCCTTGAGGCCCACCTCCTCCCCGGGTGCATCCTCACCGCTTATGCTTGGCCCTTCCTGCGTGTCCAGCCATGTTCCTGTCTCCGGCCAGGAAGGGCGTCTGTGTGGGCTCCATGGAGGAGTGTCAGAGAAGCGGTATTTGTTCTGTCCTGGGCCATCTCCCATCACCCCACAGGTAGGGACCTCAGTTGTTTAGTGGTTCCTGCCCACTTCTCACTGGACACAGCAGCCTCCCTGCCTCCAGTCTCACCCTCCACACTGCAGCCTGAGCATGTTTTCTAAAGGCCAGATCTGGCTGACCTGCTGGGCAGGGCTTACAGGCCTTGACTGATCTGACAACCCCCCACCCCAGGCCCAGGGCCCTCACCAAGGTTGTTATTTAATCCTCCAAGGCCCCCAGGGAGGGCCACAGTCCTTATTTCACAGCCCAGGAGCCAAAGGCCCAGTTTTCCATGGCTGGCAAGGAGCAACGCCGGGCTTGGAAGCCAAGCTCAGCCCGCGTTCTGGACTCTTGCGTAGCCCATTCTCCCCCAGGACAGGCCGGTTGGGTCCCTTAGGTTCCCCCTGCAGTGCCCTCCATCCTCAGGCAGCCCCAGTAAGGCCTGTGCGAGGCTTCACCAGTTGGAGCCCAGTCAGGAAGGGGCCTAGTCCCAAAGGAACGAAGGGCTCTGGCTGGGGACAAGAGCACCCGTACCCAGG
Organism: Rhinolophus sinicus; assembly: GCF_057876585.1. NCBI lineage: Eukaryota > Metazoa > Chordata > Mammalia > Chiroptera > Rhinolophidae > Rhinolophus > Rhinolophus sinicus. The sequence goes on along the minus strand of NC_142516.1, from coordinate 2,994,366 downwards.
AGCCTCTCTGCTCAGCAGTGGAAGGAGAGGAGCTGGCAACGCCGAAGACGCCAACCTTGTCAAATCCCCTGCGAAGCAAATCCTAAGGGACAGAGACCCCACAGGGAAAGCCAGCTCCAGGCGCAGCAGCAAAGCCAGGCTGAGAAGCCCCAGGCACATGGCCTCAGTGGAGCTGCCCCCGGGAACAGACGCTGGGCGTTCTCAGTTGCCCACCCTGTGCCTGTGGGGAAGCAGAAGTATGCCCATTTTTATACATGAGGAGTCCGAGTGGTTTGCCCAAGGGAGCCCGGAACCCACTCTCTCACCTACACAAATTGCCTTTTTACTGACGCACAGATGCGGACTGGCTCTGTCGGGGAGAGTGGCAGGGTCGGAGCTGCGCAGAGAACAGGACAAGGGCCGGCTGCCACTCTGCCTCGCCTCCTGCCCGGAGAGCCTCGAGTCAGCTGTAATTTACTGAGATGTAATAAATCTCTCCCGCTCGCTGGCCCCTCCCGAGCGCTGTAATTATTCCTTGCTGGATCCCGCTGCCATCACTCTGTGGAGCAGGCCCACGTGGCAGGAGCCCAGAGGCCTCTCGGCGGGAGTGGGTCCCAGTGCCATGAAACCTCCAGGCCAGCCAGGCTGAGTGGCTCACCCAGACCAGCACCAGGAATCTGCAATTGAGAGCCAGCCTCCAAACATGCAAGACCAGAGTGATCGCCTGAGTGGGGAGTGGGGTTGGCAAGACTGGGGGCTTGGACTCAGGTCAGCCCTGAGATTTCAAAACCGCTCTGCACAGCCCTGACACTGCAGCTCCTCCCAGCCTCACCCCTCCATCAGGGCTTAGATGAACAGGGCAGTAATGGCCCATCAGGGACATAACATGATCTACCCCATCATTTCTCTGATGGGAGACAGGTCTAGAGAGGGAGAGTGACTTGTCCAAGGTCACCCAGAAAGGCAGACAGAACTGGGATAAGTCTTGGCTCCTTCAGCTGTGCCTACATTTCCCTGAGTGCCCTTGCTCACGTCCCACGATTGTGCTGGCATAAGCAATGTGTGTCTGGGGGCTCAAAGCCGTCCCCTCCCTGCTGGAGAGACAAGGATGGAGAAGCTGTGACAATTCCATGTGCCAGTGCTCCAAGTAGAGAGTGTCAGTGTGCTTCAGGGAGGCCAGCTGCTCCTCCCATAGCTCCCCACACCGACCCCCTGCATCTGGGGTCACTGAGGCTGGGAGATTCCGTGGGTCCTTCCCAGGCCCCCAAACCCTTCAGGAGGCCATTTCCAAGCTTTCCAAGTGAATCTGGACCAGTCAGCCCCGTTGGAAAGTCAGTTGATGGGGAGATGGAAACTCAGCAGGACTCAGAGCACAGGGTCACCCTGTTTTTTCCACCCCATCATGCAGGTACTCAACACACCACTGCCAAGTGCAGCATGAACAAAACTCCACGTTGCCTGAGCCCAGACTCAGGAGCGAGAGATTTTTCACAAGTTCCAGCACCCCAGCAGTTTAGAAAGCTTGTAGACAGTGCGCAAAGGATTCAAGTCAACCCCTCCTCCCAGCCCAGAAGCTGCTTGCACCCACCTGTGCAGGTAAGAAAAGCCCTGGTCACAGACTCCATCCTCAATGGCCCCGGGAGAAGGGAAGACGGAAGGATGGGCACGCATGATTTCCCAGCAAGCCTGAACTTTCTTGGGGCTGGATGTTCTCATTGGGCCTGAAACCCCTAAGAGCCTGGCCTGGACAGAGGGGAATGCTGAGGGGAAGGCTGGCAGGGCGACCCTCCTGGCTTTCCTGAGCTCCAGCTTCCTGGGGAACAATCAAGGGGGGACTGCTGGGGCTAAGGCTTCCTGGACGCTCCCTTATCCTTAAGAAAAGTCAGTGAAGTTGCCCCTGGAGAGTGTCGTCTTGGAGCCACAGGAACAGCCATGAGACATGAGGTGGTAGGACCTCTCGGGCCCACGTGGTCCCTGGCCTTGGGACTACAGGACGCCGAGTGGGGTGAGATGGCAGGGCCTGGAGTGTGGACGGGATATCCCTCCTGGATTTTTGGTGTTTAGAGAGTCTTTTCACTTCCGGCGGGAAGATCCAAATGACAGTCTGGGGCTCCCCTTCCCCGTTTAAGCAGAGATTTCAAACAGACAAACGCGGGCACAAGGTGGGTGGTGGGTGCAGAGGATGGTGTGTCGGAGGCCAGCTCTACCACTTACGTCTGTGACCTTGGACAAGTGACCAAACTTCCCTAAGCCTCAGTTTCCTCATCTGTCAAGTAGGGCCAATGCCCCCTTTCTCATGGGCATCCAGCCAACTGCATGAGTGATTACGCAGGTCCAGAGCCCAGCACAGCGTCTGGCAGAAGGCAAGTCTCAGTAAATGGTCCCAGCTCCTGGCAGCAGAGAGAATGAGGGCCAGGCTCCTCTCTGAAACTTTCCCTCCCCAATTTCCCTTGGCACAATGGGTGACCCTGCCTCTCCCTCAGGCCCTCGCTGCTCACCTGCGTCTCTGTCCACAGCCTCCTTGACAGGGCTGCACTTTGAGGGGGCCGGACATGGGACGGGTGACGCTGGCCAGGCACCTCTCAGTGCAACGCTGCCGGGACAGGCTGCTGTGGACGCCCCAAACGAGATGGGCACCCAGTCGGAGCTTCCCGCCTGCGACCTCTGCCCTCACCCCCGTGACTCGCGCGCCCGCTCGGGCCCTTACCTTGAACCATGGGAACGGCGGTGCCCCGGCCCGCCGAGGACTTGGACGCACGTGACGGGGCGGTCCGGTGTCCGTCTGAGGCAGCGCGCAGCTAGTAACGGCCACTCATACCCAGGCCACCGCTGCGGTGCCTGCTGGGGCCGGGCAGGCGGGCAAAGCGGGCGCTGGAGAGGCCCCGGAGGCCGGCGCGTGGCGACTGCGTGCCCAGGCGGGAGCCTCTTAGCTCCGGCTGCGGCCGCGGCTCGGGACCGCCAGGATGGCTCCCTGCGAGCGGCACGCGCGCGGCTCCAACCTAGTCCCGGGCGCGGGGCGCGCGCGCTGGCGGGGAGGAGCAGCGCGCCCGAGCCGGGCGGGGAGCGCGCGCCGGCGGCCCTGCGCGCGCCGTCGTCGGGGGCTGCGGGGAGAGGCCCCGGGAGCTGTCCCTGGTGCTGACGACTCGTCCGCTCTGGGCTGAGGCTGCGCGACCTCCCGCCCGCCTGGGGACTCCCCACCGCACCAGAACCCTGCGGGGCTCCGGTTGCTCTTTGCCTGCTTCCCTGGCGCTCCCAATTCCACAGCGTTGGGATTTGGAGTCAGGCTGAAGCTGCCGCTGCTTATCCACAGTGCGACCTTGGGGCAAGTCCCTCACTCGAGGAGTTTCTGGTTCTCACCTTCAAAATGGGCCGTAGCAGAGCCTGTAAGGTTGGTCTGAGAACGAAATTCAACGACATCCAGGAGCCTGGCCCACAAGGCGTGCTTACTAAATGCTCGCCTCTATCGTCATTTGCTTCCATTCTCTTGTTAGCAACCACAGAGCAAGTAGACAAAGGGCAGTGCTTGTTCTGCTCTGGGCTGGTGGGGGTTTAGGGCATGGCAGCTGCCTTGGGGGTCTCTCAGGGCATCCATGGGGAAGGGAGCAGACTGCTTCCTTGGGACCCCAAAGCGCAGAGTTAAGACTGGAAGTTAAAGCGAGGCAGATTCGCGCTGGGTACCAGGGAGAAGTTTTCAACGTAAGGTCCTTCCACCTGGAAGGAGTGACCCAGGATGCAGTGAGTGATCCCTGTCTCTGCAGAAACTCGAGAGCAGGCTGCAGCCACAGGGACCCTGGCCTGAGAGAGGTCTTGGATTTAAAAGGCTTTGAGCTAGAATATGCAAAGCACTAAGAACCGTGTCTGGTGCCTTGAAAGGGCTAATGAATGTTGGCGTTATTGACCCATAAAGTCTCTGTAAGAAGCCAGTTCATGGTAGGAAAACCCTTTTGCTTCACCCCCATTCTGGAGATGAGAATACTGAGGAAAGACAGAGGGGATGAAGTGACCTGCTTGGAGTGCATTCCCACCTTACAGGTGGGCTGGAGACAGAAGGGTAAGCAGCTTGCTCAGAGCCACACCAAAGGGCCAAGACGGTGAGGGCTTACAAGCCAAACACACAGACGCTAAGTGTCCAGCCAGCTGCCTCCCCCTGCTGGGTCCCCTAGCAAGGGTCAATGCCTAGTTCCCCAGAGTTATTCAAGTCATATTGACCCTGGCAAGTGCCTCATTCCTCATAACTAATGGCAAGAGCTGGTGCCTGCCTCCGTGTGTATCTCTGTCCCTTCCAAGCAGCATAATTAAACATCACCTGCCTCATTTCCTAAGGGACCAGTGACTGTGCTTGATTCATTAACTGTGTGCAGTCCCTGCTTCCACCAGGCACTTATCTCATGATAAGCATCACTCATTATGTGCTTAATATGTTCCAGACACAAGGCTGAACCTGTTGCCTTCATTATCTCATTGAGTCCGCTCAGCAATTGATGAGACAGGTGCTATTGTTATTGGAGTTTTGCAGGGGAAGATGTGGGCTTAAGAGCAGCATGCCAGAGTTGGTTGGACTGACTCCCAAACATGAGCTCCTAACACCCTCCTTCCATCCAGATTTTCCACATTCTCCCCAAGCTAGGAAAAAGGATGAAAACATTAATAGAAATTCCATATAAGGAGAGAGAGAGAGAGAGAGGGAGCCAACGTGAAATCCAGGAGAGAGATGCAAGCCAGCCAATCAGACCCTAGTAGTCAGCACAGAAATCCTTTAAATCAACATTTTCAGTCAAAATCCCCATTATGACAACTGAGCAACTTTTTTTAAATTTTAATTTCAGGATTGCTTAGATCCTGGCAAATGTGTGCCAAGAATTTTAAAAGGAGCATCAATGCCAAACCCTCTTTACCAACCAGTTTCAATGCCCTTCCAGTTCTTCTCCTGTCTGCTTCTCACTCACGCACTGTGGAATTTTGCAGCCGTGGGTCTGGGCAGTTGAAGACCCCCTGAAATACGACGGGGTTTCTTTCCTGTGCTGTGCAGGGAGGCGGGCTCCTGGCACTAATGATGATACCATCTGAGCCCATTTCATTGAAACCGGGACTGAATATCCCCCCAGCATGTAAGGTAGAGGGCTTTCTTACCTTCCTTTTACCTTCTCTTTACCTTCCTTTTGTGGAGGGGTGAGTGGCTTACCCTTGGGCCACACAGCCAGCAAGGAGGTGGCTGCACTGAATGGATTTTATTTGGTTAACGGTGCCTAGTGGTCACTACCAAAATCATTCTTTGCGTGACCAAGAATGGTTTTAAGCAAAACCCCCACTTCCAAAAATAAAAATAAGAGGAAAGTGAGGAGTCACTGGTCTGATTTTATAGAAACAACTCACCATCAGGTTTCCTTAAATAGCAAGTTCCCATGGTGCGTGCAAAAAAAGATTCAAGTTACACACAGTTGTTCAGCGTGGCCGAAAATGGGCCTGGGGGAGGGAGGACGGCTCCACGCCTCCCCACGTGTGCCTTCCGTCACAACGTGCTTCTCAGTCACCTGGTCACTGCAGTCTACAGGGGCTACTGTGTCCCCATCGCAGCACCCGCCACAACGCAGGGTGTCATGGACATAACTCAAATCCAATAGATGGCCAAGTTGGTTGAAAAACCCCAACACATTGGAACATGTGTGACAGTTTACAAGGGTTGGTTTTTCACTCAGGGCGAATGGGGCATTAGTAGGAGCAGCTAATGCTATGAAGACAGGACCTTGATGTCCATATGTTTCTTGGGGGCAAGTGTGGGTAGCCCGCAGGGGAGGGACCGAGGCTTGACCAGTGTCTGTTTCTCTCTAGGGCTCTGCAACTGGATGTGCTCCCTACACACGCACTGATGTACAGGAAAAGTAATACTGGTGATTATGGGGTCCACAACTGTCACAGCCACACCCCACACAGTCACATACACACTCAGGTGGAGGGAACCAGGATCTCAGGAGCAAAGGCTATTTCTCAGGACCCAGCGGCTGTTTCCTACCTGAGTCTCGTCCAGCAGAGAGGCAGGGCAGCTCAGTGTTTGAGGAGCAGCTTCTTCCAGGATGGGAGAAGAAAGGCCGCGAGCCTTTCCAATTCTCTTTCTGGGAACTCTCAGGAGGGGTTCAGTTCACCATCTCCAGACGTGTCCAAGCAGCGCTGGCCATTCACTCACAGCAGAGACAAGCTGGCCCGGGGAGCCCTTCCAGTCTTGGACGTCCACAAGATCTCAGAAGAGAAGCTGATGGCCGGTCAGAGTGGGGACCCCTGCCTCCCGTTTCAGCTGCCTGGCGGAGTTCATGGCGCCAAAAGATGTGCGTCTTCCAAGTTCTTCTTTCCCCAAATTGTCACTGGGTCACCGCTGGTTCCACCAGCACCTGCTTATGGGAACTACCCATGCCTTCAGGCAATTAATAAATTAATCTTTGTTATTTCAATTGTTTCCTTTTCCCAGTCTGCACTCCTGAGGGGTTCTGCTGTTGACTGACTGGGCCCCATGGACATCAAATAATCCATCCAGGTCAAGCTCATTTAGAGAGTAGATAAATTATTATTTTGGTTTCTAATATTGCAAGACGAGCAGAATGTCTCACATCCCAGATCAAGGGCTTTCGGATTGGGTGTCTGTTGGACGTGACCAGGAGAGTAACAAGGCATGGAAGTGTGCGAGAGAGCGAGAGCGAGAGGATTGGACAACCGCACTCCCTCCCTGCAAGGGAATGGGAGTGGGTGTCCATGCCTGTGAGTGTTCGGGCGCACACGTGGTGTGTGAGGTGTTTCCATTGCCCTGGTTTGAAAAGACAGCCTCGTCTGCTGGAACAGACATCACTGGTGGTTTTTAATTACTGCAACATCTTAAAACGTCGCGACAGCTTGATACGTTCATTCTTTAGGACTCTTCCAGGGTGCTGGAGGAGGAGATGGCGCCAAGTGCGGAGCTCAGGTCAGTTAAGGGTCCCTCAGGGCTTCTGTGAGTCCTGCCAGGGTGGCGGAGAGGGAGGGGGCGGCTACAGATTCCTTTCCAGGATTTGTTTCTCTGGAGAAGTGTTCACAAAGCACTCATGATCTGACCTTCACTCTCCCAGCCAAGCCACTTCCCACAGCTTGAGCAAATCCAGGCCATTCATTCATTCATTCATTCATTCACATGCCACGCACTCTGGGTGCAGAGACAAAGGCAAAAGCCCCTGTTACGTGGGAGCTCAGGGGCAGGTGGGGTTTCCACGCTTGATGACACAGGGTCCCCTGAATGGGTGGAACTGGACCCGAGCAGGAGTTGACACCTCTTGCCTGCTTACTACCATTACGCTCTCTTCACAGCTGAGTGAAACGAGAAACTATGCTTTTATTGTACCCATTTTACAGTAAAGAAACTGAGACTTGGAGAAGGTGAATGGCGTGCCCGAGGCTACGCCATGGCCAGGGCCCATCTGACTCCAAAGTCCACTCTGAGCATGTCCTATGCTGCTGCGTGGCCTTCAGTCCATCCTGCCAAAAAGTAGGGGATAAAAATAAGAGATTGCTTACTGGCGTATGGAAACCTAAAATTAAAGCAATCTCTCCAAAGCCTGTCTGCTTCTATTAACCCAGGATGAAGCTGGAGTGCCCTCTGTGACTGACACTGGCAAACATCATGACAGGACAATAAGATGCTGTGTGAAGCTGGAACCCTCTCATTGCAACGGAGAAAGAGCAGTTCCTTCTCTCGGACAGTGTGCGAGGTGCCGTGCGCAGCTCTGCCGCCCAAGGAGCATATGACCCTCTCTGGGGCACAAAGAAGGAAAACACGGACTTGGCCCTTGTTCTCTTGTCAGAATCCATCACTGCCACCTGCGCTGCTGCCCTGGCAGATTTGGACTGGGGGTGAGGAGGAGGGAGGGTTTAGGAGAGAAAGCGAGGGACGGCGGGGTTAAAAAACACTGGGGAAGCTGCAATGAGCATGGCAGACCAAGGATGGGGCCAGTTACAGATGGAAGGGTACAGGGTGCGGTGAGGGGAGCCAAGGCTCCCTCCTGCCCTGGCCTTGCCCCTGCCTCCCCCACCCATCTGGATGGCCTGGGGTATCAGCTATATATGGGTCTGTACTCGGGCAAACAACTCCTGATGGCCCGAGGCAGTCTCCACATGGTAAAATGGGGAGATATGCATGGACGCCGCAGCTGTTTGTTGAATGAATAAAGGAACTTGTTATTAGGAAGCATTTGCCTGAGGCTCACTGCTGGTCCTAGCCACCCAGACTAGGCGTGGTCAGAAGCAAAGCTTCCTTCTACTCCTGACACCCCACTCTGAGGCCATGGGCCGCCATGCCTCTTCCTGTTGGACTGATGAGGGAACTAAGGCAGTGAGGGGCAGTGACTGGCCAGGAGGCAGAGTTAATGAGCCACTCTGGTGACTCCTGGCCCAGAGACTTTCCCTCACCACTGGGCTCCCCAGGCAGGAAGGGCAGAGCATGTTTGAACCCATCTACCCCGGGGACAGTTGGACCACTCAAGAACCATAACTGGAGCCTTCCCCCACCCCACTCCATCCCACACATGTCAGGACCTCTCACTCAGCCACAGATGCCAGCGAGCCCTCCCCTGCAGGAGCTCCTTGGCTGTCCCCTTCAACCACCAGGGTGGAGGGCAGCCTCAGCTGTCAGTGCAGGCTGGTCCTACCACCTCTCCCCAGGCCTCAGCCCAGCCACACCCCAGGACTGGCCATTTCCATGCACAATGTTACTTCCATGCCTCTGGTCCAAGACACCCTTTCTGCCTGTCACCATCTGGTGAACTCCTATGCACTCTTCAAGACCCAGCTCGAATGTTGCAGCCTCCAGGAAGTTGGGGGGTTCAAAGGTGTTTTCTGTGCTCACATAGCACTTTTATTAAAATTTTAATGTCACCTTTTCTGTCCTTGTTTAACTCTATTTGATCATGAGCACCTAAAGCTGAGGTGCCGGGTCAGACTGACTCATTTATTGAGCACCTACTGTGTGCTGGGGTGCAGGGGTGAATAGGTCAGGCCCAGCGTTGCTCTCTCAGAACTGACGCTCTAATGGATCTGCTGCCACCTCCCATGCCCACCCAGGGTCTGGCCCACATTCTGGGCTGGCCAAACAAAGCCCCACGCCGCTCTGGGCCAGGGTGGTGGGAAGACGGGGGCTTGGAGGTGGACAGAGTGGGGCTCCCTCTAACCCAGCTCCTTCTTACTAGGTGGGTGGACACAGCCCTTCACTCGGCCTCTCCAAGCCTCAGTCTCCCGGGTGCAGTTCTGAGCTATGCAGATCTGCTTAGCTCATAGCGAGAGGGTGAGGTGACCCTCAGGCTTGCCCAGGCTCAGCTGGCCCCGACCCAGCCTGGAGGCTCCATGAGCAGCAGGAGCTGGAGGAAAAGGCTGTGGCTTCCTTGGAAACAAAGCCTGGGCTGGGCTCTAAGTCACACCTCTCCCTCCCAGTGTTCCAGCCCGGGGCCTGGGTGCTGGTCTCTGGAGCCCAGTCCTGCCATCTTCATCCATCCTGAATGGATGGGTGGGTAGGGAGGGGCCTAGTCCAGACAGCCTCCTTGCCGCTGAGGGAGCCTGGAGGAGAGCTGGCATTCCGCCCTCAGCCCCCAGCCTGTGGCATGTGCTCACTTATCACCCCATGGACTCGGGGTGTACCCGTTCTGGGCCTGCCCAGCAGGTCTTCTCTCCTCCCCTGGGCTATGGAAAGTCCTTTGTGTTCTCAGTCTTTTCCTTGGCAACGCTCTGGCCCAGGAGAATGGGGGTGGGGAGCAGCTGGCACCCGAGGCTTTGGGGAGAACATCTGGAGGTGCATTAGCATGCTGCACTGAAATGGAGCGGCTATGCGCCTCCAAACCAGGGCTTGGAGGGCTTCCAGCCCAGGCCGGTCTCTATGCTACAGAATCCCAGCAGGAAACGTGGCAGCAAGAAGGTCCAGCCAGGGAGCCTGCCCTCCACGTGCCCCCCACCGCCGTCCTTGGTCTCATCACTGACCCACTGTCACCCCGAAATGGGGTTGGCACATTACAGAAGGGAGACAGCTGTCTCTGTTGGTGGTTCCTGTCCCCACTTCACCTTCCATGCCCCCTTCTCAAAGCCTGGGGTGCAGGATGGCTCCTGCATTGGGGAAGGGACGCGCAGACCACTGTCCTTGTTACAAAACTACAATCACAGGGCCAGCCTGGTGGCTCAGGCAGTTAGAGCTCTGTGCTCCTAACTCCGAAGGCTGCTGGTTCGATTCCCACATGGGCCAGTGGGCTCTCAACCACAAGGCTGTCAGTTCGATTCCTTGAGTCCCGCAAGGGATGGTGGGCTCCACCCCCTGCAACTAAGATTGAACACGGCACCTTGAGCTGAGCTGCCTCCCAGATGGCTCAGTTGGTTGGAGCGCATCCTCTCAACCACAAGGTTGCCGGTTCGACTCCCGCAAGGGATGGTGGGCTGTGCCCCCTGCAACTAGCAACAGCAACTGGACCTGGAGCTGAGCTGCGCCCTCCACAACTAAGACTGAAAGGACAACAACTTGAAGCTGAATGGCACCCTCCACAACTAAGATTGACACACTGTTCCCTAATAAAGTCCTGTTCCCCTTCCCCAATAAAATCTTTAGAAAAAAAAAAAAAAAAAACTACAATCACCCAGGACACTGCTGGCTTCCCGATGCTCGCTGGCCTTGCCCCCTGCATCGTTTTCATTTGCTTTTGCTCTGTCTTGTTTTGATGAGAAGTTTAGGGCAGCTAGACCAGCACAAAGCAAATGGAACAGTGGCCTGTGTTTCACACGGGAGACTTGGCAGCTCTGAGACCCTGTCGGGTTTATGAGACAGATGTGCTCCCCTCGGAGGAGCTGGGAACCGGCCTCTGCTGCTACGAAGTCCTCCCTCCATTGTGGGCCCTCCCAGGGGGCTCCCACCCCGTGAGCTGGGGTCAGGGCTCAGGCTGGAGTGGGTCTTGCTTGGGCTGACTGTCAGTTCTCCCTCGTGAAACCTGGCACCAGGACCCCCACCCCTCCGGCCCCTTTTACGTGTGGTGGCGTGCAGCCTGTGAGAGTGGGCGAGAAAGCCATGTGCTAGAAGGGAATGGTGGCTGCTTCTCTACGGATGTCAACACAGGCTCCTGTGCCTTCCAGTCTCCCACGAGTGTGGCCAAGGGGGCCCCACCAGAGGTGAGTGCAGGCTGAAGGGGAGAGTGGTAGGGGTGTCTATACCCTGGGCCCCACTCTGTAGGATCATGCCAGGTGGAGGTGTATCTCTCCATCCACGTCCCAGCTCCTCTGACCAGCTGTCTCCTCGTCCCTCCAGGCCCACAAGTGGGAACCGCACCTGCTCCCTGCCCCTCACCTTGTGGCTTACCTCACCTTGCCCACTTTGTTAAATGGCCCCTGAGCATCCTAACCCACGTGACCTGTCATTCTCCCTCTGGGACCCTGCCTGATGTGCCCTCCTTCCAACCACGCTGAGCAGGGACCATTTCCCAGCGTCCTCACCAACACTGGGTGTCGTCAATCTGTGCATTTTCTTCCGATTTGTCAGTGGAAAACTGTCTCCTTGGTTGACTCTGCCTGTGCCTGCTGAGGCTCAGAAGCCTCTCCTGCATCTGCTCATATCATGTGCCCATTTTTTCCATTTCTGAGCCTTTGTGTCTTCCTGTCGATTGGTAGACGCTCTTTACATATTCCAGATGTGAATCCTTCGTCTGTTTTAGGGGTTACACGCGTTTCTTCCCAGGTTGGTGTCCATCTTCACCTTGCTGGGGTCTGCCCTGGTGCTGAGGCTGGCAGTTTTCATGCAGCAGATCTGACAGTCTTTTCCTTCTGGGCTTCTGAGAGGAGGATAAAAGTAGACAATATTTTTCTTATAATTTGTACAGTTTTGATTTTTATGTTTAGTTTTTGACCCATCTAGGACTTTCGTCAGTATCAGCTAGAGGCCTACCTCTTTTTTCTTTCTGTTTTATACAAGAACATCCAGTCGTCACCCATTCATTCCCTACTGAGGTGGAAATCGCATTCAATCATGAGTCACTTTCCATATGCACAGGGCTCTTTCCAGACCTTTGCTGTCCTGTCTCTCTACTCGCCTATCCCTTCTCAGGCAGGTGACAGACACACCTTTTACAGCAGTTACCTGGAAGGGCGAAACGCCTCTCAGTGTTCTTTTATCCTGCTGCCAAAATTTCCTTGAGTTGTTTCCTCATCGTAATGATCTGTATAATCCGCGTGTGAGGCTGTGAACCCTTTGGGGGCTTTAATCCAGATTGAGTTGAATTATAGAGTCCTTTGAAGAAACGACACCTGGGGAAGTAGAGCAGACTGCCCTTGGGTTCAAATCCCAGCTCTGCCAGTCCCTCGCTATGTCCCCTTGGAAAAGTTGCTTGCCCGCTCTGTGCCTCAGCTTCTTCACCTGTAAAACGGGCCAATTATTATTGCTCATAGGATTAATACTGCCCGTAGGATTGGGGTAAAAAATAAATGAGCTAATAGATGTAAAGCACCTATTAAAGATACGTAAAGCACACGGATATTTGCAATATCATTCTCTGTATTTTTCTTATGTTTGAAATATTTCATAATACAAAGATGACATTAGATCCCATTCCTGATAACAAAATTACCTGGACTTCACTTTGTGTTCTACTAGATTTTTATCTCCCGATCATTTGTTCTGTCCCCTGTCCTCTTCTTTCTTCGGGTAAGGTTTTTGTTTTGTTGGACTACACCCTTGGGTAACTCTTTCAGAAAGGGGGTGGTGGTAAAATTTCTGAGTCCTTGCAGGTTAGAGTGTTCTTATTTTGTGCTCAAACCAGAATGCTCGGTCTGGGATGGTAGATTTATAACATCTTCTTTCAGAATTTGGAAGGAGAGATCCATGTCTCCTGTCATTTTGTGTCATTACTAGGAAACCTGCCATCGATCCAGTTCATATTCCTCCCCTGGTAACCTGTCTCTCTCGCCCTTACTCCTTTTCACTCTTTGGCTCTCAGGTTCTTGCTCTCTCATTCTCCCTTGCTCTCCCTGGAAGCCCCTTCACTCTTCCTGGTGATCTGGAAACATGCCACCACGTGTCTGGAGTGGGCTGTGGTGACTTGCTCTGCTTGGCACTTGACGAATGAGGTCTTTGAGGCTGCAGGTGGTGTCTTTATGTGGCTCTGGGACATTTGGCCATTTTCTTCCCTCCAGCCTGTCTCCTGTACTTTGCAAAATCCATCAGATGGCTGTGGGCATTTGGGGCTACCCGCAAACCACCCCCTCTTCCCTCGTATTTCCCATCACTTTGCCCTTTAAGACAAATTCTTCGAGCAGCGCCTGGCCTGATCTTCCAGCTCACTCGCTTGCTCCTCAGATGTCTCCTTTTGGCTTTTCAGCCCTTCTATTTTAAATTCCCGAGCTCTCTAATTAGTTCTTTTATATAAAAGCCCATTCTTGCCTCGTGAACACGATAACCCCTCTTATCTCTATAAAGATAGTAATTATACTTATTTTTAAAGTCTCCCTCTGTTGATTCAATCAATGCCGCGTCCCTGGGTGTCAGAGTTTCTGTTTGTGAGGCGATGGCTCTCTGCTATGGGGTTGCTTTCCTTCCTGTGCTTGTTCACGTGGGCAGGGTGTCTGTTTCGCATCACACTCGCTGTTCAGTAAAGGTCCCTGCTGCTCTGCGTCTGTTTCTGAGCCTCTGATGGAAGATGAGGAGGTCCGTGCATGCAGAAGAGGTGGGTGGGAAATTGTTCCCTTAGCTTGGGGGTCCCTATCTTTCATCGATGTCAGAGTCCCCTGGTCACTGTCCTACGTGGTGACCACTCTCGGCTTTAATCTAGAGGCTCGAGGGCTTCTGCTGCCCAACACGGCAGGAAAGGAGTGAACAGTCACGTAGCTGGTTCTGATGCAACAGCCCAAGGAACCACCTGCCCACTGCCCACCTGCCCCTGCTCCCTAGCTCGTGGCTCTGAACGTGGGGGTCTCGAGGTGCTTCTGCAGTCCTCTCTGAGAACCTTCTGGAATGTGGTCTCTAATTTTGTTTCTTTGCATTTTTCTGTGCTTCCTACAGGATTCTGATCCCCTGAAAAGACTCTGTTTCATTTTTTTAAACCAATTCCGTTATGAATTTCTTTTCTTAAAACGTTTTTTTCTGGTACTCGGTTAGATTTGGTGGTGGGGTTTCCCATTTAACTGCTTGGTTTCCCATTTAACTGAAGCCTCAACATGTTACTAAACAGCCGTGAGGAGACCTGGACACCCAACGGGCCTTCTCCAGGGCAGGGGAGGCTTCCACAGGGCTGCATACCGACCAAGCACCAGTGACCAGGACAGCAGTATCCCTTCATGCTGGAGGATACTCTGCATGAGACTAAAATTTGCACCTACGTGACGTCCTGAGACCACACAGCAGAAAGTAATCAAAGTGCTGGAACCACAAAAGTAACCGATGACTTGCAGGGCCCTTCTCTGAGCTAGGGACGGTGACATCTACTCCCGTGTGGGGATGCCGGCTTACCTGGAGTTGCCCTCTGCCCCTCAAGGTGTCCTCCTGAAGCTTCTGTTTCTCCAAATGTGGGGAAAATGGTTGGTTTGGGTTAGAAAGACTCCGCTCCACGCTGAGACAGAGAGGACCGCAGTCACGGTGTGTGTGGGGTATCACGTCAGTGGACTAGACAGGAGACTGGCCCCAGGGACACCACAAGATGTGCTCCTCTACAGGCCCCTGGAATGGGCCTGGACCCCTCAGCAGTGACCACAGTGGCCTCAGCATCCCATCATGCAGACCTGAATGAAACAGACCAGGGATGAAGCAGGCCTTTGGCCATGAACCCCAGCATAAAGCCAGCCCTATCAAGACACGCTGTCCCTCTAGATATTGACTAAGTGCCACGCAGAAGGATGTCTCCATCCACTCCCGCCCCAGCTCACGCCACCACCTCCTCACCTCCTACGTGTGGCAGATGGTCTCTGTCCCAGTCGGTTTAATTCGCCTTTTCCCCAGTGTGTTGTTGGGCAAGTCTGTCCATAACTTGATCAGCAGGGGGGACAATTGGATCAGGGCGTACAGATCACTGCCGCCTTCTTACTGTGTGAATGTCAGAGGCCCCTGGGCGTGGAGACCTGCTCGTTTCCCAAGTCTCATCTTTGCAAAGCAGATGGTGAGCCCTGGGCTTTATTTGATTTGTGTGTATGGATGTGATGCCTCTGATTACAGCTGGAGGGCAGCTGCCTGGTCCAATAGTGAATCTGGCCCGTCAACAAGGTGGAAACCTACTCGCCTGTAAGAAACGATTTGTTCTGGGGAGGCAGTCTTGTCCTTCGTGGGGGATGAATGACCAGTGGCCAAATGCTCTCCTTGATGAAGGCCTTTAAACCTTGGACGTGACCTCCGTCAGGAAGCCCAAGTACCTTTGGCACCACGGTTCCACTTCCAAAGAATCCTGGGCACAAGTGTGCAAGGACAGACATGCATGGACATTCATTGCACCACTGTCCCTATGAGTTTAAATTAAAAAGCAAACAACCCAAGCATTTACCAACAGGGAGCAGGTTACTAAGTTAGAGTACAGTCACGCAGTGGGACATCAAGAGTTATCCAAGGAGCGAGGTAGAGCTGGGTGTGCCGATAATGAGTCCACGTCCAAAACGGTGTGGAGAGGCCGTGGGGAAGCAGTGTCCCGCGCACCATGGGAACAGTCACGGTTCCTGGAGAAATCAAACACAGAAGTACCACAGGATCTAGCAGTTCCACGTCTGGGAGCAAACCCAAGACAATTGAAAACAAGGACTTCAGCAGATATCTGTGCTCCCGCGTTCATAGCAGGATATTCACAACCCAAGCGTCCATCAACAGACGGGTGGATACACCAAATGGGGTCCCTCCACACAGTGGAATGTCACAGCCCTGAAAGGAGGGAGGTCCTGACACCCGCTACCACGTGGACGGACCCTGAGGACACTGTGCTCAGTGAACCGAGCCAGTCCCAGGACAAACCCTGCAGGACCCACTCACAGGAGGTCCCCAGAGGAGTCAGATTCAGAGACAGGAAGTAGATGTTGGGGGGGGATGGAGCTGGGTGGGGTGGGAGTGAGTATTCAATGAGGACAGAGTGTCAGTTTGGGAAGACGAGAAAATCCTGGAAATGATGGAGGTGGTGGCCGCACGACAACAGAAATGCACCTAATGTCACTGAACTGTACACTTAAAAATGGTTAGTTTGGTAAATTTTGTTATGCAATAAACATAATAAACTCATAAATGATAAATAATGAATAAAATTAAAAAATATTTTAAATACTGAAAAGAAATTCTGAAAGACTATGCACTGAGCTCTTAATAGTGGTTATTTTTTGAGGATGGGATTCTGGGGACGTTCACTTTCCGTGTCACACGTTTCGGGCATGTTCTCATTTTAATAGTAATACCAGCCAGGCAGCCCTGAGGAGCCCCGTCCGAGTGGGGGCGCTGCCCCAAACCCCCACCCCACCTGTGAGGGTGGTTCTCTCTCCCCCTGCGAGGTGAGGGAACAAGGCACAGAGAGGGCAAGGAATGTGCCCTGGTCTTTCCGCCTCTGTCACTCTCACAGGGGAAGAGCCATGAGCTGCTGGTGACAATGATCTAAATGTCAGGGGACAGTATTCCTTTGCCGTGTCCCCAACACTCTCAGATGCAGACACAGCTGCTCTGTGTCATCTGTGCCCCAAGTGGGACCTCAGATGGCATTTGGCACCGAGGTCGGGAGGGAGCTGCGCTGGCCGGCCAGGCGCTGCCTTGGAGCATCTGTGGGGTCTGCTCTCCAAAGCCACCCTGCCCCAAAGCGGGCATGGGGGTGGGTGGGCTCGGGGCTGCTCCCACGTTGGGGCTCAAGTCACCTTCTCTTGGCTGCAGCTTAAGGAGTGGGGACAAGTCACAGGATCCTGGGCTGGGTGGCACCAGCCTGGTCCATGACGCTCGGCCGCTGCTGGCAGCAGTTGTTGGTATCACTTGAAGTATGGCAGCCCCGAGCTTTGGGGGGTGGGGCGGTGTGGCCCCTGAGCTGGAGCAGGGGTCTGGGGGCTGCTCATCAGAGGAGCAGCTCAGCCAGTCGACGCGGCTTGCGGTCCGCGTGCTCCGAGGCCGTCGTGTGGGCGGCAGGCCAGGCTTCCTCTCCCACTCCTCCCTGTAGGCTCACCCCACACTCCCCCTCCAGGTTTACCACCCACTGCGTATGTGGCCTTGTCTGTTGCTGAGAGTCTGGAGGTCCTCACCTGGGAAATGGTGGTGGTTGTGGCCTCTGAGAGGACTATGAGTGGGGGGGCTACGTGGCCAGATGCTGGAGAGCACCCCGTGACGTGTGCATCGTCACGTCAGAGCCGGGTAGGCGGGACCTGCGCAGAGGGGTCATGCTGGACTCAGGGCCAGGACCACCCCAGAGCGACAGCTGTCATCTGACCGGACTGGCCGGCTCTGGGCCAACAGTGGGTGGACTGATTTCTGGGTGACACGCGTGCTGTCCTGTGAGCCGACTGGGTTTCTTGCCTCGTCCGAGTTTGGGCCCCAAGAAGCGGTGGCTCAGGCTGCCGGAGGGCAGGTCGGAGGCGAGAGGGACAGCCTCGTGTGCTGGAAGCAGTAGCCAGAGCGGACCACACGGGGCCCAGGCCCCCCTGCTGATGTCCCAGCTGAGTCTATAGAGGACAGAACCAGTCACTGAGCGCTGACCCCGATGGGCACGGCTCCCATTCTACAGATGGGGAAAGTGAGGTACGGAGCTCCAGGCCTCTCTGGGGTGGTGTGTAGTCTGGGGCTACTGCCTGATGACCAGCCATTTTTCTGGCAAAGCTAAAGACACAAAAATCGAGCAATGGCACCCCAAACCCAGAAAAGAGGACGTTTCCTCGTCCTTACAGAGGCAACAAAGCAGGACTGAGAGGATGCTTCTTTGTAAGATTCCTTGGACCCGAGCCCTGGGTGTGTGGGTGTGTATACATGTGTTCTGTGTGGATGAGGATGTGCCTGGGGGGAGGCCTTTGGAATTCCGTCCGCCCTCCCTCCCCCTTCACTGACCCCATCCTACAGAAGGGACTGAGGCCATGCCCAGGCCCCTGAGGTCAGTGACAGTGGGGGCCTCACAGCCAGGCTGCTCTGCATCATGCCGGGTGACTGGGTGCTCCAACATCCACCTTGGGCCCCGAATCTGCTGAGGTGTGTTCTCACAAGTTGTCACTCCCGGGCCCACGATGCCAGCCTCTCCTGGGCTCAGCATCCTCTCGTCCTTGGCACACAGCTCTGAGGCCAGTGTGGGCCCTGGCCCTACAGCCAGTCAGGGAGCCAGTTGGGGAGGAGCTGAGATGCCCAGGGTGCCCTGGGCTCCTGTGTGCCCCGGCCTCGTGCAGTGGCCACCCCATCGGTGCCCTGGGCCTTGGGTGTGTCTTTCTAATCTCAGGACCACCTGCACTGGTGAGCAGACACTGGAGGGAGTGGGTGCAGCCTCATCCTTGGGAGAACCTGCTCTGGGTGAGGAGAATACCAGGGAGGGCGTGTTTCTTAAACCTTCATATCACAACCAACCATGCTCAGAACACGGGTGGATGTGAGGGAACTGCCCTGAGCTCCCCAGGAAGACATGTCACCCGGAGGTGGGTCTCCATCTCTCAATAGCCCCGTCAGTCCCTCACAGCCCATTTTCCTGCTTCCATCAGGTGAATGCTGGATTTTTCCTGCCACAAGGAGTACCCTAGATAGAGAGGGCACTGCTGCAGCTGTCCTGTGGTCACTGGGGAGCTCTCTGGCTTAGGTCACCGACCAGGCTTCAGCAGCCCCCACCTGCTCCAGTCCGGGGGGTGGGGAGTCAGTGGAGCTGGCCTCACGTGGCGAAAGCAGTGGGGGATTACAGTGTGCAAAGGATGACAGCTCCAGAGAGATGCGGAAAAGCAAAGGGCTTATTAAAACGCTGAAATTGGTTCCAAATGAGGTCAGCCGTCGAAGTGCCTTGGAGGAGAGCCAGGCACTGAGCCGTGAACAGTGTTTATTTCCTGACGGGGTGGTGATGACGCATCCGGGTACCACCCCCACCCTGCCTTTGGAGGGCAACTTGCACCAGAGCAGAGCTGGGGGGAGGGGGCCAGAGCACCCCCACCCCGAGGGCACACAAGGAGGGCTGGCTGGCTCAGCACTTGTAGTGTCCAGAGGGCGCCTGGGACAGGCAGGTGTCTCACTGGATGTGACCAGAGCAGGATAGCTGAGCGCTGCTTCCGTACCCCGGGTCAGATTGCTTGTTTTTAAAATCCATTAATGCACATTGTGCCAAGGCCATCGATTGGACTAAGACTCTCCCACCCAGCCGAGGGGGAGACTCCGTGGCTTTTCTTCCTGGTTGCAGTTTTCACCCGAGCGTCCCTTCCTCTTGACTCCAGTGGAATTTCCCTGACCTTGACCACCTCTGAGAGCAGCACCCACTGCACCCCAGCTAAGAGCCCCCTTGACCTCAGGCATGTGCTTGACCTCTCTGAGGCTCCACCTCCTGGCGTCTGAGGAAAGTCACAGACCAGGGAACCCAAGGCCAACGGGGGAGAAATTAAACAGCAGGTGAAGGGCTGGGTGTGGCCACACTTCCCATCTCCTGTTAATTACTAGTACTCTGCAATGATTTCTGAAGTCAGCGGAGTCAGTTTTGTGAGATGCGAGTGGAAAGCAGCGTTCCAGCCCAGTTCTGACCTGCAGAGTGTCTTTTGAATCCTGTTAAAAATAAACTTGGATTACGTAGCACTCTGCTGGCTCCTGAGAGCCGCACAGGCCCCCTCCTTGGTGCTCTGAGCGACTGCTGACCCTGTACCCAGAGGGGAGCGGAGGCCAGGGGTGGGCTCAGCTGCCAGAGGTCAGCCGCATCAGGGCTCCGGACCCCCACCCTGGCCCGTGCTCCCAGGCCTCACTGCCTCTTTCGCTCCCCAGAACTACTGGGCTGAGGGAGCCAGGGGACAAACTATTGTCATCTAACTGCTCTGGTTCCACATGGGGCGAGGATCTGGGTGCAAAAGTGTCCTCGAATGGCCAGATGGGACCTAGCAGGATTCGAACCGAGTGCTGACACCCCCAGAAGGTGCATAATGAAGAGGGATCTCACTAGATGCCTGTCTTGTAGCCAGAGCCACCGAGGAAGGCTTTGCACCTGCTGGCTTTTGTCACCATGTGCACCAGCAGCTCGGGTACACACCCAGGGAGAGGCTCTGTCTCGGCCCTTCTCCTGGCTGCTCCTTGGTCCTGGGGCAGGGACGGGGTTGCATGTCCAGGGTGCAGCTTGACCTCAAAAGCCAGATGCCTGCTTGTAGCACAGATGAGGAGGTTCTGGAAAGAATTTGGAGAATAAGGACGGCTCCCTCTCGGGTGAGGCCTTGGAAGCCTGGCCTCCGGTTTCCCAAGGCCTGGACCAGTCTGATCAGGCGGCTTTGCTTAGAAGCTATGGGGGCAGAGCCCCAGAAAGTAGTTTGCAGGCTCTCAGCCTCACATAGAAAGGTGCTGGCTCAGGTAGTAAATGGCCAACTGTGATTGCATGGCCATCAGCTGTGGCTAGTTGGCCGTCAGCTGTAACCAGTGAGCCATTGGCCACTAATATAACTGCTGTGGCTACGCTAGCAGAGAAGAGAGGAAGAATGGGGGCTAGCAAGGAGATGGCGGCTGGGCTGGCAAGCGTGGATGGCGGTTTGCGGACAGTGTGGATCCAGCCTCCAGTGAGAGTATAGTGCCGCCAGCGAGAATATAGTGGTATGACTCCCCTACCTGTGGCTCCGTGGGTGTTCCTTTTTGGCCTCACCATATCCTGCGTTCTTGTGTGGGGAGCGGGAGCAGAGACCTCGCAGGCCTCCCTGCACGACACATGGCGCAGCGAGCAGGGTCTCCCGCATGACAGAAGCCTTTGGGGTGGATCCTGCAGCCCGCCCCCCTGGGATCCCCCAACCATCAGAACACTGTCCTTCCACGTCCTACCTAAGCCCCTTTCGTCCTCCTGGGCTGCAATTTCTCACTAGTGCCAGCCCCACAGGAACTGCTTCTGTGGCCCATGATCTTTCCACATCTTCCCCAGGCCCAGGATGGCGCCCCGTGGGGCCACTCGCCCTCTCATTCATTCATTCCTTCATTCACTCATTCCACCACACTTTGTCTCCCTCCAGTTCTGTGTCACTGTGCTGGGAATGGGGCCCAGCGATGGACGGGGCAGACAGCCCCTGGCCTGGGGAAAGCAGCCATTTTGGTGTCAGTTCCATGACAGCGAGTGACACACCCTATAACCCAGTGGTTTATGCGTTTAGCTCTCACTTGCTTGGGCCTGTGTGTCGGGGTAAACACGTGTCATGCAGGGTCCAGCTCCCGCTCCCCACATAAGAACGCAAGATATCGTGAGGCCAAAAAGGAACACCCACACAGCCATAGATAGGGGAGTCATACCACTATAGTCTCACTGGCATCTGGGTTGGAGACACAGGAAGCAGGAGCCACACGATCCGCAACCTGCCCTCTGCTTCTCTGCCAACCAACTCACCAACATAGCCCTGGCAGTTATATCAATGGCTAATGGCTCACTGGTAACAGCTGAGGGCCAACTAGTCACAGCTGATGGCCAACTAGTCACAGCTGATGGCCATCTACTACCCGAGCCAGCACCTTTCCACGTGAGGCTGAGAGCCTGGAAACTGCTCTCAGGGGCTCTGTCCCCACAGCATGACCCTCCCTATGCAGTCGAGGGGGAGGGTCCCCAGGGCCTTTTGTTTCGTCTTTCTTTCTGCCTGGTTTGGCTTTGCAGGACTGCCTGACCTCTGGGAGGCAGAGAGCACCACCCACCAGGGCCCGGGGAGGGCTGGAACTTTCTCCAAATTTCATATGCATGCAAAGACACCGTCATTCCTTCCTAAGGAACAGAGTGCAGAGCAAAACCAGAGTCCAGCGCAGCCTACTCAAGGCCCATCTTTTGGACTATTCGAGGACTTAAAGTTGGGCACCAGCTGGTGATATGGGCACCAGTGGGTTCTTGGTTTCTCCAAAGAGAGAAGGAACAGGAAGAAGAAGGAGGAAATGAGGGAGGGAGGGGGCCGAGTTCAGAGCAGGCAGCAATCATGGAAAACTTCCTGGAAGTGGCAGCACGTGTTGAGTCCACTGCACAGAGAAAGATGGGCATGAGCTTAGGTGTGGTGAGACTGACACTCGAGGCTCTCAGCACTGTGAGACTGTGGGAAGGCCCTGTGGTGTGTGGAGAAATGGTGTGATGGGCTGGCTGGCCTGGGAGGGTTCAAATTCAGGCTGGGTCCATTCTTCGCTAGAGGAGGTCATGGTTTGGGAGCTTTGGAGACAGGGAAGCAGGCCTGTCACGTGCACCCCTTTCCTCACGTCTGTCGCCCACCAGCAAGGCGCCGTACACTGTACCCCTCAGCAAGGCATCGCCGAGTCTACTCCCCAGAAATGCGCCCTGCAGTGTTCACCCCCAGCTCTGTGTACCCACTGTGCTATCTGCCCCCGCCCTCCAGCAGTGTACCCACTCCTTCTGGAGCAGCCGTGGCACCAGCTGGAGCCTGTGGGGAAATAGAGAAGAGACAAAAGTGGGAACAGCAGGCTGTGGAGAGTGTCTAAACACAGGGCCTATTTAGGGGATTGTCTTGTATTTTTAGTTTGAAATTGGCCCACCCGCCAGCATTGTAGAAATGGCTCCCTGGGCCGGGCCCAGAGCCGTGCGCTTTCATTGCTCACTCGTCACCTTGGAGATAACCAAGGTCTCAGTCTGCCCATCCACGGATGGGACAGCATGAGGCTCATCTCGTCAGCTGCAGGGGGACAGGTCAGGAGAGCCTGCATGGTGGTCAGCCCAGTGCCTGGCCGGAGGGCGTCTGAAAGGCCTTCTGGTTGCAGGAAGGAGCCACTTCCCGGACAGCTCTTCAGAGACCGTTCAGAGGGGACAAACTCGGCCAGTCTGCTTCAATTCCCACTGATACTGTCCATACGGCATTAGTGCCAATTAGGAGAGCAAGGGAGGCAAAGCGTTTGGCCTGAGGCTTGAGCTGGTGGGAGGGTCACTGGGACAATTCGATTCCCCACCAGACAAATGTGATTACCGGTGCAGCCTGGGCCCACCCTCTCGGAGGGCCAGGGATATAAATGGCCAGGTGGGGCGGCCACGCTCACCCAGCCATGCAGATCCCCCGGCCCAGCGTGCGCGAGGCTGCCTCCATGTATGGCACAGCCGTGGCCGTCTTCCTGGTCATCCTGGTGGCCGCACTACAGGGTTCCGTCCCCGCCGAGAGCCCCTTCCCCTACCACATCCCTCTGGACCCTGAGGGGACCCTGGAGCTCTCATGGAATGTCAGCTACGTGCAGGAGATAGTTCACTTCCAGCTCCTGGTGCGGGAGTTCAAGGCCGGGGTCCTGTTTGGGATGTCGGACCGTGGTGAGTTGGAGAACGCTGACCTGGTCGTGCTCTGGACCAATGGGGACAGCGCCTACTTTGGGGTAAGTCTTTCCTCCGGCCTCAGCTTGCCCCCCCAGCCCCCCAGCTGCCCTTCCTCTCACACCCACCATCCTGAGGAAACTCTTCTCTCGCTACTCTGTTCAGGTTTACTCTGATCTTAGACAAGCCTATGTCCCAAGCCTGGGTGTCTTGGAGATGCCAATTCGAGGACAAAATGGGAAACAGATGTCTTCCCTGGTCCTTGACTACACACCACAAGCAACAGGGACGCCCAAGGAGCATAAACATAGGAAGGGCACACACGCCACATACACACACACTACTCCATGGATGTGCCCCCCCCCCGAGTGCAGAGCCCACAGTCTCCACTCGCTCAAACGACGTCCAGGGCACCCACACCCTCCCACGCAGGCCTAGTGGTTGCGTGTGACTAAGTACAGCAGCCAGCGTGCACACCAGGCCAGGACGCAGCTCTGGCAGGACAAGTGCTTGCACACGCGGATGAACTGAGCAGGTGCAGACACCCCCCGGCCCCCAGGGGTGGAACAAACCCACAGGGCTGACCTCTTGACTCCTTGCCTTCCAATTTTATCCTGTTCTTGCCATAAAGGATGGAGAAAGGGGGATTTTCCTTTCAAACTAGAGGGACTCTGGGGCCACGACAAGCTGAAGGGGGGTCCCAGGATGGGGGCCCCACACCTGCCCTGAGCCACCCCAGCCCCACGCCTTCCTCCCCAGATGGCCTGGCATCAGGATCTCTCTGGGCATGAACCCCAACTCTCCATAAAAAGACATAGAAAGATTAAACACTTTTTAAAGTTAGATGGCACCTTCTTCACCTGGGACGTGGGGAACCCACTGGAACACGGAGTCAGGAGAGGTGAGGCTGACTTGGCAGCCAGCTCCCAACACCCAGCTTCCATGCCCTCATCAGCAGAGTGAGGGGAGTGATCTCTCGCCACTTCTTCGGGGTTTTGTGAGTTGACACGAGAGCTGACACTGGCTGATATTTCCGGAACCCAACTGTGCCCCACCCAATCCCCTGCAAACTCTGCAGGCAGGTGCTTTGCCCATGTCACAGGTGAGGCAGGAGGCTGGGTGAGCTGCAGCATCTGCATGGGGTCACCCAGGTAGGACAGGCGGGAGCTGGCTGGTTGGGGCGCAGATCTGGCCCCCAGGCTGCCCTGCCTCCCACACAAGGACGCTCAGTGGCTCAGGGGGTCATGGCCAAGACAGCCCTGGGCAGCCCCCATTCAGAGACGTCTGTTCGGAGCAGCAGGGCCCCTGTCAGAGTACCGCTCCTCCTGGGGCTGCTTTTCCCGGCTGCCAAGAGAGCCGAGGCGACTTCACCCTCCTGCACACTGCAAGATTCATTTGCTCAACAAATTCCTATGCCAACAAATGTCAGACTTGTTTTTCTTCCTTTAACAATATGTTCAACAAATACATTGTAGCATTCCAGCTCGAGTATCACAGCGGACTTTCTGCCTCCGTTTAAAATTAGTCCTGCAAACCAGCAGTGGCCCCAGCAAGAGCTTTTCTGTGCTGCGTTTCTCTAGGGAAAATTTTGCAAAATCTTGTGCAGGTTTCTTTTTTTCTCAAGGAAATGTAGAAGATAGGCTTTAGCCTTGGAAGCAGAGTTACAAAAAAGTCTTAAGGCCAAGGACCCGTGGGGTTCCTGAGTCAGAACAGAAGCCTGCCCGCTGGGGAAGCGTCGCCCCACGCCAGCCTCCGTCCCAGGCCTTCTTTCCCGACACTGGCCTGAACCCTTCTTGTGCAAGGGAAGCAGCTGGGGGTAAACAAGGGCAGGGGTCAGCCAGACCTGCCAGCTGCCAACATCCTGGGAGAATGCAGCAGGTCTGTTTCCTCCCTGGGCCTCAGTTTACCCTCTGCAAGCAAGGCTAGGACCAGGGTGAAGGAAGCAAGACACCTAGGGCGCCATGTTTAAGGTGGCACTCACTCTCAGGGCTGCACGAGTGCACAGTGGGTCCCTGACAGTGAGCGCCACCTTAAACACTGTGCCTGGTTTCTCTGTGGGCTCCCCAAGACCAGCCCCATCTCTCTGTCTCTTCTCTATCTTGTCTCTAAGTCTCCCCTCTCCGAGGCTCCATGCGCCACCATGATCCCTCCCTCCGCAGACCAAGGGGAGCAGTGTTTGTCTAAGGCCCCTCCACCCCTCCGTTCCCAATCATGGCACTTTCTCAGCAATACAGATTCCCGGGTCCCACCCAGAGGTCTGGGAATCTTCAAGGCTAACCAGCCCTGGGGGCCCTGGCTGGCGTTTGAGAGCCCTACTTCATGGTCCCAGAGGAAGTGAGAGCAGTTCTGCTGTCTCCAGGCAGACACGGAAAGTGGGAGTGAGTGCCCACCCTCTGGCCCCCGGCCCTGGACCCACAGGCCCAGTGTGTCCTGTCTTACAGAGCTGCATGGAGGGCGGACAACTTGTGCTCTGCCCTCCGTCTGGGTGTCTGGTGCTCTGGGCCTGTGCTCGTCTCTGCAGGACGCCTGGAGCGACGCGAGTGGGCAGATCCACCTGGACTCGCAGCAGGATTACCAGCTGCTGCGGGCACAGCGGACCCCGGAAGGCCTGTGCCTGCTCTTCAAAAGGCCCTTTAGCACCTGCGACCCCCGGGACTACCTGATCGAGGTGGGTGGTAGCCGCGTCCCCGGGCTACCAGGGGCCAGTTGTGCACAGAGGGAAAGCCCAGGAGGGACCGGATGCAGCTGGGGGAGGGCAAGGCAGTGTGGAGACCAGCTCTGCTCTCAGCCTGTGATCTCCCAGGAACTGCTCTTAGTTGACACATAGCTGACACGTTTCTAGACGAGGGTTCTGCCCCAAAGCCTCACAGCCTGGGAGCGGAGTGAGCTTGTTCCCTACTGTGTGTCTCCTCCTGGTCATCATCTGCAGGTAGAATTCTGAAAAGAGCCCAGGAGACCTAGTTTCCCACCCTGGCCCTGCTGCCAACTTGCTGTGCGGCCCAGGGCAGGTCCCATTCTCCTCTGGGCCTCCGTTTCCCTGTCTGTAAATTGTGGAGGGGAACTAAATGATCTCTAAGGCCTGACCAGCTCTGCCTAGGCGTTCACAGCCACAGTGGAGCCACAAAAACCCAGGCTTCTCACACTACTCCAAGACCCCCACTTAGGGAGAAACAACCCACCTTGCCCTTGGGGACAAAGTCCTTTTAACCTTATGGTACGGCAGTCACATAACCATGTGGTACAGCAGCGAGGTGCCAACGGAGGAAACTGAGGCCAGACAGGGGAAGGATGTGCCCAGAGGCTCCTGGCAAGGTGGAGCTGAGCTGGCATCAGAAGAGGTGTCTGAGTCCTCGCCCTCCTGCCCCACCTTCCCCGAGGATGAGGCAAGGGCAGTCAAGGACGGTCTCTGAGAACTTTGCCCGGGGTCCGCCAGTGCCCATGTGCACTCAGCTCAGCCTCCAGGCCGGGTGTGGGGGAGGCTCCTGCCTGGAGCTCTGATGCCCTGTGCAGAGGGCGGCTTGGGGCTCCCAGGTTTACGAGGCCATGAATTCGGAGAGCAATTAGCCACCACCACAAACACAAACACATACACACATCCACCAGCGCTCGGAAAACCCACATGTGGACACAGGGTTACATGCATGGCAGCACCTTGAGAAAGCCAATCCAGCCCCCTTCCTCCCTGAGTGTCTAGAACTTTCTATGCCCACACTGTCCAATACCAATGGGGCTGGCGGTGGTTGTATTGGTCACTGCAGCTCTGCATGTTCAGTGTCAGGCATGTCACCAGCAGACAAGAGTGGGCAGGGACCTGGCATCCCCTGGGTTACGGAACCCAACTTGGTGGTGCGAGCGGGCGAGCACCGGGCCCTGTGTTGGCTGCAGGATGGCACCGTCCACCTGGTGTATGGAATCTTGGAGCAGCCATTCCCATCGCTGGAGGCCATCAACACTTCGGTCCTGCAGACAGGGCTGCAAAGGGTGCAGCTGTTGAAGCCCAACATCTCCACCCCCACCCTGCCCTCGGACATGCTCACCATGGAGATCCGCGCCCCTGACGTCCTGGTCCCCGGCCAGGAGACCACCTACTGGTGCTACATCAGCGAACTTCCAGATGGCTTCGCCAGGCACCACATCGTCATGGTATGTAGTGGGTCCGGGGCCCAGGTCCTGTACCAGCTCTGCCTTCCACCTGGGGCCTCCGTGACACGTCTGGGTCCTGGAGAGCTGTCCATGGTCCTGGTTGAGCGAGGTGCCCCGCTATGACCTGAACCCTAGGCGCCCCTGAACTTCCTGCAGCCACAAGTCCCCTCTGGTCCCTGTTGCTCTGCTCACACCCCATCTCCCAGGGCTTCTGTACCCCGGCTTCCCAGCCTGGACCAAACACAACTGATGTCTTCATTTCTGAGTCTTCCCTGGGCCTGGAATGGCTTTCATTGAACAGCAGCTCCACTCAGAACTCAATTGCTCTAAACACCGACCTGGAGATGGGATAGTAATGATAACAGCTGCTGAATGTCCACCACTTGCCTGACCTGGGGAGGGGAGGTCCCCCACTCCATCACCACAGTGGTGCTCAGGCAGCACTAGGTGTTATCATCCCTGTTCTGAGGGATGTGCAGCTGAGTCACACAGCAGGAAATGGCCGGCCTGACTGACGCTGCATCTGGTCCCTGGGCGCAGGCTCAGCCTCGGGGCAGCTCTTGTGTCCTTGTCCAGCCACTGCCATGTTCACACAAGGACAGCTGCCTTCCTCTCCCCACCTGATCAGGAAATGACTTGCCTGGTCCTCATTTCCTTGGCTCTGGAGCTCTTCATGGGCTTCTGGCAGATTCTGCCTGGTTCCAGGTTGGTGGCTCTACCCTCAGACTCCTGAGCCCCAGAAGCACTCCTGGAAATGGCCTTGCTTAACCCCTCCCCCCATTTTACAGATGGGCAAGCGGAGGCCCGTGCAGGGGAGCTGCTGGGCCAGAGGCTCCCAGTGGGGGTGAGCAGCCGGGTGGGCAGGTGTTCACTGCCCAGGCTCAGTGTGCCCTCCACCCTGCAGTATGAGCCCATCGTCACCAAGGGCAACGAGGCGCTCGTGCACCACATGGAGGTCTTCCAGTGTGCCGCCGAGTTCGAGAGCGTCCCCCGCTTCAGCGGGCCCTGTGACTCCAAGATGAAGCCTGACCGCCTCAACTACTGTCGCCACGTGCTGGCCGCCTGGGCCCTGGGCGCCAAGGTGCGTGCCCTGTGCTCCCGTGTCACCTCCCGGGCCTCCTTCAGTGTTTTTGGGGTCCCCCGTTCCTCCACACCTCTGTGTCCCCCACTTCTCTATTTGAAAGGTCCCACAAAGGGGCACTGGGGGTACTCATGAGACCACCAGAGAGGGCCCACGTCCGAACACCCCCCAGCTGTCTGTACGTTGCCTGCATTTCACCACTCGAGCCACGAAGGCTTTTTCCAGGCTTTGTTACTTTTCTATAAAAATGCGAAAGCCCCACGAGCTGTGTTCTTCACGGTACTGATTTTGTGTCCCCACTGGACTAGGAGGGGTTTGTGCACAGAGTGCTCCTGGGCCGGCTGGTGGCGGGGCCTCCCTGAGTGACGTCGTGGGGCTTTACTCAGCTTCCCCATGTCCAGAGGAGGGTGGGCAGGCTGTCCAGGGTCTCGGGCGGTCGGCTGGCCCAGGGGCACCAGAGCCCCGACTCCCTGACCCCAAGTCCAATAAAAACAGCCACGTGGACTGGTGATGAGTTGCCTGTCAGCAGAACAGCATCATTCTGTCCCCCTAAACCCCCCTGCAGCTCAGGCCCCAAGAGTTGCATGGGTTTGCCCCAACTCCTGTCCAGGGACCCCATTGTGACACCCCGGCCTGTCTGCCGGGCTGTGGTACCTGATGCCTGGCATCCCTCCCTCCTGCTCTCTGCAGGCCTTCTACTACCCAGAGGAAGCTGGCCTTGCTTTTGGGGGTCCTGGGTCCTCCAGATTTCTCCGCCTGGAGGTTCATTACCACAACCCACTGAAGATACAAGGTAGGGAGCTCTGAGAGCTGTTTTCCAGGCCCCTCCTCTGTCCTCCCCTCGGAAACGCTTCAACTCAGCCACGTCGAGTCGGGAGGATAATCGGGGTGTCTGTTCAGCCCCGGACTCCTCCCCAGCATCTAGCTTCCTTGTTATATGACCCACTGCGGCACGCACCCCTCTCGTGTCTCTCGTTCACCATCCATCCATCTCACATGACTGCAGTGGGCCCCTGGGCAGGGCCTTATCAGGCTGGCTCAGCACCCCCACACACCTCCTTCCTCAAACACCAGCTCCATGGACGTGGCACTGTCCCAGGTATCAGCCCCTGGGAAATGCAGGTAGAGGTTTCTGCCCATTTTGCAGATGAGGAAATTAAGGCCCAGAGTGAAGGGACCCCACCAGGGCCATGTAATGAGTAGGGATTCTGGGAGCCAGAGGTCTGGCTCTGGACTGTCTCCACAGTCTCCGTCATGCAGCCTTGCAATGACTCAGGCAAGGCTGGTCTGACTCCAAAGCTTCAAGGAATCACTTAGATGTTGGCGCAGTCTGAGGAAACGCGGCCCACCTCCTCCTCCCCACACTCTATCCTCACTTCGTGGCACCAGCCAGGGCAGGAAGCTAGTGTTCCATGTGCCACTTTCCTCGGAAGTCTAACTTCTGAGTCTGCTCAGACCAGGGGCCACCCCTCATCCCAGGCTGGGTGACATGCCAGCACCCAGGCATGGTGGCTCTGCCCTCTCAGAACAGACTGGGCCAGGACAGGGCAGCTGGTAGCATGGCAGGATGCAGGCCATTTCAGAGCTAGCATGGTCCCTGCCTAGCACCCACCTTCCAATGGCCTGACCGATGGAGGCACAGCTCCCAGGACTGTCCTCAGGGCAAGTTGTCCCCTGGCTCAACTGGGGATGAGCTTTCCTCCGGCTTCTCAAAACACATCACAACAGAGCAAACGTGTGCCTCGAGTGTGAGTGTGCAGATGGGATTCTCTCCCCACGTGTTTTTGTGTCAGGGTCGGCTCCTTTCCCTGACCCTCAGCAGTGACACGAGCAGTTGGAAAGTCTGACGTCACCCTGGACCCAGCGGGGCAGTGCTGGGATTGATTGGTGATGTCTGCCCAGGTGCAGGTTCTCAGGTTTCCTGTTTGAGTTTGTACCCAACTCACCACTCAATGGGCACAATCCTCAGGCCCCATGTGAAGCAGGGTAGCGATCTCGGTCCCCAGTTTACCATGCCAGACCTCAGGTCCAGCAAAGTGACTTGGCCTGCCAATCACCAGACAGAACTGAAAGGCCTGAGTCAACTGTTGGTTCCGGACTGCGTGTCCTGCCTGCAGTGTAGGGGACGGGCAAGCGAGCTGGGCCAGGCAGTGGGGGCTGCTGGGTCACCCTATGCCTGAAGGTGTACAACCAGAGTCAGTCTGTAGGATGGAGATGCCCGTTGATGCTGTATCAGAAACTGAAACTATTTTCCTGTTTCACCAGCATCTCCCACCGTATGTAGGCTTCTTCCCTCTCACTCTCTCTTTAAAAAAAAAAAAAAAAAAAAAAGACGCTTACTTTCACTTGTGTAACTGAGGAGCAGACATAGCCTGTGAGATAAGATTATCAGCTGCAGGCTGGGTCCCAGCCAGTCCCTCCCTAGCTGCATGACCCTGGGTGGGTGACCGTCCCCTGGCCATGTTTGCTCACCTCCCACAGCTCTATTGAGGCTGGAAAAGCTCATGCACGTAACAGTCCCACCTGGAGGTGGGTACCAGGCTGTGCACAACCCGTGGCTGCCAGGGCTTTCTTCCTGGCGGCATAACTGACACTTCGTGTTGCCGCTGGAATTATCTAGCACGGACAGAGAAAGGCATAAGTCAACTTGGGCCTGAGCCTCATACAGGATTTACTGCTCATTTAAAACCGGAAAGCAAATAGATTTTTCAAAACTCCGTATGCGTCAGGGAAGTCTGTCTTTTCCTGCTTATCTGGTTGTATTTATGGACTCTTTGCTAAATATAAGGACACTCCTGTCACTTCACAAATCTGGAGATAGGCTGCTTTTCTATAAATATCAAAATTCCACAATTATTTCATTATTTAATCTCCATCTGAATTTGGACCAATTGCATCTCCCTTTTTATTGTTATCCACTGATGCTGTCAGCCCAGGGATATAGAGGCTGTCAGCTTGGCCATTGCAGGGGAGGGTGGAGTAGGGAGGGAGGGAGGCAGAGGCAAGAGGGGGTGTTCTTGGCTCCACCTCAGAGCAAATGGGCAGGGAGCCACTGGGCTCCCCAACAACACCCTGGGCTCCGATCCCAGTTCAGTCTTTTCCCAGACCTGCGATCTTGCGCAGGGTCTGAGCCTCAGTTTCCTCATCTGTAAATTGGGGACGATGACTCTTTGGTTACCCGGGCTCTCATACCCACCTCCCAGCTCCACTGTACACTCCAAGGAGTTGGGCCACGTCTGTGTCTCCCCCAAGTGATCAGCCCCTTAACCACCCGAAGTACTCAGGGCCTCATCACTGACCCACTCCAGGCAGGGGTAGGGCAGGGGAAAGGCGACTGAAGGCCACATGGTTTGTGTGGCTGTGCCCGTGGGTGCCAGCATCCCTGGGCTTCTGACCCTCAGCTTCGTATGACCGCTCGGAGGCTAGCGGGGAGCTTCGTGGACTCTCCAATTAGCAACTGCAAGAAGAGCGGGCAGGTGTGGCTGGGCAGTGATGGGCAGAAGCACTGAATTCTCCTTGGCTTTGAGCTGAGGCCCAGAGATGGAGAGCAACTTGCCTGAGAGCACACAGCACACTGTTGGCCAAGTGGGGCCCAGACTGTGGGTGAGCCAGGAGGCTGAACCCTTAATGCTGTGCTTCTCCTGGGGTCCAGCTCCTGCTCAGGTTTTTCCTGAGATGTCTACTCAGTCAGCGCACATGCTGGGGCTGCCTGGGTCCCGCAGGACAGTAGTCACAGGAGTGAAGTGGGAAATCTCAGAAAGGAGGCACCTTAAGCATTCCTGGTTGACTTCAGTGGACGGGTACACTCTCGCTTGCCCATCTTTGACGAGTGGGCCAATGGACACAGTTCCACGGCCTCCTCTTCGCCCAAACCTCACCGACGGGTCATGCTGCAGGCCCATCCCAGTGCAGAGTCCTTTGAACATGGGGGAAGACCGTCAAAGCCCTCGCCAAGCCTCTGAGGTGTGTGCGAGCTTCGCAAATCTACGGCAGACGTCTCACCCCACGTGACTCAGCACGATTTTAGTTAGTTGCCTTTATCAAGTCTCCCCAAAGCCCTCAACTTAGTTTCCACAGAAACCACGGCTCTTTCTTGCCACATGGGGATTGCATGGTGTGCGTTCAGTGCGTCTGTGGCAGCCCCGGCAGTGTGTCTGCCTGGCACCAACAGGTGTGGGGACAAGGCAGTGGGCTCTTGGTACACACCGCAGGTGGGAGCAGGGTGGGTGACCGGTGTGGCCTCCTGGCTGAGGGCGGCTGGGGGTCAGTCTGCCGGGGTGGGGGAGAGGGAGGGCTTTTGCTCACCCGCTTACCATCTCCCAGGCCGGCGCGACTCCTCGGGCATCCGTCTGTACTACACGGCCACTCTGCGGCGTTTCAATGCGGGGATCATGGAGCTGGGCCTGGTGTACACGCCCGTGATGGCCGTCCCCCCGCAGGAGGTGGCCTTCGTCCTCACAGGCTACTGCACGGACAAGTGCACCCAGATGGTGAGTGGGGCTGCCTGGACCGCCGTGGTTCCCCTGCTAAGGCCCTACAGGGGGTGGCTAAGGAAGGGCGGCTGAGTGGCTTGGATTCCTCCACCCCTAAATCCCTCTGCAGCTTCACCAGGGCCCCTCTCCTCTCTGTGCACAGAGGAGCCTTCCGCGGGCCAGTGAGCACCTGCACCCCTCCCGCAATGGCCAGGCTCCCACTTGTCCACACCACGTGCCAGCACTTTCAGGGGCTGCATTTTCAAACACGCGCTCGTGCCGTGAGTAAGACAGACATACACTCACCGCCAAATATGCAGGCAGGGCAGCTCACGATAAAGCCCCCTGGCCCAGTACCTTCTCCCCGAGAGAACCACTCAGTGGCTCTTCCGTGTCCTTCCAGACTTCTCTCCTACATGTTTCTGCATGCCCTCACACGTGGCGTGTTCAGAAACAAACTGGTGAACTGTGTCCTGTAACTTGCCTTTTCATGGCTTCTTAGCACCGCGTAGCCTGGTTTCCACTGTGGACTTCACTGGGGCGGACCAAGCAAGACCAGTGAGGTGCCCAGGGCGTAAAATGCCAGGGAGCCCCGGTTCTTGGGACCATGGGATGGCAGGTCGGTGTTGAGACCCAGAGCACACAGTGGGGGGCCCAGCTTTCGGGGGAGTAGAATTGACCCCCAAACC
The DNA here is from genome assembly GCF_057876585.1 of Rhinolophus sinicus. Classification (NCBI taxonomy): domain Eukaryota; kingdom Metazoa; phylum Chordata; class Mammalia; order Chiroptera; family Rhinolophidae; genus Rhinolophus; species Rhinolophus sinicus. The sequence goes on along the minus strand of NC_142516.1, from coordinate 2,960,636 downwards.
CTGTGCCCTCGGGGTCCACTTGCCTCACCCAACCCCGGCCTGTGCTAAACTGTTCCCTAGTCAGCGGTGCCCAGGACACTGTCGACTTGTTCCAGAGGGGAAGAAGTTTGCAGGGAAGACTTGTGCACGTGGGAAAACATTCTTCAGCTCAATTCCTAGACGTGAAGTTACCCGCATAGGGGCTGGAGCTTTAATTTGAATTAATTTGGCAAAATGCTCCCCCCGAAGCCCGTTCCCACGCAGTACGAGAGGGTGCCCAGTTCCCAGACTTTCCCACCCACTATGTTATCAGTATTTTAAATATTTTCTCAGTTACTGGGGAGAGGAACATTGCACTGCCATTCAGCGTGAATCTCTCCGACTGTCTGTAGAGTTGGAAGATGTCTTCATCTGTTGGCCATTTGTTCTTTTCTGTGACAATCTGTTTCTAACCTCGGTCCAGTGTTTCTTGCGGGTTGTTTGCCTTGCTATTGGTTCAAGTTCTTTCTATATTATGTGGCTGATATTTCAGCATCTGGTGTGAATGTTGGCTTCTCAGAAAGGCCTGCAAGGTAAGTGTCACCACCCCGTTCCACAGACAAGGAGACTGAGGCTTGCCAGGTCTCAGTGCCAGCAGTAAGACTGTCCGCCTTCCAAGCGGTGCCACCGCAGCGGACAGTTTCGTGGTGTGGCTTACAGTGGGTCTGCCTTCTCGTGGGCTCCCTGAACTTCCAGGTCCTCTGACCACTAGGCAAGCAGAGTGTCCTCAAGCTGAAGGGTGACAGCTGTCAGACTATGCAGGACACATTTGGTCCTGCAGTACATCAGCTCCTTTGTTCTGAGACAAGAGGTGAGAGATCGTAACCACACCCAGCATCTGATATGTTCTCCCGTGGCCCCAGAGTTCCCATCAGTGACATATTTTGCTGTGTGAAAAACCCCCAGGCCTGAGCCTGGAGCTGGGGAGTGACCTCCTGGGAGCTCGCCACCGGGAGAGAGTGACCCCAGGCCAAGTTAGTGCCCATTGCAGGGACCCGGGTCAGCGTGCCTCTTGCCGGCCTGAGAATGCAAACCTGCCTTCTCTTACCAGAGTCTCCAAATACTTGACGGGAGGAAGATGAAAAGGACTGTTTTCTCTTCTTCCCCTTCCACAGCACGTTTTTTCAGATGTTGCATTTGTGTGGACTAGTCATTGAAGGGACTCCTCTCTGTTAGCAGATCACTGAGGGGCATACATTCTGTGTTCAGTCTGGCGTGCTCTAGATTTTTGTCCCGCTAGACAAGCCAAGGAAAAGTGTAGCGTTTCAGACCACAGCCCCCGGACAGCACATCCTCTCCACCCATCAGCGAATCTCTGGGCCAGCTGTTGGCCTCTGGAACCCAGGGCCCAGTGTGTTAGTACAGGGGCCCAGTTGGCACAAATGTGGCCGTAAGGTTTCCCAGGCAGCAAATCATTGCAAGGGGGCAAAAAGCTATCGCTAATGACAAGGGCAGGGACAGTAGCTGGTGGAGGGCAGGACGGAAAGCATCTAGGTGACGAGGTGACCTGCAGGAAGCACAGCAGTACAGGGGACGGCCTGCGCTGCTGCAGTGTAGATGAAACAGAGCAGAACGCGGGGGTGCACGGTCAGGGAGATAACAGAGTTGTTAAGAAAGCGCTGTGGCGTGTAATCCATTTTAGGAAACGTTCTATCTAAACAGAGTTAACACTAGGTTGGGGAAAACGTCCATCGTCTGGAAAATTCCCTCATGCCCTAACAGCAAAGCGAGGCGTCTGGATGGGAGGGCTGGCCTGCTTCTTCTGTGCTGCCAGCTGCCAGCTCTGGTGGCCAGTGCTACAGCTAGAATGCGAGGTGACTGACGGCAGGGGAAGGCCACCCGGCGATCGTGCAGGGGAAGCGAGGTCCTGGTGAGGGGCAGCTGGGGCCTGCAACGCCGGATGGGACGACCCAGCACTGTGTCCACCAGACATGAGCCTGCAGAGCAAGGAGCCAGGCTGTGCTCACCTTGGCAGCCCTGCCCACAGTCCCTCACCTTACGGTCTTTGAATGAACACAGAATAAACTATCAGCCTCCGGGGGCACAAGACAGGCCTGAAAGGAAGCCACCCACACCTGAAGGAGCCTTCGGGCTCCAGGCCTGGTAGCTGCTAGGGAAGAGCTGGGTGATGTCGCTCTTAGGGGGCAGCTCGTTTCCGCTAAGTTTTCTAATGGGGATTTAACTGATGGGGAGAAAGACGAGGCCCAGGAATGCAGTTTCTAGGGAAACAGACTCAGGCATTGCTGCCCCGTGGCCCATGGTCGGTGCCAGCAACCAGCGGAGCGCAGGCATCAGGGTTCCCCACATGGTCCAGCCCTGCCTCCCCCTGACCCCACAGGCCCTGCCTCCCTCGGGAATCCACATCTTCGCCTCTCAGCTCCACACACACCTGACGGGGAGGAAGGTGGTCACGGTGCTGGCCCGGGACGGCAGGGAGAGGGAGATTGTGAACAGGGACGACCACTACAGCCCTCACTTCCAGGTAGGGCCCCACCCCACCCCACATGGGCCTGTGTAACCTCTCTCCCAACAGCCATAGCAGCACCCCAGTGCCGGGCTTCCTTCTCCTGGGCCAGGTCTAGATACCTGACAAGGTGCACAGTGACCCGCCCGTCCCCCTTGAGGGTTTAATCTAACGGAGGGACTCTGGTGGGTGGCTGATTGCGGGATTTGGGGGACCCAAGCAGACCAGTAACCTCTGTCTTAGAAACCATCTTGTTTGAATCCCTTCCTGGCAGAGGCCAAACAGCCAGTCCTAGCTTCGCCCAAGGGGCTGGGACAAACTTACACCCCAGAGGGCCGGGGAGGGGGCTGGAGTTGGGTCAGCAGCTCTCTGAAGCCCCCCCTTCTCCCCACACAGGAGATCCGCATGCTGAAGAAGGTTGTGTCTGTCCACCCGGTGAGTCCCCGGTCAGGGCTGGGGGCGCCGTCCCCAGAGGGCAGAGTCAGAAAGCGATGGCGGTGGGGATGGGCAGGGACCGTGCAAAGGGCTTCTACAACCATGTCCGTTCAGGGCAAGGGCTGGGCTGTCCCACGGTGAGACTCACCAGCACTTCACAGACAGGCCTCAAAGGGGTTGGGACCAGACTGCATTCCAAGTGACGTGCATCGGTGCATCCGCCCGCCTGGTCAGCTGACCACAAAGCCCGAGAGCTTTGGGGAGAGATGAGGGCATGGGAGTCACCGGTGGGGCTTCCAGTCATGCAGAAGGGGAACCCTAGGCCAGGTGGGGCTTTCCTAAGTTCACTGAGGACTAAGACATGACCAACTAGTCCGCATGACCATAGTCCGTGTATTAAGGGACCTCAGAAGCTGATGAGTAGTCCCTCCCTGGGGACTCAACTTGTAGTCGTCACAGCTGGGCTCCTCAGGAATGATTGATGGAACAGGCCTAGAGCACCTGTTCCCCAGGTGGGCAGGTGCTGACGGGTGTCTGCTGGTTTGGTTCTGCAGGGAGACGTGCTCATCACTTCCTGCACATACAACACAGGAGACAGGAAGCTGGCCACCGTGGTAAGTCACCCCGGCTTCCCTGTCGCCTGCCGGGGCCCCGGGGCTTCTGGCTCAGGACTGTCCACACTTTCATGAGGACAAGTCTTAATTCCTCACCTTGTGTGTAGGCTGCTGGAGGGTAGGGGGGCGCCTCCCTCGTTCACTCACTAGACCAGCAGTTCTCACAGCGTGGCTGGAGAGCGCAGAGCTCCGCGTGGCACCATTTGATTGATGAATGAATGAGTGAATGAATGAATGAATGAATGAATGAATGAATGCACTGAACAAATGGAAGTGCTAAAGCTGACGATCGTGTCTGCGTGTGCAGGGCCGGTGCTGAGCGTCCTCTTCTCCATCTCCCAGGGTGGCTTTGGTATCCTAGAGGAGATGTGTGTCAACTACGTGCACTACTATCCCCAGACACAGCTGGAGCTCTGCAAGAGCGCCGTGGACACGGGCTTCCTGCAGAAGTATTTCCACCTCGTGAACAGGTGATGGCTCCGGGGAGTGTGACTGCTTGTGCTCTCTGTCCCCCGGCATGGCAGGGAAGCCCCAATAAAGAAACTCCCAGGCTCCGTTAGGCAGCTGGGTGGAAGTGAGGGATGCAGGGCAGGTTCTCAGAGCTGGATGAGCATGCGTGTGGCGACCGTACCGCCACCGTCCCCAGAGGAGCCTGTGGCAGGCATCACTAGTCGATCCCCCGCACGCGTCTCCTGCCAAGTTTAGACTTGGCCTGAGAAGCACCCTCAACCCAGCCCTGGGCGGCCATTCCCAGGTAGCACGAGAGATGAAGCCGACTGGCCATCTCGGGTGTGGAGGCAGGGCCAAGACACCTGTTAGGAAGCTCCGTGGAGGCAGCGGGCTGAGGGCCCCTCTGGGGACCCCACCCCGTCTGCAGGCAGGTGTCACCTGTGCCCTGCTGGGCTCCTCTTCCATCTGGGCTGTTCCTTGCCCCTGCCAGGTTCAACAGTGAGGAAGTCTGCACCTGCCCTCAGGCCTCCGTGCCGGAGCAGTTTGCCTCTGTCCCCTGGAACTCCTTCAACCGCGACGTCCTCAAGGCCCTGTACGGCTTTGCCCCCATCTCCATGCACTGCAACAAGTCCTCGGCCGTCCGCTTCCAGGTGGGTGTGTTGGGGGCACACACAGTGGGGCTGGTGGGCAACCCTCAGCCACACCCTCAGCCCTTGCTGGGTGCCCAGTGGCAACCCCTGCAGCTGCCCACGCCTCTGTGCCCACATCAGCCCAGCTTCCGCAGACGCCCAGTGTGAGGTGACAGGGCTCCCCTCCGAGGAGCTGGCAGGAAGCACTCACACAAAACGGTCAGAGAAATCAGCTAGTGACAGGCCCAGACAGACAGACTGCCCGCAGAGGGAGAAACCCATAGCACCCACATGGGCAGGCAGATACCCTCTCCTGGGCACCTCGATCTTGGTGGTATGAGCAGGGTGCCAGCAACCTCCCCCGGAGCCTAAAAATAAAGCGCGAGGGAGGGGCAGGTGAGAAACCAAACAGCCTGAAACTGGGAGCTGGTTTGCCTCCTTATCTGAGACACACAGGGATTCAAAGGCAGCTCATTTATCCCCCAGGAGCTGCCTGTGGGAGGCAGGGCGGCTGAGGCAGACAGTGAAGGCTCTGCAAATCCAGGAGGCAGATTTCCTGGGAGCGTTCAGGAGCCGGATTAATTGCTAACTCAAACATTTCCAGCCCCAAGGGAAAGGCTGATCCTGGCTCCTCTGAGAGTAGCGTGGGGTGGGCACCTGACGTGGTTGCAAACATGGCGTTTGACTCAGCCTGTGGGAAGACATGACTAAAACCTTATCCTGTACCGAGACTTTGACTGCTTTGTTTGGGTGAAGACTGAAGTGAGGGTGGGCAGGGAGGTGGACGGGCCAGGGTGACCTCCAGGTAAGGACACCCAAGTAGCCACCGGGGAGCAGGGGCGGGTGAGTTTGATTTGGGACAAGGTGAGTTTGAGGGCAAGAACCCAAGAGGCCATCGGGAAAAGTGGCTGGGGAGGGAGCACCCCGTTTTGCCCCTCCAGCCTCAGTTTACCTCCTGGTCCTTCCTTGCAGGGTGAATGGAGTCTGCAGCCCCTGCCGGAGATCGTCTCCAAGCTGGAAGAGCCCGTCCCTCGGTGCCCAGCCAGCTGGGGTCAGAGCTCCGGTGGGCCCACCATGGTCAGCATTGGTGGGGGCAAAGGTTGAATGGGGACCGTCTCCTTGCTCCCCCTTCCATGCCGTTCCTGTGGGCTCATGCCAGCTCTGTGCACCCAAACTCTCTGAAGACCCCCATGATACAGGTCTGTGTGCCCAGGACAAAAGGGCTGGCCGATGCCCTTTCCTGAGATCATGGCCCATTCCAGCATTCTCCCCTTGCATGGCCAAGAAGATCCCGAGAGAGCTCCCAGTTTACCCACCAGGACTGCGTGGACCAAGACCCCCTCCACAGCCTTTGGACGAAGTGAAAGGATAACCCAGCTCGGTGGTCTAGAGTCCAGTGTCCCAAAAGCCCTGCTTGTCTCGCTAGGAGGGGCCAGTCCTCCAGGGACAAGCCACGCCTGGCTGTGGGCAGACTCACCCCGCCTCCCCAGCCCCAATTGATGGAGAATTGTGCTGCTGTGTGCTGGGTCACACACTAAACATTTCCCTGCAGAGTGGCTCGTTCGTCACTGTGGGTGGCTTCCCTGCCCATGGAGGCAGGACAAGCCATTTAGCTGGTTAGAGACTTGCCTGGGAAATTGCTCTGTTGCAAGGTAAATAGATATTTTCACCCACCTAAAGGGAAACCCTCCCAACAACTCTCGCCACCACCAAAGATGAGAGAGCAAAGATCCAGGAGAGCATTAGGGTGCCAGCTCAGGGGAAGTGGAGTTAGTAGCCCAGGTTCCTCTGTCCTCCATGGAACAAGCAGTTAACAGCCCCAGGCATCGGACCCGCATTAGAAACCCATGCCGCCTTGTAGTGCACGTGTGACTTAGGCAGACCATTTCACCCCCTGCCCCTCAGTTTTCTCCTCTGTAAAATGGGGCCAGTGTGATGCCGGCTAGCGAGACGGTAAAGCCCCCACACAGGGCAGCCCCCAGTGAAAGCTAACAGGGTGGCCTTGCTCCCACGAGAGAAAGCCTTGTCTGAGCATCCTCCCTGAGCTGGAGTGGGAACGTGCCTCAAACTTCCTGGTCAGTCTCCACCTTCCTCCCCTCTGAGCTGCCTCCCATTTAAGGCCAAGTTCGGCTCTCTGGTGGTTTCTGCAGGGAGTAACAGAGGAGGCTGTGTTCAGCCAGTTCAGCAAAAACGCTGCACAGCCTCTAGGGGAGAGAGAGGGTGATGGATGGGCCTTCGCGTTTCCCCCCGCCCCTTTACACCCCAACAGACGTCAGCTAAGTGGCTGCTTCTCCTTCTGCGAACCACTTCATTACAGATGGGAACAAACGGGCCCATACGCTCTGCACTGCATCATATAAATCATGGCTTCCCGCACCGTAAGTCACAGGACGCGATCGCTGTCAAATGCCAGGTCCAGGCAGAGGCTGGAGAGCCGGCCGGCCCTCCGTCATTTTTATAGCCTTGGATGACAGCTGGAGGAGAGGCCCCTCCCAGGCTTAGGAGGGTGGCCTGGAGCATCCCAGCCTCTGGCCTTGGTCTTCTGGCCCAAGAAGACCCCTTTCCTCTGATCAAGTCGGTCTGCCAGGCCAGACAGGGGTCCTGGTCAGCCAGCACCCTGGGAGACGCTGCAGGCAAGCCTGCCTCACACCACCGACCTCTGGCTGGCCATCACCATTTTGTCCCCAAACACCCAAGAGGCACTTGTGGCATTTCAGTCTCATCGACGGGCGAATCAAGATTCACAGAGGAGAAATGGCTTGCCCAGAGTCCCCTGGAGGCATAGTGGTGATTAGAAATCACACCCAGTTCCAGAAACTTCCACCATCCACAGTGAACCCCCTCCCACACACACACACTTTGCTCACGTTCACACTCTCAGGCTGGACCTTCTCTCCCTCCTGAGGGCAGCCTGTTGGCCTCCTACAGAGACCACTGCTTGAGCCCCGCCCCACACATCTCCTGGCTCCGACAGCGTCTCCCTCCCTGGATTATTATACCCAATGCTGTTGATGAAGCTGCCACCACACACACTGTTTCTGTGATAACACTCTTAATAAACCCACGACATAGGGGCTGTTTCTGCTCCCACTGACAGATGGGGAAACTGAGGCTTAGGGACCTAAAGTTAGGTGCCGAGATTCCAGAGGGAGTCGTGGAGCCCAGAAGTACCCCCGGGTCTAATTGCAAAGTCTGGGCTGCCTACCTCCATTTCCTTACTTAGGAAGCAGACACGCTCCCTGGCCCTTGTGACAAGCGCACCTGGGGAAACACTTTATTACCTGAAAACTATTGTCAGGGTGAGGGGCTACCTTGACCAAGCCCTCTCATGACTCTCCAGGCTCCCCAATCTTCTGACCAATTGGGGTGGTGGAAAGAGCCAGGTGGGGTCTGGGTTCCCATTCCTCCCTCTGCTGTGTGGTTCTGGGCAATTTGCTTTCCCTCTCTGGACCTCCATCTCCTCATCTGTCCATTGAGGAGAAGGTTCCCCAGCTTCCTGGGAACAGGACGAGATCCATCAGCTATGAGTCCCAGGCCGAAATGTCTACGCAGGATCAATATGGAGAGGGCGGGGAGTTGGGGGTGGAGGGCTCCCGGGCTCCAGGGTCCAGCCAGAGCAGGGGTATCTGCCTGAGCTGGTGCCTGGATGCGCCAGGGTCGTGCTGTCCAGTGGCCATTAGCCTCAAGTGGCTATTTAAGCTTAGTTTTAAATGAATGAAAATGAAACATTCAGATTCTTGGCCACACCTGCCATATTTCAAACTCTCCGTAGCTACGTGGGGTCCACGGCCACTGCACTGGACACCGCGGACGTACAGCATTTCCATAATGGGCAGTGCTGGCCAGGGCCGTGCGTCCAGACAGCACCAGCTTAGCCGAGTTCCACGGATCCTTGGCGCTGAGCGCCCCCCCCGCCCCCCCCCCCCAAACAGGCTGCAGTGGGCCCGACTCTGGCTGGCTCTGGACAGAGCACCTGGACCACCCCAGGGGTGCAGGGTTTCCACGGGGCCATTTTGGGCAGACCAGTCTTCCTGGCTAAGGATGGTCCCTCCTGCTGTGGAAAGTTGGGCCTCCTTGCCCCACCCCCACTCCTGCAAAGTGTCAGTAGTGCCTCATTGTGACCACCAGAAATACCTCCGTGGGACTCAAATACTCCCATGGGGACAGATACTCTTCACCTCCCCCAATTGCCAAAGGATGGCTGAGTCCCTGGCCTCCACTCCTCCATCCTGTTGTGCAGATGGAGAAACTGAATCCAGGGGTTCCTGGGTGCTCCCCTGGGTGCTCCCACCTTCCCCTGCTCTATTACAGCCAAAAGTAAAGCTTCTCGTTATAGCAGTGTATCCCCACTTAGTGCCTTTCTACTATGCACCCTGCGCCTGGTGGGGCCAGGGCCCTTCTAACATGCACTGAAACTGTGAACAGTGACCCTGGGACACGCACGGCCCTGTTTGCTCGTCTCTTTCATGTCCTCTCCCCGTACTCCACCCACCTCACCCACATACTCCACGGTTCCTGTATTTTCAGGGAGTTCTTGGATGGAAGGCAGCACACTGTGTCCGGTGAAGCCCACACCAGAAACTGTTTTCATGGGAAAGTCCTAACAGGGACTTGGGGAGCCTTCAGTAGAAGATTCTAGACTTAGAATTGTGCTTCTGAGCTTCAGTGGGGCTGGGTCATGACCCCAATGTAAGTGGGTCTAGAAGCTGCCCTCAAGCACATTTGCTCATAAACAGAGGTCTGAACCCAGGATGGGCCCAGGACCATCACAGTTGCCCCAAGCTGGTTCCACTGTCCCCTAGTTCCTCTGGTCCTGGCTTTTACTCCCCCCAGCCCCTCTCCTTCGTCTGGTCTGAAATACTTATTACATAGGAAAGAAAGGCACACAGTTGGTAGATGGCCGTGAAGGCTAAATAGATCAGGAGAGGGAGATGGGGTGTATGGGGTGGCCGTTAGAGACAGCCTTGCTAAGAAAGTGACATTAGTTAAAATCCTGAAGAAGGTGGGGGAGTGAGCCCCCTGGGAATCTGGGGAGGGCCTTCTGGCAGAAGGAACAGCCGTGCAAAGGCCCTGAGCGGGGTGAGATTGAGGAACGGGGAGGAGGCCAGCATGGCTGAGCAGAGTGGGGGAGGGGAGGAAAAGTAAGAGCAGTCACCATGGGTGAGGTGTGACACATGAGAGGAGAGGGACAGCCTCACACAGCCTGCCTTCCACCCAGGACTCCCCAAAGCACTCAGCTAGTGGCCCAGACGCACCAGCTCCCGGCCTGCACTGTGGGCACACTGCATCCTCCCACCCCTTGATCTGCGCCAGGAGACATGAGCTTCTGTTCGCGACCTTCACCCTCTGCCCCCTCCTCAGTCAGAAATCAGAGCTGTGCCTTCCGCATCTGAGAGGAGATGTACCCACTGTTCTGAAGGGGGAGGAGGCAGATATCTAGGGTCCCCTGGTGGCAGTTGCCAGGAGATGCCTCCGGTGCCCGGGGTGGGCTGGGGCAGTCACTCCCAGGCCACCTGTCTCCTGGCCCACAGGCAGGAGGGGTTCTGTGAGTCTGCCGGCATTTAGAGGGTTAGCATGTTTGTTTGCGCAGGGAGCCTTGGGCTTTAAGCCTTTCATTTGGGGGAGATTGAAGAATAAAGCTGAGAAGGGAATAAAGGCAGAACCAGAAAGGCTCGTGTTGGGCTGTTCTGGGGCTTTCCAGCATTGCCATGAGCCCCTCCCCACCAGGAACCTGTCATTAGGTGCAGGCAGGACATTAGGCTGACCCCTGGCAGGTCGTCCTTCCCAGGGTTGGCAGCGCTCTGGCTACTGCATGTCAGGGTATGCCAGGCCCCTGGCACCCAGCTCGCACAGCCACGCCCTCCGCCCCCCCGCACACGGGATGCCCATTCTCTCCTTCACGTACCTGGGTGGGGACCCTCGCTTGGAGGAGAAGGCCCTGCCAGGGTCCCAGGGCTCCTGCCTGGTGGGTCCTCTTCAAGCTCACTTCTGGGTGACCGAGAGCCAGATGGCTCAGCTGCTCACATCCCCAATAGTGACACGGGTAGGACGGTGCTGTCCTTGTCAAGCCCTCTGGCCTCCGTGCATTGTCCCATAAGGGTGAGATGAGTGTTCAGGCCCCACCCAGGCTGGACGGTGCTTCTGTGGGGGCAGGGAGGTCCTTGGCAGACAGACGCCCCACTGGGAGCATCCCCAAGAAGAGGCACAGAGAGCACAAGGGCTGTGCCCCCCACTTCCCCTTGGCAGATAAAGTGGTTGAAGCCCAGGAGACGCCGCCCAGGTCACATGGCCGGGCAGGCCCACCCCAGGACCTCCGCACATGACGGGTGCCTTGTCCACAATCACTAGTGCCTCCCTTTTGTCAGATTCTTTTGTTGCTACTTTTATCAGCTACACTGGAGGGAGGAGTGCCCCACGCCAGCTGCTGCCTGTGAGGCCTCAGAGAAGTAGGGGAACTGGGGGTCACTTGGGCTTTCTACTGCCAGGGGCCGCAGGTCCTCACAGGGAGACGGGCGCCTCGTCCCTGCCGGTCATGTTTCTTCTCTGTTCACCACTTGGAGACCAGAGGCCGGGTGCTGGCCTTGCTCTGATGCGAACCCAGTGCTGGGTGTAGGGATCTGAGGCTGCTGTGGTCTCTCATGGCCCAGGGCAGCCTTGGCTGCCTGTTCAGGCTGATGGACAGGAGCTAGCGGGAGAATTGGGGAACAAGGGGCCTGGCCACCTGCCGTCTGCAGGGCACCACTTTGCCCCGAGCTCCAGGCCCTGCTGAGGACACCGGAGACTCCTTTCTCCCGTCGACTTCCAGCCACTCTCAGCCCAAATCCTGGCACGATGCTCATTTTGTCCAGAAAAAAACTGCAAAACTAGATATGGCAACAGGTGTCTCTAGATCCGGAGTGAGGAAGGACTGACCCAGGGTCGCTGGAGGGGCGAGCTCAGAGGGAGGGAGCTGCGGGGTGGCCCAGGGCAGGCGTGGGGCAGGGCATGGACTGGACCTTCCTGCGGCCGTGGAGGGGCAGGCGAGCGTGGGAGGCAGCCCGGGACGGCCTCTCCCATGATGCCGGGCGCTCTCCAGAAGGTCCAGGGCGGGCCTCCCCAGGAGCAAAGTGTGCGCAAGTCTGTTTCTGAGGAAGGAGCTGGCCTGGAACCTGGCTCTGACCTCCTCATCCACAGCCCCCTCCCAGGACAGGCTGTGAAATGAACACGTGCACGGGCCCAATCCAGGGGTGTGTGGCCAACCGGAGCCTAGAGAAGCAGGCCAGGCCGTCTGGGAAGCCGGCTCCCCTCTCCTCCTCTGGACCCTCGGTGCTAGAACCAGGCCTGAGGTGAGCAGGGGAGGCTGCAGTGTTTCTTCGCCTGAGCCCCCAGAAAGCCAGAGGCCCCCGCCCCCCAGCCCCAGCCTGTGGTCTGGCAGAGGGGCAAAGGCCACCTGAAATCCAAACACTTTCCGTGGCTTCAACTTTATTTGCCTGACCTGTTGCAGCTCAGCCAGGAGCGGGGCTGCGTGGTGTGGAGTCTCTGCGAGCCACCAGGGCCTGCACCCCTTGGCACGAGGGGTACAGCTCTGTTGGGCTGCCTGGCCCCTGGGAACGAAATCCTGCCGGGGCGAGGTGAGGGGGGACCTGGGCATGAGGGTGGGTCGGCCAGGCAGGGAGCAGGGTCACATGACAGATGAAGAGTTCTGAAGGCCCAGCCAAGGGGAGCAGGTGAGTTACCCCCTTTTAAGGCCCTGTGCGAGGTCCTTCCCCCAGCGGCCGGAAGAGATGGGAGACAAGGACAGAAGCATGTCTTAATCACTCGGCAAGCACGGAGGCCACCCGGGCAGGCGTATTCTGTCCGGTTCTTACTCAGACCTGGACATGAACAGGGTCCCGGGGAAACTGAGGCAGGAGATGGCATTTCTGCATGGCTGAGGGAGGGCACTGAGACCTTCCCATCCCCTGCTTCTGCTCACCAATTTCACGGGCTGGTGACTCTCAGATGGCTTTCCCATGTAAAGAACTGAGAGGTCAAGGTAGGGAGGTTTCTTTCTAGATTTCCTCCCTCCTGGGAAACAGAGTGTCCTGCTGAATGGCCTTGCTGACAGGGCTGGTGCCAATCCAGCCATGTGTTCTATGCCTCTAATACTGTGCCCAAGGCAGACATTACTAGTCAATCCCACTCTGTCCCCGGTTCCGGAGGCACCTCGCAGCTCTCCGATGCTCAGAATAGCAGGTGACACCTCTCTGCCTCCCTGCTTTTACGCTGGGCCTCTTCATGTTTACTCAGCACCTTGTAAGAAGCTTATTGTGGTCCCTGAGCCCAAGACGTTATAGGTCTGTTTTTTGGGGGGTGGGGTGGACTAGAGACCACCCTTTGGTCAGTGATCACAGGACGGGCCCTCTGGGTCCTCTCTCCACTCTCTCTGTCCATATCTGTTTGGGGGTTAGCAGACCTGGACTGAAGGCAGGGGAATCCAAGTTCTGGCTGGGGTCTGGGTCCTGCAGCCCAGGGCAGCATAGCTCCATGGCAATCAGTGGTGGGGGGTGGGGCGGGTCACTGGCTTCCTGAGCAGCTGAGGCCCTGCCCACGACCCCATCAATAGATTCCCTTCACCCTCTTGTTGTCAGGGTCAAAAGGAGATTTCAGATGAACCCGAGCAGGGTAGGTCACCCCCATCCTCTCCAGGGCGTAGTCCCCACTCTTCACGAAGTCCGCGGAGACCTAGGTGCAGAGAAGGAGGACGTGGTCACTTGTGACTCCTTGGTGGGAGCTGAGCTCACACCTGCCTGCTTCTCAGGACGGGGGCTTGGCGTCACTGCCTCCCCTGTGGGTCAACCCATCATTGAGCCAAAGGTCCCCTCGCTGAACCGAGGAGCTACCTGAACAGGTAGAGTCTGTGTCCCTGTGCCCTGGAGTTGGATTTGAGCACCTGGGTCCAGCAGAGCCCAGGGCTGGTAGCAATTACGCTCAGGGCTGAGCCACAGGGAGGGCGTCTGAGGGCTCTTCTCTGGGAAGTAGAGGACCCCTCTTTCCTGGCAACTCAGGACCAGGTGAAAAATAATGAAAAACAAACGAGGCTTTTTCTGTGACTGTGGTGTTAGGAGGGAGGGGGCTTTTAAGCCAGACTTCAGAGCCTGATGTGCAAGAGTGGGCTCAAAGCTCCAGGGGTCCAGGCCGCTGGTGCCTAAAGCAGGGGGTAACCCAGACTGGCATGTGGTCCTTACTAATAAACACGCCGGATGCCCCAAATTCTGCTCCGACCCCCAAAGCCTTTCCCTTCAAAGGGCATGTTCCCAATTTTATGAAGGAATCGTGGCTCTCCCACTGCGTGTTGGTAAATGTTTAACAACAGGCTCTCCAAGAAGGCTAGGGGTCCTGACGTAGCGTTTGCCCATGTCTGTGGTGTAAATACTCCAGGGTCCCGATGGTGGAGGTGGGCAGAGATGGACAGTCGGCCCTCACAAGCCAGCCTGAGCCGCCGCGGCCTCCATTGGTCATCCTGGGATATTTGCCTGGGTAACGTGTCAGCTTTCCTTCCTCGATGGGTTAATTATACACCTATCCCCAGTTGGATAGAAAGGGCAAGGACGGTTGCTCTGTGAAAGATGTGACTGGGCCTGCACCCACCCCCACCCCAGCATGGGGTGGACGCAGAGCTTGGGCTGGAACCCAGGGGTCTGTATCAGGCTGTGTCAGAGAAGGTCCTCTGTCACTGCCTGATGCTGCCACCGGCGATGGCAGCTCGTCATCACAACTGCTGCTTAAGTCCCCACCCTGAGTGGGGACCTGTGAGGCAGTCCTCCCTTTATAGCTGAGAAACTGAGGCCCAGAGAGGAGCCCTTGTTCAAGGCCACAGCCCCAAGGCTGTTGGTGCCGTCTCCCAGCCTACTGCAGGGGGCGGCCTTGCTGGGGGCCCTGCTGGGGGCTGCTGCGCCCCCTCCCCGGGGGCCTACACGCCAGGCCCAGCACGTCCCCTGCGCCCCTGCCTGGGTTGGCCTGACTCACTTCCACCTGCCTCCCCCTCGTTGCCTGTCCTAAGTGCCCCCCCTCCAGAGTCTGGGGTGGGGTGAAGCTGCAGCCTATTGCTGTCCAAGATAGTCAGGGGCTCGGGGTGGAAAACTCTGGAGCCAGACCCAGCTGAGTGGGCCTCCCTTCCAGGCCTCAGTTTATCGACTGTCATAGGGCTGGTGTGGGAGTCTCAGGAGGAAAGCAGGTGAAGCCGTAAAGGTGCTGGCAGTGACCATGAGCTCCTTCTTCTCCTCACGTCACAGCACCCGCCTGTCCTGCTTGAGCAGAGACCCCTCGGTGGCTCGGAGCCCCTGCAAGCCCTTACGGCCCTTTCTCTGCCCCTCCCCCACGTACACGGAGGGAGGCATCTGTGCTGGGGAGGTGGAGACTATTTGGGTTTATAGATGGTTGTTTGGGCAAAATGTTTAGATTTTCTCCACCTGGATCATGCCATCCCTTCTGTCTCACTGCCAAGCACCCAAACTGTGCCTGTGTGTGCACGTGTGTCTATGTGTGTGCATAATGCCAAAATGTGTGCACAGGCTCGTGTGCACGCACGCGTGTATACACTGATATGTGTACACAGCTGCGTGCATGCACAGGTATGCACACATGTGTGCCATGTGCACTGTGAGGGCGTGCGTGTACACACATGGCATCATGTAGGGAGCAAGGGACCTGCCAGGCAGGAGAGTGTGTGAAGCTGCGCCCTGTGCTCTGGGAGGGACCTGCCTGGGTCCAAGCAGGAGGGGCCGTCGTGCAGCCTCCAAGCTCTGGGCCTCAGCCCTGCAACTGAAAGGACGGGACTGAATTAGAAGGTGGGTGTCTCCCCAGGTGGGATTTTCTTCAGGCCCTGAGCTGGGGGATGCAGGCTGAGTGGGAGCCAGACACCAAGAGTGTGAGACCTCCCTGCTTGGGGCTGTGGTAAGGACAGGCTGGGAGCAGCCAAGACGGGAGACCACTGCCTGCCCGGGAAGTCCGAGGCGCTGAGCCGGGAAGTGACGGCGCCACGGCAGGGCTGGCGGGGCAGTGAGGGCTAAGGCCAGGCACTGCCCAGGGGCCAGGAGAGCAACACTGCAGCACGTCAGCACTTCGGCTCTGAGCCCCACTCCCGGGGCCCGCTGCCCACAGCTGGGGGACGTTCAGCAGTGACTCAGGGTCCCCATCGACTGGAGGGAAGCACAGATAGCACCAGAGCCTGCCTGCAGGGCAGGGGGTGGATGGGATGTGTGTGCAAAGCGTCCAGGGAAAGTTGTTGCCCCTGAACCCGTCCGGGCCCCTATTCCCTTGGCTTTTACAGATGGGAGGTGACATCACATACCCGTGGGCCATGGTCAAGGTGCCAGGCAGGGAGCAGGGAGGAGGGAAAGCCCAAGGCTGCAGCGGCCTCTCCAAGCCCAGAGCTGGGAGCTGGGTGGAGTGGCCTCAGGACTGGGGCCTGGGGCAGCAGAAGGCGCCTCACTCAGGCTTGGGGCAGATGGCAGAAAGTCTCCTGTGGATGCCTCAGCATGGAGAGGTGTGGCCCTGCTAATGGGCAGCTCCGCCCTCGCCCTAGGATGGGGAAGAGGATGCAGGGGCCACCCTTCTGGGGCGCCCCCTGTCTCCTCCCTCCGGCCGTCCAGGGCTGCCTCTGCACTTGGCCGTGACGTTTATTTCTCTGTCCACTCCCCCTGTCCCACCCCAGTACAAGCTCCCAGGGGCCACCTGGGTCTTGCCAGCTCTGCCTGCTGGGCCTGGGGCACGTCTTGTCTGAGTGAAGGAGGAAAGGAGGGACGTGGGTCCTGGCCTCTGAGCCGAGTCCAGGCCTCCACCCACCCTGAGTCCACCTAGAGCACAGGGTGGGCGGCAGCTCGAGGGTGGGGGCTCTGGCCCATGGAGCAGAGGGTGCCAGCCCAGCCCAGACCCTCCTTCTGACCAGGAGTAGCCTGGAGCTCACAAAGTCAGATCCTTCCAGAAAGAAAATACAGGAACAGAAGCTCACTCTGCCCAGAGACACGGCCCCATTCGTCAGTCAGCTCACTGTGCTCCCATCCCCCGATACCCAGCATGCAATGGGACTCACCGGCCCGCCGCTGGGGTCGCGGATGTAGCCGTAAGCGAGCGTCTTGTCGATGGTGAAGCCAAAATCGGCCCTGCGGATGTGGCCCACCACGTGGCCGTTCCTCCAGATGGCCTCCAGCCCGAACATGGGCACTTTCCTGGAAGAAGCAATGAGAGAGCTGGGACCCCGGAGCCCCCCACCCCAACCCCACCCCTGCGCTTTGGCCTGGCGGGGACAGAGGGAAGCGGACCATCCCCGCTGCAGCTGGTGGCTGGAGTTCTGTGAATCCTACACCGAGTGGAAGAGCCTGGCCAGGGTCTGCGTGCCTCCTGGTCCTGGAGCAAAATGGTCTGGGCCCCACCTGTCCAATGGGTGAGGGTGGGATGGAAGGAGGTTTTATAAACATATCTGCGTATCTTTCAGTGTCACCCCGGTCTTACAGAGTCAGTGCCATGTCTACCTGGGGAAACAAGCTCAGGGAGGCCATCCGTCTCACTCAGGGCCCAGAGCACAGTGGCAGGAGTTGTCTGAGACTCCACAGCCGGCATCCTGCCCATGTCTGTCCTAAAGATTGGGACAGCAAGATGCAGAGCCTGCTCTGTCTGTGTCCCCAAACCATAGCTGAGCTGCTCCCGGGGAGGTGGACAAGCAGTCATACAGACAGACAGCCTGACAGGAGCAGGGAGAAGCCGTAGGACGGTGACAAACCACAGCTCTGCGCACCCGCCACCTCCCCTCCACTCATCACTCCTGACACTTCTTTTGAAAGCTCCAGAAATCTGGGAGAAGTGGCACTGGCTCTCAGCACCCAATCAACAAAGCTGGAGCAGCCACCGTCCTGAGACTGTTGCTACTCAGATTCCTGTCCAACACGTACTGTCATCTCGGTGACTCTGCCCAAGTGGAATCAGGGACAGCACGGGCAACAAGCTAAAGCCACCCCTTGGGGCAGAGTGAGGGGCCAGGTCCCCACACACAGGGGCTCTCCTTCCACCTCTGCCGTGTGGCTGGCATTAGCCACTGGTCCCTTGGTACCCGTGGTCTCCAACTGTAAGTGGGGATGGTGCCCCAGCCTGGCCCTTCCCCCGCGTCCCCCCATCCCTGACACAGGGAGGATTTTATTGGAACACAGTGGGAGGTTACAGCACCGCGGTTGGTGACTAGGAGCGAGCTCCAGGCAGGGCTCACCCTCCTCGGCCCGAGGCCCGAGCGGCGGCTTGGCAGGGTCTTTCTCTTATAAAACGTGCATTGGACGAGGGCACGTCCTCTCCACGTCCCCATGGGCCCAGCTAACCCTACCCTTCCAGACGTATTAGGACCACAGGACACTCACTCGTCCACGGTGAAGCACACCAGGCGCCGGCGGAGGCCTGCAGCCCGCTGCTTCTCCAGGGCCTCGCGCCCCAGGAAGGGCGTGTTGGACTTGAGCTTGCAGGTGAAGGCCAAGCCCGCCTCCAGAGGGCTGTCGTCTGCCCGCAGGTCTGCGTGCCAGTGCCGATAGCCTGTGCGGAGGGGTCACCACAGGCTCAGTGCCCCCTGGGCCAGATGCCCCACCAGCATTCCAGCCTCCAAACCACGGGCTGGGGTGTTGGGGAGGGGGCTTGTGAAGGGTCCCCGGCAGACTCCCTCAGGGAAACTAGGCACTGAATCCAAGCCCAGCTCTGGCCCCTGGCCCCACACCACTGGGCCAGCACCCCCCACCCCCCACCACTGATGTAGGTGTCACTCACCCGTGCCGTCCGGACCCTGTACTCACCTTTCTCAATGCTCAGGGAGTCGATGGCCCGGTAACCCGCGTTAACAAGGCCGTGCTTGGCCCCTGCTGTCATCACGGCCTGGTACACGGGCACGCAGGATGACCTCGGGATGTGTAGCTCCCAGCCCATCTCCCCCACGAAGGACAGCCTCATGGCCCGGACCTGGGGGGACAGTCACGGCTCACACACGGGCTGGGGTCAGACGACTGAGGTCCGAGCCCAGCCGCCACTTGCTGGAGGACAGTTCCTGCTGTCATCATCATTATTACATTATTAGCTGGTCCAGGGCCCAGACCAGCTCCTCACCGAAAAGTGGGGTCTCCCAAGGAGAGTTCCCAGGAGCACTCTGGAATCTTTAAGGGGAGAAGGGGTGTCCACGTTGATAGTGGGGAAAGCAGACACCAGCTCCCAGGCCTCAGCCCTTCTTCTAAGTGACTGCCCTGAGGCCGCTGTAATGAAGGGCCACACACTGGGATGCTTCAAACAACAGAAACAGATTCCCTCCCAGCTCTGGAGGCTTGAAGTCAAAATGAAGGTGTCAGCAGCCTTGCTCCCTCCAGAGGCTCTAGGGGAAAATCCTTCCAGCCTCTCCCAGCTTCTGGGGGCCCCAAGTACTCCACGTCACCCCAGTCTCCATTTCCATCATCACATGGCCTCCCCTCTGTGTCTGTCCTTTCATCTCTTATCAGGACACTTATCATTGGATGCAGCAGCAGTGGTACCCACGCCAATCCTGGATGATTTCACCTCAAGATCTTTACCTAATTACATCTGCAAAGACCCTATTTCCAAATACGGTCCCATTCACAGTCCCCGGGGCAGGCCATGGACATGTTTTGGGAGGCCACCATCCGATCACTGCAGTGACCTTGGACCAGCCTCTTGACCCCGTATAGCCTCCATTTCCTTGTCTGTAATTGGGTCAGGGGCCCTGGCTCCATCTGCTTTAAGCTCTGAGATGCGTCCATGAGGGAGTAGATGGGCAGTCAGTGGCACGGCTCGCAAATCACCATGGCTGCACTTAGTGGGTTCAGGGGCATTGAGAGGGGACACAGCTGAGCACTGATCATGACACCCACCCCCACCCCGCCTGCTCAGCCTAGGCCAGGTGCTGGGGTCAGGAGATACACACAGCCTCTGCCCTCCTGGACTCAAGTCTTTGAAGGGCCAGAAGCACCAGCCAGTTCTCTGACAACCATGCGCTAGGTGGCCGGAGTGCCGGAAGGACGAACTCTGCCTGGGAGGGTCGGACCCGGCTGGAAGGTTGGGCAGAGTTTGTCACTGCAGACAGGCCTCCCAGGAAGGGCAGGTGCAAAGACGAAGAGCTGGGCAGGCATGTAGTGGGGCCAGGTGGGGCTGCAAGAACCTTCCCCTCCGGGTTTGAACATTTGACTGGGAAAGCCACTTGTGTAAGAGCTGGTTCCCAGACGCCCGGAACAGACTGTGGCCCCCAAGCCCCACGGGAATGCCAGTGCCGTTCACGGAGCTCTGCACGCACCGTACGTCATCAAACCCCTTCTCGGCGCCACATGGTGGTGGAAGCGCCGTAAATAAAACCCAGTGATGGTACAGAAACAGAGACTCTGGGGCGCCACGCTGGCCCAGCACACGCAGCTCTGACGGGGACAGCTGGTCTGGGCGTGTGTGTCCCTCACACCTGTGTACCAGGCGCAGCTGCATGGGGTCCACCACCAGCGTGGGTGACTGCTCAGGAGCATGTCACTTTTCCTGCCCTTTTGGTTTGGTTGCATGTCATTTACACCCTCAGCAACTGGTGTCTGCTTCCAGGCCTCAGGCAAATCCTTGAACCCGCAGCGTCCCCGTGGATAAGGCCTGACTGCTCCGCCCTGGGACCATCCAGCTCACAGAAGGGACATTGAGAGCACGCCCAGTCACAGCTCACAGAGCTCCAGGAGCTGATTCCATCACTGCTGTCAGGTTTGTCAGGTGCAGCTCCCGCCAGGATAATACCTGCACAGAAGGAAAGTGAAGACCACGCTCCCGACCCAGAACCAGCTCCTTGTAAACCTAACACTGATCACACTACCACCGAGGGGCTGGATTCTGAAAGCTTTTAAAGCAGCGCAAATTTGCTCTGAGTTGCCATTTGCCTGGGCCTCTTAAAAAAACTCAAAATTGACACAGAAAATGTACTGTTGACATTTCCCCGCTCCCCTGGTGCAAGCCAGAGGCCCCTGACAAAGATTGCCTTGTCAACGGGGTTCTAATTTTAGACAGCCTACTGAGGAGCTTGGAGCTCAAGGCTAATCTCATTTCGAAACAGAAAAATCCTGTTTAAAGCTCACCCGTTAATAGCCTCAGGATTGAGGGTTCGAGTCAGATACACACCCCCCCAGCTAAGTGACATGGTCAGGCACTTGGGCTCCATTAATTCATGGGTGGATGAAGCCCCTGCCCCAGCTCCCAGAAGCCCAGCGCAGTGGGGGCTGCTGCATCTGACTCTCCACTGTGCCCCATGCATAGGCCCTGCCCACAGAGGGGCTGACTACAGGCTTCCTGAACGAAGGAGGAGAAAAACAGGAGCAGGTGGACCTCTGCTTCCCAGAAAAGTGAGGGAAAGAGTTAGGGGCATTCCAGGTGCCTTCTAAGTTCACAGAATCACTGGTTCTCGGGATATCTTGCACACTTCTCCACGGAAGCGGTGGAGATGGCGAAGTCCTCACTGCTGAGCGGGGACACAGTGAAGGGAAAGGCCTGGCATGAGGACGTCTGGACCAGGGGCTCTGGGTCAGCCAGACCTGGGAGCAGACAGCAGCACCAGAACCTTCCAGCCACCTACACGAGGCGGCCTCTCCTGGCCTCAGTGTCCCCACCTGATAAATGGGGTGAGGCCAGTGCTGTGAGCACCCACTTCATGGGGCGCGTGATGCCCAGTGCGCATCCACCTGCCAGTCATGTTGGCTTGGATGAGCTGGAAAAGCAGCCCCCAGCAAACCCCGTGTGAGACAGAGCCCTGCATTCTTACGGGAACCACAGGCAGTGGATGGAGCCACAGAATCGTGGAAGGTCCTCAGGAAGGACTTACACCAGGTTTTGTTTAAACCCTTTTCTCACCCTAAGGACTCCCCCAGAGACTGTTGGAACTAATAATCAAATTCAGCAAGTTTGCAGGATACGAAATCAACACACAAAAATCAGTTGTGTTTCTATACCCCAACAGTGAACAATCCAAAAAGAAAATTTAAAAACAATCCCGTTTACAATAACATCAAAAAGAATAAAATACTTAGGAGTAAACCCACCATGGAGGTGAAAGATTTGTACAGTGAAGACTACAAAACATTGGTAAATGAAATGAAAGTCACAAATAAATGGAAAGATATCCCACATTCATGGATTGGAAGACTTAATATCATTAAGATATCAATACTACTCTAAAGCTATCTACAGATTTAATACAATCCATATTAAAATCCCAATGGCGTTTTTTGAAGAAATAGAAAAGCCCATCCTAAACTTCATATGGAAACTCAAGGGACTTCCAACAGCCAAAACAATCTTGAGAATGAAGAACAAGGCTGGAGAACTCACACATCTGAATTTCAAACTCACTACAAAGCTACAGTAATCAAAACAGTGTGGTAATGGCCTAAAGTCAGATAAACCAATAGAACAGAAAAGAGAGTCGAGAAATAAACCCATGTGTATATGGTCAAGTGACCTTCAACAAAGCTGCCAAGACCACACAATGGAGAAAGGACAGGCTCTTCAACAACTAGTGTTGGGAAACTGAATATACACAAAAGAATGAAGCTGGACCCTTATATTACACCACATATAAACACTAATGGATTAAAGAACTAAATGTAAAACCATGCAACTCCTAGAAGAAAACATCGGGGAAAAGCTTGATGACATTTGACTTGGCAATGATTTCTTAGATATGACACCAAAGGCATAGATGACAAAAGCAAAAATATGCTAATGGGACTACATTAAATGTAAAAACTTCTGTGCAACCAAGGATACAATCAACAGTGAAAAGGCAATCTGCAGAATGGGAGAAAATATTTACAAATCACATATTCAATATGGGCTTAATATCCAGAACATATAAAGAACTTCTACAATTCAACAACAACAACAAAAATAACTTGATTAAGAAATGAGTAAAGGAGTTGAATAGATGTTTCTTCAAAGATGATATGCAAATGGCCAATAAGCACACGAAAAGATGCTCAACATCACTAATCATCAGAGAAATGCAAATCAGAACCACAGTGAGATATACTCTCATCCCTATTAGGATGGCTACTATTACAAACCAAAACAAAACAGAAAATAACCAGTGGTGGCCAGCATGTGGAGAAATTAGAAAACTTGGGCACAGTTGGTAGAGATATAAAATGGTGCATCAGTATGGCAGTTCTTTGAAATATTAAAAATAGAATTACCATATGTCCAGCAATGCTCCTTCTGGGTATGTATCCAAAAGAGTTGAAAACAAGATCTCGAGCTGATATTTGCACACCCGTTTTCACAGCAGCATTATTCACAATAGTCAAGAGGTGGAAATGAACCAGGTGTCCCGCAACAGATGATGGATAAACAAAATGTGGTCCATTCACACACACAATGGAATATTATTCAGCCATTAATAGGAAGGAAATCCTGACACATACCACAACAGGGATGAGCCTTGAGAACATTATGCTGAGTGAACTAAGCCAGTCCCCAAAAAAGACAAATCCTATATGATTCCACTTACAGGACGTACCTAAAGTAGGCAAGTTCATTGAAACAGGAAGTAGAATGAATGATGGTTACCAGGAGCTGGGGGGCGGGGAGGAATGGCAGTTGTTTAATGACTGAGTTTCAGTTTTGCAGGATAAAACATTTGTGGAGCTCTGTTGCAAAACAACGTGAATGTGCTTAACACGATTGAACCATATGCTTTAAAAGGGTTAAGATGATAAAACAAAACAAAACACCCTTTTCTCCACGGATGGCACCCCCATCCCAAAGGGACTGAGTGACTCATCTTTTCCTGATGCTCTGGGCACCAAGAGTGAGGGAGAGAAGAAGTGGACTCAGAACAGGACCACACACAGTGCCCTACACTGACCCACTCGAATATTTTTAGGTGGGAGGGGATATGCTCAGGTTTCAGTACAATGGGGACTTAGGGGCTCGATTCCATGCTTGGTGCATCGCTGAACTTCCCGCCAACTTTCCTGGGAGATGACTCGAGTCCAAAGAGGTGCTGGGCCCCGCCTCAGCTTTCATCAAAGGCCACACGGGTGCTCAGGGCAGGGGCGGCCACAGCGCTCCCATGGATGCTCTGGGCATGTGCATCATCAAAACAAGCCTGGAGTATACCTTTCTGGGTATATACCACGGGAGGGCTTGAGCAGATGTGCCCACAGACGCCCTTTTCAGATCACGTTAGCTCATAGCAGTTTTACAAGTTTCCGGGGCGTTTGATTGTGTAACAGCACCCCCGACACACCAGGCACATCCACCAAACCGAGCCACCCCTTAAATAAGTGAGGATCTCAGAGATCCCGGAGGCAGGAGGTGGGCACGGATCAGAGCAGGTATAGCCCTCTGCAGGGACCTGGGAACCTGAACCCACAGGAGAGGGAAGAAGCAAAAGTTGGTGGTAAGATCAGAGGATCTTCACTTTTTAAGTGATGGCTCTGAAGGCTCAGAGGATATCTTGATTCTAAAAATGTTCAGCTGTAGGCGTGTGAGATCTCTCTCAGTGGTCTGGTCCAGAAAGCTAATGTGTGGTGGTAGTGATGATGGTGATGATGGTGCTGACAGTGGTGAGGACGATGGTGATGGTGATGGTGGTGGTGGTGGTGATGGTGCTGGTGGTGATGGTGATGATGATGGTGGTGATGGTGGTGATGATGGTGATGATGGTGGTGATGATGGTGATGATGGTGGTGATGATGGTGATGATGGTGATGACAGTGGTGATGGTGGTGATGACAGTGGTGAGGACGATGGTGATGGTGCTGGTGGTGGTGATGATGGTGATGGTGATGATGGTGATGATGGTGATGACAGTGGTGATGGTGGTGATGACAGTGGTGAGGACGATGGTGATGGTGCTAGTGATGGTGCTGGTGGTGATGGTGATGATGATGGTGGTGATGGTGGTGATGATGGTGATGATGGTGATGACAGTGGTGATGGTGGTGATGACAGTGGTGAGGACGATGGTGATGGTGCTGGTGATGGTGCTGGTGGTGATGGTGATGATGATGGTGGTGATGGTGGTGATGATGGTGGTGATGGTGGTGATGATGGTGATGATGGTGGTGATGATGGTGATGATGGTGATGACAGTGGTGATGGTGGTGATGACGGTGGTGATGACGATAGTGATGGTGGTGGTGACAGTGGTGGTGATGATGATAGTGGTGATGATGATGGTGATGGTGGTGGTGGTGCTGATGTTAGTGATGATGGAGATGGTGGTGATGGTGGTGATGGTGCTGGTGATGGTGATGGTGGTGGTGGTGGTGATGGTGGTGGTGATGGTGATGGTGGTGGTGGTGGTGATGGTGGTGATGTTAGTGATGATGGAGATGGTGGTGAAGGTGGTGATGGTGGTGATGGTGCTGGTGGTGGTGATGGTGATGCTGGTGATGGTGATGGTAGTAGGGATGATGAGTGGAATAAGAATAAAAGGTGTGATGCTCAAACTACACTTCACAAACTTGACCCTCTCTGAGGATCTTAAAAGCCCCACAGACACTGGCCAACCCTCAGGTTCCTCTCCCAGCCCTCAGGAATGCTGGGTCCAACCGCTGGATGCTCCTTTGAGGAAAGCACACCTCCCTGGCCGGACCTGAGCTTCAGATTTCAAGTTGCTAATGAAAGCTATGACTCACCCCCCCAAAAAAAAAAGACCCTGCCTGTACCCACAGACAATGGCAGGGGCTGCACTCAGGCTTCCCGCACTCCCTGCAGAGAAAGGATGGAGGCTGCCTTGGAGGAAATCCTGGACTCTCTGATGCACACACCCAGGGTCCCTCAGCACCGCCGACCTCATTCAGGCCACACTTCGCCCTCACACTCACAGCAAGAAGACATCACTGCCCACCACGGGACACCTTGAATCGTGGCTGCAGGTTCCTCAGCTACATCCATAGACCCTGCTCGTGCCCCCACCCTGGCTCCCCAGGGCCACGACAAATTTGCACAGATTGTACAAAGTGATTTTTAGGCGGCTGCTAAAACCCAATTGGCAAATGCAGTATCCGTGGAGGTCGGGCCTCCGGCCACAGAACCTCTGACTGTCTGTAGAATGTGTGCGGGTGGGAGAACTTTCCACCCTGAAGTAATCGAATCCATAGTGACGACTTCACACTGTCAGGAAAAGAAATTACATTTCCTTTTGATCTGCAATTAATTTTCAGAAGAAAATCACTTTGTCACCATGTCTCTTGCTGAGCTTCTAGACTGGCACCTGCCACTTTCCAGAGGGGGCCCTGTCCTCACCGAGCCCTGGGAACACCCGTCTGCCTGGTAACCACACCAGGAGAGCACTTCCCACAGGGAACCTCGCTGGCCTTGAGGCCAACACGTGGGAGGCAAGGACATCTGGTCAGTTGGCTGCCGAGGGGACAGCCTCTCCCCGCCCCCTGTTCTTCCTCTAGGAATGCAAGGATCATGGAAGGCTGGGGCTGATCCAAGCATCTCAGAGAATTATTGCAAAACAACGACGCTGCTCAGCTGGGAGCGTCGCTCAGCCAGGGTCGCCTACCCATCCGTTGGCTGTGAGTGTGGGTCCCGGTGGGCAGTGGCAGGGTCCTTCCCACCCACCCTTGGGCCTGGGCTGCGGCTCTGGGCTCGGGCTCACACCATTCCGTGCACGGGGCCCCGGAGGCCTTACCGACTACACAGGCACATACATTCCTCTCCCGCATCTGGTTGGCTGGGATCCAATTATCTCCCATAAATACTTGGCCCAGCCCGGCGCCCCGGCCCCAGTGTCTCTTCACATTGAGGGACGTGGCGTCAACAAGTGCTGAAGCCAAGACGAGACCTCATTTAGGAGAATCTGAAATCCCCCCGGATCCAGGAGAATTCAGGATGTCTGCACCGACCTATGGGATGGACTCGAGACATTGTCTAACCGTGCTGCTGCCGATGGGGAAACTAAAGCCCAGGGAGGCAGCCCCCCAGAAGGCCGGGGCAGGACGAGACGCCAGGCCTGCCAGCTCCCAGCTCTGCGAGCACTGGGTGACTTTCCGTGCTGATCCGTTCCCACCTTGAGCATGTCAGTGACCCCGCGGGACCCGCCATTTAGCCCCGATGACATTAAATCCGTGTGTTCTGAGGTCGGCTGGTCTTCCTAAGGAGCAAGGCAATGTCCCCTTGGCCCTTGGCACTGGCTCTCACTGTCCCCTTCCAGGAACCTTGGGATGAACTTCTGGCTGAGATGGTGGGAAGGAAGAAGTGTCTGCTGGCCAGTGCAGGGCACCTGTTCCTTTAGTCCTGACAAGGGGCCAGGAGGCAGTGGGATGGGAATCCGTGGGAAAAGGGGTAGGATGCTGAATGAGGCAGTGGGGCCTCTAGCGTCAGGCCCCTGGCTTGCCAATTGTCCCCCTGGGGCAGTCCTAGGGCAGAGGCCCCCTCCCGGCACAGGCACACTTCGTCCCTAGCCCAGAGGCCCACGTCACCTGGTCGCTCCGTCACCTGTCTTTCTCTCACACATCTTGCCAAGACTTGACTCTCCCTCCTACAAATGTCCCTGGGAACTTCTTTCCATGTCAGCTCTGTGGGGAGTGGCCACCACTCCTCACCCAGGCCTCTCTCCAACGCAGGCGGGGCTGTGGCTGCAGGTTCCTTCCCAACCCCCAGCTTAACTAGGGTGTGAGCTCACGGAGGGTGGGGGCCACATCTTTCATCCCAGAGCCCCCCGTCCAGCTCAGTGCCTGGCATCTGGTGGGCTCCCAGCCAACATGTTTGGCATTCACTCCAGAGCCAGCGTGGGGATCAGGGAGGAAGCTTGGCATTGGGAATAGATCCTTCAGTTTAGCATAAAATGCTAGAACGCATGGAGGACCCCAGCTGGCTGTTTATGAGCGGATGGCGTTTGTCTCCACAGGCCAGGGCCCCTGGGAAGCTCTCCGCTTCTGTCCCCTCCCTTCCCCAAAGGCCCAGGAAAGCACTGTGCATGGGGGAGGAGACAGAAAACACCAAATGATGGGCAGGAAGCCACTGCAGAGTGACCCGGAAGGCTGGGCCCGTGTCCCTGAGACCCTCTGTCTCTGGGTCCTTTTCTGAGGAATGTCTTAGGTCAACAATCAGTCAGAGAAGGAGCACCATGCGATGACCTTGCTTCAGTTTTAAAATTCGTAGACAGGGGTCAGGGAAAGAAGGACAAGGGGGGATACAGCCTTGTCCCCTCGGGGTGCAGTTAGGGGTCCGTTTACTTGTCCTCGTGTCACCAGTGCTCCCAAGATTCACGGTGAAATGCCAATGCCCATCCCCCCTTCAGCCAGACGGCAGGCGAGCTTTGTGTTTGCATCTTCTGGGACCATCCCCTGTGCCAGGTTGAGAAAGAGGTAGTGCCAGAGCGAGGTTGTGCCCAGGCCGGGCGCCCTTAGCGCCACGCTACACAGTTATAGTTGGAAAGAGAGTGGTGCACACTCATTTACACAGCAGTCAAATACTTTTTGACAAACTGGTAAGCTAGTCCTGGAGGAGAAAGTCAGGAAGAACCCCCGCACGTCCTACGCCCTTCCCCCTCTCGGCATCCCCTGGCGCCCTCACCCGTGTCTGCCCGCCTGTTACCCTGGGGAGAGATTCATCCAGAAGTCTGGCCTCTGCTTCCACCAGCCCAGCTCCTGGGCCCTGCAGGCCAAGGTGAGGCCAGACAGCCATGGGGCTGGGCCCAGGGAGGCAGCCAGGGCCCCCACCCCCCCTCCCCTCCGGGGCGGGGAGGCAGCTGGGGCCCCCGCTGTCCAAGAACAAGTCCCAGGTGCCTCATTGGAGCAGCCTGGCTGAGGGCGGAAGTGTTCCCACCTGGTCCTCTCCCCCACAATCCTCCAAACCACACACGGGCTGAGCAGACGCCAAGCCTCGCAGCTCAAATCAGAACCCAGTCCCATACAAGGCTGGACGCTGCATGGACCCCATGGGGACCGAAGGGTCCTGAACTGCGGTTGGGGCAGGCTGGAAGCCGCCATGACCTGGGGTCGAGCTGTGCTGCTCTCTCAAAGCGCCTACCCTCTCTGGTCCCAGCAGGCAGTTTTGCACCAAGGAGGCAGGAAGCAAGCTAGACAGAGACCCCCTCCCCCCTCCTCAGCTTCCTGCTCCCCCAGCGTGGCCTCCGGAGAGTGAAGGCAGGAGCAGAGCCAGGCCAGCCCTCCCGGGCCAGCCGTCCTCAGCTCCCAGACCTGCCTTTATCTCAGTTTCTCCCTGGCAGCCTCCTCGCCGTGTCATCGCAATGTTGTTTATTTGCTAACAGGACCCAGACTTAACTGACCTCCAGACCCTCTGCGGGCCAGGATGGCTCCTCACCAATGTCCCCTCCCACTCTCCCCGCCCAAACCCGCAGAAAAGGGCTGTCTGTCCGCCCACCCTGTCCTTATGGCCACATCTGCCTTACGACACGTATTCATGTGCTTTTATGTTTCAGTGGCTGGGGGGACTCGGGGAGCCCACCCAACCTCTCTGAGCTCAGTTCAGGGAAATAATCATCCTCCACGGTCACACGGACCTGGCCATTCTTGCTGCTGGGGTGACACCACCACCCTGGAGAGCAGAGTCACACAGCGGTGGCTCTCCAAGGGCGATTCTGTCCCCCGGGGACACTCACTCATGTCCGGGCACATATTTGATTGTCACAACTGGGGGTGCTCCTAGCATCGAGTGGGTGGATGCCAGGGATACTGCTAAACACCCTGTAACACCCAGGGCGGCCCCCCAAAATATCTTCCAATATGTCAGTAGTGCCGAGGCCACGAAGCCTGTGACAGAACCTCCCGCTCTGCTGTGAGGGTCAGAGGGATGACATGGGTGCCTGGTGCCCAGTGAGCCCCTGGCAACCAGTGGCTGATGTTACTCTTACCGTCTGCTCCTCCGCTCGGCCTTAGGAAGTCAGGGCAGAGGTCACAGTCTTTCATTTCCTACAAGGACACTGAGGCCCAAGAAAGGGACATGCTGACCTCGAGCTGGACTGGGACCCCTGCCCTGGGGTCTCTGAGGAAGCGGGGTCTGGTGGAGCCCTGACACTGTCCCCAGTCTCAGAAGCTTCAGGTCCTGGGACCTGGACTTCCTGGAGCTGGGTGTGGGGGGGTGCTCCTGGGGGAGTAGCAGTCCCTCCTCCTCCCACACTGAAAATACCTGTGGGCGGGGGTAGGAACACATACCCAGAGGACAAGTGCCACCTCAAAGGACACGTAGACCTACTGGAACAGCATAATTGCTCAGCTGTCCCCAGCCCTGTCATTTCCAAGGAGGCAGAGGAAGTAATGCGTCACCCTGACTTGGGGGGGGGGGTGCTCTGTGCCTCTGAGGAGGGGATGTCGTGGCGGCTGTGCAGGTGGCAAGGCTGAGGCTGCCTTCCTGGCAGAAGCTTGGCCTGGCCCCCAGTGTGCGGGCCCTGGGGGGAGCTCAGCGAAGCCCGGCTTAGACCTCTTGTCCCTTGGAGGTCCTGCCAGCCTGAGGGCAAGACCATCTGTTCTCTACTTCACAGCGGTGACCGAGGCCCAGGGAGGTAAATGGATTTACCCAATGACACATGGACTCCCAAATCAGAGCCCCACGTTTGTTCCCTTGCAGCACATGGCTGCCACTCACAACCCAGGGGACGGCTAGAACTCACCAGGTGCCCAGCAGCTCTCACCAGCTTGTGGGTGGAGAAAGGGAAGGCCTCATTGCTCAGGTCTGTGTCAAGCACCTCCTGGAGAATGGCCCGGCTGTGAGAGAAAATAAAGTTGGTCAGTCAGTCAATCAACAAACACTGCATGAGCACTCCTGGGTGTGTGCCCTGGGCCAGACAAGCACCGGGGACACGGCAGTGAGCAGGACAAGTCCCTGTCCTCACGAGGCAGACCAACAACAGTCATGGTATTAATGAAAGCACACCAAGACTAATACACTCCCAACATACAGTCGGAGAAGAAAGCCCTCAGTGGAAACCATGACAAGAGCAGCAGACCCTGGGTCGAGGCCAGACCTACAGACGAGCTCTAGCAGGGCTCCTTCTTCGATGGGTGAACTGAGGCTCGGGGGAGTTATCTAACCATCTAACACCCCCCAATCCCACAGAGGCCAGTGTACGAGCTCCCTGAACAGGCACCCGGCTCTTCAGCTCTCCCACCCCATGGTGACCAGCTGTCTGGCTCTCATATTTGATGGACTGCCCGAGAGCTTGCTGTGTCCATGGAAACCTTCACTTGCTGGGCACCTTGCCCCCTTGCCTCCCTCCTGGCCTAGTTCACCCCTCCCACACACTTCTCCTGATCCTGTTAACCCTTTGTCATCCTTCAGGTCTTGGCTCAGCTGATACCTCCAGGAAGTCCTCCCTGACTTCCTGAGTCTGGGTCAGGTGTACCCCTGCCAGGGTACCCCACACTGGTTGTACCCTCACTAAACCAGGAGCTTCGAGCCAACAGGGCCCCTATCCTGATATGCCTGGCACAGAGAGGGCACTTTGTAAATAGACTGACTGAGAACAGCCTGACTTTGCACTACGGGGTGAACTCCCCCATTGGCAGAAGATGGTTCCTCACTTCTGTCCAACAGGAGTCCCCAAGCATGTTGGGGCTACAGGTGGCACCCTAATCCCCACCCCCATCGTGCTAGGAGCTGCCCGCCCATTCAGCCTGAGGTGCCCAGCATGCTGTAGTCGGCCAAGATACTTATGTAACACTCCCCTGGGCCTCCATGTAGTGCCAGCCCGGAGAACCCAGACCCTGTCCTGACAGAGCACGTCCTGTCTGCAGCCCCAAGGTTAGCTGGGGCCAGGCTGCTCCAGTGTCTTCCCCACGGGGCCCAGGGTTTGAAGGGGCTCAGCAGTGCCAGAGTACCCCAGCTCCTGGCACCAATCCAGCCCATGTGAAGTGGCGAGGAAGGGCAAGTGTGCAGGTCCTGGGACCAGGAGGCTGACCTTCCCGAGGGTGACAGCAGGTGGCGCTGGAGGGCATAGGCTCTAGGCCAGAGACCCAGGTTCAAATCCCAGCTCCTCTACTCACCCCCTCCCCGCCCCCACCTAGCCTCACTACCCCCATCTGCTCCACAGGGACAGTGACGCCACTTCACAGCGACCTTGCAAGGAATGAGTGAGAAAACACATGCCAAGCACCTCGGTATTGGTCATTAGAACAGTGATTATAACAGTGATATTTACTTCTAGGGCACATCCGCCAGCCACATGCCACCACTGGAGTTTAAGCTAATTAAAATTAAAAATTCAGTCACACCAACCACATTTCAAGGGCTCAGTGGCCACATATTCTTAGTGGCTACCGTACTGGCTGGCCCCCCCAATTTATCAAACATTTCCAGAAAGTTCTATCGGATGGCTGGTCGGATGGCACCTCCAGGCACTCTGTGACATGCTTCTCACATAACTCAGAAAGTAGCCCTAATTGGTCGGTGGTGGTGGGAACATCAGTAGTCACACAAGAAACTTTGGGTTATTTTTGAAAGAGAGAGGACACTTTGGAGGAGAAAAGTCAGAAATTACCCAGAGGAGGGCCGTGGCAGCCATCACTCGCGCCGCCTGGAGCAGCTGACAGGGAAGCTGGCTGAGCCTGGCCCGTCGCCCGGGGCGCGCCTTGATCTGTCTGTCTGGCACCGCTCCCTCCCCTGACCACCCACCTCCCCCACACTAACAGTAGACACTCCCTGTCCAAAGTCACCATGGCAATGAAGCCCCAGGCTTCCCGAGCTTGGGCCAGGACCCCCACCCCCACTCACCTGGTGATGTGGAGGGTGGGCTCACCCAGGGCAGAAATGGAACCCACCCCCAGGGTCGGGGCTTCCTGCGCGTGGGCGCTGGGCCAGCGGTCCCTGCACTACTTCACAGTCTGGACCCGTGCCCTCTCGCTGCAGCCAGCCGTCTGCCCCTCTCCACACTCACTCCTCCGCCCATCCTTTCTCACAGTCCCACCCAGCGGTCCCTCAAATGACCCTGGGCAAATCCACAGGAACCACAAGTTGCCAAACCCAACGGTCAACTCTCAGTCGTCGTCGCACTTGACCTGTTGACCATGGGGACACAGCTCATCACTCCCTCCTCAAAATCCCTTCTCCACATGCCCCTGACACACCTGCTGGCCTCCCACCCCCTGGCCCAGCACCAGAGATGCCATTACAGCCCAAGTCCAACGTGTCCTTCCTCTGCTCAGTCCCCTCACCCAGAGGAGCAGCCTCTGGACCTGCAGGCTGTCGTCTCCATGCCCTCTGACCACGCCCCCTCCTCCCAGCCTGCTCCCCCCACCTGCTGCCCTTGCTCGGACACACCAGGCATCCAGGTGCCACAGGGACTTTCCACCTGCTGTTTCCTCTGCTGGGAACCGCCCCTCCAGAGAGCTCCAAAGCTTGATCCCTCACTTCCCTCATGCAAATGTCCCCTGTGCACACGTGGGTCTCCGTGAGCAGCCTGAAGTTAAACACTTGGCAGTTAAAGTACATGACCCACTCAGATTCTATTTGTTCAGCGAGCACGTACTGTGCGTCTGCCCTGTGCCCCTGAGCGGTGCCCACAAACACGGCTACAACTCAGCCTGTGGGGAGGTCGGCCAGCCCGGGACACAGCTGGAGAGCTGCTGGCTTGGCCAGCTCCGAGGCACCAGGGAAAATGCACCCACGACAGGGTCTGGGAACACTGACTTGGGGTCCTGGCAAGACCCACGATAAGAGATGTCACCTGGGCACAGCGTGCTTTGTCAAAGCAGAGCTTTCAGCTTGGGGATAACGTGGCTGAAGGCTCACCTGCCCGGCCTTCCTCTCCCTCTGCTGCCTCTCGGCAGCCCTTCCCATCTTTTTTCAGGAGTTCGTCCTCTCCTGCCTCTTCCCCACACGGGTCCAGTCTGGCAGCTCCGCCACCGGAGGGAGCCTCCCGCCCCAATGTGCCTGGGCTCTGTGGTCAGTGAGGGAGTGTCCACGCCAGGTGTCTTATCCCTCAGGGAAGGCAGCTGCTCAGAGTGTGGGACTTTTGGAGAGTTAAGGGAGCCCCATCCCCTCAGCCCTGGCACTTACTAGCTATGTGCCCTGGACAAAGGCCTCTACCTCTCTGTGCCTGTTTCTTCACCCGATTGATGGCTATTAATACCATGTGCTGTCCCTCTTGCCCTTTACCTCCCAAAGCCCAGACAGAGGGATCCAAAATGCACACCTGCCCCGGTGCCCCTCTGCCTAAGACCCTCCTGTGACCCCACACACAAACCAGCATCCGAGGGCCTACCAGGCTGTGCTTCCTCACGGATGGGAATGTGGCTCAGTAAATACTTACAGTGAATGAATGAGTGAATGGTCCACCCTGCCCCCCGACCTAGTCATCAGAGGTGTTTAGGGAGGTGTTTGGGGAGGGGCAGGTGACTCCTCAGTGGGGTGTTACTCTCAGCCCAGGTAGCAGGTAGAAGCCC
The DNA here is from genome assembly GCF_057876585.1 of Rhinolophus sinicus. Classification (NCBI taxonomy): domain Eukaryota; kingdom Metazoa; phylum Chordata; class Mammalia; order Chiroptera; family Rhinolophidae; genus Rhinolophus; species Rhinolophus sinicus. The sequence goes on along the minus strand of NC_142516.1, from coordinate 2,926,657 downwards.
TGCCTGGCCCTGCCCACTTAGAGAAGGCATACGTAATGCCTACTCTGTTTTAACCATCCAGCGACCCCTCACGGGCCCTTCTGTGACTGCTGAGTCCTCAGACACTGATTCACTGGAAGGTGCAGTCTGATTCTTCTGTTAAGGGTATTTCTGCATGTTAGTGCTTGAAAATGATTGATTCAGCCTGGCACCTCTGGATTCACCAGGTTGTCTAGTTGACTAGAACGTCCCATTCTGGACCAGCAAGTAGTTCTGCCCACAGGTCCCAGTTGGAGGGACTAGGGCCCAGGGCCCAGGTGCGCCCAGGTGCTCGGCCCCCTTCCCTCTCCTCACCTGGCTGGGCCCTGGATGCTGATCATGCCCAGGTCTTCCGAGCTGTCGATGAGCTGGCACCGGAACTTGTGGTCCTGCAGCACAGTGGTGATGTGGGACCAGTTGTGCTGGGCCACAGCCCCGCCCACAGCCAGGTAGTAACCGTCCCCTGGAACGGAAGCACCAGATTTAGAGCTGGATTGCTAGACGGATGGGGAGCGACGGGGTGCTGAGGCCTCCAGGTTGAGAAAACAGAGGATCTTTTCTTGAAAGTGAAGACACAACCAGAGCGTGGTGACCGTCCCCAGGGGCCCAGGATTCTCACAGGTACAGGACAAAACGTGGGTCCTTCACTGGGGGAGGGGGTCGGGGTGTGGGACCCCCTGAGGCAGACATGCCAAGGGAGCCCTTTCCTGGATGTCTCCACTTTCGTAAGCTGCCACAGCATCACGTCACAGATCTGCGTGCCACCGCAGCCAGTAGTGGGGGCTGTGGACAAGTCTCCTCCCCTCGGAGCCTCAAGTCCTCACCAGCTCTCGTTTCACTCCACATTCCCACACCCCCCGTGTCTGGGTTCCCCGCCTTGCCCATATCAGGGCTGGCTGGGGCCGGGCGCTGGTGGACCTGGCCTGCTCTGGGCAGCTACCTCTCATCTAAAACCCCAAAGAGGGTGGAGACGCCTGGGGATCTGGGTGGGCTGGGCGCTGTGGGCTGTGGACTTTATTGGTTCTTTCCAGGGTTGCCAGATATTCCCCCACGGGCATGTATTCATATATTTTGTGATATGAAAGATCGTTCAAAATCGCGTTTCAGACTGACAACTGCTTGGTACACAACCTTGATCAAATGCAAATCGCCACGTCCTCTTCACTTCATGGTGAGCTGATGTAACAGGTATAATTAACACACATATAAAACACACGCATATTTAACTGACATGCGTATTCAAAGCAGGAACCATACAGCTTATAAAGCTGGGAATAAAACTAAGTCTGTGCACCATTTTCTCGGGTTGGGTGGTATCCCCGGGACCTTTAGGACACTCCACAGAGCCTCCTGGGATGTGACTCAGGGGTCACTGTGCCTTCCTCGTCACAGCATGTGCACTAACAGGTCAAGCGCCTCCCCACCCCCGTGCCGCCCCCCCGCACCCCCCATGCAAACCTCCCACCAGGCAGCTATTTAATTTGATTCAGAGGCCTCAGAACCTAGGAAAAGCACCTTTCAAATCGAGGGGCCAGGAATCCACCAGAACCATCCGGAAGAACACAGTATGGGGTACCCTTGGGCTGGCTCAGTTACAAAGTGCTTCCATGACAACTTCCCCTTGTTAGGGGAGACTAGCAAGGTCCCCATTCCCCGGATGTGGAATCTGAGGCTCGGGGAGGCTGTGTCCCAGCCTTCCTGGCACCTCCAGGCTCTTACTCGATTCCCTACAGCAGCATAGGGCGGTGGGTCCTTGTGTCTCCATTTCACAGATGAGGAAAACTGAGGCTGAGAGCCAGGCAGCGGCAGAGCCTGGCCCAGGATTTCAGGGACCTCCACTTTCATTGGGGTCCCTCTGTTCTGTCTCCCCAGCTAGACTCACTCCCTAAGGATGGCGGCTATGGCTGTGCCTGGGGGACTCTCCTGGGAGATGAAGGCCAAACAAAGCTCCCACTAGCCCTTCTTCAAATGGCCCCGGCTGACCGCTCCGCCCAGCTCCTTATAGGCACCGCCCTCCATACAACACTGATTCTTTCCTCCATACCCTTCTAGCTGGTGGCTCCTACCCATCCTTTGAAACTCAAGGCCAGACAGCACCTCCTCCAGGAAGCCTTCCTCATCCTGGCTCAGCTGCTTCCATGGCCTCCCATAGTCCTTGCTCTTTTCCATCCCTCGCACTCTTAGCCAGTGTCTGAACGTCTGTCTGTCTACACAGTCCACTGTGACATCCTGGAGGCCCCACCCGCCTTACTCATCTCCTACTCCACTGGCTGCCACAGTAAAATCTCCACAAACGATGGATGAGGGAATAAATGAGCGAGTGAATCCGTTCATCAGCTAGGCACATGTGCTCTGGCTGAGTCCACTGCTTTCCCAGCTTCCACATCACCCATGGCAGGAGGGACAGGGCCCCCCAAGCTCTACACGCCCCCAGGAAGACCCTCACCGACGCTCACAGCCTCGTCTCCACCAGCAGCCTGCAGTCAGCCAGGACTGCTCTCATCACGCTGTGATTTAGGAGCCACCCCAGAGGCCCAGGAGTCCCCATTTGCCCTCAACCCCCAAATTGACCCTGAAGGACCCCATGGGCAGTGCAGTAGACTTGACCCACCATCCCTGCCCTCCCCCAGAAATGTAAACTCTGCCTGGGCCAGAGCCTCCCTGTCTGGGTCACTGCTATGTCCTTGGTGCCTCACACTGAGCCTGACACACAGGGGTGCTTAGGGACTGTTGTTGAATTCTCAGACAGATGACCGGATTCACTAATGAGCCCCTGCTTCTCGCTCCACCTCCCTTTCCCAGTGCCCAGGCCGGAGCTCGGCCCCCGGGGGTCCCTACAGAGTCCCACTGAAGATGTAGCTAAATTGCCAGCAGCACTGAGCCCGGCCCGGGGCCAGGGGCCGTTTTCTGAATGGGCCGACTCTGACCCTCCCCCTGGCTGGCACAGTTCACCAGCACAGACAACCACACAGTTGACACCTTTCTCCCCCACAAATCCAGTCTCCCAGAGGCAGTAGTGGGCCCTTCCTGGGACACGGAGCTGGATGTCTGCTAAGGACCTGCCTGGCCTGGGGCTGGGAGTTATGTGCAATTTAGAAAGTCAACCCAGCATGTCCCTGGCAGAACGGCACCAACTCCTCCGAGTGGGAGGCATGGCCTTAGCCTTGGCTCTCTCTGTTCTGGGCGGGAGAGCCAAGCACGCCCACGCTGAGGCGTCTCTGACACACCTCGGTGTGTTCAGGTTCAAAGACATAATCACTGAGTACTCAGAGCTCCAGCATCGCTGCCCAAATCACATCTGCGTTCAGCCTGAAATGAAACCTCTGATCCCCCAGGCCCTGGCTGCAGTGGGCACAGCAGGCAATCACGGGCAGCGCTGGGCAGCCCTTCCTGTCTGTTCTGCTGTCAGGGGCCACCAGTCAGTCACCAGGGCAGGGCTGCATCACAGTGCCCTCTGGGGCACCTCTTACCTTCAAAGGCAGGGGCCAGCAGGGAGGCCTGGGGGCTGGGGGCCAGGCGGCTGACGGTCAGGTCGCTTTCGGTGCCTCCGCGGTGGTTCAGCATACAGGTGTACACGGTTGAACCTGGGGCAGGAGGGAGACCAGTCGGTACTGGCCCCAGAGCATGTGATCCACTCAGCACAGGGTAGTACACATGAGTTTGGATAACCACTTGGCAGCATGCCCTAGTGGGGGTGACCTGGAAAGGCCCCTCAGCTCAGTGATGCCACCACGACTGAGTGACCCGAAAGGGATGGGCAGGTCACCCAGCATTGCCATCCCCCGAGAAGGATCAGGAAGGAAGCTTCGTTCTCCTTGAAATGCCTTGGCATTGACTCCTCCCACCCCATTCCTCCCACCCCCACCCACCCACCACCACGCTGGAAAGTTTTTAGGGGTAAGAGTCACGTCTCATTCACTTTGGTGCTCTGAGCACAGTGCCTGGCAAAGCAGAAGCTCCATGAATGTCCATTGAATAAATGATGGCAGTAGGTGGATGGATGGATGGATGGATGGATGGGGGGCATGGAGGAGAAGGTGGCTGGAGGGGGTGCAGGGGTGAGGGGTGGATGGATGGGAGGGTGGAGGGCGGGGAGTAGAAGGGGGAATGGACAGAAGAGGAATAGACAGATGGAGAAGAGGGTGGATGTGAGGAGGGGATGGGTGGCAGGCAGGTGGTGGTGGTAGGAAGAGGGTGGGGTGGATTCATGAGTAGGAGGTGCCTGTGTAAGTCGGTAGGTGCATTGATTGGGTGGCTGGATAGATGGTGTTATAGGATTACTGTGCCCCCAGAAAAGGTATGTTGAAGTCCCAACCCCCTATATCTGTGAATATGACCTTATGTGGAAACAGGGTCTTTAAAGATGTAACCGTGTTAAGATGATGTCACTAGGGTGGGCCCCAGTTCCATGTGACTTGTGTCCTTATACGCAGAGGAAAGCGCAGGGAGAGTGCCATGTGACCAGCAAGGCAGAGACTGGAGTGACACAGCTGTAAGCCGAGGAGCACCAAGGACTGACAGCACCGCCAGGAGCTGGGAGAGGCAGGAAGGGTGCTCCCCGGAATCAGACGCAGTCTGGCCCTGATGGCACTTTGCTTCTGGACTTCTAGCTTCCAGAACTATAAGACAATCACTTAGATTGTTTAAAGCCACCCAGCGTGGGGTGGCTTTGTTACAGGGGCCGTAGGGAATTAATACAGATGGTGAGTTTTCAGTGGGTGGACGGGTGGGTAACATGGTGCGTGGGTGGGCAGTAAAAGACGAGGAGACTGTCCCAAATACGGCATAAAACGTCCTTACACTAAAAACATTATCATCCATTCTTCATCTGAAATTCAAATGGAACTGAGCATCCTGTGTTTTTATTTAATTCTGGAAACCCTGCTTGGGGAGAGCGTTCCTGTGGGGTGAGTGGATGGGCTCCCCAGGCCCGGGAGACATTGACTGAGGGCCTGCTGCTTCGAATGCTTCCCGGAACAAAGTCAAAGGCAGGAAGGGGAGGAAGAAGAGAAGGTGGAGGGAGGCTGTAGGCCTAGGGCCTGGGGCTTGGCGATGAGGCCAGAGGGATCGGACCCAGGGGCCCAGGGCCAGACCAGGGGCAGAGCCATGAGCTGGGGGCGCCCCGAGGGTCAGGGTCAGCACACCACCTCGTCTGAGTACCTGGAGCAGTGCCCGAGGAGCCCTGCCTGGTGCTGAAGCACAGAGGACCATGACCCGCCCCGGGCCTCATACCTGGCGGTCGGCTGACATCGGCGGAGAAGAGCCAGTCAGAGGCCTTCCTTGCGTCCACGCCCACCAGGTAGAACTTGCCGAAGTAGGACATGTCAAACACAGCAGCGGCCCCTCGGCAGCCCAGACACTCCCGCTTGATCTGAAAGGTTGGGGGGGGGATGGGTGCCACGGGGCTGTGAGATGATGTGCCCCCACTCAGGACCCCGGGGCGCTGGGGCTCTGAGCCCGCCCTCTCCTGCAGCTCAGAAACACTGTGACATTGTTCTCCAGCACAGGGAACACCCTCAGGGTAGATCAGAAGCTGTAAACCAAGACAATCCATTCCGAGCGATTAAAGTCACGCCAAGTGTGTTCTTTGACCACAATGGAATTAAATCAGAAATCTAGCAGAAGGAAAATTGGAAAAGTTCACAAATACATGAAATTAAACAACAAACTCCTAGTGGATCAAAGAAAACATCGCAAGGGGAGTCAGCAAATACTTTGAGATGAATGACAATAAAAACACGATGTACGGAAACTGACACGTTGGGGCTAGAGCAACACTCGCAGGGGCCTTTACACCTGTAAACGTCAGTTAATACTGAGAAGACGCTCTCAACGCAGTAACCTAACTCTCCCCTTTGAGAAACTGAAAGAGAAAATTAAACCCAAAGCAAGCAGAAGGAAAGAAATCATAATTAGAAGGGAAATGAAATAGAGAATAGGAAAGAAAAAGAGAAAATCAGCAAAAGCAAAAGTTTGTTTTTTGAGAAGATCAACAAAATTGGCAAACCTTTAACTAGACTGACAAAGATGAAGGAGAGAAGACTGAAATGACTGAAATAAAAGAGGGGACATTGCTATTCACCTACAGAAATAAAAGGATGACAGAACACTCTGAGCAACTTTCTGCCAACAAATTCGCCACAAAATGGGCAAATTCCTAGAAAAACACAAATTGCTGAAACTGACTGAAAAAAGAGATAGAAAATCTGAATAGATTTACAACAAAAAGGAGATTGAATTAGTCATTTTAAACACCCCACAAAAACAAAACAAAACAAAAAACACCAACAAATAAAAACAGGTTCAGACGGCTTCACGGGTGGATTTTATCAAACAGTCAAAGAATTAATACCAATTCTTCACAACTCTGTCAAAAAAGAGAAGTGTAGGAAACACAGCCCCACTTATTCCAGGAGGCCAGCGTTACCCTGATGCCAAAATCAGACAAAGACATTACAAGACAGCATCATAACCAACATCCCTCACGCATGTAGACACATACCCTCAACAGAAAGCCCGCAAACCAAATCCAACAACGCAGAAAAAGACTCGTGCACCACAATCGAGTGGGATGTATCCCAGGAATGGGGGTTGGTTAAGAGCCCAAAGTCAATTGATGTAATTAATACACCATATTAATACTGTGTTTCCCCGAAAATAAGACCGGGTCTTATATTAATTTTTGCTCCAAAAGACACATTAGGGCTTATGTTCAGGGGATGTCATCCTGAAAAATCATGCGATGGCTTATTTTCTGGTTAGGGCTTATTTTCGGGGAAACACGGTAGAACAAAGGACAAAAACCGTATGATTATCTCAATACAAGCAGAAAACGTGTTTGACAAAATCCAACACCTGTTCATGATAAAAACATCGAGCAAACAAGGAACAAAAGGGAATTTCCTCCACCTAATTAAGGGTGCGTATGGGAACCCAACAGCTGACACCATAATTACTGGTGAAAGACTGGGTGTTTTTTCCCCCCCCACGACTCCCCCGGGCTCCAGAGCAACACAGGGCTGTCCGCTACCTTCTACTGAACACGGTCCTGGAGGTCCTAGCCAGGGCAATCAGGCAAGAAGAAGAAATAAAAGGCATCCAGATTGGAGAAGAAAGCAAAACTACCTCTATTTGCAGATGACATAATCTGACACATAGCAAATGCTAAAGAACCACTAAAAAACTATGAGAACTAGAAAAATAGTTCAACAAGTTGCAGGATACAAGGTCAATACAATAAACAAACCAAAAACTACTGTATTTCTTACACTAGCAGTGAATAATCAGAAAGGAAATTAAGAAGATAATTTCATTCACACCCCAAAAAGAATGTTTAAATGCTTACAAATAAACTTAACAAAACAAATGGAAAACTCATACTCTAAAAACTAGAAAATATTTTTGAAAGACATGAAAGACTTAAACAAATGAAAAGACATCCTAATATGTACAAAACAAAGACTTGTTAAAGTGACAATGCTCCCCAAAAAATCTACAGATTCAACACAATCTCCATCAGTATTTCAGCTGGCTTCTTGGCAAAAATTGATAAGCTGATCCTAAAATTCATATGGAAATGCAAGGGGCCCAGAATATTCAAATCAATCTTAAAAACAAAGAACAAATATGGAGGATTTACACTTCCTGATTTCAAAACTCACTACAAAGCTACTGTCATCCAGACACAGTGGTAAAACCCAAGGACAGACACATAGATCGAAGGAGCAGAATTGAGGGTCAGAAATAGACCTTCACATGTATGCTTAATTAATTTCACCAAGGGCGCCCAGGCGATCCAGTGGGGGAAAGCAGAATCTTCGACAAGCAGTGCTGGGACAACTGGATATCCACCTGGGAAAGAGAGAAGGTGGACCCCTTCCTCATACCGTACACAAAACATAATCAAAGCGGACCACAGACCCAAGCATAAGAGCTAAAACTATGAAATTCTTAGAAGAAAATACAGGAGTCAATCTTTGTGACCTTGGGCTAGGAAACGCCTTCTTAAACATGACACCGAAAGCACAAGGGGCAAAGAAATATACATCAGTTGTACAGCGTCAAAATTAAGAACATTCGTGCTGCCAACAATACAATCAAGGAAGTGAACAGACAACCCCCAGAATGGGAGAAAATAGTTGCAAACCGTAAATCTGAGAAGGGGCTTGTATCCAGAAAATATGAAAGACTCTTATAACTCAATAAAAAGACACATAAATCAATTTGAAAACAAGAAAATTACTGGACAGACATTTCCCCAAAGAAGACACACAAATGGCCAATAAGCACATGGAAAGATGCTCAACACCATTAGTCACCAGGGAAACGCAAATGAAAACGAGCGAGATACCCTTTCCCCCCACGGGGACGGCTAAACTCAGGCAGACAGTAGCAAGTGTTGGTGAGGACGTGGAGAAGTCAGAACCCCACACACTGCTGGTGGGGATGTAACATGGTGCAGTCGCTTTGGGAAACAGTTGGCAAGTCCTTGGAATGTTAGCACATGACCCAGCGATTCCACTGCTAAGTATCTCCCCCTGAGAAGTGAACACCCATGTCCACACAAAGCCTTGTCTGCACATGACCATATCAGCACTATTACAACAGCCAAAAGAAGGAAACAACTCCAATGCCCACCAACTGCTGAATGGATAAATGAAATGGAGCACGTCCACATGATGGAATATTGTTCATCGTAAGAGGTGATGAAGCCCTGACACATCCTAAAACATGGATGGATCTTAAAATTATTATGCCAAGTGGAAGAAGACAGTTACAAAAGACTACACGTCGTGTGATTCCATTTATATGAAATACCAGACGCGGTAAAGCTATAAAGACAGGAAGCAGGTCAGTGGCTGCCTGGAAATGGGGGTGGGGGGCAAATGACGGGGAGCTCCTGCTAGGTGTGGGGCTTCTTTTGCGAGTAGAGATGAAAATATCCTAAAATCAGATTGTGGTGGTGATTGCACAACTAGACTCAAAAACACTGAATCGTATGCTTTAAGTGGATGGATTACATGGTATGTAAATCACATCTCAATAAAGCTGTATTTAAAAAAAAAAAAGAACAGAAATTGCTCCTTATTCCCCTCCACAGGGAATACAAATGGCCGGCCAGGTTTCCAAGCTCTTCTGTTGCCCAGCCTTTCTTTCTCCCTGATCCCCGTTTCGGGGTCACTCCATCGGTGCTCTACACGCACCAAACAGCCGCTAGGCAGATATGCCAACCTCGCTGTTATTACTGAAAAAAAATTGTAACAACAAAGCCCCACTGACTGAGCACTGAGTGTGTGTCAGGAAGCGGTGTCATCTCCTGCCACCCATGGAACGTAGGCCCCCAGCCCATGAGGGAACTGCTATGAGCGACCTCACACTCAGATGCCCTCTGAGGCCCAGGGAGGGCGCATGATGTGTTCAGGGTTGGACAGTCGGGAAAGGCAGAGCCATGCACTCAGCCGTGTCTGTCTAGAGGGGCACCAACCACGACAGGTGGTGTGGGTATCTCTTCCCAGCCCTGTGTTCAGGAATGCCACGTGGGTGGTCGGAGGGAGTGGATGGGGAGAGGATTTATACCAGGGCAAGGTCAACGCCACAGATCAGCCTCCCCAGGCTTGCTGGTAGTGGAACAGCTCCCACTGGGTCCGCCCATGCCCACGCCCGCACCCGGGCACCGCTGCCCCAGCCCTGCAGACACACGACCCTCCTTGGAGTGCCTACCACCCGACTGGCACTGTGCTACCCTGGCTTCTGCTGCTGGGTGTAGACCAAACGCCAAAACAGCTTCCTGGGCTGACTCTCATCGACTCAGGCCCGGGAAGTTGCCAACACTGGGAACAGTGTGAGTTTCACACTTGGTGACTGTTCGGGTGTGTTTGCTATGAAGCCAAGTTGGCATTCCCTCCGAGCTCCCACATCCTCACGGGCCAGAATGTCTGCAGGCCTTGGAAGCTCCATGTGTGGAGGTGCCAGACGGAGCCTATTCCCTCCCCAAAGTGGCTGCCCCAGGGACCCTTGAGCTCTGGAAGCAAGTGCTTCCTGCTGCATTTCAGAAGCCCCTTTTCCAAGGCCTGTGACTGGCCTTCGCCACTGGAGCAGCTTTGGGAGAATCCTGGGGGTGACAGTGCCGTCCTTGCAGGACCAGCTATAACATTTGTGAGGCCCAGGGCACAGTGAAACTATGGGGCCTCGTTCAAAAGTCAAGCGCGACAGCAGAGCGTTACACCAGCCCAGGGCACTTCTGAGCGGGCGCGCCGTGTGTCTGCCTAGGTTGCAGGCCCAGGAAGCTGGCCTTGTCACCTGCCGTAAGGCACCACGAGGGACCCCCAGCCTCAAGGATGCTTCCCAGGCACCCTGGGCTCTGGGGACCCCCAGGCTCAGGCCTTCACTCCAGTCCTGCACAGACACGAGAGGGACGTCACGCCGCCTCTCCAGTTGGCCACGTGTACAGGGACCCAGCAGTGTTCTCCTTGGTAATCACTTTACAAAATGGCAAAGAAGCTGGCATTGATCTTCCTGCACAAGCTGCCTGTGTGGTGCAAACTTGGAGGGAAGGCCTGGCCCCCAAGATCTCATCACCTCCACCCCAGCGGGTGTGGGGAACCAGGCACTGTGGTGAGGGGCCATGAGCAGTCAGGTGACCAGTCTGACCAGCCTAACCTGCCCACTTCTGGAGTGGGAGGGGCAGCAGTGAGCAGGCCCAGACCACAGACCCCCCTCCCCACCCATAGCTCAGGTTTCCTCAGCTTGTCAGCAGTGAGCTGGCCCAGACCACAGACACCCCCTCCCCACCCATAGCTCAGGTCTCCTCAGCTTGTCCCCTGGAGGGGCCCATGCTGCGTCTGGAAGAGCTGTGGAGGGGGCCCACTGTGCTGGACCCGGAAGGAGGGGGTCATCACTCACAAAATCTCACATGCGCCCCAGAACAGCTCTGGGTCCACACAGCAACAGAGGCTCAGAGAGGTGAAGCCCTGGCCACGGCCACACAGCCAGACCAGGCCCGTCTGCCTCCCCAGTTCTGCTGCCTGGAGCAGTAATGTTGCCCTCGGGCCTACTGGCTAGAAGTCTGGGTACAGAGAGAAGAGCGTGTGTGGGGGTGGGGGTGGGCACAGGACAGCATCACCCGATGCTGAAAACTGAGTCGGCCCACAGCGGGGGGGATAGGGTGTGGCTGCAGGCCTGGCCTGGGAGCTGCTGCAGGCCACAGAGGGCCAGGCCTGTGGGAAACCCAACTTCCTCTCACATCAGGGATGGGGAAGGGAGGGGGGGCGGAAACCACTACTGACCACGTCATGGTGGGGCGGGAAATCAAAGGTGTATTCGTCCTTCAGCAGCCGGCTGTAGGCGTAATCCTCGTGCGCCTGGTTCCCGTAAGCCCCGTAGTAGTCGTAGTGGAGAACCTGGGAGAGGGAGGTGAGGTCGTCACCACCGGTCCTTCCTCCCTCCGAAGATATGAAGATACGCAAGACGCATCCGGCCGGCCTGGCGTGAGTGCGTTGTGGACCCGGGTGGGGGATGGTGCCCAGGCATTCCACAGTCACCCAAATGACGCATTAATCACCATGGTGGTGGTGGGTCTGAGAGCTGGTAGAGGAGGCGGGCTGAGCCGGTTGGGCGCCCAGGAGGATGGAGAAGAAATTGGGTATCTTCAAGGTGTGGAGAGACAGGGAGGTCAGGTCGGGTCACCTGGGACCTCAGGGCCACTGGCAGGGTTTCAACTCAATGCCAAGGCAGTGTGATGCGTCCCAGGGACGGGCTGGCTCAGGAAGGGGGAGGAGGAGTGGATGGCACAGCGCCAGGTGCTGTTACCGCGGCGATCTGGGACCAAGTCCTGCTCTGGGCCAAGCCCTGCTCCAAGTGTCTCCTCTCCTAAGGAGGAGGATGCTTTCTACAGATGAGGAAACCGAGGCACAGAGATTAAAACTTGCCCCAGGTCACAGGCTAGGACCAGACATGGCCTGGCATGAACCCAGACAGCGGGTGGGCCCCAGGGGCTGGTTCCCCAGCCACCATTCACCTTGGCCTCTCCTGTGCTCTGCCAGCTGATCTCGGAGACGCCAACAACCTGACCCTGCTCCTGCTGATGGAGCCCCCTCCCCGTTTCCCTCCTCCTCCTAACTCCGCGGGCACTCATGGAGGGGTAGGAGCCAGCCGGTAGATTCTGACCTCCCCTCCCAGTGCCCAGTGCAGCCAGCCCTGCCTGTTTTCACAGATAAGAGCCCAGTGTGAGGTGCTCACTGAGTCCTGCACTACGCTTCCCCAGTGCCAGCTCAAGTCCTGGCCCCTGGGGAGGTCCCCTTACCAGAGTCTGCAGGGAGTGGTCCCCTGGCCCGACCAGGTGCGGCTCCCACTCAGAGGGACATCCCAGCCCCTGCAGCCAGGCCGGGTGTCAGGGATTTGGGGGACATCTCGCCACCCAGTGCCCTGGACTCCCAGGATGGTTCCCAGGTTGGGGTGCCAAGCTGGCCCATCTTGGGACCAGAGTCTGTCCCCGATTCCCATTCCAGGCTCCTCTCCTTGTCCATGGATTCTGGGAAAGAGGGACTTCCAGGGACAGACCTGGCTGAAAAGCAGTGGGCTCTGCAGGGACCTGCTCAAGGTGGGGTCTGCCCAGGCCCATCCTCCCTGCCAGTCCTGTCGCAGGGACCCCCAGCGCCTCAGTCTCGAGGGGACAGCTGCTCCACCTGGTGGTTTTACAGAGCCCTGGCTCCTCTGCCCTCCCAAGCGACCCTCATTCAGTGGTTTGCACCTCAGGGAGGCTCTGGGCTCCTGCGTGGGAAACATGGGTCCCCACAGGCCAGGGGGAGAAGAGATGATGGCCAATGAGACTCTGAGAACAGCGACCCCAAGCAGAGGCTGCTGGGGAGCTCTGGCTCCTGTCTCCCCTGATGATGGCCTGGAACACGACTTGGGACACAGGTTGCTATGGAGATGGAAGATGGGTTGTGCTGGAAGGCAACTGGCAAAATATAGCAATGGGAAAGGGATCTTAATTTGTACAAATCAGGATCAAATACTACCACTGGCTGGGCTTAAAGCATCACACCACCTGCTCCTGAGGACCCGGCCCGAGGGGGTCACAAGCAGGATGATTTTGATTCTTCTCTCTGAGGACCTGGGTCCCTAGAGGCACTAGGGTGGCGGGTCAGGGACCCCCCCAAAAGGGCCCCCAGAGGCCAGGATGCTGTGAAATCCCAACCTACAAACTAACACACAGAAAGCATAATTTTGTGCGAAAGCCTCCCACTCATATAAACTAACAGTTGCCCAAAATAAATGAATAAAATTATGAGAAGATGCTCTAATTTCTCCTACAAACTGGGGAGTGTTGTGTGCTGCCTCCTCTCCCTGGAACACCAGCTTCCCCAGGGACCCAGTTGGACCATGGAAGGCCTGGCCACCCTGTGGGTGGTGAGTGACACCTGTGGGGACGTGTGCAGAGAAGGCACCCTGAGCTCACGGGCATACTGACGGGGGCTCAGCTGCCCCACGTGCAGGATGACTCACCCACCCCACGGCTCCGACATGGTGAGGGAAGGACACGAGGTAGGTGATGGGCATGGGGGCTACTCACCGGAGCCGCGCCGCTGGGGTTAAACCATCCTGGCCGTTCCCAGCCGTGCCGCTCCTGGAACACGCAGCCTCGGGCAACGAGCTCCTGGGGGGGTGAGGACAGGAGGCAACCTTCACGTCAGGCCAGACGCCCCAAACGGGACAGAGAGCAACGAATGTGCCGCTTTATACTCGAGGGAGTGGACAGCAAAGAGGCCCTCGGGCTCAGAACCGGGGCCCAAGCCCAGGCTCCCCCCTCCCCACTTCCCCACCGCCCCCCAAGAATCCTGTCTGCACAACTGCCTCCTGCTATGGACTGAATTGCTCCCCCAGATGCCTATGTGGCAGCACTAACCCCAGTGTGACTGCATTTAGAGAGGGAGCCTAGGAGAAGGGAATTGGGATGAAAGAAGGTCTACGGGTGGGGCCCTAATCCTTACAGGGAAAGGAGGGGACAGGAGCGGATGGGAGCGAAGGGGCCGTCTGAAAGCCAGGAGAGGCCCTCACGGGGAGCCAGTGGCTGGCACCCTGTCAGTAAGCACCTGGGAATGAAGGGGCCACCTCCTCGCCTCAACTGCCCTGCACGTGGGGTACCACATGCACTCTGGCACCCCGACACCGGGACTTCCCGCCAGCAGCCAGAGCCGGCTCAGAGCAGGTGCTCGCAGGGCGAGGTACCTCGTGGAGGGGGTCCGTCCTCGCATTGCGGCCTGCCAGGGGCTCGTCGTGAGGGAAGACCACAGAGTAATTCTTCGCATAGGACTCATGGCTGCGCTCGCGAATCCAGCGGCCGTGGTCCGTGAGCGAGTGATGGAAGCGCCTGTCACAGATGGAGGGCCGGTCACCGCCTTAGAGGGCCTGCTAGGGAAGGGCTGGCCAAGGACCCAGGGCAAAACTGGATCTTCGTCCCCTCCGCCAGAGTCTCCCCCACGGCTCGTATGTCAGGAGGGGCTCCTGGCTGTCCATTCTCCCACCATGGGGCCTGGGGAAGCCCCCGCAGACCTTGGTGAGCTCAGCCTCCTCACCTGCCACTCCCTACATGCACATAAACACACGGTGCCCTCCTCAGCCTTCCCATGGGCACAGCAGCTGGGGCCACCCAATGGCTTGTCCATCTGGTCTCCTCGGACCAGCCATGGCTTCCCCAGCCAGACTATGAACAGCCGCTGGGCTGGAGTTAGACGCCTGGCCTAGCTGTGTAAGGGGCCCCAGCTCAGCCAGCCTCCACACCTGTCCCTTCCTTCCCGCTCCACCTGCTGGCATCTCATTGCTTCTCCAAGGCCACCTCCTCCCCAGCTTTGCCCTCATCAGCATTTCTGCCCTCAGTGGTTCCTGCCTGACCCTCATCAGGGCTAACGGACTCAGAGTTCGCACACAGGTCTAGCAAGCATGATTCTCTGACCTGGGCAGGGGAACGGAGCTACTGTGTTTCCCCAAAAATAAGACCTAGCCGGACAATCAGCTCTAATGCGTCTTTTGGAGCAAAAATTAATATAAGACCTGTATATATTATTATATTATATTGTATTGTATTGTATTATATTATATTATATTATATTATATTATATTATATTATATTATAATGTTATATTACCTAGTCTTATATTGTAGTAAAATAAGACCGGGTCTTATATCAATTTTTGCTCCAAAGACACATTGGAGCTGATTGTCCAGCTAGGTCTTATTTACGGGAAAACATGGCATGTGACGGGAATTAGTATCACCGACATTGTCACTGGTAACTGCTGCCATCTAAGGAGGTCTGTGCCATGCAGGCCCAGGCCGAGTGCCACCTGCAAGAATGCTCCCTGTTACTCCTCAGCGTGGCCTCACACGGGAGTCCAAGCGTGGGGCCCAGGGTTTGGCTCATTGCACACCAGAGGAACCCCAGCCTGCGTCCGTGCTGGGCTCCCCTGAGCCAGGAGCTTCTGGAACACACTGCAGGAGAGGCAGCCAGGGATCCTGGCCAAGGGGTCTGGGAGGGTCCCAGGGGCAGCAGCAGAGCCCACGTCAGGCTGTAGGAGCAGAGTTCGGGGTGTGGAGTTTGGAGGCACGTGGCAGGCTTGTAGGGCCGAGTCGGGAAGCAAGAGGCCACGAGGCCCACCCTCGGCTGTCTGTCCACTCTGTAGTCAGGCTCGCCCCCAGGCACCAGGAGCCATGCGGCTTTCTGGGGATGGGACACGGTGACCTTCCCAGCTGCTCTGAGAGTGAGGACCCCGGTGGGGGTTCAGGGGGCTCTTTCGTGTTCTTAGGCCGGATGGGTGGTGAGGACTGAAGAGGAGGGCGGGAGAGGGAGCTGGATCTGGGGCCGGGCTGGGTGACCCCTTCACTCACAGACGCCACGTTCGGGCGGGACCCCAGAAGCCAGGACTCTGCCGCCTTTCTGCGCACATCTGCCCACATCTGTGGGTGTCTGTGGGTGTGGCTCTCAGCTCAGCGGGAGCACGACCAGTGGTCAGCAGGGGGATGGGCTGCTCCCTGTCGCCCACGGGGACCTGGCTGCCGTATTCTGCCCATGAGCAAGCAGGGGCAGAGGGGCCAGGGCCAGGGTTGAGCCACCCTCCTCACTTATATGAGGAACGACTCCTCCTCCCCTGGTTACCCGGACCCCAAGGACTTTTCCTAAAAATAACGGCTTTCTCTCCAGGCTCTGCCCATGCCAGGCACTGGGTGGAGCGTCCATGCACGTGAACCTCAAACGCAAGCCACCCATTTCATAGATGAGAAAACTAAGTCTCAGAGAGTAGGAGGGACTGGCTGAGGGCCACACAGCTGATAGGTAGTGGGGCTAGGATGACTGCAAACCTCAAAGGGGACAGCATCCTTGCTTTGTCACCCCTGCCACTTGTGAGGTGGTGGCTGTGGCCTGGAGGCCAGCTGGTACCAGGTGGGTCTCTGGGCCATATGCACCCTGGACCTGCCGGCTGCCGAGATGCCTCCCTCACCAGGCCTGTCCTCCCGAGTGTGAGATGAGCATGACATAGCCACGTCCCTGCTCTGACCTCCTGAGGTGCCCAACCAGGAAAACTGGACATAGAGCTCCACTTTGGTGCTAGCTCTTTCTCTGCCCCTTTCTTCTCTCGGGCTTTGGCAACGCCCTAAGCAGCCCCCTCATTTCCGCTCTGCGTCTCCTGCAGCGTCTGTGTCTCGTCTCTGTCCCCTCGCTCAGGCCCAGGGAGGTGAGACAGCTCATTAGTGCCGGACGCCCGGGTGTGTGCAGGCAGCCATCCAGTTGTCCAGTTGTGGGCTGGGTGCTATGGAAATCCCACATCAGCAACCGCTCGGGCCTGGGAGGCCATTAGCCGGTCGTCTCCTGAGGTGCACTGCCCCGGCCAGGAGGGTGGATGGATGAGTTCACTGCCCCCACCTCTACACACCGGGCCCCAGCTCTCAGCGGCTCCCTCCCTGTGCCCTCTGCCTCCCAGCCACAAACCAGCCCACAAAACTCTCCTGCCAGGGAAGGAGGCTGACAGAAGAAGGCCCAGACCTGTCCCCAACTGGGCAGGGGCTCCGCACGCAGCCTGGAAGCCTCTGCCAGGCCAGCAGGTGGGCAGGCGTGCCAGCCCCGTTTTGCAGTCATGGACAGTGTGGCACAAGGAGGCCACCTGGTGAGGCCGGTGTGAGCCCCCGTCTATCTGATTCCAGTGCGGAGCCCTCACCCTGAGGGCGGCCAGGTCACACAGGTAGCCCAGCCCGAGACCAGAAGCTGGGTCCCTCCCCACTCTGGCTGGCGCACTGAGTGACTTCAGGCCAAGTTGCCTCCCCCACTGGCACCTCCTTTTTGCTGTTTGTAGCAGGAGGGGCTTGGACTGGCCCATCCCTGAGGCCCCTTGCAGCTTTATCATTCTGGAACATTCCTCTCTTGGGAGAGTACATGGGCACAGCCCCAGGAGGACTCCCAGGCTGCCACAGAGCAGACCACACTGTGCCAGGCTCCATGGAGGGGGTGGCCATCCGGGCATCTCAGAGTGTCCCTGTGGGGGCCAGACATTCCCCTCAATGGATGTAATGTCCTCACCAGGCCAAGAAGGGGCGAGGTTAGCAGAGGAACGGGGGCATGCTGAGCTGCACGTGCACCCCACCACCACCTCCAGCCCTAACGACAGCTGGGGTCTCCCAGGGAGGCTGTCTGCCAGAAGCGGGAAGGGCGGAGCAGGCTGGACATCCACAGAGGCTGCCTCAACCGCCGCCTGCCACAGAACTGCCCCCTGGGACAAGACCCCGGCCCACTGATTCCCGCCCTCCAGCCCTCTCTGGAAGCACCTGCGTCACTGGCCCCGACTGGATTCTGACGGTGGTGGGGCAACCAGGACGCCTCGCAGCTCTGACATCACTGCCCCTTGGCCTCCGCTCAGCTCTTCTTAGCGTTTCCCTGTGCAGACCTGTTGCCAAGAGTTTCACCCGCACATCCTGAGCAGGACGTGCACCGGGTCACAGCGAGGACACTGCTCGGCCTTGCTCTGATTGATTCTGGTCACCCTGCAGCAGGCAGCGCAGCTGGCATCTCCACTCAAGGCGGGCTGGCTCCTAGCCACTGCACACACGCTAACAGCAGGCATCCCAGCTCAGCCCTGCTCCCAAGCAACCTGTGCAGTCCCTCCTGCTCCCCGTGCCTCAGTCTCCCCATTTGCCAAGTAGGAGGACTCGCTGCTGCTGCTGCTCCCGGAGCTGCCCGGTGGGTCAGGCGGACGCTAGGATGAGATCCTGGAGACTGTAAAGGCTGTGGATCTGCCAAACCCAGGCCCCGCTCAACACTGCCCCCTGCTGGCAGCCTTCCTCCCTTGTTTTTCTTGCTGCCGCCTCTTCCAAGAAGCCCTCTGAATTTCAGGGAAGGCTCCTTTCTAAATAGCCCTTACTATTTACCCCACCTCACGCGATCCTAGGGCGCTGAAGAGCAGACACCCCTGCTGGCGGGTTCCAGTGGACACTCACCTGATATCATAGCCGTACATGTCCTTCTCTGGGCGCCCGTGGACAATCCAGTGGGCCAGCTCCTGCCCACAGCCACCGCCCAGCATCATTCCTGGCAGGAGTGGAGCCATAGGTCTGTAATCCATCCCGAGCCCCGAGCCCCAATTCAGTGCCCCTCCCATCTCCATGGCAGCAACCCCCCCCCCAAGCCTGGATCTCACTTCTGCATGGCTTCTAGTAGGACCTCACCCTGCCCTGCAGGTGTTTCCGGTCACCACACCTGTCAGGGGCTGCAGTGCTACTGGGACAGCACCACCCCACCCACCCCCCGCCCGTCCAGCTGGGGGAGCTCTGAGAACTGAAGGAGAGGCCACAGGGGTGTCTGGTGGACTGCTGCCCACACTCACCTGCACTGTTGAAGCCACAGCCCAGGAAGAAGCCTCGGAGTTCGGGTGCCTCCCCCAGCAGGGGCTTGTGGTCAGGTGTGAAGGACTCTGAAAGGCAGGAGAGACCTGAACCTCCCTCCAGGCCACGTGCACCTGGAGTGGGGTGTCCTGAGAGGGCGGTGATTGAGGTGGGGTCTGCAAGTGCCTTCTTCATCCAGACCCTCCCCATCCTCAAGACATAGCTCAATGCCACATCCTCCAGGGAGCCTCCCTGACTGCTTCTGCCACATTCCCCTGAGCTCCTTGCCATTTACTGCCAGAAGCCCCTGACATGAGCCAGGTTCTGTTTTGTGGGGTCCAGGTGTGTCTCATGGCTAGCACCATTCTCCTGTTGATGAAGGCTTTTCTGTGAGCCCCCATCACAGCGTGTGGCTCCCCCTCACTGCTGTGTCGTTGCCAGTCAGTCTTGCCCACTGGACCATGAGCACTGAGTGGGCAGGGACTGAGCTTTGCTCACCGCTGTGCCCAGAAACCTAGCACAGGTCCCAGCAAACAGTTGGTGCTTGATAAACGTACCCTGAATGGATGAATGATCACAAGTCCTTTCAGAAAGGGGTCTAAGCCTCCCGCTTCTGTTTGCTGCCAGCATGCATCGGGCAGAGGCCAGGATATGGAGGGAGAAAGACCCTCAGGCATAATTATAAAAGCTGGACTTTGCAGCCAGTCCTGGGTTCCAACCTCACTTTACCCCTTCCTGGCTGTGTGACCTTGGACAAATCACTTCACCTCTCTGAGCCTTAGTTCCCTCATCTGTAAAATTGGGATCATGGTACATAGCTCACAGGGCTGTGAGTTAGTCTGTCCACAAATATGTGGAGCCCACCCATGTGTACCCAGGGTTTGGCCCTGGGAGTCAGCTCTGGACAAGTCCCACCCCTTGGGGAGCTGACAGAGAGTGAGGGAGGCAGAGAGCAAGTATGCAAATAAGCAAAAAAGAATGTCTGATAAGAAAACAAAGTGGGATAAGGGGTCACGAGGGAGAGCGGGGCTGGCTGCTCTGCACAGCCCTTGTTGGCACGCAGTCCTACTGCTGCCCAGGTTATCAATGAGGAAACTGCTTTTTTGATCTGATTTATCCCAGGTCACCCTGTTAGTGAACCATGGACCTGGGACCGCTTGTCAGAGCTGCCTGGTTCCCAGACCAAGTTCTTCACCTCTGATAACAAGCTCAGTCCTGCTCCCTGAGGCGATCAGGGCCCGACATGAGGGGCAGCGTCTGAGCTGAAGGCGGCCCCAGCCCTGGGGGACCTGGGGCTTCCAAACAGCAGGGAAGGCTGGCGTTCTGGAGAGCAGAAAGTAGAGCTTCCCTGGGGGCCCTGGGGGGGGGGGTCCAGGCTGCAAGGGGCTATGGGGGGGCCTGGCTGCAAGGGGCTATGGGGGGGCCTGGCTGCAAGGGGCTATGGGGGCGGCCAGGAAGGCGCAGGGGTGAGAGGCCAGGGCAGCTCAGAGCAGACTGCGGGGGCGGACCGGAGAGGAGAGGCCGCGGTTACGTTCGGGGATGACCCAGGGTGCACTGTGTGCGAGCCGGAGCTGTTTCCAGGCCCCAGACAGGCAGGCAGGAAATTCTGAACAACTAAGGAGAGAGCCAGCGGGAGAGTTTCAGGGGACAAGGGTCTCTTGAATGTTTACTAAATGACTCAAGTCTGAGCCAGACCAGGGTGCAGGACGCCTGGGACGTCCAGGCAGAGCAGACGACCCCACCTTGGCTCTGACCTCCCGACCCTGGAACGACAGCTCTGCCTGCCCCCTCCCACGCCCCCACCACTGCTTCCCCGAAGTCAGGGGGACTTCCCTGTTCTGTTCCAGAGGCCACTGGCCCTTGACCGCGTTTGTCCTCCTGGCAAGGAGAAGTGCTGATTTCCCCAGAAACCTCCCCTACAGCCGGGAAACCAGATGCATGATGTCCTCACATGCACATCTCCCCCGAAGTGGGGCTACAGGGGAGCGATGGGTCCCCAGTCTAATTAACCGAGGCGATTGGGGACTATCCGTACCCCTGGGAATGTTTCAGGCCTGTGCTTCCCATGCCAGTCCCCAGGGAGGCTGCGGGGGTGCTGAGTCATCAGCCCACTCCCATGCTCTGCACTCTGGATCCAGCACTCAGGGGCACTGCCGTCGCACGTGCCTCTCCTGGGGACACTGGCCCCTCACCAGAGGCTCCTTATGTGACGAACAGATTGAAGTAGCCCAGGCCGGCAGCTGTGTGGACATCAGTGCGTGGAGAGGGCTGGCCGGCCTGGCAGGCCATAGCCCCTGGGCATCAGGACCCTTCCTCTCTCCTGTCTGGCTCTGCCCTTACTCCCTGTGTGGCCCGCAGACATTGCTTTACCCACTGGCGCCTGGCTGTCCACTTCGCTCATGGGACTCACTGCAGTCAGCTGACCCCAGGCATGCCCTGCACCTACACGTGGCTTGTCCTCAATCACCCTGAGTAGGTGCTCTGTCACCCATGTCACAGATGAGGGCCCTGAGGCACAGGGAACTCAGAGCCTGAGACACAATGTTTCCTCTTTGGGCAACTCTGTATCTGAACCTCGCCCTGAAGGCGGGCTCACCAACTCCTTTGTTACCTTTGTTGGGGGTTAAAGAGATCCTTCGTGTGCCAGGAAGGAGTGGGGAGACCCACACGATTCTGCTGAAACCACCATAGGAGCGGTGTTTTTCCGGCCCACACATGGCCTGCTCCCCTCGCCCGGAACACTCACCCCAGGGCTGGTTCAGCTGTCCCTCCTCGGGGCCGCCCACCCTGTGCCCCCCACCCCTGTACTCCCATCAGAGCATCTGCCCCACTGGGCTGTAGTCGCCCAACTTCCCTGAGTGCAGACGAGGTGCCAGCTGGTGCACAATGAAATCAAATGAATGACGCTGTAGGTGCTGGTCATAGCAGTGACCATCCGGCTCTGGGGCCAGCTTGAGCTGCCTCCCAGAGACCACCCTCTGCCAGGACCCCAGGCCGGCAGCCTCATCCCTGTGCCCTCACCCTGGGACAGGGCTGCCACCATGGGAGCTCTGCTCAGACTCTAATGGGCACTCAGTGCAGAGTAGGCAGGGGGTGGGGGGGGGGAGCAGGTGGAAAGCAGGCAAGGGGCAGGTGGTGGGGCGAGGCAGGGAAGGGGGCAGGCGGGGGGTAGGCAGGGGGCAGGCGGGGGGCAGGCGGGGGGCAGACGGGGGGCAGGTGCTCAGCAGGCAGAAGGAGCTGAGCCAACGCTGTATGTGCTTCTTCGTACAACAACCCTGTTTATGTCGCCCCTTGACCTGGAATCTTATTCTGGAATCTTCTCCAGCTGCACACAGCCTTTGAGACGCAGCTCAGACAACCTGCTCAGTCTGCATTAGCATCCCCTACCCTGGGGTCCCTTAGCTCCCTGAGCCACCCCAGGATGGCACCATCCCAGGGCACTGAGTGTCAACGAGTGGTCATTTTCCCCTGTCAAGCTGTGAGTTACTCGCACAGGGATATGTCAGGTCATTTTTGAACCGCCAAAGCCTGGCCCGGCCGGTGGGTTCTGCGGGAATGAGTTAGTGGCCTAGGCCGGACACTTCAGCGCTGTGGGTCTGAGTCTCCCCCAGCCTGGTGCACTAACCAGTAGGCGGGGTCAGGGGCTGCGTGTGCATGCCCCAGGACGGGCATTCTGGGAGCTGAGCACCTTCGCTCACGGCCCCCTTTCTGCTCCAGCCTCCTTCAGCTCAGGTCTCCCAGAGGCCAGGAGGAGGGCTGAGCTCAGGCCTTTCCACGCTGAGTGGGTGTGTGGCCCCAAGGCCAGAGAGCAGAGGGGTGAGACCGATGGCCCTGCGTCCTGGGCAGGTGGAACATTCTAGGAAGCGGGGAGAGCAGGGCCTGAAGCTGGACCGGCCTGGGGCTCCGCAGCCCTGTGAGAATGGCATCGGGAAAGGGCTTGGCCTGCCTCCTCTCACTCAGCCTCATGGGGTGCTGGGAGGGGGCTTCCACCCCATTTTACAATGAAAACGCTGAGTTCTAGGGACTAGTCGAGTAGAGATGAAGAACCCAGGCTGGGGCGTCCTGAAGAGCTCACTGGGGTAGGAAGAAGCCTGGCTGTGTGCCCAACTGGGAGCAAATTTCTGCCCCCGCCAAGCCCAGGTCTCTGGCCCTCACAGAGGAGTAAAGCAATGCCCAGCGCCCGGGGCTGCTGGCAGGAGAGATTGTAGGGATGCCCGGGTTCGTGCCTGGCACAGGCCAGCCTGTGGGGTCAGCCCAAAGGACCCAAGGATGTCCACCCCCAGCTCCTAGGCCTCCCGCTCACCTGGGCCGCAGACCGTGGACTTGACCCCCGTCGTCTCCAGCACAGGGACCCGGTTGATGGCACCTTCAATGTGCTGGGTGAATACATCCCAGTCCAGGTCGAAGAGGCCAAACGCAAACTTGTCCGACACCTGAGGAGGCAGGTGGGGAGCTGCACTGTGACGGCTGCCCAGGGGAGCTGCAGCTTCCCCACATCAGGTGAGTGACAGGGCTAAGCTGGTCCCCCACAAGTGCCCTCAGTTTGTCTCCCCCTCATCAACCCGTCAGCAGGGCCTATCTGCTCCCCTATCTCCCCCCCACCCCCTGGCTCAGGTCCCACCAGCTCTGCCCTTGATCGTTGCCACAGCCTCTGCCTGGAGGCCCTGCTTCCCCGCCCGCCATCAGCTGCCTCCTGTGTCAGATCACACCCTCTCTGGCTATCGAGCTTCACAGGGCTTGAGTTCCCAGGCTCCTCTGGTCCTACATGAGCCCACATGCAAAGCCCTACACGAGCCGGCCCTGCCCACATGTACTTTCAGTTCTTCGAGAAGGGCAAGCTTGACCTCGGGGCCTTCACCTCCACCTGGGGCAACTCCTTGCCAACCTGTCACCCACAAGCCCTGCTCAGAAGCTGGCTCCTCAGGGAGCCCTGCCTGATCATAGTCTGAACGACAGCCTTCCCCTTCAGTCTCCCTAGACTTATTCTTAAGCTGCTAACCTCATTCAGTGCACAGATCACCATCCATAATTGCATTACTTGTTTGGTTACTGTATGTCTCCCCACCAAAATACAGGCCTCCTGGGACAAACACTTTTTACCTTAGTCTCTTTTTTTATACAGAAAGTAAAACAGCATCTGGCCAAAAATGGTCACTTAGTCATTCAATTTGTGGACTGAAGGCACGAATATAAGAGCAAGGATGGTCCACACACGTTTGAGGGGGCCACTGGGTCTGCATTCAACCCAGAAGCTGCCAGGAGAGTGGCCCAGGCCTGGGGAGACGCCCTTGCAGCTGTGGGGGTGGGGAGGGCACAGGGTCATTTGCTGATGATGGATAGAGGACTTAAATGTCTGCATGCTCTTCTAAAGCCATTATTTTATATTTTCACAGGCTCTAACTGCTAATGCTTTGAAGCAGGCCCTCTACCTGCCCCAGGTCTGAATCTACCTGTATACCAGGTCCTTCAGGGGTTGGAGAAAAGTGGGTTTGACCCTTGGGGGCCGGGGGACCTTCAGTTTCTTAGGTGCACACCTGAGGAGTTTCAGGAGGTGGGCTCTCTGGAAGAAGGCTTCTCCATGCTGAGATGCAGCCCCCAACCCC
Source organism: Rhinolophus sinicus (assembly GCF_057876585.1). Lineage (NCBI taxonomy): Eukaryota > Metazoa > Chordata > Mammalia > Chiroptera > Rhinolophidae > Rhinolophus > Rhinolophus sinicus. Next base: position 2,902,169 of record NC_142516.1, on the reverse strand, counting down.
TCCCTCATTCCCTCCCCCGCCTCACCTCCTCCCAGAAGATGGGGTTGGCCTCATAACCACCCACTGACAAGGCATCCCCTTGGAGGCGGAGGTAGACCGAGGCATCATGGTCACGGACGTTGGGCATGTTCTGGAAGGCAGAGCAGAGAGGCTCGGGGTCAGCCAAGGCTGGGCGGTGGGCCCAGTTCCTCCACCAGGGCTCCCAGGCCCACCATGGGCCCACCCGCGTCCTCTTGGTTGTAGGACGCTGAGGACTGAGTGGACCGGCGCCTCGGGTTACACAGTGGACAAACCAGCCCCATTCAAGTCTCTCCTTCCCCAAACCCCACAAAATAGCAGCAAAGATGTGAGGAGGAGGAAGGGAGGGAGGAGGGAGGAGGGAGGAGCAGGGAGGGAAAGAGGGAGGGAGGAAGAGAGGGAAAAGAAGGTATAACCCACAAAGATAAGAGGGCAGGGGAGACAACCGCAGACAGGACAATCGCAGCAGCACAGGAGGCTGTGGAGGGATGGATGAGGGCCTGTCATAGCTTGGGTTTGGGGGAGGGCAGACTGAACAAGTCAGGCCAGTGTGCCACCCTCTGTGCCCTCCAATCTGCAAAGAGGCCGTGCCTGTGGCAACCCCAGGTACTTCAGCATGGGTGTGATAGCAGAGTGTGTGTGTGTGTGTGTGTGTGTGTGTGTGTGTGTACGCACACATGGGTGTGAGTGTGTGAGACAGAAGGTGTGTGAGTGTGTGAGACAGAAGGTGTGTGCGTGTGCATTTGTGCGAACAGGAAAATGAGCGAGGGTCTCTTCACAGCAGCTGGACCCAGATCCCTTCCACCCCCACCCTGTGCAGCCCAGGGCCTGGCCCAGCCCTGCAGGAGCCCTGAGGTCTGTCCCTGGAGGAGTGGATCCCAGAGGCTCCAGGCTGCTGGTGCGGGGGGGAGGGCGGGGGGGTGAGGAGGAGGCTGCCTCCACACCCACCCCCGCTGACAACAGACTGGAGACTCTTCTATGGAGACAATGAGTGGCCTGGGGAAAGCCCCTATGAAATACAACATAAGCTATATAATACAACATGTCAACAAAGGATGGAACGATCCACTAATCATCTCAATAGACGCAGACAAATACTTGACAGAATCCAACACCTTTCATGATGAAACACTCAACAAGCTAAGGAGAGAAGGGAACTTCCTGAAAAAGGGTACCTCAGAAACACCCACAGCTAACACAGACTGTTTGCAGCGTTTCCTCTCAGATCAGGCCTCTTATTACCTCCTGAACACGGTCCTGGAGGTCCTAGCCAAGGCAATCAGGCAAGAAGAAGAAATAAAGGGCATCCAGATTGGAGAAGAAGAAGCAAAACTACCTCTGTTTGCAGATGACATAATCTGACACATAGCAAATGCTAAAGAACCACTAAAAACTATGAGAACTAGAAAAATAGTTCAACAGTTTGCAGGATACAAGGTCAGTACAAGAAACAAACCAAAAACTACTGTATTTCTTACACTAGCAGTGAACAATCAAAAAGGAAATTAAGAAAATAATTTCATTCACACCCCAAAAAGAATGTTTAAATGCTTACAAATAAACTTAACAAAACAAATGTAAAACTCATACTCTAAAAACTAGAAAATATTTTTGAAAAACATGACAGACTTGAACAAATGAAAAGACATCCCAATGTGTACAAAGCAAAGACTTGTTAAGGTGACAATGCTCCCCAAAAACATCTACAGATTCAACACAATCTCTATGAAAATTTCAGCTGGCTTCTTGGCAAAAATTGACAAGCTGACCCTAAAATTTATATGGAAATACAAAGGGCCCAGAATATTCAAATCAATCTTAAAAACAAAGAACAAATATGGAGGATTCACACTTCCTGATTTCAAAACTCACTACAAAGCTACTGTCATCCAGACACAGTGGTAAAACCCAAGGACAGACACGTAGATCGAAGGAGCAGAATTGAGGGTCAGAAATAGACCTTCACATGTATGCTTAATTAATTTCACCAAGGGCGCCCAGGCGATCCAGTGGGGGAAAGCAGAATCTTCGACAAGCAGTGCTGGGACAACTGGATATCCACCTGGGAAAGAGAGAAGGTGGACCCCTTCCTCATACTGTACACAAAACATAATCAAAGCGGACCACAGACCCAAGCATAAGAGCTAAAACTATGACATTCTTGGAAGAAAATACAGGAGTCAATCTTCGTGACCTTGGGCTAGGAAACGCCTTCTTAAACATGACACCGAAAGCACAAGGGGCAAAGAAATATACATCAGTTGTACAGCGTCAAAATTAAGAACATTCGTGCTGCCAACAATACAATCAAGGAAGTGAACAGACAACCCCCAGAATGGGAGAAAATAGTTGCAAACCGTAAATCTGAGAAGGGGCTTGTATCCAGAAAATATGAAAGACTCTTATAACTCAATAAAAAGACACATAAATCAACTTGAAAACAAGTAAAGTACTGGACAGACATTTCCCCAAAGAAGACACACAAATGGCCAATAAGCACATGGAAAGATGCTCAACACCATTAGTCACCAGGGAAACGCAAATGAAAAAGAGCGAGATACCCTTTCACCCCACGGGGACGGCTAAACTCAGGCAGACAGTAGCAAGTGTTGGTGAGGACGTGGAGAAGTCAGAACCCCACACACTGCTGGTGGGGATGTAACATGGTGCAGCTGTTTTGAAACAGTCTGACACTTCCTCAAAAAGTTAAATATAGAGTTACTATATGGCTCAGCACGTCCACTGCTAGGTGTTGACCCAAGAGAAATGAAGACATGTGTCCACACAAAGACTTGTACCTGAATGTTCAGAGCAGCACTATTTATAGTCGGCAAAAACAACTCAAATGTCCATCAACGGAGGGATAAATAAAATGTGGTATACCACAGAATATTGTTCAGACAGAAAAAGGAATGGAATTCTAACACATGGACCACATGGATGAACCTTGAAAGCGTCATGCTGACTGAAAGAAGCCAGGCACAAAAAAAGGTCACATATGGTATGATCCCATTTTATAAAGTGTCCGGAAATAGAAAATCCAGGAAGACAGAAATCAGATTAGTAATTATCGAAGGTTGGGGGTGGGGTGGCAAATGGGGAGTGACTGATAATGGGGGGGGTTTAGGGGATGAAGAGGATGTTAGATAGAAAGACAGTTGATAGAAAGATAGACGATGGATGGATGGATGGATGGATGGATGGATGGATGGATGGATGGATAGATGGATAGATAAAATTAGTGACAGTTACATAGAAAACTGAGCAACTAGAAAAGAAAACCGTAATTCCAGGAAACACAAAAAGTTGGACACTATTTGCTCAGGAGTTAACAGTATTTATATTGTCCTTATATTGCAAGCACTGACCGATTTAACCGATAAACAAAGCAAACCAAACCAAATCTTTTCAGAAAGCAAGCAGGAGTGGGCAGCCCACGTCCACCGTGGCCCTCAGCACTGGAGGAGCTGCCTTCTCTCAACCCCTCTCTCGCGTACCCCTGCCCTGGAGACGGACACGTGGGTGTGACTGCTCTGCGCCATCTCCGAGGACAGGTGGAGCCCCGAAGGGACGACCTGGCCCATGGCCCTCCCTCCCACTGCCGTCTCCGGTCGGAATAAGAATGCCGCGTTGAGGGCCTGTTATCAGTGGCATCTAGGAAGTCCTCAGTGACGGAGCACTTCAGAAATAATGACAGTGCTATCTGCAGTCACTGCTACTGTAAAATCGAAACACCCAAGCTCCATAGAGCAGGACAATGGGGACACCTGGTGGCCAGGGAAGCCCGACTTTTCTTCCAGTGCGATCAGTGTCCCCAATTCCTGGGCCTGGCAAGGAGTACCCAGGAGTGCCCAGCACGGGCTCAGTTCAACCCCATGCTGCCCACTGGGCACCCTCACTGTCCTCTCCACAAAGGAGCCCATCTTACAGGTCTTCCCACTGACATCCCTGCCTCCCAACCTCTGCCCCTGCCCTTCCATCTGCTTCTCCTGCCCCCAGCCCCATCCAAATCCTGCCGGCTTCTTCCTCCAGGAAGCCTACCTGATGGCTCCAGCCTTTCCTGGTCTCTTCCTCTGAAGCACCAGCTGGCTGGACCTCCCCACGCCCCTTGGTCAAGCTCACCAGAGTCCTCACCACAGCTACCACGTAATGAGCACCTGCTACGTGCCAGACACCACGCTCTGCCCTCAGCCCCGTCACTCAGTTCCAGCCTCAGCACAGCCCTATGTGGTAGGTATACTTTTCACGCATTTTGCAGAAAAGGAAACTGAGGCTCAGGTGGTGCCTTGACTTTGCCCGGGCTGGGTAATGGAGGGTCGGGATGCAGACCCCAAGCCTGGATCTGTCCTATCGCTCTGCGCCCCAGCAGCGCAGCTTCTGTCACAGCTGGCGGAGGACGGTGAGAATGGGAGACCATGGGAGACCAGCCGGCCACCGCTTTTGACGGATGCAGAGACCAGGCCCAGAGAGGGAAGGGACAAGGTCCCAGAGGAGCTGGGGCTGTGCTCGGCTAGAGCCCAGGACAGGGACAGCCTGTCAGTACTGGGGGCCCTCTGACCACCTAAGAAGGAAGATAAAGAGCACGTGCTCCAGACCCTGAGCCCCCACCGGCCAGCTGGGACCCCAGGATCCTAACACCTTGAGGCCCAATCTGGCACACGGTGTCCTGAGGCACAAGACTGCCAAGCCCAAGGAGCTTCCTGACCAGACGTGGACAGGTGGGCAGGTGGCACGCGGCCCCAGGACAGGCCCGGCGCCAGGGACCTCCCAGCTCACACCCCAGAGCTCCTGCCTACGGGGCCTGGCTGGCATGAAGGAGCTTGTACTCCGACCTGCAAAGGGGTAAGACCACGCTGGCGGGATCTTACTGCGCAGGTGCGGCCCCAGGTGAGGCCAGCCCCCCAGACTTCCCTGTGGCCACCCTGATGGAGGGGAGCGTTTGTAACTTCCTCCCCAGCCGCAAATCCCCTTTTCTCCTACAAAGAGTCTTGTGGCTTCCGGAGCTGGTGCATGGGTGCAGCCTGGAGCTCCCAGCAGCAGCCAGGGTCCCTGTGTGGGGGCAGCGTTTGTGAATAACATGAATTCCTGGCCGGTTTGCCTGGCTTCTGCCTGAAAGGTGCCTCCAAGTCAGGCATCAGGAAGCACAGCGCATGGAGAGGCAGGCCCGTCCTGGCTCTGGGACGCCCCGGGCCCTCCTCCCCGACACAGCCCCTGCCCTGCCCCTCAGCCGGTCTCCAGCTTTAGCTCAGCCCTCCCGAGCCCACTGCGGCCCGAGGGCGACCCCTGGTGGCCGCCCAGGAGCTCTCCGCACAGAACGGGGCCAAAGACCCATCCTGCCAACAGCCGCCGTGTGAGTCCTCTCTGTTCCCCCGCACATAGAAACCCTCAGGAGGCATGAGCGGGATTACAGTGAACTCGTCATGAACCCGGGAAACCCCGTGTCAAGGGGAGAGGCAGCACCGGATGGGGACCCTGGTCCCCCACTCCCTCCACCACCGCCGCCCACCTAGCAGCCAGCCTGGTCTGTCCCTGGTGAGGGAAGCCAGGCTCGTCCAGGGGCGAGGCTTCCAGGACACTCCTGCTGAGGCCTGACCCTAAACAAGGACGGTCTCATCTCACACTTTCTCCACCCACAGCCCACTCTGAACTGCCTGCAGGTCCCAGCTGCCGACCTCTGTGTACTCCCCTTCTCCACCTCGTCCCTGCTCTGCCACCCTTCAGATACTTCAGAAGATTCTCCACACATGGCATCCGAAGGGAGACTCCCTGGTCCACAGACAGGGGTCCATACAGAGCCCGGTGAGCCTGCTTTGGGACTGCTTGTTCCCGTGTCTGTACCTTCCACCCAGCTCCACCCAGACAAGAACTAGGTCCTTTTCTAGTTATAGCCCCAGTTTCTAGAACAGAGCCTGGGACACAGAGCTCATCCAACTGATGTTTAATGGAGGAATGGGGGAGGGAGGGAGGGTTGCATGGAATGGTGGATAGATGGAATCAATAAATAGATGGTGGAGAGATGGATGGGTAGAGGGAGAACTAGATGGATAGAGGGGTCAAAGGAAGGATGAATGAATGGAAGGATGGATGGCAAAACGGAAAGAGGGAGGGAGGTTAATGAAGAGATAAGTGGGTGGAGGGGCGGAAGGAAGGGTGGGTGTACAGATAAAGGAATAAATGAGAAAGGATGGATGGATGGGGACTACATGGCAGGATGAGGAAGGGCTGGTTGGATGATGGAGGGAGGGAGGGAGGGAGGGAGGGGGGGAGGGAGGGAGGGAGGGAGGGAGGGAGGGAGGGAAAGAAGAGGAGTCGATGACAAGGTGACAGGAAGCACCAGCTACCACCATGGGTGACGGGCGGGATGAGAGGGGATGAGGATGGACAGAGGGCAGGAGGTGCACATCCAGGGAGGCACATCCCTTGGCAGAGGCACATCCAGGGAGGGTCTGAGGGCCGGGGCTCAGGGCATACTTGGGAGCACACAAACATGTGGGTTCCCAGAAACACCTGGGGCACAGAACATGGGAAAAAGCTGGGCCGGCTGCACGCGGCAGGGCAGGCTTGGGCATCAACAAGAAGCTGTGCCCCGAGGGCCAAGGGGGTTGGCACCACTGGGACACAGCTCTGGTCACACCGCCCGGAACACCCAGTGTCCTGATGCCCATTGCACAGACGAGGTGGCTGAGGCTCAGGATGGTTTGGGGTCCACACGTGGCCACACCCCCTTGGTGCTGGGCTTCACAGTCAGGTCCCAGCCCTGCACAGCTGGCACGCCTCCTGGGGCTGTCCACTTACCTGGATGCCCTCGATGCGCTCAGTGACGACGTAGGCATGGTGCATGGCCACCAGCGGGACCTTGACTCCCGCCATCCGGCCCACACTGCCCGCCCACACTCCTGTGGACAGAGCACGGCAGGTCAGCTCTGCTGGCACCTGCTGGGGGCAGCCAGCTAGCGGGGCATGGGTGCCTCTGCAGGCCTGTCCGCCCTGGTGGTGATTCCCCAGGTCGGTCACAGCTGGGCCATCACCCCAGAGAATGGTCAGGGTTAGGGAGCCTCCAGCATAGCCGCTTGGGAACCAGGAGAAATGCCATCCCACCTGCACAGTTGACCACGCAGGGCGTCTGGATGGTGCCGTGCTCTGTCTCCACAGCTGCAACCCGCCGCACCCCGAAGTCATCTGTCTGCACACGGATGCCCGTCACCGGGCAGTTCTCGATGACCTGGGTGTGAAAGAAGCTGCTCCCTTTGAGGGTGCTGACCACCCACCCTCTCTCCATCCCATCCTGAGGGACCTGGCACCCCTGTTTCTTCTAGGGCAGGCTTCATGTGACACTACTGGGGAAATGGCGTGACCACAGAGCTGGAAACTAAATCCATAAATTCCTAGATTTGGAGAACTTGTCCCCAAATACAGTGGCTCCTTTTTATAAAGTGACTTAAAAGAAAAAACTCAAGGCTCATTTACTAAAAGATGTTTGTGGTCTACTGTTTGGTAAAAAAGTCACATCATAGCACAGTTTGGTTCTGTGTACACATATATCCATCTTCACAGAAAATGTATTTGGAGTAAAACTAAAATGTCAACACCGGTTACCTCAGGGTGATGTTATATCTTCTTTTCGGCTTATTTGTCTTTTCTAATTTTTTCTACAATTATGTGTGTCTTTGAGACAAAAGACTAAAACTACAGGAAGAGATTTTGAGGAGTCACTTGTCCGGCGGGGCCGGAACCTCAGAGAAGGAGGCAGGTGACCCCGCAGACAGACCAAGGCACCACCCGCCTTTGCAGGAGCAGATCAGGAACCTGAGCGGTCCCACCTGGCCCAAGGTCACACCACGCAGAGAAGGGCACCTGTTCGCTGGCCTTCTGCCCTCTGGGTTTGCAGGCTGGGATCAGGGAGCCCAGGGCTCAGCGGCCATCGGTACCTGTGCTCCGCGGGCGGTGGCAGCCCTGGTGAGGGTGGTGCAGGTGCCGGCGGGGTCCATGGTACCGTCGTGTGGCACATACAGGGTCCCGTAGAGGTCATCCACGTTCATCAGTGGGTACAGTGCCTTGGTCTCCGCCGGGCTTAGTACGTGGGACTCCACACCATAGGCCTTGCCCAACTAGGGGATCCAGGGGAAAGTACCTGTGACCTTGGGGACCGATCTTCTCCCCATCCGGGCCTCCAAAGTTCTGCTCTGGCCCTGCTTCCTCCAGGAAGCCTTAGCTGGTCAGCATGGCCCTGCAGCCCCTGTGCTTTGCCCCAGTTCCACAGAAGGGTGAGGAGCGTGGTGTAGCACTCAGAAGTAGGTTCTGGGGCTGGCCTGCCTTCCCGATCCAGATGACACTAGCAATGTGACCTGGGGCAAGTTGTTTAACGTCCCCTGGGTGAATGGGGCTCATAATGGCTTATGTGGTTGGCACTTCCAAAGAGCTTAGACCAGTCCCTGGCATATACGGGCTTATTATATAAAATAAATAAAAATAACCCCCAGAGGTCTAATACGTTGGGCTTCTCTGGTCAGACCCGCTCCTCAGACACCAGTGAGGTTCTCTGTCCCAGGCCTCTGACTCATCACGTTTGATTGGCCCCAGTGCAACCAATCAAGTGTCCCCTGGCATTGACTATCAGGGCAGGCTCCACCCAGTTAGAGGTGAGCCGAGCCAATCAGATTTTCTGAGAATTGTGAATGAAAAGAGGCAGAGACTTCACTAGCAGGATGGGCACTTGAGCTGACAGATGGGTTGGGGGCTTCCTTCGACCACCTCTATCCCAGCGGATGAGTGAGCTAAGGGGGAGGAGAAGGAAGAGGGAAGGGAGAGGAGGAGGCAGAATGGGGCCCCTCCTGATCCCAGAGAGCCAGGCCTGTTCTAATGAAGCCAGCTGCCCCTGCTTCTGGCCTGGGTGCCCAGGGGAACTCAGCGTCCCTGTGATAATGAGCCTCTGCCAGCCACACAGCTGGCCCTGCTCACTGGGCCGAGCCAGTATTCAGTCGGTGCTCAATAAGGGGAGAGTTGCTGCAGGAGCCTGTCTCACCGATGCCCTGGAATTTGGGGTCCAGGCTGGCTGTTCCGGTTAGAAACCAACAGCCCAGCCCAATGCAGGGCCTTCCACAACACAAGGCTTTCTCCCCCGTCTCCCCCAGAACCGGGTTCCCCAAGTCCTCTCCAAGGGCAGTCACTGCCTCCTGGGTAGTCTTATCTCCATGAGCACCACCCGTGATGATAACTCTCGTTTATGGGGCCTTGCCTGCCTCCGAGGCTCGGCCCCCTGTGCTCTGCAATATGGTCCTATTTCAAAGGTGAAAATGCCGAGGCTCAGAGAGGCAAAGTCACTCGTCCCAGGTGGCCCAGCAAGCAAGGGCAGCTGCAGGGTTCGAACCCAGCTCTGTCGGGGCTCCTCCCTGCACCATGCTGCCCCACCCTCCACCAGCAGGGAAGCACCCACCGACATGAGTCTCTTGTACTCATCCAGACGCTGCCGGTTGGATGCGATGAACAGGCCCCCGTTCTGGATCCAGCCCGTGTGCAGTCCCGTCTCCTTCTCCAGGTCGTGGCTCACTACGCGCCTCGTGTGGGCAAGCAGCTCCACCTCCACGTCGCTGGGCCTCAGCTGCCACAGCAGGCCTGGCGGGGAGCATCGGGACACATCAGTCCCAGCATGGCGGTTCTGCACCTCGATGCCCCCAGAAGTCCAGGGCCCCTGAATGTCAGGCAGCGCCCCAGTCCTTCTCTGCAGGCCACGGGCAGCCTGGATGAGCAGGAAATGACAGGGTCCAGGCTGAGTTTTAGGACAGGCCTCCCAGCCCTTGGGCAGCTCAGAGAGGGACAATTATCAAAGGCTCCCTTATTGTGCACCTACTATGTGCCAAGCCCTGGGCTGAACTGTCATGGGGTGACTGGGCAGCCCTATGAGGCAGAAGGATTATTTTACCCAAAGCAGGCCCTTCACCAACAAAATTGCTCCCTTCAGAGCAGCCTAGAGAGTGGGAGGCCGGGGTGAGGCCGCGTGATGGAGGGCAGAGGCTGTGTGGCCCAGTGGAGACAGGGCATGGGTGATGCCCGACTCCTCCCTACTCCACAGTGACCTCAGGCTGCTAGCTTGATATCGGCCAAAGTGGGAGTGTTTACCCCATGGAAACTGGCGAATGTAACACAGGATTAAGGCACAAGGTGGCTGCCCTGGGGCCACGCACACAGTAGGTGCTTCACAGATGCGCACTGGTTAGTCAGGAGGGCGAGACTCGTGGACACAACTGATACCCTGCAGGACCCCGCTCTGCGTCACCCCGGTGGCCCCTGCCCCGTCCACCCTCCGTACCCCATGGACACCCCTCAGCCCAGGTGGCTCCATTCAGTAAGGGGCTTCTGCTTGTTGAACGGTCAGGTGCCTGGCTCCCAGCGCTGGTCTCAGCTTCGCCCTCTGGGGTCCCATGGGGGTGTCTGCTCCCTCCTCCCCCCACAGCTCTTCAGAGACTTAGGGATAAGCAGGGCCCCCAATCTGCCCACCTGCAGACTGACCCTGAGTCGCCCCGTGTCCTACCCCGCTTTGCTCAGCTGCCTCCAACAGGCCTATATCTGTTAGTCCAGAACTGGCCCCTCAGTGGTTCCCTGCCCGCCTGGCCCTACCTGCCGTGTGCCAGGTTGTCCCAGAGGTCAGACGCTCCCGCTCCAGCAGCACTGCCCCACTCACGCCCATCTTGGCCAGGTGGTACAGGGTCTGGCACCCCAAACTGCCCCCGCCAATGACCACCACATTGGCGGTGCTGGGCAGGGGCTGGCTTGGGCCTTGGGCCACCGCCGAGGTGCCCTGTGCCTCCTTCAGGGTCCGCTGGTATGGCACGCTCTTCTCGGTGGTGGGGCCAGCCCGGCTGGTCAGGCGGCGTGGCCCCAACCCCTGGGCAGGGCTCCGCTGAGGGCATGTGACAGCCACACGCAGGGCTCGGCTCAGGGAGGCCATGGGGACTCCAGGTGTCAGCAGTGCAGCGAGCTGGCGAGAGAGTTGGGGCTGGCTGGGGTGTGGACCAGACGCTGTGGGGACTGTGCCCTGATGCTGTAACACCCAACCCAGGCCTTTTTCCTGCTGCCACCCCACGGCCTGTGTGCACTGATGTATTGGTCCTGTGTGTGCCTACTGAAGGCTGCATACACATCAGGCCCTGGCTGGGCCCAGGGGTCCTTGAGGGGGGACAGAAGGTCCTGGCCAGCCCAGGGAGTGCAGGGGGTGGGGCTATGACAGAGCACGGGCGCTCTTGGGGGTGTTGGGGACACAGGGAGCGGCAAAAGGGAGGGACCAAAATGAGATCTGGGGTAAGTGGGGATACCCGGTGGGGAAAGCAGGGAGGGCCAGAGGGCACCTGAGAACTAAGGACAAGAAGGAGGCCAGGTTGTGGGGGACACAGGACCCAGACAGACAACCTGAGAGGACGAGGGGGAGGCGGGAAGGGGTAAGCACCCTGTCTGCTGGCCTTGAGAGCCCCATCAGGGCTCAGGATAATTCCTGAGAGTGGGGACCCCATGAACCCACAGGTCTGCATTTGAGGAAGACCCCCGGTGCAGGGCGGTGATAGGATCTGGGGAGATGGAGGGAGGCAGGAACCCCCAGAGGGTCCCCCACAGGGTCAGAAGCTGTGCTGAGGGCTTGTACACACACAGAGGATGGTTGGAGGGGAAGACAGTGTGCTCGGTGGAGGAAGGGCCACAAGGCAGGTGGCAGGCCGCCCTGAGACAGGGACACGCAAGCCTCCAGCTAGATCCAACACACCCTCCTGGGGACACCCGTCTCAACTCTAGACAGAAGTTGTTTCTGCCTCGAGGCAGGAGGGGAGAAAGGCAGTGGGGTCCAGCCACGTGGCATCTGGGGTTGGGGCTCAGAAGCTGGGCAACTGGCTGCCCCCCCTCCTGCCCCTCCTCCTCCGTGTCCCCTCTGTGGCCTGCAGGCCTCACCTCGTGTCCCTCTTCCTTCAAGCCTCCCAGCCAGAAAAAATCTCATAATTATGACTATAACAGGGGCCCCCTTCTGAGGACAGAAGGTGCGGGAGAGGCTCTCCCCGGGTGTGTGTCCTGCCAACACGGTGAGGACAGGACGCCTCAGAGGGGCCTCCTGGGCCTGCTCTGGGATCAGCAGGGAAAGCACAGGGACGGGGCTGTGATCCGAGGTGTGGAGCTGGGCCCTGCCACCTACATGAATAGTCACGAGAGAGACGAATTGACTAATTAATTGAGAAAGGCAACTTCCATTTCCAGGTGCATACCACAGGCCAGGCTCGGGGCACACACTCTCATTCAGCAATTGCAAAATGCCCCTAATTGCATTTTGGGGACGACTGTCCCTAGTTTACAGAGAAGGAAACGAAGGCACATTGAGGCTGGCTAAGGTAACCAAGGTCACAGGGCCGCTATGTGGCCAAGTCTGCAGGCTCTCCTGCCCCCTCCTGACCCCTGGCCGGCAGATGTCATGCGGCCTGGTCTGGGGGAAGCTGGGAGAGACGCCTCACCCACTGCCACAGCCTGTCCCACCCTCCAGTGGGACCAGGCCCCACCGTCAGATAGCCCCCTGTCTCCTTCTGGCAGAGGTGGCTCGGGCACAGGGAGGCACACGCCCCAGCTCCCCTCTGAACTTACCTTCCGTCCTCGAAGTTCCTCAACCTTCCAGGAGCCCCCAAGAGTGGCGTCCTACCAGTGGAAAGTTGGCCTCACGTGAGTGCCAGGAAAACTTTCCCAGGCCGGGCATCTGCCCCCCGCCCACAGCGCTGCCCAGCACACTTGCCCAGCCTCTGGCTCGGCCTCCTTCCTCCCTCTTGCTGTGCGAACACAATGCTGCCAGCCCAGGCAGCTGCCACGTGCCCTTTGCCCACCCACCATCCAGTCCAGGCCCTCCCACCTGGGCTGGGGGTGGGGCTGGCACAGCCCCAGCAGGGGCAGCCCAATGACCCTCTTGCCTTCCAGAAGCAGCTGCTTCAACATTAACCTGCTCCCCTGACCCCTCCAACTTTCTCCTACCTGAGCTGGCCCAGTGGCCATTTGTTGCCAGGGGTAAGGGCGCAGTATACCCCAGGCATTGGGGTCAGACAGACGGATGGGGGCTTGACAATCACTTAACCTGACCTGTAAAGTGGGGGGCCCAGAGGAGCCCTCCCCCTAGGCTGTGGGACGAAGGGGGATTGATGGTGGAAAGGGTCTGGCACAGCCTTCGCCCTGTGAAGGGGAGTTAGGGTGGCCAGCCCCCCACCCCCACATGCAGTGACCTGTGGTTCTGCCCACCCAGCCAGATGGTCGATGGTCACAGCAGCCAGAGGCAGAAAGAAGCCCCCACTAGCTCTGGGCCTGTCGCAACCCCACCCACATTGGGGAAAGCCCCAGTCCTGCCCTTCCCAAGGGATGTACCTCAGTAGCGAAGCACCTCTTAACCCCAAAGGGCCTGCTGTGGGCCTGGCCTGGTGGCGGTCGGGAGGTGCTGTCTCCTTCCTTCCTGAGCAGCTCCTGGCCAGCCGGAACTTGGGCTTCCCTGCCCCCGCCCCTGGCTGCACAGCGAGCCTGTCGCCGCCCACCACCGGGCGGGACGCACCGCCCAGCACCGCGGGCCTGCCAGCCAGGGCAGCAGCCAAGCGGGGCAGCTCTGGGCAGGAGCACAGGGCTGTGAACGCTGAGGCTCCATTGACCCTGGGTGATAAGCAGGTGGCCTCACCTCTCAAACTGCTGCCTGTGGTGACCCCGTGCACCCCCATCTGGCCACACTTGCCTGTGCTCCCTGTGCCCCAAACAAGCTTAGCACGGCCCAAGTGGGCAGAAGGAGCTGGTAGGCAGCTTTGTGCCCGCACCCAGGGTCTTCTGTGGGCTCACTCCCGGGGAAGGGTGCTCACTGCCTTCAGAGGCAGGTCAGAAAGTCTGGGTTAGCACCCCAGGCGCAGTGCCCCTGAGCTGTCTGCACCCTGCCCTCCACAACTCCCTGATCCCTCTGTGGCTTGGGAGACCCTGCCTTCATTTGACATTTGCGGGGCACCAGGACCCAGAGAGGGGAGCCAGCTTGCCTCAGGCCACACAGCAAGCCAGAGGGGGAGCCAGACCAAAAGCCTGCAGCCTGACTCTGGGTCTAGGGCACTTTGTTGATGTGCAGACAGAAGTTGCCCAGAGGAGACGCCCAGAGAAAATGCACACCGAATAGTACATGTGTGATAAAAAAAAATATGGTGAATGTTTAAATTACAGTAAAAGACACATTGCCATTAATGCCCCTCAAAATACTCCCCCTCGCTTCACACACACTTACCCCATCGTTCTTGCCACTTTCTGAAGCAGATCTGGAAGTCCTTTTTCGAGAGCGTCTTTAGTTGCGCTGTCGTGGCTGCCTCGATGTCCTGAATCGATTCAAAACATTTACCTTTCATGGTCATTTTGACTTTGACTTTGGGTCATTTTGACTTTTGCCTTTGAGAGCCAGAAGTCACACGGTGCCAGACACAGTGAATAAGGTGGATGAGGACACATAGTAATGTTTTTATTTGACAGAAATTGCCCTACCAGAAACGATGTGTGACATGGAGCATTGTCATGCTGGAAGATGAAATAAACACACTCAGGAAAGAGGACTTCCAGAGCTGCTTCAGAAAGTGGCAAGAACGATCGGGGAAGTGTGTTTGAAGCGAGCGGGAGTATTTTGAGGGGGGTTAATGGCAATGTGTCTTTTACTGTAATACATTTTTAAAAATTTAAATATCACCCTATTTTTCGATCACACCTCATATACCTCTGGATGTGCAAAGAATCAGAGCAGGTGCTGATGTGACGTAGGACGTCAAAGAAAATGTATTTAAATTACGGTCACTTAACAAGACAGCTGGCCAGGTACAGGGCTGACCACGGCAGTAGCCCTGCTGTGACCAATACGAGCCAACAAATAACGTCCTTATTCTCACCCAGGCTGTCCGCTGTCTGCTCGCTTGTCTGTCCTCTACACTTGCTGAGCACCTACTGCATACACAGCACTGCTGGGGGAGATCCAGAGATAAGTAAGAAACGGTCCCTGCCCTTGTGGGGCTCAGGGTCCAGGACGAGGTGGCTGTGATGGGCAAGCTGTTCTTCCAGCAGGAACCCAGAAAGGCTTCTCGGAGGTGGTGGCCTGGGCTCTGGCCTGACCTTGTGCTGCCACCACTTCAGTCCCCACCATGGGGACAGAGACCATCCGTCACTCCCCTGGCTGGCTCCAGCCACACGAGACTTCCCCAGGATGTGAGGGGGTCACCAGCCTGGTCGCCCTGCGATGGCTGGCCTGGCCCAGCAACCTGAGTCAGGGCTGTACTTGCTCAACAGGGTGAAGGACGGGTCAGAGAGGGCAAGGGCCCTGGATGTGGGGTGCATGCGTGAGTGACACACTGGTCACCGGAGCCCCAGGGCAGCAGCTGGGGCAGCCCAGACCTCTCCTGGCTCTGCACTCAAAGACAAGCAGCTGTTGCAAGACTGTCACAAGCCAAGTGGGCAGCAGTCGCCCTGGACTTTGGACAAGAGGTGGTGGCTGGAGGACCAGGCCAGGCTGTGGTCACTGATCCTGCACTGCTTGAGTCTGGGAGAGGTGGATGGGCCCCCCTCATCCCCCCTTGGTGCTAGAGGGCACAGCTCGGGAGGTGGCCAGGCTCCTGCTGCCAACCTGCTGTGCCATCTTGGGCTAGTACCCCCTTGTAGGGCCCCAGTTTCCCCATCTGGAAAGTAGGGACTATAACCCCTGCAGTGCCCATCTCAGGGAAGTTTTGTAAATTTACCTGCGTATTATTACCTTCTACTTCTAGTGTACTTGGAAGAAAACCATGGAGCAACCTGAAGTCACAATGGATGCCAGGCCCCTAACCCTAACCCACCCCCACCTCCAGGCCGCAAATCCCAGCGGGACTGTGGTGGATTCACCCCCTGCCTGCATGGCCAGCCCTGAGACACCCCCTTCTTGCCCTACTGGTCCTCTCTGCAGTCCCCAGCCAGCCCTCCGCCCCTGCCTGCTGGCTAGGCTTCCAGAGCAGAGGGAGGCGTCTACAGACCGACCTCTGACTGGGCAGAAGTCCAGGGTGGAGCGGGGGAGGGGCTGGGGACACCTGACCCAGGGGAAGGTGGTGTCCGGCCAGCACCTGGCCATACCTGATGCCTGGCCTCAGCCGCCTCTGAGCGGTGCCACCTGGAACTTCTACTGGGGGCAGGCAGCGTGCTGCGTGCCTTACGTGAGGCGTGACTGCTGCCCATTGTCGGGATGAGAAAACTGAGCTAGGACACAGCCACGGGCACCAGGCCCAGGAGATTCATGGACCAGGGAAGTTTCCAGAGCGACTTTTTCTTTTCTTTTTTTTTTTTTTTTTTAAGATTTTGTTGGGGAACAGTATGTACTTCCAGGCCTTTTTTCCAAGTCAAGTTGTTGTCCTTTCAATCTTAGTTGTGGAGGGCGCAGCTCAGCTCCAGGTCCAGTTGCCGTTTCTAGTTGCAGGGGGCACAGCCCACCATCCCGTGCGGGAGTCGAACCGGCAACCTTGTGGTTGAGAGGACTCGCTCCAACCAACTGAGCCATCTGGGAGCTCAGCGGCAGCTCAGCTCAAGGTGCTGTGTTCAATCTTAGTTGCAGGGGGTGCTGCCCACCATCCCTTGCGGGACTCAAGGAGTTGAACTGGCAACCTTGTGGTTGAGAGCCCACTGGCCCATGTGGGAATCGAACCGGCAGCCTTCGGAGTTAGGAGCATGGAGCTCTAACCGCCTGAGCCACCAGGCCGGCCCCAGAGCGACTTTTGAGGACTGGATTTATGCTGCCAAAATTTTACCTTAAAAGAAAAAACATAACTACATTAACTACCCCCATGACTTCATGAAGACAGAATGTTTTATCATCCTGGGGTACGTGGATGCCCCCATCCCCCAGACACCCACACACAGAGGGCAGGTGGAAATAGCCCAGGGCTCAGCCACCTAGGCACAGGCATTCCCAGGAATGCATGGGACACATAGAGCATGTGAGCAGCTTGCTACCACGACCCCCAGGCTCCCACTTCACTCTGTGATGTCTCCAGTGTTATTAGGGAGTGACACAAATGCTGGGGTGGACCTGGTCCCTCTGCTGTAGGGCCAGGCTGGTGACCCGTGCTTCAGGCCACCCTGGGGCACCATGCCCGCAGCTGAAGGCACCACTGCTATCCAGTTGGGAGACAGAACAAAGCTTCGGAGGGCAGCTAGGGACTCGGGTCCTGTCATTGACGGTATTAGGAGCGAAAGATAGAGCAGCAGTGGCCAAAGGCACAAGACCCCAAATAGCACCCAGCCCCCAGCCCAGAAAGCCAAACCCCCATGCTCTCACACTGGCTGTCCAGGCTAGGTTTACATCTTTATATGAGTTACCACAGGGAGTTCCTATAAAAATTCAGTTCTCCAAGCTTCTCTTAAAAAGCTGAGACATACATGCCCCTAGGGCCCACATCCCTGCTGGACACACTTAGATGGGGCCTGTTTTATCCAGCTGGCCCCAGTCCCCACCCTGCCACTTGGACGTTTCACATTCCCCACTGGCCTCTGGGAAGTTGGCTTTTCCAACCACTGACCCAGACTTCCAGGCACTGCCAGAGGAGTAGGGGAGATAAGTTTCCTCTCTCCAGATCCAGGGGCAGGAGCACCCCCAGAGGAGACCCTAGCGGTGGCCTGACACTGTGGGTCTTGCAGTGAATGGAGGGGGAAGGGACTGTGCAGTGCAGGCAGCAGCCCACAGTGGGTGGGGGGCTTGGTCACCCCTTCCACCAGGAGGCTGAATTTTTGGAGTTAGGACTTTCCCCTGATGGCCACATGTGAGTATGACACCTGGGGGAGCTTGACTAGGGACACAGAGCCAGGACAAGGACTGCCCCCATGAGGTCACCCACAGACGGGGAGGTGGGTCCCCACTGGGACTGGCAGCCTGGCTGTCACGCAATTGTGCACACAAAACACTCCGTGGCAGGGTGCGTCCTTACTGACGGCCACGGGCTCCGTGTCAGTTTCTAAGGCAGCAGTGCGAGACTCCCTCTCTACCACAGGGATGTGCCCATTTCTCCCCATAATTCTCCGTATTTACTTTACATGTTTTGAGGCTATGTTGTGAAGTGTCATAAGCTTCAGAATTATTATAGATAATGAACCTCTTTATGCAGTGGGGTGCTGCTAAATGTCCAGCATTTGGATCTCGAAGTGGTGAGTGTTGCCGATTCCTCTGGTATAAATACTCCTACCAGGGCCAGTTTCAAGCCACCAACCAGAAGGACGTCCCTGAACACAAAGTCCAAGAGGTGCATGGCCGGCTTTCTCTACGCGTCAGAATGCCATTTGCCTCAAGCATATTATGTCCGATGGCAGGAAGGTTGTATTCGCTCCGACACTGGCCTGGTCAATCCCTTTCCATGGCTCTGCTTTCAGCACTTGTCACACGATAGCCCAGCTGTGTCCAGCACATTCCTGTTTAAGAGTGTGATACAAAGCTGTGATGACACAAAGCAAAATGGGTGATAAGAGCATCTCAAGGGGCTGGCAGAGTGGGGCCCGGCACATGAGGGGCGTTCACCTGGCCAGGCTGGCTCTCCCCAGCCAGGACCACATCGATATGTCCCTTTTTCTGCTGGACATGCTAAGTCACTAATGAGGGAGATAAAACAAATGCATATGCGCTAGTGTGTTGGTAAGAATCTAGGCTTTCGAAGTGGTGTCAGCAAGAGATTTTTAAGTCTAAGAAACGTCAAGCCAAGTTTTCACGGTGTCAAGATGGAAACGTGTTCCTTCCCCAAGTGTGCATGGTTTGACCCCCATTGGAACTGAAATCTAACCACACTAAGGTGTACCTGCTATACAGTGATTTTCACATTGGGAGCAGGCTGGGACCGGGAAGCCTTAGAAAGCTCAGTGCCCCCTGCATTGTCACGGGAGTCAAAGTTCTCCATTACCAAGATGCACCTCAAGAGGGACTGATGACCTCTGTGCCAGGCCAACCCCTCATGGCCATCTGGTCCATGTGGCAGAGGCCTCTGTTCACCTCCCTACCCCACCCTGTCCTTTCTTCCTTCTATGCTAATCAACCAGAATAAAGACTACATTCCCCAGCCTCCTCTGCAGCCACATTACAGCCAATGGGAGATGGTGAGTGAACTTCATTAGTGTCTTTAAATTAAAGGCCACGCCCCTTCTCCTTCCCGTTGGCTGGAATGTGGATTCAGGGGCTGGAGCTGAAGTCCCTTCTTGAACCATGAGGAGGCCAGACACAGGGAACCAAAAATACCTGCAAAGACCTGGGTCCCTGACCCAGTCCCAGCCCTGGGTCACGACCTGGTAGGTGAGAAATAATGGCCTCTTGTCATGTGGGTTGTCCATCACTCAGCCAGACCGTAATCCTAACCAACTCTGGCATGGGCTCGTGTGGTTGTCACATCCATCCATCTGCCTTATGGCACCAACAGCACACAAGTGTCAAGAAGTGGAATCATTATCCAGAGAAGGAAGGGGCACGAAGCTCCCACCTCTATATGCACTTGTGGGCTTTCTTCTTCTAGGGAAAGTAAAGGGTCCAAACTAAGTCGTTCAAGAAAATCAAGACATTGAGATATGACTAAAGAACAGGGGTCTGAGTTTAACCCACAAGAGCTGTGAAATCCAACCACGAGTGGGAGAGGGCTTGGCTGGCTGCCCCCACCACCCCTGCCCCAGCGGTGGGCGCCATTGGAACAGGGCTGTAATTTCAAAACCCTGTAATTCGTGCACATTTAATCCGTTTGTAATTTTCTGCTTGAAAAAATTACATTTTAAATAGATAATTTGGAAATGCTTAATGGAGACATAAGACTTTTTGTTCAAGGAATCAGTGCTTTGTCTCAGTCTGAATAACTGTCTGAAAGGAAAGTCTATCCCTAGTCCTGTGTATGTAATACAAGCTGTCAAGGTCACCAATCTAGGGTCAAGTTCAGTGTTAGCAGCATTCTACAAGTTTGGTGTGAAGCATTTTTATCATTTAAAATTTGAAATAAATTTGAAATAATTTAAAACTCCATTATAAGTTGTTGTTTTTTATTTTTAGAAGCATGCTTCTTAATTTGCAAGCTTATGGATGTTTCTTGTGTATTTTTTATGATTGATTTCTAATTCAACTCATTGTAGTGAAAGATGCTCATTCTTGAAGACTCCCTCCTCTCGAGTGCAGATAGGACCTATTACAGAGGTTATGGCTGTCACTCCCTTGATGGTGTTTCATTAGATAAGACTTTATCCTAGCAGACAGAAGACAGAGATTCTCTTGCTGGCCATGAAAAAGTGAGCTGGGGGGTGGCTAAGAGCTGACAGCAGCCCTTGGCTGACAGCCAGCAAGAAGCCAGGCCTGTCATGCACCAGCAAGAAAGTGAATTCTGCCAACAGCCTCAGTGAGTGTGGATGGGGCCCCTTCCCTGGTTAAGCCTCCAGTGACAATACAGCCTGGCTGACACCTGGACCGCAGCCTTGGGGGACCCCGAGCCGAGGAGTCAGCTGAGCTGTGCCCAAGCTGCTTACCTACAGAAACAGCACTTCCGTCCTCCCAAACTGCAAAGCGTTCCATGGGCCTCTGAACACAGTCACACAGGTCACCCTCTCCCAACCTCAGGACATCGCTGTCACGTACATGAATTCCATCTTGTTTCCAATCAGATAACATCCTACTATCACTCTTACTATCAGCGTTTGTTCTGATATATCCACATATTTACCATTTTCCTTCCAACTGAAATACCTTTAGAACTTTCTATAGCAAATCCTCCAGTGAGGGTGTGTTAAGCTTTTGTTGTTTGTCTAAAATTTCCTTTAGGTTGTCCTTGTTTTTTGAAATACAGTTTTTGGGGTTGCAGAATTCTAGGTTGACAGAAGACATTATCCCATTGTCTTCGGGACCCACTATTGCTTCTGGAAAACCACTGCATCACTGTTTCATGAGAAGTAACCTTTTTGATCTCTTCAGCTGTTTTTAAGACCTCCTCTTTGTGTTCAGCTTCTTGCCACTTCCCTGTGGTGGCGCCAGACTTGCATTTCTTTTGATTTATGCTCCTTGGGATTCTTTGGGCTCCTGATTTCTGATTGATTATTTTTATTCGTTCTCAGATGGCCAGCCAGCATTTCTTGAAATATTGCCTCTCTCCCATCCTCTATTTCCTCCCCTTCTGGAATTTGTCTATATTAGATGTTGGACCCTCTCATTCCATCTCCATCTTCATTTGTTTAATCTCGGCACTAGCAGTGATGTCATCAGAACGATTTTCCAGTTCACTAATTCTTTCTCTGACTATGTCCAATCTGACTCACACACTATGATTTAAATTACTTTGGTACAGAGAACTATTCAAAAATGACCCTGAGAGTCCACTGTGGGTGGCCTAGACAATGAACCACCAGGGGGCTTCTCTCTTCTCTCAGACAGGGCGATCACATCAAAATGCCGATTTCTAAGGGCTACCTCCCTTCTGTCGGCAAAAGGGGCTACAACGCCCTTGTACTCCGAGCGCCCTGGAGCAGAGCAGTCGCACACTCCCACAAACCACTGGCACCCAGGGAGTTTGCATGTCCTCCTTGCTCTGACAAGGCCATCTCCCCATACTTGCACTGTCAGAAGGTAGTCATGGGGTGGGGGTGACAGTGTCACTCTCTGGAATGCAAACACACTGCATGCCCAGCGGCAGCACTGGCCTCCATGCTGGCCTTGCAAATGTCCCCCCCCCCCCCCCCCAGTGCTTCTTTCATCCTTAACTCCCACCACAGGACGCTGTGGCGTCCAGCCTGAGCCCAGCAGCCTCACCGTTCTTGCAGATCTAGAAGTTCTGTTAGAGTCTTCGCCTAATTGGCTTGGTTACTTTTTAGGTTCTCACTCTTTACACCCATTTCCAACCGTCGTTAGTCTATCTTTAAGCACACTTATTTTATAGTCTGTTTTTGTGGATCTGATACTACAGCCTGTGGTTTTAGCTGCCTCTGTGCTGTTCCTGGGGTGTGGTAGTCCCGCCAGCTCAGGTCCTGCATTTCCAGCGTCCACCACAACCTGGAGTGGCCAGTGCCCAAGCTCTGGGTGAGGAGGGCAACGGGGAGCAGTACTGTGCCGACCTCTACGCGGCCTTGACGGCAGGGGCTCCGGCAGCCACCCCAACCATGACCATGAGGGAAGCACATGCTGAGAATGGGGGGAACGGGGGCGCGGTTCACACCAAACCACCCCTGGACCACTGCCTGACTGCTTCTCCCTGAGGGAGAGAGCAATCTCTACCTCACTGCTCCTTCCCCATCCCACGGCACAGACTCACCCTCCAGAAAGAGCACTATTTTTATGTCCAGCAGATACTATATATATAAAGAAACAGGGGCTCGGGAGGTAAAACACATGCACCACTGGCAAGGCTGGGATTTGAAACCCATTCAAACAGGAAGACAGTGGCGCCTGCCTCTGACGGCTGCTGGAAGATTCCACAGAATGCTCACAGGCCCACGGCACTGTGCCAGTCGGGAGGAGGCACCCAGGTGGTGGCCCTGGCATCACTATCTCCTCCATACCTACAGCCGCCACCCAAGGCTGGGCTACCACAGCCTACGTGTGACCCAGACCACGTCCCCTGGCTGACAGCGTCCCCTGCTGGGGACAGATAGAGGAATCCTGCCACTCCCTCCTCCCCGGCATGAAAGGCCAGCCACTCCTGCAGAAAAGAACTTAAGTTTATTTGCAGTAAAAACCGTGGTCTGAAAAGACCTATCGTCAAATGTACAGTTTGTGTTCTAGTTGGGGTCGCCTCCAGGCCCCTGACCCGCATGCATCGGGCGCCTATGTTCACAGCTCATCTCAGGCCCCAGGTTCGAAGCCCCCTCCAGAGGGCGTCCCGTCTCCGGCCGAAAACACCGGCACCCCTGCCTGCCCCGGCCCTCCGCCCTTCCTGCCTCGTGCAGTGCAAAAAGTAAAGCGAACCAAATCCAGGTTTCAAAACAAACTAAACAAAACATTCACAAAAACCAGGGTTTCTAAATTGTTTTCTCAGTGTCCCCCACTATCATGACGACTTGTTTTATGAGGACCTCAAATGCACACGGTTTTCTGGCTATTATAAAATCTCTTCCTTTTCAGACACATAATGGGAGCTTTGGATGAAATAATTACAAACTTCTTTTTCCCTTAAAAAGCAAACAGCCAAACTGAAAACAAAACAACAAAAACAAGAAACAAAACTTTTCCGACAACAGTAAACAAAAAGGGGCCGGCTGGTTTCTGCCCTCCCACCCTGGGCTCGTGCAAAGTGCTGGGTGCACCCTGTGACAGGGATTCGGGTCTGCTCCCTCCAGGCTCAGTCTTCCTCCCCCTGGCTCCACGGCCCCCACACGTCATCCTGTTCTGCCTCACTTCTCAAGCCTTTGCAGGCTGCCTTGTCGCTCCTCCTGGCTGTCCGCCATCGTGGACCCCTCTGCCTCCTTCCCAAGCCAGCATGCTGAATGTGGGAGCTAAGCCTGGAGGCAACAAGAGTGGCCTCAGAGGAACCCCAGGGTGCAGCGTGGCAACCAGCACCCGCGCCAACAGGGGCCAGCTGTCCCAACGCCCAGCGTCGGCCTGCTCCCTGCACAGGGCTGTGCCGCTGCCCGAAGGGACGGGGCACACGTGAAGCCAGCCCAGCCTTCTCCAGTAGATTCGGCATGGAGCTCAGAGTGTCACTAGATCTCATGCGACATCCAGGCAGAGGAAACAGGGTCTGGCCGAGCCAGCCAAAGGTCAAAGGCCAGGAGAAGTCAGGAGGGGGCATTACGGGGTAGAGCCACCCCAAGAGCACTTATTTTGGGCTGCAGGAGCCCTGGGCAGGAAGACCTGCCAAGGGTGAGAGCTGACCTCCTGTGCAAAGGCTGGGGGGACTGGCAGGGACCACCCTGCAGGACACTGGTGACCCCGAGGGCCCGCCTGCACGGGAGCAGGGGGTCTTCCTCTGGAGAGGACGTGAGCAGCAGGGACAGAGTGAGGTGAAAACCCTGTTTTCTCCCCGCCCATAGCAGGGTTGACAGATGTCTCCACCTGGCAGCAGGACAGGACAGACACACACCTCGGATTCAGGGCGAAGACAGTACCATTGACTAGGGAGTAGGGGTCAGCGATTTCCTCGTCCTAAGGCACCCTCCTGAGAGAGGGACCTGCCCTGGGGGCTCTGCATGCCCCTGGGGCAGAGGGACACGAGGAGGTCCAGGGGGACTTCACAGGCCCTTTGCAATGCTCTCCCCTCCACTCAGCACAGCTAGGGCTACACAGGGGCCTTACTGCCACTCAGGCCGGAAGCCACCCCTGGGAGCAGCAGGAAGCAAGAGGGCCCACAGTCCAGGGGCAGAGCAGGAAGGGTGGGGAAGGCCCCCTCTGCTGTCCCCAGCCCTCCCTGGGACAGTAACTGTTGTTCAAACCTAGGCTCCTGAATGCCATCTCGACGAGACAGGGGCAAGATGAGCTTTGGCCTCAGCTGTCACCCAGAGCCTGGCTTGGAATGTTGCTGGCCCTCATTCTCCTCAGCGCTCTGGTGGTGGCAGCCACAGCAGGGCTGGCCCAGATTTTCTCTATGTACAAGTCGCAGACCCAGGACAGGCCACCGAGGGCAGACTGAGGTGAGACGGTTCGCGTTTGGGATTTTGCACCCCCTCCCCATCCCTATGGGTTTGTTGGAGACCGGAAGGTCAGCAGGCATTTTCCCCTCTGAGTCACGGAGCTGGAGACGGACTTCAGAGCAGCAGCGACCCTTTCAAGAAAATCTGCGAGTCCTGTCTGTATTCTTGCCGTCACTGGATGCCCTCCTCTTCTACATACGTTGAAGGAAACCAGCCGATCTGAAAAAGATGGCAGGATCACGTAACTGTGTGTGTGTGTGTGTGTGTGTGTGTGTGTGTGTGTGTGTGTGTGTGTTCGGTGAGTTGAGGCTCATGGAGATGAGGGATCCTTCAAAAGGCTGGGGTTCTAAGTCGGTCCTGACCCAAGAGCAGCGGAGAGCCCGGGGGAAGTGTGGCCCATGAGTGGGTGTGGCCCTGAAATGCACCAGCCCTGAGCAGTTTAAGATGACCTGTTCCCTCTCTAGCTGATAGCCAGGAAAAAAAGTCCCCTCTGGAGGAAATAACATGCTCTAGAGCCTCTGTGGTATTTCATACGCAAACTCAGCCTTCAATCAGGACCACGTGACAGAAACTAAGAGAAAATGCAGACAACAGAAACCAGTCTCCAGCGCATGCAGGCACTGCAGTCACCTGAAAGGGATATAAAGAACTCTAACTTGTATATTTCAGAAAACTAATGAAAGGGCAGAAAATGTTATCAGAGAGCTGAACTCAGAAATCAAACAGAAATCGTAGAACTGAAAAACAATGACAAAAATTAAGCATCCAGGAGAGGGATTTAACAGCAGATTAGACAAAGCAGAAGAGAAGATTAATCAATGGAAAGTAACTGGATGGAAAACCAGAGTTAACGGGTGGAAAACACATAAACAGTGCAATGATGTATGGGCCATGGTGAAAAGGCCCTAACAGACATGTGAACGGAGCCCACGGGGAGACCGGGCAGACACACCAGCTGAAGCACTCTCTCAGGCCAATGCAGAGCATCAGCCACAGATTAGACAATTTCAAGCAGAGAAAACCACATCTAGGTACATTATAGTAAAACTGATGGAAAACAGACATTTTTTGTTTAAACATGTAGTCCAGAGGGGAGCAGTGTAGACATTTCCTACAAAGGGGCCACATTACTAATGTCGAATAACTTTTCTACAGAAATGCTGGAAGCCAGGTGACAACGGAATGACATCATCAAAGTGCTGAAATAAAATATCTGATCGCCTAGAAGTCTATCCCCAGTGAAAATACACTTCACATGTGAACTCAATACAACTGCTCCCCCAAAAAGGAAGCAGGTCTCAGTGGAGAGATGACTGATTTCTGGGGGAGGATGATAAAGGGGAGAAGAGAAAGCTTTTCCTTCTAGTAGAATGCCTCCTAAAAAGAAAAGACAGTTAGAAAAATCACTATTTTTCAACCATGATAGAAACAGTTAACGAGGCAAAACTCATCAATGAATAATAAAACTAGTAGATGCAAGTTTGGTGTGGGACAGGATATTTATCAGATTTCAAAGTATTACCCTGCAAATTACTTATTAATTACAGTAACTTCACAGTGGAGAAACCTGGCAGATACCACTCTAACTAAGTGATCAAAGTTAATGTCACAATCATAGGACAAACTGACATCACATACCTCTGGAGAGGAGACTACAGCACTGAAAAAGATACAGCATCCCATATGGTTTCCCGCTGAAAATGCAGAGACTCAAGCTAATCACGAGTATTAAACAAACCTTACTGAGAGAAAGCCTACAAAAATAACTGGCCCATACTCGTCAACAATGTCAAAGTCATGTGAGACAGAGAAGGGCTGAGGAATTGTCCCAGATGAAAGGGAGCTGAGTGTCGTGGCAAGTTAATGCAATTTATGGTCATGGATCGGATCCAAGGTCAGGGGCAAATAGCTAGAGAAGACACTATTGAGACAACTGGGGAGATTGACTATGGACTGTGGATTAGACCATCTTTTATGGTCAAAGGGGAATGTCCTTGATCTTAGGAAATATATACTGAAGGGTTTAGGGGTAATGGGATATGATTTCTGCAACTGACTCTCAAATGGCTTAGAGAAAAGTGTGCACGCACACACACACTTACAGAGAAAGGGAGAGGAGGCGAATGATAAAGCAAATGGTCGAATCATTAACATTCTTAATTGGTAAATCTGGGCACATGGGAGTTCTTTGGACTCCAACAACTTTTCTTTAAGTTCGAAATTGTATCAAAAGAAGTTATACACACTTTACAATGAGAACATTAAACAAAGAAAGTGAAATGAAGATGTGTTCGGATCCAACAAAAACTGAGAATTTATGTGTAGCAGACATGCACTAAAAAACAAGAAAAAGGAATTTCAAGCAGCAGTAACATGGCCTTGGGTGGAAACACGACAGTGTGGGAAGGAATTGGGAGCCCCAGGAAGGGTAAACAAGTGTGAATCTAAATGAACACTATCTGCTTAAAACAAAAATAGCATCTTATGGGGTTAAAAAAAAATGTCGAGTTAAGCTACATGACAACACCTACACAAAAGTTGAGAGAAAAATGAATACAGTCAAAGACCGTAAGGTCCCTGCATAGTCCAGGAAGTAGGAAGAGTACTAATTTAAGGCGGTCCCCTGAAGTCCACGTGCACAGTGTAACCCCTAAGGGAACCCCTTAACTGGTGGGAGAAGAATGTGTAATTAACAAACCAATCAAGGGGGCAGGAAGTGGAATAGAATAAAATATTAGTTAATCCCAAAGTAGGTAGGAAAGGAGAAAAAAGAAGGAATAGATGTGATGAACAAAAAAAATAAACGGAAAGGTGATGGATTTAAATCTAAATATCTCAATCATTACATTACATTACATGTAAATGGACTATATGCACGTTATTAAAAGGCAAAAACTGTCATATCAGACTGGCTAAAAAAACTGTTCATAAAATTTTATCTTACATCTACCTTAAATGTAAGAACACAGAAAGTTGAAAGTAATACAAGAGAAAAAAGGGTGCCATACAAAACACTAACCACCACCTCCAAAAAGCTGTTGTTGCTGACAACAGAAAACATAGACTTTACCGCGAGAAGTACTGCCTGAGATAAAAAGAGACATTTCATAATCACAGGGTCAAAGCAACAGGAATATCTAGTGATGCTCTAAACCAGTGGTTCTGAAACAACTCTGCACTGAAATCCCCTGGGAGACTGGTTGGCTTCGTGCCCAAGGAGAGGGCCCAGGCACACGCTTTAAGTCACAGCCCCAAGTCCTGCAGTGCTGGTGCCCCAAGGACCACTTGGAAGGTCGGTGGTCTCGGCCCTCTATCGACTGCCTAGGACTCAGTGGCCTCATGCTTCTGAAGGGCTGTTGGATGGAGAATGGATGAGGCCTGAGGGCCTCCAAGGGGAGCAGCGTGCTAGGAGGAGGCAGACGGGTTCCCACCCCCTGGCAGTGGAATGCTGAGCGACGGGAGCCAAGGCTGGCAGCGCTCCACAGCCCAGTGCGCCCGCATGTGGGCACCCGCAGCCCTAAGGACAGGTGGACGTTTCCTAGTGGGCGGCACATGGACATATGGTCCCCCTGTTGTGTGGGCACTGAGAGAACTGGGTCAAAGCCAGGGGGTGCAGACTGGGTACTAGGGCATGGGGCCATGGAGTGATACAGGATGGCATGGTGGGCAGGAAGACCAGAGTCCTCAGGAAGAGTGTGAAGGAACAGGGCGGGTGGGGATGAGCTGTGCGCCTTCCCATTGCACCGGGATGTACACGCGGCCTTGGAATATGGCAGCAGGCGCTCCGCAAGGCCGCCTACTCTTAGTCCTGTGGCCTCCCTGCCTGCAGACGGCTTGGGTACATGCAGTGACTTGAATACTGTAGGCTAACCTGTCCCCTTGCAGCGGCCATGAGGACCACAGAAGAGGGCCTGGTACACATGTGGGGTCAGATGGGCCTGGATGAGATCCAGCCTGGCAAGCTCAGGTCTGTGGCACAGAGGGTGCCAGGCATAGGTGGCGGGGGGGGGGGGCTGTGCTGCGCTGCCAGCCAGCCGAGCTGGGCCAGGTCCAGCCAGGTCTGAGCCAGGAGGCCCACCCACTAAGTGGCTCTCTGCATGAGGATGGGGTGGGGGTCAGGGCCAGCCCCACTCACCCGTCCATTCGTCTCGCCCCTCCACCAGCCCTGGTCACCGCCAATGCGGCTGTAGATCTTCACCACGTCGCCTTCCCGCAGTGAGAGCTCGCGCATGTCCCGGGCGGCAAAGTTGTACCTGGCCACGGCCGTGCCGATGACACGGGGCGTGAACACTGTTGGGGGGATGGGCGTCACAGAGCTACCTGGCGAGGCCCAGCCAGGGCTGGGGGGCCCTCAGGCCCAGCTGGGTCTCTGTCCCAATGCCTGGTCCTGTGCCCAAGGTGGAGACAGTCCGGGCCCCAACCCCAGGGCCCCTCACTCCTCTGTAGGAGCACAAACTGTGGCACATGGTCTATCTGAGTTGCCCCATGAAGTGGGTCAGAGCAGTCACCACCTACACTGGGGGCTGTCGCAGGCAATGAGCATGTCCATGGGGACAAGAGCAGATGCCAGCACTCGGACCATTAGAGCTCCTGTGAGGCTTTCCCGTGTACCTGGTGCACAGGTGTCACATGGCCAGTGGACGGCTGAGTGACAGCTGTCCAGTTCCCAGCCCTCAATTTGACAGAGCCTGCAATGGGACCCCAGGACATGGGGCCCAACTTCCCTCACGACCCCAGTTTCAGATCCCCAAACCAACTGGAAACCCAGCTGGACCAGCTCGGCCTGGGACCCAGAAGCCCCAATGGATAGGTGACAATGACCATGACGGAGGGGGAAACACACACAGCTGCCGGGAAGGGCTCTGACTCTGGAAGCGGAGGGCAGTGCGGTCAGGGCCAACGAGACCCC
Organism: Rhinolophus sinicus; assembly: GCF_057876585.1. Classification (NCBI taxonomy): domain Eukaryota; kingdom Metazoa; phylum Chordata; class Mammalia; order Chiroptera; family Rhinolophidae; genus Rhinolophus; species Rhinolophus sinicus. The sequence continues at coordinate 2,872,654 of NC_142516.1, read as the reverse complement.
TGCACCCATGTCCCATAACTCCTATGGCCGCTGAGTGAGGCCCCGAGGAGGGCCGCCTGGCTCTCTGCCGCTACCAGAGACAAAGCTCTCACCGAGCAATGAGGGACAGTGACTGCCAAGCTGGGGGGTGGCAGTGGGATGAGCATGTCAGAGAGGTGACAACAGTGGGCAGGGCAGCGCCACGCCTGACTGCATCCTCAGGTACCAGCAGCAGCCCCTCCTGCCTTCCGGGCCACTTCCTTCCCCGGCCCGCTCCCCTCCACCCCCGCTGGCACCAGGCTGCAGGCAGCTGTGGACACCTTCAGGCAGGGGCTGTGGGCCAGCGGGCAGCCCCGTGCCAGGCCTGCCAGGCAGCTGGCGGCAGGCTGGCCCCCCCACGCCCCGAGGGCAGAGGTACCTGACCAGAAGGGAGCGGAGGAGCCCTGAGAAGCAAAGCTGAGGCCCTGAGGACTGAGAAAAGAAAAGTTGTAGGAAGCGCAGGAAGCTGCAAAGAGGCGAGAGAGAACGTGAAAGGGGGGCGGAGGTAGGCACAGTCGCAGGCAGCAGGGACGGGGCCCAGGCCCTGCTCAGGGGCCAGGAGGGGCCGGCGGCAGCGCGGGCTCTGAGGCCCACCTGGGCACAAGGGCAGCTCGGCCACTTCTGAGCTGCCCTAACTCCACCTCTCTACCTGTTTTCTGGAGAGCAAATCAGGACCATGTCCTCCCGGGGGCGGGCTTGCACGAGGACTCACACGTGCCGAGAGCCCAGCCCCGCGCCCAACACACAGTAGGTGCTCACTAAAGGCCCATCATTCCACTCCTGGCCTACTGTGCCCGGGTGGGACCCAAGGTCCTGCAGTCCCCTGTAGGCTAAAGGAAGCAGGGTGGCTCAGGGGACAGTCGTGGGCTGGATGCCAAATACACTGGGCCCACCCTGGGTGGCCGCCTGGCTTGGGCCATGGGGTCCCTCATTTGCAAACAGAGGTGCTGGGTCTGGCTCCCCCAAAGTGGAGGCCTCTAGGCGGCTGGGGCACAGGTGGGATCTGAGGACAGCAGGGACCTGCCCTGTTCTCTCCCCACGCTGACCTCTGGGCAAAGGCACCAACACTCGGAGCAGTAATTCAGAGCCAACATTTCCCACCTGTCACCTGGCACCACCAGGGCACCCTGGGTCGGGCGGGGGATAGGCTGGGGGTTCTGGGCCACTGCTCCGAGGGGCAGGCTGGGGAAGGGGCTCCTGGCCTAGCTCAGTGCAGCCCACAGAAAGCCTTCCTCCAGGGCAGCTGGGAGGTGGGAAGCAGGATGGAGGAGACACCTCCAGGTGGGCACTGGTGTGCCAGGTGGGCGTGGGCATTACCTGGGGACCGGCTGGAGGCCCTGGAGGCCGCGCGTTCCCGAGACTTGTAGGGGTACTTGAGTGTGGTGTCCAGCTGCTTGAAGCTCTCCTTGAGCGAGTGGCACTGGTAGTACTCCACCAACTCCTGCAGGACACACATGCTCACTGACGGCTGTCGTCGCCTCCAGGAAGTCCTCCCAGGTGCCCAGGCCTCCCTCTCCCACCTCCTCAGGTCCACATGGGGACTCCTGTCCTTGACCCCCAAAACTCCCCTCCCACTACCCACCCCGGCACTTGGCCCAGGGTGGGTGGTCAGTATTGCTACGACTTCTGATCCAGCAATTTCTCTCCTAAACGTTTCTAAAGGACAAATCAGAGAAGAATGCTGAGACTGAGGGACACCATGCTCCCTGCAACACCCTGTAATGGAGAAAAGCGGGAATCCCCCCTCCCACCCCGTGGTCAAGGCCAGGAATAGAAACAACAGCATATCTGGGGGACCAAAGGCTGTGCAGGCACCAGCGGGAGAGGGGACAGTTAGTCCAACGGCGGATGTTTGTTACGATGACAAGCAGTGCAGCCAGTGGTTTGGTTTGAAAAGGGTACACACCTGAGCATCCTCAGAGGCTACACCCTGAAGTGTCAACATTGGCTTTCTTGGGGGGTTGGGGGGAGATTGTGGATACTTTCACTTTGTGCTTTTCTCTGGCCACAGGGGGGCTTCTCAGAGCTCAGACGCTCTGGTCAGATGTTCTCAGTACATGGGCCTCTTGTAAGAAATCAATAATGGTTCTAATTTTAAAATCATCTGAAGAAGGACTATGTCTTTACCTGCATTCTGGCTGTACTGGGAGGCAGATGGGGAAGGGACATGGGGAGAGGGGCACCTGGGGGGAGGGCGGCTGTTGGGACGCCACCCCCTTTTGTGAGGTTGGTAAATGCCAGGACCTGGTCGGAGCCTCACTGGGCCATAGTTTCTGGCTCCGGTGGGAAGACCGGCAGGAACGGCTGCTGTGAGCCAGTGGCCAGGGCGGGATCAGTGTCCACCAGTCAACCCACCTGGCCCTTTGGTGGGATTGGGGCACAGTCTGGACCCAGAGGGCTGCGAAGAGGCCTTAACTGTCCCAAGGTGTCCCACAAACCCATTTCCTTGGCTCCCTCCCATGCTGGGAAGACTCACTCCCCCTGGAAGTGGCCCCCGGCCCAGCTGTAGGGAACCCCTCTGCAAGTCTGATCTGCAGGGAGGGGGGTGCAGGAGGCCCCTCCCCCTCAGTGTGCTGCGGTGGAGGCCTGGGCTCTCCTCCCACCCTTGGGGCCAGGCCAGCAGGAGCCGTGGAATCACGTACCAAGAGGTTTTCAAATTTCTTTGCTTCTGTGATGTGGATCCAGCTGTCCTTCTCCACCACCTTAATGTGCTTCACCTCGTCGTTGAACCTGGACAAAGAGCACGGGCCGCAGAAGTCACTATGCGGGCCACGCGGGCCACGCGGGCCCCAGCCCCTCGGGCTCCGTACACGCGCAGGAGCAAAGACCCTGCCCTGGGCTCACACCTCCTGCTCTAATGGCTATTCCCTTCTGGCCCTCCCCACCCCCAGCCCTGCTGTCCCACCCCAGCCTGGGCCTGTCTCCTCCTGCCTGTCCATCCATCCTCGGTCCCCTTGCCCCGTTTGAAGCCCCAGCTCCTGGCTGGGTCAGCCTGCAAGGCCTCAGGCCCCGAAGCCCCACACCTCTCGTCCATCCAGACACTTCCTGACTCATTTTCTTCTCTGCTCTGGGAACGTCTGCCCCCCCCCCCCCCCTTCTCCACAGCCGGGTGAAGCCTTCACAGCTGGGTTTGTAAGTCAATGGACACCTCAACATCCTTTATGACTAGAGATGTAAAAACTTTCAACGAATTATTATTAGCAAACGGAATCTGCCTCTACACCTACATCCACCAAACCAAACATACAAAAAGGATTTTACACCAGAGCCAAATGGGACATTCGAGGAATGCAAGGTTGGTTTGACTCTAGAAACCAGTCAGTGGAATAAACAATGGTTAAAGAATTCGAACCCTCTTCCGTGGGGGCCTTTGTAGAACACCCACTCTGCTTTTCCTGGATGAAAGTGAGCTCGGTACGCTCAGCCCCACCCCCAGCTCCATGGGCAGGCGCATCTGAGCCCCACTTGGGAGCCCTGCAGGCCAGACACACAGAGGAGCTGAGTGTTCCCAGCAGGCGAGTGATGCCTCCACCACAGAGCTGCCCCCATGGCCCACGCTCCACTGAGATGGTCCCTGTGGGTGGCCTCACCCACAATGCGTCACACACCTTATGATGCTCCCCCCGCCCACCCACCACAGGTACCACTGACCTCTGCTCGAGTAGGTCCTGCATACCAGGCGACTCAGGGCAAGTCCAGTGAATTTCGCTGGACATTTGTCACCATCAATGCTTGCATTTGCTTTTGTATTTTAGAGCCATTTGTTTCAGGTTCCAAATGTTTATGGGGTCTCTTGGAAAAGCTGGGGGAACCCTGGCAGTGTTTGCCTACCTGGGGGCAGACGCTCACCCCTGGTTCCAGCTCCTCCTAGTTCCCTAGATACCAACCTCCATCACTTCCACCCCCAGGATCCTTCGGCAGCCATTCTGCACAGTGGGGCCCTGGGCCTGGATGACGGGGGGACGTCTATCTGCAGACCTCCCCAGTAATTTAGACGGGGGACGGGAGAGTCACGCACATGCACACACGTGCAGGCAAGGCATGCTGGCCGACTGCCTGTGCTCAGGCCAACATGGCACCCAGCTGCTGGCGCGGCCGCCATACTTTCAGGCCCCATTGGATGCAGACGTAGCGGAAAGCAGTACAGGAGAGCAGCACAACTGTACCACTGAGATGAGGGGTGGGAGTGGCTGAGTGTCCAGGGACGGGATGCAGCCCTGCTGAGCCCAGCGCATGCCTGCCCTGAGGGCCGTGAGGCATTCCTACATCCCACAGAAATGCCCTCACTGCCCCCTCATGCTGGCTTCTGCTACGTGCAACCAGAAACACCCAGGCTGAAGTACTGCAGGTGTCTGGTGGCCTGGTCACAGGACCTGCCGCACCCAGCTCCCACCCAACAAGACCAGAGGTGGCCTTCCCTGGACACAGGCCACACTGCCAGGGGCTCTGGACTCCATCAAGGGGACGGCAGACCAGAACCCTCTATTTACTGGCCCAAGACTCCTGTCTGGTGGGCATCTTATGCCAGTGGTAACCATCCACCAATCAGATTCTGTCTCTTGAAGAAGTGACAGCAGACCCATGAGGGGGCAGCTTCTGGGCAGGACACCCACACTGAAGGCCATTGTCTGAGGCTGCAAGATGGCAGCAGTGTGACTTTCCCCTGCTCTCCAAGGCCCAGCTGAGGGGCTGCTGAGAGGTCCCTGACTCCTCATGGTATCCCTGCCCCGCTCTGCTGCCTGAGCTTGTCTGGTCCCATGACGTGAAAATGACAACCACGCCCACAGCAGCTGTGGGCTGTTCACACAGGTCCCAGGCCAGCTATACTGTGTAGATCCACGAATGCCCTGTCATCTCAGAAGTGTCCCCGTTGGGGCAATATAGGCGATGGCCACTCCCAACCCAACAAGCCTAGGACATGGAGGGGACCTGGGCTCTGAGGTTCAGAACAGCACTGGGGAACAGGCCCCTGGCCCCGGGGTCACACATACTTGATGCTTATGGCGAAACGCTCAGCCTCAGCCGGCCGCTCCCGGATCAGGTAGGTCCCGCTGGCGTGGGATTTGAGCAGGTTGTCTGTCTGCTGCCTCTCCATGTTGCCTGCAAACCTGGAGGGACCGAGAGGAAATGAGGATTGTGCCACTGACAACGCCTGTGACAGCATCCAGACCCGGGCCAACAGCTCTAATCTGCATATGACCTGATTAGGAAATGAGGCCACGCCCCTACAGGAGGGGCAAACAGTGCATGGGGTCCGGAGGAGACTGGAGGGGCATCTCCTGTGAGCACACAGTATATTGTATACGACGAATCTCAATTAAGATCGTGTGAAAAAAGGGCTTCGTCTTCCCAAGTGTTCCAACCTGGTGGTCTGTCTAGCAAAGAGCAAATAGCTGCCTGGGTGTGGAGACGATCCCCCCCAGGCTCCTGCAATTTGGGGCGGAGGAAGGACGAGGCAGCTGGGGCAACGGGGCTCAGCCAGCCCGGAGACGCTGAGACCCCACTCACCAGGGGTAGGCAGTGTAGTCGATCTCCCGGGACGGCGGCCGGCCGATGGGCGGCTGGCAAAAGAGAACATTCAGTTAATGCCCCCCAGGGGCTGTCCACAGAGTGGGGACCAGAGGGGGTTTGTCAGCAATGACCCAACCCTTGGGCCTGGAGCCACTGGACTGCAAAGTCCCTGAGGGCAGCAGCCAGGTTTCACCACCTCTGAGTGGATGCTCAGTAGGTTTGAATGAATGAATGAATGAATGAATGAGTGAATGAATGAATGAAATGAGTGAATGAATGAATGAGTGAATGAATGAATGAATGAGTAAACACCAACTAACAGTGTACCTAATCCCCAGGAGGGGAGCGACCAAAGTTTGCAGGAATCTCTCAGCAGTGGACAGGGGCTCACCCTATAGCTCTTTGCAGCAGACAGGCCCACGGCCCCTGGACAGGCGTTTGGCCACGTGGTGTCAGGAGGCAGCCGCAGGCAGGCAGGCCGGCCTTGCAGCTCTGAGACGAGACCCTCGCGGCAGCCTCCCTGGCCAGAGCCCACCCCGCCCCGCCTCCTTATTCCCTCTCCAGCCATTTGCCATGCAGATGGGGAAACTGAGGCCTGGAATAGGAAGGAACCTGCTCCAACAACCGGGTGTGTCAGTGACACGTTCCTCCTCTGCTGTCTGTGCCCCTTGACCTGTCAGCAAAGACTGTCCAAAAGCCCTAAGTGTTTCAACAAGTCCCCCTTCACCTGGGCAATGGGACGGCACAGAAGCAGCGCGCAGGGCAGATGGGGCCAGAGGCCAGGGGGACCCGCTGGGGCCAGGGCTCAGGGTGTCAGGGACCCGTCTCCCCTCCTTTGGGAGAATTTTCACTTTTAGCTTTTCTTTTTTGTGTGGGGAGGAGGTGATTCAATTTATTCAAGGCTCCCTGCTTGATGCTTTTGTCACAGACGAGAACTTGCTCCAGGCCACTTGCATGAAAGAAATGCCATGCTGTCTATTTTCTAAGTATCAGAAAGTCTAGCTCTGAATGCTTACATCTGGGGGAGCTCGCGCCTCCCTGGGCTACATAACGGTCTGAGAAGACTCACAGTCCCCGCAATTTGGAGGAAGGCAGCTGGTCTTCAGTCTATTACAACTGCTGCAGAGATGGCCATTTTTGTATTTTTAACACCAGGATGAAATACAGCCCCCAACTGGCCGAGTCCTTCACACAGGAGGGCACGTTGGCCCCCACCCATCTTCCCTCTGGGCATACCCCCTGCTCTGGGGCAAGCTGACAATGGCCATTAGCAAGGACGTACCGAGTGAGGGGACAGCCCTTGGCACCCTGCACCCTTGGCACCCCAGCCACTGTGCTCCAGAAGCTTCTGTGCAAGCACTCACCCTTCCATCCACAGGGCAGGGCTTCACAGACACACTGGGAAAGTAGCCTGACTTCCGGGTTTGCATCAGACGACCCTGGAAGAAGACAGAGATGGTCAGGGCCAGCGGGGGCCCGGCCTGGCCAGTGACAGTGGGAGTGGGAGGTCGCATTTTTGTGTGCACTCAGTTTCCTAAAGGACAGGATAAGGGCAGTTCCTGAGAAGTGTGTGACAGCACAACCTCCCTGCTGTGACCTCAGATGACCTTATCTCCACTTTGGGCAGAAAGGTGAGGTCCATCCCTACTTCTCAGATGAGAACACTGAGGCCCAAAGAAGTTACATGACTACAGCCTCATGTGCCGGCTGCTGTTCTCTTATGTCTACACCGGCCCTTCTCAAACCAGAGGGGTATGCGGAACCTCTCTGGAAGGGTCTGGGCTGGGGCTCGGCCCGCGCTTGCCCCGTTCGCTCTGCCAGGAAGAGCCTCACTATGATATGACCTCCTTGGCTCCTCAGCCATCCTTTCTCACCCAACTCATGGCCCTGGTCGCACCTGGGGAGGGCGTCTGGGTGGTTGGGGTCAGGACCGCAGACACGCTTTGCACCTTGTGAGTCTCCGGTCGGGTGAAGGCATGGCCTGGCACAATAAATTCCTAAGTGTGCACTGACAAGCACCGCCACTGAACAATGACAGTAACTGTACCGGACATAAGGACCATTCTGCACTACCGTCTGCTCTGAGCAGGTCGCCCCGGGAGTGACGCCTGCTCTCAGGGCTCCCTTGAGCACAGGTGCTTGGCAGCAATGCCCAGGGGTGTGTGGGCATCAAGAGCTCCACCTTTTCAGGCCTTATAAACGGAACAGTAAGTTTCATGTCTCAGAACCGTAAACCCACACACTGACGTTGCCCGTTGCCTCCCTTCCAGCAGATGGGGTCTCCTGGGGGAAGACGGCGGGTGAGGTCTCAGTCATGGTGCCCCCCAGGGCTGGGCATGATGCCTGACTGCCCCACGATGGTACTGAACTGGAGCAGGGTTGGGAGGGGTGGTAGGCACTGAGTGGAGGAGGCAGAGCGTTGGGGAGGGTGTGCAGAAGCAGACTGGGATGCCAGGAGGGCAGCCTCTGTGAAGGGGCACTGCGTTCCCTACCACCACTTTGGGCAGAAAGGTAAACGCTAATGCCCCAAGAAAGGAGACTGGGGACTCCGGAATCCATGCCACAGCTGAACCCTAGGCCTTGCTAACACCCTCTTCTCTCCACCCCTGATGGTCTCACCCCCAAAGCAGCCCCTGCCTGAGGATGTAGGGCTCTGTGCTTCTGCCCTGGGGGCGGGGGGGGAAGAGCCGGGGTCTCCACCTTCCAGGCCCCAGGACCCACCTCCCACCATTGAGACTCAGGGTCCCCTCTCAGTAGCTCAATCACGTCGCCCGTCTGGAAGGTCAGCACCGGCTTCCCAGGGGGAGCAGGGTTGCCATGGTAATTCTGCACAGCCACCATCTTAGGACCTGTGGAGGACAGGGCAGGAGGCGGTGTCTCCGTGACTTCGTCCTGGCAGCGGCCTGCCCTATTGCTGACCCTGGCCTTCCTGGCCTTACCAGATCCCTGGGCGCCTCTGGGCGAGAGGACAGGTACCTGTATGGCCCCTTCTTAGATTCTTCCTGAGACTCTGTGCCCCTTTGTTACATATATTCATGTGCTTTACAGACTCAGGGTCATGGTGGTAATCGCAACTCATTAACTGGCACTTCACACTTTCTTCCAAACGCCTTTCAAACCTGTGACTGACAGGCGGCCATGTGCAGCAGATATGGGGTACCCTCATGTTAGAGATGGGGCCAGAGGTCAGCCGGGCCCAGGGACTTGCCAAGGTCATACAGCTCGTCCAGAGCAGCTCTGGGGCTGAATTGGGGGTCCTGGCTGAGCCCCCCAAGGTCATGCAGGCTGCTCCTAGATGGAGCCCTGCTCTGGCCCGGCCACCCCACATGGGCCTGCATGCGCCAGGCCTGGTCCGGATGCTGGCGTCCCAGTGGCAGCAGCGTGGTTTGGGGTTTTGTTTTTCCACGACTAGGTTTAGACTGCTTGTCACTGCCGGGACTGCACTGAAATTTCCTCTAACACAATGCTTTCAATTCTCAACATTTAAAAGCCACGTTCCTACAATGCAACACAGAGCGGGGAAAACGAGGAGACAGGAAATAGTACAGTGACAACAGCAGCGTTTTCATGCTCTCTCTGCTCAGGGTCTCTGGGTGCAGCTCAGGGCCTCCCCCTAGGCTGAAAGGACACCGACCCTCTGCAGGCTGGCCCTGTCCCCACGCCCGGTGCTGCACCATCAGATACTAAGAGGGCTCCTGGGAAAGGTAGCTGTGACAGTGGGAGGGAGGTGGCGCTGGAGGACAGCACACATGGTGGGAGGCTGGAGCCAACAAGGCTGGGAAAAGCTGGCTGGTCTCTGTGACCGGACCCAGGCTCAGCTCCCAGGGTGACCGCTGACACTCACGATAGTGGAGAGGGCCCAAGGCCCGCAGACTCACCCGGTCCCGCTCCAGAGGCGTCCTGTGAGAGCAAGGACAGACAACAGTGATGAGGGAAGGCTGCCCAAGCATCCGACACCCTCCCCACCGCACACACCCCCAGATAGAAGGGTCAGGGCAGGAAGCGAGGGAGGACAGGGACATGTCCTGGCCTCCCACAGGCATTTGTGACAGTTTCCCTAGGTGACACCCTCCCGCTCTTCTTACCATATCTTCCACCTTTGTGCTCCTCCACGGCCCTGAGACATCCATCCCCTTCCCTCTCCCACCCCTCACCACTAACTCCCACCTTCTCCAGGAAGCCTGCCCTGACTACCCCCGCCCTGGGGCCTCCCTGCTGAGCCTGGGCTTTGTCGTCTTTGTCTGGGACACGTCCTGCTGCATACAACTCGATGCTGTATGTCTTCCCTCCACCATAAGGGCATCTTTGCACCCCAAACAGGGCCTAGAAGGTGCCCTTTCAGTGGTTAATCTGACTGGACTCCACAGCTAAGAAACGACAACGTCCACATCCTAAAAGTGATTTCAGGGACTTAACCCCCAAGTCAGCTAAACAGAAGGCTCTAAGCCAAACCAGGATGGTGGGCAGGTGGGCAGATACAAAGCTGGGCACCCAGTGCCGTGGGCAAGCAGAGTGGACGGGCAGCGGGGCAGGTCAGGAGGCGTCAGGGCCCTCATGACCACAGTGGCTGTTTGGCTGGGGGCACACAGGGCATGTGGGGGGCCGGGCAGCAGAAGAGAAGAGTCTGGCGGACTCACCAGGTCTGCAGGTGAACCTGAAAAGGAAGCACATCAGGCCTTAGAGGACAAGCCACCAGCCCCAAGGACCAGGTGGCTGTCGCCCGCACGGATGGGGGCCGCTGGGTGTGCTAGAGTGTACGTGAGGTGAGTTTGGCGGCCGTTCGTGGCAGACATGGGCTATGGACACACATAGCTGATGACTGTGAAAGTCTCATAATCACTTCTGACGGCAAATTCTGAACTCGGTATTAGGGGCCCCGAGAGGACACAGACAGGGTATGAGACCAGACGGTTTCCATGCATGCCAGCTCTGCTCCAGTGGCAGCAGCTACCTCGTCACGGGACAAAACCTGGGCTCTAAGGGAAGGTTTCCACAGTTGGTTAGTGATGCCTGCCGTGGGCAAATGACAAGCAGGGGCTGGTACCCACGTTACCTATTAACATCCTCATCTCAGACACACAGGCACCAGGACGCTCAAGGACACGGGCACCGCAGCTTGTCGGATGTAAGGCAGATTCTGTCCACCTGCCTGGAATGCCCAGAGGGGAGGACGCAGTGCCAGGCTGGGCCCCAGCCACCCGCAGGCTGGGCTGCCACCTCACCACCGAACAAAGCACGGACTACACAGCAAATGTGTGGCTGACGTGACCGCAACACCATCTAACACAAACCGTGCAGACTTCTTTGGGCAGACACAAGTATCCCACGGAGCCTGCAGAGCAGGTTATGGGCTCAGTGGGCACCGGGCAGGAAGGGCCAGACTATGCAGCCTGGTTCCCGCATGGAAGGCTTTGTCCTGACAGTGGCTCCCAAAGGGAGAGGCTTGTTGGGACATCCTGGCCCAGGGGCAGCAAACAGTTAAACCCGCTTTGGCCGGGGTCGCTGGCAGAGCCCAAAATGAAAGACGCGAGCATGGCACGGAGAGAAAGCAGCTTGGAATCCTCCAGAGAAAAACGGCCAGAAGTGACTGGGGCAGGACAACGTCCTCAGCAGCCAGACAAGAAAGCGAACCAAGCACATGCCCTTGGGGGAGCCACAGGCTCCTTAAAATAAAACAGGGTACCCACGCGGGCTTTAATGACATGGCAGGATGCTCATGATAACTGGCTTTCAAAAGATATGGAATTGCCCATCTGGAAAGATCCCAGTTGCACACATAATGAAAACCACAAAAACAAAGAGATTGGGTGGGCGGGCGTGTGCGTTTGCAAAAAGGAAGGGTGTGTACTGGCCCCGGCAAGTGTTTTTATCCCCTCTGCTCTTCTCTACATTTTCTAAATTTTCTACCAGATATGGTATTTAATAATCGGGGGGCGGGGGGGGAACCCAGAAACACCGTTTTAAAAAGAAACTATACCAAAATATTACCTTCGGTTATCTCTTAAAAAATTCATGGGGATACTTATTTTCTTCTTTGTTTCATTGCTTCTTTTTTTTTTTCTCCAAATTTTTGATAAGTAAGTATGTTACTTTTAGGATCAGAACAAACAATGCCAAAAGAAATGAAGTGTCTACTCGCCCAGTGTGAGGGGCGTGTGGCCACAAGAGGGCAGTATTGATGAGCAAAGCTCAAAAGGCTCGTTGGGCCAGTGGGTGCCAGCTGTCTTCTAGCCTGGAGGAGACTGGAGGGGCTGCTGGAGCTTGACTTGCCAGGAGTGGGCTACAGAGGGCCTGTGGTGAGGACGAGGGGGTCTGGGCTGATGTGTGGGGCCTCCTCCCTGATTAGGGTGCTGGGCCAGCCTTCAGTCAATGGGGAATTGACAGAATCTTCTATTCTTGGAGGTGGTGCCGGGGTGACAAGCAGGCCTGATGTGTTTTTCTGCCTACCTGGAGCGAGTCAACACCTCTCTTAGCACAGCTTCTCGGAGTGTGGACCGCAGTTAGCACCGTCTCACAGGGATGTGGGGGGATCTGAGTCGCCCGCGTGACGCATGGGGAGCAGAGCTGACCCTTGCACTTCAGAATGAAGCCTCGGGGCTGTTCCCCACCAGACCCAGTACTCAGCCAGCTCCTGCCCGAGGCAGTGGCTCTGAACCTTCCAGAACCATCTCAGGCTTTTCGGCTGCCCAGCTAGGTGTCCTAGGATGGACACTGCCCCCTTCAAAGGCATTCCCCAAATCAAGATGTTTCAGAGGAGCCTCAGCAGCTTGGTGCCAGCCAGGCAGCCTCAAGCCCCTCCCCACCAGCCTCAGGCTTCCCTGTCTAACAAATGGGCGCAAGCGGATGGGCGCACTAAGTGTCTTGCGCATGTGTGCATGTAAGCCATCTGCTAATACGGCTGTAACTGGAAAGGGCCAGGCCTCTCTGGGTGTGGGAGAACTGGGGGCAAGGGGTCTCTGTCATCAGAAACCTACGTGCAACTGACGAGAATGTTCTGTGCCCATTTGGGATGGATTCTAAAAGCTTATAACTGGAACGAGGAGGGGACGTGGAGGAGGCAGAGAAAAGCCCTGGAGTGTGGCAGTTAGGAGGGAGGGTTTGGCATGGAACCTCCCACCACCCCTCCCCAGCCCCTGACACTGTGACCCAGGGCAGGTGTCCTCCCCTCTCTGAGCCTCACTTTCCTCATCGGATCCCTGGCTAATGGAGTCACCGCGAAAGGAAAGAGAACGTGCGAACTCAGCCAGGGCCAAGAGGGTGGCAAAAGGCAGTGTGAGCAATGGGACCCTTAGCTAGGGACTGTGACCACGAGGACGAGCCCCCAAGGCTTGTGTTCGCAGGCAGGGCGAGGTGGTACTTACTGATCTTGCAGGGAGGTGTCACTTCCAGACACTCCTTGTGCGCCCCAACGCCACACTTGGTGCACAGGTACCCCTGATAGAAGGTTCCCCTGCACCGGGGAGGGCCCAAGTGAGACAGATGCTGCCCTGGCCGTGGGCAGGGCCCAAGGCCACCAGGCCCGCCTTGCCACCTGCCCCACAGAGCACCCCTCCCTCCGAGCTCAGGGCCTCCAGGACCCCGGCCACTGCATGCCGCCTGGTGTAGCTCTCCCCAAGGACAGCCCTGGCCTTGCTCTGCCACCCCACACAGCAGGCCCTGGGCACCCACAGGGACAGTCGCTTCCCTCCAGGTTGGGTCTGACACTGAGGGGCTCAGCCCAGGGCTGCCGGAGGGGGGGGTCAGTGGTGATGGGGGACACAGGGCAGCTGCAGCAGCAGGCTCCCTTGGGGACCGGGACGTGCGGAATGGGTGGGGCTGGGGCAGGAAGCCCCCACCTGAGGAACATCCTGCAGGCTCTGCAGTTGGTGGTCTTGTCGAACGTGTACATCTGGAAGCTGTGGTGGTTGGCGTTGGCTTTGTCAGGCTTGATGTTTGACCTGACAGGAGGGAAAGCGGGCATCAGACGCCCCGAGCCCCAAACCAGCCGGGCTCAGGAATAGGCTGAGCAGGGCATCGGTGGCTGGGACTCAGCCTGGGTCTGCCCGACCCCTGGCTAGAACGAGGGTCTGTGTTAAGAAGCCACTGCACTGGTGTGAGAGAACTCCTGGGTGAGGGTAAGGGGCTGTGTCTCGACAAGGGTCTGGAAGTGGCAGGTGTGGGCAGACGCAGGTGCCTGTCAAGACTCAGCAGATGTGCGCTTAAGATTTCATGGTCTACAGGCTAGAAACGAAAAAACCTAAACAATGAACTCGAGTTCACAAGAGGCACCCTTGAAGTATTCAGGGGGTCATGCCCTGATGTCTGCAATTCGCTTAGAAATAAATACAGCCACCATCAGATGGCATGAAGGCCGGGAGGGGTAGGATGTGACAAAGACAGCAGGGCCAGACGGTGCAATCTGAGGGTGTTTACCATAACCTCCTTTCAACTTTGGTGAATACTCGCGAGTGTTCATAAGAGAACGTCGGGGAGAAAATGACAACCCCTGGAAACCGAGGGGCAGAATGGAGGTGGTCCCCCGCCTGGCTGCCACCTGTTCCGACGTGTCCGGGCGGGACCCCATTTGACCCTCCCCCAAATCCCATAACCTGGGCCCTCGTTTCACCTCCATTTCACAGAAAAAAAAAGGCCAGGCAGGTGAGCACACCTGCCCGGAGGCCCCCAGCCCTCCTGACTGCAGAGCCTGATGGCACAGAGACCCTGCCACTCTGGCCCCAGGTCTGACGTGTCTGGGGACCCCACTGATCACCTTTCTCTGTTGGACATACTGGGGCTCTTCCTAGATTTCACAGATAAACTGCTCTGCGTGGCTTCAGAGAGGTGACAATCCACCAGCCTCTAAGGCCCTGAGGAGCTGGGTCACCCTAAGTCCATATGGCACCACGACCATGCTGGCTCTTCACTGCTCTGCCGGACAGGCTGAGCCTCGGGGCGGCAGTCCACTGAGCTGCCTGGGACAGGCTGTGGCAGGGAGGGTGCTCTTGCTAAGATGACACCACGGTGGTGATGGGGTGACGGAGCCCATCTCAGTCTCCGGGTGTCTGATCCAGCCCTCATCTGAGAGGGTCCCTGGACCAAATCCCCCCAGGGCTTCCAACCCCCACACCGCTGCAACCCTCGGACTCACATGGCCATCTCAAATTGCTCCATCCATTTCCTCTTCATGTCTTCTGTCTTGCAGAAAAACTGGAAGCCCTGCTTTCCTTGCAGGTGAATTAGATAGAAGCCGTAGGACCACTGAAGGAGGAAACGGGACGCGCTGGCAACTAGCTGTGTGTGCACATGTGTGTGTGCGTGTACAGTGCACTTGTGTGTACTCGTGTGTGCGTGTACAGTGCACTTGTGTGTACTCGTGTGTGCGCGTCTGTGCCTGTGTGTGCACGTGTGTGTGTGTGCATGTGCAAACCCCTCTAACAAGATGTCCTGGGACCCCTCTCCTACCCTCTCCAAGGTGTGTCCCCAACTGAACTCCACTGGTTCAGCCGGGGCCGTCCCTAATAATTGAGCTGGGTCCCCAGGGAGCCCACATTCAGGAACTCGCCCAGGGCCCTTCCACACCGGCCCACTCACTTTCACTTCCTAAACGTAATGCTAAAGAAACTCACTGCTCTGAAGTGAAACAACAGGAAAAATAAAATAAAGGCAGGGAAGGCTGTGAGTCTGGGAAGCCCACAGCAAAGCCAGCCACAGCTGTTCCCCCGCACCCCCAGCCACCCACCAGGCCTAACCATCTCTGGGGCTTTCAAAGGGGCCCAGGAAGAAGTCTGGAAAGTCTGAGTCCAGTTGTTAGAATAGGTGAAGGGGAAAGGAAAGAAATGAGGGAGAAGGGAAGACGGGAGGGAGAGATGGAGAGAACAGAGAAAAGGTAGAGGTGACACAGCGAGACAAAGCACCCTGACCGGCTCGGAAATGACATGTGGCCCTTAACACCTAGGTACCGGAGGGGGTGGGGGCCAGGCAGGAAGGTGGCGCCTTCACTTCCCATTCTCCTGTACCCGGCAAATCTTTTATCATGCACACGTCATAATTAAGAGACCAGAGGAGGAAGAAGGAAAAAGAAAGGCATGAGTTGACCCCTGTCCAGGCCCACCCGGGGCCCCCAGGACTCCACTCCCGGCTCAGGAAGGACGTGCTGGCATCGGGCCCTGAGGTGAAGGAAGGCAGCGAGACCAGGGTGCCAGGTGCTTACCATTTTCCCATGAGACTAGGAAGCATGAGGAGAGGAAAGCAAAAGGGGAAATGAGGTCATTATGGGACTCGGCCCAGCCCTGAGGTGGGCACGGCAGCCCAGGACACTGACCACTACCAAGTGCGCTGGGATGAGGCCACCAGAGCCTTCCTCCCAAAAGGGAAGGTGCCGGGGCTGGGACTCAGGGGCTGAGTCTTCAACCCAGAGCCTATGGAGTGGCCTGAGGTCACCACCTCAGGGGCCCCAGTAGCTTGTTTAGGACCTCAGGGTTGGGTGGGTCACCCCCATAGCTCTTCCAGGTGGTACCTGCATGCTACACTGTAAGCTCCAAAATCTAGGGTCTACGATCTTTAGCATCCTGGGCTCCTGGCCCCCACACCTAGCCCAGGGCTGTACACAGTAGCTGCACACAGCTCAGGGTGCAAAAGCTCTGCTAAAGCAGGACTGAACCAGAGGGCATAGCAATCCCATCCCAGCAGCCAAAGCCCCACCCCCAGCAGCCAAGGCCCCTCCCCCAGCAGCCATAGCCCACTGGTGGGGCAGCAGAGTCTGCCAAGCCACAGTGAGGCCCACACAGAGCCCTGCTTCAAAGGAAGCAGCGGTGGAGAGGGGCAGAAGTCCTGCCTGCTGCAGGGGGCAATGTGAGCTGGCGTCAGGCGGCCAAGGTCTAAGGCCTGGCTCTCACCCGAGGCCGTGGCTGGGCCCCTTGGCTCAGTCTCCTCACTGGGGAGCTGTGAGCCCGACTGTGTCCGCTCCCAGGAAAGATTCAAAGATAAAAGGCCGGGGAAGTGCTGGGCCCAGCACAGAGCCGGCATGCCCTCTGCAGAAGTCAGTGTTAAGAGGCTGACTGGCAAGGGAAGCCCCTGGCCCCACTGCAGCCCACCTGGTGAGGATCAGGGCTGACTTCTGCTCTTCCCAAGGCTACCCCACGACTGCTCCGCCAGCGGGGTGGGTCACCGCCCGCCCCTGGCCTGGCGTGGCCCGGCCTCAGCAGGCCCTGCCGTCACCAGCAGGAGCCGGGACCCACCTTCTTGATGTCCTTGTTGTTCATGGGGTCGTCCGTCATCTTGTGGAAGAGCAGCTCGATGATCTCCTTCAACTCGTAGCTGTAGCCCCTCCTCTTGCAGACGATGACCACCTTGTCAAACAGGAACAAGTACCTGGCGCGACAGCATGGCCAGGGGGCCGGTCAGCACCGCCAGCGCACTGTGCTCCCGGGCCACGGGGCAGCCACGTGCCCCTGGGGTGGGCAGCAGGAAGGCTGCGCCTGCTCCGAGCCCTGCCCTCTGCCTCCCGCCAACACTGACCCTCAGCCAGTCGTCGGCTGCCCCGATACCACCCCTCCAGGAAACCCTCCTTGGCCTCCTGCCCCCGGAGCTCCTCCACCCTGAGCGGATTCCATCCCTCACTAGACAGGGAGCCCTGGGGACCCAGGCCCATATCTGCTGTGACCTCAGCCATGGCCCCAGGCCTCGCACACAGTAGGTGTGCGTGGAGAATGAACAACCGCAGCCACACCAGCTCAGCTGGAGCTGTCCCCACCACCCGCCCGGGCACTCCCTTGGTCATTTGGCAGCTATTCTGTCTGTTCAACTCCAGGAAGCCTGTGAGCTCGCCAGCCAGGGCCTCTGGCTGCACCCTCTGCCCAGCCCGGTGCCGGCCACGGGCAGCACAGCTCCACGGCCATGGCAGCCACTGGCGGACATGGCTCGCCGACGCTCTTGCGGAGAAGGAAGGAAGCAATTAAAACGGAGCCAACATAAAGCTGAGTGGGCGGGCAGCTCTTTCCACAGGAAAAGCAGTTTCCAGACGTGTGGGGAGCAGGGTGCCCAACTAGGCTGCCTGCCACCGGCCCAGGCCACCATTCTGCTCACCTGTCCTGCTTGGTGTGGTTGACTATGGACCGCACCTTCAGCTCCCCATCGATCTTAGGCCTCCCAAATTCCTCCAGTTTCACTTGCTGGGAAAGATGGGAGAAGGCCGTTAGCCCCAATGCCAAAGCGGCACCCCCACTGTCCCAGCACCTAATCAGGAGAAAGGGCAGGTGGGCACACACCCAAGGGGGACATTGCCCACAGAACCCCAAGGAGGAAACCAAATTAGATGAACCCAGTGGATCCCGGCTGGTGCACAGAGCAAACGGGGAGCAGAAGACCGGGGTGGGGGGGTAGCTAGGAGGCTCTTGCCCCACTTCCTGCCCCACAGCGGACTCCCCACAGCTCCACGGGAACAAAGAGTGATTCATGGTGGGGTCATGTTAACAGGCCAGTGCGCTGTGGTGCCCAGAGCAGGGGCCTGGTAGGAAAAGACAGACGCCCAGCCCTGAGAAACCAAATTAAAGGGAACAAAGAGTGCTTATCAGATGGAGGGCGGGCGGGCGGGGCATGGGGTCCTGCCAACAGCTCATCTTCCACAGGAAGAGGGTGCCCGTCAAACCCACTCTCTGGTTTGCTGAGATTTCATTTTCATTTTGTTTGGTTTGTATCTCGGCTCCTCAGCTCTAATGCAGAGAGACAGTCTCTTGACACGTTCCTGTGCGGTTGACACAGACAGGACAAGCAGGAGGGGACGCTCCAAGACGCTAAGGAGGCCGTGCCCGCGTGACGCTACGATGGCCTTCTTAGCATCTTCTCCTGAGTTCTCTGAACTTCCCAGAAGCCGCCGGGGCCAGACTCAGAGCACAGCTTCCGTGTCATACAGGGTGGGATGGGCGTCCTGCTCAGAGACTCCCTCAGAGCCTCCGTGTCTCATCTCTAAAGTGACAGCAACAAAAGCGCCACCTCCACCTGGGTGGTGGGGTTCGGGACACTGTGCAGAGCCAAGCACGGCCTGGCCCGCAGGAACGCTCCACACCTGTTCCCCATCACTGTTCTGTTTTTGTTCTTTCAGGAACAAGTGTGACTCACATCTAAAAGTGTTCTTAAAACTCCCCCGAATGACTGTGCTGCAGAAGCAACGCCCGTCTATCGTAGGGCATCCAGAGAACAGCGACGGTCAGTGAGGGGAAACCCGACAGCCGGGCAGCCAGGCACTCACACCTCTAACAGTCTGGGGCACACCCGCCCTGCACCACCTCTGCACTTGGGGGTGGTTCCCAGTGCTTCTGGGAACTGCTTTTTTCCTTCACTTGACGACACATCATGAGCGTTTTCCAGGTCACATGTTTGCAGAGGTGACTTCTTTGGGCTCTTCCAACCCTGGTGGGTGAGGATGGGCAGACGGGCCCCAGGTGTCAGCCTAGGCATCCAGGAGCTTCCTTTGCAAAAAGCTGCTGTGTTGATTTGACCTTGTGAGACTCATCAGGACCCAGCCAAGTTCCGGGACCAGAGAGTGAAAATGTCTGGGTATAAGCCAGCAGTTCCCAACCAGGAGAGCGTGTACCCAGGGGACATCTAGCGATGTCTGCAGATACATTTGTCATCACCACCTGGGCCCCCCAAAGGTGGGGGAGGCGCTGGCAGAGACCAGGGGTACTGCTCAACATCCTGCAATGCACAGGACAGACCCCACAAGAAAGAACGACCTGGCCCCAAATGTGAAGAGCCGAGGTTGAGAAACCCTGGTTTAAACATTTGGCAGGTCTGCAAGATTTGGTGCTGGCTGCACACGTGGGGAAGCGTCTGCTTCCTGGATGGCCCAGTTGCTCTCCCCACAGGACACACTGGCTCACCCAATGCTCCAAGGATGAGCCTCTCACGGACCAGGGAGAGGGGCCCATGAGGTATGAGCCCTGCCTGACGGAAGCCGAGGGGAGGGGAGAAGCCAAGGGCAGCTCCTGGGCAGGTGGACAAACACTCTGCACTGTGCCTCCTAGGGACGTGGAGATGAGGTGGGCCAGGGGTCCACGGAGCAGGAGCCTCATGTCCCCTGGGAGCCATGTCCTCCTCTTGGACCCAAGAGAGTCCTAGGTCTAGGCCAGGGAGGGAGGCTGGGGTGCTCAGCAAGCAGGCGGCCTGTCAACACAGGGCACTGGGGGTCGCTGCACATGCTTCCGCAGCCTGGCCAGACGGAGTGCGTGTTCACGCTTTTGCTGATTCGATACTGAGACCATGCAAGTAATTTCTAAAATAGGTACATGCAGTCATAGCTCATCTTTACTCTTTGGAAAGCAGCCACTTACCAAGTTCTCTATAGAACTCTGGAATTCGCTGATTTTCTTTAGGGTCTCTTTGTCCCGTTTCACTTCATTTATGTACATTGCCAAGTCCTTGAAAACAGCAGGGGTGGGGAGGGGTTAGCAGGCGGGTGCTGGGCGGGGTGAGAAGGGCTCAGGCCCCAACCCCGCCTCACATCAGCCCAGGCCTGGGCATTTTCCAAGCACCTTCAACCGTCTGTCTACCAGAGATGGCTGACCAGCCCTCCAAACAACAACGGGGGACAAGTGTCACCCCCCCACTTGACAAATAAAGAAACTAAGGCAGAAAAGGTAAAACAAACTCCATACCATAACCCCAACCAGTGGGCCAAGAACGCCAAACTCCTGCCACCTGATCTTCTACGTTAGAGTGGGAGAAAAACAGCCAACTAGACTTGGACTGACTGCTTCTCAGCTCTGGGAAGTGGATACCCGCAGGCCCTCAGCTTGTCCAGTGTCCACATGCTGCAGCCTCCTGCTGGCCACCAGGGGGCAGTGCCCGCTGCAATCCAGAGGGCAGAGTGGCTGGGCTGGGCACCCAGCACCACCTGAGAGCCAGGGGACCCAACTCTCCTCTGAAGAACCAACACAGGTGGCACTGACCCTGCCCAGCAGGGGGACAGGCTGCCTTGGGTGGAGTCCCCGAGTTGGGCCAACAGGGGAGCCGGTTCCAGCCTTCCTCCAGTGACCCCTGCCCGTTCCTACAAGGAGCCCACTGGCGGGACAGTATGTGAAATCCTAAGGCAGAAATGTTAAAAGATGGCCTGGCAAGCTGTCCCACCTCTCCAGCCTCTGTGGCACAGGCCACAGGTCACACATGACTTGGAGTGAAGCTCTCCACGAGCATAAGGCTGCTCAGAGCTCCCTCAGCACAGACACAAGAGCACCGGGGGATCAGAAACCCAGAGCGGGGCGTTTGTCCTGGGAAGTGTCACTTTACGAGACTGAGAAAGCGCAGGATGCAGCCAGGTGACAAGCAGCCAACGCTCAGAGGCAGGAAAGGATGGCGTGCATTCAGGGGCCTGGGAGTGGCCATGCTTGCCTAGAATTTGGGGCACTGTGCTAAACACAGCGTGCCAGGGTGGGTGGGGGGGTCGCCTGGCTCGGGGGACGTAGGGAGCCACAGAGGGTTTCCGACCAGGGAAGTGACTTGAGCTGACCTCTTCATCAGAAAGTGTGCCTGCACAGTGGGCTTCCGCGGACAGAGGAAGGAGGGGAGAGGTGGCATGGCTGGGTGGGGTGTACATTTCAGAAGCAGAAGCCACCACGCTGGGCAGCGGGCTGCACGGGGCCAGATGGCCCAGAACTGAGTCCAGTGCCTAGGAACCGGTGATGGCCTCGGCAGACAGTTAGGAAAGCAGGAGGAAGAAAGGCCCAGGGGAGTCACTGGGGGCCACACGACGTCAGTGACCAGGACACCTGGGGTGAGCGTCTGGCCTGTAGCCCCCTCCACCTGACCCCTCTGCCCCTGGGTGGGTCTCACCCACCCCCTGCCCTCTCTGTCTCTTGCTGTCCCAGGAAAATCTACATCTACGGTGACAGAGTGAGGCTCGTTCATGAGCCCAATCCAGTCCAAAACGCATGCAACATAAGCCCCAGGCTGGTTTGCCCTCTCCCCACCCACCTGCATGGCTTCCAGTGCTTCTTTCAGCTGCTGCCTCTCCGGCCGGTCAGTGGAATGGCTCAGAAGTTCCTGAAGGCGTGAGAGGGGAGTTGTGGGTCACCACTTGGGGGTCAGGGCCTCTGTCCTCGCCCCCATCCGGCATAGGGTGTGTGCACAGCGCGAGGCCCTCTGGACAGAGCCCCCACCTGCTGGCCCAGGGTCCGGTTCAGCTGCACAACCCCAGCAGACAGACAGATAACCCTCGCCCAGG
The DNA here is from genome assembly GCF_057876585.1 of Rhinolophus sinicus. Taxonomy (NCBI): domain Eukaryota; kingdom Metazoa; phylum Chordata; class Mammalia; order Chiroptera; family Rhinolophidae; genus Rhinolophus; species Rhinolophus sinicus. Next base: position 2,850,927 of record NC_142516.1, on the reverse strand, counting down.
TGACACGCTGCTTCAAGAAACAGGTGTCGCTGACTCTTGTGGGTCATGGCAGGGCCATCAGGCTGCACAAAGCAAGGTGCTGAGCTAACAGACGACTGCTATTCACAGAAGAACCTCACTCAGCACCTCCCAGAAACCGCTCTCTCCCCCACGTCTATCTGTCCAGAAGGTCCTCCAATTCCCATTTCTGCCATGACTGCCGGGAAGCTCAGAGGCCAGGATAAGGGCCAACCCCCGTTCTTACTCCTGGTCTGAGGATACTCTTCCACTGCTTTCACTTGTTCTGCTCTTACCCGTTTTAATCACAATTTTCCTTGGTGTATTTATTGTGATAAACATCTCACACACACACACACGGTGCCAAAGAAATGTATACACATTTTAAGAAAGGAAAAAACTATTAAAATTGTAATACTCAATTTATACCAATAACAAAAGATGAAGACAAGTCACGTTTGACTTCTGCAATGACAACAGGTGCTCAACGTGGTTCCCATCAGCGTCCAGACACTTCTGATTATGGCAAATTACTGCTTGAGGAACACTGACCAGTCCACTTGTATACGTTTTTTTGGCACCCCCGATGTGTGTGGTTGTGCGTGGTGTGTGTGTGTGTGGAGAGAGAGCAGTTCCCAACACAGAGTGCAGTTTTCATGCACTAAGCACAGACTGTCTTAATTTGTCTGTTTGTTAATGTCTCGCCTTGGCCTATGTGAGCCCACACCCTAGGAGGCTGACACGCCCTCGTGCAGCCCACAAAGGCCGAGGGGGTGGGGGTGGGTCTCACCTTCAGGAGAAGGTGGTACTTGAGCACCCTCTGCATGGGCACCACCAACAGGTCCTGCAGCTTGAACCTCCCGTCCTGGACCTTCAGTGTGCATTCCTGGGCATCAGGGGGCAGCGAGTCCATGAAGAGTCCTGGTCAGGGGGCGCTGGACCCCACCACGCCCATACCCCAGCCTGGGAGGGGGCAGACCTAAGGCTGGAACTGGGGCCCAGGGGTCTGGTCCTTCTCTGACCAGGTGTGGGGCCAGCACCCCTCACATCCTCAGGGGTCCACAGTAGCCACGTGATTCTGGGGATGGTGCCCACCAGACCCACCTCAAGACTGTCGGGGAAGCCAGCTCACTAAGGGGAGCCACTTGCAGGAACCAGAAGCTCCCCACTGTTGCCTGAACACAGGGGGGCATTCTGCTTCTCCAAGGGGCATCCCCAGCACTGCTCAGCAAAGGGACCCGGCACCAGGCTCCCCTCTGGAAATGGGGAACCCCAATCTGGGAGCAGCTGAGCTAACCCCAATAAGGGGCTCACGTGGGAAACTCAGCAAGTGCCAGAGACTGGCCCCGAGCCTGGGGTGAGGATGGGAGAGCGGTGGGACGCTCCATGGCTCCCAGCAAATGTCTGTCACCTGAGGCCCTCGTGGGGTCTGTATAGGCCAGGGCCAGGGGTCAGTCACAGCGCCTCGCAGAGCCAGATCTGGTCCTTGGGGCCTGCCTCAACAGCACCCACGGGACTCAGGCTGTGTTCTGGCCTGAGACGGTGACCTCCAACTGCCCACTCCCCACCCCAACAAAACGCAAAGGATAAAAAAATCACCTGCTAAAAACATCTACACAAAAGTCACATCACTATCCCTGTCCCCAACTTCCCACAAAACGGGCAAGTCAGAGAGCAGCAGGCTGCAACCTCAAAGGGACGGGTTAGGGGACGGGCCGGGGGACAGGCCGGGGGACAGGCCGGGGGACGGGCCGGGGGACAGGCCGGGGGACAGGCTGGGGGACAGGCCGGGGGACAGGCCGGGGGACAGGCCGGGGGACAGGCCGGGAAGTCCCCATTACCTCAACTTTCAGTCTGAAGTCCTCCCGGCTGGCGAGGAGCTGGTTCAGTGCGTTCTGGGCGTGTTCCATGTGACTGCAGTACTCCCCGTAGATCAGGAGCCTGGATGGTACACGTGTGTACACACACATACATACACACATACACACACACACACACATACATACACACTCTCTCTCCCAGGATTAGGAAGCCGCTGCGACTGCTGAGGGCCTGCTTACTTTCATGGCGGCTGTAAGTGCACAGCAAATGGGTCTCCCCCCATGACAGCTCCTCACGCGCCAACACGTTTAACAGTTTTGTTCTTTCTGTATGGCTGCTTTCTCTCTAGTCTCGAAATACTGCCAGGCTAGGTGGAGGGGGCTCCCTTCTGTGGTTCTATTCTAGGTCAGGGCTGGGTTGGGGAAGCAATTCTCATGCCGCCCCCAAAGCTGTCCCCAAAAAGGGCCAAAGCCGGAAAGAAGAGAAGCCCCTCGCCTCTCCAGAGCCAGGCGACCCCAGGAAGGCTAGGGCCGGTTTATGCCAGGACGGCTGAGCACTGTGCCCTCAGCTGCTGCCGTGCACCCCCACGTCTGAGCCCCTCCGCCCGCATAGCCACAGCTGCCCTTCGCTGGGCGTGGACTAGCCGTGTAGGAAACACAGGCCCAGCCTCAGTTTCTCCTCAGAGCAGGGAGGTGGCGGCCGCTCTGGGGACACCAGAGCCTGGGCTCTCAGCCATGTCCTGCCTACGAGCCCCTGAAGCCCCTCACTCAGACCTGCATGGGGCGGGTTCTGTCTCCCATCAGCAGCAGCTGCTACACGTGGCGCCACCTCCCCGGGACCCAGGCATAGCGCTCAGGGGGCAGACTCCCCAGGTGCCTGATTCTCCTGGGGGGAGGGGGGTGCACTGCAGGTGCATGAATGTCCTTCAGCCACCAAGACCCACAGGATACAGGTGGAGGGAGCTGCTGGAGCCTCCTCAGGCCTCCGCCCATCCAGGCCGTGCTCAGGGGCACCCCTCCTGGCTGTGATGGTGGGGACGGGGGTATTTCTTGGTTTACAAGGTACGAATGGGTCCAGAGGGCCACAGCCACCTGCCTTGGGCAGCACACACCTGCCCTGGGTGAAGTCACCCCACCAGCTATGCCCCGTCAGGCTATTGTGGTCCCGTAGACAGAGAGCGGCCGGGGAGGCGGCCCTGCCACTCACCTCTCCTTGAACTCGAGGAAGACCTTGGCCAGAGTGCTGCCCCCCGCCATCATGGACACGTCGATGGCCCTCAGGAAGCTGTGATGCACCTTAATGAGGTCCTGGGAGGACAAAGCAGTTAGCGCGTGAACGGCTCACCGGGCGAGGGCACGCGGGCTCATCTCTCTTTCACATCTTGTCTTCGATTAGGACTTTTGTGAGGCCCGGGCACTGGGCGTGCATTTCCACATAAATGCCAGGTGTAAGCCAAGTAGGAGGTGGCAGTGACACGTATGTGGTCTGCGGGGAGATTCCACAGCCCGTATCTGCCTGTACAGACACGTGCAGCCGACCAGGGCAGGCTCTGGTGCCCGGATGGGACAGCGGTGGCCCGGGATCCTGGGCTCGGAGGGATGCAGTCTTTCCACTGCAGAGCTGGGGCCTCAGGCCTGGGGAGGGGCGCTTCCCAGGGCAGGTGACATGCTGGGCTACCCACATCCCCCATCCAGGCTCCTGGACGATTATGCTGGCCACTGCTCACGGCAGGAAGAACGCTGGGTCGGGGGCACAGAGGGCAGGAAGCTCCGGGGCCTGGGTCAGCCGAGCTGATGAGGGGCTGAGGGGTCGGGCCGGAGCACCCCACAACCACCAGGCGCAGTGGAGGGAGCCCACCCCTGCGTAGCTTCTGTGGCCTCACGCCAAGCTGCCCTGCTGTGCTGACCACATCGAGATGAACCTTCCCACAGGGACGGCCCTCCCCTGTCCGTGTCCAGACATCCACAGAGCGAGCGACGGGCTCTGCTCTGAGGGGTGGGGGGACGCATTTCTCTCCAGCTGCTGACAAAGCCTCACATCTCTTCCAGGGCATGTGCGCCTGCCTGAGCCACACCCACCAGCACAGAGAGCAGAAAAGGCTTCCAGACACTGAGCCCTCCCATCCCCTAAAGCCGAGATCCCCGGAGGCAGGAGCAAGCTGTTCTCCTCCTCCCATCCGTCAGCCATAAGAACACCCCTTGGCCAGGACCAATCATGCCCCTGGTGGGGACAGTCGCATTGGAGGTTAGGATCAGAGCCCGCACGCGATGAGCGGGGCTGGGCCCTTACCTCCAGGTTGATGAAGATAGCCGCCATGTCCGCCGGGCTCAGCACCAGTCTCAGGGGGGCCATGTAGTTCTGCAAGGGAAAGCCCAATGGTTCCATCGGGACCTGGAGGCAGCCAGCCACCTTCCAGGGCACAGCCGCCAGCCAGAGGGGCTGACAACCTGACCAAGGTCAGGGGTGCCCTGCAGGGCAGCTACACAGGCCTAGAGCCTGGCCAGTGCTCAGTGGAGAGCATTCTGGGGAGATCTGGGCTCCGCCCTGCAGGGTGAGTGCTGTGCAGAATGTGTGGGGCCGGGCGGGATCGGGCCTGAGTGTTGACCAAGCACCCATGCCCGCCACGTGGTCAGAGCCCCAAGTGGGGGCACTCAGCATGGCACTGGACTTCAACCCTACAATAGCCGGGACGGGCATTGCTGTTGTTTGAAACACGAGGAAACTGAGGCCTAGGAGGTAGGAGCGTCACCCCAGCGTACACCCGTGGGTGGTGACGGGACCGTGATTCCCACCAGCACTCAAATTCCTGAGCCTGGGGTTCTGGGTCCACCCCTAAGCCTGCCTTCAAGAGATGCCCTCGCCCCCGCACCCCAAACCCTAGAAGCCCCACAGTGACAGGTAGTGGTTCTGCCTGAGTCCTCTCGGTCTGGCCTTGGAGGATATGCACATATGTGAATCTGTCATCTCCTGCCCCACAGACCCTTTCAGAGAAGGACCTGCCACCCTCTCCTCTCCCTGCTCCTTCTCCCCCAAGGGGTCCTGGCCCCCGGGACCTCTCCTCGGCCACTGTGTGTAGCAGGTGAGAATTGTTCAAATGAACAAAGGCCGGAGGACACTGGATGTGGCAAGTGGTTTTCCCCATGCTGAGGACAGGCTGGCACTGGCCTGTCTAGGATTCGGTTTCCTCGTCTGTGACGTGGGGCAGCAACACCTACCTTGGATGGTTAGGGGACTAGAACCGCGATTATCCCAGAAGGCACTCGGCACACAGGACGCTGCCTGTGCAGCCCCCACATGCACTGTGCCACGCCGTGGTTGGGCAGCGCCTGCCCTCGAAGGCCATGTTCCAGGGGTGGAGATGGAACACAGCAGCGTGCCGGTTTCGGCAATGGGACTCAGGCTGCATGGAGGAAGTGACAAGGCCTGCGGGGCCCTGGGAGGAGCTGACCTGGGAGCTGGGGCGGGGGGGCAGAGTGGCGAGGGCCAGGGCGTACAGCGAGGATGGTGCCTGGTGTGTCTGCAGAAAGGCCGAGGTCAGTGGGGCTGAAGGCTGGGCACACAAGGGCTCAGTGGGGCAGGAGGAGGGGGAACGTCCATGAGGCCTGAGCCGGTCCTGGATGGCTGGAGGCCACACAGTTCCCTAAACAGTGAGGGCTCCACTTCCGTGTCCCCATCACTGGGCCCTACACCAAACCAAAGGATAGCCAGAAAGGTTCTATCTTAAGCAGTGTTGGTTTTCTCATGCCAGTAAGCTTTGGCAGTTGGGGCTGAGGATGTTTCAGTGACAGGGAAATGCCACCGAGCCAGTGCACACAGGAGGCCAGGGCCAGGTGAGGGCAGGAGACGGCCCATCCGTGGCCCTGCGGGAGCTCAGCAGGCTGGTGGGCAGAGGACTGGCCAGCCATTTGGGGGAGCACAGGGTCTGCCACGGGGCTCCGAAGGCTCACACCGCTGAGCCTAAGTCCCAGGTGCAGGACACACACCGCCCCCTGTGCGATGGGAATACCGTTATTCCAATTTACAGAGAGGGGGCTGGGCGCAGAAAGTGCCCTCGGTGAGAAAGTCTACATAAGGCGCTTAGCCCAGCTCCCGGCCTGGGCGAGGGCACATACATAAGGAATTTAGCTCTGGGTGACCGGGCATATGTAAAAAGATTAGCTCAGTGCAGTCAGAGCAGAAGCCTTTAAGACGCCCAGTTTAGGCTGGAAGAAGCCACAGAGACAAGCTCAGGATGGTCCAGGACCTGAGGTAAGGGGCAGCAGGGTGGCCCACGGGGACACCGACCTGGCCGGAGCCCATGGCTCGAGTGGGGGACAGAGGGCAGGAGGGCAGCAGGGGAAAGGTGAGGGCAACCTCCGTTTCTGGTGGAAGGCAAAGCCAGGAGGACCAAGTACTGCCATCTGTCACCACTGCCCTAAGACCTCTCCTGGCGACGGCATCTCCCAGGGGACTGGGAGCCCTACAGTGGACCCAGGGGCCATCAGGAAAGGGCCAAAGCCCCGCCCACCTTCTCGATGTCCTCCAGAGTCCGGTAGTACTTGGCCTCCGTCTCCTGAATCTCCAGCAAGCAGCAGTTCCTCTTGTCATCCTCGGTCATGCCCATTTTCTGGAGGACAGACACACGACATAAGCCAGGACCCCTGCCAGGCCTGATGCCTGCCCACCGCCTGGGCTTGGCCGTGGGGTCGCCGAGTGTGGAATGGTGGGGCCAGATGGGAGACAGAAGGGTCCCAAGTCCTTCCCCTCTCTTTCGCAGCTGAGCCATAGGGAGGGGATGTGGCATGAAGTGAAAGCTGATGACAATGGAGGCTTCTGGACCAGAGTGAGGTCCTCGACGCCACCCCGTCCAGCATATCAGCAGGGGTGACACGCTCACAACACCGACTGTATACACAGGAGAGTCTCTGAGCAGCTCCCTGAGGACCAACTGAGCATCTGCCCCATTAGTGCCTCAGAGAGACAGCAGTTCCTCGCAGGGCTGGGCTTTCTGAGTGTCCACCAGCCTCCAACCACGGTCCTGAGACAACAGCCCACTGGCAGGGGTCCTGGGGGACAGGCCTCTGTGGCAGGGCCCACCTCTCACCTCCGGGGGAACATGGCCAGGGCTGGAACTGACCAAGAGACTATTGGGGCGGGGAGGCATTGAGTGTTCGGAGAATCACTCTCCTGAGGTCCTTTCAGGCTGAGCCATAGCTGCCTGCAAGTAAGGGTCTGGGGAAACGGAGCTGGGACATGTGACGTGACATTTGGACTCACAGCTGCCCTAACGCCATCCTCCTCCTCCTCTAGGAGATGACCCATGGCCCTGCTTGCATCTGTGGGGGCACAGCTCTCCAAAGCAACACGTGGCACATGCCCCAGGGACCGGGTCAGCAGCAGCGCCCCAAGGCTCTTCTCCAGGCCCATAGCCCTGCTCCGCCTGGGAATTGTGCTGTTACTCTTGGGGCTTCTTGGGGTGCTGGGGGTCCACCATACCCCGAAAACTGTGTAAAACTGGTATCCGACAGTGTCTCCCTGGGGACAGTGGTCTGAGTTTTTTCAAAGAGGTGTGAGATCTCCCAGAGAGGTGGAGGGAGACGGAGCTGGTGCACTTACCCCGGCTTCCCCACAGCCACTCACCTGCATGTATCTAATCTGAAAGCATGAGGAAACAAACGATAGAAAGAACCAATTAGCAGCGTCGGCTTGTGATTCAAGCTGTGCGTGGGGAAGTCAGGGGTGCTTGTGTGCATTTACACAACAGCCAGGGGTCACATCACAGCCCCGTGCCTGCCAGTGTCCCCAGAGGGATGCACCGGGACCGAGCACGTCGCCAGCCTTCCCCACATCTGGGCTCTGAGAGTGGCACCTGCTGTCTTCTGGCTTTATCTTCCTTTGCAGGAGTCACATCCCCATTACCTTCCACTAAGACTGCTCCAATAGCTCCAGACATGACAGGAGATGAAATAAAAGCAGCTGTTTTATCTCAGAGGACGTGGCAGGAGGCCTATGCTGCCTGGAATGAGCTTGTGAGCACCGTGCCAAGCATTAGGGCACTGAGCAGAGCGGGCAGGTGGGCACCAGCTTGTCCCCAGGACACAGGCAGTCATCTGCCCCCAGCCCCCAAAGGTCCCGTCAACAGGCCCAGGTCCCATCATGTGCACTTCAGGACCAGGGACAGCAGCGGTCTCTGGGGAGTGCCCACTCTAGGACCTCTGCAGGCCGGGCACAGATGAGGGTCTCTCAGGAGCTTGTATGGCCTGGGGACAGGGGAATCCTTCAGATAACACAGACCACTCCAGACACATGCTCTCGCTTTACCCAGAGGACACCCAGCTTCCAAAGGGCTCGGGGACTAAGGGGGCCCCAGTCTCAGTTCCCTGCCATATCCCGAGGTGAGCCAGGCTTTTGGGCAGCTCCAGGGAGGCGAGGCAGGGGCCTCTAGCAGCAGCAATGGCTTGGTCTCACTCCCCCTAACAGACTCCACTGGAAGGTCGGGAACGGAGCTGCCTCACTGCGGGTCTGCCCAGCGGAGGGCAGATTGGCCCGGGACAGACCTACAGTCACAGACCCACAGCTGACTCTCCAGAGCAAGACCCCTGATAGCTGTGGGGAAGGAAACCTACCTTCAGACCCTTCAGGGGCAGAATAAGGAACCCATTCTTAGGAACAGAGTTTGGGGGCTGTGGGCGCCACTGCCCAGCATGTCGGCATCTCTGCCACATGCTGCTGGCGGAGGTGGCAGGCGCCACTGGGGTGGGAAGGGCCTCCAAAAGGCCTCATCGGGGAGCTGCTTCCCAGCTTTTTGTTTCCCCACCAGCAGCTGGTTACCCACCACCACTGACGGACGACACTGAAACTTACTTTTTGAGAACTTCCCCCTTTTCTTGGGTGAAAGCAAATGGCACCGTTGCCAAGTGGCACCTTGACCACCGCCCAGAGTTTGGGGGCCCAAGGGGACTGTGGCCCGCCCCACCAGGTCCCCATCTCCCCGGCCCTGCCTGGCAGGACGCCCACCTTCCACACAGCAGCTGCTGGCAATAAACCCACCCTGCAGCCAACTGGCGTCCGAGAGATTATTCACCAACGCCTGCTCGGGAATAAATACTGTCACCACATAAAAGCCGCACAGCTGGCTAATTGAGCCAATAGCGGTCTCATCGCGCTGCACAAAGGGGTAGAAGGCAGCGTGCTGTGCGGGGCTGAGCACCGAGCTACTATTTTAAGGCTCCCGGGCCAGTGAAGACTTAGCGTCCTCACGGCCTCCGAGGAGAATTCCATAGCAACGCGTCCTAGAAGGTGGCAGTGGTGTCACATCCCAGTCTCCTCAGAACATTGCACAGGGAAGAAGGGCCCCAGGAAGGGGAGGACGGGGTGCAGCTTCCGGAACCCCCTCTGCACGGCAGCAGCTCCCCCTCGGAGGCTCAGAATCGGGGTCGGCTCCGTTCCTAAAGAAAGGGCCAGGCTGCTGTGCCAAAGCCGAGGCCCCGCGGGCGGCTCACCATGGGCTGCTGCACCTCCACCTTGATGATGTCCTCGTAGATGTCGTCCCCTTCATCCTCGCACGGGACGCAGTCGTAGATGTCCTCCCCCAGGTCATGCTCGCTGCACAGGAGGAAGCGGTCAGAGGGCAGGGAAGTCCAGCCAAGTTTACAAGGGATGCAGCCCGAGGGGACCCCGCCGAGAGGAGAGGTGGGCAGGGCCACCACGAGCGCCTCCCTCCCAGCCTCAGTCTCCTGGTCTATAAAACGCGGGTGGGTAACTGCTGCCCAGGTGTCTGCGAGTTTAGATCAGGCAGCCTGGGGAGAGCACTGCCGTACTTCTAGAAGGACCTCCATAATAAAGCTCCCACTTTTCCAGCCCTTAAGTAAGTGCTGGGGACACACGCAGGAGGCCCGGGGTGACACTTGGCCTCACCTAGAATCTTTGCACAGCTAGTCAACAGAGTGCCCGGTTCTGGGGCCTTCACCCCTGCCTCCAGGCCAAATACCCTTTCCCGGGGCCCACGTCTGTGACCTGGAGCCCAAGCACTCTTGCTCTGCCCAGGGTCTCCCCAGTGTGAAGGTCAAGGTGCAGAGCTCACACGGGGACGTCTTCCCTACCAGGTGGTAAGGAAGAGGAGTGGACAGCGACACAGAGTTTGTGAAATTACTGCTTAACTCGTAACTCAGCAAGCCGTAGTTTCAGCTCACGGTCACACCTTGACTCATCTCCATGTTATTGCCCTCGCCTTGCAAGACTTAGGTGGCGGGACACCTCCTCCAAGAGGCCTGCTGGGATTCCCTGCCCTGTCTGCAATCTGGGGCTCTCCTTGGCACTCTTGTACAAAGTACATCCCACCCTCTGCATCTCAAATTGTTTTAGTAAAGTGACTGAGATGGGCCTGTCTCTTCCCCGGAGAAACCCAACTGCTTAATCCCTTCTGATCGCCACACCTGATACACAGTAGGTGCTCAGCAAACATTCCACCAAATTGGCAAACGAGTTGATCCAACCACCCACCATCCACAAGTTCCCATGGGCTACAATAAGCCTTCTCTGGGAGGGAGGTCACACTGGCCTGGGGTTCAGGGCCAGGAGCCGCCCTAGGCCCAGGGCCAGCCAGCTCTTCCGTCTGCTGTGGCATCCCCCCCGGGGGCAGGCTGTGCTCAGAGGCCAGCTCGCCCTGGAGGCCCACGCCAGCCCCACGTGCCCTTGGCTCTCTGTGCGAGGACGCACCTCATAGCCTGGGTTCAAAGCAGGATCCCCCAAAGTTCAATTCTTAGAAGGCATTGAAATGTGGGGGAGGACTTCCCCTCTCCACCCCATAGGCAGCCACAGCTCAGGGGGGTGGGGAGGGAGGAGGGGGTGAAGAGGGAGGGGGGAGGGGGGAGGGGGAGGGAGGAGGGGGTGAGGAGGGAGGGGGGATAGGGGAGGGGAGGAGGGAGGATGGGAGCGGAGGTGGGTGAAGGCAGAAATGATATCCAGCAGCTCTTATGAATGGCTTCCTGGCTCCCTCCCAATCCGAGCCTTTGAATGTCAGCTGTCATTTTATAGTCTGGGGAGGGTTGGGGTGGGGGTGAGGTCGGGGCGGGAATCACACCAAATCTACTGGAGGGAGGGTGTGTCTGTATTCAAGGAAGGCCTTTCTCTGCAGCCAGAGGGAGTCTCGCCAAAGCCCTGGGCACCGCCCCTGTGGGACCCAGCCACAGTGTGTGTGGGCAGGTGCATCTCGACCTCCGGAGGGGGAGGGGTGCCTGGGGGGAGGGGCCAGCTCCTGTCCTGACAAAACCCCCCAGACCGCCAAGAGCAAGGGAAGGAGAGGCAGCTGCCGCTTCGGGTGCTTTGTTTCTCAGCACTCCAGGAGCGAGGATGGAAGCTGGCAGCACTAAGTATGCTGTGTTCAACCAACCATCGGACCCGCTCTATTACACCAAGGGGCCACCCATGGCTGGGGAGCCCTGCTTCAGCCAACACGCGTGTCGGGCAGTTGAAAAACATTTCTGTGTTTTCACCTCACACACCCTTGGAGATGGACAGCTCTGTGGCCACTGCATGGATGAAAACACACTGCGGCTGAGGGGACAGCATGGCCCTGGCCCATCCTCTCTCCTCTCCAGCCGCCCTCCACTGGAAGACATCTGCCTGGACATGGGCAGTCCTGGAACTCACACTGGGGGGCACAGCGGCACCCAGACGAGAGGCGCCACTCGGAGCCAACGTGCAGGCAGGGAGGGTGTTTGTGACTCATGGATTCTCTTCCCATCTCGGAGGTCAGTCCCCCTTGGTGGGCCTTGGGAATGGTCACTCGTTCCTCCCTGCCTCTCCAGACACTGTCCCAAAGGAAACAGCTCCCACCACTCTGCCCGCCAGGTTACTGGGGGTCCAGGGAAGTCCCTGCAGGCGTTCTTTTCAGCAAGTGCCAGCCACCCAGAGTTTTGTCGTACAGCAGAGCAAGGCTGGTGACAAAGCCACTGCTGAGAACGGTGCTGGAGTGGAACAGAGGAGAGACAGGGAAGCTCTCAGCGGCTAAATTAGACAACTCAGAGGCAGACGTGGCCATTCATACCGACTGGAGACAGACAGCAGCTCTGCTCCGGAGGGCCGGGGGAAGGAAGCGGGGCGTTGGGAGGCCCTGACACTTAAACATTCTAAGAGCTGATGAAACGAATAAAAATGATGAAAAATTGGCTCAGAAAGGGGCTTCAAAGTCATCTGGTACAGGGACCCCAAACCGCCAGCACGAGCTCCATTTCGCAGGGTGGAGGGCCTTCTAAGTGACCCCAGGACTCTGTGCCACCCACCTCAGACTCCTTTTCAGCGAAGACGTCCGTGCAGCCCCCGCCTCCAGCCCACCAGAAGCAGTGCCTTCCCCACGAGCCCACAGCCCCTGTCGCACAGATGGGAAGACCCTGGTGCGCGATGCCAGGCGTATGCCCAGATCTTAGGGGTTTTCTGGGGAATGTGCTCCTGTTCCGCTGTCCCCCCTCAGGGGCACTGACCACCATGCTCACTTGCTCAGTGCTTGATGACAGGCCGAGCCCTGAAGTCGGCACGGAGGGGTTCAGAGAAATACTAGAAGCGTCTGCTGACCCTGGGGGAGGCAGGGACCAGCCCCGGTACAAGCCCAAAGGGGAGCTGCGGTATTTTTAAGGAGGCAGTGGGCAGTGAAGGCCAGAAGGGGTCCAGAAGCCTCCCGGACAGGTGGGACCTGAAAGACACTGAGGCCCCAGTAGAATGCTGGATCCTAGACAAGGTGTCCGAGGGCTCGAGTCCCTTCTCCTCCTCCCTCTTCCTGCGGCCACCTGTGAGGCAGCCTTCTCTGGGCAAACACCAGCATCTGTGGGGCACCTCAGATGTGTCTCAAGCACGGTCAGAGTGGCTGCCAGAGGTTTCTCACCATGTTTTTGCTAAGATTTATATACAGATCAAGCAGCAGCTTAGCTGTACCATTCTGACAAATGGATACCCATGTGTAACTCACCACCACCACGTTACAGAACATTCTCATGTCACTAAACGTCCTGACTAGTCCCGCCCCCTCCCCCAGTAACTGCCCTCCTGACTGTTCACCATAGGTCAATTTCGTGGGATCAGATCGCCGTATCAATGGCATTGTGTGTCATGGGCACTTTTGTGTCTGGCTTCTTTCCCCAACATTACATCACGTCTTTGAGACACACCCACGCGTGTCCTCCAGGCTTCGCTTGATGAACACAGGTTGCTTCCAGGTTTGGGTTACCATAAATAAGAGCTGCTGTGAGTGCGTGTGAGTGCGTGTATACATACACGTCTGCTCTCATTTCCTTTGGAAGTGAAATGCTGCGAGGAGTGGAACTGCTGGGTCAAAGGCGGTGGGGGTGGGGGTATGTTTCACTCCATCGGCGGCTGCCAGTGTTTTTCCAAGTAGCAGCAGCATTTGTGTCCCCACCAGCCTTGTACCTGAGTCCCCACTATTCCCAGTTCTCTTCAGCTCTGATTGTTGCCAGTCTTTTCAACTGCCGCCACTGGACTGGGTGTCTAGTGAAGTGTCAGTGTGGTGTCATCTGCATTTCCGTGATGACTGATGACATGCAGGAATTCCCATGAACTTACAGGTATTAGTGCATCTTCCTGTGCAAAAGGCCTACTCAAGGCCTTGCTCATTGCTGAAAAGTCGCTGCCTGTCTTCTCCTTACTGAATTCTAGGAGTTCTTTATATATTTGAATGAAAGCTATTTGTCAGATGTTTTGTAAACTTTTTTCCAGCCTCTGGCTTTGGTTACTTATTTTCTTAATAGTGTCTTTTGGTAAGAATTTTTTCCTTTTAATGAAGCCTCATTGGTCAAACGTTTCTTGTATGATGTCCTGACTTTGTCCTGTGTAAGAAATCTTTGCTTTCATCCAGGCTGCAAGCAATCTTTTTCCTATATTTTCTTCTAAGACCGATATTGTTTAAGTGTTTATGTTTAGGTCTCTGATCCATCTCAATTTTTTTGTGTGTGCACGGTGTGAGATAGAGATTGGGGTCCATTTTTCCCTGCAGGGATATCCAGGTTTCAGGACAATTTGTGGAAAACTTTTTCCCACTGGGCAGCTCAGATGCCTTTGACAAAAAGCAAATGACCACATCAGTGTGGGTCTATTGTGGAATTCTCTAATCCGTGCCATCCTTATGCCAACACCACTCTGTCTTGATTCGTTTTACACAAAGTCTTAAAATCAGTTTATTCAAATTCTCTAGCTTTGTTATTTTGTAAGATGTTTAGGTTAGTCTAAGGTCCTTTGTGTTTACATATAAGCATTACAATCATCTTATCAATTTAAAAAAAAAGTCTGCTGGAATCATAATAAAAACTGTATTAAATCTACTGTTTAATTTGTAGAAAACCAACATCTTAACCATAATCACCTTCCAATCCATAAACACAGTATATACTTTCATTGGTTTAGGTCTTTTTCCATTTCTCTCAGCAATATTTTGTAGTTTTAGCATAGAGGCTTTGGAATTTAGAAAGTTTAAGACCACTATTTTTGGAATTTTTTTTCCTGCCTCATTCTCTCTTCTCCCTCTGGGATTCCAATTATAGCTGTGTTAGACCACTCAATACTGTCCCACATGTGTGAGGCCCGGTTCCTATTTTTCAATCTTCTTTTCTCTCGATTTTACTTAGAGTATGTAACTTCCACTGACGTATCTTCAAGCTCAGTGACTCTTCTGCCTGCCACCTGCAGTCTTCTATCAGGCTGAGCCAATGATTGTTCACTTCAGCTATGGTGCTTTTCAGTTTTAGAAATTCCATTTGGCCCTTTTTAATAGTTCCTATTTCTCTGCTGAGTCTCTGCATCTGTTCATTCATTTGGTGCATATTTTCCTCTAAGTCCCCGACCATATTTCTAAAAGCTGCTAATTGTAACAGCTCTGTCATCTCTAGGTTGGTTCCTACTGACTCCATGGGTGGTGTGTCTTTTTTTTCTGACTGACTTTTTCCTGTTTCTTTGCAAGTCTAATGATGTATTGTATCGGACACTAAACATTAGGAACGACACATTATAGAGACTGGATCCCACTATTTCTTCTGAAGAGTAGTATTTGCTCTAACACACTGTTACCTTAGCTGGACTCATACACTGGGCAGCAGCTGGGATGGCTGCTGAATTCAGTTTCCAGGCGCTGAGTTTTTTGCTGGGAGCCTTAGGGTGCTTCCTGTGTGTCTGAGGCTAATGGTCAGTCACGGACTTTGGTGGATTAGATTGTGGGACTCCTGCTCTCTGTGGACTCCTCTCTCCTGGCATTTCCCCTCCTAACTTTCAGGTTTCCCTACCGGCCTCAAGTTCTTTCCCCCGACACGTTGTCAAGCCAGCGAGTGCAGCCGTCTGTATGGATGGGGAAGGCCCTCAGGCAAAGGGCTACAGACACCCCTTCCCGTCCACAGTGAGCACTTCACTGTGTGTTCCTGCAGGTAAGCGTGAGACGACACAGTTCCTCCCCGCTCTCTGTATTCACAGGAGGGACGAGACCACAAGACTGAGACACTGGGAATACGCCCAGGGTGCGTACCCCAACACATGTGCACTACCAAGGACTCAGCTTGCTTTTCTTTCTAAAGACAAGGAACCCTGATCATACGGGATCACTTTTCATGCACCACTTCCCACTCACCTCTTCTAACTCAGGGCACTGAGGTTAAACATAGGCAGCCAGAATCACGAAAGGGAGAGCCGAGTTCTGGCATCTTAACTTGGGACAGAAAAATCTCAAAAATGCAGACATCATCCCTTCTCTCGATTCTGCAAAATGTCCGCTATCCAAAGCCTGTTGAAGACTGGGGAAGTGAAAGGACAGTTTTCTGCCTGTCACGGCCTGAGACTCCTCTCCTCCCAGGGTCCTCGTCACAGAGCCTCAGAGCACTCACGGCCCGTCTCCTACACGTACAGCGCTTTTCAGTTGTGAAAATTCTCTTGCAGCCATTATTCAATCCAGGCCAGTGAGCACTAAGAAATATAGGTTCATGCATCTTCTCTGAAATTATGAATTACAGGCACTTCATGCATGTTCCACATGATAGGAGAAGGGGGAATAAAACAAACAGCAAAGAAGTGTCCTTGTTAAATTAAAACAAAATTATGAAAGCAAAACCCAACGTGCTTGTTAAACTCACCAATTAAGATAAAAAGACTATCAGCTCCCAATTGGTTAAATCAACACTTACACTAAGACTGACTCTGTGCTGGTAACTCATTGGGTCCAGGGACACGGGTGACAATGGCCTCAACTCTGTGCTGTGGGCCTCACGCTCCAGGTGGGGAGACTAGAGAGGGCAGCAGTCACGTCTGAGATGCAGAAACTTGTAGAATGTAAAAGCGTCATTCTCATGGGATGCCCAGCTCTGGCCCCCAACAGTTCTGTCCCCTTGGCCTCCATGGCACGGACATTCTACTGTTACCTTGCTGTTTAGCAAAGGCGTCATCTCCTAAAGCGAGTGTCTGAGTGGGGTAAGGGATGGATTACAAGTCTTAGGCATCTGTTAAAGCAGATTAGCTTATGTCCTGACCAGCTGGGCCCAGTGCATCTGACAGCCGTGGCTGTAGGGCCAGAGGAAGAGGAAACAGCAGGTGTGGGGTTGGGGGAGGGGTGCACAACGAGGTCCCCCGGTTGTCTGAAGTGTCCTGGAGCGCAGTGCAGTGACCGGGAGGTGAAGCCAACTGTGTGAGGCTCCTGGCCCGTTTTGTCCTGCAGTACGAGCTTGGTGAGTGTGCAGCTCTGCCCCGCACGGCCCCCACACGTGGTCCAGTAGAGGAGAGGAGAGGCTGCTGCGTGGCCCACCTGGGCCCAGTGCACTTGACCCAACCCCAGCCCAATATCCCACGGTCCTTGCAAAAGACCCCAAGGCCCCGACAAATCCAAAAGTGCCTCTGGAGTCCCCACAGTGCGGTTCCATCGTGCTCTGTTTAGCTTTCGCCGTAGGCTGTTTGGTTGGACCCCGATTCTTTTCAAACCAGTGTCTCGGGCCAGCAGACACTTTCTCGTGGAGGTTCCAAGTTGCCAGAGGTCACATTTCATGGGAAAACTCAACATCCCGTCACACTGGATCTGGGCACATACCAGTGCTTGCTCAGCGCTGGGCCACATGGGTCTCTTGTCTGTAGGAACTGGGCTCTCTCGCTAGCGACCCCTAGAGGGGAAGCGGTCAGACGCGTGCGAGTCGGATTGTCAGCCGGGTGGGTTTCTGGCTCTGTGACTCTGGGCAGGATAACCTGAGCTCAGGTTCTGCAAGGTGAGAGGACCACCCACCCCCTGGTAAGGTCATGGGGAGGACCAGCCACAATGGAAGTGGCCAGCACAGGCCCAGACCAGAGCAGGTGCTCAACAAGGAGTGACTGGCCCACCCCAGACGCTGATTTGCTCTCACAGGTTCCAGACGTTGCCCTTCTCTGTCCAGTCGCCCATGTGAATGGAGGAACCCTGGACCAAGGCAGGGACGTAGACGTCCCGACGCAGACAAACCTCCAGGGCCAGGCCCACGCCACGGCGAGACCTCGGCTCAGTTCCCTTCGCGACAACACCGGGTGGACACCTTGGTCCCCAGCCCTCCTCCCCCCCGGACCCCACACTCTGGGACAGTGACCTGCCCTCCTGCCTCCTTCCTATCTCATCCTTTTGCTCTTGTTGCTTTCTGACAGGCAGCTGCGCTGACAGATGCTAAATCCTGGCAATTATTTTAGTCCTCACAATGGCCTGAGATCCTCCAGGAGGGGCCCGAGCACAGCCTGCTGCCTATGGAAAGGCAGAAGCCCACCCCCCTCACCTTCTACCCGGGACGCCGAGGACCCCAGCCCCAGCAGACTCCTCTGCCCACCGGATTTTGTTACAAAAAGTCAGCTGTTCAGAGAGCCTCCCACTGCCCCGGGCCGCCTACGGAAAATCAAAGGAGAGAACCAACTCTGGGCTTTCTGCCTCTGGCACGCCTGTGTGTTTACGGTGGACATAAAATATTGCTGCTGACGGCACGGGTGTGGGTTCCGGCCCCGGCTGTCCGACGCTGGGAAGCAGGACACCAGACCACCGCTAACTTGTTACTAGGAAACCCAATCGGACATTTCCTTGGTCCACACCATTTGGTGTCCGCAGAACCCGAGAAGGCAGGCTGTGGGTTGGATGGTCTGCATGTGGGGACAGACAGACAGATAAGGAGCTGCTTACACATTAGAGACCTGGTCTCACTCACCCTCGGCAGACCCTCACCCCAACCTGTGAGGGTGGTGTCATTCTTCCTACAGGTAGGCAACCAGGGCCCAGAGAGGGCAAGACAGTCCCCCAAGGTTGCAAAGCCACTTAGGAGCACACCTAGACAATACCAGCACCCGAGAGGGATTCCTTCTAAGCCCTGGAAGAAGCTCCCCACTATCCAGGCCGGGTCACGGGGGCGAGGCCCAGGGGACTGTCCAAGGTCACGGCAGCAAATGGCTCAGGGTGTCTGGCCCTCCTCTGTCGTCATGTAAAGCATGCTACATGGTCTCAGGCTAGTTCTCTGAGTTTCCATTTTCTCTACTGCAAAATGGGCAGGACCAACCCCTTGGCAGTGTTGCTGTGAAGGCTGAAATGATGGGACAAAACCCAGGCATGGGCTGGCACTCAGGGGGACCCACTGAACTGCACCTGAGACCGCCACTTCTGTGTAAAGACAGCGAATGTTCGGCACCTCGCCCCCTGGGCACTTTGTGCCACACTGTGCAGGGCCCGGGTCAGGTTATCTGCCCTTTCTATGCTCTGTGGCCTCAGGGACGACCCTTGCGGGGAGCTCACCTCTGGGGGTGGAGGTGGGAGCACAAACACTGGCCGACAATAACACAGTGACAGAGCCAGTTCTGCTGCACTTTTTTTAATCCTCTGAGAAAGGGGCACTTCATTCCGCCAGGTAGGGCTGGGATGGCTTCTCGGAGGTGACCTCTGGTCTGAGTTGTGTAGGATGCATAGGAGTCTGGCAATCAATATAACAGGTATTACGTGCAAGACGGAGTTTTTACAATGACCTCTCAGAATCTAGCATGTTACACTTATTCATTTTTAAGCAATGTTTCTCAAGTGCCAATGTAGGTCTGTGTTGAACACAAGGGAAATAGTGTAAAATAGGCCTGGTCTTTATCCTCAAGCTCTCCCAGAAAACGGTACCAGGAGAGGGATCTGGGGAGGCCCTTAGTAGACAGAATGGAAGCTTTCCTTCCGGCCGCAGCCCAGCAGGCCCCTGCTCCCTCTGGAAAACGGCAAGACGCATGTGCGTGTCTGCAGGACACCCCCTCCACCCTGGCCTCCCCCACGTGGAGACTTTGTTAACTCATATGGCGGAATCACTATGACCACCGTGGCCTTGAAAGGACCGGGTTTAACTGGGTGATAAAAATAAGAATTCATAGAAGTGCACGCCGTGTCTGCTGCCCCGCATACACTGGAATATTTAGCCTGGACAGGGTGGCAATGGGGCGTCTGCTCTGCGTTCATTCAGAAGGGCCCCTGTGCCCACTCTAACATAGAGAATGAACCTCTTTCCTGCAGTGCTGGGGGTTGGCGGACAGGGTTTCAAGGTCAATAAAACTCCAGACCACTGTGCTAGCCAGGGCCTCTGGACAGCTCAGGCCCATGTACCAAGGGGCCAACCAGATGCCCAGGAGGGGAGGGCAGGGAGCCCTGGGGCTCAGTCCCACCAGCTGCAGCCAGCTGCCTCCACACCCAGACAAGAGGGGGTCAATGCGAGCCTGTTCACTGGGCAGAGTGTAGATGGGCTGCCCTCTATCCTGACCATCCTGCTGCCAGCCCTAGAAGGGCAGAGGGCACTGGACAGTTTATCTCGACCCACAAGAGCAAGAAAGAGAGGCCAGGGCTCCTATGCCGCCTGCCTTGCCACTGGGCTGTGCCTACAGGGTCACTTTGGGGCCAGGAACACCAGTCCTCGGTTCCCGAGAAACAGACATAGTTGAGACCCAAACTCTCCCAAGACCCTGGCCCAAAATACGGCAATGACGGGCCCAGTGGGAGCCAAGGCGAATTTCCTAAATCACATTTTGGCAAAACCTATGCATCCTCAATGTGGACTTCCAGCGACAAGTCCTTGGACTTGCCAGCCTCCTGGTCTGTCAAGGTCTGGCCCTGGTGGACATCCTGTTGGCAAAGTTCGAAGAGCAGGACTTGCAAAGTCCCAGGCCTGAGGCGGGGCACTGTCAGACAGCCTGGGGCAGGGGGCTGGTAGGCAGGTGCCCTTTTAAGTCAGACAAACCCAGTTTAAACTGCAGTTTTGCCCCTTAGCTGCTGTGTGCCCTTGGGCAGGTGTCTTCACCTCTCAGAGCCGTCTCCTCCCCATCCAAAGGGAAGGCTCAGCGTGGGAACAGACCTGTGCATGCTCCCTGCATGCTGGCTATTTCTTCCATTTGGCCAGTCCCCACGGCCAGCAGCTGGGCTCAGAGTTCACGTGAGGATGGAGAGACCTCAACAGGGCCTGAGGGACCACGTGCTGCTAAGGAGACCCTGGGTTGGGACCACAGTCACTGCTCTCGAAGTTTTCGTTGTACAAACAACGATCTGACCAGCCAGAGGGGAAGCAACTTGACTAGCCACAGCTAAGGAAGCTTAGTCGGGAAAGACCATGGAGAGGTGCCACCTCCTGACCAGCCCAGAGCCAGGGTACCAGTTCTGAAAGGCACCCTCGACTGGCCAGACTGCAGAGCAAGGGGACGCCTGAGGACAACGGCCACTGGTGCCAGTGGAGGGAGGCGCCTGCCAACACCACCACTCTGGGCGGTTACTCTCCACACCCCACAGACTGCGGTGGGCTGTGTTCTCCACGAGGCGTGACAGAGGCAGCTTCACAGGGCTGGGGGCTGGTTGTTTGTTTTGAATGGGGCGGTTTCTGTATAGTCTGTTTTCAAATTTGTGCCCTTTGAAAAAGCAATCCTTTGGGGCAAACACAAGACATTCCAAACCCAGGCCCTGCCGACCCAATCCTCCATGCATACAGGTCTCCTTGCGACACTAAACTTTCATGCCAGGCGGCCTGAAAATAAGTGGACTCAGGGTAGCTTTTAAACAAACTTCCTTTGCAGCTGGGCGAGGCGGGCGGGCGAGGACCCCAGGGGGCGGATAGGCTCTCACGTGGATGGGGGTCATCATCAGACAGCGACTGCGCTGTGTCCCCTGCCTGGGCGGGGCAGAGAAGCACAGCCTCCTCCCTCCCAGCAAGCAGCCCCCCACCACCTGTGCGCCCACCCCACTCCCCACAGACAAGGACTGTCCACAGCATCAACTCAGAAACTCCTACATTTTATGCACCTTAAAAAATTCTCCGAGCGATGCTAACATGACACATTTAAAGCTGCGAAGTCATTTTAGTATGCAATAAAGCATGCGGCTGTACATCTACGGATAAATCACACTCCCGGCTGTGTCACCCTCACATTTGTTTAAGCCTGGGAACCACTTCAACTCCAAGGACCATGAACCCAGCGGGAAGCAGCTCCTGGACCATAAAACCGTGGATCCTTCAGGCTGGAAGGAAAGCCCCTGCTACCTGGAGCTTGCATTCCAGAGGTGGGGAAACTGAGGCCCTGAGAAGGCTCTGACATGCCAGAGTAAGACAGAATACCGCTGTGAGAGCCTCGTGTGGCCCGACCTCAGCCACCGAGACCGAGGTGGACACACCTTTGCTGTCACTCGGCCTCACACGGGCAGGCATGTGCCTATGTGACGGTCCCCTCTCCAGCCAGCGAAGACTGACTTCAAAGCAGCCTCTCCGTACCTGGGCACCCTCCGTCACTGAATGTACCCCAGTTGGGGGATGGCAGGTGCTTCCATGTGGGCTGTGCCTTCCTGGGGTTGGGGGATGGGCCTCCAGGGAGCTTCGATAATTCTGATGTCTTGCAAACCCCATGGAGTGTCACAAACCATGTGACACTTCCACATCTCTGAGATGGCAGCTCTGGGTCGTGAGCAGGTGGTCCTCGCTCTCTTGCCTCACCCCACTCCCTACCTCCTACTCTTGGGGGCACTGGACCTTTGCAAGGCTGTTCCTTCTGCTGGGGTGCCGGCCCTGCTCTTCGGCAGTTTCTACTTGGGCTCCAAAACCTAGCTGTCACCTCTTCTGAGAA
Organism: Rhinolophus sinicus; assembly: GCF_057876585.1. NCBI lineage: Eukaryota > Metazoa > Chordata > Mammalia > Chiroptera > Rhinolophidae > Rhinolophus > Rhinolophus sinicus. Next base: position 2,829,036 of record NC_142516.1, on the reverse strand, counting down.
GCCTTCCCCAATTTCTGAGCTGGCATGCTCCCAGCCCCACTCTGGGCGCCCGGTCTGCTGCCTGTCATGCTTCTGTGTGCATATCTCCCTCCCACCCCTGAGCAGGGGACTCTCCCAGTTCAGGCCCCTAACCCCAGGCCCACCCAGGACTCAGGCAGGTATGAGACAGGAGGAGCAGCACACCTTCGGGCTCCCAGGAACACCGCAGAACAAAGGGGAGGCAGCACAGGGAGGAAAAAGCCATTATGCAAATGCAAGGTACTAATCGTTAAAGCGATTTCAGAACAGGCCTCTCATTTGGGGCCTAGTTTGCTTGATAAAGCGTTTTTAAGTGGCAATATTTTGTGTTAATTTTTTCAACCAGCTGCTCTGTTATTTGATTCTACGTAATTCAATGACCTCAAAAGTGAGCTGAGGGTCCTTCATCTTAGTCCAGTCTCATCTGTTCAAACGTGGGGGCTCTGTTCCTGCTCCTGGAAGCGTGTCCTGGATCTGAGAGCCCCACTGCCCACTCAGGGACCTCTGGCCGCACGTGGCTGTGAGCTCCCAAATGGGGTGCGTCCACCTGAGCTCTGCTTACAGCCTACACAAGAGAATGTCAGCTACTCCGTTTATGATCTACTATGTTGATTACGTGTCGAGCTCGATAATATTCTGGATATACTGGGTGAACCAAAAGTATATTCTACACATTAACTCCACCCGTTTCTGTCTTTTGTGTGTGGCTACTAGGAAATGTGCATTAGTACACGGGGCTCGTGTTGATTTCTCCTGGACAGCGCGACCAGGTCACACGGAAACTCGAGAGAGAGACCACATTCCTGGTAAAATGGGCAGACGCGAACTGCCACCAGTGCCTGAGGGCTCACGGGGCTCTGTGCCACCTGCAATGCCACCGCGACCTTCCCAACAGTTACGGAAGCAGGTACAGACGCTGCATGTCACACACAGGGAAACCGAGGCACAGAAAGGTGGGAAACTTGCCAGAGGCCACACGAGTGGGACACGACATAGCCGGGGCTCCCAGGCCTGTTTGAGAAGACAATCTTGGCGGCTTTGGGAGCAAGGCATGGCGGGAGCAGGACACACGGATGCCTGCGCGGCCCGGCACGCCGCTTTAAGTGGGTGGGAGGTGCACTTTGATCTGTATCTTGGGGGCTGAGGCTGTGTGGCCCTCAATAACCTACTGGACTCTGGGGTGACACTGGAGGCTGTGCAGGCCCTAGACGGCTCCCGGCGGGACGGCCTTTCTAAGGGGTATTCTGGGAGGACCATCGTGGGGAGCACCCACACCTCTCAGGTGGGGCACCCACACCTCTCCTCCAGCGCTTGCCCCTCCTGCAACCCCCACCACACTGTCCGACCCCACCCCCGCCGCCCAGAGCCTGGGGCCCGGGGCTAGAGGCGGGGGTGGGTCTCACTCCCCTTTACATTTCCAGCTCCTGGAAACACACAGACAGTACTTAGGAACCAGCTGGCGACTAAACAAGTACATGCCTGACTGACTGACTGAGTGAGTGAGGGGAAGTGGACATTGGGCCACTGGCACATGGCGGTTCCTCACTGGTGCCCCAGGAGCCACACCAGGTTCCCCGCCTGGGAGAGACTGCTGCACATGGAGCCCGTGTCTGACGTTCCCCAAACAGCTGCAGAGCACTGAGATCTGGGTGACTGGGTGGGCCCTTTAAAACCTCAAGGTGCTTGTCACTTGAGATGCCTGCCACGAGCCCAAAGGGAAGACTGGCAGCTCTGCTCGCAGTGTCACTCCCTGGCCCCCGCCGCCTGAATCAGATCTAGGCCATGGCCCCAACTCCAGCCCTGGTGACGCACAGCCACATTCCCTCCCCCCACTACGGCCAGGTGAGAAATGACATTTCTGTTTGTCTTGTAAACTGCCATAATGGATAATATCAGCCCCAGGTCCACAGGGATGGGAGGCTAGGAAATCTTGCTTTTCAGTGAAAGGAGAAGTGGGAACAAAAAGCATGAAAAATTTATTAAACTGGAGCCACTGGGAGCAAACCGCAAGTGAAAGACTCAAATTCATCCAGTTCCTAGAATTTATGACTGACGTTTGCAGTAACGGCAGTCGTAGGAACTCACTGGATTAAAAGGCTCGCTCTTAATGTCACTGAATAATATTGAACTGTACAAAGCCACACGTCCCCCGGACTGGCTTCTCCGTCCAAGAGGAATTACATCCTGTGTTTTGTATCTAGAGCTGTCACAACCAGCAGGGGAGAGAAAGGACAAGTGGGGGCCCCAGGTCGCTGCTGCCTGATTCACCCCACAGGAACCCTCAAAACGGGCCATGCACCACCAGCCATCGGGGACAGTCAGGCAGCCCGGCGGTGGCGGCTGAGGGGAGGGTCCCTGGCTGGTACTGATGAGGTATTCTATGCCAGGTCCCAGCGGCACAAGGAGCCCTCGGTCTGTGCTGACCACTGGGGGAGGTTTCTGGAGGCACAGACCCGCAGCCTCGGGTTGGTGACTTGGGAAAAATGGCAGCTCATGATGGACCTCACCCCCAGCACTGAAGAGGGAGCTGCCCAGACTTGGGGGACACCGACTTTGAATAGCGGGGAGGTTAGGGCATAGACTTGCGTCAAATGGCAGCTCTGCCACTAACTAGCTGAGGGACACAGGCCAGTGGCTTCCCCTCTCTAGACCTCAGTTTCCCTATCTGTGAAATGGGGACACCTGCACAACAGACGTCACAAAGCAATTGGGGGCGGGGGAGGCTAAGGGTAGGGGACAGGGAGATGAAGTCCCAGCAGTGCCCAGCCCCTGAAGGCTCAGTGGGCACCACCGATCATCATTGTCACCATTACCTGGGGCTTGCCAATCAATGCCACGTGCTACCTACCCTCAGGCCTGTGCTACCAGGGCTGAGGGGGTTGCACAAGGCAGAGATACAGGGTCTGAGCTCGGGCACCTTCCGGTCTGCAGGAGACAGGTATTGGACCACCTTATCGTGGTGCACCCCAAGGACAGCCAAACTGATGTGGGGCTCTGCAGGGGGATGGGAGAGGTGATGCTGGCTGGGTGGGTGGAGTATGAGGCGTTTCCCAAAGGGGGAGATGCTCAGGCCTGGGCTTGGCAGATGAGAAGGGTGGAAAACACCAGGAAAAGGGGCGGGAGGCGGTTCAACCCTGAGCTCAGCACGCGAGGGGCTGCAGACAGGGCAGGGGGCTAGGGGTCCTCATCCCCAGGGGACCTCCCTCCTGCCGTGCCTCTCTGAGACTCGGTTTTCTCACCCCTCCAGGGTAGGGTGAGCAGCCCCTCATTAGGCCCCATGCCTCAAAAGGCCCCTTGTGTGGAGTGTCCCTTTCTAAGACCTTCTCTGACTCCTGGGACTGTCAGAATATCCGGGTGGGCTGCTCCAGGCCTTAGGTGTGCCCTCTGTGGACCCCAGGCCCCATTTCTCCCCTTCAGGGTGCTCTCAAACCCTTTAACCCACGTGGGGTCACCACAGGACCCTGGGGCGGCCCCATCTGGGGAGGATGGGCAGTGGAAGCGACTCCCCCTGGTATTTCATTCACAGAATCACATGAGATCAGCATAGGGCTGACATGCTGGTTTTTGGATGCCTCAAATTGTTGCATCCTGCAAAAGCTATGTGCCTGGGCCCCACATCCTAGAGGCAACGTGGATGTGAGGGTGAGTCAGAGCACGGTGCCTCCACACAGAAGGTGTATAGTAAGTGCCAGCTCTGATTCTCACCCCCAGTCTGTGCAACCAGGGGCAGGGAAAGAGAGACGCTAAGAATCTTCCCAGAAGGAGCAGCCCTTTATCCAGAACGAAGAAAAGTCTGCTGTCCAACAGGAATGAGGCCCCTGCCAGCCGGGAGTGAGAATAGGGTTCTCCCCCTGGCCTCAGCGCAGTGGCCAGCCAGGTCAGGAGCCACCAGGGACCACCTGGGGCCTGCGCAAGCCAGTCACTTCTGGGGCCTCAGTCTCCCCTCCTGCAGCACAGGCACCCGGCCTCCTCCACCCACTGCCCCTCTCAGGGAAGCTGAGCAGCAGGCTCCTGACCCCATCCCTGGCCACAGCTGGCCCCGCAGAGCCAGACGATCTCTTCAGGAAGAGCCGCCATCCGGGTTCTCATCGGTCCCTGTGGGGCCCCAGGACTGTGAGGTGAACGAGCCAGGAGGGGTGGCCAGGCCTGGGCTGCGTGTAGATACCGCAAGGAACTCCTCAGAGCGTGGAGTGAAGCAGACACAAAGCAATGGAAAGAAGGGGCCACCCAGAGAAGGGAGACGCCCCGTGTGGCTTCAGGCAGCCTGTCTCAGCCCAGGCCCATGCCCACCGTCAGGCCGCCGGACAACCCTGAGCCCACATGCTGCGTCTGCTGGGGCCTGTGCTCCAGGGGCCCCTGCTCTGGAAACACCTGCTCTCCTCTCCTCAACACAGCATCCAAGTGCCTCCCCAGCCCTGCCCACCCCACCCCAGCTCCTCCTGCAGCTTCGCAAAAAAGAGTCCCCTCCACGTCTGACGTTGGGAGGAAGGTCACGCCCATGTCACCACCAGACATGCTGGGGAGCCTTCCAGAATGCGGAGGGAGGTGTGACGTGTACAGCGGCTCATGTGAGAGCCTGCAGAAGCTCACGTTCCCACTCTGGTGTGGGGGAACCCGCACCCAGACCATCGTGAGGCCGGCATGGCCACCAGTGGGGCCGCCATGCTTTCTCCCTCCGGCCCCCCCCCCCCCCCCCCCCCCCCGTCCCTCTCCCGCCTGGTTGCTTACTCAGCCAGCTCCTCCAGGCTGCGGTAGACGTCGTCGTCATTTTCTGCAGTCTCCTCGGAGGGAAAAGGCCTACGGGAGAGGAAAGGAGAGCAGAGTGAGGCGAGCAGGTCTCAGTGGGGCCCCAGCCTGTCATCCACCATGGGCCCCCTGGAATGACAGCCCTGCTGGGCTCTGCTGGGGGGAAGAAAGTGCTTCTGCCTGCTCTCCCAGGGAAGGAAACGGTCTGCATGACACTGATGTTGTCACAGAGGCAGCCAGGCAGAGGAGACGGGAGTAAGGAGAGCCATGCCCAGCTCAGCACGGGGACACTGGGTCTTCACTCCCTCTCTCTGGGCTCCAGAGTCCCTGTTGGCAAATGAGGGGACTGGGTCAGGGATGGCAGGAAGCTTTCATCCCAGGTGCCAGTCCTGCCTCCACACTCCAGGGGAATTCTAGAAACAGAGATGTGGGTGTGGGGCTCCCCCAGGCAGCCTTGTGGTGCAGCATTGCGTGGGAAGGCTGCTGGCTCATCTGCCTGAGGGAGAGGACCCAGGACGGAGTCTGGCAGGGAAGGGTGGAGCTTCTGGGGCACCGTCCTCCACCCCCAAGGGTAGGCCCACTAAGGGACAGAGGATAATGGCAGAGCATGCTCCACAGGGGAGGCGGCCCACCACCTGCCAGTGCCTGTGGGGAAGACGGCACTCGGCCACCACTCCCACTCACCAGGCCACTGGGGCCTGGCTTGGGGTCAGAGCATGTCCTGAAAAGCTTTCAGACCTTCTGTCATGTGCTGCTTTCCTGCAAGGACCTGCCTCCCCTCCTGGAAAGGGAGCTCTGGAAGCAGGAACCACGTGGGGACAAGCCCCAGAGGGAGCACAGCAGGGCACCTGAAATGTCCATCCCTTGGAGGGTGAATGGCTGGATGGCCTGAGTCACCACAGACAGCGCCAGCAAGGGACGTGGTCTCTTCCCATGGCCTTGCGGTCATCATTCCAAGAACTGTCCCTCCTCCCCCAGCAGCACCAATTTTCTCCCCTGCTAAGTCGCCCCCACCTGGAAGCTATCCCCTGACGCCACACCTCCGGTCCCCAGCCCCTGCCACATTCTCCTACCTCAGCCGCAAGCCTCAGGAGCTGGCCAGTTGTCATTACCTCCGTCTCCCCCACGATGCCTCCTTGAACCCACATCCACCCCCCAAAGAAACGGTTCTTATCAAGGGTAACAGTGACCTTCATACTACTGAACCCAGAGGCTGGATTTCAGATGTGACGAGCACTTCTCAGAGTGGACGAGGGACAGAGTTCCTGGGTAGGGATGCAGCTTTGCCAGCTGCCAATGCTGACCCAAGGAAGTAGGCAGGGCGTGGGGCACCTGGAATCTGGTGAAAGGGCTCTCTGCAGGGGGCCTTATCAGGGCCTTCACATCTACATGAGACTCTAGGACACAGAGTGGGCCACGTGTCCCACACTCATCGGGATTTAAGACCCTTAATTACTATTTTTTCCATGAAAATCTCACAGTTCTCTATTTGGGGGGTGCCCAGCATCCCCATCAACTCTGTCACCCCAAGACGCATCGGGGAGGAATGAGACGGAGTCAGAAAGCTTCTCTGCTGGTGTGAGGGGGCACACCAGCTGTGGTCCTCAAGAGACAGGTGTCAGGTGGGCAGCTCAGAACTCACGGGGAGGACGGAAGGAAAGGGGGTGCTCGCTGGCAGAATGCTGGGGGCTCGGGCCCCACCCTCCATGACTGCAAAATGAAACTGCGCCTGGCTCCTGAAAACAGGGGCAGGCCCAGCCGACACTGCCGAGGGGTTGGGGGCCAGCAGGTCCAGGAACGGAGTGGAGGCTCACTGGGTACACAGACCAGGTTCAGATCCTGGCCCCGCTCTTCCTCTGAGCCTGCGTTTGCACGTCTGAGAGACGGAGGGAACATGGCGCCGGGGCATGGCCACGGTCACAGGAGAGAACGCAGGTACAATGTGGGCACTGTGTCTCGCTGGGAAGGGGTGAGCCCTTGGTCGTCACCCCTCAGTGCCATCTGGGGGCTGTTCTAAGAGATCCCTGTTCACAGACTGGAGGAAGGAGGCAGGTCTGCAAAGGAGACAGTGCACTCTGGCCAAAGAGGCAACAGGGGAGGAATGGGGGTGTGGGGGAGGGGTGGACGTGGTGGGCATCTGGTTCTCTGTGCCCACCACCAGCACAGGGAGCCCACACAGCAACCACTCAAAGAAATCGGCCCCCCACGCCCTCCCCAGAGCTCCCGGGAGTCCGCTGCACTCCCGCCACTCTAACTGCTCACGCAGGGACCTGCAGACACAGTGCACAGGCCGCGGTCAGGTGGAAGCAGCCATGCCAGGCGCCAGGCACCCCCAGCCGGCCTCCCTCCTCCTCCACGAGGGCGGACGGGGCAGGAGAGCAGATGAAATGCCGCGAGGTGGGGGAGGCTCATTCAAAGCAATAGGCCCAAACCAACCCACCTCTGGGGGAGATGAAAATGCCCTTTAATTAAACCAAGCACCTCCCTGTGGCCCAGGGATATGTGTGGTGGTGGGAAGCCTGTTACTAAGGCTCTTGCAGGGAGACCCTGGCTGGGGCTTCCTCACTCAGGGGTCAGGCTGACATTTGCTCAGCAGGGTAATTTGGGGGTGGGCGCTGTGTGAGCACCTGCTCCCAACATCAAAGCTCAGGCCTGAGCTCCATGGGGTGGAGGCCTGGCGTGTGGAGAACTGAGCCGGGAGCTGAAGGCCTGGTCCTGTCCAGCTGACACAGACCTGCTGTGACCCTGGGTCTCAGGTCCCCAGGCAGACCCACCAGAAGAGTGGCCCTTGTCCCCCAGTGGCTTCATAGCAGTAGCCTGTGTCCAAGGTGGCAGTGTGGCCTTGGCCCAGCTTGACTTATATGTGGGTGGGCTCCCTCTCCTCCCTACAGCCCTCCCCTTCTTTCTCCCATCACCATGACAACCACATCCTCACTGGGCATCATGTGCTGAGAAGGGAGGAGCACAGCAGTTAAACTTCAGGTCACTACAGGCTATCATGACACCCTAGCCATCAGCAGGGGCGGGCCCCTCACTGACCCAGTGGCCCTTACAACCAGGAAGTCACTCCCTTGATACAGCAGAGCTGGAAACTGACCCAGATCCCGTGTGGTTGATGGGAGCAGGCTGGGAACCTAGCTCTGGTTCCGTAACTGAGTCGGAGCGCCAAAAGGTCCAGCCCACACCCGTGATCAAAGAAAGTAAGAAAGTACCAAAAGGCTTGGGCCAGGCTGAGATGAGGCTGTGGACCCCCAGAAAGTGTCTCCTCCCCTTCAGCATGAGACAGCCCCCCGCCCTCTGCCAGGACAGGCTTCCCCCACATCGCGCCCACGCGCCACCCACCCTCGCTCATTTCTGGCCATCTCCTTCCAACCACTTCACCAGCCATTTCTGCTGTTTCCCAATAGTCGATGATGAATGGTGTTACTTCCACAGTCAGGTGAAAATACAATCAATATGCTGAAAACAGGCCACCATGCTGGGACTATACTTAAGACCAAAGTAATTTTTTTTCATGAGCTCCATTTAAGACTTTCTAATAAATGAGGGGGCATCTATGTGCGGCTTCAGGAGCTGGAGCCTTCGATTTTCCAGCTCAGGATCAGCACATCCATGGCACGGGTGCCACCTCTCACTCTTCATGTGACCAGGCAGACATCACTAATCGCCTGCAGCACTCCTACCCTGGAAGCTCAGTACGGTCTTTCTTAACCCAGCGCTGTCCCCCTCAAGCACCCGCTCCACCCGTGAGGTGAGGCAGAGGCAGGGAAGGAAAGGCGAGGCGTTAGAGTAAGGCACGCACAGCAGGTCTGAACCTGAGGTCCACTGCCTGCTGTGTGACCTGCACAAGCTACTTAACGTCTCTGAGTCTCCGTTCTCGCCCCTGAAATGTGGAGATAATAAGAGTCCCTTGTTGGGTTGCTGTAAAGAGTGGCTGTGATATGGGAGACTGCTCTGCACGTTGCAGGACCCCAAACGGCTGCTGCTACTTATAATTTGTTACCATCCTCATCCTCACCCAGTCTATTTTCTACCAGCCAAGAGAACTAACTTCCGATGCCTCCGTAGGGCCTAAGTGCCCCATTACCCAGAATATTTCAGTATCTTGTTTCCGTCCAGACAGAGAGCAAGTTGGTGCTCACCAACAGGAGGAATTTCAAAATGTTTCGTCTCCTTTTTAAAAACTAATCAATCTTGTGTGTGACTATCTTTTAATTTCTGTGTCTCTGTCAGGGTCCTGGTTTGCTCCTCCTTCATCTGTCCTGTCCAGGGGAGGTAAAACAGGGATGTTTAAGTCAGAAGAATGCCGCTGCCCACCTTTGTCCTGACATCCCCATTCGGGGCCACAAAGCCCCAAGAACGGAGCTGCAAATCCAATTAATTCCTGCCACAGCCAAACAAAGACAAGCTGCATCCAGGGCAGACAGAGTGGGAAAGGGACGTGAACGCCCCCCCTCCCCCGGCTGCTGGGGCGGCCCCGAGATGCGGCAGGAGTGCACGGGGCGGGGGAGAGCTTGGCAACCCTCTGGCCCCCTTCTACTCCACTCTCCCCACTGCCCCCAGCCACGCTACCTCCAGCCTTTGCACGTGCTCTTCTCTGTCTTCAATCCCCCGCCCCACCCCATTCATAAGGCTGTCCTCACCCTTCAAGACTCAATCCAAGCCCTACCTTATGTGGGTCCCCTTCCACCTAGCACAGTGCCTGACACTAGAGATGGACGGCTGGGTGGATGGGAGGACAGGTGGGTGGGAGAGTGGTTGGATATGAGGGTTGCTGGGCAGGTGAATGAGGTGGGTGGGTGGGTGGTTGAGTGAGTGAGTGAGTGAGTGAGTGAGTGAGTGAGTGAAGGATGGATGGGTGGCCAGGAAGACAGGGGAATGGATTAGTGGGGAGTGGATGGGTGGACAGATGGGTGTATGCCAGATATTTTCAAGCTATTCCTTCCCCAAAAACAAGGGCAGCCCTGAATTTGATCCGAGGAAGCACCTTCAAAAAGAGCTTATGAGAAATCAAGCAGAGGTGTGACTTGACAACACTGACCCCAATTTAACATGGGGAGACACATTTGCACACAGGATATTCGAGCAGTTTCTGGGGCCACATTCCAGCTGTAACTTAAAGCCTGGAGGGTCTGGAGAAGGTGTGACTGTTCACTCTGCAACAGGACCTGGCTCCATCCCTTGTTTCAGGTACCAGCTGATCTTCCAGATCCTTCTGTGCCTCCCCCACCCCCCAATTTCCTCTCCCTGGCTCAACAAGACATCCAGACGTTATGTTAACAGTGGAGTTAATCTGCCCCTTAAGAGGATGGGATGAGAAGCAAGTACGACCAAGCTGTCTGCACAGAAATGATTAGGGCTCAACACCGAGCGTGGTCATCCAGGTGCCCCCCGTCAGGGCCGGCTGTGTCCTCTTATCCCATTAGACCCTTCCTCAGGATTCACTGCCTTGTGCCCAGCCTCTGGAAAGCCAAGTTTCCCATTGGCATCACCGAGGAAACGAAGGGGATACCTGTGCCGGGAGCAGCAAAGCTGCTTTGAGCCAAGAAATCCCCACCAGAGCCGATGCATCAGGCAGTGTCTAATCCACCCCACAAGCTTCCTCAGCACCTCGTCCGCACGAGATGCGGGTGGTGAGAGGCTGGTGTCACTGCTTCTCAAGGAGCACCCCTCTAAATTACACCTCCCACTTGGTCAAGGTCAGCGTCCAGCTGTTGCTGCCGGCATGGCTGTATCTGGGCAGGACAATTACAGTCCCAGGGCCAGAGGCAAGAGGGAGCACCAGCCAGAGGAAGCGGATCTGAAAACAGGGCACCCTAAGGGGATGCCTGGGCCCACAACCCTGAACAAAGAACAGAGGAGGCTTAATTCCTACTGTGTCTCCTTCCTTCCTTCACCAGGTGTTTATCAGGCACCTGCTCTGGGCTGCCATCTGTCATTGCTTCAGGGACAAGGCACAGCTTGAACCCAGCTCTGGGAACAATATATCAGGCTCTGGTCCTTGCCCTCGGGATCTCTTTCAGAATCTGCTAAAAAGATGGCCTCTGGGAAGAGCCACATGTGCAACTGTGCCTACGGCTGCGTGGGAGAAAGACACAAGGCCTGGAAGAGGGGCAGACCAGATGCTCCGGGGGGTGAGGGGTGGGGGGGCAGAGCTGAAGGTCCATACCTGCTGGTACCCAGGAACTCGGCTGGATGGGAACGGTCAGGATTTGTTTTCTTGGAGAATCCTCAGCAGTGGGCAGCCAGATTTAGTTTATAAGACAAAGATCAACGCAGCCAAAGAAAGGACCCCCAAACAGACAGACTTCCTCCCTCTGGGGGCAGGGCCCGAGTCTCTGGGTACCAGGGGGAGGGCCAGTTAGCTTCTGGTCCTATGGGCTTTGGCGAGGGCTGTGGGACCTGGAGCGTGGGGTCCGGGAAACACGACCCGCTGCCGACACTGATTTAACACTGCACCAGGCCTGCACCCTGGGCTGCCGGCCTCCTGCCGGCCTCTCCTCACACTTCACACCAGCGCAGGCACAGCACCCGGCTTGCAGACCGGTCTGTGGCTGGCAGCAGCCTGCTCCGCATCGTTAAATCCAATCCAGCGCTCCACCGTGCAGGGCTGCCCACGGCTCCCGGGCTGCTCCCCGGGGGGAACCTCCACCGCAGACAGAGAAGCCCCCAGTGCACGGCAGGTGTGCATCTTATCACCAAGCTATGTGTCTGCAGACGGCCCTGGCCAGGACCCACACTGCTGCCCTCAGGCTCCATGCCCCACACCCTGGAATGAGCACTGGCGAGAAGCCAAAACAGAGACCCCACCGCCCCTATCGCCTTCGTTTCAGGGGAGGCCTGTGGGAAGAGCTAAGAGCAAGGCCTCTGCAGGCAACAGATCCACGTTCAAATCGTGGCTCTGCTGTGGGCTCGCTGGGTGACCCTGAGCAGGGCACACTCCCTCTCTGAGCCTCAGTGTCCCCAACGGTAGAATGAAGGTAAGTAGTAATTGTTAAGATTAAATAAGATGATACAGGAATGCCTCTTAGCTCAGGTGCTTCCACCTAGCGAATGTCTTATATATGACAGTGTGGGTCACTCTCCCCCCTGTCTCAGCAGCGCCCCCCAAGAATCCACCAGCCGAGTCCAGAGCCTTAGCACAGGCCGTCCCATTGCCCCCACAGCCTCCTGAGCAGCAGCTCCAGGCGCTAACTCCTGGTGCCAGCCCTGGGTTTCCGTTACAACTGGGAAGCGCCCTCACCCAGGCGCGCCTCAGCTCTGCCCGGGGACACGCAGGGCCAGCACCATCCCCAGGCCCTACAACCCACCCAGAGCTGTTTCTCCCTGAGGGCCTAGGAAGAACGTCACGGGAAACATGTTCACACGCCAGGGGTCAGCACGCCCGGTCAGCACGTGGCCCCGCCGCCACTCTGCAGCTCCCCCAGCACCATGCAGACAATCCAGTGCCCACTGTTCATGTTCCACATTCTGTTGGCAGTTCCGATGAGAGTCAGGCCTGAGACACCTCCTGACTTGTCCGCCCCCCATCTGGCATGTGCAGGGATGAAAGTGGAACTTGGCTCACAGAGAAGCAGTCCCGCAAAGTGACCTCCACGGTCCATGTTTGACGGAAGCATCCTGGATGCCTCGGCCCTCCTTGGCTGGCCTGGTACGTCTGAGAGAAAGGGCAGGAACAGCGCCTGGGGCTCCTTCCCATCCTGGGGGGCAAGACCGGCCCCCAGAGAGCAGACTCAGCCTCAGAGGCTGCCCGGCAGCCTCTGCTGCGTGCAGGGAGTAACCACCTGTCATGCGGGAGACCCTGCTCGCTGCGCCATTTGTCATGCGGGGAGGCCTGCGGGGTCTCTGCTCCCGCTCCCCACACAAGAACGCAGGATATGGTGAGGCCAAAAAGGAACACCCACGGAGCCATAGATGGGGGAGTCATACCACTATATTCTCTCTGGCGGCACTACACTCTCACTGGAGGCTGGATCCACGCTGTCTGCAAACCGCCATCCACGCTTGCCAGCTCAGCCACCATCTTCTTGCTAGCCCCATTCTTCCTCTCTTCCCTCTTCTCTCTCTGCTAGCGTAGCCACAGCAGTTATATTAGTGGCCAATGGCTCACTGGTTACAGCTGACGGCCAACTAGCCACAGCTGATGGCCATGCAATCACAGTTGGCCATTTACTACCTGAGCCAGCACCCGTCTATGTGAGGCCGAGAGCCTGGAAACTGCTTTCTGGGGCTCTGCCCCCACACCACCTGTCCAGTTTGCCCGGGATGCAGAAATTCCAGGGCCAAAACCAGACAAGCTGGCCACCCGAGTCCTACATGTGACAGACAACAGTGCTTCAATTCATGGCACTGTCACTACCTGAGGGGCCCTTGGCAGGTCACCTCCCAGTTTCCTATTCTGAAACCGGCCCCAGAATTAGGTGTGGTGGGGCTATGGAGCTAGACCCTGGCATCGGGCACCATGGGGTTCAGCTGCCTCTCACCAGGTGTGAGCAGGGGCCAAGGGGCAGGAGCTGGGTGAGAAGGAAGAGGCAAGCGTGGGGGTGGGGGGCTGGGACCCCAGCCCAAAAACTCCCTCTGGTACCAGCTTGCCAAGGAAACAGCAGCCAGGCAAACTTTAAAGGCACATCAAGAACACAGCCTGGAGGACCCAACAGACCTGTTTAATTATTAAAAGAGTCACCTGGTACTGCCTGCTAATTGGCAGGGAGGCCTTGGAGAGCCAGGGTTTCACTGATTAAAAACGGTTCTCCTGCTACACAGCCCCAACTGTCAAAACAAGCAAATGGATCATGTTTCTTTTCTCAGCCCGCCAGCCCACCCAGTGCAGACAGGCCATCGCGGCAGGGGGTAGCGCCAGTCTGTACCACCCACCCACGCCCACACCCAGCTCAGTCTACTCCCTGTGTCAGAGATGAGGGAGACCCACACCCACCATGAAGCCCACACAGGTCTAAAGGGTACCGGGAGGCCACAAAGGCAGCAGAGAGCAACAGAAAGGCTCTGGGTGGAGGGCAGTCCTGGCCTGGGGAAATCAGGAGGGCTTCTCAAAGGAGGTGGCATGGGAGCTGGCTTGGAGAGCAGTCTAATTTTTGAGTTCAGAGTTGTAGCCTCATAGCAGACAGATGGGCTGGAATCCACCACTCAGCTTCCTAGCCCATGGGCTTGGAAGGGACCTGAGTACTCAACCTCAGTTAACTCATCTGTAAAATGGGGATAAACCCAGCCCTCAGAGCGAGCCACCCTGCTGTTTCCTTCCATGCCACATAGGCAGGGGTCACCTACCCAGGCTATGCAGAAAATCCCTGGGGCCTGCCAGGGCCCTGCCTGGCCTGAGAGCTCGGGACATGTCCACCTGGGAACAGGGAAGTGTCACAGAAGTCGCTACAGGCCTGCCTGCACGGAGGCTGCACAGGCCAGTAGGGAGGCTTCCCAGAGCCGCAGCCTACATGCCCTCCCCTCACACACCTTCTCTTCCCAGCCTCTAGGCTGAGGCCTCCGTGTACCCCCACTTCTGACAATAGAAAATCACAGCACATTCCCTGCACAAAACACTTCCAAATTGGTCTGTGATGGGCCAGAGCCCCCACATGTCCTCCCAGCCTTGACCCGGGGAACCAAGCCCAAGCACGGGCAGGGAAAGGCAGACGGGCTGATACATGAGGAAACTAGCACAGGGATGGACGGACGACAGGCCCCCTTTCTGAGGAAGGGACAGGCTGGGCAGGCAGCTATGCCCAAGGTTCCAGAACCGCCAGCCATGGGGTAGGGATGAAGGCCGGCCTCCCGGCCTGCAGCTGGACACTGCGTGCCTCAGCTGTGTCTCTAAGGCCCCTGGCTGCTCCGCACTAGGCAGCCCTGAACATGGATTAATGGCTGCACCCAGAACACTCGGCAGCTACTGAAAGTAAAGACACTCCCCTTTGTCCTTCTCCACGTCCACAGCTGTTTGCTCCCTGAAATGACCCTTCTGGGCCCAGCGAAGGCCAGTAATGGCAGAGCAGAGCCCAAGCTGCTTCCTGGCCCTGCCTCTGCTCCCTAGTCACACAGTCTGGTGCTGCTGGGACACAACAGCGGCCTGTCTGAGTTTATGTCTGGGCACAGGAGAGTGAGTCAGAAAGCAGAAGCGTCAATTTGCCATGTGGGTGTCAAATTCACACTACTGGTTCTGGATGGGGACCCAAGAAAACGTGTTCAAAATGCAGATCTTAGTAAATACACGAAATCTGGGAGACTAGGTGGGGACCCTACTCAGGGATCTGTGTGTGGGGGGGTGCAGCTGGGGGTTCTGTGCAAATGGGGGGAAAGGGGATCCTGCGGTGACACAAAACGGGGGCTCTTTTCTCCCCTCCCGACTTCCTGCCCATCTGCTGGGAAATAGGGCCGTTGTGGTGGCCCCAACCCACTGAGTCTTCAGAAGCCTTGCAGACTCCCAGTGCCAGCGGCCCTCCCCTTGGTGGACCCACCATGACAAAGCGAGCAAAGCAGGGCTTGCTTGCAATCACTCCACCCTGCCCACCGGGTCTGGCTGTAGCAGGCATCACTAATCGATCACGGTGTTTTCTCTGGCAGAGCTGGGATGGATCGCACTCCAAAGACGGATCCAGGGACTCTGGTAAGAGAAGCCTGTCAGCTCCCAGGGGAGCTCTGGCCAGCCCTCCATTGCGGCACCTACAGCCCACAGTGAGGTCAGTCGGGGCCAGTCTGGTCAAACCTCCACCTGCTGGCTGGGGGTCAGGAATGGGGTGGGGGCACACTCACCCAGCTGAAAAGATACAAGGATACCCAAACCCTCCTTTTGATTCACAAATGAGGGGTCCAGACAAGGCCTCAGGACAGGGTGGGGGGTCCTCAGGTCTCCCAGTCAGTCATAACAATTGCCCCCAAGATGGAGTTACTGTCTCATCACAAGTGAGGACAGCAAGGCTCAGAGTGGTGAAGAAAGGTGCCCACGGAGACCAGCCAGGAAGTGGCAGAGCCAGACATGGAGCCAGGACTGCCCCCTAGATGGGCCACACAGCAGGAAAGAGAGCCAAGCAGAAGCAAGTTTGCACGCCCTCCCACCCCTGTCCCGGCTTCCGGCCAAGTCTCCGATGGCAGCACCTAGTCATCATGGGACATCCCAGCCAAAGGGCCTGGGGTGTCACTCCCTGCACCCCCAGCATCTCCTGCTGCCCCTCGGGCCCTCCCTCCCCTCCCCCCAGGAGCCCCCAGCACTCCTGGCCAGCAGCCCACAGCAGCCCCTCATTGCTCCCAGCCTCCTACACACCACACAGGGCCAGAAGAAGGTTCTGGATAGAACTGCAGAGGCCACTACCCTGCTGAATCATCACTCTCAGAGGACCAGAGACCCCCTACCCTGCCCACCCTGTTCCTAGCACTCCCATCCCACAGGGACGCCAAGGGCATTCCCTGCCCCACCCCCCGAGCCCGGGCCTGGGCCTCTACTGCCCAGACCCACTCATGCCGTCCTCGGGGTCAGCCAGACCAGGCGTCGCCTCCTGTGCTAGGCGCACTGACCATCTCATCTGGGTGCTCCAGTCCTGCCCCCCACCCTGTCTCTCGCCACCCCACCCTCAGACTTGCCCCCTCGAGCCCAGGACCTGGGAAAGGGCAACGCACAGTAGGTACACATGGCTAGTGACAGGCCAGAGTGAGAGGGGAGAGCTGCATGTCTGACGCTCCAGCACGGGCGTCCTGAGCCTGTGAGGACCAGGAGAGGGCTGCAGCCCTCCCACCATGCACCGTGGTGTCCGGCTTGGTGGCCACATGGGAGCGAAGAACTAGACCTTGGCCCTCCAGACGGCGCCAGCCCTGGGTGGGTTGGGCTGGACGCGGGCCAGCTATCCAGGCCTGCGACTGCTCACCTTGGAGCCCAGGGCGGAGCGCCCAGCCAAGCCTCCAGGCTGGGCTCCAAGCCTCAACTTTCACCAGAACCACTGGTGCCTCACTGCTGCCCTCATGAGAGGGGACATGGCTGGACACCCACTCTATCTAAACCTGTTTCAGGACTGCCAGCCAGATTCCCAAACTGGAGCACCGGCCCTGTGAATGCTCAAGGAAGGGAGGGTCCAAGACAGGAATTCACCAAATGGCAGAAAACCCAATATTCTGCAGCCGCCAACCAGGGCCACTGGGGGCCAGGGCCAAAACCAGAGCAGGCCTCTGCCGTGAGCAGCGCTGCATCACATTAGGCTGGAACCTCCAGTGCTGGGCAGGGGTAGAGGCCTGCCTTGGTCTCCCTACCAGTGACCTTAAAAGGGATATGGAACCCCAGCAGCCCCTGAGGTCAGCAGGCCAGGCCTGAGACCAGCATTCCCAGCCCCGGAGGCCAGCCCTACCAGGAACTGAAGGTGGAAGCCAGGAGATGCCTGAACCAGCAGCTCTGTGCCTGGGTCAGTGGGCCCCTCACTCCCAGATGTTCCAGGAGCAGTTTAATGACCTCACGTCCCTTGTGCATATGTATAAGTCCCACCACAAAATATGACAAGACTTCCCCATTTCTGAAAAGGAGCTGATACTGCTACACAGCTGCCCGATAAATTTTTAATGGATGTTTGCTGAAAAGATGGCCCTGCGGTGTTTTCTTGTTACAGAGGGAAGGACAGGCACTGAGCGGGCTCTGGACCCAGCGCACCTGGACATTCCACTGCTGCCAACACTGAACGCTGCTGGGGCAGGGCTCCCACCAGTGAGGAGGCCATGTCCCTCGCCCACCCTCCATCCCTGCTAGCTGGGGGGCGCTCTGAACCCCAAACCTCCCCGCCAGCCACTGGCCTTCTCCTCAGCACCCAGGTCTTGGCCCGGCAGGGGCCGGGTACGGACTGGGTCAGGGTGAACTGCAGCTTCGCACGTCCACACACGACGCTAAGGGACCCCACCTGGTCTCTGCCCCAGAACTTGCTGTGCTGGTGTCCTGGGGCTGCCAGTAACCAAGTACCACAAACTGGGCAGCTTAAAACAACAGAATTCATTCTCGGCGCTGGAGGCCAGGAATCCTACACCCCAATGTGACGGGGGCCACGCGAGGCTCTGGGGGAGGAGCCTTCACGCCTCTCCAGCTCCCAACAGCCCAGGCGGCCCTGGTCCTTCGTTTGGGGCAGCGTCACTGTAATCTCTGCCTGTCTCCATATGGCCTTCCCCTCCTCCCCCGTCTCTCCTGCATGTGACCCTTAGAAGGACACTGCCCAGCGGGTAATCAGGATGACCTCATCTCAAGAGCTTTAATTCAATTACATGTGCAAAGACCCCTTCTCCCAATAAACTCACGTGCACAGATTGGGGGGCCTCTCATTCAGCCCATGAATGATACCCACCCTCCCCTGGCTCACCCAGGGCTCGTGGAGCAGGGGCTGGAGACAGCGTCATCAGTCTCTGCTTGGAGACCGACCTCTGGAGGCTGCCCTGCCCTGGCCCTGGGCCCTCACCACAGGCTCTGACCATCAGGCCACGGTCTCCTATTCAGAGACTGGGAACAGACCCAGGACTACGGCACCTACTGAGAGTCATGCCAGCAGCCTGACCCGTCTCTCAGGCCCGCCTTGTCCTTTCCCTCTGGGTTTGGGGCCACGTTCCCCACTCTCACCATGCCCTACCCTGTGTACAGCTGCAGTGATTTCCTCGCCTTGAACAGGGGCCAGTGTCCACCTCCCCACCCAAGTGACCAGTTCCCACTGTATCCCAGCACCTGGCTTGGCCCAAGGCTTGGCATCACTGGGCACTGAATGAATGAATGAATGAATGAATGAATGAATGAATGAACAAACGAACGAAAGAACAAGCAAACGTATGGCTGCTGACACCCTAGGCCCAGCCACCACCTTCTTGGGACTCAGGAAGTGATGCCCTCTGAGCCTCAGTTTCCCCAGGTGTGAAAGGAGGGATGAAGGGCCTTCCAGTGTGAATGTCTGGGCCCTGAGAGCCAGACAAAGGGTCTGAAATGTGGCCCAGGGGCCTTGCGAGTCTGAGGCCATGGGGATGCAGGCCAGGTCTCCACGCCCTTTGTTTTCTGTCTCACTGCCTGGTGCAGACAAGTTCTCGGCCCAGGAGGCAGCTCACACTTGGGGTTTTCACCAAGCGGTGGATTCTCTCGTCTTGGCACAGGGGACATCTGTCAGCGAAGATAGCCCACGTGACGTCTCCCCACCATAATCCTGAGTTTGGGCACCCAAGCTGCCCCGAAGAGGTCCAGGGGGTTGGGGTGATGCTCGCAAGCCACAAACTGGAGCAGACACGCACCCTGCATGCATACTGTCCCCTAACAGCTTCTGTGAGCACCTTACATGGGACAGTGGCCCTGGGCTCCTCCACAGATGCCCCAATGCCCCTCCACTGTGGCATCGGGAAATTCACGCACAACCTGCTTTGACCCTCATAGCCTTCCAGGTAGGTGACCCTGGGAGACCCCGAGTTTACAGCTGAAGAAACCGAGGCCCAGAGAGGCAGCTTGTCTTCCTGTCAGTTTTGGACCTACTGCGCGCCACGCACCATGCTGTGAGCCTCATGGACGTTGTCTTTTGAGTCCTTGCAACAACCCAGGGAGGGAGTTAAAACTGCTACACCCCCACCCCACCCCCACAGAGGAGGCCATGGAGACTCAAGGGGTGAGGAAACTGACCCAGAGTCCCACAACCCCCCACGTCAGCCAGATCATGCCTTTGTCCTCCTCCCCTCATTCTAAAACACTGTGGAGTGCCTACTGTGTGCTGGAGAGTAGACGATGCCTAACCTCACTGCTGCCAGATCATGGAGGCTGTGAGCCTAACCCTTTATAGCATCACTGAGACCAACCAACTGTCGTTCATGTGAAATGGTGCAGAGGGAGGATGGATGGCAGAACAGAAGGACAGATGAGTGGGTGGATGGATGGATGTATCAGTGGATGGATGGATGGATGGATGGATGGATGGATGGACGGACGGACGGACGGACGGACGGATGGATGGATGGTGGATGGATGGATGGATGATGGATGGATGGATGGATGGATGGATGGATGGATGGATGGTGGATGGATGGATGGATGGTGGATGGATGGATGGATGGATGGATGGATGGATGATGGGTGGGTAGATGAGTGGATGGATGGATGGATGAGTAGAAGGATGAACAGACAGACAAATGTATAAGTGGACAGATGATGGATGGGTGGAAGCACGAACGTACAGATGGGTGGGTGGGTGGGTGGATGAGTAGGTAGTTAGGGGGGAGGACGGGTGGGTAGGTGGGTGGATGGATAGATGGGTAGAAGGACAGATGGACAGACAGATGTTGGGTGGATGTGTAAGTGGACAGGTGACAGATGGAGCAATGGGTGGATGAATGGACAAATGAATGTATGGATAGGTGGTTGGCTGGATGGAGAGAAGGCTGGGTAGCAGGTGGGTGGGGGGATGGGAGGGAGGAAAGGGAGAAACAATAATAAAAATCCATCAGATCAGGAGACAGCGGTTCTCTGTGGGCAAACTGATGGCACAGCAGGCGCCCCTGCCAATGACTGTGAAGCCGTGGAAGTGGACCACAGAGGGACATTCAGCTGCACTTAGCCTCTGAAAGACCCCTGGCCTGCTGTGGAAGCTCCAGCTGGCTGCTCACGGCCCCTCCTGCCAGGGAGCCAACCTGCCTCTCCTGAGCGCCCCCAGCATGAATTAGCTCCCCGCCCTCCCAGCACGAATCAGCCAGTTCATACATTTTTGAAAAAAGTGTCTCTTTCCCGCTCCCACGTGCTCTGTGGCAGCGGCAGAGAGAAGCACACACGAGTGTTTCTGAGAAAACCCAGTAGGTTGTGGGTGATGGAGGAAAGGTGGCCTCCCCATATCTACAGTGTAGACAGACACTCAAAGTCACCTGGCCGCCGTCTGTCAAACGTTCCCCGTGCCAGTCCTTTCACTCAGTCCCAACAGCAACCCATTCACAGACAGTGGCCAGAGCTCAGCTGCAGGTGGCAACCACTCCAGTGTCCAGGGGAAGGGCACTGCAGGCCCTGTACAGTGGGAAAGGTCAGAGCCTCCATGGTGCCACAGGAGCTCTGTCCTGGTGGCCTCAGTGCCACCAAGGTCAACCTTTGGTTCTCCCCTCTGCTCTAGGGCCTCCCCTCCTCCTCAAGTGTGGGTCACTATCTCCAGTGGGTCAGGGGAGAGGGAGAGGGTGGGAGGCCTGACGCAACATCAAACTCCTTCCCAGGGTCCCTGCAGGGAAGCAATGGAAGAGCTCTGCCCCAGCCATTGTTCTCACTGGGGTGGGCCCAGCTTGGACAGAACCAGCCCCCACCCCCAGCAGTGGCCTCTGACCACCGGAGACCCAGCAGGTCAATAGCGTAGCACAAGGTGGCCCAGGACAGCCACTCAGGAAAGGAGAGCTATGGATGAGTGAGGACTGCATACGAGCGTCACCATAAAACCGTATCTGTGACACGGACACCAAGAGCGGACTCAGCCGCCGGTTCACGGGTGCGTCCAGAAGACCGTGGATTGATTTTCTGGGAGAGCCAGTGTCATCCTCTCTGGGAGCCCGGCCTCTCCTGGAGCCTGCCCTCTCCTGGAGCCCGGCCTCTCCTGGAGCCTGGCCTCTCCTGGAGCCCGGCCTCTCTGGGAACCTGCCCCATGTGCCTTTTCCATGTGCTGATGTGACTCTGTATCTTTCACTGTAATAAACCGTAACTGTGAGTATACGGCCTCGGCTGTGTCCCGTGAGGCCTTCCAGTCAAGCAACGAACCTGAGGGTGGGCTTACAGCATGCCCTAACCACCCTGTTTCTGTTACTAGCACACACTATAATATTTACTAAACTCTTCTCCAGGCCAACACTGAGCTAAGTCTCATCTCAACGAGTCCTGATAAGCCCGTGTTAACCCATCTCATCAACGTCTAAAGGAAGATGCAGGGAGAAGCCTCCCACACGAGGCCCGCAGTGAACCAGGATGCCAGCCGTGGAACCAGTCTCATCAACTCCGAAACCCAGCACTTTCTCTGCTTGCCGTCTCCTAGGGGCAGCAGCCTTCAGGGCTGGGGTCACCCCTCACCCTCTAGGGGGCCCATGTGCTGCCCAGGGGGTTCCTAGAACAGGGAGGGGAGGGGGTGGATTTCCAATCACATCTGCCAGCCTGAGGGCCCAGGGCCCAGAGGGCAGGGCTGACTGCGCCTGCTTCTGCCCACCTACTGTGGGAACGGCTTGTGAAGCACCTGAATCGCGGAACAGCCCTGGCTGGGACCACAGGGGCTGTCAGGGTGGAGGGGCCAGGAGACACGGGGGCTCAGGGGCTACATGTCCAGGAGGGAGGACAAAACCCCGCTCGAGGGGCCTCCTTACTAACCAGGGCAGGACACACAGCCAGGACAGACGGAGGGCCAGCTCTCGCATTCTTCACCACACTCTAAGTCACCAACTGGGTCTCATCATCAGCTGTAGACCCCAAAGAAACAGAGGCTCCGAGAGCCTGCGCACAGGGTGCAAACAGCCAGGGCCTCAGGAGGGAAGAGGCTGGAACACCATCGAGGCAGCGCTGAGGCCACAGCAGGACCACATCCGTGCAAAGCGAGGAGGGCTCGTCGCCCCCGGGAACACAAGGGGACTCCCAGCACCAGGGCCCCTGGTTGGGGGAGAATG
This sequence comes from Rhinolophus sinicus, assembly GCF_057876585.1. Taxonomy (NCBI): domain Eukaryota; kingdom Metazoa; phylum Chordata; class Mammalia; order Chiroptera; family Rhinolophidae; genus Rhinolophus; species Rhinolophus sinicus. The sequence continues at coordinate 2,806,668 of NC_142516.1, read as the reverse complement.
TCGAACGGATTCAGAGATCACACTCTAGCGTTACATGAAAGAGCGAATAAAATGACTAACGCTTGTTGCACAAACTTCATTCCTGCCTACGTATGTATGTAGATATGCATATAGATGAAGAATTTGCTGGCAAAGGCAGGGCAATAAAACCACAACACAACACGTCATCCTGGGCCAGTGGGACAAGGAACAGATGACAGTTTCTGGGAAAAACAAAACACAAAAACCACGTATTGCCTTTATGTCCAGAAATGACACACTTTTTAATTAAACATTTTAAAACTATCCCTATTACAGACCTTTCCATAGCTATGTTGAAAAACACTCATGCAACTGGGGGGGGGGGGGTGCCTCAAAGGTATTAGTGAGATTCTGGGACATAGGCTGGGTGGTGGGTTTTGTTTTCTTGCTATTCTCTATACCTAAGTGTGTTATAAATATTCTTTTGTATGTGTTTAATATGTAGTTTAAAAATATTTTAAGCAGCCTATCCTATGTGACAAACAAACAAACAAACCAAAGGCCTCAATGCAATGGAACGTCTAAGTCCTCTGAGGACCCAACAGCAAAAGAAAACCTGGGGATGGGGGAAGCGCTAACATCTGCATCTGTCCAGGTGACTCTGAACCTGGGCAAATAGCTCCACCAAGGGCCGGCAGTGGCCCCCCACCCCCTGCCCCAGACAACACCAGGGTGAAGCTCCCCTCCCGGAGCTCGACCACCCTCACAGCCAGGCGTGACCCCATCCACCCCCGCTCTCAGGCAGGGCTGTTTCCACCTCCCATGCCTCTCATTCCCATCCAGAAAGGGCAGCTCTCGGGTTCGTCCCCACTCGATCTGGGAACTGGTCCCCATTCACATGTCTCGGACCCTGATCTGTGGGCCAGAATCCACAATGACCCGTTCTCATGTGGGACTGCCCTCCCCTCTCCCCCACTGGCCACGTGCCCCATCCAGGTGTCAGAGGTGAGAGGCCAGACCCAGGCGTCACAGGATTCTAAGCAGAACGAAAACTGAGTGGAGAAATTTCTGTCAAGAGACGTGTGGCCCCCAAGAGGGCAGGTCCCCTCACTCTGGCCTGGTCATTACAAATACCAGCTACCTCATTCGCAGCAAAGCCTGCCAGTTCTGATGTGTGGAGAGTGCATTTAGGTAGGCAATGATCTGTGAAAGGATTAATTTGCTGATCTTATTACCTAAATCGAAAGCGATTTTTCAGCCATCAGTAACATACGTGGGAGATTTCCCTGGTGTGAACCGAAGGCTTCCCCCCTCCCCGCACCCCTTCCAGCCGCTGCCCACAGACAACTTGACAACACAGTGAAAATTCACGATAAAGACACAGGAGGCAGATATCTGTGGAAAACTCCAATATCTGTGACCAGGTACGTGGTGGCACGCGACGATGGGAGGGCCGGCCCTCTGCGCGTGTGCTCCAAAGGCTTACCTGATCCCTTTGTTCTGGGCCACACTGTGCAGGGACAGTCTTGACACCGCAGAGATGACCTGGGGAGACAGAATGGAGGCCTCTGTCATTTCACAAGAAACCAGAAAGTCATCATAAAACTGCTCAAATGTTCTGCTGACACAAAGAACTATTCACTGAGCAGTTTTCATCTTGGGGGTAAAAACACACAGCATGCCCCTTGCTAGGCTGGGCACCTGTGTTGTGCTTCCCGTGCCCAGTCTGTCATTTTGGTGCACGGATCCTTACGGAGGTGCAGGTCACACTGCATGAGCGGATCCGAGCAGTGTCCCCAGACCAACAGTTGTCAAAAGGAAAGTTCTGAAGTGCTCAGCCATGAGCACGGGCCACTGCCTCCTCTGCTGCCCACCCCACCCTGGCCCTGCCCCGGTTCCGGCCAGCCTCCTGCACACACACAGGACCTACCTGTCTCCCAGCCCTACTGCAATTATTCCACAATCCTCAAAACAACAGGCAACAAGCGGGTATGAGGCTCCGCAGATGATGATGGGGAAACTGAGGCAGGGAGAGGGAGGTGGCTGACCCTGGAGCGCAAAGTATGACACACACGATGAGCACACAGGAAGCTGCTCACGATTCATTACAGAATTTACGGGGCACCTGCCATGCCAGATATCACACACCGAGGACGCAGGTGCAAGCCTTAACCTTGAGACTTCATTGTGTGAGCATGGCTGAGTTCATCTGTGTGTGTGTGTGTATGTGTGTGCGTGTGTGTGTGTGTGCGTGTGTGTGCTGGGAAAAGGGAACGCGAACATGGCCCATGATGCCCACTTGCTAACATCATGATGCCCACTTGCTAACATCATAGATACCCCTGCTGGGTGCTGGCTGTCCTGGGAACTCAGCCCAATGGGCCTCTCTGGGCCTCGTCCTGGGGCATCCTCATGCCTCGTCATGCATATTTGGGAGACAGGAAAGCTGCAGCTAGGTCACTTGCCCAAAGCCCCCCAGCTGGGACACATCCCTCAGACTTCCTTTTAGGCTGTTCTCCTTGTAGCAGCAAGTTTTAAAAGGGATTGTGCGGGGGATAAACCCCCAAACTGTACAGAAGGGCCCTTTCTCAGCCTGGCGAGATGGCCCATTTGCCAGCAAGCCACGTGCTGTGTGCTGGCTTCTGGTAGGTGGTTATTTCAGGGGTCGAGACTCACGGAAGCCGTGAAGCCGAGGGATGACAGGGTTTGTCTGTGTTTCCTCAGACAAAACTCAATTGGTTTATTATGCAGCTGGCCCAGCCGGGCTCCCAGGCTTTGTGTTGTAAGGGGTCTTTCACAAAAAAGGAACAACTTGGCTTCAGCTGTTATTCTTGGCTTTTAAGAGCTCTAAATATTTACAGAGAACAAAAATTAAAGCAATATTGCTGTATGTCCTTTGATAGAAACTAGAAATGTCAGAACTTGAAAGGTTTGGGAACTACAGAGCGTACAAGCCACCCCTCCACCACGCCTCCTATGGCAGACATTGCTAATCAACTGCCACATTTCCCCACCCCCACCCCCCAATGAGCCAGACGCAGGCTGAGAACCCTTCCAGCAGAGTCCGCCCAAGGCATCAGCAATGGGTCAGTGATGGCATAGCAGACAAAACCCGTCTTCCAACCTGGAGCTAGCACAAAGGCAGAGCTTCGCACAGGTGGTACCCAAGACAGGGAGGGGCTGCTGCCGTGAGCCAAGGCCAGGAGACAGGTCTCCAACGTGACCACGTGCCCGTGGTCCCAGCAGACAGAATAGCTTCTCCAGCTGCTATGACCACAGCAGCCTCAGCCCTGAGCTCACAGCAGCTTTGCTCCAGGCTGGAATCTGTCACTAGTGGTTTGAGCAGGGCTCAGCTCTGGGTTCCTGTCACCAGACAGGGCAGCTCCTTAAACAAGGTTAAACCTGCCCAGCTCTGACAGAGGTGCCTGACACTCACTTTCCCTGGGCTGCATGCTTCCTTGGCAGCACCTGCAGGAACCACAGGGAACCCCACTCCAGGGACCGGAGGACAGAGCAGGGACTGCTGGAGGCAGACATGGGACCCCTGAGACAGCTGTGGAGTGAGCTGAGGGGCGTTGGTGTCCCCTTGTAAAGGACAGGGAGCAGGGTGCACCTCCCTGCAGGGGGAGGAAAGCACCTCGGCCAGGGTCCCGCTCCCAGGACGGAGGGCTGGGCTTCCCCAGAGGCATTGCTCTCGGGAGACGATCAGAAACCTCCCCACAGCCCTGCCAATCCTTCTGAAAACGTAAATGTCAAAGGATGACATTTTCCCAACTTATCTCCACGTCTCGCCTGCGTCCCAGTTAACGAACGAAATGAAAACACACACACCCGCTCTTCCGTCCGGCCCCTGCCCCCACCTCCATATACAACCCGCGCAGGCCTCTGGGCTCAGCGATGCGTCTACTTTCTCGCCTGGGCCCACAGAGCCTCAGACCCAGGCCAGCCCAGGATCACGAGGGCAGGGGGTAGGGGGCAGGTGGGGGTCACACAAGGAGAAGACTTGCCCCCGAGAGGACCAGCCCCGCTGGGCAGCGCAATAGGCATGGCCCGCTCCCCCAAGCCACGCTGTCTGTGCTGGTCACCCATGTCCACCCCCTGCCTCGCCGTGACGTTTAATATTACCGGCTCCTTTAATGCTCAGTGAAGGAACCAGGAGTGGATGTGACAGCCCAGAGGGCAGGAGGCGAGGTCTGGGGTCTGGATCGCAGGCTCTGTCCCCACCAGCCATGGCCTACTCTGACCCCGGCTCTCCACCAGACACCAGCAGCCAATCGGCTTCCTCACATTCACAAGAGAACTGAAGAATGCAGACGCCCAGGCCCACCCCCAGAGGCTCTGAGTGGGATGTATGGGGCCTGGGAATCTGCATTTATTTTTAAGGCCACACACACACATCCCTCAGATATGTGACGGGTTGGGCATCACAGGCTTGGTCAAGGCATTGTCCATCTCAGGATACCCTGCAAGCACTGTGCCACTGAAGGGGGTGTGGGAAGGAGACTCAAGCAGAGTGGGCAGAAAAGCCTTCTTAGGATAGGACACATGGCCTGCACTGGGGTCCAGGGCAAAGCAGTGTCCAGCATGGATCTCAGCAAGCTCAGGGTTCCAGAATGGGGGCTCCCAGGACCCCTGCCACTGGGGGTGCGCTGCCCCCTCTGACAAGCAACAGGCCTCTGTGTTGCTGACCCCACAAGCCCCCAGCCAGGGCAGTCCCCTCTGCTGGGCTCGAAACGCGGGCTTCTACTCCTGCCCAGGCATGGAGAGGCAGGCAAGCAGCCTGCAGGCTATGTCCCACAGGGGCCAGGATGACCCAGTATGGCCACCAGCAGGTAGGTGGGAACCGTTCCATTCTCCCACCTAACGGAGCAAGCCCTCGCTGCCCTGTCGTGCCTGCCCATGGCCTGTCCGTCTGTTCTCACACCTCTCAGGCGTTCTCACGCCTCACAAACGCTGTGGGAGGTTTTGCTGCTCAGGCTTAGCCTGATGTGACAGCAGAAGCAGCGACAACAGGGGAACAGCCCTCCTGCTGGAGCATCCTCACCAGGAGCGCCAGCCCTGAAGCCACCGCCTTCACGTCCCCCACTCGTCTGCTGTGGCAGGGCTCAGGGCCAGGCTCCAGCGGCCGGGATCTGTGCTGGCCTGGACACTGGCTGCAAACCTGTGTGGAGGTGCCCACGAGAACATTCTGGAGAGAGACATCATAGCGTCCAGCACCCCCAAGAAAGACGACGAAGCAGTCCGTCAGGTTTCCCAGCTGGCAGGTGTTCTAGGAGCAGTCCCAGCCACAGGCTGCTGGGGACCGTGACCCAGCGCCAGGCTCTGGGGGCACTCCGGCAGCGTGTATCCTTAGGGACGTGTCATTAAAGACGGCACCGAGTTTCCACTCTGGGCGTGTGGAACAATTTCGTTCCAGACGTGTTCACTGCAGCAATTTACAGATGCTGGAGAATTTGGCAGCAGCCCGGCTGAGAAGTACAGAGAAAGCCAGTAGGGCACACCCGCGCCATGGGTTCTGAGCTGCATGGAAACCGAGGTCATAGAGGGAACTGATTGATACAACACATATTCATAAGCACCGTAAGTGAAAGAAACAGGGCACAAAACACGTACGATAGACAGGTCTAACTTTTTCTAAAAAGGGACTGGCAGATAACACGTGAATGTTGGCAGTGGGTAGTGCGACTCTCCTCCCTTGCTGTATTTTGATCTTCTTCTACAATGAACATACTCGTATAGTAGGGAAATGTTATATAAAAAGAAATAAGTCTGCTGGTGTCCACTCCCCACCCACAAGGTGCAGAGTGGGCAGGAATTTTCCACCCCAAATTTTCCTGTCAATAAAACATGGCATTCAAACCACAGGAACCTGAATCTGGCCCCAAGGTGGAAACGCAGGTCGGTCACTCGCACCATGCCCTCACAGACTCCTAAGACCCCACTCCCCACCCCGACCCAGAGTGCACAGCGGCAGACCCCTCATTCAAGCTGCAGCCACCAGGACACCAAAGGAGACCTTTACTCTCATGAAATTAAGGAGTACTCAATGTGCTACAGGAAATGCACCAGCACGTGAAGCTGTGTCTTTAAACGTACATGTCCTTGGAATTGCTGAGGGTGGGTGGGTGGGTGGGTGGGTGTGTGCGTGGGTGGACGGGTGGATGGATGAGACACGGGTAGATGGACATATAGGATCAGCAGCAAAGGTTCCAGTGAGAACCTGCCTCCCAAGCCCCACTTCTTAATTCTTAGAACAGGAGGAACCATTTATTGAGTGCTTATTACATGCTGTGCACTGGGATTAGCACGACACAAAAGTATTTCTGTTTGCATTGTGCCCTCCCCCGACTCTCCATTTATTAGAGGCAGACACCAGGGACTAGAGAGAATAAGAACCTTTCCGCAATAAGCGGCCGAGTTAGGAACTAAACCCAGGTCTGTGTGACCCACGCCTGTGCACCCTACACCATGCAGGAGCCTGCAGCTGGCGATAGAACCCCGTACCCTCCTTCCAAGCCTGGCTACATCATATTTCCCACCCTCTCTTACAGTTACTGACATCCACGCAATGGATGGCCACAAACATCAAGTGGGCCACTCACAGGCCTGGCTCATGGGACCTCCCTGTCCCTGGGGTGACTTCTAAAGCCTCATGTTAAAGGTGGCAAAGCAGCCATCAGCCTAGGTCCCTGAGGGACTGCATGGAG